>NC_138115.1:29303113-30522113 GCF_964146895.1 Miniopterus schreibersii
ACTTAATCTCTCTATTCCTTAGTTTCTTCTCTTGTAAGAATCCTGTTACTTACACCACAGGATCATTACAGCAATTAATTGAGATAATGTGTGCAAAACAGTGCAGCACTTGAAACGTTATAAATTCTCCATAAATGGTGTCTATTAAATTTGTTCTATTTCCAACCTTGGGTGATGGGAGTTTGTTCTTATTCAGAAAGGAGACTGTTTCCTTCTGTTATCCTGCTTTGTCACTCTTCTGTTGCCTGATGTTTGGACCTGCACCTTTCCTAGGGCCTAAGAACTGGTTGCAACCTCTGTGTCCTGGCAACCCACTGCTGGGCTTTTTCCTTTACCCACTGGGCCCCAGCTCTGGAAGATGCCACAGACCAAACCATGCACACAGAGTGTACAAGACCCCTCCTCGTATGCTCCCTATTCCTTAAAGACACCCTGAACTCTTCCATAGCAGTTATATGAATCTGCGAACTTTCAGTTAAGGAAAATGATAATAATAAAGTGAATGTATATATTGATAGGTGTGGGGAGATGATAAAATAAAGGCCCTGGTAAAGAGTTTGATCTTACAGTTCCAGTCTTATCCAGTCTTACCTGCATCCAAGTTGGGCCTTATGCCATCTTTCCCACCCAACACTAATTAGATGTGCATGTGAACTATCATTTTCACACCGTCTCCTCTTTTATCCAAATTAAGCATTTAATTGTCTAATAAGCATGTTTGTAAGATATTCAAGGTCAAGGAGGGTTGGAGAAGGGACTCAGAACCTAATAATAAGTGGGGACATGCAATGGGGCGCTGGCAAGCCGTTTCACCCCATCAGAGCATGTCCACCACCAAGATCAAGCTAGAGTTCCACCCGTCCAGCAGGTCAACACACAAGCGCAGCCCAGAATTCCTTCAGGCTGAATGAGATTTTAGCTAGGGACCTTCTCCTCTCCTTTCTTTTTTCTTTCCTCTCATGTCTTTCTCCTTCCCCTTGTGGAAATCGACTGAACAGAAGGTTTTCATGTTGTGTCCCATCTTTGTTTGGGCTTCATGTCATTCATTAAACAAATGTCCACCAGGAGCCTACTTTGTTCCAAGAATATTGGTTATGTCAAGGTAAGAGATCTGAGCTGAGGGCTGCATGTATTTTGGCCATACTGAGCACAGGGAAGAGTACGATGTGTTTCAAGAGATACCTTCAGGCCCTGGCTGGGTGGCTCGGTTGGGTGGAGCATTGTCCCACTGCGCCAATGTTACCGGTTTGATCCCCGGTCAGGGAACATACAAGAAGCAACCAATGAATGCATAAATAAGTGGAACAACAAATCAATGTTTCTCTCTCTCCTCTCTCTCTAAAATCAATCAATAAAAATTAAGAAAAAAAGAAACACCTTCAGTTGATTTACTTAATCTTCCCATGTTTCGGACTTGAGAGGAATGACGATCATATTTCTCAGATGTTAATGAAAAAGAAGGCTCACCCAATAAATTAGTCCCCTATAGTGAGGGAGGATACTTACCGTGTGCCAGACCCTGTGCTATGGAGTTCTGCACTGCTATTCTCCTGTCTCCTCTCGGCCCTTCTTTGCCCCTACCTTTGTTCCCGATGCTCAGTCACTCAATAAGATTTTACTGAGAACCAGCTCTGTGGGGGCATGGAACCAGCACTGGGGATACGAGGCAAATATCTGCTCTTAGAGACTCACAACCAGAAGATAAACATGTGAAAGACAGACCACCTAACCCGACCCTGGGGCGAGGCAGAATGGTGGGGTGTGCTTCCTGCTTTCCTGTTGTCTGTCATGCAGTATCTGTGAGCCACTAATAGTGTGGTCTTTCATTTTCCAGACATTGTCTTCTCATTCTAGCACCTTAGCACAGGGAAAGACATTAGTCTTGAGTTCTAATTCCACAGAGCACCTCACTAACCTCGTACCCAGCTTGTCTCATAGCAAAAAAATGGCCAACAGGGGAGGGAAAGGCTCTGCCTGGTAGGTTTTGTGCTGGGTTGAGGAGCGAGATGACTTTGGAATTGGAGAGATGTCTCTCAGGACAAAAGTGGTTCTGCTGTAGGAGATCACTGACAGAGGGTCACTCCTATGACGACTCCCTCCCCCCCAGGCCAGACTCTATGATTCTAGAACATCTCCTCTGCCAGCTTCAGGGGCACTGCTCCATTCAGAACTTGAGCTGTCCTGGAAGCCCTTCTACTTATTCCCTGCATGCTTCCCCTCTTTCTTTTGCCTTTCAGAAGTCACCTAAGGACCCTAGTAACACTCAACTTCCAGGCAGAACTGGGACAGGAAATCTGTGCTCTTCCTTTCCCACAGATGCACAGCTGTTCCCGCTCAGCGGGTGGAGAGCCAGGCCCGCCACTTACAGAGAGGAGAGAACTTAGGTGCCGCTGACTTCTGCCAGTGGGAGGACGGGATGTCTGCATCCCATTGAAGGACATGCCCAGATCCTTCTTGGCCACGTGGTGAGCAGAAATCTGTCACTGAAGTCTGCCGCCTTGGCAGTCTACAGGCTGCAAGTTCATGGAGAGACCAAGAGCCAGGAATTGAGTTAGAAAGCAGTGTGACTGCTGGCAGACTTGAGTGTGGCGCTGTTAAGAACTCAGAGGCCCAGGCATCCAGCCGCGAGACAAGGTCTCACTGCCCCTACTCAGGGCAGAAGAAGGCTCAGCAACACCCCAGAGGGGTGTGAAGAATACCGCGGGGACTCCGGGCTCCTTGGCCACATTCAGGAGGCTTGTTTCCTCTTGATGTGCTCCCCTGGAAGACTCCCTCCAAGCTGCCACTGTGAGTGGGGATGGTCATTCCCCACATCCCCTTCGCTTTGCTGAAGAGTGTCTGTGTTGCCATTGGGGTAACTGGCTGGGCCAGTGATGTTAGTTCACAGACCCCTAGAGCTGTGGAGATAAACAGGGCCTGTAAGAAAGTTCTTCCTTATATTGAAACAAAATTTTTTCTTCCCTACAATTTCTACCTATTAATCTGAAGTTCCAGAAAATTGGGCCTCTCCTTGTCTGACAGTCTTCCCAGTACTTGAAGTCATTCAAGAGCAACCGTACTTATATTATGCAGGTGCATTACCCCTTGTCTCTCCAATAACTGTTTCTAACCCCCTACTTATATTCTTGTTTTCACTAGATGTTTATAGCTTGTTAGTCAAAGTTCAGTCCATGGACCAACAGCATTAGCACCCCTGGGAGTTTGCTAGAAATGCAGCATCTCAAGGGTCATCCTATACCTTCTGAATTAGAGTCTGCATTTTAACAGCTTCCCTAGGTTATATATATACACATTAAAAGTTGAGAAGCACTGGCTTATAGCATCTTCATAGCAACACCCACACATTTACATATAACCTCTATGACAAACAATAGAATAATTAATTAAATTATGACATATGTAAGCTATAGGATATCATGCATTATGCATAGAAACTATAAAGAAGCTGCACAGAAACCTGAGGAAGAGCTAATGCTAATAACTTACCTTTAAAGAGAGTGCCGATTATACCCCAGACTGGTTCAAAGCATGTTAGTGATTACCTCCTTGAACCATCACAATAACCCCACAAGGTAGATAACACTGCTGTTCCTATTTTAAAAGTGACGAAAAAGGCCCAGAGAGGGTAAGAAACTTGCCTATGATTATATAGCTGGAGCCCAGGCAGGTAAATTCCAGAGCTTGTGGGCCTGACCACTGCTAAAGTCAAATGATACAACCAGCGTTACAGAATTGCATATAAGCTATGACTGCAACTATGAGGGTGTAGATTGAGTATTTGCTAATAATATCATATTGTGCTATCACAATAAAAATAATAAAAAAACAGCATGCCCCAAACTGAGCACAGCTTTATCCAGCTCCAGCAGTATTGCTATCATCTCTCTTATATTTTCTTTCAATTTAAACAACGTTTACAATACAAAAATAATATACAGCCACGATAAAACATTTTCATACACAAAAAAGGATATGAGATGAAAAGTAAAGTACTCCCTCTCCAAAAGCCCTCCTCCACTCTGAGATAATCACTGTTAGCAGTTTCTTGTATATCTTTCAAAAAGTGTTCTGCATTTAAAATAACGAACACACACACATACATATATAATACACACACAATCCACTCTTAGCTCAGATACATCTGCTAAAGCAGCCTTGTGATTGGCTCCTGTTTTATTTATGATAACTTGGAATACCCAGATCTTTCGCACATGAAGTGTTAAGTTTTCATCTCCATCTTGTACAGTGTTTTTTTTTCTCACCTAAATGTAGGATATTTCATGTCTTCTTGCTGAGTTTCATGTAGCCGGTTGAATTCTAGCATTCCAACGAATTAAATCTTTTTCGCTCTGTCTAATGCATAGAAGCGGGCTCCTTCGCCAGTCTGATGGGTGTACGCTATTTTTCCAAGCCCAAGGGAATGACTGCAGGCCCGAGGGGAGGGGAAGACAGAGCTGGTTTGCGAGCGTTGCTATTAACAGTGAAACAGAGAATTACACCAAAATATTAGTCAAGGCTATCTCCAGATGGTGGGGGTTTTGTTTTCACTTGTTACTTTTTTATATTTCCCAAATGTTTAACAATGAGCGTGAGTTGATTTTTGTCATTAAAAAAAGAAGAAATGAAAGCTGGAGTTTTATAGATTGGATATCGTTTCCACCTGGTCACTGTCTTCCTGAAAAAGAGGACACATCCATTCTCTTTGTTGGGACACTTTGTAGCGGTGTCTATCTTCTTGGTGCATTGACATTGGATTTGACCACCGTGACTTGCTCTGGCCAATATGATTTTAGCTGATGCGATAGGAGCAGAGGCTTCAACTTGTGTGGTTGGGTTTGGTCGCTTCTGCTTCTGCAGCCCATCATCCACCCACCACGAGAAGAGCATGTTCTAGGTGGCTGTGGGTCTCAGAACCGAGAGCCCTTGGAGCAGATGTGAACCTGGTCCCTAGCCCAAGGCAGAGATCCCATTGCCTCGTCAACCCACTGAACACTGAGTGAGAAAAATAAATATTTAGGGAAATTTTTTCTGTACTGCATATTTAGAGTAATAACCAACTAGCAGGGAAAGTCGGCTCCTTCCCTGCTGGCTGGTGTGTTCTGACAGTAGTTACACACTTCCTCCAAGTGTCACAGCTCCCCTTTCTTGTTTTGTGCGTCCCCCATCAGCCACTCCAGCTATGCTCACCCATTCCTGCCCTAAGTCACCTGCCTCCTACCATCACCTACACAGCAGGTAATGAGGGGGGGAAGCCAATAGGTGCAAAGGGTCCTAACACCCTTTCTTCTAAAAAGCTCCTGTACTGTGGAGTAGGCAGGGCTCTGACTACGGCATAATCATGAGTTGGTATGAGTTGAATTATGTCCCTTCAAAATTCACATGTTGAAGTTAAGACGGGGTCATGAGGGGATAGGATGGGCCCCAGATCCAATATAACTGGTGTCCTTATAAAATGGGGGCAGTTAGACGTGGAGACAGACATGGCCGCAGGGAGGATGCCAGTGAACTTGAAGACGGAGATCAGGGCAATGCTCCTAAAGCTAAGGAAAGCCGAGCAGTGCTAGAGCACAGTGTTTAAGGTCCTTTTGCTTTTAGTCTTACGGATTCTACCCATTTCCAAAATAATTATATCAACACCTTTCCCTCGCCCTCTTCAGTGAGGTTGTTCCATTCATTTGTAATACAATTAGATGCTTTCGTCACATTCTACTTTCCACTTTAGGACACGCCTTTCAACCCATCTCCTAAGTGATTTTTTATAATTTGCATATTTTAAGATTCACTCTTTGTGCTATACAGTTGTGTGAGTTTTGACCAATGTAGTGTCATATAGCCACCATCACAGTATCGTGCAGAGTAGTTTCATTGCCCTAAAAATCCCCTGTGCTTTCCCTTTTCAGCTCTCTGACCTCAACCACCAGCATCCGGCCTATTTACCATCTCTCTAGTTTCCCCCTTTCCAGAATGAAATATAAATGAAATAACACAATATGTTGTCTTTTCAAACTGGCTTCTTTCACTTAGAAATATGTATTTAAGATTTACCCATTACCCATGTCTTTGTGTGGCTCAGTAACTCATCCCTTTTTATCACTGAGCAGTATTTCATTATATGAATGTATCAGTTTATTTAATCATTCACCTACCAAAAGATATCTCAGTTACTTCCAGTTTTGGGTAATTATGAATAAAACTGCTCTAGGTATTCATGTGTAAGTTTTTGTATAGATATAAATTTTCAAATCACATAGCTAAATACCTCGGAGTGTGGCTGCTGGATTATATAATAAGAATATGTTTGGCTTTGTAATAAACTGCCAAAACATCTTCCAAGATGACTGTATCAGTTTTAATTCCCACCAGCAGTAAAACAGAGCTCCTGTTATTGTCAGGTTTTGTTTGTTTTTTTCTTTTGGATTTTAGCCATTCTAATACGTATGTAGTGGTATCTCATCGCTGTTTTAATTTGCACTTCTCTAATGACATATGATGGCAAACATAGTTTCAATTGTTTATTTTCCATCTGTGTATCTTTGGTAAAGTGTCTATTCGGATCTTTGGCCCATTTTTAAATTGGGTTAAATGTTTTATTATGGCAGAGTTTTAAGAGTTCTTTGTGTATTTTAGATATTAGCCTTTATCAAACATGTGTTTGCCAGTATTTTCTCCCTGTTTGTGACTTGCCTTTTTCATTCACTGAACAATGCCTTTAGCAGAGCAGTCATTTTTAGCTTTAATAAAATTCAATGTATCGATTTTTTCTTTCATGGATCATACTTTACATGTTGTGTCTAAAACTCACCACAAAGCTCAAGATCATATGAATTTTATCCCATATTTTCTTTTAGTTTTGCAATTTTGTATTTTACATTAGGCCTATCATCCATTTTGAGTTAATTTTTGTGAAAGGCATAACGTCTGTGTTTATTTTCTTTTTCTTTGCTTTTTTTGCAGATGTAAGTTTATTTCTTCCTGCCCCATTTGCTGCAAAGATTATCTTTTCTCCACTGAATTGCCTTTGTGCTTTTGTCAAAGGTCAGCTGGTTATATTTTTATCCTAATTTTTTAAATGTTTTTAGAATTATCAATTTTTTAAACCTTCTGGTTTCAAGTTGAGTACATAAAGGCTTTAACGTTTCAAGATTATTTAAAAATTTCTCTCATGTCTTTGCTTAGTACTTGTATGTCTTTGCTTGGCATTTTATATGTTTAAATGTTTGATCCAAATGTAATTTACATAAATGTAAAGTGTGAGGAAGAGATTCAAATTTATTTTCTTCTGAGGGCTTCCGAGTTTCTGAATACCATGTATTGAAGAACCCAACTTTACTATACTAAGATACTCTTTTCACATACAAAAATTTTAAATGAATATTGTCTCTTTCTTCATTCCCTCTTCTGTTCCACCCATAAATTTTCTAATCATGTCTAAATCATGCACATTATTTAATTACTGTATCTTTATAAAATACTTTAATATTTGTAAGACTAATTTCCCCTCATTATTTTTATTTTTCATTATTTTCTTAGAGATTCTTACATGGTTATTTTTCCATGTCAACATATGAGTCAACTTATCTACTTCAAAAGTAATCCATCTTTTTTAGGGGTCAAATTAAATTATGTACTAAATTAGTAATAACTGAAATCTTTATAATATTGATTTTCCTATCCAATAATACAGTAGCCTTTCCATTATTAAAAACTTATTTTGTGTCTCTCAATAGTATTTTAAAGTTACCTTCATAACAACATTATTCACTAATCGCATTAAATGCAAATGCTTTAACCACCCTAATGACAAATGGAATTGTCAGATTGGATAAAAAATAAGACCCAACTACTTGCTGCCTATAAGAAACGCACCTTAAACATAAAGACATAAATGGGTGAAAAATAAAAGGATGAAAAATGATACAGCGCGTTAACATTACTCAAAGCAAAGAATATTACCAGAGATAAAGAGGGTCATTTTATGGTAATAAAGGTATTAATGCATCAAGAGAACATAGCAACCCTAAGTGTTTATGTCCCAAGTAACAGAGCTTCAAAATATGCAAGCAAAAACTGACAAACTGCAAAAAGAAATAGATACATCAAACAATTACTGTTGAAAATGTCAATGCTTTTCTCTTAATAATTGGCAGAACAACTAGACAGAAAATGAGTGAAGATATGGAAGACTTGTGTGACACTTCCAAGCAAGCTGGCCTATTTGACATTTACAGGGCACTCACCCAGCAACAGTGTAACATATCTTCTCTTTAAGTGCACATGGAATACTTACCGAGATAGACCATATGATGAGCCATAAAATAAGTACCAGTATTTTTAAAAGGATTCAAATGATAAAAAGTCTGCCCTTTGACCAAAGTGGGATTATGTTAGAAATCAACACAAGAACAATATCTAGAAAATTCCCAAACATTTGGAGGTAAATAACACACTTAAAATCCTAAGTTTATTATCTCAGCTTCTATCTCTAGAAACTAGAAAAAGAAGAGGAAATTAAATTCAAGTAAGTAGAAGAAAGGAAACAATAAAAAAATCAAAGTGGAAATCAATGAAATAGAAAATAGAAAAACAAACAAAATCAATGAAAACAAAAACTGTTCTTTATTTTTAGAAGATCAAAAAAATTGATAGAACTTTAACCAGACATTATGAAAAAGAGAGAGAAGACACTAATTATCAATATAGGAATTAAATATGTAGTAATACAGTCTCTATAGCTATAAAAATGTTTTAAAGAAAACAATAGTAGAGAGTTTTATACCAATTAAATTTTTAAAAAATGATAAATTTTCTTGAAGTACCCAAACTACCAAAGCTTTTTCAATAAGCAGATAACCTGCAGAAACAAACTCATAGGTCCAGAGAGAACATTTTGATGGTTGCCAGGTGGGAGAGGGCAGGGGGATAGGTGAAAAGTGGGAAGGGATTAAGAAAGTACCAGTCGCCAGTTACAAAAATAGTCACAGGATGTGAAGTACAGCATAAGGAATATAATCAATAATACTGTAATAAGTATGTATGTACGGTGTCAGATGGGTACTAGATTGATGGGGATCATCACTCTATAAGTTATATAAATGTCTAATCACTAGGTTGTATACCTGAAACTAATATAATACTGTATGTCAACTGTAACTGAGAAATTTAAATAAATAAGTAGACAACCTGAATAGCCCTGTTAGTTAGGAAATTGAAACTGTAGTTAAAACCCTTCTACCAAACAACGCAAAGCTCAGTTCACATCAATGAGGAATTCCACCAAACATATAAGAAAAAAAATACCAACTCTGCAGAAAATAAAAACTCTGTTTTTGAAAATTTAAGAGGAAGCATGCTTCCTAACTAATTCTATGTGGCCAGCATTACACTAATACCAAAACTAGACAAAGGCATTACAAAAAAGTAAACAGCAGACTAATATACCCCTCTTGAACATAGATGCAAAAATTCTTAACAAAACTTTAGCAACCTGAATATACAAAGAGGGGACTACAACCAAACTGGATTTATGCCAGGAATGTGAGGCCGCTTTAATGTTAGAATATCAACTGATACAATTCACCATATTACAACCTAAAAAAGAGAAAAACGTGGTCATCTCAATAGATGCAGAAAAAGTGTTGGACAAAATTCAATATCTATTCATGATAAAAACACTCATCAAACTAGAAAAAGAAGTGAACTCCCTCAGTCTAATAAAGGGCATGTAGAAAAATCTTACAGCTAACACCATACTTAGTGTGAAAGGCTGAATGCTTTCCCCGTGAGATCAGGAGCAAGGCAAGAATGCCTATTCTCATCTCATCACTTCTACTCAACGTTTTACTGGAGGTTCTAGCCAGGGCATTAAGGGAAAAAACACACATCCAGATTGGAAAGGAATAAAACAGTCTTTATTTGCAGATAACATGAGTATCTACGTAGAAAACCCCAAAGGATGTACAAAAAAAGCTCCTAAGTGAATTTAGCAAGGTCTATCTAAAATAATTAATTGCATTTGTATATATTAGAGATGACCCCATGGAAATACAAATGAAAAAAATCCACTTACAATAGCATCATAAACACAAAATATTAACAAAATGTATCCCAAGACTTATATGCTGAAACTATAAAACATTAATGAGTTACCAAAGAAGGACTTAAGTAAATGGAAAGTTGTACCTACAAATCTATAAATTCAAAGCAACCCTGTTCAAAATACCAGCAGGTTTTTTGTAGAAATCAGAAAGCTGATTCTAACATCTGAATGGCAAAGTAAAGAAGTTAAAATAGCCAAAACAAGTTTTAAAAGAACACAGAGGACCCTTACTCTCTCATTTAAAAAAAAAATATATATTTTTATTGATTTCAGAGAGAGAGGAAGGGAGAGGGAGAGAGAGAGAAACATCAGTGATGAAACAGTCATTGATCAGCTGCCTCCTGCACGCCCCCTACTGGGGATTGAGCTCACAACCTGGGCATGTGCCCTGACCAGAATGGAACCCTTATCTCCTGGATCCTAGGAAAATGCTCAACCGTTGAGCCACACCGGCTGGGCTATACTCTCCCATTTTAACATTTACTATAAAACTACAGTAATTAAGATAAGTATAATATTTGTGAAAGCTTAAACATATTGATAAATGGATCAAATAGAGATAGCAGAAATAGATTTAAACATTTATGTTCGTTTGGTTTTCAGCAAAGTTACCAATATAATTTAATTGTTAAAGGATAGTCTTTTTAGCAAATAATGATGAAACAGTTAGATATTCACATGTATAAAATAACCCAACCTCAACTTGTACATTGGGGATTGGGGCTCAGGGAACTGGTACAAATATCATGATACTCTGGTTACTGATATTTCTGTGAATAATAAACGATCCTTCACCTCTGACCCGGGAATCGGGTAGAACAGCATCCATGAACCAGGGGCAGCGTGACTTGTTAGCTTGCAAGTAGAGTAAAATTTCTAACCCTCTATAGTTTTGACACTTTCAGGAAACATATTGACCAACATGTATGTTCAATCAGGCGCTAAACTATCCTCCACTTGTTGCCTGTTAATGAGAAGAAATTGGGGGGGAACTGCAGGTAAATACTAGGAAATAGGTTCAAAGACAACTGTGTGAACTTGACCTTGGATGTTGCAAATCTCCTCTAGTGGGGGGACTCTTTGCCTGCCTGGTGCGCAGCTTCTAGTTCTCCATATTGTAATAACTAATGTTAAGATTTTTTCCTGAGGGTAGGAGGCTGAAGATTCTATCTCTATCAAACAGCAGTTACAAAACCCCTCCCACACGCTGAGCATGAAAGGAGGGAAGCCTGTGACCACCCCGGGCAGCAAACAGGAGCATCTGTAGACCTTTGGTTGTTCACTTGGGAGAGGAAGGAGGTGGGGTGCACAACGCTTGTTAAGGGAGAATGGGAACAGCTGGACCGTCTTGTGGCTCAGCCCCTCCTGCAGTCTATCATGCCAGCCACAGGCCCATTCAGGGGTTGCTTCTTCAATTTGTTTTGTTTTTTGTTTGCTTGTTTGTTTGCAGTAGGTAGTGGCTGCGATAAGGATGTTTTCCCTAAAACAGACAAACTCCCCTGGGAAACCGTAAATGAGGCATTGACTACTATTGAGGATCTTACTGCCCTGGAGAATGAGAAGCTGACCCAAAGAAATCTAGATAAATGCTTGCTGTCAGCCCTGCCACCCTGGAACATTTCCCTAGTCCTTATGTGGAAATCGAAGAAGAACTGGGGAGGTGTTATCTCAGCCATGGGAAACCATGCCTTGGATTAAAGGTTACTGCTGTGCGAGCCAAGCCCAAGCCGGCCAGGGGACACACACCCCACGGCCTCATCTGGAAATCAGTGTGGCTGTGGCTGCTGAGCCAAGGGGCTCCCAAGGATGAAATAAGGGTGTCAACCAGGAACACCTCACCATTCCAGATAGTACTGGGTAGGCCAAAAAGAATGGGAGTTGATGTGGTTGAGCTGAGAGCAGCTGCTGCACTGCTCAAAATAAAAAGTAATTGTGCCTTGCTTGCTGATGTGGAGCCGTTCTCTCTCCAGCCCCCTTGATTCATCTGTCTCCCTCTATCTCAGTTACTTGAAGGAGAAATGGGGCTGAGATCTCCTCCTGTCCCCAGGGGTACTAAAGGCAATATGCATCTTTCTGTGTGTGCTAGGGGACTTCAGGGAGGGAAGAGATTCAAATTTTTATGGTTCTGTTAGACGCAGGTGCCCAAGTCACCATTGTACCCATTGCCTATATTCAGCTAATGGGGTTTGGGCAAGATTCAGTGCGGGGCAAGGAGGTTAATGCAATTTTGTGGTTGGGACTCTTCTGGCCAATTGAATGTCCTGTGGTTGTGGCTTCTACTGCTGGGTGTATAATTGATGTTGGTGTTTTACATGCATGTTCTGCGAATGCCCATAGAGTCCAGCATGTTAGGTATTTATAAAATATACATTAACAATGAGAAAGTATGATAAAAAAGAAGATTCCTGACTACAACAAAACATAAATTATAGGAGTTTTTAGTAAGAAATACACAATATCTGTAACAAAGATACAAAATTTTGCTGAGGACTATAAAGGACTCCTTGATGAAATGGAGAGAAATGTCATTTATAAACTACAAGATATAAATGGTAAAGTGTTCCACTCCCCCATATTGATTTAATATTTAGAGCTACACCAATAAAAATACTGATATTTTGGAACTTTACTAAGTTATAATCCAACTGGGAAAAAAACACAGGTGAAAGTAGTTATGAGAATTATGAGAGTGGATGGGGTGGATGAATCATGTTGCATACCATTAAAATGGGCAACGAGGCTGTGATAATTAAGATAGTACTGTCCTGGAATATGGGTTGGCAGACTAATGAAATATCTCAGATGTCCAGAAACAGATATACACATATATATATCTAGTTTAAGAGCAGTAAGTGAAATAAGTGGGCAATGGGTAGATTATCCCCATTATTTCCAACCACAGGCAACCATTCTATTATTTTGAATGCAGGCACTCTGGTTAAATATATTCTTGTAATATAGGTATTGTGACATTATATGCCTATCCTAGTTCTTTCTTTGTTCACTCAGCCCTATGATATTAAAATCAATGCAGGGCACTATGTGAAAATCTAGTAATCCATAAGCTGGAACACAAACACACCACGGTGTGTATCCACCACATTTTGGCTATACCTTCCTCAACCATGGGTACCCAGATTGCCTCATTTCCTTACCATCAGACAACTTTTGGCAGAGTCCTGTGACATCAGTGATCTAAGCCTAGAGATTTGAAGTCACTCAGAGTAGATGCCTTTTCCTTGACTGTTTGTTACTGTCCAGGACTTCATCTTCTCTTGGCCATGAGTTTTACCTTTTCTAATGTGAGTCCTTTGCCCTTGACAGAGATGCATCTGCCCTGTCTGGGGGCTGGGCCATATTTGGTGGGGATGGCTGTGCAGTATGTGTCTACTGGCTGTGGAACAACGGGAGGCAAGGTAAGTTTTAGAAAACAGGGAGTGGGATCAGTGCAATCAGGATTGGAATCCCAGCCTGCAACCCACTATCTGGACAGCCTTAACCAAACCATGTAGCCCTCCTAAGCTTCAGTGTTTACATCAGCGAAATGTTACTAATAATGCCTGGTACATTAAGGCATGAGACAGCATATGGAAAATCTACTTGCTGTTCTTTCAACACACCTGGCTATTGTGCCAGTGGTGTTTGCCTGCAAGACTCTTCCATCCTGACTCACTCCCTTATCTGTTCCAAATATATAGTTGCTCAAATCCCACCTTATCAATAAGTTCTGTCCTGATCACCTTAATTAGAATTGCAAACTTCTCTACTCTCAAATTTTCTTTTCCCCACAGCACTTTCACCTTCAGAGGTGTTCAACAATTTACTTCTGTTCATATTTATTGTCATTGTCTGTGTCCCCTTGTTAGATCCTGGTGAAGACCCAGATCTGTACTTTGTTTACTGATGGATGTTAAGCACTTGGGAATAGTGCCTGTTTCTAGGTGGCTTGGAGTTCCTACTTAATAAACATCTGCCAAATGAATAGTTACATTTAGCATTGCTAAAATCAGAATAGTCCTGGGAGTCTACCAAAGAACATGCCAGAATGGCTGCTTGAGAAAGTCTTTGGACAAGGCAAACACCAGGCTGAGATCTGGGTGGGGTTGGGGTCTCCTGGCAGGAGTCCTTATTCTCAGTCACTACCAAGGAGGCCAGAGGTCCTTGTGGGGGAACAGCCAGGTTGAGTCGCCTCTGCATGGAGTAGATACTCAGTAAGGTGTATTGGCTGGATCTGGACACAGAGTGCATTTTTTAACTTTGAAGTGGGGACAATTATGCTGTAGGCATCAAGAGCTCCATGACTAAATGAGAAATATCCTTGTTCGTTGTCAGTTGGCCTGGCAACTTGGAAAAGAGCTCAACTTTGATTTAAAATTCAGCCTGGAAGCTGATCCTTCTGGTAACTAAAATGAAAATGGAGTGCCCATTGGAGAGGCTGCTCAGGAGCCCCTATGAGCAAAGGAGGAACACCAGCCCCATTGTTCAGACCGGTGAAACCACACGGGTCCTCCCCTGATGCTGGGAGAAGCCTGGTACAGCTGCTGGTCACTGGGAAATGGAGGCCAGCTCCACTCAGAAGCCCTCTGCTCAAGAGAGGCCTCAGTTGGCGAGGCTGGGTGCTGCTGTCTGGGGGGTCAGCGGAACTGTCGCCTGTGTGCTCTTTGAAAACAGCATGTTGCATTTGAGTGGAGGGACGGAGGTCTGGGTCCCACAGACCCAGCATCAGAGTCACTGGGAAGGCTCATAAAAACACAGATCGTGGGGCCTGTCCCTCAGGGCTCCTGATCCAGCCCTTGTGCGCGGAGGCCTGAGAGCTCCCCTTTCCGATGAGCAACCCTGTGCCCCTGCTGCTGGTCTGCGGTCTACACTCAGAAGCGCTGCTCTATTGCTTCCTCCCTGCTCCGCGGCTCCTCACTGTTTCTCCATCTACCGCCTGCCTCTCGGTCTCCTCTCGCCCATTGTCTGCACCTTTCCTCTGTGTCCTTGCTAACCTGTCTCTCTTCTTGATGCTCTGAGGTCACATTTCTCTTCTGTAAACTTAGACTCAGGAGCGGGTGGAGAAGGAAGCCCCGTGCCCCGCTCCCCAGCATCTTGCATCCCCGGCTGGGACTCTGTCCTCTCCTCTCCTCTCCAGTGCTCTTCAAAAGCCCTAGTGCTAAAGCTTTCCTGCCAGTGACTGTGACACCCTGAGAGCCACAGTGAGAACTAAAGCCCCAGGTCCTTCCATATGGCAGCCTGGTGCCTCAGCTCCTCTCTCCCACGGTGAATACCTGGGAATCTTCAAAGACCTCAGACACGGGGAGTGGGGGGAGATGAGAGAAAATGAATCCATTAAAAGCGTAAAAGCTGACAGTTTCAAAAATAATGATCTGGGTTTCCTCTTATTTAAAACTACCGAGCTGCCCCGCTGCTTTCATTGCTGCTGCAACTGACACTCAGCTATGTTTGGAATTAAAAATACATAAGTGCTTTCTGAAAAAGCTGCTAATTTGAAGGTCATTAGCAGCCAAAAACATATTTCTCTTATTTATTAAAAAAAAAAGGCATGAAGTAAAGCTATTAATATTTACTCTCCCCACTGAGCTTGGGCGTGCTTACTCACTCCAACGTAAGCTAAGTGCCTCGCCTTGGCCCCCAGCAAAGGGCCCTCCTGGTGGCCTTCACTTCCTTACACCTGCACTGTCCCTGGCACCTGCCTGGTGTCCTCCAGCACCCAAGGAGCCTGTGACTTGCAGTGACTGACCAGGATGGATGTGAATTGCCATTAGAGTAGGTGAAATGGCCCTGTCTTCCAGGGAGAGGGCACTTTCTGGTGCTGATGGGTTCAGGGGCACTTGCCTCGGTAATGAGGATATTTGGGATAATTTCCCCGGCGGCTACAGCTTGTGTCCTCCCTCCCTCTGGTCTGTGTCACAGCAGCCAGGCAGGCACACCTCCCCTAGGGCCACTGTGATGGCCAACAGTCCTGTTAGCCCTTGGCCCCCGTCCCTGCACATCTGGAGGGAGCCTTCCACACCTCACTGACCCCTGCGCAGGCAGAGGCTCGCTTGTCTTCACATTGCTGTCACCCACGGTGCCCAGGACTCTTTCTTTGCACATCACGTATCACTCTCTCTCTGTCTCTGTCCCCTGGCAGCTTCCCTGAGCTGGCCCCACCGCACAGCCCCGCCTCCCAACTCCCTCTTCTCAGCTGTTTGTTTACGAGGGAAATTACTAGAAGACCAGCCTGTCAGCAGCTTCCCTGCAAATCCTACTTGCAAAAGGGAGGGGTGGGGAGGAAAGCAAGGGGGAAAGGCAATGAGGCTGGGGTTGTGGTTGCCATAGAAATGGAGAAATGGAACTGACAACTGAAAAGCATTCCGCAGAGCAGAGAGGAGGAGCGTGAGGGGCGAGATCGCAGGGAGAGGAGCAGCCGATCGATAGGCAGTCACATAAAATATGTTCAGAGGAAGGGCCATGTGGAGACAGGGTCCCGGCCTAGGAGCGCAGGTCTGACCAGAGGGCAGGGCTGCGGTGAGGATGGGGCTGCTAGGCCCGCAACGAGAGGAGCAAGCAGCACAGTCCACAGAAATGAGTCTGTGCACACAGAGAGGCCAGGTCCCCCCACCCCGGGCAGTGCGATGGCCACCATCTGGCCCGGGCCGGGAGGAAGCCTACGTTATTCCTTCCGAAAGCCTGACGTGTGGCAAAAGGAAACATAGTGGAGTACTCTGGCTTAATTTAGCTTCTTTCCTTGAGATTTGTTCCTTCATTATGAAAAAGTCATTTTGGGCTTGCTTAACCAATTTTCTCCCACTGCTCTTATTTCTTCTAATTACATGTGTGAGGCAGCCGATTGCGCTCGCTGCTCGCTGCTCACTGTGGGCTGGAGGAGGGACACCCTACCCGTGGTGTTCGAGTGCCATGAATCTTACCAAGCCCTCAGGATAGCTCGGGGCTCAGAGGCCGCAGAGGTGGGCTGCTGGCTCTGAGAGCCACAGCGATGGCCAGGCTGCAACTGGGTTATCAGGGTCGCTTCCATCAAGGCCAGCGACAGAGGATGCTGTGAGAGGGGATGCAGGCAGGGCCGGGCCATGCTTCTCAAGGCAGCGTCTCTCTGGAGCAAACCTGCTCCCAGCATGTTGTGGGCAGCAAGGGGCTGCCAGGGATGCTCACCTTGTCTCCCTCCAGATCCCTCGCCCAGGAGGCCGAACCTTTGTAAATGGGCCTTCCCAGCCCTCCCTCAGGACTCCTGCCTCAATGGTAGCACGCAAATCATTTTTTCTACTCTCTTATGAGACTGAGTGCCATTAGAGAGAAGGCTATGCTTGGCATTTATAGGGATTTAGCAAAGATTTGCGAAGGAATGAATGCATGCATGAATAAATAAACAATTTTTAATCTCTTAGAGACTCACTTGGAGTCTTCGATGCCACCACTCTCTCCCGAGTCACCTGCTTGTATATCTCTACTTTCCCCTGACTCCCCGTTTGTCCTCTGAAGGTCTCATCATTGGCCCTAATCTGACAAAGAGACAGATTCCATGGTGGCCAACAGTTCCCTTTTCCGGTCTTTGGTTCAGGACCACAGTCATTTTACCACTACTATGAGCCATCCACGCTTCACCACCCACAGTAATATTCTGAGCAACTTGCTTTGTTCCTACCTTTCCCTAATGTGAGTGGAAACAAGCAGGGTTCTAGTATAATAAGATTCTCCTGCAACGGCTTTCAAGAAACCATTGGTAAGGACCTCATGATGAGACTGTTCAGGCAGGCCCAGGATCGGGATTTAGTCAGTGAGGCTTGTACAAATATTCTGGATTCCCGGACTTCGCCACGGCCTCCCTGACTGCAGCCACCGCTCCTCCAGTCCACCTTAGGCAGGTACGTCCAGGTTGGCCGGACTCCAGAGCAGGAGTTCTTAAGCACTACTTAGACCGGGCTCGGCAAATTATGCAGCTCTTCACTTGTTTTTCTAACATAGCCACACCCAATCATCTGTATATCATCTATGATTGCTTTCACCCTACAATGGCAGAGTTCAGTACTTGCAACAGAAACCATATGTCCCCCAAGTCTAAAATATTTACTATCTGGTCCTTTACAGAGACATTTTGCCATCCCCTGGATTAGATCTGTTGGACTAGAGTTTGGAAGAAATGCTAGTTTTTCTTGCTCTGTAGCTAGCTGTAGGAATCAGACACAAAGAGTTAACTAAATTTCAGCACCAGATGACAGTTTGCAAATAAGACCAAAGGAATGATGTTCATTCAAATGAAATCAGCTGTACAGTTATGCCCCCTGGGCCAGACAAGTTAATGCTTGGCACACTGCCTTCTCTATGAAACATCCCAGCAGGAGCTGAGCCCCATGGTGGGAAGAAAACAATAAAAAAATTGTTAATTGTTAAATTGGATGTCAGAGAGAGTATCTTTCAAAGTTGCAGTAGGCACTTTGCATTTGGAAAACATCCGATTGTGAGTAAGCTTGAGGTCACCAATAGGCAAAGGAGTCCTTCCACTGGGCACAGTGGATGCAAGGCTTGGTGCCATCTGCTCTGTTCTGCAGGGAGACCCATCACCAGGTGCCCTGCTCAGCTGCTGCATTTTCCTTTAGCAAAAGCACAAATAAAACCATGCGGGCAGCCCGATGTAAACATGATTTTAAAGCGTTGTAGTAAACGTTGCCCAGCCCGGAGCCTGGGGTGCAGTAGCTTCAAGAAGCATCAGTGTAATCAATGAGTGTGGTTGGTCTTTTGGTTTCTTCGGTTGAAGGCGAGGGATGGCAAAGGTGCATGGATTCAATGATTAGTTCAGCTATTCAACAAATTTATCGTGTGACGATTGTGCCCCAGGCCTGCAGATTCAGCCATGAATAAGACATGCTCTTGAACTTGGCGAAGGGTGGGATACAGACCCATAAACAGACCATTGCGACACAGAGAGTGAACATCATGACAGTAAGAAGCACAAGGAGCTGGGGCGGGGGGTGGGGGGCAAGGAAAAGCAGCTGACCTGCTGGGAGGACTTGGGGATGCCTTCAGGTGCAGCTAAGGCTCACAGAGTGGCCCGGGAGCAGTCAGGTGAAAGGAGGTGGTGTTCCAGGGCATTGGCCCAGCTGAAACTCCAGGGCAGGGAGGGTGGTGGTGGCTGCAGAACCATGGGGACAGTGAGTGCCCCAGAATGTGCCCTAGCAGGAGTTGGGAAATGCAAAGAAAAGTGAGATGGATTCATAGGTTTCCAAACTTCTGTTTCTCAGTTTTCTCCTTCATGATTTTTTTGCCATATCCACATATGAATTTTACTCTCATTTAGTTACTATTTTTTCTTAAAACCAAGACATGGTTTTACTTGAATAAATTTGTTTTAAAAGGAGACTTTATAATATCTGTGACATAATGTACGTATTTTATGTGCTGGATATATATTTTTCTCTAGTATACATTAAAATAAATGTATAACTATTACAATTTAAATAATTTGGACGCATACATCCTAAAACTCTCTTGCCCTCTGATGGTACCCTCGGCACTCTTGGACACCCAACAGGTTGACCCTTGAGGATGGCGTTTTAATCACAAGAACATCTATGAACAGTTATTAGCTGAACGAAGCTCTTTATAGCAACTAATAGGCCCAGAAATTGGTCTTTAATCCAAAGAAGAGACTTAGTTCAGCACCAGGAAGAACAGGCTCCTCCTGGCCTGTGAAAATAAGAAGCAATGTGCCTATGCAACATACTGAAGAAGTTTCCAGAGTCCATCCATCGCTCCAATATGACAGGCAGCCTGGGAATCCACCTAGGAGCAAAGCAAAGCTCGATTTCAATCTCTCAACCATGCAAGGTGAAGGGCAGAAATGATTAAGATGACAGGTACACGCAACTGTGAAGTTCACAAAACCCCAAATCCACAGAGGTTAAGAATTGACCTTTATCAGAAGGCAAGAAGACTTCTTACAACAAACCTCAGGCACTGATTTGCTTTCTATTTTTAGGCCATGTTCCCAAATCCCTAGAAATAAAATAAACTAGCTGATGCTGGCCAGCATTTACTGAGCGCTCCTTGAGAACCAGGAACTAGGCTACATGATTTATATGTGGCCCCTCATTTTACCCTTGCAAAAACCTTGCTGAGTAAATAGTACTACCCTCATTTAACAGACACAAAGCCTCAGAGTATAAATAAGTCACCTTATTAGCTCAGGTGACAGGACTGGGATGGCCAGTAGAAATCCCTAGAAGATGCCTAGCTCAGGTGGCAGTATGCTTGGTAATTCAGAGAACACACTCAAGCAAATAACCTGGATTCAGATTCTGACTCTTTAGCTTGATCTAGAACAAGCTGCTTGGACCTCTCTGAGCCTTACAAGTTAATTCATTTTCAAAATGGGTATAATAATAGCAGTTGTATAAGTACTTAGTGTGCCAGGCTCATAGCAAGCGCTCAAAAAGAAAAGAGTAGCAATTGCTATTGCCAATTATATCATTGAATTTGTGATGATTATTTTTGAGAACTTCTCAAGTGATCATATTTCCAGCCCCCACCCCAGGAACGCTTCCTCTAATTAACTGTTAGAAAGACTCACTTTAAATTCTACATGTAGAACACTTCCAGCTCTCACTTTTAGATAAAACCTGGTATGGGAGCCCTAATCAGCTTATCTGCCTCTGAAAATCTCTTGGCTGTGGTTAGAGATCCCCAAGATGTCTGTGATCAAACAGGGAAAGTTCAGTTGGCATGCGGATCCCCACTGGCCTTTAGAGCTGAGCACTTGTATTCTCTGCCTCCTGGACTCTGGCCTTTCCCAGTGTGTGCTAAGCGTGAAGGGCTGGGCTGTCATCAAACCCCTGGGGTAGGGGCGCTCAGAGAGTGAACACAGAACCACCACAATTCAGCAAAAGGTGGACTAACTGCTCAGATTTGTAAGCCTTGTGTTCTGTTTATATAGTTTAGACATGGGACACTTTCTGAGGTCTTCATTTCCTGCCCATGTCCCTGATTGCTGTGCACCATCAGGATTGTGTCCTGTAGTAGTAGGGATCCTCCCAGAACAACCCTACCTCTCCACCCAGTCACATTGTTTCTGTCCTGTGTGAGTGCTGGGGAAGCAGCAGTTGAGGAGGCTGCTGAACTGCCCAGACATACATCAAGCTTGAGAGGGAAAACCAAGGGTCTTCTCTGACCCGCCTTCCTGGCCCAGCAGCAGACTCATGCATGTTGTTTGAATGAATGAGTGGGGTCTTGCTTTGCTATTACCAGTCTCTGCTCCCCACATTCCTACGCTAGTTCCTGGAAGTCTGAGATCCTGTTGCTGGGCTTTGCCCTATGGCTAAGACCCTAACACTGAAGCGTAGATATTCCAATCCCACTGCTTGCCCGGTTGGTCCTGTTGTTGGTCCCTTCCACTCATTAGGATGTCCATGAACTTCCCCTGGACTCTGCAGTGGTGACTCCAACATGCATGGTGACTGCCTGTGCCAGTGGTCTCTCACTACCATCCTAGCTCAACCTCAGCCCCTGGCACACCTTCCATTCTCTGTGGCCAAGGCTCTCTTATCTTAGTCCCAGAAGTTATCTATTTCTTGACCCCGGCTCTCCCAGAATGTTCCTCCATTCTGGGCTTAGTCTCCCTAAGCCTGGCAATGTCTTCCTCTCCTAACCAGTTATGTGTGGGCCCTGTTGGAGATACACAGGTAGATATGATAAAAGGAGATTACAAAGTAGAAGGTGGAATATAATGGAAATAAGGACAGTTGCTTAGGATATAGAGGAGGTGACTGACTGTAGACTGGGCCACCCACAAGACCTGTGACATTTGAGCTGGGGCCTGATGGGCTCATGGGCTGGGGAGTAGAGTGGGAGTGTCCCATGGCACAGGGACAGCCATGACTACAGAAACAGAGGTGCAAATGGTCTGAGCAGGCAGCATGTGTGGTCTGGTGGGAAGTTTGGCTAGAGAGGTGGGCATAAGCCCCCCTTCTATGATTAGGAATTTGGATTTTATCCCATTGGGGGTAGGTAGCTACAGAAGGATCCTGAGTGCGAAATGGGCCTGTGATGCTTCATATTTGTTTCTCACGAGATCTTCTCACTGTCCACTCATCCGTTTCATCAGAAATGGGCATGCTGGCCTTGTCACTCTATCGTTGTGACAGCAAGGCGCATGGGTTCAATCATAGCTCTTGGACTATCTGCATAAGAGGCTGCAGAATCTAAGTGATTAGATTGTGGGGAAATGGGAAGGTGAGCTGAAGTTCTGCTAGAAACTCATGTCATTCCTCAGTTCATTCAGCCCCCAAACTCGATTAGAATGGCTTCACTTTAAACCACACCATCGCTCCAGCTGTACTCCTGGCCTTCTGTGTGGGCCTGACCCTCTCAATGCTCCTCCTCCTCTTTTTCTCCATGGATTAGGGAGAGAGGAAAGGAGAGGGAGAGAGAGAGAGAAATATCAGTCACTAGCTTCCCACATGTACCCCAACTGGGGATCAAGCCCACAACCCAGGTATGTCTCCTGACTGGGAATCGAACCAGTGACCTTTCAGTTCATGGGGCAATGCTCAACCAACTGAGCCACACAGGCCAGAGCTCCATGGATTGTTTTTAATTAGCTTTTAAACATGTTCAAGTCTTTCCCACTAATGTATAAGAAAATAACCAAAAGGAGCCTCCTCCAGCTCCACCCTATTTCTCTTCTTCCCTTCAAAGTCCAGGTTCTTGAAGGTGGTGATGTCCTCTCTTTCTTCATTCCATCCAGTGTCTTCTGCCACCACCTCTCTGCTGAAACTGCCCTTACCAAGGTCACCTGAGACCTCCTGTCGCTAAACCAATGGGTAGTTTCCAACCCTCACCTCACATTAGCCCTCTCTGGCAGCACTGGGCCATGGGACTGCTGTTCCCTCTCAGAAAGGTTTTCCTTTGGCTCCATGGCCACTGCCCACTCCTGGTTTTTCTTCATTCCCTGCAGTGGCTCTAGCTGACCCCTCTGTGAAACCTTTTAAATATAGCTGTTTTTCAGGGTTCCATGCGGGCCCACTTCTCTCCCCATTCCCACATTCTCCTGCAGTAAATTGTCCCACTCCTGTGGCTTTAGTTACCATCAAGAAAAAGCACGGCTCCCAAATCTATATCATCAGCCCAAGTCTCTTTGCTGAATGCTGGACCCCTGCATCCAACGGTCTGTGGGCCACTCAAGTTCCTGTTATTCCCCCATTTCTTCTTCCTCTTGTATCCCTTATTTCAACGAGTGGTATGAAAATCCACTCAGTTGCCCAAACCAGAAACTTGGGGTGTCATCCTTGACTCCTCCACCCCTCTCCTCCAACAGCAAATCCACCTCCACCTGCTGGTGATCTGAGCTTGCTCATATTTACTCAGTCAGTCCACTTATCTCCATCCCCACTGCTACATCACACGCTCTCCCGGGCCACCACCATCTTTTGCCACTTTCTCAGTCCAGCCTCCTAACTAGCCTCCCAGAATTGAGTCTGGTAACGCCCACTCCATTTTCCACTTTGTGGCCAGAGTGATTTATATCAAATACCATTTCCTTGCTTCAACCCATTTTCCACCAACTGCGTTCAGAATAATACCCAGCTTCCTTATGCTCTGAAGACCCTTCATGAGCTAGCCCCTGCCAACTACCCCCTCCTCGGCACCCACATCCAGCTCTCTGTTCTCCAGGCCTGCTGAGCAGTATATGATCCCACAAGCATACCATCTGCTCTATGGCTTTTGAATCTTGGTCCATGCTGTTCCCTCCACCTACAACACTAGTCCCACCACTGACATCTCACCTTCTTAATTTGATAAGTCCTTTCACTCCTCAGGTTCCAGTTTAGTAGATGCCCCTTAAAGAAAGGGTATCTTCTTTGGGCCCCTAAGACAGTAGCAGTGCCCTCCTCTGTGACCCCATAGCCCTGTTTATTTCCCAGTTGAAGTTAGGTACAAAGTTGAATTCTGCTATAAAGATGATAGTTGGGACTTGTCATCACAGTCTGTGTCAGAAAGCCATTTCCAGAACTGTAGTAGATCCTAATGTACATGCAAATGTGAATTTAAAGACCAGAAACAGAAATTAAAGTTTTCTTGGGGAGAACGGACCCCTTTCTTTTAGGAAAACAGAACAGCGTGGACTCAGTATCTCAGGACCTTGGAAGCAGCTTATTCCCCCATAATTTTGTTTTGTTTTCTTCAACTTTTTCTTCTAGTGAATGGGTGGCTACAGGAAATCTTGGAGTAAGGGGACTTTCTAAAGGTAAAACGACTACTGTAAGGAAGTCTCAGGGTACAGGGAAGTCCCTTCTGCCCAGCCAATGTCATCCTGCTGGACAGTAGCCCTGGTTCTGCTTTCAAAAGGATGGGCCACTCACTGCCTGTCACTGCCCTTCTCATTTGCCTCTGTTGTACCAGAGATGGTGCCACATTCATTGCTGCTTGGGGACTTTTCACAGTGACTGACACTTGGTGGGATGCTGCTTTCCTAGCCCATGCTCTGGGAAAGATGGTGACATCATATTAAAGATGCAGATGGGATTAAAATGGGATGTGTTAAACTTGACAAAACTAAAATTAGAATAATTTACAATTGATAGCAGTAAGGAGTAAGTGAGAAAGATTCCAACTAAATACCTAGGGATTAATTTCTTTAAAAGCATGCCATTTTAGGTCATGGGCTTCTATAGGTGAAATATGACATGTTAAACTTTTTCAACTCAAACTTACTTAAATCACCAAAATATATATTGAGCGGATTCCGTGTGTAAGGATGTTGGGTGCTGGGTACAGAGGTGAACAGGACATGACCTGTGTTCACTCCCACTCTGGGGATCTGGAAGGTTCTGGCTGGGAATGCTGTGTGTGCCAAGTCATGACTCTCAGCAACACAGGAACCCATCAAGGGCCTGTGATAAAAAGGTCATCCCAGGAGGCACACAGGGGTGGGGGAAAGGAGAGGAAGGCTCTCCTTTTCTCCCGGGTGTGTGATGGAGGTCCATCCACCACTGCCCAAAGGTGTCTATCCCACCCACCCTTAAGCAGAGTCTGCAGAACACATTGCCTCCCTGCCCCTCCACCACCAACAGGGCTGGTCCTCTCTGAGAGGGACTAAGAATTTGTTCTCAGGCTTCTGTGCACCCATTCTCATCAGGAAACTGCTGGTCTCAAGGGACTCCTTGGTGGTGAATACAGTTGCCATTTGACCTCAAACAACTTGTATGACTTCCAGTGTGATCCAGCCACCCTCTTCCCCTTTGACAACCTTTCTGTGACCTCAGAGATTTCCCTCTACTATCACCACCCCCAGCCCCATTGATATCTTAGACAATGCAAAACCTCTGGCTACTTTTGAAAATGACCTTGTCACTTCTATATGAACTTCAGGACATCTCAGTGAAAGCTGAGCTCACTCGGACATGAATGTTGAGTGTCCTTCAGGCCTTCTTCCTGGTGATGGAGAACACCACGTGGCACCTGTTGGCTGCCGGTTCTCCGTCATGGCTGTTATCCCTTGTTTCACTTGCCAGGACCTAACCATGCCCTTAGCTAGCTGGAGCCAGAGCCATTATTATTTCTGAAATGATAATGAGGTTCCCGGGCTAGCCCACAAAGACCTTCTTAGAACAAAGCAAAGCTGTTAGAATCTTTCGTTTTTAACGAATCTTGTGTAGACTGTCGCTCTCCTGCGGGATGTCTCACTCTTCCTGCCCCTCTATTCCTGGACTTCTATTCCTCAGGCCTCACTGGTTTCTGTTCTCTTCACAGATGCTGGTCAAGGGTAATTTCTAGTCCTCATTTGATTTCAATTATCCCAGGGGATCTCTGTGAAAGTCCAGTGACCTAGCTCTACACATAACATTAGGGAGAAGGGAGAGGGGGGAGGGGAGAGGGGAGAGGGAGGCGGTAGGTGGAGGAGGCATATAATTTCAGTTTCATATATGCCTATTTGACATCTGTGAGCTTCAGTGATCTTCAGATGATGCAATAAACACATGCTCTGGAGATGTGTCTACTCTACCTTGCATTCCTATCTTTGAGTATTAGAGTGGGGAAGGGCACAGAGAGGTGGCCATAATCTCCAAGGCTTTCCCACAGATCGCCTCCATTCCCATAACCCCTGACCCAGGAACATTGATTAAGCATCTCCCAGTGTCTCCTGTGTAGTACCCACCCACCTGGATCTGGGTGGCCGCAGGTGTGCCTGGCAGAGGGCTCCTTTCTGTGAGCTATACCCTGGGCTGCATAGCATAGTAGTGGTTCTGTCTATTTAGTCTGCCTCACAGGGGCACAGGCCACTGACCATTGGACAAAGTGTGTTTTAAAGGATCTGAATTAGAATGAATCCTTTGCCAGATGATAAGGTAGCAGGTCTAACTGAAATTCAGAGGACTGGGGTCTTGATGCCATGGAGCATTCTCCCCAAGGAGCTCTTTTGAAGATGTAAGGTCCCTTGGGCCAAAGGCCAATGAGGACAGATACTTCTGTGCAGGAGATCAGCCTCTCTCATCACTTCATGCCCTAGAAAACCTGAAGGTGGGGCCCCATGACCTGTGTTTTAACACACCCTCCAGGTAATGCTAATGCAGGCTCAAGTGTGAGACCCACTGGGATAGTAGTTAAGAGCAAGGAGTCCGATTCCTGAGTCAAAACCTGACTCTGCCACTGTGTGATCCAGGCAAGGTCTGTCTTTCAGTTTTCTCATCTGAAAACTGGGGACACTACAGTATCTGCTAGGACTTCACAAAATAATTGTGAGGAAGAGAGTTAATTATGTAAAGTACTCAGAACATGCCTGGCAAAGAGAACCTGCTTAGGAATGTTAGATAGTCTCCATCAAAGGTATTTATCACTCTGATCATATATGTGAGGAAACTGAGGCTCAGAAAGGTTAATGACTGGCTTCATGCTACAGAGGGAAGGCATAATGTCTCACTCACGAGAGAGACACCACATTTTGGGGGCTGGGGATGGGGAAGCCTGGCATGTGAAGCTGTGCTGAGCGCCTACGGGGGTTGCGGGCCCGTCAAGAGCTTTGTCATGCTCCTCCCACTGAGAATTATGTTTGGAGGCCCTGGCCTTGGCTCTGCTGACCCCTGATGCTTTCTCTTTGATCACTTTGAGTTCTCTCTCTCCCTCTTTTGTGGGGTCTTATGGTAAAACCAAACCAAACCAAAGGGTGTGGCACGACCTTCACCTTGACCTTGCTTTGTCTGCAGCCAGAAGGTGGGCTGCCATTGGTGGAAGCACAGTGAGGACTTTGGGTTAAAAATGCTGCCTGAGAAATTTGGTGATAAATTAAAATTCATTGCTGTGGAAAATTGAGAGTAGATTAGCCGAATTGCCTAGGCTTGTAAGACACTTCACGGATTGAGGTCTTTGGGGGTAATTAGCAAACTGTGCATGGAATTGGCAAGCTATTAGTTAGGGAAAATTGTCTCTTCTACCCAATATGTGGCTGGACTGGGGTCCCTGGCAACCATATGTGAACCTGCTGAGGCAGTTTGGACCTTTTCCTCCTGTCCCCTGGGGTTAAGCACAAGGGTGGTGCTTTAAGAAGGGGCTCCCCTGCTTCGGAGCTGTGAGCCCCTTTGAAGGGGCTTCTGAAGGTAAGGACCTCCCCAAGTACAAGGTTACCTAGGACTGGAGGAAAAGGCTCGTCTCACCTTAAGTACGTATGAAATAAGCTACGTGAGAAGCGTAGCTCCTCTTACTGCCTCACAACCCTCTCTCCAAATTCATGTACACAGACAAACCACAAGTAAGCTGCATGTACCCAGACACACCACGATAGTCTTTAGTGGCTCTTACTAAATTGGCCTAGATGTGAACTTTCTCAAATGCAGTTGTGTGAACTGAAATCAGGGCTGATCACATATTATCGGTGATTGCTTATGATTATTTGCCAGTGACTCCTTAAAGCTGCACATTTGAGACTCCAGAGCCCCATATTTATTTGGTTCTTCCTTTGGGGTCGCATCAGTGAGAGTGATTCTGATATATTCTGCTTCTCAGGCGTCACAGGGCCCGATGCGTACCCTCCCTCACGTTAGGGGGAAGAAGGACATTTGCTAAGGGTTCTCCCGTGACTTGGACACAGACCCAGCGGGGTCCAGGAACACACACTCCGACACCATTCTATGTAAACCCAGACATGCTTCTGCTCATTTTAATTAGACAGATAAAATTAGCAAGGAGATTAAGGTAAAAGGAGAAATTAAAAATATTTAAATGTTAGGCGGAATTTACAAAAGTGAGTCGAACAATGAGGTACACGAAGGAATGCAGAGAGACACAGACACACTGGAAACGTTCCTCGGATGCCACACGGCTTAAGCCAGTCCACGGGTATGGTAAGAACAATCCTCCCTCGCCACCTCTTGAATTGCAGCTTCCAGGACGTGGAAGAACATTCTCCAGAAACGCTTTCCTTCTCCTTCTCTTCACATGTTACCAGGAACAATTCATCAGTCAGGATCATCCTAGAATGGCCCACACTGCCTCCAATTCAAACCACTCACCTGTTTCCTGTCTGAATTTGCGAGCTCTTGAGAGTTTTCCCCCATCTCATTTTATTTTTCTTCCTACCCTCTCTCCCCATTGAGCCAACAGGCCGACTGGGCCAACCAGAAAACCAAACCAGCACGTCCCGGCCCCTTCCCACTTCCAGGGCCAACACTTCCCAGGTCTCCCTTGTTTGCATCTGTCACGAACAAGCACAGTCATCTCTAACGCAGACGTACAGATGTGTGCTCACGCACACACGGAAACAGGATTTTCTTTTTTTTTTTTTCTTTTTTCCAATTTGTGGTTTCTTTTTCCTTTTTGCAGAAAATGCAAACAAAAGAAAAACAAGGTTTTCAATTGAAGGTACATCTCTTCTTCAATATGAAGACATTAAATTGAATTGGTCGGATCCCCCATGCAGTGGTCAGCGAAGTCCTTTGGCAACTGACAGAACGACATCTGGAGACTCAGGAGCTGGGGTTTGTCTGAAGAAACTTCCCTACACGAGTCGTGAGCCAAGGGAGATGGATGTGGGAGAAGGGAGAGGGCTCTCGGGGAGGAGCACAAAGGAGAAAAGGAAAGAATGTCACTGGCGAGGAAGAAAATGGAACGCTGCTCGGTTCCTTCCCTCCACCTCCTTCCCTTCCTTCCTGTGGGCAGATGGCCCCAGCCCACCGAGGGGGAGCTGCGCGTACTCTCGAAACCCCGGGGCCTACTGCTGTGTCTTCACTGCCGTTGAACATCACGTGTGCGTGTTTTTATTATTATCTATTTGGTTTCCCACGGCATCTTAAACATGCTTCTGTCACTGAGAAGTGAAGGTTGACTATGAGGAACAGGCCCAGTTTATTCTTCACGGATGTGACCCGTTCCTCAGCGGAGAAGCCAGTCCATCCAGAACATTCCACAGTGTTCAACCTCTGCTTCCCCCTTGAGTCTGGTCCTATCCTTCCTCTCCTTCCCCCAGAAAATGAGAGCTCTCATGCCATTGCCGTTGGGGACTGACTCATCTGGACCCTCATAGAATGAATGCTGTTCAGGATCTTCTTCTGATGACCTGCCAAGGTGACCCCTATTCTCAGGAGATCTCTAGGAGGGAAAAAGCACACAAAAGAAGGCACTTTAGTGTGAAGGCAACTTTTCAGATCAAAAGTCATCACGGAAGGCAAATAAAAGCGTTTAAAATCCAAGGATCCCAAGTTTAAGAGTCTTTGGCAAATGCCTACCTAGATATTTCCTTGCCCAACCTCACTTTCTCCATGCAGTAGCCCTTGTCTCCAATGTCCCCTCCAACTTAGACAATCTTGGAAGGTTCCACACCAGCCCCTTCATTGTGTGCATGACCCTAGGTGAACTAGAACTTTCCTCTGCCTTTTTTTTCTAATACTCCAAGCACATACTGGATGGGGCTTCAGTGGCTTTCTGCCTATATTAGTGATCACCTGCTAAGTTTGAAAAGATGTGGGGCTTGCTTGGTTTTCTGATGTTTTTCTCCTGAGTTTCCATTTTTGGCCTCTGTTTGAATTTTAATATCATGAATTTTCAAGGAGGGTGATCTCAAAATAACTTTCAAATATCTGCCCAAGCAGGAATCCAAGGACTATGTTTAGGATAGGGGGGTTAGTTTAGATTCATCTGTGAGCTGTGAGTCTTAATATGAATGAGTTCATGGCTTATATTTGACTTTGGGGATACCCAGGCTTCTTTCCTTAGCCAATAAAAATAATAATATATGACACTGCTTGAGTACTTTTTATGTGCCATATACTATCTCATTTATACTTATAGAAGCATTTTGTAAAAATTGACAAGCCATTCAAATTCAATGGTAATAATTTAACAGCAATCATTTCTCATGTGCATCCTGTAGGCAAGGAGACAGGCAACAGGCCAAGTGCTTTGCATGTGCTATTCCATCTACTTCTCACCATAAACCAATGAGATGGGCACTATTATTCTCTGCATATTTACAGATAAGGCAAATAGGGCTCAGAGAAATGAAGTAACATGCTCTAGATCACACAGTGGGAAAGCAATGGGGGAGCTAGGGTTCAAATACAGGGTGGCTCTCAGCCACCCTGCAGGGCTGCTCTCAAACTCTTCTAAGGTCCTAACTGTACACTCCCCAAAACTCTGGGTCTCCAACACAGCAGATCACTTTGTACACTGTGCACCAGGACCCCAAGAAGGACCCTGTGCTGGTCCTCCATCCACAATGCTATCGCTTTCCTGATCCCCCTCCTTCCAGCGGCAGTCAACTCCCCACAGGCTGATTAAACTGACCATGTCTTTTTAGCAAACATTTTTGAGAGGCATCCTTGAATTTTAAATTCATAAATTGCCCTGCAATCTATTTTATTTAGTTGCTGGTGTTCTTTTTCCACCTTTTATTTCTCAAGAAATAAACTAAATTGCTGCAATAATGTGTAGACATTTTTTACTTTGAGCTAAATTCCTTAATTTTTGGTTTCACTTTCCTTTATTCTTTTTCATGTGGTTATTCTTGGACTCAGGGAATTATTCCCCTTGATTCCTGTCTGTGGGAGATCAGGTGATGATGGCCCCCATGCTCAGCCAGGCCACAGTGGGGAAGCAGGAGTAGCCTCGTCTTCATGGGCACCCACTTCTGTCCCTGCACCCAGGCCCGCAGTCATCTAAGCCATCCACATGAACTCTGTGAGATGGGAAGCAGGTTTTCCACTCGTCAGTGCTTCCTTTTTATTTTTGATGTCTGACAATAATTCATAATGTCAGGGACCATCTTTTTTAGGTCTCTCCAGGAAATAAACCCAGGTTTAAAAAAATGAAGTCTGGAGTTTAGTGAAGTTTACTAGATGCACATTCAAGTTGTCTCCCTGGAGGAAGTGCAGGTGTCATCACTTCTGGCGACAATGATCCTCAGAGAGGTGGAGCTGGACTCTAGGAAGATGGACTGCAAAGCAGAAGTCAGGGACTGAGGCCGACTGCCCAGAAGCCATCCCTTTGGGGCTCAGTTGCTGGGGGTGAATGACTACTCCCTCCCCCGGGACTCAGCAAGTGGCCCACCCCAGGAGGGACGCCCCACACCTACCCCTGTGTCTGACATAAACAGGTGATCAATAAGTGTGTGTCAGCTGCTTGTGGACTGACTGATCCTCTACCATGGAAAGTGTGTGTTACAGGCCCCCAAACGGTGCTATCGGTACGCGTTTTAGCTTGGGCAGCCAGTGAGGTCCCCTCTGGGGTGTGCGTGTGTGTATTGAGAATTTGACCAGCTTTAGACGTTAGACCAATTTTAGTTCAGTGGTTCCCAAACTTGGCTGCATTATAGAATCACCTGGGCAGTTTTAAAAATCCTGATGCCCAGGCCTCACCACACACCAATTAAATCAGAATATCAGGTGTGGGAATCAGGCATCAATACTTCTAAAGATTCCCCGGTGATCCCGAAGTGCAGCAAAGTATGGGCGCCGCGGCGGCCCTGGGGTGGGCTGGGAGAACACGGCGCTGGCTGCCGGGAAGGCAGGCTTGAGCCTGCTCTGCCGCTCATGAGCCCCAGTCTTCAGGAACCAACTTCACCCACTTCTGAATCGGCTGAATGAAAGGGTGGAACTAGATAAATATTCCTCAAACTACAGTTCCACAAACCCTGCATCTCAAAAATATGGCTCCACTGTATTTAATAATTTTAAACGGGTTTCTTTATTTCAGGGTTTCTCATGGCCTTTACAATGCTAATGTGCGTCGTGAATCGCCAAGAGAGTGATAAAGTGCACAGTATTTCCCAAATTTATTTGACCGGGGGACCTTTTTTCCAAGGAGAACCTATTAACATTTCCCAGAATAGGTGCTACTCAGAACATTCTTGGGGAAATGATGGACTACAGGGATCTTTAGGACCCTTTCTGGTTCTCATTTTATTTGAATAATTTTAGTTTTTGTATTCCTCCAGAGTCCTGTAGGGGCTGCAGAGTGGTAAATGATTTGTAGGGGGTGGAAATGTATATTTATTTACGAGTGCTATGTAGGCACGAACACAAGCTCCCCCTCATCTGAAATTGTTGCTGAGTCAGTGCCCTACCTCTGGCTGCTACTTTGTTTAAAGTGCTGGCTGGCTGTGTTCTTTCCATCTGGATGCTCCCTTTGATGGGCTGAGTTTAAAAACTTAAATGGAGGAGCGACTCTCGGTGATTAGGCAAATGACATATGGCTATGACTGAGCGACTCTCATTTGGGGCCCAGAACGATCTCAGCCTCCCCACCCCATCCTCAGCCTCCCCCCCTTCGTTCCAAGGCGCTCCCCCACCAGGCCTGGTTCCATACAGAGACAGAGATCTGGGGCCGAGACCGGAAATCAGGGCTGGCACCATGGGCAGTGGCAGGGAGGGAGTCTTGACCCCCACCCTCAGGCTGGACAGAGACGATCCTCATCACTTACTCTGATGTCATCTGGGTGACCAGCTGGAGGGAGGTGAAGCCGGCGGTGAGGAAGCTGTCCCTGTACTGAACCATTTTGATGGCACTGAGCCAGTCATCCACGGTGGTAAAGGCCGTGAAGTCTGGGATGGAGCGGTCTAGCAGGGGCTGGGAAGGCCTGCAAGACAGAGGAGCAGGTGACCCCACAGCTGTAGCGGGGTGTGGAGAGAGCCATGCTCTGGGCAACGGCAGACTCCATGGAGGGCCACATCTTTGACGGGATGACTGTGGCAGTGGAGCCTTGTGCTGACCCTTCCTTCCTTACAGAATCCCGAGGTGGCAGTTGGCATGGCTTCCCGGGGCCAGGTGGCCAGTCCCTTTGCCTCTGGGCACTGTCACAAGTCAGTCAGCCCAGCATGCGGCTGACCAGCATGTGGTCTAAAGGGAAGGGAAGGCTCACTACTCCCTTGTAAACTGAAATCTAAGAGCTTTTAAAACTACATAGATTAGCCAAAGAAGTTATATGCATATATGCATAACCCATGGACACAGACAATGATGGGGTGAAGGCCTGGGAAAGGGGTGGGAGCGAGGTGGAGGGGGTCAACTGGGGGGGAAAATGGGACACCTGTAATACTTTCAACAATAAAGATAAATTTAAAAAATATATATATGTGTATATATATATATATATATATACACAGTTCACTGCAACCTTCCCACATCTTTTGGTAACATTTTATTTTTCTGGTTCCATCCTCAGCTAATTGAAATAAGCAGAACAGAGTGGCCCACCACTGATCTTCTCAGGCACATTTTCAAAGCAGATACCCAGGTACCCAATCCCAAAACCAGGGTGCCATCTTGACATCTCCCTTACCCTCAGCACCCATGCCCAATCCTTCACCAAGCCATAAAGATTTAACCTTCAAAATCGCTCAGACTCTCCCACTTCTTCCCACACCACGGGCCTGCTTTAGGGCCCTACCTTCCCTATCACAATTACTGCAATGTTCTCCTACCTGTTTCCTCATGTGCACTTGTTCCCCTCAACCTAAGTTCCACACTGTTGCCTAATGCTCTTTTACAATGCAGATAGGATCATAGCAACAAACCTCATCCAACCCTGACTCATGTCAAACCCTTTGATGGGTGCTCATTGTTCTGAAAATCGAGCCCAGGATTCTTAGCAGGGCCTAAAGGATCTGAGTGTCTGGCCCTTGTCCACCTCACCAGCCTCAGCCAGCACCCAGTCCCCTCACAAACTGCACTCCCAACACACTGGCCCTGTCCTTTCCACCCCCAGGCCTCTGCACGTGCTGTGCCCTTCACCTGGAGCCCTTGCCCCTCTACTCTTGTCTTCCTTTCATTCCATCAACGCACTCTCTCTCTTCGGCTCTCATCAGGGATGCCTCCATTAAACAGAGAATGGTGTGTGCTCTGCAAACATCACACACCTCCCTGCCACAGTGACTATTTTGGGGTGATCATCTGATTAATGTTTGCTATTCCTAAATGATTCAAGGCTCCATGAGGGCAGGAACCATGTCTACCTTGTTCATTCTATAGTGTCATCAATGGGCACAGTGCTTAGCACATATGCACCCAATAAACTTTGGTTAAAAGGATGAATAATAAACGAGTTAACACTGCAAATGTACTACTGACAGTTGCTGAAAGTAGTTGGCAATTGTTCTGTTCATTTGCTCATAACAGATCTAATTTCTTTGTATTTCTTTGTCCCCCAGCAATCAGGGCCGTTACCTGCTAATAGGTTGGTCAAGGTTCCAAGTCTGCAGCTCCACCTGCCTAGCAGACTGGTGTGATTAACAGAAAGGGTGCCTTCTGGAAACAGGATCTCCCAAAACCGGGGTCTCATACCAATCAGATCAGATACGCACAACTATTAGAGAGCCCAAAGCCCAGCTCATGTGAGGTCAATAAGAGGGGTAGACCCAGACAGGTTTCTTAACATCTGTCTACAATCCATGCTGGAGGCAGGGAATATTTTAGAGAGAGCCAAGAGAAAAAGGAAGAGAAGAGTCTTGGAACTTGTTCCATTAGTGGATAAGCTCAGTCACCTTACCCTCTCTCTCAATAAACCAAAAGGCTAGCAGTCTTGCTATTGGCCTTGCCCCTGACTATGAGACCACCCATACCCAGGAGCCACCAGACTCACACGGCGGTGATGGTTGCCACAGTCTTGAGACTTGCTGGGTTCCGGATCATCTTGTCCAGGGTATTGACTATCTCAGCAAAGCGGGGCCGGCTGTTACGGTCCTTCTGCCAACAGTCCAGCATGAGCTGGTGTAGAGCAGCTGGGCAGTCCATGGGTGGGGGCAGCCGGTAGTCCTGCTCAATGGCATTGATGACCTGCAGTGACATACACGGGAACGGGTGCGATTCAGTGACAAGCCACCAGCCATACATTCACAAATTAACCCCCAAGGACGGAGCCTCCCTGACCCAGGTCCCCTCATTCTGTGCTCATGTATGTCCCACCATAAAGGATGTTACATGTGCTTCGCTTTTCTCCTTAGACTGCGGACTCCTGGAGAGCTGGGACCACATCTTATTGTTGCTTTGTATCCGCAGCACCAGTGCTGGGCCAGATGCGCACCAGGCCTCTGTAACTGTCTATGGGAGAAAGAGCTGGGGAATGGCTTGAGCTTCTCCTCTCTTATTTAAGAGGACGTTGATCCAATTCTGCCTTACCGGCAGCTGGGGGCACCAGGGCAGATGAAACAATGGCACAGGGGAAACCTAGGAAAGCAACTCTTTACAATGGACACCCACCAAAGCCTGTGGTAGCCTCTTCCTTTCACTGCTAAGGAAAGAGAAATGGAGGGAAGGAATCAGCACTTGGAGCCAGCACCTACTCCATGCCAGGGACTTTCCGATGCTTCCTAGGCGTCGTTTGCTTTAATTTTCAAGAGGTAGCAGTAAGAATTGGGTTGAAGATCCTTTGGTTAAACAAATTGGTTCAGTACAATGAAAATGGTCAAAATAACAAGGTGATAATCAGGTTCTGGTAATTTTGCAGACTCCAGGGCATAATTTTGTAAAGATTTTAGGATCATCAAGTGCTTTTGTCTGTTTTTTACCCTTTACTTCTTAATTTCCAATTCATTTAAATCAATTATGCCTGCTCTGTGCTTTTTGTAATAGAAAAAAAACAACTGTAAATGATCCAGTGCTACACAAATTTATTATGGTACACTCATAATGCAATGGAAAGCCTAGAATTCAACGCAAGGCCTTAAAGTAATGTTGCAAAAATTGTACCTATTGAAATGGAAATATACTCACAGTGTAATATTAGGCAAAAGAGCAGGCTGCAAAACTGCAGGTATGGTATAGTCTTGCTTTTGTGTAAAAACAAAAATCAAAGCAAAACAAAAAACAGTAATTATACACACGCATAGAAAAGGCCTTGGAAAGATATATACCATGGAGTTAATGGTGGTTGCCTCTGGGCAGGTAGCAAAGTGAATGCATTTTATGTGGTTTTTTTTTTTTTTGCTTGTTTGTAAGTTTATTTTCTGTAATAATTATGTATTGATTTTATATGAAAATAAAGAGTTAAAGCACCTTAAACAACAAAGGAAATAATTTGGGGTGCAGGTATTTTTACCTATACTTTAAAAAATGTGAGATTCATTTCGACTGATTACGCTTGTGGGTTTTTTTCTTTTATTTGTGAATTGGTCAGCAAGTGAATATTGTCAATCAGTTTATACTTTTACAAATTCTATACATAGTGTATCAAAACGAGATGGGGCATGAGATAATATGATAACCTGAGTCATTAGACATAATCAAGCTGTATTATTCCTTCTATTCAGTGTGGCAGGAAAACAAACAAGCATACAAGCCATACCGATATTGTCACTCTATAAAAATCAGTGACTCAAAACATTTACTTTTTTTTTAATGGAAACATTCACTTTTGAATAATATGTTGCACCACCAACAAATTTTCCTCTTTGCGGAACTGTTGTCAACGGGATTACCTGCTATCCTCTTAGGAGGGTATTTTAGCCCCATTTTCCCCTCGAGGCAGAAGCGGTGAAGTAACTTGCTTGAGGGTACACAGCTCGTAAAGGATAGGGCTGCGAACGAATCCCAGGGGTGTCTGATTTTTAGTTCGAAGTACCACTTTTCCCAGGCCTCTGTGGGGCTGCCATTATAATCTCAGCCTGGGAGCTGCCTGAGGTCCTCATAGCAGGAAACGGGGGGATTGGGCTAAACCATGTGGTCCATAAGGATGAGCTGCTGGGCAGCATTCCCATTAACTTGGCTCACGAACCAGCACCCTTTTCCAGCTCCTTCCAGGCAGCCAGATTAAGGGACACTGCCACAGAGTGCCTACACCCTGTGGAGACAGTGGGATTACCCATTGAATGGCCCCACAAGCTTTTTCTGGGTTGTCTAAGGACAAGCTAGATAGGGCCAGTGGGGGAGGGGGAGAAGCTAGTGTCCAAATTTAACTTCTTACAGGGCTTAGGGGCCCCCAAAATCTTCCAATTCAGGGCAGCTCATATTCCCTTAAACTGCTGGCATCTCTGCCCAAATTATTTGATGCCAGAGCCCCAAATCCTAATTTTCCCCACTGACAAGATTACTCTCCTAAAGAGGAAGGAGCACTGGAGTCAGGACCCTTGAGCAGGGACACAGCTCCATGGTGTGAGCAGCTGGCCAAGCACTCCCGGCGGAGCATCGAGAGACCGGGGACCCCATGCAGGCACTGACTCTCCTGCCTGTGAGCGTCAGACTGAATGCAACTTAGCTGTTTATTCCTTGTCTCCTCTGCAGGCTACCTCACTGGAGTTTTTGGAAGACTGTCCTCGTGTTTGTTTTTATATTTCCTGTTGTGCTGACTTTCTTTTTAAGAGGACATCCAAGAGCCATTGCAGGTCCTCAGGGAGAGCAGATGCACGTGTTGTGTTGGTGGCCGGAGGGCACTGTGATTAGGGGCACAGACCTTGGAGGCCTGGGTTCAAATCCTTATTCTATTTCTTATTAGCACCAGACATCTGGGAGAGTCACATGGCCTCCTGAAACTGCACAGGTGGGGTTATCACAAAGAGTAGATGACCCAGTGAGGTGATGTATACTGAGCGCCGCACACGTGAGCAGTAGAAAGACTCCCTGTGTCACGTGGAGGCCATTCTCTCTGCCATGTCTAGTCCAGTAGATGTCATCTCTGCAAAGAGGGTCACTGTTCTGCTGCTGGTCATTGGGAGGCCCAGAAAGACGGCATGTGAACCCCCTTTCATGCTCATTTTTACAAAGTGTGACTTTGTTCCATTTCTTCTAGATAGTTTCATTGTTATGTTTCTGGGAACATTGATGTTTCTTGTACTTATGGTGAGAAAAAAAGCCTTTACCCTTCCCCCCAGAGAAAAACTGCCTAGGTCATTAATTCATGTGTGGATGACATTTGTCTACTCAAATCTTTCAATGAAGTGCTACACCTTTGGAGAATTTGGACCCTCTTTCTAAGGATCTGGGTGTTTTCCAAATTTTCTGAGTGCATATAGCTTATAATCAAATTAAAACATCAGTACTTAGAAAAATAATCCCAGTCCTCTAATGAGGCTTTGGGATCATTCTCTGTCACGGCTCCCTCACTAGCAGGTGTGGAAAACAGGGAGGGGACATGGAGAAACACCTTCAATCTGGTCACTGGATGGCTCTACATACCAGTGACCACGTTTGAATTGTGTGGAAAGTGTGGCCCAAGATTGGAGACATAGAGTGCTCTACTGAGCAACACTGAAAGTCAGGGTGAGTCTGGGCTCCTTTCCTCAGTCCATAACAGGTGAGATGAATGGATGCTGAAAAACTGGATTAGAATGAGATCAAGAGCATTTCTAAAGAGTAGGTAAGAGTGAAGGTGTGGCCCGTGAGAGAACCAGTCTGGGCAACTGTCACCTGAGCAGGCTGCTGGCTCATTTTTAATGGTCTGCAGCAACTGTTTGCATCATCTTGAAGGTCAGTGTAAGCCAGTGCCCTGGGGCCTAAAGGGGTAGGGATGGGGTGGGGAGAGGGGCTGCTTTTTTGTTCCCCCGTACCCAGAGATGGCAGGTGTGGGGGTAGGGTGGGAACGGGAGCATGTGGTGTGACCCCAGGTGCCTTGGGCACCTGATGAAGTGACTGGCGCTCCTCTGCAAGAGCAGAGCCCTTCCCTTTGCCCTGGCATCCTCAGTGGAGGCTCCAGACTGCCCCCAAACATGCGTTTCCCATTAGCGAGCTGGGCAGTGGGCGGTACCTGGAGAGTGAAGTGGAGGAGCTCAGAGCAGTGGAAGAACCAGGGCACAGGGGGTTAAGTTAAGCTCTGATGTTTCAATAAAACAGCAGCTCCTCTCCGCAGACACTGCCGCTCTCATTATCTCTGTCAATCAGATCCAAGCAGCAGAACTTCCAAGTTCCCTCTCCGGCTGACAAACTCTGTACACGTTCAAAGACCTTCCTGGGCTCCGGAAGCCCAATTACCAGCACTCCGACTTGCCTCTGCAATTCTCTTTCTTAAAGCCCTTCAATTGTCATCTGTAAAATCTGTTACCGCCACCACCTCAGTGGTTTCTGATGAGTGCGGCTTCAGCCCAGCTGCTGGGAGCCCCTCCTGGCTCTCGCAAGCCAGGTCCTAAGATGTTTTCTGAATGGGCCAAAGTCACCTCCCACCTTCTGCAGAGAGCAGAATGGTACTTGGGACAATGCTTAGGGGCTTTATTCAGAGAAATGCAATAAAATTAGAATAAATTGTTACTTTGCAGATGTTCTTGTTCCCTTTGAGGCCCAGTGCAAGCGTGAAATATTTGGGAAGCCGTCCCCCACCCAAATGTCCCCATGACCCTATGTATGTGCCACCCCCCCATGTATAGAGCCACAAGCAGAATACTTTGTCACAATTAGCATACAAGGAGTCTTTGTTGAATAAATGATTTGGAAATTCTGGAAGTATAATATCAGAAATTCCATTTGCTTTCAGCATAGGTGGAGGCATTTGCTGAGAATATCTTGAATGTCGAATCTCGCCTGTCAGACGGTTTCATAATCCATTCTGTGTGTGCGGAATTGTTCTTAATCGGATTAAAGTCTCTGGGCAGGACAAAATGGGTTTGCTTTCTCTGACTAACATTTATTATTCATCTAACTGATGTTACGGGCAAAATTGGGGTGCAGCTGATTTCACGAAGCAGCCTCGGCGTTAATTCCAATGCTTGCAGATTCGCCATGCTCGCGGAGCAGAGGTGAAGCATGGAGAATCAGAGATAATGGAGAACCACTCCCGCAATGGCTGGCACTGGGACCGGGTTAGGATGCAGCCAGCTCACCCGCTCTGGGCTGAGCCCCTCGACCCCTGGGAGTGGGGAGCACGGTCATAGCAGCACCCAGCTCTCCTTTTGTCTCATTGGAAAATGTTTTCTGGGCTCCCGGATCGCCACTTTTCTCAGTCTTCTGAGCAACTGCCATGGTCTGAACCTCTGGCTGGGTAGAGGGCTGGCTGAGGGCAGACACCTCCTTTACCAGTGCCTCAGAGCCCCCCCAGGCACGGAGGTGCTCACGGTGGGGCTGGCTGCCCCATCTGGCGATCAGAATTGAGAACAGCCCTGCCTTTTTTTGCCCGTAAGTTGAGGAAGATAATAACTCCCCCGCCCCCTTACCCCACCTGCCAGGTGATCAGGAGGGCAAGCAGGAAAGAGGGGTGCAGGCTTTGCAAACAGTAACCCCCTCACTTCTAAGGGAAGCATATGTATTCAAAATACAAAGGAGCAGGTCCTGGGCAAGAGTCCAGGGTCTAAGACAGTGTGGAAATCCAGGTAGGACTTGTGATTGGAGATTTATCAAAGTGAGTCATCCTCAAAAGGTTTCCAACCTTTCAGTAAATGATGGAGCACAGAGTCCCATCGGGACCACCCCCAGTGCCTCTACTTGAGGCATCTCAGATGGCCCTTCTCTTTCCTTCCTTCCTTGTCGCTTTAGGGCAGCCTGGAGGGGCGTTGATGACCTTCACTCAGACAGGGTCCCGCTCCCGGGGCCTGTCTGAATCTGACCAGCTTTGGGAAACTTGCTCAGCTCTTCCTTCACTGATAGATGACGGGGGTTCCTAGAAGAATGGATTCTCAGGGGAAGGGGGCCCTTTACAATTCCTCTCTTTAAAGAGGAGAGGTGGGGGTCCCAGAGGCAAAGCAGGCCCCGGCGCCCTCAGACCAGCGCTGCTTCCCCTCCGTCCCGCACGGTGAGAGGAGAACACACAGGCTGGGTGCTCTGAGGCACGGGAGAATCTCCTGCTTCACTTTGGGCCTGGTCTATTCATGGTCCACAGCCGTTGAGAACCAACCCACTGTCTCCTAGGTTGACCTGCGCACCTTTACAGGGTTTGGGGTAATTGGGACTGTCACCTCTACCTGCTGAGCTCTTTGATTGTTTCAAACATTGGTGCAAAAGGGGTCCCTGGATCTTTTCCTCTGAAAGCTTCAAGTCCCTGTTTTATGAGGCCCAGAGCTGAGAACAGTTAGGAGAGCTTGAGATCCCTTGGATGGGGGTTTGTGGCAATCAGGGGCTGCTGACACTCACATCTTGGTTGGACATATCCCAGTAGGGTCTCTCTCCAAATGACATGACTTCCCACATGACAATCCCGTAGCTCCAGACGTCGCTGGCAGATGTGAACTTGCGGTAGGCGATGGCCTCCGGAGCCGTCCATCTCACGGGGATCTTGCCTCCCTGGAAGAAGGAGAAGCCGGGTCAGTCGAACCATTCGGTTTCTAGTTGAAGACAGATGAAAATAACTCGGCACACACGTCTTTCCACCCCCTGCTCCCCTGTGTCCTGAATGACGACAGCCAGGAGAGTCGGTGGCGTGCAGGCAGGCCTCCATTACTGCACCGAAGTTGCTCAAGAAAGACCTGCGTGGCCTGTGTGGGTCTTATGCCACATGTTGGGGCACCAATCCTGATGCCTGCCCCCTGATTTCCTACACACTGATTCTAATGTCACTGTCAGGTGGGAGGAGAAAGTGTAACCATCACAAACGCCCTACTGTGTGAAATTCCATACAACCTGGGACTGGCTACACGAGCCACAAAATTTGGGTCAGGGCATAGCAAAACAAACAAAAAAGCGGGGAGGTGTTCCTCACTGTGCAGCTTGTGACGGCCCTGGGCTGAGGTCTCCGTAGATGCCTGGGTCCTCCCTGCCCCACCGTGGATGTCTGCACCCAGAGGCTGCAGATACACTTTGCTAAAGGGCAGCTCTTAGGTTTACGTCTCCTCCTTCTTGCCCTGCAATCCCACCCTGAATGCCCCAATTTGGCTCCCTGCTTGGCCCCCAGTGTCTGCCATGCCTTGGCCTATTGTGTTTACCGAAGGGATGATACCCATCCATGCATTCATTTGCCGAGTCCACAGAGAGGCAATGAGCGCTGCTTTGTGCTGGGCCCTTTCCGAGAAGCTGGTGTCCCAGAGATGAGCAGGCCAGAGGCCCTGCCCTTAGGCTGCACAGGGGATGGGGGGCAGATAAAAAAACCAGAAACTTTAAATGTATGGTTAACAAGATGAAAAATGATGAGAGTGAGGCTGAGGGGGATACAGGGTGTGCTGAGAACCAGAGGAGACTCCCTAGCACAGGAGGGGGGCAGGAATGGTGGCTGGGAGCAGGCAGAAGGGCAGTTTCCTGGAGCCTCTGGTCGAGTGTGGATACCAGTAATGCTCCATTCTGCCTGTGTGACCTGGGGAAAGTTACCTAACCTCTCTGTGCCTCGGTTTCTTATTGGCAATATGGGGGTGGTGATCACACCTACATAGTCAGGTGGTTGTGAGGATTAAGTGGGTTACAGTGCTTGGGTCAGGGCCTGGGGTAGAGGGTCAGTGCTGTGCACCTTAACTGTTATTTCACTGTGCTCAGTGCTAGAAGACGAGTAGAGGCTAATTGGGCACAATGAGGAGAGGAGGGCAGTCCAAGCGGGGGAGCCTGTGCAGATGCTGGGGTGAGTGAGAGAACGAGGGCAGGAAGCAGGGTGGCTGAAGCATGGATTCCCAAGGGGAAGTAAGAGAGGCGAGTGGGGGCAGGCCTTGCCCTGCAGGACACTGATGCCACTTAGAGGGGTACAGCGGGGGCCCTCGCCGAGGCTGCCTCCCAAACTCACCATTCTCTGGAACAAATATGCTCCTCATAGTCAATGCTTCATGCAAATACCAGGCTCTTACTCCCACGGCCCTTTTGTGATGCCTGGACTCCGCCCCCATAATACATGAAACCTGCCGCTCCCTCGCTCCCTTCTCCTCGGCCTCGAGCTTCAGCGGAAGGAGGCTATTTTTATTCTGACCGTTCTCACGATCTGTTCAAACCACCAGAGATACATGTTGGACTTTAGCTAAAATCCCTTAAAAATGTATAAGTGGTTAAGCTGAGATGACGCAGAGAGAAAGGAGCAAACTGCAAAGTATTTTTATCTGGACTCCTAGCCAGGGTCTGGGAAGAAGAAAGGTGATCTGCTGGACCTCCCCAGGCACACATCCAGTTCTCTGCAGAGAAGACAGTCCTGACTGTCCCCAAGGACCACAGCAGGCTTTGTGGTGGAAGATGTCCTCAGCTCAAATGCCAGCCACCAGCTACATGACAAATGCCTGGAGAGCAGGCTCGAGCTGCTGAGCAACAGGACGTGCTGTTCTCACCACCCCCCAGAATGGGAATTAATTTTCTGCTTTTATCTACATGGTACCCATGGCTGGGAAAAAAAGATGGAAAACGCATCCATTGAACCAGGAGTTGTCAAACACCTGGGGGCCAGGGTCTAATAGCTCAGGGGCCCCATGTTGTATGTTGCCATTAGGGGAGGGGTGTTGCCACACCTGGAGAGGGTCTGGCCCAGGGGAGAGAAGGAGAGGGGTTTCTGCTCTCTCATAATACCTGGGTTAAGTGAGGTAAGAGAGAGCAGGAGTTTAATTAGTGTCCCTGTGTATGTGAGAGAGAGGAGAGGGGAAGGAATGAGAGGGGTGAGGGGGAGGAATGAGAGTGGACTCTGGGTGAGAACTTACCAATATATGTCTTGGTGAGAGACAGGGAAAAACTTGGCCGTGTAGGTCTGTGAGTCAAGACAGTCATGGCTTATCTTGTGTGTGTATGTGTTAGAGAGAGGGGGCTGGGATGGGGAATGATAGCGAAGCTCTTCTGAATTTCAAAGAGGCGATCTGGGAGTCTGAAGGTGTCCTCTCTGTCAAGCTTGGAGGGGACCCCAGGGGCTGCCAGTGACAGCTGTGGAGCTGCTCCTCTCGCATGCAAAGTGGCCGTGCCAGGCCCACTGGTGGGGCGCCTCGGCCCTCCTGCCACCTCGTGCTGCTGGGCCTCACTGAGCACAGAGTTGGGCCTGTCACTGCCAGCCCCCCATCCCAGCAGGCGGCAGAGCCTTTGAGAAGAGCTGCCCTGGACAGGCAGGTGACAGCTTGTCATGACCGGCTCTCCCACTCAGCCAAGAGAGCAGAGGATGCTGACCTCCGAGGCAGAACGAAAGGAAGGCCCAAGTCAGGAGACAGGTGCTATCCTTCCTGGGAATTTTAAACTTTCCTCCCAGCTTTCAAACATTATATCATCAGCCTTGTGTTCTGATGCTCAGAGGTAATTACTTACGGTGATGATTATTTAACTTGCCTCTGATTATGTGAAAGGATTTCTATAAATTTAGAGGATGGTGACCACCCCATAGAGGGGACTAGACAAGAAGGAAGTGGGATGGGATGGCAGCAGGAGGGTTTCTGCAGGGGAGGGGGGGTCCTCTTACTGGAAGAGAAACCTGGACCAGGCCTAAGGCCAGTGCATTCATCTGACTGCAAAATGCTCCAAGAGTCCCAGGTCTCTCCTGTGCAGTCATGAGGAAGGGCACAGAGGAGTGGTCTGCTTTGTTGAATGGGAAGGAACATGAGAGAAGAATTCTCAAGGGGTGGGGGCGAGGAGTAGATGAGGCTCCCTGGGAAAGAATCTGTATCCATGTGGGCAAAGAGGGGCTGTCCTTGCATGGGACTTCTCCAAGCACCAGAGGACTCGCTTCCCCCAGGATGCTGAGGGCACAGTCCACATTCTGCAGGGACCAGGTATCCCTAGAGCTGATGCAGGGGGTCACTGTTGGGGCATGGGGGAGGGAGAAGGGGAGAGGAGGGAGAGGTACCTCACCACCATCAGGGCTCTGAGCTCCAAATGACCTCATACACTGACCTTCCACACACAGCTTGGCATTGAATGGTTGTGCAGCTGGGAAATTCTCCAAAAGTTTGAAATCCACTGCTTCAGAAATAATCATGCCTTAACTCAGGTATAAGACAAACTACAAAGATTTTGTGGGCATTTGTGTGTGTGTATGTGTGTGTGTAAGTTGATAAACAAAGAGAAGATATCTGGTAGCAGATTAATTCTAGTACAACCATCTTCAGGGTTACCTCCTGGTAATTCACACCCACACCTGCTAGCAGATGTGATGCCAGCAGGTGGAGATCTATGTAGAGGTATTTTAGTCCCTCAGCATCAGCTAGCCTGCAATAAGCATCTTTGCAGCACCCACTCTGCCCAGCACCCTGCTGGGGATGTGGCAGTGATGCCACCCATCCTGCTCACTGTCTTGGCACAGTGAGATTACATAGGCACAGCTTATAGCTTTGGTCATAGAACACACATAATTATGGAGTTTTCCAGGCCAAAGTCTAAGCAAAGGCTGATTCCCCTTGCTAGTTACTTATCCCAGATATGCCCAAAGGGTAACACTTCTGTGTATCTGGGCATCGCTACAGTACTCTTCTCTGCCATCTGTGTGAAACAAAGTCTTAGTGGGGATATAACGTGAGTCCAGACCTCCATGATTATCGAGTGTGATGATCACGGAGTCGTTTACCAAATATTGGATCATGCTACATGAGGTATGCCCTTGAAGTGACAGGTTTATGACTGAGAGCATCATGCAAGGTTCTGGATTTCATAATGCCCACTCTCTATTAGCTTATAATATATAAAACATGTTGGGATGACTGTAAAGATCCAACATGATATATATATATAAACCACCCAGTATATTAATGTTATTATATGTTATTATTAAACAACAATTTATGTATTGGATTACATTCCCCAAAAAGATACATTCAAGTTCTAAACTCCCGTACTAGTGACTATGACCTTATTTGGAAATTTGGCTTTTGAAGACATAACCAAATAAGATGATACCATATTGGGTTAGAGTGTCCCTGAAGTCCAATGACTGGCCATGTGAAGACAAAGAGACACCTTATAGAGAATAATATGAGATTAGCATGATGTATCTAGAAGCCAAGGAATGCCAAGAACTGACAACCACCACCAGAAACTAGGAGAAAGCCATGGAACTGATTCTTCCCAAGAGCTTTAGGAGAGAGCATCACCCAGCAAACACCATGATGTTGGACTCCTAGCCTCCAGAACTGTGAGAGAATAAATTCCTGTTGTTAAAAGCCACCTAATTTGTGGTACTTTGTTAGAGCAGCCTTGGGAAACTAATACATTGAGTATATATAATGTTATCAGGCACTAGTTTAAAAATACTGTTGCTAAATTCCCAGGTGGCAGATCCACCATGAATTACTATTAGAGGGCAGTGGGATGGGGGAGTGAGGGACACCTCAATCATTTAGGTTGAAGCCCAGCAGATAAACCACAGAGGCCTCAGTAATATTTCTTAGGTGCAGTTGATTAGACGCAGGCCAGTCTACACAGTGAAGAGCCGCCCTTTGCCTAGCGATGTGAGTGCTGTGGGGTGAGGACTCCAGGGTCAGCACCAAGGTACTGCCACTGATGTGGCATGAGGACACAAGATAGAAAGCAGCTCTGCTGCTGCTGCTGGAGCCACCATAGCTCCTCCTCCTTGCTGGTCCCAGACCAGGCGGCCACTCCAAGCTTAGGAGGCTGAAGGCAGTGTCAATACCCTTCTTCTGGTGGTTCTCAAGCTTGGCTGCCCACTGGTATCACACTGGGGAAGTTAATTTATTCAGAATCTCTGAGAGTGGTGCTCAAGCATTGGTAGGTTTTAGCATGCTTCAGGGAATCCTAATGTGCAGTCATTAGTCACGACCACTGGCCAGGAGCAGTGGTGTTCAAGTTCGAGTGTGCACCAGAATCTCCCGGAAGGCTTGTTAAAACACACACCACAGGGCCATAACCCAGACCTTGGAATTTACTAGTTCTGGGGTAGGGCTTGAGAATTTACATGTCTAACAAATTCCCAGTATGGTTCCCACACATGGAGAACCACTGGCACAGATCAACCCTAGGATAAGTAAGTTATAAGTTACTTATCTAGGATAAGTAACCCATAGGTCAACAAGCATAAGTTGAGTGATGTCTCATGTTGCATACCAACTCTGGTCATTGTTAGTGGCTGGGTTGAGAAGGATTCTGAGGCTTCCTCTGGGCTCAGCAAGCAAGAGTGCCATGACTGATGAGTGACGTCTACCCAGAGTAAGGGAATGGGAAGTGATATATATAGCAAATATTTGCCAATACTGAACTAAAGTTCAAAAGATCTCAAAATAATAGGGAGCCTGGCCAGTTTGGCTCAGCGGTTGAACATCGACCTAGGATCCAAGAGATCAAGGTTCAATTCCCTATCAGGGCACATGCCCGGGTTGTGGGCTCAATCCCCAGTAGGGGGCGTGCAGGAGGCAGCTGATCAATGACTCTCTCATCATTGATGTTTCTGTCTCTTTCCCCCTCTCCCTTCCTCTCTCTGAAATCAGTAAAGACATACAAAAAAGAAAAAAAATGATGGGGAAAAAGGCAGCGACTGGCTTCATCAAAGTTCCCATCAAGTTATGTCTGTGGCCCAAGGGAGACCTGAATTCACAGTGCATAGCAAGCACCCCTCTGCAGTGTCCATAGGATTCTCCCCTTGGAGCAGTGACCACCTGGCAATGAGGCTGACCAGCCTTGCTGAGGCATCTGCCCCTGAGAGGGGCTCCGCTCTGCCCTTCGTAAACAGTTCAGACACAGGTGGCCCTGCCCTCAGAGGGTATCCATGGGACAAGCCCTCTTCCTGTTCCCCAGTCACTGTCCACTGCCTTAAATTAAGAAGGTATTTTAGAATGAATGTCTCTATTTAAAACCATGCTGAAAATACACTGACCCTTTCCTCCCAATCTAATCAGCAGAGTGATTTTTCCAGATAAGGCCTGTATCAGCCAAGAAGGAAAAGAAGTTTCCGCCTAAAAGGTTATCTTTCTCCGAATGCTACCAGCTTCTAACAGCCAGTGGAAATGGCTTCTGGCTGCTGAATCGCAACTGAGTCTATATAATAAAGAGGCTGTTCCTAGTTCCCCAGGATGCCAGGAATTTGCATGAAAACAGTCTCTCTGTCTTCTGAAAGAGTTCATCTGGCCCCACTGCTTCTTTCTTTCCAGAAACCACAATCTTGATGGTGACACTGTAATTTATTACCATGCTAAGGATTATGATGCAACATACAGAGAATTAGAACTTGAGGTGGAAAACAGGCTGCGGGAACAGGTGAGCTTTTGGAGAGGATGGTCTTATTTGTCATGCAAATGGCACACATAACAGAAAAGGGCTGGGAGAAAAGACAACCCCACAAGACACACTGCATTGGCTGCAGACAAAATTGTTTCTAAATAGAATGTTTTTCAAAGCTTTTTTTTCTTGAAGCATTAGCTGCTCCTCCAAAATGAATGGCACAATGTATTTTGTACTAGTAATAAAATATGTGATTTGAATAACTACAAATGTAGAGATTTACAGTCTGCGGGGTCCTTGCTGCCTTTCCCCTGAGCTTTGTGGGCACTGAAACCCTTCTGTGAGATGCTGGGAAAGGTAATTGCAGCCCAAACATCATTTTCCAGCAGCTAGAGAAAGGCCTATTTGGACATAAATTAACTAAAAATATGCGGATGATAGTATGTGTTTCATGTGTGAAGAACAGAAAGGCCACTTGGTGACGTTTCCCAGCTGGGGGAAATAACACAAAACAAAAACCCTGTTCAATATGAACAGACGTTGTTTCTCTGTACTACACTGTCAAGGCAAACAGCTGTCTTTTACTACTCACCCCCAAAATAGCCCCTGATGGCTGAGATGTAGGCTTTATTATTATTATTTTATCACACAGCACGTCCAGAGCTTATAATTAAAAAGAAAGGATGGAGAGACAAGGGCTAAATAATTCACTGGCTGCCTTCATTCATTAGAGAAGCAGGCAGTGGGTGTGCTCTGCCAGGGTGAGTGGAGGGAAATGAAACAATACTGCTTCTGACCTGAGGAGGGCACTCTCCAGGGAATCTCACAGGGAATCAGCTCGGTGATGCTTCAGGCTTGGCCTCCCTTTGCGCGATCCCCAAAGCCTGGGCCTTGCTATCAGTCTACCTGAAATGTTTGCCCCTGTCCTGGCCGCCGTAGTTCAGCGGTAGAGCATTGACCTTTATGATCCAGGAGATCGTAGTTCAATTCCTGGTCAGGGCATATGCCCAGGTTGTGGGCTCGATCCCCGGCAGGGGGCATGTGGGAGACAGTGGATCAATGACTCATCATTGATGTTTCTATCTCTCTTTCCCTCTCCCTTCCTCTCTCTGAAATCAATAACAACATATTTTAAAAAAGAAAAGTCTGCCCCTGAAGAGAATGGTTAGATGAGCTGGCCCAGTGGGCTTTAGTCTTTGCCTACAGAGGGAGCCAGTGCCCATCAAAGACCTGGTGGGCAAGAATGTGTCTGCTCTGCTGCTGAAACAAAACCTCCTCACTCTCCAGGGAGAAGTGGTGGGAAGGTGAGCCTTTAGGCCCTTTAGATGACAAGGCTGGCAAGGAGGACCAGGGAACAGTAGACAGGCAAGGTTGAGGAGGAGGCTAGATGGTCACCATGCTGTCTGCCCTTCCTGTCCTGGCCTTTGTCCAGTGTGTATCCATTGCTTCTCTGAACATGTCAGGAAATGTGGTTTTTCCTGGAGTCCCTCATCCCTGCTGCTTCACTGCTATCCTCTCCTAGTCCCAGGCCCAGCCCAGAGACCAGTGTTCTCCTTTTTCAGGCTCTCCCACATGCCCCTATGTCTCTGTGGCGCCTATCTCTGTCAAGAGGCCATGATAGCCCTCCTACCTTTGCCCCATGTGTCTCCCATGACCCTCAGGTCCCCGCATGCAGGAGGACACTTGGGCTTCGTGGGGCTCTGAGGTAGGGCCACACCTCCCATGGCAATGTGGCTGGCAGGGGCTCCCCTTGAGAGCGAGCAGCGAGAGATGGGGGCTGCTCGGTCAGGCGGATTCTGGCTGCGGATCGAGGCTGGCCTCTCGGACCCCTCGGTCCAGCTGTGGGGGAGGCCTGTGGAGTTTATTCCATTGTCCTCCCTGAGGTGACAACAGCCTGCCATTTTCTCTCCTCCCTCTCCACGCGATGCAAGCGTCTGACAGCCTGTCCGCGGCGGCCCACTCTGAGGGCACAGCGGCATATTCCGCACTCACAGTGTAATTACCGGTGCCTGACCAACGTCCGCCAGCCACGCCTCTAGTCTCTCTTCCTGCCCTCACCTCCCAACAGCTATTTAAAAATAATCATTCACATGAAATAGCTTAAGCTCTCCTGCCTCCTGAACTGTACCCCCTTCTTGGCACGGTTTCTCCCTCGAACAACCCCGACAGTTATAACTAAGTCACTTAACCACTCTGTCTTACTGTCTCCACCTGCCAATAGGGATAATAATGCTTAATTATCTCAGAGGGCGGATGAGGAGCTGTTAGCTGATGCCCGTGGAGCTGGAGATGCGCGAGCGAGCGAGCAAGGCTGCTCCACCCGCCTCCGGCACGGGCCCTGGCCTCTGGGTGCCTGCCTGCCGCCGGTGGCAGTGAGGGACGGCCGGGGAAGGGCAGAGCCAGCCCCACGGACCATGGAGGGAGGCCGGCTGCCTCCTGTGTACCTTCCCCATCAGGGACATCAACCAGGGACCCTGAGATTTCTTTTACAGACCCTGGGAGCTGGGGAGGAGAGGAGAGTGGCCATGAGTCCACATCTTATAAAAAGTGGAGGGGCACTTGGCACCAGGTCCTTGCATTCCAAGTCCCATGCTGCTTGTTCCCCACAGCGGGTAACAGGAAAGAAGAAGGAAACCAGAACTGGAGATGTGTGTCCCTGTGTATAGAGGGCGGGTGGCATCTTTTCCCTCCCAAAGAAGGAAAAATACTTGGCTTCTGTTGCACTTTCCAGAGCACGGAGCCCCAAACTCTCAGAAAGGGTCTCATTCCACCTGTGCCGTCATCACCCCCAGACTTCTCCATGTCCCAGGGAGTTTTGGGGTACAGAAAACCAGGTGAGTCTGCCGTATTTTTGGTGTTTGGGGGACATTTGTTGTGAGAAAAAAATATTGATCTGTGCCTCCAAGTGAAACGAGAAAAAACATTCATTGGTTTCTTGTTAAAGCACCAACAACACAGTGTAAGTGAAAGAGTAGGCGAAGAAAACTGAGGGCCCCTTGTGTGTGTGTGTGGGGGGGGTGATGAGGACACGGGGAAGCCTCACAAACTGTGGCAGGAGTCTAAATTGGCAAAAGGTTTGGGGAAATCAACTTTTTCTCCCGAAATTTAAAATATGCAATTCTTAACATCACCACCGGGGGCAGATGAACATCAAGTGCCTCGGGATGTGATACCCGAGAAGGACACACCATCCTCTGCAACTCACAGCGCATACCCTGGGCCTGCTCATGAGGGGAGAGCACACAGAGCCCAGGAGAGAAAGGGATAGTATTCTTAAAAATGTTAATACGATAAAAAACAAACAAAAACATGGCTGTGCAAATGTTCCAAACTAAGTGGGACTAAATTAACATGACAACAAATTGCAATATCTGATCCTAGACTAGATCCTACTAGACCCTTTTTTACTAGAAGGAAAAAGTGCTAAAAAGGACATTTTGGGATCAATTAAAATTAGAATAGAAACAGAAGATTAGAGAAACTATTTTATCCTTGCTAAATCACTGAGAATATCCCTATACTTAGGAAATATGGAAATATATAGATATACAGGAAATATACAGATATATACAACACATCTGCCAAGAGTTTAGAAAAAATACTTGGGGGTGGGGGGTGGGGAGCAGGCAAATAATAAAGAAATAGGGTAATAGAATAATAATAGATAAAAAAAAATCTGGGCAAAGGTTATATGGATGTTATTTGTAAATTATCCTGATTCTTGAAACTTTTCTTTGTTTGAAATTATTTTTAAAAATTTAAATGTGCAAATTCTTTGACTCAGCAAATTCTCTTCTTAAATTTCCTTTACAGAAATATCTATACAAGTGTGCCGAAACATCTATGCAAGAAGATTCATTGAAGCACTGTTTGAAATAATACATCAGAAGCCACCTAGATGGCCATCCCCAAAGAGCATGTTAAACAGTTTCTACAGGATGCCTGAGAAAGAGCCTGAGGAACCTACAGGCAGCAGCAAAAGTTCTCCAAAGGCATGAGGTAAGGTACTAAGAGGGGAAGAGGTTACGTTCATGGTACATCATTAAATAACAGAGGAAGTCAATGAACAGATCAGTATCTATAGTATGAGACCATTTTCGAGACCATAAAAATCACAAAAAAATAAACACACGCACAATACACAATAAGGTTGGGAAGGAAACACATCCTACTATTAATGACAGTGAATTCTGGGAATTGGAAAGGTGAAGTGTGTTTCACTTTTTACATTAAACACACTTTTATATTTTGATGTTTTTAGCATTGCTTTCATAAATAAAAGCAAAATAACCTTTTTCATATATGGCATTCTAGAAACTTCTTTAGGTCCCTTTCTTCAGATGCGTTGACCCTCCTGGTTGAACCAATAAACTCCTCTCTCCCTGCCTCCTCTGGGAGAAAGTGAGGAGGAGGGAATGGGAGGTTTTGATGGCCACAGTCTGATGAGTGGGGCTGGTGACAACGGTCACTAAGAGCCACAAGGAAAGGGTCAGATCTGGGTTGGAAGAGCAGAAACTGAGGATCTCTTTCTCCTACTGTGGAGAACCCAGCTGCCTTGGGAACAGCGATATTGCTTCCTGGGAACACGGGCTCCTGCTCCATTCTACACTGACTGTTGTCTTAATTGGTATCTTAGATCTCTAGGGACATGTTTGTCACTCATTAATTAATTTCTTATTCACTCCACAAACAGTTACTGAGCAGCATGTGGAAGCTCAGGGGTACTGTGATAAAAGAAGAAGCCAAGCCAGCTGCTGGGAGAGGAGAGTACAGGGCTGGGTAAGAACACAAGGAGGGTGGCAGAGGCTCTGAAGAGCATCTGAGCAGCCTGGAGGAGGCGCCTGACGTGAAACCAGGTACAGGTGTTGAGAGCATGGTGGAGGCTGGATCATGGGCCCAGGGCCTGTGGTTGCTTCTAGTCTCTCATGCTTTGGGCCTTGGACTCTGTTGGCCTGCCTAGCCCTGTACTACAGAGCCCTGTCTTGGGGTGCGATACTCCCAACGTGATTTAGACTTTAGCCGATGCTGCTTGCATCTTCTTTGTCCTTCCCCATTGATTTATTTTCTGACCTACTTTAGGATTTTTACATTTTGTCATTTCTTAGAAAACCAACTCCTGGAGTTAATCCACATTCCCAGACTGAACTTTCCCCCAACCTGGCGGGTCTAGATCTCTGGTCTTTGCCTCCCTGCTTGTTTCTCTTAGGCCCATGGAAACCCAGGGATGGATTACCATATGGATGTCTCAAAGGCAGCCGGGTTCTTCACAGTGGGAGAAAGAGATCCCCCAGTTTCTGCTCCTCCAACCCTGGACTTGAGGTTTCCTGGTGGCTCTTAGTGGCTGCTATCACCAGTCCCACTCACTAGACTTGGGGCCTTCCTAAACTTGCCACCACCTTGAAATTCTGCCTAGCCCTGTGGGGCTTGTTTTTCAGAATTTTCTGGAATTATAAAAATCATTGAAACATCTCTTGCTGAAGTCCAAAGACTCCCTTTTTCCAGAGGATTCAGAACCCATTTTATCTGGGGCTGGTGAACTACAAGCCCCATACCCCCTAACCCCCCAAAACTCACAATTCCCATTTCTACCAGTCATGGCTTCACAAGGCCTGGGAACCCATATCCACTGTTTCCTAGGCAGCAAAAGGCTCAGGTGATAATCCTCCATCCTAAATCAAGAGATGCCTTGAGAAGTTCCCAAGACCTGTGGTCTCTGCACATGGTCAGCAGAAGCCTTGACCTCTGTGCTTGTTGATCCTGGAGTTTCTATCTCCTATAGGAACATTTCAGTATATCCTAAGGCCTATAAGACTTTTACCTTTCTGCAGGCTGTATTTTACTCCCTATGTCCAAAGACAGGTGAGATGAGGACAGGTGGAGGGGAGGGCATCCTAGCTCTGGAGCAGAGCAGGCACGAGGGCAGAAAAGCAGGAATTTAAAAACCAGCATATTTGTGGGGCTGAAAGGAGCTTGTCTGCCTCTCCCTCATCAAGCTCTCCTCTCCCATTCAAATAAATCGCAGACTGTTTAAATCACAGGTGTGGGCAGAGTGGATAGTGATAGAATGAGATAAGATCCTCAGAGCCATAGCCTACAATAGGGAATGGCAACCTAGGAACAGATGAAAATCTTAACGTTTTTGTCCAAAGGTCATGCTCAAACATCCCAGGCAAAAATCAAAGAGAATGTGATCTTCAGAATGTTATTAGGTTGAGTTTCCAAGCAGGACAAAGAAACATTTTATTGGGTTACAGAACCATCTGAAATATCCCCTTGTCAATGACAAGTGTTGACACGGTGGCTGGAGTTGGAAAACATCATCTTGCAGCCGGGATAATACAGACTGGTTCAGACAAGAGTCATCGATGGATGCTAAAACTAGGGAGAAATTTTTGATGAAGAGCAGGGCATTACATGGACTGTTTTCCCACAGATTGCTTATCAGTTACAAGAGAAAAAGATATGTAGTATGTACTGTATGTAACTATACATTGGAGAAGTGGACAAAACCTTGACCAGGTGATCAAAATTAATAACACTAATAAGGGGCAGATGGACATCATGTGTCTTGAGATATGATACCCTCCACAAGGCACAACATCACTGATGGTGGATTATGGCCAAAAATGTAGAACCTGAATCTAATTATGAGGAATACCAGAAAAGCCCAAAAGGAGGAATGTTCTATTAATAAAAAAGGTGACTATATTCTTTAAAAATGTAAATGTCATAAAGACAAAGAAAGACAGTGGAAATGTTCCAGATTGAAGGATGCTGAAGAGACATGACAACTAAATATTATACCTGATCTTATCCAGCAGGTCCTGGAAGACATTTACTTCTAATACAAAATGGTCTCAACAAAATTAAAAATCATATCCTTTTTTTTTGAAATTTTATCCAAATAAAAAACCAAATCTTAAAAATCTCCTTTTCAATTGATCAGGTAACTAAAGAAGTTCTCCAACCAAACAATGGCATTGTTCTTACAGAGAAGCCAATGAGGAAAGCCCCATGGCTTCAAATGTAGACAATAAATAAAATGTAATATGGATAATACCATAGCTTTGGAGCTCCTAAAAGGTATTAAAATTTCCCTGGAATATTCTTTAAAGACCCATATTGGGCCAAGTTTGTAGAGTCTCTTATAAGTCTGAAAAAAGTATGATTGGGAACAGAATTATTGACACATAAAATGACCTACTGTGATTGCATTTGATCACCTATACTTTTGAAATACTGTACCTGTCTTGGTAAAACTCTTGTTTGAAAGAAACTTTGGAGAAAGCTCAATATCTAAAACAGAAGAGAGGCTGTTGTTGAAGCAGGGTGGTTGCCTGGAGCCCAGGTAGGTGTCCCCATGACCCCAGCAGTGCCCCTGACACAATTGCTATTAACCCCAGGACATGGAGAGGAAAGCACCTATGAGGGGTGCTCACATACTGGAGACTCACATACGGGGGGTGAACCCACATTTTATCTTTTCCTTTGATTCACATGTATGTTCTAACATGATTGTTGTCATTTTGATCTGCATCTCAAATGGTTAGTCCTACTGCTGATGGTTCAACTATTCATTATGCCTAAATGGAACGTATGCTTCCTGAAGGTGACTCAATGAACTCTAATTTCCTAATAGAGGCATTTCTGCTATAATGTTGTACACACATTTTAAAAAGCCTCATATTCTGCAAAATTGCACAATTAAATATCAGAGCCTATGGGGGAAATTTACATTTGGACAAGACCATTCCAAATGTAACAAAACACAAGAATCCTAATAAAATTAGCAGCACAGGGAAATTACAACCTGCATTTGCACCCGTGTATCAGATCCTTTTCAGACTAAATCCTGCAAGTCCTGGGGGCATTCACATCTCATAGAAATTAGTTCCATCAAAATTAAAAATCTGATCCAGAGTACAGACTTCTTCGTGAAAAACATTAAAATTTAACATAAAAGAAAATGTTTTCATAATTTCCTCACCTTTACTCTTAGCTTCACCAGATAACAGAATGGAAAACATAGTGGTTTTTGGAAACCAACCACTATTTGTGCTAAAGAAAGGCCCTTTCTGTCAATGTTCAACTTTTTCTTAAGGTCTTCTCATTATGCTAAAGCCTTCTCCTTAATTGTAAGAAAGCTTGCCTTGATTGCTTCAAAACATAAATATCCTGGGGAAAGATCATGTGAGAACCACAGGATTTCTACAATATACTGACATCATTCCCCCACTGACTAATCATGTATTGAGTGAGTTTGCATTGAAGAAACAGGCACTCACACAGAACAGGCTGTATCTCCATTCCCATTCTTACGAAGCACCTCAGGGCCTAGAGGTGACAGCAATTGGACATTTATCAAGTGTCCACTCGGCACTAACTTCTCTGATGGGCACTTCCATATTTAATATCATCCCATTTTCACAATCATACCAAGAGGTAGGTTCGTATCCCCATTTTATAGATAAGAAATCTGAGGCTTATGAAGTAAATACCTCTTCTGGTTGCAAAACGTGTTAGTAGTGGAACCAGGGTTTAACTTTTGGTCTCATTCCCATCCAAGTTTGTGCTCTTTACATTCCATTGCTTAGATTTTATATTAGGATTCCACCACTTGCATTAGTAACTAAAAGGAACTAGTCCCACTGATTGCTAATTATATTTAGCATGTCATGTATTGTTGGCACAGATTTCCGCCCCCCCCAGAATCAGGTAAAATGTTTTGCTAAGAAACAGAATAATTTATTCTATGCCATCAGATTTTATAGTAACTTTAACTTTGTTACATTTTTATGGGACTTTAGAAATGTATTAAAGCACTTTCAAGACAATTTTTTCCTTTGATCACAATAATCATGTGACATAGATCAAGTATAATGTACTATTCCCATTCAACAGATAATGGAACAGAGCCTCAGAGAGGTAAAGTAACTCACCCCAATTTAATAATTGGCAGAGTAAGGATTCAAACCATGTTTTCTGGCTCAAAATTCAGCCTTGTCCTTATAATTGCTGAGGGAACCACCTTCGAAATTATCTACTATGAAGGCCTGTGTATTGAATCTGTCATTAGAGCTATTGAACCGAGTTATGCTACATGATTTGAAATGCGATTAAAACATTGAAAAATAAAGCAAGGAAAGAATGAGCTTAGTGTGTTTGTTACTGAAGATAATGATTACTTGTAGGATAATGGGTATTAAAAGCCTAGACAAATAAACAACCCCCAAAATTGAATAATGGGTTTTAAATGATGGTGTCTTATTTACTTACTAAAATAATTTTCTAATACTGAGAACTATTGTAGAATGCTAATCATTGTTTTGGGCAATAGAGCCATGGCATGTGCAATAGGAAAAGTAATTTAGGAGGAACATAAGCTGTCTTAAAGTGATAGCAAGGAACCAACCTCCCTCCTACTTACCCTCGCCCCTTTCCCGGGCAAACCTTTGCCCTTTTAACTTCTCAGGGTGGAAAATGCAACTACAGTCCTGGCTGGTATGGCTTAGTTGGTTGAGCGTTGTCCCATGCACCAGTTAGATTCCTGGTCAGGGCACATGCCTGGATTGCTGGTTCGAACCCCAGTAGGGGGCTTGTAGGAAGCAGCCGATTCACATTGATGTTTCTCTCTCTCCCCCTCTTCCTTTCTCTCTCTCTAAAACAAAATCCATAAAAACATATTTTAAAAAAATAAAATGCAACTATAAAACTATTTCATACCATTTTATTGGTGATACTGGTTTAAAAGTACATGAACTCACACTGCTTGGCAATTTGGGGTGAAGTCTCCCTGGATTTTCTGCTGTTCTCTCTCTCTTTTTTTTTTAAAGGAAATGTTTCATATTTTAGTACTTTCAGTTGTGTGTTTTCCTTGTTGTTGTTTTAATATGTTTTTATTGATTTTTTTAGAGAGTGTAGAAAGGAGAGGGTTAGAGAGAGAGAAATATTAATGAGAGAGAAACATCATCCATCAGCTGCCTTGGGCATGCCTCCTACTGGGGACGGAGCCCATAACCCAGGCATATGCCTTGACCAGGAATCAAACCATGACCTCCTGGTTCCTGGGTAGGTGCTCAACCACTGAGCAACACCATCTGGGCTATTTTTCTTTTGTTTTTTGAACATGAGGTTTTTCATTCTGCACTGGACTCTGCAAACTATGTAGGTAGAGATGGGTGAAGTGAGCCACAAAAATATGGGAATTTTCCCATGGAGGTGGAGGGGTGAGTTTGAGAGCAGTGCTGGAGGGCAAGGAGGATTCTGACTCCAACTATGACCCTGGACAGGCTCACCCCAAACATATGTAAGGTCTGGGGCAAGAGTGCAAGTGGAACTCAGGCTCCTGGCCCGTTCCCTTCTCCTCTTACTCCAGCTCTACCCTGCACAGTGAAGCGTGTTGTGCACATGTATGTGGATACCCCAGCCCCCATCTGACCCCCATATACACCACCATTTGCCATGCTCTATGTGCCCAGGAGTGGGCCAAATTCCTTTCCAAAGGAAAAGTTTTCAAAAGTGATGGGGCTTAAAGTCAGGGTGCCATGACTATTCCTGGTTAGGTGTTAGGCCTCAGCCCTGGCATATGTGCCCCAAACACACACATCTAATAAAGAGTTAAGTAGGACCGTGCTCCTAGATAAAAGTAAGTCTCCTTGTCCCACCTGGCATGGAGTAGCAAAATGTGAAGCTGCTGGGCACAACTGGCTTGCGGCTCTGCATTTTAATAGGGAATTTTCAGATGGTTAATGAATAAAAGTCAATCTTGCTCTTGTCACCTGAGTCCCCTCCCCTCCCCTCTCCCTACTGCTCAGCTCCCCTTGGCCACAAGAGAATAAAAGAATGAAGACCTGACAGGTCACTTTGAAAAGATAGTCATTGCTGACTAAGAAAAAGAAACTTCTTTCTCCAACAAAAGAAAGAGCTGGCCATGAGGAGAGGCGAGCAGCTTGCAACTCCTAAGCCGAATCCATGGCTTTGAACTTTACTTGAGGCCTTTTTTTCTTTTTGTCAAACACCCAGATGGCATGGATTCTTTAACTGAGAACACCAGCGGAAGTCTACATGGGTCTTTTCACCGAGATTCTTCTTTTCCCCCTTCTTGCTCTCTCACCTTCTCACAAGGAAAGGATTTACTTGAGTGCTTTTGAGGGAAGATTAAAATAAAATCTTCCCATCTAAAATCCTCCCCATATACTCCCCCTGCAGCTACAGCATCTGCAGACTGAGCTCTTAGCAGAGTGGCCTTTCATCAGTTATCCCCTGGTCCTTCCCTTCCTTCCTCCTGGGCTCCCCCTCTCTTACACTGTCTGACTTCTTCTTTCTCTTACCTTTGGGTCTGTAAACTGTACGGGAAGAGAGTTTCTTCACTGCCTTCAGATTTTTGAATTCAGCTCTCCCAGAGGAAGGGTAAATGCTCAGCCTTGATAGAGCTGGTTTTGAGCTTCAGGAGTCTTTAGAAAATCGCTCTTGCTTCTGTGTGCTCTGGGAGGGCTGGATTGAAGGGCCTGGTTTCCCTTTCTGAGATGAACGCATTGCCTTCTAGAGATTCTCTAAGCCCACAGGCCTCTTTCTGTGAAGAAGCTCTCTGTTTCATGAAGGGCTCCTAGGCCAAGCTCTCCTGGAGGCCCTATTAGGCTGGGTACAAGGGATGAACACCTCCACCCCCTGTATCAACTTATCTAACAATGCACAAGAGTCCTGTAGAACTAGAGGGAGATTTGCAAAGACTCCCAGAACCTCAAGGCTGGTCAGGGCTTTCAAAACCTGAGCAGTCCCTTTATTTAACCTCTTATGGTCATAGCTCTTTGAAAGCAATGCTCCTGCAAAGAGGCCACCCCAGTGAACTCAACCAACAGGGATTATAAAGTGGTTTTTTTGTTTTGTTTTATTTTAACTTTTCTTAAATTTTATGCAGTCAGGCTCTCCTGAATTCTGGGTAAATTTCAGATGTGCATCCAGGGCCCTCCATGCTATGTCCCAGCCTTCACCCTTTATAGTCTGCCCACTCACTGCACACTTGTCCAGTGATAGGGATGCAGTTGGTCACTTGGGCTCATGGACTTGTATGGGTTTGCGAGGGCTGCTGTAGCACAGTACGATGAACTGGGTGGCTTAATGCAACAGAAGTTTATTGTCTCATAGTTCTGGAGGCGGGAAATCTAAAATCAAGGTGTCGGCAGGGCCATACTCCCTCTGAAACTGGTAGGGGAGAATCCTTCCTTGCCTCTTCTAGGTTCTGGTGTTTGCAAGCAATCCTTTATGATCCTTGGCTTGTAAATGCATCAAGCTAATCTCTGCCTTTTCAATCACATGGTCATCTTTTCCCTGTGTTTGTCTGTCTTAATTTCCCTTTTCTTATTAGGACACTAGTGATTGGTTTTAGGGTCTGCACTCAGCTAGTATGATCTCATCTTAACTTGATTACATTTGCGAAGATCCTATTTCCAAATATGTAAGGTAATATTCATCACAGGTATGAGGGTTAGGTCTTCAACATATCTTTTGGGTTAAACACAATTGAATTGATAATAAGGCTCTTCTAGGACCTACACACGATGATTTTATTGGTCTGCACACCCCTTTCCCAACATCACCCAAATCAGACAGTTTCTACTCAGTTGAGCATACTTGGTACTTTATGGCTTCTTTCATTCTGATCAGACTATTATTTCCTTCTGGAAAACCCTCAGCCTCTGAGTCCTCATAACCTTACACATTTACCCATCCACCCATCCATTCGTCCTATAAAGTATTCCTGAGTACCTTTTATGTGCCCAGTTTTACATTTAGTTCATATCTAATCATCTGGGAATCTATTCTTTCCCTTTCTCTAACCTCAATTGAAAATGATCTCTCTTTACTTTAAGCTTATGGTTTCAAACTTTTATTTATTAAGCACCCGATCAGAAAAATAAGCCTATATCTTAATGAATAATTTATAGATACTACTGCTAATTAACATATTAAATATAAATAAAGTCTAATTCCTTACTCTAGCAGAGGTCTTTGCCTCTTGCACAAAATCACTGATCCTTGATTGATTGGTTCATTGACTTCTTGACTAACTCTCATTGGGACCTCAGTTCAGAAGGTAAAATTGGCTTGCCATCCTCTGCTAGGAGTGCTTCCACCAGGGGCCCTCACCTTGGGCTTCTCCCCTAGTCCCTGAGAACTTGCATCTGGACTCTTATTTCCAGTTCTTCCTCTCCTCCTATGCCCTGGATTTCTCCAGATGGAGCAAAGCTACTGTGGGCCCACTTGGGCTGCTCGCACAATCCCTACACCTCGATGATGACTCACCCCTACTTGCCATGTCTCCCAATATCCCCATTTTTGCTCAAGCACAAGCTCCCCCAGCACCCTCCTCTCCTCCACACTGAGGAAGCAGGGTGTGTGTCCAGCTCTGGAACAGTTCCCATGAGGCACTGATCATATTTCCCCCTAATTAACCCCTTGCCACCCCCAGGTTTCAGCTTACATATTCCTTCTTCAAGACCCTTGATACATGCTTGAAAAATGCATCTCCACAGCACCTAACAATTGTAATTACATAGTTAATTGCATAATTAGTCATTTAATGTCTACTTTTTTGGCTAAGAAGGGAATGCAAGGAGCTTGAGAACCACCTGTTTTGTTAACTGCTGTGCTTTGCACATACTAGGTGCTCAATAAATATGTCTTGGCTGGGAGAACAGACAGAAGAGGCACTGCATGGGCCCTCCCCTCTTTGCCCACCTGATCCCACACACCAGGCTCAGAGCAGAGAGATGTGCCCTCTGAGAAACCTGACCTACCCTTTGCTCCATTCCTCAGGGCACGAGCTGGCTCAGACTCTGAAATCCCATCCTGATCTCACTCATGCTAATAATACACTGGCCTTACTAATAATAATTATGCTGAGTCCCTTTCAAAAGGGCATTTCAGTCAGGGCCTGATATCCCTAACTGAGCATCTGGTGACAAAGTGACCCGGGAGAGAGAGCAAAGGAAGGAGGAGGCAGAACTGTCTGAAGAATTACTTGAATGGCAGAGCATGGGGTCGGTTTGAATGATTCCTCCCTCAACTTAATTAATGCTGCAGAAGAATTTCCAGGGGACCAGGACTCGGTTATTCTGGCTGCAATTAAAGGGTCTTCCCGCTTTCCCCTGCTTGTCTTCATTCATCTCCACTTTCCCATCCGCCCAAGAGTTGGCCTATTACCCAAGCTCAGTGACTGAAAGGAGAGCGAGAAATCATAATTTGAAAATGGCCTCAAGAGGGAAGCATGGATGAGAAAGGGAGGGGAAGCATAATTTATGTGTAAAAAGCTCCAGGAACTATGGGGAGACATAAAGCTGGACCTGGGGTTGCTGGACAGAAAGCAAGCAAACCTTGCTCTTTCTGAAGGTGGAAGGTCCTAGCCTGAGCTGAAACCTCTCAGGCAGAGGGATCAACCTGCTTAGCAGCAACTTCTTTTAAAAAATAGATAGATGATAGATAGATAGATAGATAGATAGATAGATAGATAGATAGATAGATAGATAGATACATAGATACATAGATAGATACATAGATAGATACATAGATAGATAGATAGATGATAGATGATAGATAGATAGGTGATAGATAGATAGATAGATAGATGATAGATAGATAGATAGATAGATAGATAGATAGATAGATAGATAGATAGATAGATAGATAGATAGATGATAGACAGATGATAGATAGATGATAGATAGATAGATGATAGATAGATAGATAGATAGATAGATAGATAGATAGATAGATAGATAGATAGATATAGATAGATGATAGATAGACAGACAGGCAGGCAGATAGATAGATAGATAGATATTTTTAGAGAAGGAGGAAGGGAGAGGGAGAGAGACAAACATGGATGTGAGAGGGGAACATTGATCGGCTGCTTCCTGCATGTCCTCTCCCGGGGATCAAGCCCACTATCTGGGTACATGCCCTGACCGGGAACTGAACCAGCAAGCTTTCAGTGCCCGGGACGATGCCCAACCAACTGAGCCACACTGGCCAGGGCAGCAGCCACTTCTTTGGACATGCAAAGTGTGGACCAAAGGGACACTGTCCTGAAGCTCACAGGAAGGATTACCTTTGAGATAATTTCCTGCTTTCTTTGCACCTTTTAAGTACTAAGTACATTATAAGAAAAACAAATCTAAAACAGTTCTATAGCAGTTGAACTCACTTCTCAGTGGTAATGGAAGGAAGAAGCCCAGCCATTACCCAGCACTCACTCAAGGTTTACGTCTGCATGTGTCTGTGTCTGGATAGCCTGTGTGTGTGTGTGTGTGTGTGTGTGTGTGTGTGTGTGTGTGTTTCTCTGTGTGTCCCTGACTGTGCTTTGTGTATCCATGTGTGTATACTGCACTGTATACGTGTGTGTGCATCATTGATAGCAGCCACTTACCACAGACTTTGGAGAAAGTTCACAGAGCCTTCCTGTCCACAAAAGTCCCCGAAAGGACCAAGATCAAAGAAGGACAAGGGCACAGCTGGCAAATAGCTTGAGAAGATGGCTCTGACTCTCACAAGGAAGTGCAGGTGCCCAAGAAACAGCTCTGTTTGAGGTTTACAGAGGGGGACAGAGCAGGGCAGGAAACGTCAACAGACATTAGAAGAGAGAAGGCAAGGAGCAGGAGAAACTGGGGGCCTGGAAGGCAGTGAGTTTCAGAAGCAGCAGAAACATAAGCGGGGAGGAGCCGGGGGCAGGAGAGGAAAGGAAGGAGCTGAGAGGAGCAAAGGGGAAGGGGCTGAGGGAGATCAGAGGCACCTTGAAGATGGAGTGCAGTTCATGATAAAAACAGGGAGGCCTGCAGGGAGCAGGGCTGAGGGAAGGCATGGAGCAAGGCTGGAGACCTCAGAGACAGCCTGGGGCTCCGGAGGATGGCCAAGTTGACACTACTTTAGCAGAAGGAACCTGGCTGAATACTAAAAAGGGAGGATTTTGCTCACAGAAGAGCTAGATGGGACCTCTTCCTACTGATCAGAAGAGAAGGTGAGCCACGCTGGAGCAGAGCTTGACTTAACAAGCAGAAAGCTGCCAACTGAAGATCTATGGGATCCAGTTGGGGCTCTGTCCACCAATGGGACCAGGTCAAGGGTGAACTTCAGGTTTGTGAATGTGCGTGTGAGCCCCAAATGTAGAGTTAATCAAAGCTGTAGTGCCTTTCCTGGTATGTGTGAGCCTGTTTTTTTCCTCTTGATACCAGGAGATAGGACCAGTACTAAGCAGCTGTAACTCCTGAAGCCAACATTGAGAACTGATCTGTGATACAAGCATGGTGTTCTGGATTGAATGCTCTTGTTTTCCCCAAATTCATCTGCAGAATCCCTAACCCCTAGTGTGGTAGTATTTGGGTATGGGACCTTTAGTACATAATTAGGTTTAGATGTGGTCATGAGAGTGAAACTCCCATGATGGGTTCGTGTCCTGATAGGAAGAAGAAGAGAGGCCAGAGCTCTTTCTCTCTCTGCCATTTGAGGACACAGTGAGAAGGAAGCCATCTCACTAAGAAGATTCCTACCAGAAACTAAATCTGCCAAGAGCTTGATCTTGAACTTTCCAGTCTCCATAATTGTGAGAAATATATGTCTGTTGTTAAAGTCACCCAGTTTGTGGTGTTTTGTTATTGCTGCCTAAATAAACTGAGACACATGGGAAGGCTAATTTGAACACCCATAACAATATTCAGAAATATACCTGCCAAAAAGAAAGCTGTGTAAGTTGTACAGGTGTTAGAGCCCAGCCCAGCTCATTTATCTGTCCCTCTTAAAAGATGGAAATGTTAGGAGCTGTTCAGACCTCCTCTCTAGCTTAGTGGGTTTATTCCAATCACAAGAAAGCACAAAGGAAGGAATTTTATCTGTTCATTGTTCCAGGAGCCAAGTGGGAAGAAAATACTCCCAGAGTTAGAAATCGCAATTTAAAACAGAGAAAAGAGACCTGGGCAAAAAAGTATGGTAGACAACTAAGATTGAATGAGAGATGAAGTCTGAGGGCCTACTAGGAAAGACTAGGAAACTTTAATAGCTATTAATGATGTCTTCACTTATTAAGTAAATCAAGATGTAATAGAAGATGACGATATTAAAAAATACTGCGTGGAGTAGAGCAGTGTTAAGGACTGTTTTATGGAACTGTTGATTGAGGATAATAAACTGAAGGTTCCACTTTTGGTTGGAGGAGTGTACTTCTAACCAGCAAACTCTCCAGCAAATAATAAAATACAAGAGAAGAGAAAAGAAAACAAAAAGTGAGAGGAAAGAAAATAAAGGAAAAACTACCTAAGGATTCCAGAAACTGAACAGCAAGAAGTGTATTTTACCTTTTGCAGTTTTTCCCAGAGGGGTCTTTTCACTAAGTCTGACCCTTGGCTAAAACTCTAATTTAAAAAACCACCCTTTTTTTGGCTGGAGGAACCAAGGGAAGGAATCTAGGATAACCAGGGCTGCTGAAGAGTTGGGGAAGAATCCCTGAAAACAAGAGAGGCCAGGGAAAAGGAATCCATATTCTAGGTATAAACTTTTCTCAATTCTCTGGCTGATCCTTGAACCGTGCATGTATGAGACAGACTGAAAACCACAGAAACTAAGCTGTTGCCCACTGCAAAGAGGACAGAGTCCTCAGGTTGAGTCAAACTAACCAAGTTACCTTCCTGCTAAATAAGAAACCTCAACACTATTGATAAATGTAACAGAATCTACAGTCTCTACATCATAACCTTCATAATGTACATAATCCAAAACTACTAGGCATATACATATATATATATATATATATAACCTGATCGAAAAATGGGTAGAGACATGTATAGATAATTAACAGAAGAGGAAACAGAAGTCCCAGCAGTTGTGTGAAAAGACATTAATATCTCTAGCAGTCAAATGAAAATGAAAATTAAAACAAAATGAGGTATCATTTCTCCTCTTTGGATTGGCAATTTTTTAAAGATTGATCAGCTCCAGTGCTGGTGAAGATGCTGGAAGACCGGCACCACACACTCCTGGCAGAGCGTAAATATTGACAACTTTCAGAACAGCCACCGGCAGCAAGAACACCCAGAAGATGCACAAGACACAGACTCATAAGCATAGTATGATTCCACCTTTATAAAATCAAAATTTTCAAATTTTTGAACAAAGAGAAAAATGTGAAAGGAAGCATCTAATTGTTGAAATGGATGTTTCAGGACAGGTGTTGGTCAACAAACTATGGCCTGGTTGCCAGATCTAGCTAGTCACCTGGCTCTTTACAGCCCATGAGCTAAGAATGGTCTTGATACTTTTCTAAAGGGTTACATTTTAAATGGTTATGTAATTTTCTACATAATATCTTCATTTTGCCTCTTGACCAGCAAAGCTTAAAATACTTACTATCTGGCCTTTTAGTTTACTGACCCCAGCTTCAGGGGAATGTAGATTCTCAGTTACCTTTTTCCTCTTATTTCTCTGCATTGTTTTCATTTTTATAACAATGATAACTTTGCAAGTGTAAAGAACATGCTGTTGCAATGGACAATGGACATGAGGAGATAAGAGGAAACCAGGGAGACTAGTTGGAAGAGACTATACCAGGCCAGGCAAAAGAGAATGGTACTTTGGAATGGAGGGCGAGGGAGGGTCAGGCAGAGAGATGAAAAGAAAGGAAGAGATTTTATAAGAACCTATAGGAGTTGCTGAGGGATTAGACATGGATGGTGAGGCATACAGGACAATCAAGGCTGACGCCTAGGTTTTGGTCATTATTTGAGTGATACAACTGCTGAGATGGAGAGAGTGGGGAAGGGAAATTGGAGAGTAAATCAAGGGCTCTATTTTGGACCTTGGGAACGTTCTAGGAGGAATTGTGTGAATGAGGCAGTTGGACAGAGATGATTAGAGCTGCCTGGGATGTGGGCGGGGAGGCAGAGCAGGAAAAGCAAACTTAAGAGTAGATCATGTAGATGGTACTTGAAGATATCTGGAAGCAATGGAAAGGGAGGAGGGAAGGGAACCAAGAGTCTAGTCGGTGAGACAGTGCCAACCCAACTGGAGCCTGTTCCCTGCCCACAGATGTCTCTGATGCCACTGTCCAGCTGTTTGGATTCTCCCAAATCATCTGTTCCAAAATGTCTTCTTCCCATTGGCCAAGAAACACCATGGGTTCAGAGTAGATACAGACCCTTCCTCACAGCCTGTGCCCAAATGCTTGTCTGGACAGCCAGCTGCCACTGCTTCTCCCAGCTGGATGGTTCCTAGCACCTGCCTTCCCCAGTGGAGAGGTGAGTTCAGGTCCCAGTTCTTCAGAGTATAACCCTACCGTGGGTCCTTGGACATGTGTAGCCACCATTTGCTCAAGTCATGCTTTTATCTGAGAATACCAAGAGGGACTCACCAAGGAGCTGGTGTAGGTGGGGTCTGAGGTGTCATCCTGGAGGTAGCGGGAAAGGCCAAAGTCGGACACCTTGCAGACCAGGTTACTGTTGACCAGAATGTTCCTAGCCGCCAGGTCCCGGTGCACATAGTTCATCTCAGCCAGGTACTTCATGCCAGCAGCGATGCCCCTGAGCATCCCCACCAGCTGGATCACCGTGAACTGTCCATCATTTTGCTGTAATAAGACACAAGGGGCATCAGGATCAAGATGAGCTTCGGTGGTTAAACAAAAGCCGAGGTGCCATGGCCTGCTGCTTGTCAGCCTCTCAGCGCTGGGCCAGCCGCTCCCTGCCCCCCCCCCACTGCCAACCTCACCCCTCTCCTTGAACGCTCTGTTCTCTCTCCTTGCCGAGCCCTGTCAATTTCATCTCCAAATTATATCTCAAATCTATCCACTCCTCTCCATCTCCACTGCCACCACCCTAGCCAAGTCATTGTCATCCATCACTTCTAACAGCCACCGTGAATCTGCCCCCCCCCCACCCCATCCATTCTCTACACTGTAGCTAGAGCCATCTTTGTAAGACATAAATCAGGGCATGTCACTCTCTGGCTTAAAGCTCTCTAATAGCCTCCCATTGAATTAAGGTAAAGCTCCAAACTCCTTAGCGTGGCCCAAGAGACCCCATGGGATCAGCTAGTGCCTCTCCTTTTGCCAGTGTATCCCTCATGCCTGCGCTAAGCCACAGTGACTGCTGGCCTGTCAATCTTTCTCCACACCAGGCTCTTCTTGCCTTCGGGCCCTTACACATGCCGTTCCCCCTGCTTTTCTCCACTATCAACACCTACCTGCCTTTCAGGTTTCCCCAGAAAGGATGTCTCTGTAACTAGTCCCTTTCCTTAAATATATTTAGCACTTTCTTAGTACCTTTCAGTGCATGCTCTTATTTTTGTTCTTGGCACATATCATAACTTTTAATTTGTGGTGTATGTGTATCTATTTCTGCTGCCTGACTCTAAGCAATTTGAACATAAGAACCCTCCCTCTTGTGGTCACCACTGTACTCTTAGTGCTGAGAGCTTTAATGTAGGTAGAAAAAGCTCAGTAAACATGCTGAATAAATGACTGGTACATCTCTCCCTGTTTCCAGAATTAAATATTAAGGCATCTTGCTTGGATACTACCAGCCTTTCAGCCCTGATGCTGGGATAACCAGATCAACCTTACAGGGATGGGTGGTGCAAAAGTGCACACAGTGTCTGGCACAGGGACCCTCCTAGTGAATGGGAGCGATTGCTGCTCCTCCTCACACCAGCCTGCAGTGCTGCCCTCTTGCCAATCTCCAGTGGGCTCAGTTTCTTGGGTGGATGCCCACCTCTGTGGTTAGATAACAGACTCTTTAGTGAATAATTCTGTGCCATCCTCCTGCCTCCCCAAATCCCCTGGGTCTTGGCTCTGCACATGCTGGTTAAATAAGTGAACCTTGGGCCATGTTGCTAAGAACACGTTTTTCCATCTGGTCCAGCCATAGCTGCTCCCCAAAGGGCTATGAGTTGTATTCTATAAGTAGAGCATGGCCCAGGCATTGAAATGCTTGGACTAGGGGAGAGGTGGAAGGAGGCAGACACCCAGGGTTCAGTCTAGTTACTTGAACACTGGGCGAGGCAGTCACTTCCTCTGCCCCATTGTCCTCATGTGAAACGCAGGACACATAAACAGTGTGAGGAGCTCCCATTTATCGAGTACCTACTGTAGGTGAGGCGGTACATAAGGCACTCATGTGCATTACCTCATATAAATATGTGTAGGACACATCATGCATGCATGTGGTCCTGCAAAAGCATTTTCTATGCAAAAATAAGTATGAAAAAATAAAAGTGCTCTTATAAAACTACCCTGTTTATGAGAGAAAGCCCCAATAATCAAAAAGTCTAACAATGCCAGCATGGATTGAAGACTATTCCTCATGAAAGATGGTGTTTACCAGGGTTAAGCCCCCTGATCAACTGAAGGGCTGGAACAAACTGACACTCCCTCCACTCCTTCCTGAGACTCCTGCCAGGGGAGGACCCCCAAACACACTAGAACTGACATCCCCCAAATTCCAGGCTGTTTCCAACTCAAACCTTAACCACCTCCCCAGAATGCTTCCTCCACAATATTTTCTTCTAACCAGCTCCAAAAGAAAGTGCAGAGCTGCTTTTTGGAAATGGACTGCTTTTCAGCACTTGGTGCCCATCTACCAGAGCTGTATGTGTAGTGAGGGATGCAAATTCTCCTTCTTGTTAATGAACTTCAGTCAACACCTCTTCAAGAAGTTACCAAGCTAGCACCATTCCCTTTCTCTAAGTAGGTCTCTGGGGATCTGCCTCTCCAGAAAGCTTTCATGCAACTTCTGTATATTAGAAACTGTATTCTCACTCATCCTGGAGTCACAGGGTCATGCATTTTCAATTCAGATTGTTACTTCTTCTCCATGAGTGTAGACAACAATGCTGTTGAAAACGAATGTCTCCCTAAAGAAGCCAATTTGTATACAAATGTTGAGGGAGGCCCTCGTGGTGGTTGTAAACAACTTTGAGAAGAGGAATATTGAGAGAATGTGCAGCAACAGGTCTATGTTTCTAAGTTAAGTCATTCAAGTCTTCATAGGCCTGTTTTATTGTCTGATTTGTTTTAAAATTTATATCAGTCATCCTTGCAGTTTCTGGGGCCAGCAAAGGCCCATAAGTAGCTAAAAGTCCAGTTTTGTAGCCAGACAGACCCAGGTTGGATCCAGGGTCTGCTGCTCACTGGCTACGTGCTCTTGGTCAAGTTATTCAACCTCCAGAGCAGTGATTTCCACATCTGTAAAATAGGAACACAGTGTCCATTCTTCATAGGGTTTTGGTGAGGTTTGATGAGATGATACATGTAAAAGAGCTTAGTTTAGTGCTTAGTGAATACTAAGAGAGCAGCAATTATTGCTGGTATTATCAGCAAGGTCATACTGTCTCACAAATCAGTTCTTCCACGTACCTGGGATGGCTGGTGAGAGAGACTGAGGACACCTGGGGCCAGAACTGTGGGTTTTGGGGGGGTGTGGGAGACATCCTAGGATCATTGCCCTTGGAGAACCTAGTTCACAGGCCATTCTAAGCTCAACAGGTTGGCATCTGTAAAATAGTCCCTCCCCCCAAAGGTAGTAGCATATGATCAGAAACTAATGATGCAGGCCAAAAGTTTGGATCAATTAATCAACACACATTGATTTCTTCTGTTACTTGACTCTTGAATGGCAAGTCATGCTTCATAGATATGTTCTAATCCTTAAAACTGGTTCTGTGAAAAGCAGGCAATAGTATACATTTTTTTAATAGAGAAGATAAATTAAGTCCAGAAAGTTTAAGAGACCAGCCTTCAATCACTCCGTGTTGCTTGGTTTTATAACGAGATTCTAAGTCCAGAACAGCAATTATGTCTCTACTGACATTCCATCTCTGATCAATTGGCAATGGCTGTCTCAAGTGCTGGGTGGAGAATAAGGCTGTGTGTACGCTTCACAGGAAAAGAAGCCATGATTGATTAATGTCTGCCATGGCCATAGAAATAGAAAGCAGAGACATTTCTACCACGAGTATGCTACACTCATCTGACTTTTAACTCCTGTCCAGTGTCTTTTCCACTGGAATATGTTGACTTTGCAAAGGCCAATGCACTTTCTTTAGGATCTGCAGGGTAAACACATATCCTGATAAGACTGGGTCATGCCTGTCGAGTTCATAATCTTGGCGAAATATAAAGATATAAGCATATTAAGCTTTTCTGACATGTTCAACAGTTTTATGTTCATTTCATTGGTGTAACTCCCCAGGAAGAACTTGCGGAAATATGAATATCAGCATATAAGGACAAAGAAGATTTTTAAAGAAGAGATTTCTTAGCGACTTCGGGAAAAGATCTGCCATGCTGAGCACATGGTGAAAGCACAGCACAGAGAAGAAATACAGCCTCAGTGAAGTGATTTAAACTTTCTTCCCTTCATAAAGTGCTTTCTGCTGAAATTGCTTTTCTGCAAATTCACTGAAGCCACTTGCTGGCCCTTTTATTAGACAGGAAGGATTTAGGTATTTCAACTTTCATTGACAAATCCACTTCAGGAAATGAAACCCTTATTTGATTTGTTTGAAGAGAATGAATCAGATTTTTTTTTTTTTTAACTGAAAGAGCCCTTTCAAGATCATCCAGCTCAATGCCTTCAGTTTATAGATTGGAAAATCGAGTTAACAGATTTGTTCAAGGCCACAGGGTGACTCACGGCAGAGCCCAAAGCAGAACCTTGCTCTCAGGACTTCCAATCTGGTGTTCTCTCCCTGACATCTGGGTGCTGTTGTCTGGTTTCAGCCCTTGAATGAGCTTCCCTGGTGAGAAATGTCTCCATTTGTCACTGCTCAGTGACTTCCAAGAGTCTTTCAGTTATGACCATCTGTGAATGAACCAGCAGCAACCAGAAGGTCAAGCTTTAGGCACTAAAGCCTCACAGAGCATGTCGACCTTGTTGGCTCAAGCATGGGACATTGATGAGGTTCAGGGGTTGCCACTAAGATTATGGAAGAGCCCCTGGATTAAATCCCCTGAATTTGAATGTCAAGAAGGAAATATTTAATCATAGATTTGCATGCTACATAATATTCATGGCATAGACGTTTGGGAAAAAAATGGAAAATAATGAATGTACTGAATGTGTGGTTAGAGAATAACCATGTTTCCAAATCCCTTAAAATGTGAGGGTCTCTAAATGCTGCAAAGGGAAGGGAGCAGTGAGTGGACTGTGAGACACCATGTCCAATGTGCTCACTGGATCCCCAGTGAAGAGCATTTCAGATGCTGACCCAGGGCAGGAGCTTAGCTCAGTCTCCAAACATGCCATGTCCAGTGTGAAAGGACCAACTGGAGAAAGGAAACAGTGGCACAAATTGAGGACTAACCCTTTTCCTTTCCTCTCTGAATGGCAATCCTAAAATTATTCTACTTCCCAGAAGATGGACCCTACAGAACTTAACTGATGACCTACTTTTAGATTGTACCAAGCAGCAGGTACATCAATTAATGTTGCTATGCTCCAGGGTTTGGTGGTAAGGCTGAAATTAGATTTATAGATTACCTGCCTCCACACCGTGCGAGGAGTCAGAAACGCTTCATTTCCCCTCTCCTCCTGGCTCTGCCTGCTCCGGCCATTCCTTTCTTGCCATCCTTTCTCTTTGGTTTTTCTGTGCTCCTCTCTTGCCCCTAGCTTCTCTCCCACTGCCTGGGCCTCATCATCATGAAAAATGCTGGTGTCCAATATGTCCCCATGTCCTGGGCCCCAAATGGAAGCAGCCTTGTGCAGAGCAATGCTGTGGGCTTTGATTTCCCACAGCCTCCTGAGAATGAATCTCCCTCTTCCCCGTGCAGTCCGGGAAGAGAGTCTGATCACAGTCCCAGATCATGTTGAGACTCTGTGAAATACTGTCGGGTGACACGTAGGAAATAAATGACTCCTGAAAGGGTCTGGAGGCTGGTTCCAGAAAACACTTTGTCTTCTAACATTGCCTTCTACTCACTTTTATTGGACTGTTTTCATGAGAGCTCTGATCATGAATGAATGCCCCCAGGAAACCACGGTCCATGCCCCGCTCTTACATGAGACGTCTGGCTACAAAGACAAGAGACCAGGCTCACTCAGAACAACTACACTGCTCCTGTCACTCTGGGACATTTTTGTCCCAGAAATGGCTATGTGTATTTTTCATGCAACTAGCATTTACCAGGCCCTCACTATGCTAGGTACTAGGGTGGCACAATACAAGGCATAACCCATACCCTCAAGGAGGCTGTGCCAGGCAAAGTCCATGGGGCTCACAATCTACATCTGTTGTCCCCCCCACTCCACCAAAAAAAAAAAAAAAAAAAGGCACTACTGCTTAATGACTCAGATGAGGCAGAGAGTGCACGCTCGCCCTGCAAAGTTAGTTTCAATACCGTGCAAATGCAGCTTCTAGATGAGCCCCCCAGCTACCTTCTGCACTGCAGCTCCTAAGCTCTACTCCTGAGCTTTGGAGCCACCACGCAGCTGCTGACAGATTACCAAATAGGCAGTGCTGACTTTGGCCTCTGAACACACTGTTCCATTGTTTCGTCCTACCTGCCTGCCCCCTCACCTGTCTGCAAATTCCTCATCCTCCAGTATCAAATTAATTTCCCCCCTTTTCTGAAGCCTTCCCTGGCTTCCCCAGCAAGATTTCAGTTCTTTGCTTATGATACCTCCCTACTCCATGCATGGGAACAAAAAGTATAATAGGGGCAGATGTTTGCTGGATATTTGGGACACTACGGTCCTTGGGGGCAGGGACTTCTGTGGTGTGTTGCATTCTCTAAGACAGACATAACAGGACCCCCCAACCCTTATGAGTAAGAAGATACTAGGTTACTGTTCTTCATCAAAATGTGGCGCCTGACCAGGCTAGTGTGGCTCAGTGGTTGAGCATCCACCCATGAACCAAGAGGTCACCAGTTCGATTCCTGGTCAGGGCACATGCCCGGGTTGCAGGCTCAGTCCCTAGTAGGGGGTGTGCAAGAGGTAGCCAATTGATGTTTCTCTCTTATCTATGTTTCTATCTCTCTATCCCTCTCCCTTCCTCTCTCTCTAAAATCAATAAAAACATATTAAAAAAAAAAGAATTAGTAGCACTTTTTTAAAAAATGTGGGGCCTGTTTCCTCCCTTTGCATCTGGTGGGCACATGGCTATGGCTGAAGTGATGCTGGGTGACTTTTGAAACCAGGTTATAAAATGGATACAGCTTCTGCCTTCTCCTCTGGGATGCTTATTTTTGGGACCTGGCTTGCTGTGAGGAAGCTCAAGCAGGTCACATGGAGAGATGCCAGCTGACACCAAGCATCAACCACAAGACACATGAGTGACAAACTTTTGGATGATTCCAGGCCTCAGCCCTTGAGCTGCCTCACATGGAATAGAGATGACCCTGTCCCAACTGTATTTTCATGAGAAAAATAAATCGTTGTACTAAGCCACTAAAGTCTTGGTGTGATTTGTTACCCAGTATGAAAGCAATGTCTCTTTCATCTCTTTAGGCCCAGCACCTAGCACAGGGAGTGAACAGAGTAGTCACCCCATGAATGTTTCAATGACTACAAATGATTCTTTGATCCGCAGTTACAGCTATTGTGTGATAGCTTTGGTGATGGTCATAGTCTGCTACTTGTTATTACCCTGAAGCCCTTGCTTGGAAGACCCTGTCGCGTTCTTTGGTGCGGCCCCCTGTGCCCTTTGTTCTCAGGCTTCCCTGCAATCCTCCGCTGAGCCTTTTGTCTAAGGACGCCTTGCTCCCTGGCCTCTGCTTAGCTAGCTTCCTCTCCCCAGACATCAGCTCATGGCCATTCTCACTCCCCCTTGTCTGAGTAGCTCTGTGATGCCCCATAGAGATGAAAGTCGTTCCAGTGTGGCTCCTTTTGGGCGCGCCGACAGAGATCTTTTACAGCTCCCTCCGTCATAAGCCTGCCGGTGCGCCCACCTGTGCGGCAGGTTGGGCCGCAATCACATTCCTCACCAACCCCAGAAAAGACTCGTGGATGCTGGGGAACCAATCTTCCCCTTTCTTGCCCAGAAGCGCCTCCTCAGAGGGCGGGTGGCCCAGGCATCCGAAAAGGGCAACCTGTTTCAGCTCTGAACTGTAAGCGACGAGAGCAGCTGGGAGGGAAGAGAGCTCTGCTGGGGAAAAGGCAGAGACGGCTGCTGGCATCTCCGTGAATCACACAGGGCTACGCAGCAGCTGAAAGACTCTTCAATCTCCTTGGTTCGTACAGGTGCCGATGGCCACTCTCCATCCCCATCTATTAATTCTCATTCATCCATCAAACATTTATCGAGGCCCTACAACATGCCATCCTCCTACTGAGGGGCCCACAAGTTCTCTGTTCTTTTCTTTTAGCAACAAATCTGTTAGCCTGGTGAACACCTCCAACACCCACCACACCTCATCGGGCGATTCCTGAAGGGCAGGCTGTCCTCACACAGACACCTCTCCCAGCCACGTCTCTGCAGGGTCCACCAGTGCTCAGTGACCCATGCCCCCGAGCTTCTCTCACCCTGAGGAAGGAGTCCAAGGCACCGTTCTCCATGAACTCCGTGATGATCATCACCGGCCGGCTCTTGGTGACCACACCCTCCAAGCGAATGATGTTGGGATGGTCGAACTGGCCCATGATGCTCGCCTCGCTCAGAAAGTCCCGCCGCTGCTTCTCCGAGTAGCCAGCCTTCAGCGTCTTGATGGCCACATAGATTTCCCTCTTGCCCGGGAGTTTCAAGCGCCCCTTGTACACCTCTCCGAACTCGCCTGCAACAAGAATGAAGTTAGGCCTGCATCCTTCTGTTTGTGAAACCCCAAGGGGAGGCAGCTATCAAGAACAGTGGTGCTAAAAGCGGAACTGTGGTTAAAGGGGCAGAAATGGAAATAGTGTTTTTCTCATTGGCTCTAATCAGTTCTTGACACACAAAGAAGGAATACTGAAACACGTTCCTTAGCTTGGATCTTAGAAATAGCTCACGTAACTAAGGCAGAATTTCAGAGCATATATGAGTTTGTTTTTCCCCATGTTTGGTTTTTCATTTGTCCCCACTGAATAATTGAACTGAAAGGGTCAGCTGCACTTCGGCAGAGGCGTAATTCATTTTTAGCAGAGCCTGGCACAAGAATGTCCCGGGGCTAGGGGACATGCTCAGGTTTTCAGTCCTCTGAATGAGATGATTAGTGTTTATGTTTCCATGTTGCCCTGAAAGCATTCATGTCTATTGGGTCCCCCAGAAAGTTGACCCTGAGAAGTTAGGAAGTTAGCAGACACTGTGCAGGATAAAAGGGAAGGGAGCAGGACTGGCCAGAGTTCTGGATCAACATGCAGACCTAACATTATGAAAAGAAAGGAGGAAGCGGTTATGGACAAGGGGAGCCCCAGATTGCAATGCAGACCTGACAGTCTTATCCCACCCAGTGGGGAGCTCCAGAGCAAACAGTGCCCATTCCAGAAAGTTCCAGGCTCTAGTACCCCCCCTCCCCCCATGCTCAGCCACTGGCTGCAGGAAGAGCTGGGTCTCTGCAGGAAAGCTGAGGCAGATCCTGAAGGCTCTGCAGCTGGAGGCTGGCAGCTACCTGCACTCCTGGCAGCTGAACAGCACGTGGTTTTCCCAAGCAAACAGGAGCTGCAGACCTCTACGGGTGCACAGCATTTAAACATTTCTGCAGTAAAATCACCGGGAGTAAAAGCAATCTGGTGACACTATTTCTTAGGTGCTTAAAAAATTCCGTTGAATCCTGTTAAGTGTACTTTCAAAAGTGATTTTATGTTTTAACTTGGTTTTCTAACTTGCAGCTCTTCCACATGAAGCAGTTTAGTATCTACCTGTAAGTGCATCACTGAAATGTGTGTCAGAGGTCTGACAGCAGAAACGTGGCTCTCTGCTGGGAAAACTGTCCTCTTTTACTTTCAGCTTCTGGAAGAAAATGATGAACCACACTGTGAGCAATCAGATAAATTACCGGCTGCATTAGAAAAGCCAGTTAACATCTCTGCTGCGAGTCAGTTGGGATCCTTTTGTTTTCTGCTACAAAAAAGATTGGAAGGAAGCTGCATGAAAGGGTCTTTCATGCAAAATTGCTCCAGAGTCAATGGAACTTGTTAGAATCTAGAGCTAGATTAGAGGTTGGGTTAAGCACCATTAGAAAGATTTCAACATGGACCTTGCAATAACTAAGATAGTATCACATGTAACCTTGGCCTTGGCATTTAATCACATGCTGCTTTGGTGAACTGCTTGAGGTCACGTTCATAGCTTATGACGCTGCACTGTGGTGCCTGGTGCGTGGGAGGCATGTCTATAAAAGTTGAAATATCATATTTATTATTGTTGTTTTGGTTTTTGCTTTGCCCAGTCTTGGGTTCTAAACTGCTGGAGGCTGTATCCCTACTCTATCCAAAAGTAGAAGTGCCAGTATTTACATTTTTATAAAAGACTGTTTGCTGCCCAGCCTGTGTGGCTCAGAGGTTGAGCATCGACCTAGGATCCAGGAGATCGAAGTTCAATTCCTGATCAGGGTACGTGCCCAGGTTGCAGGCTTGATCCTCAGTAGGGAGCGTGCAGGAGGCAGCCAATCAATGACTCTCATCATTGATGTTTCTATCTCTTTCTCTCCCCTCCCTTCCTCTCTCTGAAATCAATAAAGATATATTTAAAAAAAAAGACTGTTTGCCCCAGCATCTTCTATGTCTGACCATCACCCAGGGGATGGTTGAAAACGGCACAGCCATCCTGCGCAATACAATGAGCTACTGAAAGCTAATAGATGAGTGTTATGTAGTATGCATTCATATGGGGAGGCAGTGTTTATATGCAAAACTTAAAAAAAAATTTGCTTCAGATTTATTTTTAGCTTCAAATTATTTTTTAAAATGGTTACCCTGGAATGGTGGGAATAGGAATGGGGAAGCACAGATTAGTAAGCTTAGTTTACTTACTTTTATGTTGTTTAAATTGTTACAATAAGCATTACTTTTGTAGTTCAGATAGGTACAATTTAAAAGCAAGTACTAAACAACAGTGTGTATGTATATATGTATGTGTACAGTATACGTATGCATGCAAAAGCATGTATGTGTCCATATACGTGTATATGCATATATATGTATGTACATATGTGTCTATATGTATGTGTATATATATATGCAATTCATCCCTCTGACACCTTGACCTAGCAGATAGTCAATAACCATGAGCTGAATAAATACAAATTGCATATTTGATAAGTATACTAATTGAAGAATATTGGTATTTCTTGCTTGTCATAATAATGAGTTCTATTTTCTTTTAGTGAAAAGACATAGTTGAGCGTTGAGGGGAAAGGTAAGCTCATATTTTTCCTTGGAGGAGATAGTACACCAATATTTATTGACTACCTACTATGTTCCAGGCACTGCGCTAGGCTCTTTGCATGTCTTATTTCATTAATCCCCACTACACCTTCACGAGTTGACTATTATTATGTCCATTTTACTAATAAGGAAACTGAGGCACAAAGAAAACATTCTCCAAACCCCAGCTGTGAGTCAGAGCAAGAGTTGTCCGTGCCCACCCCTTCGCCTCTCAGTGGGGATGCTCAGTTAGTAGTGCCACAGGGAACAGAGCTGTGTGCACATGAAGTCAGAATCCAGGAACCATGGTGTCCTAACTGTGCACATTTAACAGTTCATATGCAGCCACTGTCACAGCAACTCAGTATCCCAGGAACAGCAAACACAGTGGAACTATCTCATAGACAGAGGTCACTGCCTGGTTAGTTGGGTGAGATCAGAATGCTTAGGAATCAATTTATCAATTTTTACACATCAGTGTGTGAAGTTTGGAAAAGTGTTCTGGATGAATCTGATGTTCCCCACGACATACACATAAACACCCAGGTGAGGAATTCTGTTCTACACTGGTGGTTCCCAAAGTTGACTTCCCACTGCAACCACCTGGGGAGCTTTACAAAGTAGGGAGGCCTGGGTTCCACTTCCAGTGATCCCAATTAGTTGGTCTGGGTGCAACCTGGGCATGGACATATTTAAAAGCTTCCTACAGAATCAGCTACATAAGTTGTGAGGCCTGATGCAAAATGAAAATGTAGGACTCCTTGTTCAAAAATTATCAACAACTTTAACACTGTGACAGCAGAGCATTAAGCTAAGTGTTGGCCTTTCTGGGTCTAAGGCCCAGCATGACTGCACTGGTCACAGGGCCCTGAAGCCAGGCTTGGCAGCCCAGGTGGTTCTTAAGTACAGCCAAGGTTGAGAAGCACAGATCTAAACCACCCAAGGATCTTTCAAATAGATTAGTTCATAAACTGCCAAAGGCCCTGGAATATCTGGAATTTATTTCTACACCTGTGAATTCCTCTGAAAGCAGTGTTGCCTCTCACTGCACAGGGCCCGATGCAGAGGGCGGACTTTATAGATGTGAGTGAGAAGAAAGAAGGAAGAAAGAAGAAACCCACGAGTGTGGAGTGTGTGGCTTTGGAAAGTCCTATCGGCATGGAGCGGTGCGGATGGCATGACTTTCCTAATTGACAAATGTTGTTTCATTGTTTAATCTTTGTGGCTGATGTGTCTCCAAGTGTTTCTAACACTTCAGCTTTAAATTACATCCTGTGTGAGGGGTCTCATCATAGAGTTTTTAAAAATGATAAAATAAAAACATGCTCTCCTGAGAAGCTTTTTAAGGCAGTGAAACTACTCTGTATGATTCTCTCATGGTGGATATAAGACATTATACATTTGTCCAAACCCATGGAATGAACACCACCAAGAGTGACCCCTAATATAAACTATGGACTTTGGGTGATAATGTGCCCATGTAGGTTTATCACTTTTTACAGATGTACCACTCTGGTGGGGGACATTGATAGTGGGGGAGGCCATGCATGCTTAGGGGCAGGGGGCTTATGGGAAATCTCTGTTCCTTCCCATCAATTTTGCTGTGAAGCTAAAACTGCTCTAAAAAAAAAATAAAGTCTTAAAAATGCTCTCCTTGGATGGGGAGAGATGGACTCTGCAGTCAGTCATGATGGTGGTGGTCATTACTGCTCTCAGAAATGTGCTCTGTAATCACTGGAAAGCAGTGGCTTAAAGAACAGTGATTCTGTAAAAATAGCTCCTTTCCTGTCTGGCAAAGAAGTGACTTCATGTTCTCCAAACCCAGAGGTTTTCAAAGCACCACCTGCAAAGAAGCCCTCACTCAGAGGCTACCTCCACCCTGTAATTAAATGGCCCCTTAGCACAGTTGGGGGAAACTCTGGCTGGAGTAGAGAAAGAAGGTCAAGTCTACGCCAAACCCAATACCTAACTTTGGGCACATCACTTCTCCAGCCTTACTTTTCTCAGCTCTATACAATAAAGAGAAATGATGGACTGGCGGTCCTTCCTAACAGGGTGTGGAGTCTGTGAGAAAGTGCTTTGTAAACTACAAACTGTTGGAGACATGTGTGGGTAGGGACTGGGGTGGGGACTGGAAGAGAAAAGGAAGGAAAAGTAGGTTCCTGCAGCCTAGTGGGACTTAGGGGAGGCTCACCCAAGACACAGCAGGGCTTTTTGCCAGGGGCAGTGGGAAAGTCCCACTGTGATATCTGGGCATGGAGGATGTCCCCAGGTAAGCCTAGGGTGCTAAAGTCTGGGGGCTCTGGCCCTCTAGCATCTCGATTACCTCATCAGGAGTGGGAGTCAATGGGCATATTGTCCTTGTTTGTAACGAACAGAAAATCAAGGCCTTGTGTGGCTTACAATCTAAGAAACTGCTGTCGCCTATGACCTTTGACTTCAGGTGCACGTACTATTCTTAAGAAACTATTTTTGCTTTTTTGACACCTTTCCTATAATGAAGGTCAGTACTTGAGGTCTGTGGTGCTTTTTGATTTGGCACGATTTGAACTCTAAAGAGCTTCCTAATCATGGCCATACAGCTTTCATTGTTTTAATAATTCATCATACTTAAAAAATATTTTCAACAAATCGAGCATCACCACTATATTTAAGTTAGACGCTTATAAGAAATGATTGAGTAGTGATTGTGGTTGATTCTTTCTCTGCAGATTCTTTACTGACAGTAAAGAATTATGCAACCAACCTAATTTGGGGCTGGCTGGACTTTGATTGGCATGTGTCTTTGCAGCTGACCTTGGATCCTCTCCTAAGGCAAAACCTCTCCATGGCCAGGACTCAGCTCTAGCTTCAGGCCAGTTTGGTGGCCAGTGGCTCTCAGCAGGGGTTCTTAAAGTGTGGCTCCTACCCACCAGCATCAGCGTCGCCTGGGACCTTATTAGATAATGCAGATTCTTGAACCCCGCCTAGACCTACTGGATCAGAAGCTAAGCAGGTGAGGCCCTGTGACTTGGGTTTAACATGCCCCTGGGTAATTCTGATGCCTGGCTCAAATTTGAGAACAGTTACCCTCCAGGCTGTCAGCTGAGAGTCACTTATAAGTTTCAGCTCCTTGCCAGTTCCCCTTTCCTACTTTCCTTGACAAAATGACGAAGAGAGAGAAAGTGGTTCAACGGCATTAAATACCTCAGCTATTAAATATAAAATCAGAAGGAAAGAATTTTCAATTTTTGAAAATGAAACATCCAACCTGCCAGCAGGTATTTCAAGCAGTAGCTGTTGGCTGAGTGCAGTGCGAATCTACACACAATTGCACTCTTTTTTTTTTTTAGCAGCATTTTTGAAGTCACAAACTGCCTTAGGGGGGAAAAAGGGGAAAGCAGAGCTTCTAGTTACTAATTCAAGCTTCCACCAGAAAAGTGACTTTTAAAGAATAAATTTAAACTAGATTTGAATTTCCAGCAAGTTTTATTACACAAGCCTGTGCAAGATAAGTAGGTTATTGCTGAACCAGGGATAGTAAAACCACGGCAGGCATTCCACTACCTCCTGACCCTGCACTCAGGGCAGGTATTACTAATTGATCATGACCCTATTCCTCCTTCTCCGCAGAGTCCCCCAGGTACCCATTACCAGGCTGCTGGAATTGGCGAATGAGATGGAACAGCCGCAGTGTCCACAATACCTAATACCTGGATGGTGAGAGCAAACCAGTTTTCCCTTTTCTTGTAGCTCTTTGTGGTTGTTAGACGACTGCATCCATATATACCATTTATTAGTTTCCTAACCTAAGCAAGCACGGATAATTAAAAATGCTAAATATCTTGAGTCTCATTGTTGTCCCTCTTAAGGCAGAACACAGACCACATTAGAAGAGGAGGACAGGATGATGGGACCAGGGTATCCCAGGAAGAACATGCTGTCCCCAGGAAATGTGGGACAGTCTTTGCAGCCCACCACATGGGCATACTGAATTCCAGGACAGGATCCAAAGAGGCCTGGCCATTCCAAACTGCTGGATAGAGTTTACCAGCAGCAGCAATGTGCCGGTATACTTAGCTGCTGTTTTCCAGAACAGTAACCAAAGTGGCAGGTAGTGTGCGAGTTACCTTCAGCAGACCCAGATCAGCCCTGTCTGGGTTGCAATTCTTGCTCTATCACCAACTCAACTGGCAGCCCAACCTTCAGCAAGCTAGCCTCTGAATGTTGATTTCCTCTCCAGTTTAAATACACACACACACTCATAAGGCTATTGTGAAGGTTAAATGAAATAATGCTTATAAAGTATACAGGCCAGTGTCAGGCACATGATGAATGTTTGGAACATGCCAACTCTATTAATTATAATTACTGAAGACACCTATTTGCTTTCCTCTTCTAGAAATTTCCTTCTGTGACTCCCACCCAAAAGGAGGCCACCTTTACTCTGAATGAGCCCAAGAAAGTCAGGCTGGCAGGTGGCCTTTCTACCAAATCACCCCCAAGAAACCCATCCTCTTCTTCAAAGAGAGAGGTGGCGGGCCTTGCTGGGCCGGCCCTGGCACACATTGCAAATCCCCTCTCCCCAGCTCCCTGCCCAGACCCTCCCACCACAAGCCTTCTCCCTCACAATAAGCCATGTGGGAAATGCTGAATCAGCAGCTGCTGCAGTCAGAGGAGGATGTGTTTATTAATTAAAATACAATTGGCATGTCTTCCCCTGGATGACACCTTCTGGTGACACCTCTACCAACATTTCCATGTACTTGACAGTCACGCTCAGGGCTGCTGCATAGCTATATAGGTTACACACTGCACAATCCAGGAGTGCCATTGATGCTGTAGGGCCCAGCCATATGTGGCAGCCCTGGTGTATGCTCTGGGCCAGTCTACTGATCACAATGACCAGAAGCAACCATTGGGAGTGCACTGGGAGTGACCTGTGGATGACCTCTGTCAGTCAGATTCACCGTTACAAAGAGCTGTTATTCTCCAAGGACACGGGATGGCCTGCTGCCCTCTCTCTACAGAGACTTCAACTTTCCCATTATCATCAGGGAGAAGAGGAAGGGTTGGCCTTCCTTCATTCCACGGGGCCACTTTCGGAGCACCCATGATCTTACTCCACCTCTCTCTAGTCCAGGAGTGGGGAAGATCCAGGCCAAGGGCCGTATCATTTGGTCTGGTCCTACCAAGGCAACCACAGGTGGGACTCTTAATTCAATAAATCTAGGAGCTTTTTTCATAGTTAATTAATAAGTTGATAATTTTGTATGGCCCCCGAATGATGTTATAAATATCCAAATGGCCCTTGGCAGAAAAAATCTTCCCTACCCCTGCTAGTCTCTCCTCATTCTCTCATACTCTACCCAGCTCTTATCCCTGTAATGATTTTCCCCAAAGGATCTACTTTCATTCAACCGTATACAACCAATACTTAATTGAGCACACCAGGCTAGGCATGAGACTAACAAAACCACTCATGTCCCCTTGTCCCCACAGAATGTTGAGCTTGGTGATGAAAGATGGACATTAAACAAATAATTACATAATGACAATGAATAATTATAATTCAGTCTTCTTGAATGGCATCACACCTGACTCATAATTACTTTTTTATTCCTTTGTTCAATACCTTCCACAACTTTAGAAGAAACTTTGGCAGTTGATACAATTCTTCAACCTCATAATTTCTAGATTTTACTCTATTGGCCTTTACTTTCCTGCACAACCACCACTTCCCACACCCAAGGGGCTGACAGCCTCCCTCTCCCTTCAAGATGTTTAACCCGATACCCCTTTATTTTGGCCATGGCATTTCTCCATGCCACATTTCCATCAACTCCAGTCACCAAGCCCAACTGTCACTCCATTCACCATGATGGGATACATTCCAGTTTAAATCAGTTTAGTTACTTCAGTGCAGCCTTACCACCCTGGATCTTAGCATCGCTGTATCAAACCCTCTCCAGGCAAAACCGCATAACTGGTCTCTATGCCTCCAAGGTCGTACCCACCCTTTCCCATCACCCCTTCCAGTCCAATCCAAACACAGTATCTATCTGTTTCATCTCCCCACCTCATTCCTATCACTCACCCTGCTCAGAAACCTGCAGGAGTTCACCATTTTCTATAGGATAAAAATCATACCACAGTCTCTGGGTGTCTAGGCCTCAACCTGATTCTCTAGCCTCAATGCTCGATGCTTATTCGTAACAAATCCTTCCCCAGAAGACTTCTCCCCTCCTTGTCTTCAGGATGTGCTACACAGAGTGTCAGCCCACCCAAAGACCCCCAAGTCCCTCTTCCCTGGCTCCTTCCCTGCCATCAAGCCTCTCCTTCTCCCATCTCCACCTACATGTTCTCTGGGACCCTTGTTTTAGCTCTGAATCACCCATCCTACTCTTATGGAGTGGCACTGTGTTTCTATGTTAGACAATTACCCCTGCAGAACAGGATTGCTAGGCATTCAGTGTATTTTCTAGAATCCACTGTGCCAGTCACAGGCACAGAATCAATGTTTAATTAATAAATATCTTGCACTCTCAACTTAATCCCTCCTGCAACAAGCATGATCCTCTCCTCTGGCTCTAACTCAGCAGGCATAGGCTGGTTCCTTTGCGACTTCTTTGAAATAACCTTGCATAGCCTGAAACTGTGCTAGTCAGTGTTCAACTACCAGCTCTCCAGAAAACAAAGAAATGAATACCCCTGATTTGTAGCATTTGCCAATGCCCATGGTGTAAATACTCCTACCATGACTGATGTCAAGCAACCAACACGAAGTGGCTGAACATGGGGCTGGAAAGAGATGCACACTATTGGCTCTTGCAAGGTAGTGAACCTGGTTCCAGTACACCACTTCTGGAAAGTCATGTTAATTTTCTCCCTTTACTCATTAAATTTTCCTCTTCTGTCTCATTATCTCATGAGTTTCACAAAAACTTACTTTTTCTACTAGTTTTTACCTTTGAAAGCTCAAGCCAAATGTTATCTCCTTTGTGAAATCTTCTTGATCCCCCCACCCACTCCCAAAATAATGCTGAACACTGCTGTGTTGGCCCAATACTTTGTACACACCTGTCGGGGATGGCATAAAGTACCGAACACGTTATTACTGGTCTGTTTGACACTAAGACTATCAAACCTATGAGGGAAAGACCGGTTTGTGCACCTCTAGAATTCCACACCCAGCATGCAAGAGATATTCAGGAAGAGCCTGATGAAGAAATAAGTGAAGGAAGGACAAATGACTTCTGATTTTTCTTTTCATGTTTCATTACCATTTTGCAACCCAGTTTTTACCCCTTGCTCCAAATACACTGTATAGATCTTACCTTACAAAATTTTTGTTTTGAACTCAACCTTCACACCAGCTCTTTTAGCACAAAGTGAAGCCAGTCTCAGTGAGGCAGGGTGTGGAAGAAGTGAGAGTAGGGACAAAGGAGAAAAAGAACTGGAGAATGGAGAAAGATTGGCCCCAACCAAGAGTGTCTTCGTTAAAATGGCACTAAGTTACACACAGTGAATTGCCATCCACACGGATTAGCTCTGGGATTTCTTAATCTCGAGGAGATGGGTGTCTGGTTGAGGGTGGTCAGCAGCAACCAGGCAGAGATCTTTATCCCAAGCTGCTGGGCATCTTATAAACTGCTAAATGTATTAATCCTTCCCCAGCACCATGTGAGCCACAAAGAGGGCTGAGCTTCTCTGAGCAGAATACACAGACATGAGCTAAGGCTACACAAAAATGGAAGGTGAAGAATGAAGCAGGGCCATCAACTGCCCCTTTATAGGCATCCAGCAGTCGGAGAGCTCACCCCACATTGTATCTCCTTGGCAGGATCATAAGAGAGAAGGCTTTTTACCCCTCCCCTGACAAAGGCAGAAAGGGGCTGATGTGTGCTCTCTGGGATGAAATGCAGTCCAGGACACACTGCTCTAAGCACATGACATAAATAACAACATTAAAATCACCAGCACCATTACCACATGACATAACAACAATTAATAATGTAGGGAAACGGTGCAGGGCTGAACGTCTGCCTCCCCAACACTCTTTCAGGTTCGCTGGAGAAATCCGAGCCCCTAAGAGTACTCCAGTGTATCTGGTCTCCAGCCTTCCAAGGCAAGATGCTTAAATATGTCAGCGTCTAAGGAGTTAGAGAAAATTATCTGCACAGAAGTGAAAGTCGTGGTTCAGTAACATATTTAATGAAAGTCAATGGGAAATATGTATGGACTCATGTGGATCAGATTATGGCCAGCCGGCCGGAGCTCCTGAGGGGCCGGGGGAGGAGAGTGGTGCCCTCACAGGGAGCGTGCCAGCACCCACCGCGGTGATGCCGTGAGGCTGGAGCTCTCTGGGCGGAACACCAGGGCGTGGGAAGGATGGCCTAATGGGCAAGCTTTCAGACGCGACTTCCAATTTCACAGATGGCTTTTTGACCCCTCAGTGCATTAAGGGAGGCAGGGAATGGAAGAATGGTGACCTTCCCCTAAAGATAATATATGAAGTGGCCGTGTGTAAGACTTCGACTAAACATATTTTATGGAGATAAAATATTATTGGAAGAGGCAACTCCTTGGCTAAAGAAGACTGAGGCATATGCGTGTGACCAGAGCTTGAACAATGGCTAATAAGAATTGAAGAAAAAAGACAAAGGACATTGTAGAAGAGAATAAAGGTAGGAATGAGACACAAAGCAGACATATCTTTAAAGAAGACTCAAAAGAAGCAGCAGCAGCAGAGGCAATAAAGAGGTTGCTTACAAAGTAATGATATTTTGCTCACTTATGTTACTAAGACTGGGTTCACTGTCACATTGACTCAACCACCGATCCACTGAAGGACGATGAACATTCTAGATCAGTCTTTAGGTGAGATTTCCTGAGAGCATCTCAGGCAGTTAGTTCTCTGCTGGGCTGGGTTTCTATTCCAATGCAGTAAGATGCATGAGAGAACACACGTTTCTTGAGAGTGAAACTCGTCTTGTGTTACCATTCATATCATAGATCTTCTGTAGCAAATGTGGTTATGGGTGGGTTTTCTTCTGGAAACAGTGGTTCCTCTTCAATTCCTCATGGTCTGTCTCCAAATGCACGCATGTAGGAAAGGAGAACTGAACGCATGGGGAGAAATCTTGGTCCAAAGGCATGGAGGTGTCATTGTCAGTGAGTGGGATACTAGCTCCAGCTTTCAAAATATTTCTATTTCTTTCAAAGTCTTCTCAACTGAGTACCCTACATCCTTTTCCTTATTTGAATTTGATGGTCTATTTCCAGAGCTATTTCTGAATCTTTTAAAACTACAGCTGACTTCTCTGCAACACCAGACATGGCCACCATGATCAAGGTCCCCCAAAGATGCCTAGAAACACATTGTAGATGGTCAAACTCATCTTCTAGGGAGAAAAATGGTAGAGAACACCTAGAGTGGTGGGCAGAAGATGTTTGGACACCAAGAGAACAGAAACGAGGGGGGCGGGGAGAGTCATACCTGCTCCGATGACCTCTTCAATTTTCACAAAAGATACATCAATCTCCTTGGCGAACTCCCGGACAGCTTCGTTGGGGTCTTCATAAGTGAAAGGGTCAATGTAGATCTTCATCCCTGGGGAGCCTTATTGGAGGAGATAAGCAGGGTTAACATCCCAAAGAGGAACGGTGGTCACTAAGCACTGGCTGCTGTCCTCAGCAGTGAGGGTCTGGCTGGGGGGCGGCCCTCTCCTGCACCCAGGCTGCCTCTCCTTGCCCTGCTGGGCTCCCCATCTCCCTTCCCTCGGGGCCACGCTAGCCTGGTTCTCTGTCCTCTCCTTCTCCTCCACATTCTCTCCTGTATTTGAGCTCTTGAAGAAAAGTGGAACAGATTACTTATAAGTGACAGATCAGGACCAGTTCCCTTACCGGGCGCTCACGGAAGGCAAGGAAGCTGATTGATGCCAACCCAATGCATTAGCTGAAAAGTGGTGGTAAAATGGTAGGGCAGATATCAATATTTATCAACTTGACAGCCTTCCTGAGTGGAGGCTGCCGTTAAGGTTATTACTGACGGCCGTGTCCAGGGCTGGAAGAGGGATGAGGGTGGATTAAAAAAAAAGAATTTGCTATTAGAAAACCTCAAGATATAAATACCAAGACTATACCAGAAGGGAAAATCTGGAGAGAAAAGCACAGAAAACACTGATAGAAGAAAGAACAACGTCTACACAGAAAAAATGAGGTGGAATGAAAGAAAAATGGTAATTGAACCCCCCTGCCTCCAGACACACTGGAGTATGAAAAACGAATAAAATAGTGAATGAGAAACACATAAGGGAATATAGACTTTGTCACTGATGTTTACACTGGCAAGATAAATAGGTGTGCATGGGGACAAAATAGAGAATTGTCATTGCAGAAAAAATGGATTCACAAAGTGGAGGAGAGGGGACAAAAAAAGGGAAATGGAACCCAAGAAACAAATGGATTCATTCAGAGTGTAATTCTTCAACATGTTGGATGTGTCATTAGGCAAAGTATAGAAATTGTTTCCATGGTGGTGGTGTGTGGTGGGAGGGTAGGCTTCGAAAGCTGAACAGCACGGTCTAGCATCCCATCCTTGTGAAGAGAAGGCATCTTCCCTGCCCGCTGCTGCCGGCTGGTCCGTGGAAGAGTCAGGTCAGCAGGGCAGGCAGGTCTGGAGGAGCGCAGGGCTCTGTGCCTTCGGCTGGGGCCCAAGGCTGAGACCGGGCCTCTGGTTCCCTGAGCTCTGCCCTCTCAGCGCCGCATCCCCCACTCCAGCTTATCCTCGGGTGACTCCCAGCCCTTCACGCATGGTCTAGATTTGACATTTTTCACCCAAAAATCTTCTGAAGATGGCTCTACAGCTCCCCCAAATTAGTGTTGGCTTAGTCCCCAATTCATTCAAAGATTGGAAGTGCCAGAGTATAATCCAGAGGAAGAAGGAAAATAGACGAAACAATAGAAAGGGATATTTTTTTAAAGCCAAAGAGAGCCAGGTGCCCTGCCCAGAGGAGCTGCTTTTTCTGAAAGATGGGTTATTCCCAGTCTCTGAATAACATCGCTCCTAGCACGGTAGATGGCCTGCTTTAGGACGATCACCACCACCCTAGCGTGCTCCTTGGAAACCCGGGGATGACAACATGGACTTTGGGATCTGTGGACTGAAATATGGACACTCCAATAGAGAGATCCTCACCTTTATGCTAGAATGTTCTAATCCCTGGGGACGCAGGAGAGAGAGGGAGAGGGAGAAGGCAAATAGAGGGAGGGGGAGAGAGAGATTGATTCTACTTTAATAATAGTGGAAAAGGGGAACTAGGGAGGGGGTTCATCTCATTTGGTAAGGAGACCAAGTGGAGAGGAAGAAGGATTGAGAACAGGTTGAAAGTGTCTAACGAAGCTGGAACCAGCAGCAGTTCCAGGCACAACCCTTTTGAAGGCAAGTGACTTCTCTGGGTGTTGATCCCAAGAAGTCCCTGTGAGTGAGTGGGGAAGTAAGAGGGAAAGGAAGGGAGCCTACGAAGAGTGTGCTCTCAAGCCACTTACCACTGGGGGGGACTGAAGCAGGCTAAAGTCCTGGGGAAGCCCTGGGGACCAGTGGAAATCCACATGCTTCCGAGCTGGCCCACCCCACAGAGGAGGGACCGTGATGTTACACATGATTCCCTCAGTCACTGGCTGGGGGCTGCTTGGCCTGCTGGGCAGGAGGGTGGGGAGGCCATGGCCAGAGAGCATTTAAGTCATTTGGGTAAAGGGGTCAAATATATGGTAACAGAGTATACGGAGAGTGAATTACAATGCTGTACACCTGAACTTTCTAAGTGTTATTAATACATGTTACCTCAATAAATAACTTTAAAAAAAAGGAAAGAAACGCAGATGCTGCAGGTGGAAGCCTGCCAGTGTGCACTGGAGGGCTGAGAGCACGAGATGAGGCAACGACAGACCCACTCAAAATGCAAAAGGGACAGGGGTCAATGTCACCAACCTGTGACTTTTCCCAGATTCTGTGCTGAGATGAGACGAGGTTGAGGACCCAGATGCTGGAGTCCAGAGGTGAAGTCCGAACCCCAAAGCCTCTTATTAACCCAGCGTAAGACAACAAGTCCACATCCATGTCTTTTCACAGTTCCTCCTCTGCCAGTGGAGGCCATCACACCTCCCTCCCGGGGTGGTGATGATATTAAAGATGATAGTGCACAGTGCCTAGCACAGGGCCTGAGGTGCAGAGAGGGCTCACAAGTGGATCTATTCAAGATGATTACCAGTGAATTGTTCTAGGAAGTGTTTGGGGAGGTAGGAAGGGGAAGTGAAGTGGGGTGGGCAGTGAGGGATGTAAGCCACTTAGGGTTATATTAGTTACTTTAAAAATAACATTGTTATTTTAGATCAAGGGCTTTTAAACGATGTATGTTAAGCTGTCCTACAGGATCTCTTCCATGGAAATTAATTAAACAATTTAGAATGTGCTCTAATGAGTGGTTTGCAAGTAAAGACATATATAAGGTTGAATGAGAAAGGATTCTCAGTTAATGAGCTTTACAGATATTGGCCCCAATGAGTTCTGGGAAGGAGCTGTTCCCAGAAGGGAATGGCTCATGTCTTGATGGTGCCAGGATTTTTTAGGCCGGTAATGGGCAACTAAGTGCACCTAAATGGGAGAAAGTTCGCACTGTAATGACAGGTGCAGTTTACTCACAAAGAGAGGTTTGCTACCTTGCTGGCTTGCAGAATTATGGAGTGTGAGTGTGTGCATGTGTGCAGGTGCACATACATGCAATGTGTTTGTGTGCAGGTGCACACACACATACAGTGTCACGGCTGCTATTCTGGAGCCAGGGGGTTTGATTGTTTTGCAAGAAGCCGGAGGAGGTCACAAGGAACCTAGGAGTCGAGATGCAATGTTAATTAGAACGCCTGCCCTCTAGGCAATCAGTACTTGTTTTCCTGAAATTGAGGATACTATTGTTACATTGAGGAAAGGAAACTCAAATCCAAAGTCTAACAAATGGCTCAGACCCGCTGCTTTTCTTCTGATAGGGTCTGATGAGGCTGACCTAGGAAATGGGCCTGACCCAACCCCTCTGGCTGGGGGCAGCCATCCTCTGTCCTAAATCAGACCAGTGATTTATTTGCCTGAGCACGTGCACTTAATGGCTCCCACGCATTGCCTCATCTCTGAGTGACACTTCTCTCCAGACCTCTCTCCAGCGTTACAGCTAGCCTTTCTCAAGTCCCAGAAGATGACGAGAGAAAAGAATGTTTGAGTTCGGCAGAGCAGGTCATTTGTCTTTCAGCTCATTTTGTGTTTCTGCATAAATCCTGCATCAGCCTGTTCCTGCTCCCACTTGCCAGTGAGCAGTTTTTAATTATCAGGAAAGTGGTATTTAGTGCAATGAATCACCAGACAGTGAACAAGGAATTCAAGTCAGCTGCCGAGTCAGGCAGAGCCAAACATTTGAAGACAGGGCTCAGAAAATGTTCTCAGATTGTGAGTGTTGGGGAAATATTATTAGTGGCACTGATAATAATATCAAATGGAAGAGAGAGCGATAATGTGAGGCACTTTATAAAGCTCTGTACAATGCTTCACATTATTATTATTACTGTTAATATTATATATTTATAATATTTTACAGTTTCTGGTTCTTTTTAAACAGACCTTACATATCTTTGGCACAAAAACAGTATGTATGGATCGAAACTTCTGACTGCTACTGCCTTGAGAGAGAAAAAAAAGTCTTCAATTTTATGATCTTCTAGTTTAGTAATTTCTATTAAAGATCTAATTTGTAGATGTTTGTTCTTTGACCTCAAAACCCATTTATACCGTGGCTGGGGTCACAGCCTGGAGTGCCCGAAGCTTTAAAGGATCCTAGTTTCTAGGAGATTTGCCAAGTCTTAAACATGAACCAAGGCTTTCAATATATTCAGTTTAGGGAGAAATGACTTAGCCGTGATCCAGAGCCTCCTTGCATGGTATGGAGAAGTCCCCGAAGCAGAGGAAACTCCTGGTCATTGAAAGAGACCCCACATCAGTAGGTCAGAGTGCTGTCAAAAGTGACAACACTGAGACAAATTCTGGGGATGCTGGCAGATGTGTGGGGTGATTCTAAAAGGTCAGTTGTCAAGTTTACAAGTGCCAGGTTTTCAGGGCAGAACAGAAGCAGGCTGGGAAAGGGCCAGGTCCAAACAGTAGGTGACATTTAGGGATGACAAGCTGAAGGAGAAGCCTGCTCCTCTTCGGCCCTCTTGTGCATTCAGAAAGTAGCAAATCAGAATCATGGACATCTCTAGGTCCATGGAGAGCATGACTGTCTAGGAGGCTTCAAGGGTGCCGGGAAGAGCCCGATGCCTTCCAGTTGGTGGGGGATTCCTAGACCTCGGACCCTGCAGTATGGTTCTGGAGAGGTAGTGAGTTACGTTGTTTTCAGTCAGTGATATCTTGTGTCCCAACAGTTTTGACGGAGTCATGGAAAATGGGCAAGTGTGTTTCCTTGTTTCCCACTCTGAATCCAGGGCAGACTTTGTGACTCACCTAAATTTGATCCAGATAGCCCTTATAAGGACAAGAGGGAAGCAGTTTAGGGAACTGCATGTAAAATTCAGGCCCTGGAAGGGACCTCATCCAACCCTCTGTCTCGGTTTGTTGAGCACCCGTCATTTTTCTCAGCCCTGACTAGACACCCAAACAGCATGGTTCTAGGCACTGTGGGAGCTCCAGGAAAAATACAGCTCATGAAGTTCTTCAGGTGATTGGGACATGAAAAGAATTGGGGCACAGTGCTCTGTTTTTTCACATGCAAAATCTACCTCATGGGGCAGTTATGAAGATTAAATTAGCTAAGAAGTAAAGTGTTTAATACAGTAAGTGCTCAGAACTGGAGAACAGAATTATTCTGCATCAGGTACAGCGTTTGGCTTTTTAAAAATCAACTATATATCACTCATATTAATCATGTAGTCAACTAAATATGTACATTTTTTCCCCTCACAAATAGCAAGTGAGGTCTCCTCCTTTTTCACACTGCTTCCTTTTTGTTTTAACCTAAACACTAGACTCTGGATTTATCCCTCTAACATTTTGTCTTGCAGATTTCGAATCAGCATTCAACGCTGATGGATAGTTCTGAATTTTTATTCTGTCTTCTACGGTGTTCGTTACGCCCTCCAACTGTTACCTACAAACTTGATAAGAATCCCTAGGCCTGCACCTGACTCATGAATTTAAAAAACACTCAAACAAACAAGAGATTGAATTGGACAAGGACTGGAATAAAAACTGGTGACTTCCTGCCTGGCTGACAGCATCACTAACCCACTTTCTCTTGGCACGAAGACAAGCTCTGTACCCACTTTACAATGCTTTCCCTTAGGAGATAATCAAATAGTTTTGCCAAAATAAACTGCAATTTCTCTTGAATTTATCAAATGTGTAACCCCAGTGAATGAGATGAGGTCCCCATTATTTTTTCTTAATAATGCGGTGATGGTTACTAATGATCACTGCATTCAGTTTTAAATGCCCAGAGCCCATCTGCTCCAGTCTCTTCAAGAGCCTGGCAGGGATCAAGCCCACCCTTCTGTTCTGCAGTCTTACTGCTCTGCCTTCCTGCCCTATGTGAAAATTAGAGTGTTGGCCAGTCTGCAATCTTTGGGCGCATACCTTATTTGTTTCTGCTTTTCTCAAAGCTTAATAATATTAGCTCTACGGTTATATCTGCAGTTGCCTGAAACATGGGGATGGTTCCGTTAGAGCTGCTTTACCAAGCCTGAACAAACCTTTTTTTTCCTGTCTCCCAACCTCACACACTCCATCCAACTCAGAAATCAGTGAGGTGTCAACCACTATCAAGTGTGTAGTTACCTAAACCCCCTAAGTACTTAGTAGTGTTTTCTAAATGTGGAATCGCCTGGAACATTTTAAAGAGAGATTCCCAAGCCCACCCCGGCCCTCCCGATCATCTTGTCCAGGTCATTTTTAGTCAGTCAACACCTCCTGAGAACTGGCCCCCATAAACCATGAGGGCACACTATGTGCCTGCCTCTTCCTGGCCATGGGAACCCACAGCCCCACCCACCCACCCCTGAACATGAACCACAGGCTCCCAGGCTCTACCTCCAAGCGTCCAGCACCATATCCAGAACACTTTCTCTTCCCCATCTGCCTTCCCTACAGTCTCTTTCACCCAAATCCAAATCCCCCTTTTATATGCCTATTCACTGTGCTGCAGGCACAGAGGATAGACATATACCAACATCCTAGAGAGCGCTGTGTTCTCAGATTGACCAGATCTACCACATCTCAATGGGCTAGGGAAGGTATTCCATTTGCAAACATTTATATGATGTCTCCTTCAGCTTTTGGATTATCTTGGGAGGCAGGTCTGGGAGGGCAGGAGCTGTCAGCCTCTCTGGGGCACCATATGTCCTGCCTGCGGGGAAGAGAGGCAAGGCCCTCTGGGCACTGATGAATGAGGCTGGGGTGCTCCTGCAGGTTTTCTGTCACTCCCAGGGCAGGGAGCCCTCAGAGCTCCAAGTTGCTGTCACATCACAGGCAGGTGCATGCACGTGGATGGCCCCGGTATAGACACGTGCGCACATTCAGATCAGGCCTTAGGGACCTTTCCTCCTCCTGCACTGGGACCCAGAATAGAGAGTTATAAACCACCAACCAGGGCACCTAGAATGAGTCCCCACCCCACTGTCACCTGCTGTTGACTACCAGGCACACTGAGCTGCTGCCATATGGGAAGAGCGTGGGCTCTGCAGCCGGACTTAGAGGGTGTACAGTCCACCGCTGCCACCTATGAGCCATGTGACCTGGGTAAGTCGTTTACCTCCCTAGATTAATGCCTACTTCCCAGAGTGGTTGTCAGGGTTAGATGAGCTGAAGTGAGCTACCAGAATAAAGGTGCAGAGTAGGCTTTCCATAACTAATCAGCCCTATCCTTTCCCCGTCTTGGGCCAGGCCCATCCTCCATTGGAACCTTGTTTTCTCTCCTCTTATATGTGTGCTGAGTCTTCCCTCAGCTCTACAGTCCTTATACTGTGATTCTCCAACAGCAATAGCTTTACTCAGAGGGACTGACATCCACAGGAGGAAATGCACTAATGCAATTCAGTGTATGAGACTATGAGTTTAGGGAGCTGGGCACAAAGAGGAGCCAGGTTGCAGAGACTGGATAAAAAGAGAACAGTTATGAATAGAGGGAAAGGACATTTATAAAAGGTGAACTGAATTAAAAAGAAGACAGATTCTATGGTAGCGGAGGGAGTGAACCCTGGTCCATGAAGATGTCAAGTCCACCTCTACCCCGAGTCCCAGGGATGGCGACTGGGCAGCTTGTCAACACCATGTCTTCAGCTGTCCCCACTGGTTGTAGCAAGGCCATGATTACTGCAGACTGGGTTTTTGATTTTTCTGTGGACCCTGGGAACCAGAGGAACCTCATTCTGTGGGCTTTTGACGTGACAAAAATCCCCTGAAGAGCTCTGTGAGCACTTTGGAAGCATCTCAGTAAATGTAGGTGCCACTTGGTGCCCCAGCAGAGCTGGTCCCCCCAGAGCAGGAGAATGTCCAGATCTCAAGTTGAAGTGGCCAAAAAGGCACCAAGTTGCACCCTGACTTGATGATTGGGGACCCTTTGTACCCCACCCAAGGAGCAATAATGAGGCTTAGCTTGCAAGCCTTTAAAATGGAAGCTCCCTCCTCGGGCAACCCATTCTCACCTTTGGCCATCTTTAGTCTTCAAAATGGTATTACCAATTTTATGTCCCCATGGCCATCTCTAAATGTCTCATCCAGAGAGTTAGCAGGATGCTAAATCTGAAAAGGACTTTACAATGGTTCTCAATTAGGAAAAGAGCAGAAAACATTGGGTGGGGGGCATGTCAGAGCCCTGAGGCAAAGGCCAAGAGGCAGGCAGGTAATACTGATGCACCCCAGAGGGGGTACCTTCATTTGAGAATCATAGATACAATCAATATCTTTGCTTTCCAGCTGGGGAAGCTAAGGCATTGCCTGCAAGAGTTAACACACAGGTTAATGTGAGTAAAAGCATCTGTAGAGTTTGCAGTGGGGCAGAGGGTCAGGATGTAGGAAAGGAGAGAGAACACAGTAGGCTTTTCCTCCCTGACACTGGTGACATCTGGTTAGCATGGAGACCCAAGGTGGCCTGGAAGGGGAAAGAAAGGGGGATAAATGGACTATGAGTATTTTAGGAGTAGTGTGGGTGAATTTGGAGATAGGCCACTCTTTCAAATCCCCACCCCCGGTTTGTGCCACTGATTGTGGGGCTGCCCTGAACCTCTGTGGGAGAGCCTCTGTCTGAGCCAGCTGAACCAACACCTCCCTCCCAACCATGACTGTCTACAGAGGCCCAGCTGCCTCAGGCTTGGTCCTCTACAAACCCTTGGCAGTTTCTTGGTCTTAGGTTGAAAGCCCCTGGAAAACAAGATCTTATCTACTGAGCATTCAGTGTACTACCCGAGCCAGCACTGGCCATGTTAGAACATGAGCTCCTTTGTGGTGAAGCTGCTGTGTGGATGGGTGTCTTGGAGACATAACCTTGGAGAAGAGATGAGTTTGATCCATGAGAACTTTGCCTTTGAGCCCATTTTTGCTCCCAGAAATGCCCATTGAAGGCATGCTTACTCTGTGTGTGTGTGTGTGTGTGTGTGTGTGTGTGTGTGTGTGTGTGTGTGTGTGTGTAAGGTCTGTTTTCCCTGTTCGCTGCTGCATGAACAGGGAGAAAAGGGCTTACATTGCAACAGAGGGATTTGGGTGAGATGAGGCTCACAGAAGAAGCCTGTGAGAGAGCACAGCACAAAGTGCTAGGACAGATTTCTGAGGCCATCTGTGGAATTTAAAAGGAGTTATTTAGAAACAGAACACGTCTGCTGCAAGGGTTAAGGGTACCGTTTTCTGGAGGCAGGAAAGTGACCCGAATGACCCAGTGGGACATTTTCAGACCCTGTGATGTTGTCATTATACAGATAAAAGAATAATTCTGACATAAGACTTCATATTACACATTGCTGAGGAGCAATTTTAGTTATAAAAACATTACATGTCTTCTTTTTTTTTTTTTTTTAAAGAGGAGTAAGATAATGAGTGAAGAAAACTTTTAAGGTACTTTTTAAAAGAAAATACTTGGGAGATATCCTAGCACTTTGGCCTCTGGGGCTCTGCTATCTTTTTAATTCCCTACATTCATGTTCTCTGGCTTATCTGTGAATTTGGTTAACACATTCCCCAGCCGCTCGGTTGGATTAGATAAGGTGGAAGATGTTAATAGGGAACCCTCCATCTTTCTCCACTGTGTCTGATTTCAGGATTCATTGACTTGCTAAACCCAATCTTTCCCTGCACTCCTTGTCCTATATGGGCTTATCAATGCAAAAGATAATCTACTTGCCAGGCATCCAATGAGTGCCCACAATGGGCAGAGAGCCGATGGAGCAGCAGCCTGTGGTCCCTGAGGACCTGCAAAGAAAGGTGGTGCTGGGCCGCTGGCGGTGGGAAGAGGGCTGGGTGGGGACCAGCCAGTCTGCTATAGGGAGCTCTCCAAGCACTTGCCTGTTCCACTCAGTGGTTCTCCAAGGATCAGTGGGTGTCTGCTTTTGACTCACCTCGGCCGGTGCTGTAATGCTGGAGCTTGTCACTGTACACAGCCTCTTTGCTGTAAGCCCGTTTCCTGTGAACACAAGGAAGAGGAGCTCTTGAGACTCTGTGCTTCAGGGACCTCCTCCCAGGCTTCCTGTCCTGGTGGGGGCTCACCCAGGCATGTCCTGGGATGGGGAACTGCGACTCTCACTGTAGGCATAGCTCTAGTTGTGGACCAGTGCTCTAGCTTGACCACCACTACGGACAGATGGGTCTGTTTTCAAGTCTAGGTCTTTCAGAGGCCAGGCAGGGCTGTGGGTCCCCTTCAGAGCTCGGGGCAGAGGCTCCTGAGGATGCCTGTTAGTGCTCTGGCTGCACTGCGGCACTGCTTGGCGGGGGGGCAACCACAGGCTTCTGCACAGCAGAATCTGGGCTAACCACCGAAGGCAGTAGCAATAGTATTAAAAATTCACACGGTGTTCAGGGCCAGCCCTTCTGCGGAACTTGGAGTTCCTTTATTCCTCTGCAGCTCCCCTCCTGCCTGCTGCCTTATGCCCTCTGCAGAGGCCTTTGGCTCTCTAACCAGACGATGGGCTGCGGCACAGGCTGGGATGCTCCAGTGGGTCAAATGCAATTTTATAACTGTCACTCCGAAAAACTGTCGTGTGCAAGGGGCGCTAAGAGTCTTGTCTAAAATGAAGCTTGAGGATGGATGCTGTTTATTCCTAGCCTTGCACAGTTCTTCCAGAGGATTTTATCCTGGGCACAGAGAAAATAATCTGGAGAATCTAGGCTGACCGTGGATGTGATGGAGTGATGATCGGGAGAGTGGAGGTGTGTCTGTGAATGGTCAGGCCCTGTCCAGTCTGAATGACCTGGGAGAGATCTGAATGTGGGGTTTCCTGGGTCTAAGGAGAGCAGTAAGGGGCAGGAGTGGAGATCCTACCTGCTACAGACGATGGAGATGGCCACCAAGGACACGACAAACACAACCCCGGCTGCCGCAGAGCCAGCAATCAGGGGCAGTTGCTCCCTCAGCTCAGACTTGTAATCATCTAGGCAAGAAAGAGGCATTAGAACCCTCCCGTATGCTCTTTGCATACAGTTGGTACTCCATGTATGATCCAAAGACACCATATATGTATAAGGTAAGTATATAAGTATGCCCCAAACAGCATGCATTGTTTATCTGCAACTCAAATTTAACTGGCTGTCCTGTGTTTTATCTGACAACCCTAATAACAGTACTGCTTGAACTGAGGTTCCCCGTGCCCTGCATCAGGATCTCCTAAGCCCAAGTTTTAAATATGCCTATTTCTGGGCCCCTACTCAGATCGCAGAACCTCTGGGTGAGGAGCAGGGTATCTGCATGTTTATCAAACATTCAGGTGATTCTTATGCTCCCCAGTGTTTGAGAACCTGCCTTCAGCTCTGTGGGTAGAGACAGAGGCTGCTAAAGTCAAGGACGTTGTTCTCAAAACCTCCTACTCTCTAGAAATCAATTTAAAACACTGAAGGTGGAGTTTCGGTTTCCCTCTGTTGAGAGCTTTTTGTATCATGCATGCTTTTAAAAAATTAATGTGGCCAAAAAAATGCAAGTAACTGTAGTGAGGAGCTCATAACAATGTTTTTATACATTAAAAACTTCATAAAACAATGTGACCTTCCCACAGGTCTTCCTGCCCCAATGACCCATCTGTGATCAACCTTCAGACTCACCTCTGTGCTGCCTGTGGGGCCTGGAAGCCTCCGTGAGCGTAATTACTACCGATGTGCGAACCTCAGTCATTAAGATTAATACTCCTGAATTTGGCCACTTACCAGAACTCTCTTATATCCAGCCCCTCTTGGGTTTACAAAACTTAACTGCCAATGTAAAAGGAATAGCCTTCTTGGGAGAAATCTGTTACTTCTTGATTTGTCTAGCAGAATTGCCAAGAGACCGGTGCTCAGATCATTTTGAGTTTTGGGCTTTTAATCCTGTGTATATCCTGATGCCCAAGTGCCCATAAATCTAGATGGTAAGTGAGGTGCAAAGAGGGGGACAGAGTCCTTAAGGAAAAGAAGACAGCCCATGTTCTTTTCACACCAGCAGCATTATTAATCTGAATGAACTGGCTCGTCTTCCTACCCCATCTCACCATCCTTAAAATATGACTGAAAATTCAGCTAAAATAAACTCAAATGGGTTGCAAAGTCCAATCCTACAGGCGCCAGACAGCCATCACCAGAGCACCCAGGAACACATGACTGGGAAGTGGTGGGCACCCAAGGGGCAGCAATGCTTCACCCAGGAATGCCCACTGGCACTGGCTCCTCTTACCACTGTTCCCAGGAAAATTAATATTATGATTTTTATATGAGATCATCTGATTTTTAAATCTTTCTGGTGAATTTTTAAATTGTCAAAAATATAATATGTCATTAGAAAGCCTCAAGCCCTGTCAAGTGCCTAGTTGAAGAGTACGAGTGCTGGCCTAGAATAAAATGTTATGTAAGGGCAGCCTGATTTCTATAGAATTTAAGTAACAGGAAAAATTAAAGGCTTTCGATCTGGGAACTTGGGAATAGACTGACGTTTGGAAAACTATCAGGAAATAAATAGCTCATAAATGAATAAATAAATGTAGATAGATAAGGAGATAATATATAGATAAATGAATATATACACTATGGTAAATGGCTGGCTAAGGAAAACAGTGAGTGAACACAGCCAAGCAGACACACCCAGGCTCACTGCTCAGGCTACAGGGAGATCTCACTTTTATAAGTGTCAAAGGGAGTGGTCTCAGAGGAGTGGGGGAAATTGTTATGACAGGGAACTAACAAAGCCCAAAGATGGAAATATTTTTGGTCACAGACTTTCTGGCCTTGGGACCATTTGGAAAACAGTGGCCAGACACCTGAGCAGGACCTCCTGGGGTCAGATAGGAAGCTGCTCCACATATTCTGAGATGTTAGGTTCATAGGACCGCCACACCTGAAATTCTGTCTCCCTGCTTCCTTCCTGGAGACCTCGGCTCATGAGGCTGTGAGCTCAGTTCCCAGCCCCTAAGAACAGAGTGAAGTTGGAGTAATGGTGAAGCAGTAGGCATCCGGGCCCCGACCCAAAGGCTGGAGGGCACATCAACCAGGTGAGGGATGGGTGGGTCTGCTGTGCACAGGGGGGACAACCCACAGTGACCTCTCTGAATGATGTTCAGAGACCCTTCAAAGGCAAATTCATCAGATGTTGGACAGAAGCAGGCTGGACTTCAGACAGATGTCTCCCTATACAGCCATATGGGAAGGCAAACCCTTCCAAGGGAATTCCACTGGAATCCAGTTAGAGGTTGGCCTCTTGGCTGCAAGTGCAACTTCTTTGGGGCTGGGTTTTTTCTCCTACCAAGACTGCCCTCCCTGTGCCCAGGTCGCTAGCCCACCCCTTACCGTCCGTGAGAGTCTGGAAGCACATCTTGCCGCTGAATTTGCCATAGCCAGCCACGGTGCGGGCTCGAACCTGTACCACATACACCATGCCCGGCCGCAGGCCGTCGATTCGCGCTGTGTTGGTCTGGCTCCTGGCCATGGAAGAGTTGAACTCATTGTGCTCCTGAAAAAGAGCAAGGGGAGTGTTCAGTGACCCCCCTCCTGAGTGCTGCACCCCCAGCCTGCTCCACCCTGGAGCACCCATGTTCCATCACTTCTTGGTTTTGCTGATCCGCTAGAAGTTGTGGCCAGCCCCAGGCCATCCCTCTGAATGGGGGCAGACTGTCCTGGACTGAGGGAACAAAGAATTGGCACTGGACCATGGAGTGGCTACACTCTGAAGAGAGTAAGCAAAAACTGAGCTCTCAGGGCCTGGCCAGAGGGCTCATGGTCATCTTCTACTCCTCCCCCATCCAGGGTTCAGAGGTAGAATAACAAAGCACATCCATCTTTGTGAAACCCTGTTCAGTCTCTGACCTCAGCAGAAGCGCCCTGGGCAGACTGGCCGCCCTATGCCTGCCTTGCTTCTGCTGAGATGTGTTCTTTCGTCTCCTCACTGAGGATCTCCCTAATCACTCCTCACAATGGCTGTACTAGATCACCCTGTCAGCTCCCTCAAGTACTTCCATTCTGCTGAAGAGGCTGAGACCAGGCTGGAGTACCTCCCACACCTGCTTCCGCCTTGACCTTGACTTGTGTCTGTCTGGGTAGGTCCCCATTCCAGTTCCCCCTCCACCATCTTCCAGGGAAGGATGTCCCTTCTCCTTGGAAAGCAGGCCCTGTGTCTTCACACCTCCTACCTATTTAGGGGTCAGTCCCGCCCTCCTGTCATTCTCTCCAAATCCTTCTGTCCTGTCCTTCACAGCTCCTGGTATCTGTACGTGTGCCCTCTGGTTTGCACAGATGTTGCTTGTGTTTCTTGTCCTTCTGGCTCCTCTACCCATCGCAACTTGCTTCCTCTCTTAGCTGCTGATCTTATGCAACATTTGATTTGTGCCTGGATTTTGTAGCCTCCCATCTTTTCTGCTCTTCCTTTCCCACCAAATCTAAATTTCTTTCCTAAAAAAGATCTCTTACCTTCCCTAAAACTATTATCAGCAAAAAAACAAAAACAAAAAGCACCTTCTAAATCTGGGCGTACAAACCCCTCATAATGAACTAAGTTCCAATCCCTCACATGCCCCTAAATTGCCACCTTGCTGCCCCTCCAAGGACCACACCCTGGCCACAGGGCCTTTGATTAGGCTGTTTTCCCAGCTTGAAACGCTTCTGTCCAGGGCACCCCTATGCCCTCCAGATCCCTTAAGCCTACACCTCCCAAGGCCGCCTCTTCTAGGAGGGCTTCCCTTACTACTCCAGCCACAAACTTTCCTCATTGCTGTCCTTCATCATTACAGATCACTCTCAACAACTTGGATACACCAGCCTGCTGTCATCATTTCCAGACAAGCATCATGGAGATCCAAGTGTGCAGGAGCAAGAGTTTAGAGTCTGGGCTTGTTCCTGTCCGCACCATGAATCTTAGAGCAAAATGGGGACATCAGTGAAAATGAAGAGCTCGAGCCCCTGAAGTCCCCTGTGCAGGCCTGAGGTACTGTGACAAGTTCTAGGCATAACAGTTCTCAAGGGAGAGTGACAAATGAGGAGAAAGCTGATGACGAGAGGTCTCTAAGCCACGTCCTCAGTCCAGTGACAGATAAAACTTGGGGAACTGAGCCAGGACAGAAAAATACAGCATAATGATAAGAAATTATCTTTGTCCTGAAATTTGTAAAAGTCTATTTTGCAAAGGCAAGGACGGCCTGATGTGTGTTCATTCATTCATTCATTTGACCAGGCAGTCACAGTTATGACACACTGAGTGCCACACACAGGCTGCAGGTACCAAGTCACGGTCCTCTCCTCTGCGGACACAACATTTTGTGGCGTGGACCAGAACACAGACAGATGATGGCAACAGTGTTGACTGAGTGCCCTGGCAGAGGGCAGCTTAAGGAGTTGTGGGAGAACAGCAGAAGGGTCACTCAGCCCAGATGACAAGGAAGTTGGGAGAGGCTCAGAGAAGAGTGACGTGAGTTGAGTTCTGAAAGGTAAAGGAAATTAGCCACATGGATGAGTGTGGGAAGTGGGTACTGAATAGAATATCCCATGAGAACAGAATAAAGCATACAAAAGCAAAGCTTAAGGGAGTTCAGGAGCCTGCAAGTGAGTGGGCATATCTGCAGTGTGGGTGGCACAGGAGGCGGTGATGGGTGCTTTGGAAGCAGCTGTAAGGGACCACAGGTCAGAGGCTAGCTTCGATAGGCAGGTGAAAGTTACAAAGAGGCCCATGTGCACCCTAATGGAGGGTCCATCCACTGGCATCTGGGAGAGACTGCTTGGGGAAGGGCTACCCATTTATCATGTGATCTATTTAAAAAGCAGGCGGATTCTCCACCACCACCAATCAGGGATCCAGCAGAAAGAAGGCTATCCACTGCAAAGGGATTTCGTCAAGATTTTTGGTCATTACTGTCTGTTGACACGCTAGAGATCTGAGGTCTGAAACTATGAAAATGCTCTCACCTTGCAAGTTAGGACAAAATCCCATTGTTACAAAGTCCAGGTGGCTTCCTAAATTCTCTGGTTTTACTGGAAACTATGGAAGTATGCACTTCTTGAAATAAGCATTGACTGGGCAGCTCTTTTACTGAAAAACATGTGTTTTAGTCTACTGGCATTTGAATTTTGAGGGCAAAACATTAACCCATTATCATTTACAGTCCATACGTTCAAGAAGTTCAGTGATTAAACTCAGTATCAGTCCTTGTTCTCTTCAAAACCATTAATCAACTTCAGGCAAATGACTTAAGGCGAAGGGCAAAGTTGCTTTTTTTTTTTTTTTTGGTTGCTTATGACTGATTTTATAAGTATGTGAAGACAGAGGCTGTGGCTGTTAGAAGGAGACCACATCTCCCTTATTTCTCCATCCCCAGCATTTGGCACAGGCTGGCACCCCCGGGTGCTCAACCACTCAGTGCTGAATGAATGAACAAACAGCGACTTCAGACCAGTTATCTGAAACAATCTACTGAGCACAAGACATCGCTATGGCCTGAAAGAGTTTCTATGAGAAAATGATCCTAAAATCTGAAGGGTAGAAATTCCCAAAGGCCTAAACCAACTCATTCTAGCCTAGACAGTTAATAGGGAAAGCGAGTAAACGTCTGAACGCTTCATCACTGAGACAGCCGAGAGCAGACGGGGCTGCTTCTCCCATGGTTTCCTACAAGAGCTGCCACCGGGAGTGAAAAGCACTACAAGACAGTAAATGAGAGAGAATGATGAATGGAAATATATTAAAATGGGGACAGAGATGAACATGGGAGAGCCTCTGGGAGTGTCATCAGCTCGGTGGCTTCTGAGCTCTCTATTAATGAGCTGTTGGAAGACGCGAAAGCCTCACTGATTCCATTCACAGAGCTGAAATTGGACGATGTCGTGAGCACAAACCAAGAGGGTGATGTGGGGCAGGAGAGCCAGGGAGGGCTTTCAGGGGCTGGAAAACTGCAGCCCATGGCCAGCTACTTGTTCTTGTAAATGAAGTTTTAGTAGAATCCAGCCACGCGCATCTACTGACATTTTATTCCCTGGGACTGCTTTCCTGCTACAAAGGCAAAGTTGAGTAGTTGGGATGGAGGCTCTATGGCTTGTGAGCCTAAAGTATTTACTACCTTTGCAGTAGAATTTTACTGACTCCTGATTTAGAAGAAGTGGCCCAGTGGGTTTGTTTCCGTTTTTTTTGTGTGGTTTTTTTTTTTTTTGGTGATTAAATCCAGGACATCTAATGGATCGAGTTCTATTTGTGTTTGTATCTTCTAAAGACCAGGATTCCATGGCCGTGTGGAGCAAATAGGCAAATAATTCTGGTTACAAGCATTTGGGTTTAAAATTAAGATACAATCTCTTATTTCAGAGGCCACACTAATTTTGAGATCCCCAGCATCAACATGATTGCATCCAGTTCTATGCTGAGCTTAGAAATACATTAAAATGTAATAGAAATGCTTATATCTCGGGTTCTGAGACTCTCTGGCTGTGATCTGTGTGGTCATGGTTAGTCATTTAACCTTTCTGTGACTTAGTTCTGTTTATCTATAAAGTGGCTATACCTGGCTTTCAAGAATCTTTTTTTTAAAGGTCAAAACTAATATATCTGTGAAAATCTGACACATAATGGGCACTCAATAAAGATGAATTATTTTCATTGTGGTTAATTCAAAATACCCTCACAAGGTAATGTATTTTCTTAAGTCATATTGGAAATTGTTAAGGCACTGTAACAACTTTATAATCAAGCACTTTATAAGTTCTATAGTAATCAATGCTTTGGCAAAGAATCTTCTGTGTTCCCAAGGAAAGCATTTTATTCTCTGGAGTAGGGACAATAATATGCTTCAATGAGGTGTGGAAGCTGCCTCAGGCATTGAGCTGCTGTGCATGTATGTCTGTTAATAATTAGTATAAATTACTGAGAAGTAGGGACGTGGCCTGAAATGGGAGAATAAGCTTCCTTCAAGACATCAGAAGTGAAGGTTAAGTACTGTTTTGCAAGGGAGAGGTTTGCATGTAGAGGGAAAGGCAGTGGAGGAGCAGTGGTGAGGAAGTAAGGAGCCAAGGGGCACAGGCGCGATGGCTTCAGTTCTGAGCTTGTCATTCATCCCTTCACCCCTTTTACAAGGGTGACTGCCCCTGGCACAGAAGAAGAGGAGGAGGGCTGGTGTTCTCCCATGCATTCAGCCCCTTCCCAGCAAGGCCACTTGCTCCAGGACAAAGAACTTAGGCTACAGGCTCATTTCCTAGCTGTATGACCATGGATGAGTTTTGTTTGGTTTTGTTTTTAAAAACTCTGTACAATGGGTTTCTTTACTCATATCAATGATACTAATAGTTACTACACTGAGTTGTGAGGGAGAAAGGAGATATTTATGAAGGCCCTGGCACTCAAAAGGGCGCACTAAGGTGAAATTTTTTTTTTTTTTCTGAGATAAGCTACAAGGCTCAAGTTCATGTGCGTGTGGGAAGGGGGGTTGGGTGGAACCTTACTGGCGACTCTGACATCATACCATATACTGGCCACACGTGATACTCTGTTGAACTGTTAGGTCAACTTTGGTGACAAAATGAGGTCACGTGGTCAATTGGTCCAAACAGATTGGTCCAAAACATTTTGGAAAGTCAACATTTACTTTATTAACTGTTAAAAATATCTAGCAAATAAGGACCCCAAATTCAAAGCTGAATGAATATAACAGTTGCTTATGAATCCAGATGGTTTAAATTACCCCCGATTCACTGAATTTTCCGAATGAACTGTCCACATAGCCCAATATTCTCTAAATGAGTAGAATGCTGCCTGATCCTCACCTTGCTTTGTAAGCGCAGCTCTAATGGCTGAAGGGCATCCCTCCAGACAGACTAGATTGGTGATCCATCTGGCCCTCCACTTTCAGGGAGGTAAATTGCTAGCACTTTATAAATGTGAAAACGGTCACCTAGGGTGGTTGAATAATTTGACAACAGCTGCATGGCTGGTTGGTTAGGAAAGGCACTGGAAGCTAGGGCTCCTGCTTCGCAGTGCTGCTGCGTCCCCCTGTCCAATGCTAGAGGGCTGGAGGTCTCCATCCTTGATCTATTTCTTGTTTCCATTCACCCACTGGATAATCTCACCCAGGCTCAGGGCTGTCACATATCTACATACTGACAACTTCCAAATGGACATCTCTAACCTGGCCCTCTCTCCTGAACTCCAGGCCTGTACATCTAACTGCCTACTCCACATCTTCCCGTGACTACCTCAAAGGCATTTTAGACATAGAGCTGAACTTCTGTCCCTTCCTTCATACCAAACATGTACTACCCACAGCGATCCCCTCCTCAGTCAATGGTGGTTACATCCTTCTAGTGGGTCAGTTAAAACCTCCCATATCCAAAATCCAACCTGTTGGAAATCCTACTGGTTCTGCCTTTAGTTTGTGTATCTGGAAATTGACTATGTTTCATCAGCTTTCTGCTTCCACTCTAATTCAAGCCACCATCATTCTTGTCTTAGATGATTGCAATATAGTAGGTCTATTTTCAACAGAACAGCCTAAAGGATCCTTTCAGATTTTGTCTCTCCTCTGCTTCTAACCCTGCTATGGATCCCCGCCTTATTTTGTGGGAAAGCTCAAGTTCTTAAGGTAATAACTTCCTTATTACCTCTCTCTCCTGTCTACTAGTTCACCATTGCCTGCATCACTCCACTCATACTGGTCTCCTTTCCTGCTCTTTGAATCTCCAGTTGTGATCTTGCCTCAGGGCCTTTGCACAAGCTCTCTATCTCTGAGATATCTGCTTCACAACACCCTTACCTCCTTCAGGCCTTTATTTAGAACTTACCTTCTCCAAGAGGCCTACATTTAGCATTCCATTTATGTTTGCAACTGACTCCTCCCCCAAATCTGACCCTTCTGATCCCATTTACCTTACTGTTCTTTTCCCTTTTACAATACTCATTTTCTAACATATTATATGATTTCCTTAGTTATTATGCTCATTTTTCATTGTCTGTCTCTTTTACTGGAAAGTAAGCCCCTTGAGGAAAGGAATCTTTTTTTTTTTTCATCACTAATATATCCTAAAATAGTACCTATTAAATTGCAGGCACTCAATAAATACTTTCTGAGCAAATAAATGAATGAATCTGGCATTTTTACATGTAATGTGCTGGGTCAGTATAGAAAACTGTATTTTTCTGGGAGTTTGCAAATGCTACATTTCACCATGGTGGGAAGAAGTCCCTACTTCTCCCAAAGACAGACCAGGGACAACTTTGCAGGGCACCGTTTCCCTTTCTTGGCAGCAAAGGAAGAAAGGGAAAGCTTCTTGCTGTAGCCCCCAGAAGCTGCTGCTAAAAGTTAATCAAGGAAGATAATATATAAGTTTTTATTTCTATTAATTTCTACCTCATTCTTTTAAGTTTCCATTGGAATATTTTTAAGTTCCGTAAATATATTAGTGCAGTAGTATATGCATATGATTTATAAGTAAACAATCTTATATTGGAGGTACCTTATCAAAACCTTTGAAAAACACTGGTCTACAAAACCACAAAATCTTCAGAAATTTCAGGGGACCCCTGGCAGTTTTGTAGCATCTGCAAGTGACAGCAGGGTGGTGGGTTGGAAGGTTGTCTCTTGACTTGGTACAGAAAGTGCCTAGATTTTGGAGGCTTTTGCCAGAGCAGACCTGAGAACTTCCCCAGGGAGCCTTTGGTCTCCATCACCAGATTAGATTACAACCTCCCTCAGGATTTCTCCCAATCTGTCTCCTTGTGCCCTCAGCTGGCCATCACCCATGCAGCAGTGGCTGGCCCTGGGTCTTGCAAACCTGAAGACAGAGCTGACTCACCTTCTCATAGTACCGGATCTCATAGTCCAGGATGATGCCATTGGGTTGCTCCGGTTGTGGCCATGACAAGGTGATGCTCCTCATGGTGGCACTGACCTGGTGCATGATGGGAACGGTGGAAGGGGCTGTGGAGAGATGAAGAGACAGAACATATAAACAGACCCTCAGTTACATGAGAAGTGCCATCTTTCAGAGATTAGCAGGGAGAGAAATGTCACTGAGTTTGCACCCTGCCCTTCCTTTCTCATCAACTGAGCTGGCTCTATAAGGCTCCCTGTGTGTTGCAGAATGAATGGAGTTAGGATAACCAAGGAGTGAAAGGTGATCATTTAGGACAGGGTAACACGTGTGAGGGCAGGGGCTGGAATAGACAATGTTTTCTAGGTGAGGAAGAGAAAGGCTTCACCAAAACAAGAGGTGGTTGGAGGAACCATGGAAAAACAGTGTGGGCCGGGGAAGCTAGAGCCCATTAGGAAAGGAATGACAACAAGGACAAGTCCAGGCTTCAGACAGCAGGACAAGAGGAGCAATGGAATGTTTTTAAGCAGAAGTTGTTGAAGGAATCTCAGTCTTCCCATAATGAGCAAAGAGGTTGCAGGGAAGAGAACCTGGAGGCAAGGAAAGATGGTGAGAGAGGGGAACTGGCCAGTGCAGAATTACTGTGCAATAAAAAGGAATGTTCTAGCAAACATGTTTTTCTGAGACTGCGTGTAAGATTTTGCTGCACTACCAAAGAAAGAGGAGGCATCTCTCAAAAAGTCATGAGCACAGACCAACAACAGAGTTCTTGCAGACTTCTGTCAGTTTTCTCAACGAGGGCATTTGCAATAAAGAGCTCGCCCATATAAATGAGGAAACGATACACGAACCAAACATTTGGAAACAGGATAATAATTCCAAAATCTGTGAAGTGGTTTGAAATCTCTGTTTGGAAATAATGTTATTTATTTCCCAATTCAACATTTTTCACACGGCGCAAGTGAAATAAAAGCAGTCTGGAAATAAAAAATGAGGGTTGTCTTTTGAGGGGAAGAGGCGGGTAATGGATGGGGCTTCGGCCTGCGCCCTGCTCAGGGGCTGTTCCGCTGAGTCCTGGGCCTTCTGCAACGATGAAGGTCGTTTCCTCACACACACTCCACTTTACAGGTTTCCTCTGGGGACCACGGCTGGCCGACATTTACTATCCTCTATTTAAGTTAACAGGTTCCCCTCTGGAACTGCAGAGCACGGCCACCAGGTCCCGGGAGGCGGGGGAGAGGAGGGAGCGCTGCATCCGTGCTCCATCCACCGCTTGCTGGCCCTGCGGGGAGCATCCACACGTGATGGGCCTAGGCAGGGGGCGGCCATGGGGAGCACCTGTTCTGAGGTGCACACAGTCCGGGAGCCATAAAGAGAGCAGTGGGAGAGTGCTGTGAGGCGACATTAAAATCAGTGTCTGCCTGGGACTTCGCACAGTTCCCACTGGAGACCTTGTGGAGGCCGTGAAAATGCGTCCCTCAGAGCTCCTACACTATGGGAGCATAATCGGCTCACGGCCCCAGCTGCTGGCTCTGCAGTCCATCATCACATTCACAGAGAGCCCTGCTTCCCCCGGCTGCTCCCAGCCGGTGACTGAGAGTGGCTAGGATGTTAAGACAGGCCTATTCCTGACTCTTTGGATGGGCAACTTTCACTCAAAGACTCCCCTTCCTTGTAACAGCACCGCAGTCTCAGGCTCTACCTACCCAATCCTCCTGCCTTCCCTCTCTCCTTCAGAAGGATCAGACCTTCATTCCAGCCTCCTCTGGCTTCCACCCCCTTTCTCAATCTCTGGCACATCTAATCCCACCTTGGTGTCTTCTCTGAAGAAGGACTGAATTCATGCAGTCCTAAATCCCCCTATAATTTCCCTATCTGGTAGTCTCTCCTCGGCCCTGTTGTGTCCCCAGCAATGGGAGGCTCACTGCCTCTAGAAGCTGCTGCTCCATACTTGGGTAACTCTCACCAATTTCCAGTCTTCCTTATCTGAAATCTGTCTTCTTCCTGCCAGTCTCCGTTCTGCCAACTGAAGTAATATAGAATGTTCCCTCTCCACAGAATAGCTTGTCAGATAGCTCAAGAAACTAGTTAGGTCTCCCCTGAGTCTTTCCTGCTGAAAAGAGCGGCCAGATGCTATAAACATTTCTCCCATGATATGCTGCCAACCTGAGGTGGCTGTTTTCCAAATGGGGCTCATGTTATCTAAATCTCTGTGTAGGCGTGAGGCCCAGAGGTGAACCCAATTCTCCCACTGCTGTTTAAGCAGCAAAGATGAGAGTTAAACTAATATCTACCATGATCTGTGTGCTGTACATCTATGAATGTGACCATTAGCCTTTGGATCAAAGACACGTCCCTGCTACCCAGTTCTGAATTCACAGGCAAATATCACCTGTAGGTTTCCCCATGGTGTGGTCCTCATCTTTTGACTGTAGAGTTGGCTTTTGACTACAGAGATTTACATGGGTCTTTTTACCTTTATGATGTTAAACTTGGCCTATTGATCTAGTTAAGCTGTAATAATTTGCGATCCTGATTCAACCATCAAATGCCTCTTCTCTTCCTCCCAACTTAGTACCATGGCCTGGTTCATTAATTAATTAATGAAACAACCATGTATTGAGCTTCAGCCATGTGCCAGTCTCCATTTTAAGTTCTGGAGATTCCATAGTGAATGAAATAAAGTTTCCTGTCCTCGCAGAACTTATTTTCTAGTGGAAGGATTCAGAGACTAGGTATAATAAATCAATCAGTCACAAGGTAAGTAAAAAATATTAAGTAGAACAGGGAAAAAATGGAGCAGAAAAGAAAGGATACAGAACACCAAAGTGTATGAAGTTGGCCTGAAGAAGGTTGCAATTCTAAGCCACGTGGTCAGCAAGGCCTTGCCTGAGAAGTAGGTGCAGGAAAATAGGGTTGAAGGAGGGGACAGGGGGACCGGGGAGAATGGCTGGGAGAAGAGCATTTGAGAGGTTGCGGCCAGGGTGAAGCTTGTGATCTGGGAGCAGCCTGGTGTTTCAGTGAAGAGCCATTGAGACTGGAACAAAAACAAGGTCCAAAGGGTAGGACCCTGAGAGACACTAAAAGGACTTTCGCTTCTATTCTGAGTGAGACGGGGAGCCCTGGGAGGGTCATAAACGTGGGAGTGATGTAGTCTAACTTGCATGTTAACAGTATCACCCTACGCTGTGTTGAGAATGGAATGCAGGGACCGGGTAAAAAGCCAAAAGACCTATCATAACACTATTACAGTAATCCAGCTGCAAGATCACGGTCACTTGGACCAGGCTCGGAGCAGTGGAAGTGGGGAGAGTAGAGTGGTCAGATTCTCAATACATTTAGAATGTCTCAATGGGAGTGGGATGTGGAAGAAATAAGAGAGTCAAAATGACTCCAAGGGTTTGGCCTGAGCAACTGGAAGAGTGGGGCTGCCATGAACCGAGATTGGGAAAGACATCAGGAGAAGCATTTGGGGAGGAAAGAGCTAGTGCTCCTATTAGGTGTAAGATGCCAAGACGCCCCAGGGTAGACGCTGAGTAGGCAAATGCATGCATGAGAGGTCCAGACTGGAGAGAGAAATTTAGAGCCATCAGTATTTCGAACATACTGAAAACAGCTGGACTGACAGCGATCCCCAAGAGAAGGAGGGAAACAGAATATATATTCGAAGATTCAGGAAATGAGGAGAAAAACAGCCAAGGGGCCTGAGAAAAAAGGGCCTACAAGGTAAAAGGGAACAAGAGGTGTGATCGCCTAGAAACCAAGTAGCAATCGGCGTTCCCAGGAGGAGAGAGCGTGCGAAACGCGGCTGCTAAGTCACGAAGACTGAGACCGGGAACTGAGCGTGGATTTAGCAACAGGCTGACGGCTAACCGTGTGCGTGGCCCGTGATCAGCTTGCCCAAGACCTCGTGTGCAGTGTGCAGAGCCACGGAAAGGGTGAAGGTGCTTCAAGGAAGGTGAGGCAGTTTCCAGAGTCAGTAAGATCACTGGGGGGTCCTGATGGGCCCACCAAGATGGACGGAGAATTGCTCCTGATGAGCCTGCTCCCCTCGCCCTATTTGCTGTGCAGGGCAGCTGCCCTTTCAGACCCATGTGAAACACAATTTCCATGTTGTTAATCATGTCAGTGCCATACAGCTTTTCAGGATCCTTCTGCCTCAAGAGCTGAGGCATCACATATTAAAAATGGGAAAGAATGCCTGGGTTCGATTCCAGCCAAGGGCACGCACCTTGGTTGCAGGCTTGATTCCTGGCCCCGGTTGGGGTGAATGTGGGAGGCAACCAATCAGTGTGTCTCTCTCACATCGGTGTGTTTTTTTTCTCTCTCTCCCTTCCACTCTCTCTGAAAAGCAATGGAAAAAATATCCTTGCGTGAGGATTAAAAAAAAAAAAGCAACTGGAAAGATTAATCCTAACAGCCTGAGGATTTTGATGGGCTTGGTTCTTTTCTTTGCCTCTAATCCCTGGAAAACCATCATTTAAGACTCAGTATATTTGCAAAACATTGTGCCAGGCCCCTGACCTAATTGTTGGGGACAGAAGGACAAAGAAGAAAGTCAAAGCTCTGTCCTGAAGGGCCTTGGCGTCTAGATGGGGTCAGATGGTAAAGAGGCAACCACAGGGCAGGGTGATCCAGAGGCAATCAATAGCCAAAACCCACAGAGAGAAACAACCCTGTTACACAGATGGCAAGGACCTCCCAGCAGCCAGCCAGCAGCGCGCATCTGGGAGAAGCTGCCAGAGGGTGAAGTTCACCACCACTTGCATTTCTCAGATTTATGGAGATGACACAAAACTCACAGACCCCATGGCAGGCTGTTTATCCTCACACTGGTCACTCTAAGTGTCTTACATTTTAATTGAGATGGGATTTAGCACATAGGAGAAAGTGAGCAAGTATTATCCTTGCTCCCTGAAAATCGGGGGCAGCTTCCACTTGGTGCTCTGCCATCAATGACTAACTACAGCGATACACTTGTTATTTCCAAACGCAATGCCACCTCTAGACCTGGTGTTTTACATGCTATGAAACCTTCAAAGGAGAAAATAAAAATGAGCTCAGGCACCCACTCAAACACCAACTGCTTCTAGCAAAACTAAGGCAGGTTAGGGAGGGAGGGGAAGATTAGTTCAAGCAGCCCTGCGACCCTTGGATTTGCTGCTTCCAACAGGAAGCTCTGGCCAGCTGTCTTTTCTCCATAAACCTGGATCCTCAGATACAGGAACAGTTTTATCTAACACAGGACACTTTTGATTAAATTAAACATTCTACTGAGAAAAATAAATGAAAATAAAGAGTTCACAAAATTATTAAAATTTAGCAAATAATAAAATATAGACCTTTCTTTAGGAAAAGTAAAAAGAAAGAATTCATTTGGGGACTATTTGGAAAGAAGGTACCGAAGGCTCAAGAAAGATGTATTTGTCCTAAAAAAGAGATACTCAGAAAACCCCAAACAGAACCAAAATTTCCCTGCACTCCACCAAATAAAGAGGCTCACCCAACAGGGAGCTGGGATCCAAAGCAGAGAGTGGGGAAGCAATGAAGAGTGTCCTGCCTGTCGCTGAGGAAAAAACCAACTAGGATTTGAACAGAATCAGAACCAGGGGTGTCTGATAAGAGAACCAATATAAGAGGCCCTTTCATGTGTCAGAAGCAGAAAGAGACTCCAACTTCAAACTTCATTGGTCAAGGGGCTGGGGATGGAGACGATGCAAAGGCAGGCTGAGCGAGTGAGACTTTATCTCTGTTTTTGCCCAGGAAGACTTTGGGGACCTCTCATTCCCGAACTGCTTTTGAAGCAGACAGATCCAAGATAGCATATCACTTTCAGCAGAGAAAGGGCACCGAATGTTCTCGCCTAGACTGACAAACGATGTGTGGATAAATCGTGGGGACAGGATGGCCCCAGCTGCAAGTTATGAAAGAACTCACTGATGACACAGGGCAAGTGTGGGCCACAACTGGTCATAGTTCACTGCCAGGGGCATCAGGGATGGGGTCTGCTGACCACCAACCAGCCCTCCAATTGTAAGAAGGGCTCCAAAGGAGACTGTAGGGCCTGCAATCCTGTGGGACTAAGGCTGGGTCTGGAATAGTGGCATGAATCTATCTTGGAAATTAATAACCCAAAACTTGGACCCTAGAGTCTCAGTGTGCAGAAGCTTTGCTGTCATATCTCAGGTTCACCTGACCCATAATTTTATATTCGTAACATTCCTTGACCCTTTAATTTAGTTAGTGATATGGTCACGTTCAAAGTTTTCTTCTTCCCCATTTTGTTTTCTGTATTTGATAGGGGAATTTCCCCTTAACAATTAAGCATCTCAGATTTCAAAATATGAGAATAAGTTAACAGTATGTTTTTTTCCCCTAGAACAATTGCTAAATTCTAATGTATTATCTTTGCTTATTAAAATCATTTCTTAATGTCTTAATTGATTTTTGTGTCAAAGTAATTCTTTAAACAGTTTTAACCATAACCCATTTGGGATATAACAAATCATATAACAGTTTGTTATGTTGAAATATTTTATTTAAAACATCAGAAGTATTTATATTTTAAACAAAAATAATAGCAAAACACCATACATTCAAAATCAAGTTGATCTATTGGAACAAAATGTTAGAAGAGGTTATAAAAGTATGAAACAGATTTCAGAGCTTAGCAAATCTCATCTAAAGAAAAGAATGGGGCTTCTGTGAGTGAAAATCATTCCAGGACAGCCTTGTTCTGAAGCCACCTCTCACCTGCCCTAGGAGCTGAAGTCACAGCTGAGCTTCCTCTACTTTGGCTCATATGACAGCCCTAGCAAGTCTCCTGGAAGAGAAATGGCCTTTCCAGTTAGGGGGACATTCATAGCTGTATTTTCCAAGAATGCCCATAGAAAGGGGAGCCTATCTCCCTCCCCACAGTAAGTAACTGGACAGGGCCCGGGAGCTTTCCCAGGCCCTTTATATGGTTTGTGGGGGTAGGTCCTCACAGTGACCCCTCAGAGCAAAGCAGCTGCCCCAGCCTGAACAGTGTGCATCTGAGGTTTGGTATCTCTTCTACCATCCTGGGCCTTGCATTTTTTTAGGACAAATATCCCTTAGTTAATGGATGGTGTTTCTGCATTTTGGCTGTTATGACTAATGCTGTGAAGAACATTCATGTCCAAGTTTCTGTGTGGATCTGTGTTTGCCCTCTTGGAGTGTTCGGAGTGGAATTGCAGGATCATCTGTAATGCTAACCTCTTCTATTCTCCCCAGACTAGCATTTCTCAGTCCAATCATCCTTAGACTAACCACCTGCAATCTATACCATAGATCCAAGCTATGAGGAAATAAGGTAGAGTAAGAAATAGTAAAGAGCCTAGGACCCCAGCTCAGGGCAGTAGAAATGAGCAGAACTAAAAAGAGGCCAAAGTCAGGGCCCTAAAGATGCTGCAGAGGAAGGAGGCTTCCTACTCTGGCTCTGCCATCTGCTTACTGTGTGATCTTGGGCTAAGGTGACAACATTTGGGCCTCAAATTCATCAACTGTAAAACAGGAATATTAATCCTTACATATTATAAATTTTTTATATGTTCTGAGGATGTGCCCTGTGTAGTCTCTTGTGCCTTCTAGCTAGATCCAGTCTACCGGGCCAGGGGACTTGCTGACCACCCCAACATTTCCTTCTGCAAACACCACTGTTCACATATGCACACCAGTTTCCCAGGGTACATATGAAAAGCACAGTCCAGTGACAGCCTTGGGTATTCATTAAAATATATATTTGAGGAGATAAATAAGCATATCAATCCAGCCAGGGTGGAGGTGCTGGGTGAGAATGGGCTTGGAGAAAAAGGAAGGCATGCTGAGGGGTCCCCAGAGGGTGGCGTGATAAATGTTCCAGAAGACAGATGGCTTCCTGTGATATCTCGAGATGACTGGAAGTTTTTGGAAAGTGATCTAGGAAATTAACAATGGGGTGCCTTGTCCTGAGAAGGAGACTTTGTGGCTCTGGAGAGGGCATGTGCCACTGCCCACACTTCCTATGCTATGACTCAGGCCTGGGAGTCACGGGTGCTGCACTGGCACGGTCGCCTTTCTCCTGGACTTGCCATCACATCAGTATCTCCTTATACCTAATGTCCTGTCCCAACTCCCTTGTCTATCTCTTCACTTCAAAAGACTGCAGCAAGGTTAATCTTTCCAAAGCTCAATTTACCCATGTTCTTCTGAAGCTTAAAAACCTTCAATGGCTCCTCACTGAAAAAAGTCCCCACTCCCTCTGTTAATTTAACAATGTGACAGCAACTGGGCAGTCCAGGCTCCTCCCTCTGTTCCCTCTCAGGAACCCGCTGCTCTCATCTAACTGCTCTACTCACCACATCCCAGCAGAACTCAGCTTTTGGGTCTCTGCCTGTTGACCACCCTTCTGGCCACCTCTCTGCATAACCCCACCCAGCCTTCAGAGGCTCAGGTCAGGCCTCACTGTGCCCTGGCTTAGCTCTGCCAGGCCAGGCCCACCAGAGCTCCCCTTTCCTCCATCCAACTCAAAGCCCTTCTGTAATAACTCATTGGGGTGTAACAGCTGCCTTGAGACACAGTGCATGTCAATCTAACTTTCCAGGGGCTCATCTGTGCTCTCCATCCCTGGAGTCAATTCTTTAGGGCAGACATCATGGTCTTAGCCTCTTCCCACTGTGTTAGCACCTAATAGATGTTCGGGAAAACTTTACCTTTATTGGAATTGTTGCAGGATCTTCTCTAAAAACATTAGATGTAAAAGGGGTCAGAGAATCACATAGTTGCCCCTAACATGGATATTGGCCTTCAAAGGAGAAAGGTGTGGGGGGAGGGGTGGCAAGGCTGTGATTCTGCAACAGGCAACTGGGGAGGAAGATAAATGGGTTTAAATATGGCAGTTCCAGGGGACTGGGGACAGGCAGGAGCTGAGAGGCTGGGGCAGGTCATCCCATCTCACAGGGATGCATCAGCTGAAATGTTACCCTAAAAACTTCTTCTTTTTGAGCTGTGGAATCCTTTCTTTCAATAAAATTTTCCTTGAAGCATAGTGCAAAAACAGAGTAATTCAGAGTTTCTCTGGGTGTATCAGAAGCAGGAGTCCCAGAGCCCCAAGACCAGCCCATTTTCTATCACCCAACCTGGACTCTGAAGGGTCCACAAAAAGATAAAAAATGCTGGGCAGCCTCCAGAAGTCCCAAGAGGCCTCAGATTAAATGATGTGAATTCCTAAAGGGTAGGGGTGGTGAGGTTTGGAGTGAGAAGTTGGGGGTGATGGGTTATCTTTTTCCTTATATAAAACACATTCTTAGAAAAAAAAAACAACTATATTTAAATTGTTAGCTAAAGACTAGGCCCACTAGTACTGATGACGAAGAAACAGTTCACACAGATAAACTGAGCAAATGATGACTTGTGCACAGATGAGCTGTGCTTCCTCTGACATTTCTATTTTAGGAGATAACTCTGTTGAGAAGGTACTTTGATAACAGGTTCTCCCTCTGTTGATGAAAACTCATTTCATTGCACAAATATGCTTGAATTTTACATTAGGAAGCCTGACTCATTAAATACGTTTGGCGCAGTAACACTTCTGGTCAAAGTAGATTAAACAAATAAGCAATTAGTTTGGAGACTGGGTATGAATAAGAAGTAGAATTAATTATTTTTCTAATTGTTTTTTCCTATTGTGGACATTGGCTTCTTGGCTTATGCTCCTGTTTGTGCCTTGAGATGACCCTGACACCCTTTCCAATCTCCCTGCTTACCTTAGAGTCACCTGGGAACAAAGGACTGCTTTGGGTGGGTGGCATCAGTTTGACTACATTGTAGAATATAGGCCGAGTCTCGTCATGGGCTCAATGATGTGGGGATGGGAAAGAAAACGAAGGTTCAGGCCTAAGTGACTGAGTCAGCCCCTCATCCTCAGACAGGTGCCTTCTTCATGTGTTTGGTTTTAAGCCAAGGAGGTGTGACAACTGGAGGTTGGGGTTGAGGGCTGCTCTAGGGATGTAGAGTTATAGCAGAGGCCTTCATTTCTGATACTACTTCTGATTTGGGGTGGGGGGTGTATTTATTGAGGTCATCCACCTGACCCTGCTAGTCATCAAAATGTGGTCCCAGATCAGCGTCACCTGGGAACTGGTAGGACATGCAGAATCTGGGGCTCTATCCCGGGTTCACTGAATCAGAAACTGAGAGTAGGGCTCAGAAATCTGTGTTTTAACAAGCCCCCCAGAGGATGCTGATGCATGCTCCAGTTTGAGAACTGTTTGTCTAGAAATCTGGAAATCAGAATGTTCAACTCTGAAAGGACAGCCAAGGTCATTTAGTTTTGTGTCAGCTCTAACAACGTATGGATTAGAGCACTGAGAATGAGAGAGGGAAATGACTCTCCTAAGTCCTCAGTGTAAGGCAGAGCCAGAAATAGCCTGGTCTCCTGTCCCAGTGCAGGCCTTCTCTTCCCTCCCCCTATGCTCTCACACCCAGCACTTTCTGAGCCCCCTGAAGATGTTCAGCATGGGGGAGGGAGTCAGGATCACATCACTCAAGGATGGAGGCTGCCTGATCCCTCAGGGAGATTGGGGTCCCCACAGAGGTGCAAGTGTGTAGAGCCCTGTGCCAGAAGAAGAGGCATCCTGGCTAGTGGGGCCCTGGGGTACCTCCTGCCTCCTAGATCCCCTCCCCTGGCTCCTTCTCCTTGTTGGGGTAACCAGAAGGTACACCAGGAAGAGAGCAAACAAGAATCCTGTGGCCCTGTGGAGGAAGGTGGCTGTGCAGAGACGTGTGAGTGGATGTGGGTTATTGTCAGGCACCCCAGGTGGCTATGAGGGCAGCTGAGGACAGATCCATCAGGACTCATGTGGCAGTTGGGGCTAAGTGCTTGGCTCCGCCTCCTGCAAGCCTTTCAACCTCTCCTGGTGTGGAACCAGAGCGGCAGTAGCTCTGGTTTGTTGAATGTTTAATCACAGAAGGCAGTTCAGTGGAAACACCGGCACTGGAGCAGCCGCAGGAGAGAGTGAACAAAACCCTACAGCAGGCTGTGCTCCCCTTACTCCCTGGCTGTCTTGCACACGTGTTCGGCAGAGCACCCATCGCACCTGGGGGACCCACTGCCACCATCCTAAGCCTGATATCACTGCCACCAACAGAGGGCAGGGGAGCTGGACCTGTGACTGTCCTCCTGGGCCTGGAGGTCTAAGTGTCTTGGCTTTAAGGAGCCCCTCACCCTACAGGCAAGTTTCCACTCTGCAATGTCCAGTTTTGAGGCCCACCCTTCACATCGCCATTCCCACAAGGGTCCCCTTGATTTGACTCCCCAGATACCTCTGCTCTCTAGCCCTCTCAAGTGTGGCAGTTTATGATTTTACACTGGGCACACGTCAGGGTCAGGAAGTGGGCCGCGCACTCTTCCACACCATTGCTCACCATCTCCTATGCCTTCTGTAAAAATGCATTTGGCTGGGCTGCCACTCTCGAAGCTTGAAACCACTGTGTGTCTCCCACCGTCACTCCCCAACTTGTTGAATACTTGGGCTTCCAGCTCTGTCTTCTCCATCCTGAGCCTGGCCTGCCTGGGGATGACTTTAACATCCACTTGAATAGCGCACTCTGTTCCCCGACTGCCTCAACCCTTCCATGTCTGCCCATTCCTGTGGCACACCTGGATTTTGCCTCACATGAAGTTGATCCATTTTCAAAGCTACAAATTCTTCAACTATTCTGTCTCCTGACCACAACCTCTATGAGCCCACTGCAACTCTTGTTGACCTCATCTGGCCCTCTCAGCCTCGACTTCCACCCAGTGCATCAGCCTCTCCCTTATTTATATCCCTCCTTCACCAGCTTAGATTCCATTTTTGCAATAACATAATTGACAATACTCCACCCTCAGGCATGAGTTGTCTTTATCTTTCCGTATAATACAACCAGCAAAACTGAATCCACCATCAATCAACTTCCTGTAGGGTCTGCTCTCCAGCAGCCACGCACAGCTGAGAAAGTCAGATAACAGGGCATACGGGCAGCTTTGTAAATATATAATCGCCAACTTCAAACGACCCTCAACACTTTCTGGAAATGCTAGATTTCTCTGGTCAAACCCATCTCCATTCTCTGCAATGACACTGCCAAACTTTCTCCATTCTTCTCAAACATTCAACCCCAATCTTTCCCTTCTCTCTCAGCAATCAAGCTTATCTCCCCCCTCACAGAGAAAACAGAAGCCTGAACATCCAACTGCATAAATAATACCTCTACTTGGGTGCCCAAAATCTACACAAATCACACACGCACAGAACTGAATCCTCCTTCCCTTGACATCTTCCCTGAACATTCCAGGGAACCCCTGACATGTCTCCCATGTATTTGCAAAGCATCCTTTCATTCTCCAGCTTTGGTTTCTTTGTGTTTCATGTCAGCTGCCTGAGAGGCCTCCATAGGAAAGCTGCTCACTGAGGCAGATTTCCAACCCCCTCCCGAGGGCCTGTGGCCCTGTGAGAACAGTTCTTCTATACTCCCCCAGGGAGTGCCCCATTCAGCCCAACCCAAGAGCCCTGCCTCCCTGCTTAGCTGTGGCACCTCATCACTGAGCCTCAAGGCTTCCTGCTGTGCTCAAACCTCAGCGTGTCCTCCTGCAAAGCTGCCTTCCTTGCTCTCCCAGTCCTTGTCCTGCACCCACTCCATTCCAGGGCATCAGATGGGCCAACAGACACCAGAGATCCTGTCTCCACCAGCCCCCTCACAACCACCTCCTCACAAGCTTCCCTACCCACATGCAAACCTGGTCCTGCAAACAAGTGTCAGCCCGCTGGTTTAGGAGGCACCACCAGACTGTGAACATGATGTAAGGCCGGTCAGGACACCCTGGAACAGAGGACACCATGCTGAGGTGCAAGGGTTACTGGAGGAGTGAGACCTGGTCTTTTCCCTCAGGAGCCGTCAGTCTATCAGAAGAAATTATGGCCTATACACGTAAACTAATGCACATTCAGCAACTCATTGTGTCATCCTGATAACCGTACAGTTCACAGAAGGACAATATGTAAGGTGCAGACAGGGTCACGGGGGCACAAATGAACACCCCGGGAGGGAGGGAAGGGAGGAAGGAGGGAGGGAGGGAGGGAGGGAAGGAAGGAAGGAAGGAAGGAAGGAAGGAAGGAAGGAAGGAAGGAAGGAAGGAAGGAAGGAAGGAAGGAAGGAAGGAAGGAAAAGAATGAAGAAAAAGACACACATTTAAAGGGCTCAATTCTGTAGCTCAGCTCTCATAAGGAAGCTAAACCCAAGGGGTTGGCAAAGAGTCTCCCTTGCACTGGAAAATATTTGTGGTCCAGTGTTGCCTTTATTTACCCAGAGCATTTAATGTGCCTTTTTTCCCCATCTCTCACATCCGCTCAGAGAAGATGTTAATTTTCTGAAATTAAACACTTAGCTTGATTACTGTTTTGTTAATTGCTGTATTCAAAAACCCCTGGTGCTCCTGCCTGTTTAACATGGATGGTGCTGTGAAAATGAGAGGCACGGAGCTGGCATGCAGGTGGACAGACAACAGTTTCCGAATGCCGTCCCAGCTAGCCCCAGTGGTGCTTGCTCAAGCAGCTGGGTCCCTGCTTGTGGGGGAGTGGGGCAGGCCTGGACATAGCAGGTGCCTCTCACAAGGTCATGTTTGGGGAGGACAGTGAACCCAGGAAGTCCCAAGTCTCACCAACATCTGAGAGAATGTAGGGGCTTAACTCCAATCAGAACACCCGCCCAAAGACACTTGAGGAAGGAAAGGCCACAGAGAGAACTCAAGCTGCACCATTTGTTGTGGTTATATCTTAAGTTTTGGAAAGTGAGAGCAGTCACCACTGAAAGTTAGGAAACCAAGAGCTCAGCGGAGGGCCCCTTGCAGTCTCCAGCTAGTCACTTGCTCTCTTGTGACTTTTCTGGGTCTCTTATCCCAGTCTCCATGAGTGCTGTGGGCTAGAATGTGAGCTCCACAATGCACGGGGTTTTTGGGTGTTGTTTGCTACTGTGTTCCCAATGCCTGGAGCAGTGCATGATGCACAGAAGGCCTCCAAAAATATGTGTTGAGTAAGTGAATCAACAGGAGCAGAAACCAATGAATTAGCATGTGGAAAGTAGTCACAAAGACTACATTGAATGAATAAATACATTCCAAAGTTAAAGTGCTTAAACAAACAAACCAACCCCTTTGAGTGTGGTTGAATCTCACCATGTTCTTTTGGGTGGATCAGGGTTCTTGGCATCATTCTAAAATCATTCCCTCAAGTTTTCCTTCTAGGAGCCACAGAGGAGGAAGATATCTGGCCACCTGGCTGGCCTAGAGGAATCATCTGGCGACTATGGGCCACCAGGACATATTCTGATCTCCACACATCAGCCAAACATTTATATACTAACTCTTATGTGGGGACTAAAGGAAACTAGCAAATATTGATCAAGGGTCTCTGTGCCTAGTGCCATGTGGTTTTTCCCTAGTAAGGCTGGGTTAGGTGGGGCAATCTGCTTCTCTGCAGAGCACGCCATGGAGTGGAGAGCCCCAGGGCTCCTGGGGTAGAAGCCACAACTTTAGTCATGGGCAGTGCTGTGTGCTGACCTGCTCAGTTCAGGAGAAAACACACCATCATTTGCAAATGGCCAGGATCTTTCTGAGGCCACTCAGAAGTTCTTCTCAATGCCAGGGCTTAAGAAACAATAAAAACAACCTTTTTAAAAGAGTTAACAATGAGAAAAAAAGCAATGAAATTGCTTAAATTTTAAGAAGAGTGAAAATTTCATTTACTTAGGGTGTGTACATTTTTCTTTATTAACTTCAATAAAAGTTTCCTTTAAAGTCATTCCAGTCTTTTTAAAGTTCTGACTCAATCTCTTCTCTGCTCTGGAGCAAAGTTTGCCTGCTAATTTCCAATGAGACCAGCCCTTAAAAATGAACTAGTTTTAGCATATGGATTTTAGCACTCTAAATTTTTACAGGCAGCGGTGTAATATTGTTTTAATATTTAATTTTGAGATTTACATAATATCTTTCCTCCAAAGAGCTCAATATATTGCAATATCATAAAATTTCTTTCATATTCAAAGATTATTCTTTATGCATGCAAATACTATATTTAACTAAGGAATCATGCAAATGAGGTGGTGCATTCAGAGAAATCGGTGGGCTAGTTAATTCTTTTGTAGGAAAAGTAGTATCTCTGAGTAACTTTAATTGTCTTGGAACTTCAAAAATTCCTTGGCTTCTGGTCAAGACAGAGGTGTAGGTATATGTGGTACCTGCATCCTTTCGCAACCACAACAAAATTACAACTAAACTACAGGACAACTATCATTCAGAACCACCTGAAATCTAGCTGAACAGAAGCCCTACAACTAAGGATATACAGAAGAAGCCACATCAAGACTGGTAGGAGGGGCAGAGACAGGGAATGGACTTGTCCCACACCCATGTGTAGTGGATAAAAACTAGGAAGGACATCTTGGCTGTGGAGGTCCCCCTTGAGGATCCAGGGATTGCAGCCCCACACCAGACCCCCAAGCCCAAGGTTCCAGTGCCTGGAAGAGACGTCCTCATAACTTCTGGTTGTAAAAACCAGCAGGGATTGTGGCTGAGTAAGCCAAAGGCTGCTGGAGTCCCAGGCAGCTCCTCTTAAGGGCCCACATGCACTTACTTGGACTCACTTCCTCTAAGCTCCAGCACTGGGGCAGCAGCTCAAATGGCACCAGAGACATAAGGGGAGGAACTGAATTGTCTGGTTTGGGGGCGAGAGTTGGAGGGGCAGGTTTCTCCCAGATAGAAGTGCTGGCAGAGGTCATTCCTCCTTTTCTGAGTCCTCCTTCCACAGAACTGGAAGGTGGATGCTATGTCTTAGTCTCCATCAACCTGGCTATCACTATTCACCCTGCCCTGGTGATTCTCTGAGACCCCAGCCCACCCAACTCATTTGCCCATCCAAGCTGTTTCCAGTGGTTTTTCCATACAAATGGCCTATCTTAGCTCATACTTTACACTACCCTAAAGTTTCTCAAACAAGCAGCATCTGACCTTGGTGTGCCCTGTACTTCTCACTAAGTGGCCCCAGGCCCACCACTAGCAGTAGCCAGCCTTGGTTCACAGTTTGGCCTCTCCTGGGCATCTCCAAGTCCAGCACAAGTAACAGCTATCTTCATATCACTTTTTAGGTCAAGCTGGGTGGCCACAGACAGAACACAGGCCATGGCTGACCTTGGCCTTAACCTTTTGGAAGGCCCCAGAGCCAATGCACCCAGTGGACAGCTTCAGACAACATCGAAGCACAACCCAACCACCTTCATAAGGACACACTCAAGGGCTGACTCACCTGGCACCAGAGCCCTGCTGAAGTAAGACCTGCTCCATGGGGTGGGACCCTGCACAGCAAATCCTCCACAGTAGTCAGATGACCAGCCTGGGAGTAAATCCATCCTATTGATGTGCCAACAACAATCAAGGCTCAACTACAACAGGAGGGTGTACTAAGCTCACATTAGGGGGGCACACCTGGAGTGCCCAGCTTGGGTGAACAGGGATGTTGTGTCACTAAATCCTTCAGAACACCTACTATATAAGGCCACTCTACCAAGACTGGGAGACATAGCAGCTCTATCTAATATATGGAAACCAACAAAGGAAAGTTGCCAAAATGAGGAGACTAAGAAATGTGTTCTAAATGAAAAAACAGAACAAAACTCCAGAGAAAGAACTAAATAAAATGGACACAAGCCACCTACTAGATGCAGAGTTCAAAACACTGATTATAAGGGTGCTCAGTGATTTAGAGGAAGAGTTTATGAACTTAGTGAGAACTTCAACAAAGAGAAAGGAAACATAAAAACAGGGACATAAAAAAATTAAAAAGACCCAGTCAGAAATGAAGACTATGTTAATTGAAATGAAAAATATATTACAGGGAATCAACAGTGGAGTAGATGAAGCAGAGGGTCAAATCAGAGATTTGGGAGATAAAGAGGCAGAAAACACCTAATCAGAACAGTGAAAAGAAAAAGAATCCAAAAAAATGAGAATAGTACAAGGAGCCTCTGGAACAACTTCAAGCATATCAACATTTGAATCATGGTGGTGCCAGAAGGAGAAGAGAGAGAGCAAGCAATTGAAAGCTTATGTAAAAAAATAATCATAGAAAACTTCCCTAACCTGGGAAAGGAAATGGACATACAAGTCTAGGAAGGGCAGAGAGTCCCAAACAAGATGAACCCAAAGAGGCCCACACCAAGACACATCATAATTAAAATGCCAAAAGTTAAAGACAAAGAGAGAATCTTAAAGCCGCAAAAGAAAAGAAGGTAGTTACCTACAAGGGAGCTCCCATAAGACTTCCAGCTGATTTCTCAACACAAACTTTGCAGGCCAAAAGGGAGTGGCAAAAAATACTCAAAGTGATGAAAAACAAAGACCTACAACCAAGATTACTCTACCCAACAAAGCTACCATTTAGAATCGAAGGACACAGAGTTTCCCAGGCAAGAAAAAGCTAAAGGAGTTCATCACCACCAAAACAGTATTACGTGAAATGTTAAAGGGTCTTTTTTAAGGGAAAAAAAAAGATAAAAAATATGAATAATAAAATGGCAATAAAAACATATCTATCAACAATTGAGTCTAAAAAGCAAAATAAATGAACAAGCAGAACAGAAACAGACTCATAGATACAGAGAACATTTTGATGGATGCCAAATGGGAGGGGGGCTGGAGGCACGGGTGAAAAAGGTGAAGGGATTAAGAAGTACAAATTAGCAGTTACAGAACAGTCATGGGGATGTAAAGTACAACATAAGGAATGTAGGCAATAATATTGTAATAACTATGTGTGGTGTCAGATGTGTATGAGATTTATCGGGATGATCACTTAGTAAGTTATATAAATGTCTAATCACTGGGTTGTACACTTGAAATGAATATAATATTGTATGTCAACTGTAATTAAAAAATAAAAATATATATTCAAAGTAAAAAACCAGATTGCATTAAAAATCTTAGAACCGTATACTTAAAAGGGATGGATTTCATGGTGTATAAATTATACCTCAATAAAGCTGTCTAAAAAGAAAAAAAAAGCCTTAAAAATGGACAAACTATAGGGGCTTGTGAAAGTAATGTATGTATTTTTTAAACCCCGTTAAGTAATGGATTGTGTCTGTGTTGTGAGCATGGTGGATATGTTAGTATTCCTCATGCAATCGGCACAGCAGGCCATACGTGAGCTGTGTGGAATATAAATGTTAGATATAAAACTGCTGATGGCATAGGAAAGTAAGGGGAAAAGTGTTGCTTCTCCAAACATATGATGAGGGAGACAGACGGGCTACTCGGAGCAGCAGGATCAGGCTGTGCCAGGTACACAGGTTCCAGCTCCACTCCTGACCTCATCATTAACTCACTGGGATGCAGACTTTGCTGCTCTCCTTTCTGGTGCCCACTCCTTCCTTGAAGAATGGACAAACCAGTACCTGTCATTCATCTGATGTGGATGAGATTAGTCCCAAACAAAAAGACTGGGAGGCCTTGGAAAGAAACAGCCTAGGAAGAAAAAAAATCCATAGCGCTGTCTGGCTCAGGACACATTCTCAGAAACGATGCTCATCTCCCAGTCCATAGCAAGGTTTACAATGTGATTTTCTATTCCATTTCTCATTTGATTGTCACAACAGCACTAGAAAGCAGGTGTCATTACTCCTGTTTTATAGTTGAGAAACGAGGGATGAAGGTAGTTCAATGAACTTACATGGGTCACATGAGGAGTAAAGAGAGGAAACAACTCCAGGACATCCCGGCTGTGCCTCTGCCACCATGAGCCCAAGAGGTGAGGAAGGTGACTGCTCCACAGTGAAATGAGACTAGAACAACACAGCACACTCACCTTTGGAGCTTGGGCAAAAAAGGTTAGCCCTCTGAATCAGCCTAAAGGCCAGATCTAGAATTGAATTTATTTAGTCCTCAAGTGCTTTAAAATTTTCTAATTAGCTGTCAACAATTTAAATTTGGATTTTCCGCTTATAAGACCTGGCACAGCATGCTGGAGCTTAGTAGGGGCTGCCCCTATTCTCTCCAGTTCCCTGCAGTCTCCACCACTCCCTGTTGCTTGTCACTTGGCCCTGCTTTGCTCCTCCTTGCCTGCCTGGCCTCAAGTGTCTTTGGGTTTGTTCTTTCTGGCTTAGATGGTCCTAAATTCACTGACTTTATCTTGTTACAAGTTGACTTCATAGATGTGCTGGTCTGATTTGTCTTACTTATTTTTTTTTTTCCTAAGATTTCCTCTGAGGTCCCTTTCCCCAACTCTGACACTCTGAGTCTAGCTGGCAGAAAAGAGAAGTAAAGTTTGTCATTCACTTTAATTCTCTCTGACAGCCAGATGATCCGCCATCAGTCTGAATCTGGGGCCAGGTGCCAGAGAGTGACTGTGAGAGTTAGTGGAGATAACAACCTCTCTGCAGATCCCTTGGCCACTGAAACAGAGAGAGTTCCACCTGATCTGGTCTATTTTAAACTCAAGGCAGCTGTATTGAGAGCAAGGCTGCATCCCTGAAGACCTCACATAAATCTGAGCTTGCATAATTCATGACCAGCCCTGACCAAAGATGATGGACATTTTTTTGACAGCTAAAGTAGCCCAGCTATGTGGCAATAGCTTAGAGAGAGCTTACAAAGTACACAGCTCACCATAATACAATTTTTTTATCAGTCAGAGGCTAAAATAACCACAAACCTGAGTTTGAAACGCAGAAACATCATTGGTGGGTTGTGAGATGTTGAGTAAATTCTAACAGCACCTGGGCTCCAGTTCCTTCATCTGATCCACCTCATCTTTGTAAAGAAAGAACATGGTAGGGGCTTGGCACACTGGAGGTGCTAAAAAAGGGTCGTTCTCTGCCTCTGCCCATGGGCTGGGAAAGGATCCTATCCTGAAAGTCTCCAAGTGATACAAGAGCCTGAGTAGTCTATGTACCTGGCTGGGGTTATCACAGAGGGAGTTAGAGGCTCTGGATCTCAGGATTCAACAGACCCTTTGGCACTTCCCAGTCATGCTTGCCTCTGCGGGAGGAGCTGTATCCACTATGCCCAATGGACCAAAAATTGATTACAAAATCTCCTATGGTCTCTTAGAGCATAGCCCTTGAGGTCAAGAAAAACCTATTGATGACTTTCTCTGATTGACTGAGACCAAACATAACCTTTTTTGTTGGGTACCTAAATCAGCTAAGATGAATGGCCTGCCTCCATTGGAAGGAATCATGAGAGCAGCATGGTGTAGCATCAGCATGTCATGTCTGGGCAGCCCTGAGAAAAAAGAGATGACAGTTCTGTGTTAAAACTGCACATGTAGCCACAGATGTGGTCAGGTTCCTAAACAAAGGAGGACCAGCACAGAGCAGCAAGCAGACACCCAGGATAGAGTCGATGTTCACGAGCATCAGGCTTCAGATCAAGTTCAAAACCACTTGGCAGCCAACTAGTCCCAACTCTTCTTTCATGTGGCCTTTACATCCATTGTCAGGATACAGTTCAGTTTGGGAGCAACTTGTGTCCCTCAACAAACACACAGCCATTTCCCATCTCGATCCACGGGCAAAGGACTGCCTTTTATGGTTCAGTGTCACAGAGAAAACTGTGGATGTGTAACAGGGGCTACACAGTGAGGTCCCCTCCTTGGCACTGGCTGGATCTGAAAAACCCCTCCAAGCGTGGAGACCATGAAATGGGAGCCCAGAGGGACTGTCCACCTTTAGGGCAAGAAACAGGAATGCAGCAACAGAGCCATGTCCTGCCAGTCCTCCTCCAATACAATTCTCCAAATTCCTTTAAACCTCTGCTCCCTTATAGAAAAAATGGGAACAGTGATGCCCAAGTCATAGGGTAATTATGAGATCCAATGAGTCCAAGTATTTCTTAATTCTTTGTCAGTGCAAAAGAAATACCAACATGATGTGTTAATTATAATAAGTTTTCCCTGCTCCTTAATCAGGACCACTCAATGGTCCCCAGCTATTTCCATTTGGGCAGTTTCCAGACACAGAATGGGCAACAATAAACACATCGGTTAGCTTAAGGATTGATTCCAAGACTGCTCTTGGTCAAATTCTTTACCTGCCAACTACCTACTCACGACCCAAACAGTAGGACATAGTGGCCACAAGCAATGACAGGGGGGTCACACTATACTACAAAGTCAAGGTGGAGAGGCTGACATGGGTCTAACGCAGCATGGAGGAGCTCAGGGTACACTGGAAAGGAGCGAGACATGTTATGATTTACTGGTGATACCTGGGTCCATCCAGCTCATCCCTTCATGGAGCTGAGGCATTAAGGTTTTTTATGATGCCTGTTACTTTGTCTCTCATCTCTTATAACATGTAGTTTCTGTTCATGTTTCTAAACTGTTTTTGAGGAGGTACAGGCTCCAGTGCTTATTTTGAAGGTTCTCACTTAAAAAAACAAACAAAACCTATTGGTTGAAAATAACTTGCATTCACATGTGGATTCACCAAAGCAGTGTGATAGCACCGCATTTCTCAGAGGCCCGCCCCACAGGTTAGGAACCACTGGTCAACTTGACGTTTATTTTATAATAACCATGTGCTACCAAGAAGCAGTTGCACACTTCTCTCACTCAATGTCAACTTCTGACACCCAAATTCCAGAATTCCCAAAGAGAAATCATAGATTGGAAGGTGACACTCAGGCTGAGATGACAACACCAGGGAAGGTTGAGAATACAGGGGGAGTTACAAAGGGCATGAGAACGGGTGAGAATAAGAATAAATACTTTGAATGTTGGTAATACAGGACCCCTTGCAGAAGCCCTGGTCCCTCAGCTCCACTGCAGCCTGAGAAGGTGCAGATGGCAAGACAAGCAGATGGGCAGGTTTGGGAATAGCAGGGTAAGGGAAGGGAGGGGCAGAAATCAAAGCAAACCGATATAAGTGGCAGGTTTGTTCGCACATGCTTAGAGAGAGAGAGAAGACAGCCAAGCCCAGTGTAACATGACAGCCTGGCAGGATTATTATCCCCAGAAGCTGGGATACTAAAATATTTCAGCCAGTTTCCTGCCTTAAACTCTGCAAGGGAAGTACAGCTAACAAAGGCTGCCCGTGTTACATGCTCAACATGATGCTGAAATCACCATTCCCTTTTTTCTCTGGGTAAGACAGACTGTCACAACCTTTGTCTCCATGGCACCAGGGCTGTGGTCACCAGCTGGAGGCTCCCACACTTCCCTTCTTATTTTCTCACTACACACATACGCATGTAAACATGTGACCATACACATACACACAAACATGCACACACGAACACACACACGCTCCGAGCAACAACGCAGCCATCTGGACAGCCATGGTCTCCTGAGACACCTTTTTTCTTCTCAGTTCTGACAGCTTAAACCCAAGAATGTTCTGCCATCAAAGATGCCTGGTATTAAAAGAGAGAGAATGAGCTGAGGGTGAGGAGGTGGGGAGCAGAAGAAGCTACAGTAGGGAAGAGGGGGTTGAGAAGGGGGAGCTACACAGGGGAGAGAGAGCAGAGACAGTCTTGGCTCCTGCTATTCGACTAACAAACAGTCCTTTCAGGATTTGGTTGAGAAAAATCCATAATTCCAAAAAAGACCGTGGTCCATTGCCCATGACCCCCATCACTGCCTATAGACCAGATGTTCACCTCCCCTCTTCAGTCTCGTGCCATTGCCCCTGGGGAAAGTGCGCACTTCTCCTAACTCCCTGGGTATTTCCTGTGTGTATAGCACGCGGTGCGCTTGGAAGACACCACCTTGCAGCTTGGTGTCTATATCCTGCAAATTCTTCGGTTAATGAGTTTCGTGGAAGAAACAATGGTGTCCCAGTATCACTGTGTCTAATCCACAGCTTGGTGTACAGTAGATGCTAATCGCTGTCTTTTAATAATGAGTGAATAAATAAATAAATCAGCGAGTAAGCGCATGAATGAACTCGTTAAATGGATATAAAAAGAAATGGATTGTTTCAAGGGGTGTGAAAAGTAATAAAGAGAAAAAGGTCAGAAGAATAAGAGCTATAGAAAAGAGAAGAGAATGTTCGGAGCTGTGCATGCCACAGGGAGGTACTGGCTATCAGGAATGATCTATTGCCAGCTATCTGAGGTCCCTACAACAGTGTAGCATTCATCTGAGCAAGATATAAAGGGGAATGACTCTTGAATTACACGGGTTTAATTGAAAAGTAATCTATGGAGGCAATACTGACTTTAGCACATGGTGACTGGGAAGTTTCTTTCATTGGATTTTCTAACACAGTAGCACTGGTCTTCTCAAGACCATGCAGGGCTTCTACTCATCCACTTTCCCATCCATCCATCTGTCCATCTGCTTGTCCATTCGCCACCCATCCATCTGTCTGTCCATCTATCTTTCCAAGGGCATTTGTTGAGCCCCAGCTGTACGCAGAGGACTGGGTCCTACTCCGGCTTGAATATACATCTTTGCCTTTGTGCGGGACACAAGAAAATCCCTCAAAATTTAGCTCCCTCTCAGAGGTGAAACACTACCCCTGTTTCCTCCATGGCCACAAACGCTCATCACTCGACGCCTTCACTCCTGGGAGGAAGCTAGAGGGTAGATAACGGGATGGGTGCGCCTGCAGCTTTGCTCCTGCACCGAGATGGACAAAGAGCCAACCACACAGACAAAACGAAGAGCAGAGATGCCTCCAGACTCACCAGCCTGGTTTGTGGTAATGTTGACGGAGACGTGCTGTGGGGGGAAGGGGCTCTTGCTGGAGACCCCGTTGACGGCCTGGATGTCGAAGGTGTAGGGGGTGTGGGCCCACAGGCTGCTGATGGAGACTCGGCATTCAGTCAGGCCCAGCTGCTTGGGCACAAACTCCACGTTGTCGTCACAGCGGGAGCAGCTCCGGCGGTCTGCCCGGCACTTCTTACAGATGATGTTGTAGGTCACGTCATCCCGCCCACCTGTCTCCCTTGGAGGGTTCCACTCCAGAATGATGGACGTCTCATTGACGATTGAGATGACATTTCGGGGACCTGATGGGACGCCTGTAAGGAGACAGAGAAAGGCCCAGTGAGGCCGGGCAGAAGCTTCCTTGTCCAGCATTTCTCTATCTACTTCAGTGTGCATGCATTCCCTCCCCTCCTTTAACTCCAGTCTCTATGCTTCAACCTATTCTGAGAAAAAATGGTGAACCAAAATGTCAGCCTGTCCCAAACTCCCTTTTCAGTCATCCCACTGGGGCTCTCCTTTCGATCATGTGTGCCAAGGGAGAGGGAGATGCAAAAACCTGGGTTCAAGTCTTCTTGTTCTTAGGACCAAGACACATCCTCCAACAAGCTTTAATGTCAATAACATGTATGTATATTGGATTCCTTGTGTTTTCTTAATTGGTGTAGAACTCATGGGTGGAGGGATATGAGTGATCCATCAGAAGCACCAACATATCCTCACATCCTGCACAAAATCTCACATAACTTGAGACCTATGTGGTGTGCATGACAGTGGGTGCGTTTCTCTGGGGGGAAGGCTGCCAGAGCACCTGGATAGATGAATATTCAAGTCGCACAAGCTCTGGTGCAAGACAAGAAGCAAGGTTGGTGGGAGATTCACCCAGCGACCGTGTTTGACCCCATCACACAAGAACAACATGCAGGTTTGTTCTAGGCACTCCGCTAGCTGTTTTGCATGCATTTAATTCCCCTAGAAAACTTACTGGGAAGATATAATAATTAACTCAATTTATGGCTAGGGAAACTAAAGCTGAGAATGGGGACTGGCTATAGATCTTGTGGTCTATAAGAATGGAAGCCAGTATGAACACACATACCAGCCTGATTCCAAAGCTTACGTTCTTAACTATAGCCCTGTGCTGCCTGCTAGTGAAACTGGCTACCTTTTCCTACTGAGGGAAAAGTATCTCCAACCCCAAACTTACACTGATAAGGTCCTCCAAATGTTGTGGTCAGAAGACATGAAATTTGAACAGACTCTGTCTCCTACAAACCAGCCAGGTTTACTGGGACTCAAGAAGGGCAGCCTGTTGCCTCTCTCTGGACAGCTCTGTCCATGGCTGTTGTTCTCACTCTGGCAAAGGTTGAAATGCCTTGTTGAAAACTCTAGGAAGCCTGGTACTTCGCAGAAGGGCAAAATGTTGCTGGATTCATGACTGCAGTGTTGGGCATTTTGAGATTAAGTTGGAAAATCTCCTGCCTGAGAACAGATCAGAGCCTCAGGTTCTCAGGCCGAGCTTTGCATCTCCCCAATGTCTAACTGATGGAAATGAATCCCACCCAGAAGCCCCCCTTCCGAATGCTAGGTCTGCCGGAGCAGCCGCTCCTGGTAGTAATGCATTCAGAATCCATGCACGTGACTGTCGCCAGCTGAACGAAGACATGTGTAAAGTGGTTCATGCTGGAGACAGGAATCAAATGCCAACACAAAATGAAGGAATAACAACGAGGTCGGGGGGCACCAGGGAAGGATTCTGTGTTGAATCAGTCAACAGCCAGCAGCTAGAGCAGAAAGTAAATATTAAATCGAATTCTATTAAAACATGAAAGAAAATCAGTACTGTACTATATAAAGCCCATTAGACCTGAGCTAAAGCACAACTTTCATGCACGCTTGTGACAGGGCAGGATTCATGAAGCATTTCTACAGAAGTCTTGCAAATAGCATTTAAGAATTCCCCACCCATCTGCCCAGGGATAAACATCCATCTCTTCAGGAATCAGCACACAGCCAGCACTGGGAGAGCAGTCCGAACAGCCCTGGGTGGGCCCTTCCTGGGCATGGCCAGCCTCTGCACTCTTCATTAACATCTGTATTGGCCAGTGCCTGTCTAGGACCTGTTTGCTTAGACTGATGGGACTCAGACCACAAGCTCCCAGTGGTCAATGTCATTGCTGCCTTTCTCCCTTTCACGGCACACAGCCCAGCCTCAGCCATAGGTCACTAACTCTCCTACTTGCAATAAATGAACTCACTGAGTGCTTGCTCTTTGCTAGGCATGGGGAAAACCCTTTCTCAATGTTATCTTATTGCATCCTCAGGGCATCCTGAGGCTGTCACACAGAAAGCAGCCTTGGGCAGAAGGGCAGAGACAAGTACTGTCCCAGAGAGTGACCACCCGTCCTTCCCACCCTTTAAGCCCCCACACTTCAGTTATCTCCTCGCTCCCTTGACCTTCAACTTCACCCTCTTCCTGACTCCAGCTTCTTCACTGAAACTTACATAAGTCTTTGCCATTTTAAAACCAAGACACTCACCTGGCATCTCTACATTGCATATCCTCTCTTCTCCACTCTCCAGCCAAGCTTTTCCAAAGTAGAGTCACACTTGGTGGCTCTCCTGTCTCCCTGCTCCGCCAGCTGCAGTCTGGTTACTTCCCCACTCAGCCGTCAAGCCCGCTTTGCCTTTTGGCCTCCTTCTTGACAAGTCTAGGGAACACAACTCAGTCCTGAACTCCCCTGACACCCTATGTTGTCACTAGCCAGGCCCTGGGAGTCACATCTTCGGTGTCCCATGACACACGGTCTGTCAGCTCCATCTCGTTTTCCTCAGATCTTTCCCTTCCTCTATATCCCCACCATTTCACAACAAAGGGCTCTGTTAATTTCCCTGCTTATTGCAAAAGCCTCCTAATGAACACCACACATCGCTTTGTAGCTCACATCCATTCTCGTCTGCCAGAGCGTGAGCTCCAAAACATACATGCGGTGGTAGAGTTCCTCTGCTCGAACTCCAGTTACCCAAGAGTTCCCCCTCCTGCCCCTGGGGAGTCTTGCTGCTCCCGATCTCATCTATGGCCACTTGACTCTTTCCCCCTAGCGTGGTCAACAGGAAGGTCCCTGTGATTGCCTGTGCACACTAAACTCTCTCCATTCTCCTGAGCCACTGCACAGTGTTTTCTCCTCTGTCTGGAATTCTTTCCCTTCTCTCCACTTGACAAACTCCTGCTCACCCTTTAATGTCCAGCACCCATTCCATCAGGAGGCCTCCCTGATGGCCACAGTCATGCACTTCCCCTCTGGGCTTCCAAAGCCCATTCTAGCTGCCTAACCCAGATCCCATTGTTGCATCGCGATGGTCTCTTCCTCTGTGTTCTCCTCACCATGATGTGGCCTCCTGGTGGGCTGGGGGCTGGCTCGTCTCTGTGATTCCAATGCCTAACTTTTTACCTGGGGGAGGCCCCTTCCACCTGGTTTTCGACCTCCTCTCAGTGTGCGAGCCTTCAAGTCACACATATGCATCTTTCTCCAGCACGAGACAGGCTGCCCTGCTAGGGGCCGCTGGAGGGTGCAGCAGCGGCAGGGGTGAGCACCCACTGCTGTGACCCTGAGTGGTCGAGGCTTTGGTAGAGATAAAGGTGTCAAATGAGGAGCTGCCCCTGATCCGATGGTGTCTATGGAGACCCAGCACTGCTTACTTGTTCCCCACTCAGGAAGAAAAACAGTGGGTTTCGAGGAAGGATTTTCATGTTTATTTAGAAACAGCCTTCATACAGAACAACCACTTCTCATCCATGGCCACATTCCAGAGCAAATGTGCTTGTAAGCATGAATGGGGGTCTAGGGAGCTGTGGTTGTTGAGTCCAGGACTGCATAAATCTGAATCCTTTCCTTCCCAGGAGCAGGAATAGACAATGGACTTCCCTTGGCGAGTGGGCTCAGAGAGCCAGGAGAACCTGAGCACACCCTGCTGGGTGTCCTTCACCACTCCCCTCCTCCCAGGGGTGTGTCTTGTTACCTCAAAGTCCAGCATAAGCCTGGGCTCACAGTGCATATCTGTGGAGGTGACCGGAGTCAGGGACCCTCATTCATTATTCATTCATTCATTCATTTATTCATTCACTCATTCCCTTCATTTACAAATACTCCCTGCACTGTTCTAGGCACCTGGGATGTAAGCAAAGCAAGACAGGCAGGCTTCTGCTCCCATGGGCTTATATCTGGGGACAAAAACTGACAAGAAAAAAGGAAACATGAAGATAAATGAGATGATTTCAGATAAGAATAAATGCTAGGAAATAAAACAGCTCCCAGGCTCAGACTGCCTCCTAACAATGGTTACAGGTCCTGTCCCTCTCCCATGAGGTTTGTTCTAGGCTGGGCAAGCCAGGGCCCAGTGTCTGGGTGTCTATAGTGGTGATGGTCCCAGGTCTGTGTGCCATCCCGCCACCCAGATTGTAAGAGCACATTTCCTCAACTAGGCTGGTCGGCCTCATCGGTGCCTGAATGAAAAGTCTGAGCAGAGCAGGTTTGGCCTCTGAATAAATCTCCTAGAGAAAGGTAGTAGGGCCAATTCCTGCTTATCCAGGCTGCACTCCCTGGGTTTAGGGCCCTGCCCTTGCAGGAAGTATTTTTCCAGAACCAGGGCCCCCAGCAACATCCTGAGGAAGGAGGCTTGTTGAGACCAGACAAAAATGTTTAAAGGGGAGTAAAGAGGGAGGCCAGCAGAAGAAAATCTCCACCTTCTGCAAAAGTCCTCAGGAAATGCAGTGGCAGGACTCAGAGCCAGGTTCTCTTTGCTGAAACCCCCAGCTCTAGGGTCCACATCCTTGTTTTCTTTAATTACATACAAACAGGCTTTTTGAAGCCTCGCTGATCTGTTGCCACGGTTACTACTGAGGGAAGTTTCCTGTTTAAAAGGCTAGGAAAACTCAGTCCTTTTGAAGGATGAGAAAACCGCTGAGCTATGATTCTCTGTTTGGGTGGAAGGAACATGGTGGGTCTTGGGTTATGGAGATGGGGCTCTGTGTCTTCCACGATGCTCCTGAGAGGTTGGAGCTATATTTGGGGAGAAGTATATTGGAATCTGACTGCCCCAGTCTATAGCCCACCTACTAGAGGCCACCTACTCCCCACAAGCACACTCAGGAAGAGGTAGAACCTTAGTCTTGGGCATGGGGTTGTGTATCCAGAAAGGGTCCAGCTCTTTTGGGTTCACGGCCTCTGTGTGCACCTGTACAGGCATACCTCGGAGATATCGTATGTTCAGTTCCAAACAACTGCAATAGAGTGAATACTGCACTAAAGCAAGTCACACAAATTTTTTGGTTTCCCAGTGCATATACAAGTTATGTTTTCAGTATACTGTAGTATATTTATATGCAATAGAATTATGTCACAAAAACAATGTACATATGTAATTAATACTTTATCAATAAATACTTAATAAATACTTTATGTTAACCATCATCTGAGTCTTCAAAGAAGTCATAATTTTTTTGCTGGTGGAGGGTTTTTACTCAATGGTGATGGCTGCTGACTGATCAGGGTGGTGGTTGCTGAGGTTGGGTGGCTGTGGCAATTTCTTAAAAGGGGACAACAATAAAGTCTGCCACATCTATTGACTCTTTCTTTTATGGTTGATTTCTCTGCAGCATACAATGCTGTTTGACAGCATTTTACCCTCAGTAGAACCTCTTTAAAAATTAGTCAATCTTCTCACTCTGCCGCTGCTTTATGAACTAAGTTTATATAATATTATAAATCCTTTGTTGTCATTTCAACAATCTTCACAGCATCTTCAACAGGTGTAAATTCCATCTCAAGAAACCACTTTCTTTGCTCATCCATAAAAAGTAACTCCTTACCCGTTCAAGTTTTATCGTAAGATTGCAGCAATTCACTACATCTTCAGGCTCCACTTCTAATTCTAGTTCTCTTGCTATTTCCACCACATCTGCATTACTTCCTCCACTGAAGTCTTAACCCTCCTCAATTTCATTCATGTGGCTTGGAATCAACTGCCTCCAAAGTCCTGTTAAAGTTGATATTTTGACTTCTTCCCATGAATTACAAATGTCCCTAATGGAATCTGGAATGGCGAATCCTTTCCAGAGGGTTTTTAATTTACTTTGCTCAGATCCATCAGAGGAATCACTCTCTCTGTAACAGCTATAGCCTTAGAAATGTATTTCTTAAATAATAAAACTTGAAAGTCAAAATTACTTCTTGATCCATGGGCTGCAGAATGGATGTTGTGTTAGTAGGCATGAAAACAACACTGATCTCGTTGAATATCTCCATTGGAGCTCTTGGGTGACCAGGTGCATTGTTAATAAGCAGTAATATTTTGAAAGGAATCTTTCTTTTTTGAGCTGTAGGTCTCAACAGTGGGCTTAAAATATATAGATAAAGTAAAATATATAGATACAGTAAATACATGTGCTGTCATCCAAGCTTTGTTGTTCCATGTTTAAGGCATGGTCAGAATAGATTTGGCATAATTCTTAAGACCTTAGGATTTTCAAAATGGTAAGTGAGCATTGGTTGCCCCTTAAAGTTACCAGATGTATTAGCCCTAAAAAGAGAGTGAGCTTATCCTTCGAAGCTCTGAAGTCAGGCATTGACTTCTCTAGCTATGAAAGTTCTAGGTGGCATCTTTTTCCGATATAAGGCTGCATTGTCTACATTGAAAACCTGTTGTTCAGTGCAGCCACCTTCATTCATTATCTCAGCTAGACCTTCTGGATAACTTGTTGCAACTTCTACATCAGCACTCGCTGCTTCATCTTGCACTTTTATGTTATAGAGACAGCTTCTTTCCTTAAACCTCATGAACCAATCTCTGCTAGCTTCAAACATTTCTCCTGCAGCTTCCCCACTTATCTCAGCCTTCATGGAATAGAAGAGAGTTAAGATCCTGGTCTTTGTTAGGCTTTGGCTTAAGGGAATGTTGTGGCAGGTTTGATCTATCCAGACCACTAAAACTTTCTTCAAATCAGCAATAAGGCTCTTTTGCTTTCTTATCATTCATGTGTTCACTTTTTTAAAGTAGCACTTTAAATTTCGTCCAAGAACTTTTCTTTGAATTCACAACTTAGTTAACTGGTGCAAGAGGCTTAGCTTTCAGCCTATCTCACTTTTGACATTTCTTTCTCACTAAACATAAACACTTCTAGCTTTTGATTTAAAGTGAGAGATATGCAACTCTTCCTTTCACTTAAACACTTAGAAGCCTTTGTAAGGTTATTAACTGGCCTAATTTCAATATTGTTGTGTTTCATGGAACAGGGAGTCCTGAGGAGAGGGAAAGAGATGAGGGAATGGCCAGTTGGTGGAACAGTTGAAACACAATCATTTATTAAGTTCACATATTCATATGGATACTGCTTATGGTGCCCCAAAACAACTACAATAGTAACATCAAATATCTTTGGCCACAGATCACCGTAACAAATATTATATAATGAAAAAGTTTGAAATAGTGTGAGGATTACCAAAATATGACACAGAGATAAGAAGTTAGCAAATGTTGTTAGAAAAATGGTGTCAATAGACCTGTTCAATGAAGGATTGCTCAAAACCTTCCATTTGTAAAAAAAAAAAAAAAAAAAAAAAAAAATGCAATATCTTCAAAGTACAATAAAATGAAGTACAATAAAACTAGGTATGCTTGTACATATGCTTCCTGGCCTCTTGAGAGGTGGTCTGGCTTTGACATGGTATTTGACCTTGTTAGTTCTTCCTCCACCTGTGGGCAAGAAAACTTTTTCTTTACTCCTACAATAAACTGTGTCCTCTACTCAATCTCCCTTTGGACAAAATATGTGAGCTATGGCCTGGGAATGAGCTAGGAAGGACATTTGATATTCAAGACTGCTGAATATTGTGAGTCAAAAATGCAAAGAGATAGTGTTCTCATAGCTGGTAAAAGTCCACATTGTAGTTTGGAAAAATGACTGCATACTTTAATGTGGACTGAGTTAAGAGGGCATAGAGAAGGAGACCAGAAGAAGACATCAGGGGTAGGAATGGTGAAAAAAGTATGGTACAGGGACCAAGAAGACATGGGAGGAGGTGGTCTAGGACTGGTCATCAAAACGTATAGTTCCAACTCTCTACCCATTGTTCACTGTGAAATAGCTACTTAAAGAAACCATGTCTGAGTGATTGGATGAAGAAAGGGAAAGTTCTTTAGGATTTTTCGGAGAGATAAGAGTCAAATAGGGGCTGTAGAGGTCTGAAGAGGTCTTCTATGGGGGCAAAATATGCAGAAAACCAAGTCTGGGTGTTGGTTACGTCTTCGCGCTCAATACAGCACGCAGAGCTGAAAGCAGGATGGGCTGGAGGATAACACAAGACAAAAGAGGCAAAGTTTGCAACTTTCGGAAGCGTAGTCAAGTCATAAAACAAACAAGAAGTCAGCTTCATGTTCAGTTGGGTTTGTTCTTTGGTAACTGGTTATTTGGAAATGATGTCAAAAAACAAACAAATAAACTTCTATTCTTTCAAACTGCCTGTGTAGCTACGACACTCCCCAGCTTATGTTCAGCAGTCTCTCTTTCCCTCCTGAGACACTATTTCCTCTTCCATTACCTGTCACTAAGTGCAGAACTCCTGGGAGAGACTGGAGAAGAATGAGCATTGTCCTAGAGAGGAAAGGGTTGTGATGTGGTGCCCAGTGCTGGTTCAGCACCTTGGAGAGGGCCATTGGGCCCGCATGCTCCCTGCCCCTTTCAATGAGATTTCCTGGATGACAGTGGAGGCTCCTAAAGAGTCTGTGTCAGGCATCAGTAACAACAGAACTACAGGGATCCATGGCAGCAGGGGTTGTAACGTCTTATCGACGTGGGATGGGGTGGGACTGTGGCTGTTTCAGGCCATATCAGGAAACCAGGAGTAAGTTATCAAGAACGTGTAGAAAGTAGTGACATCAAAATGAATAGATTGTTGAGGCATTCCCCTCCCCCCCCAATAGCAGAACCTGAGAGAGGTTTGGGATCTTGGGAAGAAACAGATCAAGGACTGCCTACAACATATGCATGATGAGTGCCAGACATTTGGAGCACTGTCTTGCTTAATGTGAAGGTGACGGCATCTGAAACTCTGAAGTGTCCTCTCCAAAAAGGGAGCAGCTCTGGGGGCCCTAGGCAGCAGGGGCTGGAAGGCTGAGTGGTGCCTGCTCCATTGCAGGTTCAAGCAACCTGGTTCCTCTTCTCAAAATGTAGGAGGTCCTCCTCGGGCAACGAAGAAAGGATGTTGAAACCTGTTAAAATCATGTTGCTTTACTTTTCCTAACAGCCCTGGAATCCCAACATTCCAATTTTATGCCACCTTTGGAATCAAATTTAAGTGAGTCCCAGGGACATACGTTTCATAGACAGACACCTGTGCCATCTGCATGGATGTCAGAAGGACAAGGCGTGGACTTAGTGAAACTCGTTCGTTTCATGCCACTGAGTGACTAATGTCAGTAGTTTGTCTGGAGTAGATTTCTACGAGGAACATTTGAGGGGAGGAAAAAAAGCAACAGAGAGATGGCTTTGGTTTTCATTTCAATGGCGTTCTTTATGAAATTCAGAATTTTGTTTTAATAATACACCCTATATCCAAAGTACTGTCTTAGCCATCTTGGTACATTACTTAATAAAATCTAATCTTCCCAACACACTATGAGGTAGGAACTATTATCTCCATATTACATTTGAAGAAACTATAGCTCAGAGATATTAAGTAACTTGTCCGTGTCACATGGCTCATGAGTGGTGAAATCAAGACTGGTGTGCAGACTTGGCCTATTCCAACAACTCTCTTGCCCAGGGCAGAGGCACTAGGTGTGTAAGGTCCAGGTGTGATGCAAATGCAGCCGGGTGCTGAGGGATGGCAGGTAGGTCTCTCATGGAAGCAGGAAACTCTTATTCCTGGACCATTTCAGTAGCTTCCCTGTAGAAATGGAGCAGCTGTGGTTCCAGGATCGTGCTGAGTGCATCTGCACGCGCTGCTCATTAGGGGCTTGGAACCACTGGGCCTGTACTCAGGCAATTCTCCTAATCATAACAGTTCGTAAGAAGAAGTGATTAATCAAAACAAGGAGGGACCCTGCGGAGAGGGATTTTGGGAACATCAAAGAACCTAGTGTTACACGTTTCACCAAACACAAATGTTTGTAGAAAGTACTTCTTGTTTCTCCTGATTCGATGGAGTTAATTGTCTGGGAGAAAGGGGGTGGATGTTACTTTCTGGAGAAAGAGACAGCCCCTGCATCTGGCCTAAGCTGAAGCCTGAGTGTCTAGGTTTCTACAGGGCTGCAGAAACCCTTGGAGGACCACTGAGGCCCTGGCACCCAGAGCATCTCTCAGTAGGAATGTGTCTACAGCCAGTCTCACATCACTGCCTGTGTAGGGGAGAGATCGAAGGTTGAATCTTCTATTTGTGACCCAAGGTGAGGCCGGAGAGAGGAAAACTTTGACATGGTTCCTCCCTGCAGATTCCCTGGGAACAGTCCGAGTCCAGGAGAGCTATAGGTAATGCCATCTTAAAGACATGGCCTTCAAGACCTCTTTCCTCGTCCTGAAATGAGGAGAGCCTTTTGGAACAGTGAAAGATGCGTGGGACCCACAAGGAGAAAACCAAGGCTGAGTGTCAGCTTTGCTGCAGTGTGACTTTAGGCAGGTCACTTACAGTCTCGGAGTGTAATCATTCACTGATTCTTGACCCATCAATCCATACTTGTTTCCTGAGACCCTACTGTGTGCAATGCCCTGTATGTGAGGTTATGGTGTGAAAAGTTCTCGGAGCTCTACCCTGAAGAGGTCAGTCTGCAGCGGAGGTGGGTGGGTTCCTGTGCAACAATTACACAAACCACTGACTGAGGAGGCTGGTGAAGATGCAGCCCCTGGGCCTGGACAGGGACAAGGAAGGGACACTGCCCTCCTCAAAGTCATGGAAGAATCAAATGGCAGAATATATGGTGAAGAATTCAGTGTGTCTTAGTGTACTCTGCATGCATAAAGGACGGTCTAGTATAAAAACCCAGAAATCCCGTCCATCTCCAGCTTCCAGAAAGAAAGAGTGACCAGGGACACACCTGCACAGTGAATAAAAGGCACTGCCCTGGAATATGACACGAAGGCCCTCGGAAGCAGGGAGAACATCTTTGTGCCTAGGGCCCCCAAGGCGTGATGCAGACCTGCTCTGTGAATCTTCTGCAGCTGTACACAGGACTCCTCCCCTACACTGGAGCAGGTTGTACATTCCCAGATCCTGCTCATGACATCTCTGACCCAGGCAATGTCTCCGAGAAAGCATCGCCATAGGTCTTCCAACTGAAAGATGCACACGCTAGATAGACCATGCCCTCCCAGAGCAGGCTTGAAGGTATTTGCTTTCACCAGAGGCAATGACTGTCTAAACCAGTCGGTCTTCTTGAAGTGAAATGACCTTAGAACAGTCTTCAGTCGTTGGCACAACAGGATTGCTCTTAATTGGTCAGGGCCTCCTACAGAGCAGCTTGTTCCAGTATGTCATTTCCAATTGCTGCCAACTCAGACTCTGGACCATCCCAAACCCATGCAGGCACGGGTATGGCTGACCTCATAAGAGCTTCACGCAGGCCCTTTCACTGGGCACAGGCACAAAGCCTGCCCTTCACGCACAGGGACAGCGAATTTTCCCCTCACACACAGGTTCCCCTTTGCTGGCCAGCAGGACGGTATCCTCTCTTGGGGAACTAAATAGATTTCTGTCTTTGCTCACTGAGCTCTGGCAGGGCTTGGTGGTGACCATGGCATCTCACTGCCACCTGCTGCTCCCACGAGTACCCACCTTCTGTTCGCGTCTGGCCCAGCAAAGCTAGTCTGCACCAAGCTTTATCTCATTCAGCTGCATGGAGGCCTCACACCACTCCACACTGTTGAGCATCTTTTATTGCCATTTCCAAGGTGAGCAGAGCTCAGAAGTTGCCAAGAGGAGTTGCTCAAAAGGCCACCTTGGGTGTCTCTTGCAAGTCTAAACCCACAGCCACAGGGTGGGATGGGGGAAAGCCCATTACTACCACTGCACTGACTTCTCTATTCTCTCTATAGAATGAAGACAGAGGGACCTGTGTGTCCAAGTGTCCTGTGGCCCACTATCCCTCGCCTCTGTGCAATAAACAACTCTTCTTGGGGCATCAGAGTCAGAGCACCCTGATGGAGTGGGCAGAGGTGGTCTCTGGCACAGGCTGAGGGAATTCTGGCAGTTCCAGAGGCTGACTTCAAAACTGCAGCCTGCTTTTCCTTTGCAAAGTCATCCATGATCACCTATCCACTGGGGAGTGGGTTAAGCCCACAGCCAATACCATATCAGGTGTCTGGCTCTGACTGGGCATTTCACAGCCAACTGTGGGGAGAGTTTCTTGGAAGACCAGGCACACAGTTTCAAAATAAATCACTACAAAATGCTGGCATCCTGGTCCTACACCACACATAATTCAGGGGGCAAGGACATGCCCGAACTATAACACCCATTTCTGTCCACCCGAATTCCCACACAATTCAGAAGCCCTCTTGGCAGGCATCTCCACCCCCTCTTGCACACTTTCAGTTGAGATTTCACTAATGACTCAAGCATCTTTTGCTCTCTCGAACAGTGTTCAGAATCTATGCTTACACCAAATTGAAAGTAGCTGCCTTCTCAATCTCTAATGAGAGTCAAAGACAGCTGGGACCCTAGGTCTTTCTCACACCCAAGTGACATTGTTTCTTTTTCTAAAAGTTTATGAGCCTGCAGAGAATAGGGGTATATATATATATATATAGCATATCCAGGTTTCAACAATGGTAACTGGGGGGAAAAAAAACTACATAGGTACATGTGTACCAAAGGAAGAGATGTTAGCTAAATGGTAATGCCAGTGCTTGGATTTTAGCAACTTTAAAAATTACATTAAGGTAGGCAACTCCAATAACAGTAATAAAATAACATAGCTTACATTCATTGAATGCTTCCTGCATGCCAAACACTGTTCTAAACACTATTACTACATTTAATACCCTTGATAATATAGTGAGGCAGACACACATACTCTACCCATTTTATGGGTGAGAAAATGGAGACACAGAGAAGCCATGTCAGTTGCCCCACATCACACAGCTAGCAAGTGGCAGAGCAGGACCTGAACCCAGCCACAGATGTCAGAGCCCACACTTCTAACAATTACACTAATACTTCTCATTTGAAAGATGATAGAAACGGATATTCAAAATAATCAACACTTGAATGAACACTGTGCCTAAATCTACGATGCAAAATTATAAGTGCAGAAAAGGAGAGACCCAAATAGGCAGCATTTCCTAAAGGGACAAACAAAAACACTGGATATTTAGTGTCTGAAAAGTCTGGTAGGAGCCCATGGTGTGAGGGCTGAAACCAAAGTGAACAATGAACAGTATTCCAGCCACAGGAAAAAATCCATCATATTTTCATTGAACCCTGCTCTGGAATGAGGGTCATGTTTCATTCTGGCTACTGTATTTTGAGAGTTATATTGATCAATGTGGGAGATTCAGAAACTGCCTGTCAGGACAGTGGGGGTCAGGAAATCATGAGCTTTGGGGAATAGATAACACAAGAGTTGTTTAGCCTAAAGTAGGTGACTAAGGAAGGACAAGAAAGTGGTCCTCACACACTGGAACTGCTGACCTCCGAACACTGGTCCTCAATGGTGGACCAAAGGTGAGGAGGGGAGGAGAGCAGAGCCCAATCCAAGGTCCAGAAAATTCCTCCTACACTGATTGATGGGCGATGGCTGCGTAGCAATGGAACAGAGCCTTCAAAATATGTCAGCTGTCTGTCATCACAAATACTCTGAAAAATAAAGGTGGAATGACCACCCCTCAGGGCTGTTGGAGAGAGAAGGCTGACACTGTGGAGGAGTTTGGGTGGTAGGACCTGGAAGGTGCTCTGACTGTTAACAGTCTGTACTCCCAGGGCTCTTACGGTGAAACGCTGAAACGGAAATGTCAGCGCACGTGCCCGGCTATTTGCTTAAAACTTAGAGGTAGAGGATGCCTCCTAAGGGTTGTCTCCACTTGGGTCAAACAATTGTGAAAAGACACTGTAGATTACAGAAGTGTGAAGGTGGGTGTACACTGCACAGTGACAGTTACAAATCGCTTTCAGCTTAGAGTCACACTCCCTCAGTTCTGCATCCAGGTGCATAAACCATCCAAATCCAGGCATTCAAGAAACAGCTTGCCTACGACTCTTTCTTCTACGACCCTGGTCTGAATTCCATCTCAGGGAAAACATGGGTTGCCTCCCCTCAGAAGCACAAATGACACAGTTTTATGTGTAACATGGATCACGTATCAAGGTAAAATCAAGCAGCTTTTATCTATAGAATGGGGCACATGGTGTATCTTTTACTAAAGTGCTGGCTAGCAATGGGTAAAGCTAAGTGTGAGCAGAGTAACCCTCTTTCTAGATGTTGCAACTCCTACATTAATAGAGGCAAATGCTTTTGATAAGGTCTACTTTTGAAAGGTTTTCAAAACAATCCCTGAAGTGTAGTGTAGTCCTCAATCTGGGGTGTTTGTCACCCTGGGAGACCTTTCTGTCCTATTGGCCTGAAAAGCCCTTCCCTGTACTGGCAGCCCCAGAGTTTCCTCTTGGCCTATTTACTGTCAGGTAGAGTAGAGGACCATCTGCGGGGTGAGGCCCATCACCCATTTATAGTCCCTTCCCACCTGATCCTTCATCTAAGCCAGTCAGTTTGCTTCTGCCTCAGTTTTTCCCTCAGCCTTCCCTGAGTCCATTCTAGCCAGGTCATGCTACCTGATCTCCACTCTCTCTCCCCCATCACTGCTCCCAGCCCTAGATGATGCTGTACACTGGAGGTCTCCACACAGCCCCAACCACCCAAAAGTGAGAATGAACTAGAAACCAAGCCAGAGCAAATGGGAGCTTTTCTGAGAACTAGTGAGACTCCCATCACATGCACCTCTCCCCCAATCTCTCCCTCCCTCCCTCCACCCAACCCCCACACTGTCCAAGCTTGGCACACAAGACATTGATGGCTCCAGTCTGCAGGAATTCACTCAGTGGTCTTTCTCCCTAGGACTCATAAAGCAGAGGACAGAGAAATATGACCTAATTCTAAAGCAATGTTCTCAAACTTTAGCGTGCTTCAGCATCACCTGGAGGGCTTATTAAAACTCGGATTGCTGCCCCACCCGCCATCTCCAGAGCTTCTCATTCAGTAGGTCTAGGGAGGGGCTGACAATTGGTATGTATTTCCAAGTTCCCAGAGATGTTGAGGCTTCTTGTAAAAACAAAGGACTGCATTGAAAAACGACTGCTGTAAAGAAAAAAAATCCCTGGTGATCTCAATGAGCATGACCCAGCAAGAACCAAGACTGGTGAGAGAAAGTTTATGAGCTGATATCATGACAGGCTTTTCACAACACCCCGAAGGCCATCGGGCCTGGCTGCAGAGAACTTCATTCTTTTCCTGTCATCCCCAGTCCCTGTCCATCCTCTGGGCCTTGGCGCCTTCTTCTCCGTTCTGGGCTATGCCACCACGCTCCTGGGCAGTCCTTCCAAGGAGCATGATCCCTGTGCCACAGGGGCCACCTGGTGCCCTGGGAGGGTTGTGATGAAAGAGGGGTCAGCTGTCAGCCCCTAAAAGGATGAAACATGAGCTTGAAGGAGATGAACTGAAGCATGCAGTGATGGGAAAGGGAAGAACAGGCTCACCTCCTTCTCTGGGAAGCAGGTTCCAGAGTGAGGGTGACAACAAATCAGCATCATTGTCATGATCGTCTGCACCATCCTCCTAAGAGGTACCCAGTTTAGCTCCCCCTGTGCATGAGGTTGAAGCATGGGAGGCAGACAGGCCTGAGTTTTCACCCTGGGGCTTTACTGATGTTCTGCCATTTAACTCCCACACCCTCCCAATCTGAGTCTCTCCATGCCCAGTTCTGCCCATGAGAAGCTCCTGTTCACAGAGGCTGTAACCAGCCCAGATCACACCACCGGCATCTGCACCCAAAGTCCCCGCCTGGCCGCTCAGCTTCCTGGCCTTTCTGGTGAGTCAGGAAGGAGGCCAGGGGTGGTCTCTGGGGCCAGAGCTGGCCAGCATTGTGCCCCCTCATGTGAGGGGATGGCAGGAAGGCCCAGGGGACAATGACCTCTGGACCCCCTCTTTCATCCCATTTCTATAGTTAAAACTGCAGAGGGAAATCCACTGCATTGAAACAGAAATAAAGAAATAAGACAAGCATGAGCTTGTCTCTATGATCCATCAAAGTTTCTCCCATGCAGGTGACAGAAAAGGGGATTTCTGTGGTCAGAAATGTAACAAGGTAATTATTTTTACACCAGTCCTTCTGCATACTTTTTCACAGACTGCAATTTTATAAGGCACAATTATCTATTTTCACCTGCTTCATAAATTCCTCCTTTCCATTCCGTCTCCCAGTAAACTAGAAATTATTTAAAACCGAAGATGTGCATCTCGGTGCTTGGTTTCACATAGCTGCTTTCTTGGACATGCCTTCCTGGCTGCACCCGCCCTCTGCTGACCCTGTCACACTTCCCGTTATAGGACCCTCCTGGGGGAAGAAGCATGTCTGACCCTGAGCAGTCACAGAGCCCCAGCTCCTGGAGAACCGAAAGTCAGTCTTGTCTGTCGCCGGAGCTGCCAAGCTTCAGTCCTCTCAGTCCCAGGGGAGAGGCCTCAGCAGCAGCTGGAGTTCTCAGGTGCTGGGTCCGTGCCTCCCCCTTTCTCCCACAGCAGGTCTGGTCTGGTCGTGTGGCCATCACCTTCCCATTGTTTCCCAGGATCTTCATTCGAGCCAAGGTGACTGTGCAGTCCGGGCCTACACAACGGATTCTGCTGTGATGCTCAGGGACGGCCACAACCTGAGGAAGTCCCTTTTATTTTTAGATCTCCGACATCCTGGCATGCTGGAAGTTTCCACATCTGCTGCAGTCTTCACACTTTCCAGGGGTGGAACCAAAGCAAGTTCCAACACTTGACTGAGAGTTTGCTATGAAGCAGACACTGTGCCAAAGACGCTATAATACTATTTTTGCTTATTGCTCATCACAACCCAAAAAGGCACACGTTCTAACAAGGTCATGAAGATAAAGTGACAGAATGGAAGAAATTAGGAAATTAGCCGAAGGTCACAGAGAGGGTAAGAGACAGAGTTGAGATTCAAACTTTTGTCTGTGAAGTGCCACAGCCCTCCTTCCAACTGCTACATACAACTGGTGATTCAATAGCTTTCCCAGAACCCACTCAGGGTTGGAGAAGTAGATGCCAGGACTCTCTGGAGATCCTCAGGGGCACTGGGTGGTGGCCCAGGGAAGCAGCAGAGGAGGAAGCTGGCAAATTCCTCAGCTGCAGCTCAGTAAGCCCGAGCTCAGGGCTGGCTCCTTAGCCCACAACCTTCACAGCCCTTCCCCATTGCTGGGCTGCACCTTCCCCTTGGTCTCTTCCCCTGACCCCTGCAGTGTCCACAGAGCCTGGCAGCACTGAGAGGGTTTCCTTAGCAGGGAGGGGTGAGGGTCACCTGTGACCTGCCTCTAGCTATCCTAAGCTCTCACCTCAACCCACCATGGCTTAGGCCGTCCCTTTTTCTTTGAGCGCTGCCCTGACATACTGCCGTGTGTAGTCTAAACCCTTACATCAACCTCCTCAGTCCCCTCTTCCCTCTTTTCAGAGCCTATGGGGACAAGGCCCCCTCGAGAATATGAGCAGGTATTGGGCTGGGCAATGGGGCGGTGAGCCAGGTATTCATGAAGCAGATCCCGAACGCCAGGAGGGTGGAGAAGAAAGAAGAAAGGGGGTGGGTACCTACAGGCCACCAACAATGACATCGGCATACCCAGGCACAGAGTTCACTATGCCTCCCTCCTCTGACAGCACTTAAGCCCACACCAGGCCTTTTGACACTGTCTTGGGGAGCACCCAAATCCCTGCTGAATCTGCAGACTTTGTCAAGGATAAGGCTCGACACACTGGACTGCTAGGGCCTCTCAGAGGTCAAGGGGATCCCAGGCTCTCCCAGAAGATTAAAAAGAAAATGAAGAAATGCTTACGCAGGGCTATAAAAGTTATCATGCATTCTAAATGTTTCAATTAATTTAGAAAAGCAAACACTTTTAATACTACAAAAATATAACTAATATATATGTGCTGGTCTCAAGAGATTAATGGAATTCATTAAAAGTATTAATTTTCAGTGTACAATAGCTATTTTAGCCTTATAAAAGAGCACATTTTAAATCATAAAATTCTTTATAAAATTTTCATTGTTGTCAGTTAGGAAGTGTAACTGTTGATATAATCTCATTTAAAGATGATGCCAACAGGCCAAACCTGGGGTCCTTCCAGACTTGGAAGCCAGGGCTCTTGGATACCCCTGATGCTGTCCCCTCTCCCCCATGTCCATAGGACCTGGACACTATAGATGGCCACTGTCCTGCTCCTTTTAGAAAGACAGAGCTCCTTTTTACCTGGGCCCTCCCACTGTCCTGCTGGGCCAGGGCTGTAATGCCCTCTGGATGGTCGGATGGAGGATAGCACTTGCGAAGTGAACAAGCACCTGTCTCCTCCATGCCCAACCAGCTTCTCTCAGGCTGGGCTGGGTTGTGTCCAGCTGTTGTTCCACTTGCATAACCAGCCGGGGCCCCCAAGGCCATGGTGCAGGGCTATGCCTGGCCTCAGCCGCTCCAGCTCTGCTCCTGGTATCTGAAAAATTATTTACTGTGGTGATGTGTGATGCCTTTTAAAGAGAACAGATGGCACCTCCAATTAGAAAGCTTTAAAAGGAAACCCTAATGAGATTATAAAAGCCAACAAATTGACTTTTTCATACAGTACTTTCCTGGCACATGATAAATCAAATACATAATGAGGCTCAAGAAAATAATAGGTTTATTTACACTTGTTTTGCCTAGCATTGTGCAGCAGCCCAGCCTGGCCTCTGGGGCCCTCACCAAGCACTTGCTCCCATAGGCCGAGGCTGGACAATGCACCTGTGAGCTGCTCTCGGGCCTGACTACCACAGACAAGTACGGCTTTGAGTCAGTGATTTCTAGTCTGACCCTAACCCTCTATATCTGGGGCACAAGAGCACAGGTCTATGCAAAGGGTGTGGTGACACACACAGACAAGTCTAGCATTCACCCCTACTCTGAGCAAGGTGGGAAGGTTGTGGTGGGACCACAGGGGGTAAGAAAGGTGTGTCTAATCCAGAGATAGTTGGGCCAGAGACAGGAGAGAGGTCTGATTTCAATGAGGTAGAATCAGGATATGGGCAGGCAGGGTGAAATAAGAGTCTAAATGTGTAGACTGGAGGCTTTGGGATATTCCTATTTATTCCAGGAATTAGTCCTATTGGTTCAAGCACATCAGGTTAGACAGTTGGAAGATAAGCCTTGAAAGGTAAACAGGAAGGGTGCTATATGACAAGGACGGCTCCACATCAGCATTCTGAGCATTTGACTGTTTGCCGACCTTCTCTCCAGGTGACCTTATCCTAGGGCTGGATGGACTTACAGGGTGTGCCTCCTGAGGTGGGAAGCTGGGAGGTCCAACTTTCTACATGCATGAGTTAATCTGCAGAGGAGCTTCGCCAGTGAGAGAGGGCTCAGAAGCATAAATGGAAGGGATGTGTTATTCAGGAGGGAAGCTGTGAGACCCGCGATATGTACTTTGGCAATCATGGGGACCGGTCCTTAGCATGAACATCCTGGCAGTAGTGATTCCTCATCCGTAAGTGCTTCTAAAGAAGTACATTAAACAATGGGCCAGGGTCACAGAGACCCACCGGGGAACCTCAGAAACCAGTAGAGAAGATACTGCGACAGAAAAACAGGGACTCTAGTCAGCAGAAATGGAAAAATTTCTGTTCATATCAACCCACCAGAGAGGAGGTCTGGGGCAAATCAGTTTACAAGAAGATGAGCTTTTTTTTTTTTTTTTTAGTTCAAATCTATAAACATTGATCGACCTTAGGACCTTGATCTAGAAGACACTTTCATTCCTCTTCTTCATCCAGCAAAGGTTACATACACTGCAAAGCCAGAAATTCTTCTACTAGGAGCTCAGTCATTTTTTTTTGCCCATCAAACTGCAAGTATGTATGAAACATTCCCTCTGTGCCCTTCTATGCTGGGGGCAAGTGGGAGGGATTTGGTCGGAGGTGGTGAAGGGAAAGTCCCTGCTCACAGGGAGCCAGGCAACAGCATCCAATGCAGAAGAAAACTCCAGCATCATTAGAGGCTAAACTGGAGAGGCTAATAGGAATAACAAAAAGAAAAATCATCTGTGTTTTGGGGCTGCAATACTTAGGGGAGTTGGAGCATATTCCCTAAAGTACTGTGTAGGGAGAGTAGTGCTTCCCGCCTCTCCATGTTTATGCGGATAAGAGTACAAGGAAATTCTCTCCTTCCCCATTTTTACCCAGGAAATGGGGTTACAAGTACACCCCCACACATATACACTTTTGTCAGGATGACTGCCCTCCTCTCTAGAGCAGAGAATGGAAGAGTGGTGGAGCTGATGCATTTGCCCAGCCCCTAGAAAACCAGTCACATAGATGACTACCGTGACCAGGCCTCTGGTCTTGTCATTTGACAAGGGTACAGATGCTGCACCACACTAAACACTGCAAGGGACACAGGACCTTCATTTGGTAGCTGAGAAGGCAATTAATTATGAGAGTCTGAAGAGAGCTGGTCACAGAAATACAAGAAGTCCATGAAGACTGAGGATATTTTCATCTGTCAGGACTAAGGGGGCTTCTTGGAGGAAGTGACTGTAAGTTACTAGAAATTGTTGCAATGTCCTAGCGGATCTTGATTTTGCAATCAAAGAACTCTCCAGGTTGGCATTTTTAAGATCTGGTGAGCAGCTGTCTTGCTTTGATGGGAAGAAGACTCTCCCATCTGGGTGGAGGAGGTAGGAAACATACTCTCGGCCCTGGGTTACTAAGCAGAGAAAGGGGCCCTGCAGGCCCAGGAGGAGCTGTCCGTTTCAGCACCGCAGCCAGTGCTGCAATTGGAGAATGTTGTCTTAGTCTCCCCTTGCCCTAGGCCCACCACTCGCACCAAACTCCCCAGCCCAGAACCCTTACTAGACACTTACTCGTGCATGCCACTTCTGGAGGGTCAAAATCTGCTCGGTAATAGCCGGTCCGGCAGGTGCAGATGGGAGACGCCTCTGAGGGGGATCTGCTGTTGGAGGGGCAGTGTGAGCAGCCCTCAGCTTCCTGGCTGGCCTTGAACATCCCTGCAGGGCAGGCTGCAACACAGAGGCCATGTGAGAATTAGTGGAACAGCGGCAGCGAGAGGCCTTTCCCTGGAATTGAGAAACGAACGATTTTGCCCACCCCCACCCCCCCCCAAAAGGTCATGGAGATACCCCCTGCACAAAATGAGCATTTCAGGTTTAAAAAAAACACAAAATCCTATTTAACACTTCCAATTCTTCAAACATCCTTAGTGAAAAGTATCTTCCTGGTACCAATGGCCTCTCTCACTTGAGCAATATGAATAATGACTCTTCCTTTTCAAGTGTGTCGAGAGATTTAATTGAGAAAATGAATCTAATGTGTAACACAGTATCTGGGACCTAAGGCGCTAGAAATGGTCATTCTCTCCCTGTTATACCTGGTTAACAGCCTTACCCTGAGCCACTCACTGAAGGAATCTTGCCTAATGTCAGATGGAAAAGGGTCCTGGTTGACCAGTGGACCAGACCCATGGTTCTTAAATGCCACATGGCAACACAAGTGAGGGGCACTGTGTGCTGTCCTAATAAGCACTTGTTATGAATGATAGTAAAGGACTAGGTTTCATGAGTGATTCTTTAAAAAGAAATTAAAGTGATTTCAAGGTCACTGGCTTAACAACATCATTTTCCCTTAATTGCATTTTGAAATGCTTTGGAGGGTGAGGCAAGAAAAGGATGGCCTTGCAAGCAGTGAACCAGGGAATGTGTCATGCACTTTGTGTCATCTATCATGTACATGGCTGCAGGGAACATTGGGAAAGCCTGGCACAACCTGACATGCCATCACAAGGTGCCAACTAGAGGTGCCCTCAGATATGAGGCACTTCTTAATTCTCTGCATGATCACCTTTGAAGAGACATGCCCCCAAAAGTCTGACTCAGTCCAGCCCATCCCCTGGGCTTTCACCATGCCTCACCTACAGAGACCTTCTACCCCAGATAGCTGGTCTCCTCCTGGCTGATTCCTCAAAATATTCCTCCTGCCTGTTCCACTTCTCTGAGACCCTTTCTCACAATCTCAGCTCCTGCCTCTTCCTGTCCCCAGGACTGTACTCTGACTCATCCTCTTCTGAAGCCAGGTAAACTTACTGCGTGGTCAAGTCATTTGGTTTTCTTACACACCTCACTAACTCATTCCACAAATATTTATTGTAACCCTTCTGAGGACCTGATCCAGGGAATTTAAAGAGCATAGCCTGCCTTCAAGAAGCTCTTGATCCAGTCCTCATACAATAATAATACAGTGTGATCTTCACTGGAACAGAAGTACCATTACAATGACTTGTCCTGATTAAAAGCTCATCTTCCCAAATATACAGCTCCCTCGTGGCAAGTGCTGAGTATTCTTTAATAACAGTAGTGGTCACCATCTGTCAACATTCTTGTTAAGTGTACTACATGGGGTTGCTATTATTATCTTCATTTTGTTAATGATGAAATTGAGACATGAAGAAGTCCAAAAAGTTGCCCAAGATCACACCGTGGGAGAAATTATAATAATAATATACACATAAACTACTTGGAAAAATATCTACAGCATTTCTAAGAAAAAAAGGAAGGACTGATTCCTATGCTGAGAAAGTTTTGTCACTCCTTTGCTCACGTGAAGCGAGCTATAGTGTTTCAGCTACTCTGGAAGTGCCCAGGGGCAGGAGCTCATCTTGGATGGGAGAACATTTCTGAATTGGAATGTTCTGGAATGTTCCATGGAGTCCACTTCTTTGGGTTGTTAGCATCTGTTACTTACAAAAGGGTTCTGAGGCCAGATATTCTGAAAACGTGGATTCAAAAAGTTAATCTCATTTTTTATTACAGAATTTCTCAAAACTTCTAAAAATGGGATAGAGAATACTATGTTTTCTCACCAGGAAGCTCTATTTTGTCGAGCATCACCTGGGAGTCAAGTTCCATGGAATGCACTGGGGTAAATGTCTAGATGATCCAATAAGGTTATTAAAGATGTCTGTTATGATCCATGTAAAAATGGGTCACTTGCTGACCCATCTAGTACATTCGAAAGAAACTTCTCTGTAGAAAGAAAAACAATAAATCTTTACTAAAAACTCAACAAATAATACACCCAAGGGAAAACCTTGAATGACATACCCAAGTATCCTAAAATTTGAATTACTGATCTATCTGTCCAAGCCCCCCCAGAATGGTCTCTCCCTCTGTTTCCTCTTCTTTCCCTTTCTTCTTCCCAGATCTCTTCCTTGTCTCCTGTGAGAAGCACCTGATCCTTTCCATTGGGAATCACCCAGCATTGCTTGGCCCCATTCAGTTCTGGGGCTGAAGAACACAGAGAAATCCCAGGCCCGAGCTATCCAAACACAGCAGAAGCCCTTTCCCTGCAAAGTGGGGGAGGGGAAAGCAGTGCCTCTCATGCATTCATCTGGTCCCTTCCACACTGCAATTTTCTTAATGTATCAGTCCAAGAGGAACAAGGTGTTCTCACTTTCTTTCCAGCACTTAAAAGCCTCCTTGCTTTACATTTAATAAGTTAACAGCATAAAAAACATCTTGATATTCACAAGTGGAGAAGGGATTTGGAAAGTGCCCTCCTGAGATTTCTTATGAAGGAAAGCAGAACAGGGTGGCCAGAAGTCTCGGGACTCCAAGGTGACCACAAGGCAAAGGAATGGAGAAGAGCTGGTCCAGGCTGGACTTCAAAGAAAGATGCTTTAAGAAAGGTTGGGGAGAGAAGTCCTGGGAAGGGGTGTGGTTCCATCCTTCCTGGGGCAGGGAGCACCAGGCAGCGGTCAGACAACCCTGCGTCTGATTCCTAGCTCTGCTGGTTCCTAAGTGGGTGATAGGGGGCAAGCCATGTGATTCCCTCAACACCACAACTTGTTCATCTGTATAAATTATCAATAAAAATAAACTCACACTTCTCACAACTGTCACAGATCATTAGAATTCAATAAACTCAAACACTAAAATGTGCGACCATTAATAAGTGCTAAATAAGACTAATTCCTCTCCATCCCAACTTAACCATTCCCTTTTGAAAAACAAGTTTTCTTTTGCAGGAACTTTTAGAATGCTGCTCATGGTAGATCTTTGAGTCCCAAAGCAGGCAAATGAATTCTGGCACACAGTGTAAGAATATGTTTCTCCACAGACTATTTGTCTTGTATAATAAGCGAATCATTAGACCTATAAATTATATCTTACCTATAATTACACAATGGATGAATCTCCTTAATATTCAAATTTCATAAGTTAATATTTTAGTAAATCTGTGTCTACACATTCCCTAATTTGTAAAGAAGCAGCATTCTTAGGTGTTTATTAAACTTTTAGACTGTAAGTTACAAGCATGCTTGTGCTCTGTTTTCTCATAGAATTAATGCTTTGAGTAATGGTGAAATTGTCAGGCTAGTCCACAAAGCCTTTTTTAACTCGTCTTGTATCAGACACCGCCAATAAAGAAATATAAGTTAACAAGAGAGTTATTTAACTAGAAATTTAACACAGAAAAATAAATAAGAAAACTCTGCTGTCCCTGGAGAAAAGGCAACTTCAGTTATTAGAGGTGATATGTGGAGCTTCTGGGTAGATTCCGACAAGGAATATTTAGTCCTAGGAAAGAAAAAGCCGACGGCCCAGATGAGTCACCTGAGTATGCAAAGCAGCTGGGAGTAACACAGTAGAGCGTGGTAGGGACTCTGGCAGCCTGGAGACCACACACCTGCCTAAGGGTTCTACAGTTTCAGAAAATAGTAATTATAAACTGTCATAGCCTAACCAATTACACATCCACACTTAAAGCATTTTAAGGTTGATAACACAATTCTTTGCTATAATATGATTTTAAAACTCAGGGGTTGCCTTTCTCTTAATACAGAATCAGGGTCAGCACTATCGCTACAGTTATTGAGCCTCTCGTTCACCAAATGTTTACTGACGATCTACCATGAGCCAGGCACGGTGCTAGAGTGTGGAGGGGGGCAGACTTTGGGGAGTGCCTTCCCTGGTGGGAAAGGTAGGTAATGGAAGGCTGATTCCGATATAGCGTGATCCGGGCTGTGCTTGTATGTGCACGGGGTGGGGGGACTGGTCGGGTAGGATGTGCATCATTTTGGGGATCCGTTCTTATGAGATAAAGACCATAAGAAACAGTTTCCTGCGGTGAGTAGGAGGCGAGATTCAGAAAAGAGGCAAAGACAAAGCAAAATAGAAGAGCTGGAAGAAAAGGGGAGGCAGGAAGGGAAATTAGGTCAGAGAGTGCCCAGCCCAGGCTCTTGGCAGACGGGCTCATTGTCATTCCAGCAGGTGAGTGGGCAGAGAGGAGGCTCACGCACCTTGCTCTGCGTTCACACAAGGCTTGCCAGTGGGACACCTGTAACGAGGAGGGCTGTGCGTGTCTGACAGCAGAGCAGCCCACAACTGCTTTGTTTCCTTAAGGAAAGGAGGTTTCCTTCCCTCCATTGCTAGTGATCACAATTCAGATAGGTGATAAATGGAGCTTTGGGGTGGCACCTCCTCCACACACATCTCTTCCCTGCCCCCGCCTTTGATAGAAAGGAAGAGACAAGACCTGAGCTCCCCATCCCTGAGCACGTGTTCATTTGCCATTCCCCAGGCATAACACGCAGCGTTTCCCTCCCCCTTTTAAGTGACAAGGGGCTGTACTCGTGACCTCTAGCTGATATCCAGAAGGTCACCTTGGAAGGCCCACCCAACTTCCCAGCGCCTCCACGAGGTAACAAATTACCCGGTGCTTACAAAGCTCCGGAGAACCGCCCCCTCTCGTCCCTGCACGCAGACTTCCAGTGACACTAAATCCATCACCTACAGAACTATTACTTTATAAAGAAACAGATTAAGTGTCTCATAAACAGTGCAGTGATTGAGATAATGGAGAGAGCCTCTCGTCCCCATCTGCGGCATCAGGTTATGAAGCATTTCCAAGCAGCCAGGAAGAGGAAATTAATAGAAGTGAGAAGGAATAACCACTTTTATGCAATTTCCTCAGGAGATAGTGGACCATCTAATCTATATTGGAGCCCTTTAACCTGTCACTCAGCACTCACCAGAGCCTCTTTAGCTCTCACAAATTTTCTTGATATCGAGGGAAGATAAAATGGAAACCTCAAAACATGATTGTATAATTTTCATATGTGGGGGGGGTGCACATCGCCTCTGCCCCTCCCCCCTCGGCTGAGGCCTCAGAAAGCAACATTTTTATGCAGCAGGAATGTGGGAGAGCTTAACTAGTCCCAGCGCATGGTCCAGGGGGTCACAGCTACTCTGCAGGAAAGAAATCTCTCCTTGCATTTTAAATGTGATTCTTCCCTCCACTGCCGCCTTCTGTCCTTGCTCTCTCTTTTTAATAATCTGATTAGTTCTTCTGATGTAATTTTTCTCCCCCAAATGAGTTTGCAAAGGTTCATGCCAATGAATATTCATCCCCTGTTTAAGAACGAGGTGCCTTTTTCTCAAGGCAGGTGCAGCTCAGCAGCTGGCTCGGAGGTCTGCCCGCAGCTCTCGGTGACAGTGAGAGGGGCAAGGCACCTGCTCCCGGCCAGGAAGAAAGCGGTTCGCAGCCCTGAGCTCCTTGCTCCTAGAACCTCCCCTTCCTCTCCACACTTGCTCCAGCTCTGTAAAAGGCAGAAGAGATTGGGTAGCTCAGCAGCTGCTGAGAACTGCGATGGGTGTGGTGGTGGCCGAGTGAGGAGGCAAGAGGTTCCTGCAAGACACGCATGCAGCTCTGCACAGCTCTTCCCTTTGGTCTTGTGGCCTCACGTTGGGCCCGGTATTTAGACTCACTCCTGTAGCCCAATGTCCCCATCGCCTTCCCATTATTGATGGCTGACACCATGGTTACTTGACTCTGGAATTCCAGGCTCCCTGGAAGGCAGTGGCAGTGGGGCTCCTGTGCTGGAATTCCCTCATCTATTCTCACCAGCAGTCTTTGCTCCTCCCACAGATGGGTGCCCCTGAACAATCCCAGGGACCCGCGTCTTGTGCTGCTCCCACTTCCCCTTACATTCACAGCAATATGTTGAGAAAACTGACAGCAGAGAAGTAATTCCCAGGCAGGCATGTGTCCATTCACCTTACTACTGTACTAGTTTGGAAGTTCTCTGAAGGCAGATGCTAGGCCTTGGCATGTTTGCACTTCCCTCTCCCCAGAGCGTAGCACCAGCTTACACTCAGGCACATGCAGTCTGTGACTGATTGAACTGAATGCTCGCCTGAGGCTGTGATAGGACCCAAAGATAAAAGCTGTGATAAAAATAACAACAACAACAATATGATCTTCATATTAGAGAGTATGAGACGATGGGCACTCCCACGCAAAGTGTGGATTCTTAAAGCTTTTCTGTAGTAAGGCCTTCGAAATGTTTAGAGTATTGATTCAACAGTTCTACTCTAAAGCCTCATTTTGAAGAAAAAGCAGGCAGATGTGGAAAAAGATTTATGTTAATGGATGTTTACTCCAGTGTTATTCAAAGCATGGAGGGAGGAAAAAGGAAGGAAGGAGGGAAAAAAGAAAAAACTTAAAATTCAAATAGTTGGATATTGACTAAATACATCATGGAGCATCCATATAATGGAATACTACATGGTCATTAAAAGTATGCTATGGAAAAATATTTTAAAAGTTGTTTTAGAACTATATAGAGAGTATAAACTTCATTATACACATATACATATGCACATGCACACGCAAAGACATATACATATACATCTATGTGCATAGTATATATAAACTCTACTCACTAAAATGAAAGCTGGGAGTGGCAGCATTACTGACGATGATTATTTTCTGCTTTTCTATAATTTCCCAGTGTTTTGTATTGTATGTATAAGACTTGAGTAATCAAAGAAAATCTCAGTCACTACATTTTTAAATTTTGGGAGGACACAAAAGTATGGATGGCATCCTCTGACCCTAAGGAGCTGAGCTGAGCAGGACGGGGCTGTTTACTGAGAAAAGCTCTACCCCAGAGGTGGGGATGCCTGTGCCAGAGGTCACTGGAGGAAGGGGAGAGTAAAGGGAAGCTGGGAAGGCTGACTGGAGAAGGCAGGACATGCACAAGCCTTGAAGGATGGGTAAAAGTTGATGCAGAAATGGGAAGGTGGGGCAATGGGAAAAGAGTCCCCAAGACTCAGAGAAAACAGCCTCCTGGGTAGTTTCAGAAGTTGCCAGGAACATGAAGCATTTATGGAGGACATGGCAGGAGGTGGGCTGGGGCACTGTCACTTCTATATGGACCTGCACACCTGAAGCCAAATGGATCTCCAGGTCCTGCCTCCCTGGGCCCCATGCCAGCTGTAATGGCCTGTGCAGAGGGGATACTCAGCTGTGTCATACATTCGTATCACTCTTGGTGACACTTGCTGAAATTGATGAATGCTGTTTACACTATGACACAGACAGGACTGTAACTTCCAGTGCCATTAAGCTGCATCAATCAGCATAGAAGTTGTTAAAGAGGTGGGGTCAGCAAGCCCTCCAGGTGATCCTGATGCAGCTGCCGACTAAAAGCCACTACCCTAGACCACCTGGGAGAGCAGAAACGTCACAGCTTGGGAGCTGAGAAAACTGCTACTTACTGGTTGTGTGACCTTAAGCAAGTTACTTAATCTTCTGAACCTCATCTGTGAAAAAAGGTCCTAGCTTTTGAAGATCAATGTATGCAGATAAACTTTCTGGAATGTAGCATCTCCTCAATAAATAGCAGATGTTTTTTGCAAGAAGCCATGCTGAATGTTTTCATCAATTACTCATTGTAAAGGGTTTAAAGTGACAACTTACTATATACTTGGAGCTGTGCTAGGCACTGGGATACACGAATGGGTGAAACACACAAAGACAAAGACCCCCATCCCACTCCCATGGAGTTGACATCCTAGTGGAGGAAGATACACCCCAACCGGTAATTCCAACAGATGGGATGAATGTGAAGAGCAGGGGCCTAATCCAGTCTGGGAGGGTCTGGGGCAAATGACATCTAAGTCTAGACATAAAGAATAAATAACAGCCATACAAGCTGGCAGATAAGGTGGGTTAGTGAGGAGAGGTAGAAAACCTTCCACACAGAGAGAGTAACATGTGCAAAGGCTCAGGAGAAAGACTCCATGAAGACACTGAGCAGTGTGTCCGTGGTCGAGGTGTAGTGTAAGTGCCACAGGCTCAGGGAGAGCGCATGTGTGGGGTGGGCTGGGCTAAATCAGCCAGTGAGGAGGCTGGGTCTGGACAGGTAGCTTGAGCTCCTGGTATCAGACCTTGGGCTTTGGGCTGAGGTCCAAGGGAGTCACTGATGGGATTAAAGTTGGGGAGAAACACAACGGGATTTTTGTTTCTGAAAGATCACACTGGCTGCTGGGAAGAGAATGAATTGGAGGAGTGGAGATGGACCAGGGTAATAGGAACAGGGAGACATAGGCAGATTCAAGAGTCATTTAGAAGAGGAGGACCTGGCGATTGATTAGGAGTCACTGTTAATCGGCAGATTTGCATTGAGTGCCTACTGGGTGCCGGGCACTGTGCTGGGTGCTGGGAGTCAGACAGAAGGACCCCGTTGTCTGGCTGTGTCCCTGCTCATCCACTTAGGTTAGGCCTTTTCCTCTCCCTGGGGTTCTCTTTTTAAAATCCATCACCCTGGCAGCGGGTTCACTGGCCCTATGACTTTGAGGGTTTTGGGAGTGACATTAGGAAAGGGCGCAGAGTGGGGAAGGTGGGATAGGGGCTCACTCAGAAACCAGAAATGATCTGGCAACTCTGGCTGTGTCTGCTCCCCAAGCCTGTCCCCTACCGACCAGTCTGCAAACAGTGCTAGAGGAGCCCCTGCACCAAGGGAGGGGTACAGTTTAGATTCAGGAATCCTCAGAGCAGCCAAAGCCTTCAGGACTTTGGAATGGGACCCCCGGGAGGCGTCCTCCAGCTAGAGACCCAGCCACCACTTTATTTCATTGGCCCCTGAAGGAGTGGCATTACCTGAGCCCCTCCCAACAGGCTGACTTGCCAGCCAGCAGCTTCTGAGAGCCCCCATGGGGCAACTTCCCTTTTTCATGCACGTCTCATTCATTCAACATGCATTTGGGGATCACTTCTATGTGCCCTGAGTTAGGTATGAGAGAGTCACTTTCTTACCATCGGGAAAGAAGAGGGTTATTGTTGAGGAGGGAAGGTAGACGTGCAGGGAATCAGAAGTGAAAGTGGGCCCAGTGGGAGCCCCCAATCCAGAGGCAGCAAATGCCAGGTAGCGATGGAATCCTCAAGGCATTGGGCTCCCGGAGCAGGGCAAGGCCTCCTGGACAAGAGCGGTTGCCACAGCCAGGTGGTACAGGAGGTGGGCGAGCCTGTGCTGGGCAGGGTGGAGGGTCTGTCATTTAGAAGAGGACAGCGGCACCCTGCCAGCAACCAGGGCAGGCTCGTCTAAGGGAACCCTCCCATTTCCCTCTCACCACCAGGGAGATGTTTCTTGGAGCTGAGGAAGGTAAGGGTCAGATCACTTTGGCCACTCCTAGGGGCCCCAAGGTCCTCTATCCTGATTGGACCCATTGGGCCACCAGCTGCCAGGCTTGGGCTCCTACTGCTATGCCAAGGTGCTGAAAGGTAGGGAATCCCCAGACGCCTCCTCCCTGGGTCCGGTCTCCACCCGAGTCAGAGCCTGGCTGCCAACATTCTAAAAACATCATCAGTCTGGTAGTTCTGGGCGACAGGGGAGGGGGACATATGCTGGCAGTCATGCTGCTGCCCACATTTTCAAACTGAAGTGTTTACCTTCTGAGAAAAATCTTATTTTTAAGTTTTTCCCCTGACACAGACCTTGATGCATTCCTTTTAAAAATAATTTATAAGCAAGTTCTTAAGATAAACGAAGGTGACTACTCACTGTTGCTCATGCTAGACGATGGTGAGAAGCCACCAGGGCTCCTGCCCTTTCCCGTGGGCCAGAAGGCCTGGGCCAGCCACCTGCGCACACAGCCAGCCAGGCCTCGTGGGTCATCACGCCCAGAACCCGCACCGCTTCCCCTGCTCTCTCTGCTGTTCACAGGGCCAATATGAAAAACAAAAACAGAAACCCAGAAACAAAACCCCAACCACAAATCTCATTTCCCCTCCACAACCTGCCAAGTCAAATACTAATCTTCTCTTAGGGAAGGTTATTTATTTCTCCCTTTCCAAGCTGCCTCACCACACAGCTTTGGCGAGTCCACAGATCATAGGAAGCCAGGGCAGGAAAGGACCTTAGAAAGATCCTCGAACAGGGTTAGCAAGTATCCAGCATAGCTACTATTAACACATCCACATGCCAGCCACGGCAGACATCACTAATCAATCATGGCACCCATTCCCAGACTGAGCTCAGTATCTTTAACTCAATGGCCCAGGTAGCTGCTATCCATGGATCAAAGTGACTCACCCCAGAGTTATGACAGGGAAAGCGACACCCAGAGAAGGCAATGAGTAACCTGGCAGAGGTGCACAGTCAGCAGGGGACCCAGAACAAGCCACAGTGTCCACTTCACCTTCCCATGGGGCCCCATCATCAGGATGAGCCTAACACGGTTCTCTGCGGACTCACTCCTACCCTGCCCCCGGCTGCCCCAACTCTCTTTCCTTCTCATCTCTGAGGTCAGCCCCACAGCACAGCCTCCTCTCGGGCTGGGAGGCCAGGGCACCTAATTATTCTCTCTGTGTGCATCTGGGAAAGAGCTGCATTATGTTTAAGTAAGTGTGGCTAAGAGGTGCCGTATCTCCAGAGAAGGTCAAGTGCTGCATATGTATAATATAAGATTAAGATTTTTCCCCTTCTGTGGTGTACTTGATAAAATAATTTTGCTGTGACCTTTCCAGAAACCCAAGAGTAGAAATGGGCACAGTGGAATTTCCAGTTTCGCCCCAGGTCACAGAGTCATAAACATATCAATCTATAACGATATTGCACACCATTCGAGTGGGACAAGTGTGAGAAAGAAATGGTTTTTATTTTTCAGTAATGATGGAGCAAAAGCTTTGAGGCTTAAATTGTCAAGCTGCATTACCAGAGATGTCTTGACAGATGAGGGACAGGAATCCCTCCCCTACCCTGGCCTGGCCTGTGGGCTCAAAGAGTGTGAGGCATGCCCCTCCCCCACCCTGGAATGTCAGAGAAAAGGGACCTGTCCAAGGTCACATAGGAGCTAAAGTCGGGTCCAACGGGCTCTGCCACGCCCTTGCCAGGAGGGTCTGCTGGGCCTGTGTCAGCTCCTGGGTTGCAGTGATAGTGGATGTAGCACTTTGCAAGTCTCAAGAGTCAACTCTGAAAAAGTGAAATCACCATGAACAATAATCAATATTGAAATAATAAGGTTATACTCATCCTCGAAATTCTCCAAGTGGGAGTGAACTTGACAAGGCAGAACATTTTCATGGCCTTTATCCAAAAGGCTGAAGGCAGACAAAGCTAGCGGAATCCATGACTTTTGCTCAGGAACCTCACCAACTCTGAAGGAGCCTCTGAACAGAGAAATGGGGCTCACAGGTTCTGGAATGGGGAGGATGCCCTTCTGAGCAGCTGGGCGGGGCCAACCCTAGGCACTGAGCCCCCAGAGGCTATGCAAGTGGACCAGTGGGTGTTGCTAATCAGAGCAGCTGGAAGAGGGCTCCCCTGCAAGGAGGTGGAAAAGGGATGAATGGTGTGTTCTCTCCAGCGGCCATTTATTTCCAAGTGTCGAGCAGTAATTTCCAGAGTGCGCTGTGTCTTCCCTATTTGCAGTTCCTGGATAAACATTAGCATCACCAACTGCCTTCAGGTTTGACAGTTAAACATGATTAAGGGAGACGCAGCAAAGATCAGAGGTGTTAAGGGTGCACTTAGCACTAGGATTTCAATGTGAACTTGGAGGAAACCATTCAACTGAAGTCACCACCAGGGAGGGCCTAGGGAATGAGCAGGGGGTGCAGACCCAAGGGAGGGCCAGGAGGGAAGGTTGGGGGAAAGTGGGGCAGGCCCTACGGAGAAGCTTGGCAAAGGACTTCCCCAAAGGAAATAAGTCCAGGGTTGAAGGATGACAGGAGACTAGGGTAGGAAGCCACGGTGCTGGTCCCTCTGCTTCAGGGGAAGGGTGGGCCAAGTCTCCCCCCAGGCCTTTGGGTCAGGCCAGTAAAGGCCTTTTACTAAATGAGAGACTAGCATTTCCTACAGAGCACAGGAGAGGGTGGGATGTTGAGCCAGCCCCCTCCCACCCTCAGCACCCTTCTAAGGTAAGGTCTATGGGTTGCCAAGCTGACCACCATCTGCTAGAATGTGTTATAAAGTTGTGTCAACATTAATAACAATGCCATTAAATATAGCAACGGCCAGTATTTCAATAAGCATTTATCCTTGGCCAGGTACTTGGGTACTCAGCATGACCTCATTTCATCCTCATAATACCCCTAAGAGACATGAGTTATAATTATTTTCATTTTGCACATTAGAAAACTGAGGCTCAAATAAAGTCAGCAGCTTGTCCAAGATCTTAAAGCCAGTAGTGAAGCTAGGAATCGAACATGGGCTGCCTGAATCCAGAGACTTGACAGTTCACTGGTTGGGGTGTTTTAAAATCAAGTAACTTTCCTTGGAACCAACAAAACTAGTGTGTAACATGTTAACTATAAATGATGCCAACATGACTTCTTGAGGAAAAGAGTATCAGTTTCTGAGTTACAACCTCCACTACTTACAGCCATAGGAAGAGAGTTCTATTATCTTTTTGAGTCTCAGTTTTCTCATCTGTAAAAATGGAATAGCAATAGTTTCTATCTCATACAATTGTTTTGATGATTGAATGAGGTAATGAATATACAATGTTTGGTGCACTACCTGGCCTGCAATAACTACTCAATTAAAAGTAGCTGTTATATTATTCTATGATAAAATTATGCTGTGTTCACTATAGGTAATGTGTCAGCACCTTGCTATTGTGTTATATTTTTAAAAGTCAACATTTGTCCCACCACATGGAACAGTCCCTTCAAGGTTTGGTAATACTTGGGCATAGGCTTCAATCACTAAAATCCAGGGATATAAGCAAAAGTATATGTGGCTTCTGCACAGTGGCCATCCAGAGAGAAAGCTAGCTCTTTCCTCCCTTTCTTTATTCTGGCTGGCTGGACAGTAGACATGGTGGCTAGAGCTCAAGCAGCCATCTTAGACTATGAGGTAGAAATTGTGTGCTAAGGATGTCAGAGCAACAAGTTAGAATATACTTGGGTCTCCAACACCCTACCATGGAGTGCCCTACCAGCCTGGATTTATTTTACATGGTATAAAAGAAATCTCTATATTTTTAAAACCACATTATCTTACCTTTTTCTATTTATCATAGACAAACGGAATCCTAACATACCATTTATTTTCAATGAAACTAGGTAAGGAAGATAGTATCATTCCCATTTCACTGGCAATGACACTGAGGCTCGGAGAGGTAAAACAATATTTTGCAGCTAGTCTGTGGCAGAAGCAGAATTCAAAACCAGGTCGGCCTCCCTTCAAAGCTGATTCTTTTTCCAGTTATTTACTAAGATAAATTATTCATGGGGGTCTGGGCATTCTGTTTGTACAGGTATGTGCACTGAGGCTGGAGACCACACATGTTCAAGTGCACACGAGGTCAGGTGAGAGGCTTGGGAAAGGGACAAGATGAGTTTCTTTCCTGCTCACTGAAGACATCTTGCCCTACTTTCCCTGCCTCCAAAGGGAGGGGAAAAAACCAACAACTAGAGTCTATGTCATATGCTGGCTCTGAGCCCCTGAGTCCCTGCCTGAGTGAATTCCTGACCAGATGTAAAAAGGTGATGTATGGATGTGGTCGCTGTGTATTCTGCAGAGGCCTTCTCTGAAAGGCAAATTCGTCTTCCCAGTGGCTTCTGGTGGGTAGAGGGAAATAAAGAGAGTGTAAATAGTGGGACTGGCTGCATTTCCAGAGGACCAGGGGATGCTTGGGCAGCTCAATAGTGGGGGGAGGAGAGAGGAGAGTTCACTGACACTAACTGTCCCTAACTCTAGTGGGTGCCAGCTTCCTAGAATATGAGATGTTTGCTATTTACAGGGCATATGGGCACCTATAATTATTATTTACTGACACCCCATACCAAGCATGCTGAAGGAGCTTATCACCTTTATGCCCACTTCCCAGATAACTTCAGGACGGGGCATAGGGACAGAAGTAGCCAGCCTGCTTTCCATCAGCATTAGGGAGCACAGAACAGTGAGTGCCAAGGAAACCGCGAGCACTGAAGTCTAGATCTCATCGTCGTCAGACTAATAATCGTTACAATCCTATGAAACTTCATTACTGAATTCCCCCTGTACCATTTCTGCCCGTAACGCTCATTTGTTAATAACCAAGATAAAGGTCCATAAAACAATATTGCTCCCCTGTAACGCGTCTTTCTCCTTGCTCTCAATAAGAATCCAGAATTTCATCAGAAGAATGTAAGCGCTTCACCAAGATGTGTCAATTATTTCGAGATGACAGGTATTCGATTCCCAAATTCATCAGTGGGGACTGAAAATGTATTGGCTCATCAGGCAAAGTACATTCCTGGAAGTGCCCTCACCATTTGGGAATCAAATAATAATTGCAATACCAACACTTCGACTTTCTAATGGAATTTTTCAAGGAGCTAAAGAATTTGACACGTTCCCCTACCAACCCACTACCAGATTCATCTTCTTTGTGGGTTTCCGGATAATGAAGGCACTCGTTTTATTTTTCCCATTTCCCAGAGGAAGAAACTCAGATTCTCAACTCAGAAGCTGAGTGACTTACATGAACAAAGCATGTTGGAGGCAAAGGAAAGATATGTAGCAGCTCTTTCACTCTGGGGTTCCAATCACTTGACTACATAGCTTCAGAAACATCACTCCTTGGATCCAAGCCCTGACCTGGCTTTTGGGGAGACAGAGCAGAGAATTCTCAAGGAACACAAACCAGATGGAAGAACCAAATGTTAACAGTAATTATCAGATAGCACGATTAATGTGAAGAAAGCAGCATGTATAGGAAAAGAAGCAGTCCTCTCTATATATTAGTTGGGAGAGAGAGAAAGTCCCTTGGAGGACATGACAACTGATACGGGTTTTGAAGCATGAATAAGAGTTTACTAAGAAGATAAAATGAAGGAAGGCATCACAAAAGTACGGTGGTAGGAAAGAATCAAGGATGCTTAGAAGCTAGCTGATGTCCTTGCTGAATGCCCATCACCAATTTAAAGAAGCAGAAAATTTTACCTTCATGGAGGCAAAATATCGGGTATTCCAAATTGGCTGGAATTAGTCTTAGAGTGGGGTAGAATGTTAAACTGAGTCATGAAATACGTAGGAATCATAGATATATGTTGGGATTACCCTCAACTCCCAAAACTGAGTCTCTTGATGAGTGCTGCCAGTTCCTCCCTCTCGCAAGTAATCCTTCCTGCCCTCCTCCTTCTGACCTCTCAGAGGTAATCGAAGAACTTCTTGGGTCTGACTGATTCTGGACAGTGGGATACAGATGGTTCAGCCCTGCATAGGGCAGCCCAGACTTCCTAGCCCTGAGATAAGCACCTTCCTAATGCCCCGAGTCCACCTGTTTGCATTTTATGGGACCTCTTTTGTCCAGAGCAGAACAACAGAAGTGCAAAGGGGCCCTTCTGAGAAAAGGAGTTAGTAGATGTGATGGAATGAATGTCTGTGCCCCCCCAATTCATATGCTGAAGCCATAACCCCCAATGTGATGGTATTTGGAGGTGGTGCCTTGGGAGGTAATTAGCGTTAGACTAGGTGATGACAGTAGGGTCCCCATGATGAGATTAATGCACTTATGAGAAAGAGGTGTGAGATCTCTCTGAATGCAGGCACCGAAGAAAGGGCATGTGAGGACATCATGAGAAGTCGCCCTGTAAACGGGGTGCAGCTCCTTATCCGGCACTAATCTGCTGGCATCTTGATCTCAGACTTCCCAGCCTCCAGAACTGCGAGGAATACATGTCTGTTGTTTAAACCCCTCAATCCGTGGTATGTTGTTAAAGCAGCCTGAGTTCAGACAGTAGGGATGTGCTTCCTTCCCTCCAAGGCCCTGGCCTTTCCTCCAGGCGTAGGCTGACTCCCTTCTCCCGGGGAGGCCTCCTCCCTGCCCAGAATCAGGGCTGTACTTCAGGCCTTCCCAGGCAGGGCCCTGTGTGGATTTATGATTTAATTTGTGTGTATGGCACTAAGAAATGATTTCTGGGCTGGTCACTTAAGAAATGATTAAAGACCATCATTTCAAACCCACAGCACTCTCTGGGGGAAGGGAAGCAGTCTGAGACAGAAGGAGGTGTCGGCAATGCACTGAGATGGACGCGTGGCAGGAGACACCAGCTATGGGCGTGGGGGGCAGGGGGCCAGAGGCAGGGTGGGCAAGGCCCTTCTCGCTGCTGCGGCTGTGAGGGCGAGCGTGTGCTGGGAGCAATGAGCGACGCCCTCAGGAGGAGATGAGCTGCCAGCATCAGACATTTGTGACGCTGTCTTTGTCCACACAAGCAGACGCCGTCTGAGGCCGGCACTGGAAAAGCCAGCCGCGTCTCCCTTCCTCGGCATCTTTATGATCTCAGAGCAGTAAACCTGGGCCCAAAGGTGGCTGCATGTGAAGGAAGAAAACAACTCACAGAGGCCTCTGTCATCCACAAGCTTCCATGCCCGATGCAGACCGGAAGCCCGCGTGCGTAGCTCTAAATCACCCTGACGTCTCTTCCAAGCCAACAGCCAAACGTCACACTATACCAATTTATGAGGCGTGGCTATAAAGCTCTGAGACCAGGTAATGAACTTGGGAAGACACACTCAGCTCCCCTCGAGGAAGTCCTCAAAGTCAAGGCTGTTCCCAGGACCTCGTGTGTTAATCATCCAACTTGGTCACCAGAAAACAAGGAGCCCTGGACCGGCCTGCTTATAATGTCACAGGAGGCGGCAATGGGGCAGCAAAATTTACTCTGAGTGTTGACTTCAACACCTAGGTTCCAAATCAGTCCCTAAACCCTTGCTACCTGTGAGGTCATGGGCAAGACCCACTGTAGACTCTCTGAGACATGGTGGACTCATCTGTGAAATGGGGACAGGGGGGTAGGAACAGCTCCTCCCTCTCCTTTGCTGCTAACTGGTGAACACTTAGGAGGCTTGATTGGAATGTGAATTACAGCTCCCCAGGCTGCTCACCTGAGCCTCTCCTAACATCCATCATGATAAATGATGGTTTGATTTTTGTAAGCTCCTTCTATGCTGAATAACAAAAATAAATGCTAGAGCACATCTTCATCTGTTTTACAACATCTCTCAGCAGAAGGAACAGGGAGACAGAGGCCCTAGGAAGGAAGGGGCTGAACCCCCAGCTCCATCCTGGGTGTGAATCCCCCTCTCTGGACCTCACTGACCCCTTTGGTGAAATGAATGCTTAAACGGGATTCATTGATCCGCCCATCCCTTTAACGCACGCTCGCTCTCACAGTCATTCATCCATCATTCGGCCACAGCACACACCTTCATTAAGCAAGGGCCGAATATGATTCAAAGGCAAGCAAGAAGCAATCTGCACCACAGGGAGCTCACGCCCTGGTCTGGAAGACCTCTCCCAGCTCTGTGAGCCAAATCCAACCATGAGCACTGTCCTTTCCAGGCTGTGCCGATGAGTCACCTGGGACACCCTGAAATTAAGGGCCATGCTCACCCAGCATGTGGAAGGCAAGGTGGAGACTCAGCTCATCTGGATTCAGGCCTCCTATAGAGATTTTCCCATTAGTCTGCAGGGTTCCTCCATCAATAATGATACCACCCGTAATGAAGATAAATATTTTGCAAAGAACTGTCACTTTTTCACATGGGAAAAACCTATTCAAATTAAGTTTCTCCTCTCTCTCTCTCCCTCTCTCTCTCTCTCTCTCTCTCTCCCCCCCTCCCTCCTTCCCTCCCTCCCTCTCCCTCTCTCCTTCTCTCCCTCTCTCGTCTCTCTTTCTCTACTTTTGTTTGATTTTCTTGGCATATCTCTGAGCTAAAAAAAAACAAACACAGAAATCTATTCCTGAAAGGGAGAGAAAGGACCACATCTAGCAAAGATTCTACCCACTGCCTAGATAACTATTTCGCTGTTCTGCCACCACAAACACACCCCTGTGTTGGGGCTTGCTCAGCTGCCATCATCACTTGCTCCTGGGAAGTGAGGGTGCCCCATGTGGGACAGAAGACTCATGCAGACCAGGGCCTCGAGGACTGCACCAGGCTCCCTGGGAAGCCAGGGGATGGAGCAAGAGGGTCAGACATGCAGTGGGCTCACTGGGCCTTTATTCTCATCGTTATTTTTAATGTGTAGGTTTTAATGAAGTTGAGCCGAGTAGCACTAACTCCTGCCTACTACACAACAGTTAGAAGATCCAGTTAGAGAAACAGGAGAAGAGCAGGTGGGAGTCTCCCCACCTCTTACCTGCCCTCCTGCCTCCAAGCTCCAGAGAAGTTTTTCCTTGTGGTAGAAATGAACTCCACCTCACCCCACTCACTCTCTCTCAGACCCATTTCATGCCATTTCTGCTGGGATCAGGGCTTGACCCAGGGCTTCCATCTTCTCTTCTGTATTTTCAATCTCTGTCTGTAGGCTGTCTCCTGTGAGCCGTCCACAGGCAAATGACCCACGACTTGTTGCTTCTCTAACTCTCCCTCCTTCCCTCCCTTCACATCCAATTGTCACCACATCCTACCATCTCTGCATTCTGAGCTGTTGTGAAACCTCCTGATTTCTGTCCCCGCTTTGCTTCAAGCCCTTGTCTTGTCACCAACTCCCTGGTTTCCCTGACCTCAGCCTTCCTCCTCTGCACACCTGCCAGAAAGGTTGTTCCCTAACACAGATCTGATGGTGCCACCTTCCTGCTTCACACCTCCCAGGTGCTCTCCTACTATGGCAAGGAAGCCTGGTGTCTCGACTTGGCTTTCCCACAATCCCTCAGGATCAATGGCCCTGTCACCTTTCTAGCCTCTCCATCAGCCTCTCCCTGCCTGGCCCACCCATGTGTCAGAACTGCTCAGGGCCCCTCCTGGGAACACTGCATCCTTTGAACAGTTCTAGATGCCTATGCCCTATCCACCAAGCTTCCCGCACTGGGTATGCTTGGCTGCTTTCCCCGCCAAGCTGCTCCCGGTACCCCAGGGTATCTCTGTCTGTCAGTACCCAAAGAGCGCTCACGAACTCACACTTAATGAACAAAAATGTGGGTTCAGATAAGGCAAACCTTTAAGAGCTCAGATTTTTTTTTTACATTTCCCCCACTATATGACTGCTATGACCTTCCAAGATGTGGCTGACGTGGATTCCACAATCTGGGTGCTATTCTCACCTATCTCTGAACCTGGAATGTGCCCATTCCCTTTGGCTTAGCTCACAGTCCACCCTATCCATGACAGTGGCCCATGTTTCCCAGTTGGTATGAATGTCTTCTCCCAGATCAACCCCTTAACACTGTCCATGCATTTGCATCCTGTCATCACCAACACTGTCCATCTTCTATTACAGTGTAGGATATGGAGCAGGGGTGGGGGGAAAGAAAGAGATCTTGGTTACTCACCAAACTGTATGTTTTTGAGAGCACAGGTTATCTCAGTATCCTTATGTGTCCAAGGTCCTGTCCAACTCAGGTGGCTGCTTCAGGTCTTTGTTAATTGAATTCATTATAAGACTCCTTATATTCACATTGGCTCTGGCTCTCATGTCTGTCCATGGTGATCCCACAATCCTCCAACTGAACTCCTGGCTCCCCTGGGCTCTATTCCTGGCCTCGACTCACTTTTAGGGATTTTTGGGAAATACAGGATTTCCTGCAACTCTGAGTCCTGCCTACCTTGCCAATCATTCATGCCAGGGAGAGCTTGCATTTAATGCCTCTCAGCCTGGGCCTTCTGCTTGGATCTCTCCATTCCTGCTGCTGTCCCATCTGCCTCACAGAGAGGCACCCAGGCCTCCTCTTCTCCTTCCCCTTCCTCCCCCAGGAGCTGTGCAGCTCTGAGTTCTCTGCCACAGAAAAATGGCAGTGCCTTGTGTGCCCTCCTGCTGTCCTTCTGTTGGCCCTGCCTTTATAGTCATCACTACTGCCTTTTGAATCTTCAAGGGGTCAGATCTCCACCTCACTGGAGCTTCTGGCTCACAGGGGCTGGAAGCATGGGAACTACATTTCCCAGAATGCTGTCCTGGAGGGATTAGAGCCCACCCACCAGATTTGTAATCGGAAAAGAGGCAGAAGCTTTGATGTGGCTCTTGGACAGGGGTAGTGACCAGCACATGAGAGTTGGCAGATGTGAAGTTTTGCAGTGACTTCCAGCTGTTTCTATGCCTCAGCCTCAGTGCTAGAGGCAGCTGTGACCATGGCCAGCAGGGTCTTCTGGCTACTGACTCCCTGAGAGTTGGTGGCCAACCTGAGAGTAATTGATGGCCCAGCCTGATGGCTGTATCCTCACTCTTTTCAAGAGTTTTGTAAGCACCTGAATTCCTATGTCAAATCTGATTCTACTTGAAATAACCTGGGATATATCTATATCAACCTCATTCCTCTCCCACATAGCATTTTTTAAAAATAGGTTAAAATATTTCCTCCCAAAGACTTCCTTTTATGCCACATTTCAATATTCTAAGAAATTGTGAGGAACATATTCAAAGGTACCAACAATATTAAATTCCTCAAAGACTTCATGCACTTTGCTGATGAGAGAGCAGAGGATAAGGTAGAATCCTGGTCCCTCTTCCTCCCTCCCTTCCTCTTCTCCTCCCCTCCTCCACCTGATTCTTCTCCTCACTTCTCTAGAGGGAGATGGGATGGAGATTTGGAATAGAAGATGCCTGTCTGAACTGGAAGATGTTGGATGTAAAAGCAACAGTAGATACTGAATACACAGTGGTTACATGCCAAGCACTGTGCTAGATGCTGTAAGAAATTATATGATTATATTACTTAATTCTCAAAACAACACAATACCCATGCACAATAATAACAGCAAATGGCCACTGGGCTCAGTCTGAGTGGTACTATGGTAAGGGCTTAGCTACACTGTCATGTTCAGTTCTTCCACCAGCCTTCTAAGTAGGTGCAGGGTTTACACCTTTTAATAGATGGAGAAATCAAGACACAGAGAGGTTGAGTGATCTGTCGCAGGTCCTACAGGAGTACACAAAAGAATCAAAATTCAACCCAGGTCTGTGTTGCTCCTGCCTGAACAAAGATTAATGAAGGTGAGATTTGAAGCTTCAGACCATGACCTCGGCCATTTTCACTGGCACTCAAGTCTTAAAGATGCTACATAGCCCCACTGCCAGCACCCACCTCTCTGAGTCTTCTCGCACCTGTTCCCCTCTACTTCCCTAGAACCACACTCCTCAGACTTTGCAAACATGGACTTCTGAATGTTCTGCTTTTGGCCCACCCCAAGCATCTCCAGACGTAATTTGACTAAAGCAGTTTACACCTTCTTACAAAGAAAGCTTAGCTTTCCTCTAAACAGTTTCCTTTAGAAAGAAGCTGATTACCCTTGCACTTAGCAACAGGATTTGGGGGATGGTTCTGATGTCTCTTCCTGGCCTCTCTACTTTCTCCTTTGGCCCCAGCTTCCCCTTCTGAAACCTGGTTCAGGGTCACTCCACATCCTCTGTGAAGCCTTCCTGTGGCCCAAGGTTTCATCTTACTCAGGGCATCACATCTGGACCAGTAACACTGCATTCCCATAAGCCTCTTTTCTCTCCATCCCTCCCTTTCCAAATTTTGCAAATAACTCCCAATTCAGGGGGACAGGGCCAGCCAGGGAGTCAGGGTTGCCACAGTGACAGCACCACGAGGCAGTTGGCCCCATTAATCCTGACAAATCCCCAAAACCACTCTAAATAAACAGCAAGTGCTTCATAGATATAGATCCACACCTCTTCCAGCCAGGGGACACCTCCAAGTCCCTTTTATGCCCTGGGCCCCTCTGGACATATGTAGAAGGGCTTGGAGTGACTATTTTTACTCAGATATTCCAATTCATCCCCATATCTTGAAGAAGAGAGATACCTAGGGCCATGGGTGACAGGAAGAGAAGGAAGCAATGCTGCAGTGGACAGTAAATCAGCCTCAGATTCTACCACGCTGCCTCTGAGAGAGGGTACATGGGTACACGGGGACAGTAATTAGCGTACACACAGCCTCACATGCACAAATCGTAGAACTATTATTTTGTAATTTACATAATGAGGCCTATGGAATAACAACCAAGCTGAAGGGAAAGGGAAGGAGAGCAGCCCTAAAGGAGCTTAGGACTGCTCTGCAAGGGCCTCCCTGCCCAGTTCCCCACCATCGCTATCTACTAAATGGCTGGTTTCCAGGACGAAGGAAGCAGATTGAGGCCTCCTCTCACATGGGGCTTGGGGGCAGAGCCTTTCAGAGTACTTGCTCTGTCAGGTAATGTGTGGCATCAGCAGGCAGAGGTCTTACACAGCACCCATTGGATGGAGGCATGGGACCCATTTGGATGGAGATGTGGGCCCATTGGCAGGTTACTGTTGTTCTGAAGGCTCAGAGCTAGATGGTCAACTCATTCTAGCCTTCTGGGCCATCACTTCCCAAGCCCAAGAGAAGCATCAGTTCTCTAAGAAAGATATTATGGTGGGTAACTCTTTAGTGATTGGTTGGTTTATTTTCAAACGTATGTCCACAACTCCCCACACACTCCTAACCCATGCACTGTTTTGGGCTCAGTATTATGGTGTTGGATGCTGGAGATCTGTAGTGCCTGCTCATAATTACTCTTTCCTGGAGGATGCTGTGTTCTCAGAAATCAAAGAGAAAATAAGGGGACCCAGAGAAGGGAGTGAGCCTGTCCAGATCTATAAGGCATCTGTCCTGGAAGCCAAAAGTACTCAAAAAGTGCCAGCTGAATCTGAAGCCACGGTAGGACAAGGTAAAATTCTCCTGAATTCAAGACTTTTGTTACTGGATTCTTTTAGGCTTAGCCCCGTTGCTGTTGTGGGCACCTATTCTCCCCAAGAAAGATGCATGATCAGATTTCTCTGGGCACAACCTCCCTCTGCCTCTCTCTTATACAGGTGGTACCTTCTCTGTTCATTTGTCCATCAGCACACTGGCCTTACAGACTTCTCTTCTCCTTCGGAAGACCCCACCCAGATGGCTGTGGCCAAAGAAGTGCTGGCTTTGCAGTGCCCAAACCACAGGGTGCAAGAAGGTGGGCAGAGCTGCTGGCCCAAGTTTCTACCTGTGCACAAATTACATATGCAGGAGCTCAGTGTGAGGCTGGAGAGCTGGGTTTAAGGTGCCTTGTGAGGTCAGCTCTTATCTCTCCAGGAGACAGTCAGCTTCAGGCCCTTTGGTTTCGCAGGGCACCTCCCTGGGAGGACCCATGCCTCTCTGTCCCAGAGCATGTCAGTTCTCCCACTTCTTTCCTTCCTTCTCCCCACCCTTTTCACCTTAAATGAGCTCGTATTAAAGCCCTCCTTCCTTCTCATACTGGGCCTCTAAGAGTCTGGCTTCTTACCCCATCAAACCCACTGTTGGCAGGACCTGGGGGATTCAGGACCTAGCGATGACTGCTTGGGCTCCAATCCAGGATCTGCTTCTGATTGCTCTGCAAACTTTGTCTAACTTGTGCTACCCTCTGGACCTTGGTTCCATTGTCTGCAAAATGCAGTGATAATAATAGACCTACGTCTAAGAGTTTATGAGGATAAATGAATTGATGTCTATTACATGCTTTCTATAGTCTACTGCATAGCAAGGGCTCCAAAACTGTGTTCAAAGTTCTAGGGGCTGGTTAATATTCAGAAGTAAATGACTAAACCAATGGCAAAGGCTGACCTTCCAGGGAGTGTGAATTCTTGAAATTTAGCAAAGTCAACCCCAGAAGGCTTTAGCTGCTCCTGGGCATCCTACCGCCTGTTGCTGGGTTGTGGCCCCAAGAGAGGTCTCCATGGGCCACCTCAGCCCCTCCTGTGCCAGGAAAGTGGCATATGTCTGAGGATCTTTATGTTTCCCTATGTCTCACATCCCACATGCTGTTCCTTTAGCTCTCCCTGCCCACTCTCTCTTAATCCAGTCCATCCTTCTACGATATGTCCCCCTTCCCCAGGATGAGACCGTTTCCCAACAAGTCAGCTTCCATCTATCTCACGGCCCAGTAATGTACACCAGAAGGCATGGCGTGCCTGTCAGAAGACCCGGGTTCTGGGACAATGGAGAGGGCAGGAGGGATGGCTGACACTGGAGCTGGGATGGGGCAGGGCCATGACTGCAAGTCAGAGGCATAAGGGCTGAGGAGGTGCAGAGAACAGGGGACACCCACGGTATCTGAGGGAAGAAGAGGACAAGTTTGGGAGAGGGTCATGGTGAGCTGAGGCTTCAGGGTGGAGCTGCAGAGCTGTCAGGGCTGCTGCTCCCACAGAGAGAAGTGGACGGTCCTTGGGACTCAGCTCAGCAGCAGGGGATGGGGGGTGCGGGGGTGGGGGGGCACTGCATCCTCCCTGGAGCTGAGACTTGTTCCAAGAGATTCTGTACCTACTCTTTCTTTCTGTACCTCTCTGAGATGTTCCTGTTGTACAGCACATTCCAGAATCTCTCTCTCTCCCTTTTTTCTTTTTTTCTTAAACAACTTTATGGACATATAATTAATATACCATAAAATTCACTGTAAGTGCACAGTTCGATTATTTTTAGTCAATTCATGGAGTGGTGTGACCATCACCACAATCCAATTTTAGATCGCTTCCCTCACCCCCAAACATTCCCTCACGCCCATGTGCAGTCAATAACTGCTCCCAACCCCAATCCCGGGCAACCAGTAATCTACTTTCTGTTTCTATAGATTTGCCTTTCCTGGATATTTCGTGGGCTTATTCTATATTTTCCTTGCATCTGGCTTCTTTCACTTAGCATAATGTTTTTGAGGTTTATCCGTATTGTAGCATACATTAGTACTTCACTCCTTTTTATTGATGAATAATGTCCTTTTGTAGGAATACACCACATTTTGTTTGTTCATCAACCAGTTAATAGACATTTGCATAATTTTCACTTTTTGGCTATTATGAATAATGCTGCTGTGAGCATTTGCATGTAAGTCACTGTATGGACATATGTTTTCATTCTCTTGGGTAGAAAGCTAGGAGTCGAATTGCTGCATCATATGGTAAATTTATGCTTACCTTAAGAAACTGCCAATGTGTTTTCCAAAGTGGCTGTGTAATTTTACATTCCCACCTGTAATATCCAAGGGTTCCAGTTTTTAAATTTAAAATTTAGAATTATAGCCATGTTAGTGGGTGTGAAGTGGCATCTCCTTGTGGTTGTGATTTTCATTTCCCTGCTGACTAATGTTGAGCATCTTTTCATGTACATGTTAGCCATTTGTATATCTTCTCTGCTGAAAAGCCTATTCAAATCCTTCACTCACTTTTTAATTGAGTTGTTTGACTTCTTACTATTGAGTTTTAAGAGTTCTATATATTCTAAATATAAGTCTCTTATCAGATATGTGATATGCAAATTTTTTCTCCCAGTCTGTGCCACGTCTTCTAATTTTCTTAAAGGTATTTCTGAGAAACAAAAGTTTTAACTTCAATGAAATAAAATTTTTCAGTTTTCTCTCTTATGGATTGGACTTTTGGAGTCAAAACAAAAAAAAATTTGCCCTAAGGTCACAGGATTTTCTCCTAGAAGTTTTATAGTTTTGGTTTTTCCATTTAGCTCTATGATCCATTTTTGAGTTAATGTTTGTGTATTGTGTGAGGTAAGGGTCTAATTTTATTTCTCTTGGCTATATATATCCAATTGTCCCTCCACTGTCTCTTCTTTCTAAATGAACACCAGGAACCCACCTCTTGGGATGCTTTACAACCATCAATGTGACTCTGACCATCCATTCATCCCCAGATGCCTCAGATGGAAGAAAGGTCTAACACAGCCTACAAGGTAGGAGAAAAGTCCCAAGGTCTGGGCTCCTACCCATGCAAGTCCCTTGCAGGGTACATAGCATAATCCCTCCCTCTTAGAGTGACCTGTCCATTGCCTACACTGGGGAAGATGGCAATGAGAGAGGAAAACTGTGAGCATGAAGGAGACAGAGGCAGGAGAGTGGCCTCCTGATAGCTGCCTGGCCCTTCCTACCACACGGGGGTGAGAGGAGCCGTGGATGATGCAATATAAGCCAGCATACCCCATTATTGGCCAAGCTCCTATCCTTGGCTAATAAAAAATGCCACCAGCCCCTAGCTATTGGCAGCTAGTGCCAGGAAGCCAAAGAAAGACATCTCATCATCTCTAGATATCTCATCAGGTCTATGTGAGCCTCAGATAAACTGATTTGCTCTCTGGGGGCTTGAGTCGCATGCTGACAGGGATGGGGAAACGTGGGCCTTGTGACTGGAGAGCGGGAACTCGGACAACAGCTCAGCAGCAGGCCTGCTCATCAGAAAGCTCCCAGACTGCTCGCTATCGATTCCCATGCAATCTAACCCTGACACAGACAAAGAAACACGCCGGCAGACTCGCTGGCACTCTGAACGTCTGAATTCCCAGACGGGCAGTGCTGCCAGGGTGGCTGGCAAGGCTGCCTCTGCCTCCTGGGAGGGCCGCAGGGACAGGTGGGAGGTGCAGCCCTGACCGGAAGTGCAGGGTCGCCTGGGGATGGCTCAGGAGTCAGCTCTCCACGCTCCAGGAACTCTGAAAACAGCCTCCTGCATCCAACACCTAACACTTCAGAGACCACCAAACACTCCCAGAAACCTTTCTTAACCTGTTAGGCACCTGCTCCCATCAGACTCCAGAAAGCTTTCAAAAAACACAGCACACAGAATGGCAAATGTATTCCAGCCCTGGCTTCTTTTGAGCAGCTGGCTGAACTATATGTGGAGGGCTCTCCCTCCTGGCCTGTGGGTCCTACTCCTCCCTCCCAACCCCATTCCACTGCTGCTTTGCTCACATGCTCTGACATTGTTCACATGGCCTTTACCAAGAGGTCACATGCTTAAGGAGGAGGGAGAGCTCCCCAAAATGTGAGGATTGAAAAGAGCCTTGATCATAACTTGGTGCCATCCCTACATGTTCAGATGGGGAAGCTGAGGCCCAGAGGAGAGGTGATTGGTCAAAGTCCAGAGCATAGGAGCCTGGACAAGGTCTGTGTTAGTGCCATTGCCTCTGGGCCAATGACCAGCACCTTCCCAGGTGGGAAACACAGCAGTGGGTTTTGATAATGAAATGATTCAAGGTCTAACTGAAAGTGTTTTGTTTAGTAGCAGATGGATAAGAGTATCTCTGAAAGCAAGGCTTCCGTTGCAGTTATTCAATTAAACCATAGAGTACTAAGTAAATATTGAAGAAGAATTAACCCTAAAAAAAAATCATCCAATGGTTTTACATATAAAATCTGGGGTTATAAAGTCTGGAAAGAAACCCTGAACATCTATAGAAAGTTCTAAACTTGCATTTGCTCATTCATTCATTCATTTAACAAGTATCCATTGATTGAAATGCATCATGCATGTTTAAATCTGTGAGCTCATAATGATACCTAAAATAAAAATCCCCATTGGTCCACTTTGGAAGATGTAAGGACCAACTCATTATCTTGAAAACTGATAAAGAGAGAGAGTCAAGCACTTCCCTGCCTTTCCTATACCAACTATACCTCAGAGTAACCAAATAATTAATGAGAGTAAGTTTCTCCTTATAAAAGTATTACAGCTAATATACGCAGGAGGAATGACAGAATTAGAACATTCACATTTTGTAAGCTCTAATGAAATACTGAATCTTGGCAATGATAATCATCACCTGTAACATCACAGAGACAACCAAAAACAAGGTGTTTCCTGATGGAAGAATATGAGACAGACGTATTCTTTCCACAGAAACAAACCTGAATCATAATCAAGCCTCATCAGTCCAACATCCATGAAATGTCGGGGACAGAGAAACAAGTTCAGTGAAACCACTGGCATGCAATAATGGGACACTCCACAGTACAAAGTACCTGATTTCTTCAACAAATGGATTTCAAGAACAAAGCAAGAGAGTTGGAGTGAGAACTATAAATTGAAAGAGACTAAAAAGACACAAACAATTGCAATTTAAAGACCTTCTTTGGAGTCTGATTCAAACTAAAATAAATACTGTAAAAAAAGTGAGACATGCTATATGGTGACGGGAGAAGATATGACCTTGGGTGGTGGGCACACAGAGCAATATACAGATCTTGTAATATAGAAACTCACATCTGAAACCTATATGTTCATATTAACCATTGCCACCCCAATAAATTTAATAAAGTGTTTAATAATAATAAAAAAATGAAACATTCAGGAAACATTGAAAACTCACTGGATATTTGATGATATTCAGAAATTATTGTAAATTTGTTTAGCTATAATAATGGTATTGTGGTTATTTTTTCTAAAAAACCTTCATCTTCTGGAGATACACACAGAAATATTTCTAGATGAAATGATATGATGTCTTAGATTTTCTTCAATATAGGGGAATAGATGAAAACAGATTAGCCTTTTATTGATAACTGTTGAAGCTTTCTACTTTTGTCCATCTTTGAAATTTCCCATCATAAATATGTTAAAAATATTTTTTGAGCTCCTACTAGGTGATAGGTGCAGAGGATGCAACAGTGAACCAGAGAGAGAATAAAATTACTCTCACGGGGCTTCCATTTTCGTGAGGAGATGGGGAGGAAGAGAAGGTCAATTAACTAATGCACAAGAAAATGTCATGTATTGATAAATGTTTTTAAGACAATAGAACAAGAAAAATGAGGGTGATAAGGATGGGAAGCATAGGGTGCCTCAGACTTTAAGATTGGGGAGAGGGGGGGAGTCAGAGCCAGCCACACAAAAGAGGCAAAGAGGCCACATCAATCCTCCCAACTCAGCACACTCAAGTCTCACCCTCTTTAAGTACTCTATTAAAAGTCATGCTATTGTCATGAAGACTTCCTATCCCTCTGGCTAGCTGGACATGATCTCTCCCTCCTCTGAGGTTTCATTGACCTGTACCTGCCTTTCCCTGAGATCTTACTGCTCTTAGCCTAGTATTGTGGTTATGTGGGCACAGTCACCCTCCGGCAGACTGTGATGTCCCCAGTAGCAGAGACCATTGGCTCTACATTGTTTCTCAGCAAAAAGGAAATGAATGTTGGGAACTGGGGTCTCCTTAGCAGTTTTCCCAGGGAAGCATGCTGTGATGTTGAAGAAGGTTTATAAGCAAGGCAGAGCAAGATCTGATCAGCAAAGAAAGATGGGCTGGGAGCAGGTCTCCTTAGCCTTTGAAGAGGATCCTCTGCAAGAAGGTGACCTTGATCACTGCCAAAAAGCTTCCAGGTGAGTGGCTCAAGCAATCATCAAAATCTTTAATACAAGATCACAAATGTCAGGTTTCAGAGCAAGAACTGGAGGATCAGAGTGGTTGAGTGAGTGGCCTAGGGTCACGCAGCAGGTTAGAGTAGAACTAGCAAGGAGACCCAGATCTCTGGAAACCACGCCTGCACTCAGGCTCTGGGAAGACAACGCATCATGAGTGAGCACACCAGGCCTGAGCCCACAGAACATGGGGTCTGTCTCAATCTAACCTGGCAGGGGGCACTCACCCAGCTCTGAGAAACACTCATAAGCAAATCCACGCCCATCTGGCCTTCTTCATCAGAAGACCCACCGTACTTTCTGGTCCAGGATAGCCTCCATTGATTGGCCTCTACTGCAGCTAGATGGAAGTCCCACTTCAAACTGTCTTCCTTTGGGGTCTAGGTTATTTTGCATTGACTCACAAAATGCAGACTACCTTTTAATGACAGAGAAGTAGCAGAGAGTCCTTGGCAAACCCCTGCATAGAACATGCACAACTGGTGACACACAAAAGGGTTTGGTTTGGCCCAACTCAGAGGTTTCTCTTTGTTTTTAATTGAAATGATTTTCTTAAAAGAGTTAAACATGACTTGCAAAAACTAACAGAAATTGATGAAAGATCTAAATGCAAAAGCTAAAACTATAAAATTCTTAGAAGAAAACATAGATATAAATCTTTATGATCTTGGATTTAGGTCATGGGTCTTAGCTATGGCACCAAAAGCACAAACAACAGAAAAAATAAGTAAATGGGATTTCATAAAAATTAAGAACTTTTGTACTTTAAAGTATGCCATCAAGAAAGTTAAAAGACAACCCACAGAATGGGAGAAAAAAATTGCAATCATATATATGAAAAAAGACTGGTATTCAGAATACATAAAGAACTCTTACAACTCAACAATGAAAAGACAACCCAATTTTAAAATGGGCAAAAGGAGTTGAACAGACATTTCTCTGCAAATGTACCAGTAGCCGCAACAGGCACATGAAAAGATGATCATCAACATTAGTCATTAGGAAAATGCAAATTGAAACTACAATGAGATGTCATTTCACACCCACTAGGATGGCTATAAGAAAAAGATGGACAATAACAAGTGTTAGTGAAGATATAGGAAAACTGGAACCTTCATACAATGCTGGTGGGAATATAAAATGGTGCAGCCACTTTGGAAAACAGTTTTGTAGTTTTTAAGAAAGTTAAACATAAAGTTAGCATGTGACCCAGAAATTCTGATTCCAAACCTGAGAGAATTAAAAACGTATGCCCATGCCAAACTTTTACACAAATGTTTATTATTGTTCAGTTCAAAAGTAAAAACAACCCAATGTCCACTGACTAATGAATAAATGAAACGTGGCATAGCCAACCAATGGAACATTATTCAGTCATAAAAAGGAGTGGAGTACTGGTACCTGCTATAACATGGATGAGCCTTGAAAACTTCATGCTCAGTGAAAGAAGCCAGTCACAAAAGACCACATCTTGTAGGATTCCATTCTTATGAAATGTCCAGAATAGGCAGATAGAGACAGAAAGGAGACTAGCAGCTGCCAGTGACCAAGGAGAGCAGGAAACGGTGACCACTAACAGATAGGGGTGTCTGTTGGGGGATGGAAATGCTCTGGAATAAGATAATGATGATGGCTGGAAAACTTTGTAAACGGGCTAAAATCCCTTTTAAGGGGTGACCATTACGGCGTGTGAGCTACACTCAATACTGAGAGAGGCGTGACTATGAATATGCAGGCTGGCGCTCCTGGCCTTCCTCCTCGCTTTCCCCGGCTCGGTCCTCAGAGACAATTCATCTGAGAATCGCGGCCCAGGCTGCTTCTCATCTATGCATGAGCGTGCTGAGCTCCAAACAGGCCACAGGGACTTGCCCAAGGGTGCACATTAGCAGTGGCAGAGCTGGAAACCAGAGCCCAGGTCCCCACACCTCAGAGCCCCTAAAAGCCTACTCAGCTTCCCTAGGAATGTAAGGCCTTGGGATGCTATTGGGAGTAACACATGCACTTTGTTTTCTTACGTCCACATGACCACCCTCATTCACTCTTGTTAGGAAGCAAATACCCATATTACCTAAAACAGTCACAGGCAACGGACCCTGACAGTGAACCTGGAGGTTGGGCAACTTCTCCCCCGCCAAGTCCCCACAGGGCACAGGCACTGTCTGGTGCTCACTTTCCTCTCCCCCATTACCCTCCTCCTGTCCTCCCTGGTGTGTCCCCCTCCTCTCGTCTCCTCCCCACTTTTTGAATTGTTTCAAACAGATGGGAGTTTGCTCCTCAGGTAACTGCAAATTGGGAGACCTCCCCGTAATGGGGTGAGCTGCCAGGAATCACCCTACAGGAGAAAAGTGACCCATGTCATAATATCCCGGATAGCACAGTATTTCCAGCACTCTCAGGTGACACCTGAATTCTAAATGTCAGCTTAGTAGCTGTGAAGCAGTAAACGATTGTGTTCGCTCAGAGAGGGCTCCTCTCTGTAATGAAATTTTCCCTACCTCAGAAGTAAACCTTGTAGAGAAAGGGAATCTAAGTTTCCAGTTTTATCACAGAGCCAAACTTAGATGGAACAATCTGCTGCCATGGGGACCAACCTGATACACTGCACACAGAGGGCGTACAAAAGTATTTGCTTTGATTTGTTTGATGATATTTGTAAGGATCACTTCCATGAATCTGAGTGAGGAGTCTAGGTTAAAAATAAATTGCTTCTCCCAAACCACTTCCCCAAACTGTGTTCTATGAGATGTCTTCAGGTGTTCGAAAGGAGAAAAGCTTCCTGTGGTCAAATAAAGAGATCCAGAATGGTGATAGAGACAAGCTAGAAAGGACACCCTCATTGTGGCCAAGCTCTCCTCTTCTCCAGGGCTACCATTTGCAGTGGGGAGGGAGTGGGGAAGAGAGGAGAGCAGAGCCCACTGCCCCACCATTCACAGCATGCCCATTCACAGCATGCCCAGCAGCAGCCGAGCTGAACATCAGTGCTGTGACCAGGGCACTGGGTTCACCTTTTGCCACGTTCATCAAGTGAGATTAAGAGTAGAGAAATGAGGGAGCAGCGAGGCAGACAGAAAGCACCATCGCAAACCAGAGCTCGGGCTCCAGCACTCAGCTCAGTGTGGCTTCTTTCCAGCCTCTGATGCAGCTGGTCCATTCCTCTCCCCATCTGTGCCTGTGCACCGTCTGCCTGACTCACTGCTCCCAGGGCTTGGATGTGCTCCCCCCCAGGAGTCCCATCTTGCCCCAGAGAACCCGTACCAGCTTTGGAGGGGCCGCCTCCTGAGCAAAATCCCAATGTTTCGGTATCTGATTGCTCTCTACAGCTGATCAAATGTGATTTTCCAGTTGAGAGAGAAAAATAAACTCACTAAAAGAAGGGAGTTAAAATGAAGCTACCCTAAAAGACAAAGCTCGAGCACTAAGCCCAAGCAGGTGGGGGCTCAGCCCAGCAGCCTAGGTTATCTGGGGCTTTCAGTAAAGGCAGCCAGAACATGACTTTGTTTACCCCTGCAGACATATGTACACATATATACAGTACATGTGTGTGGATAGACATGTATACATATGGCATATGTGCATTTATGTCAAGGAATCTGATTTTGAGATTGGAAAATGCTGTCATCACACTCAGAACCTGCAACGAAGGAGGAGTGACCAAAGCCCTGGGTGGTTGGGGGGACAGAACCCTCTGAAAACCAGTGTTCAGATGCCCAGTCCTGTGGAGAGAAAGAGGCAGGAGGGTGCCAGCAAGCACTACAGATGGAATGACACAGCAGAGACCTGGTCCCTCCGCAGGTCCAGGAGGGTGGTATAAGGCATGCATGGGCTGGGGGCTGGGGGATTCAGGGCCTGGGAGCTTGATAAGCCCACTGATCGTGCACACTGGAACTTCTGCAAAGCAGAATAATAAAAAAGAGAGAGAGAGGGAACAAAGAAGAGAGGGGAGACAAGTGGTGTTGTCCCCGGAGTAGGATGCAGAATGTCGCAGCTGGCCTCAGCACTGGATGCTGAGAACTCATGTGCTCTTCCCATGCAGCCTGCCATCCATCCCTTTCATCTGCCCCCAAGTCCTTCTGGCTTGTGACCTCTTGCTCTTTGGACCCTCTCCCATAAACTTCCTCATCCACAGACTCCAGCTGGGAATGACACTCTCCGAAGATATCCTGGGCTGCACAGCCCCTGCCTCACCTGCTCCTGGGATCAGAGGCAACAGGAAGGACACGGTCTATGGTCTGATGGCTTCTCTAAGGTACACAGTGACGGCTGTATGGGGGTGGTGGTCACTGAGCAGGCTCAGAGGGGGCTCCCAATCTCACAGCTCTGCGTAAGTGGATGTCCTCTCAGCCTGCAAGGGTGGACACCGAGCTGAGCTGGGAGGGACAGGGCACCCTGAGCAGCAGGCGCTCTGGCAAGAGTCTTCTCCCGGCATGGCAGCTTATATCCTCTTTGCCTCCCCTACTCCTCAGGCTCCTGCCTCGCGAGTCTCCCTGCTCCCAGAGCCCAGCCTCCTCCGCACAGCCACTCTGCTCTCCCGCCTGTCTGCTAGGAGGGCTCCAAGAAGCCCCAAGCAGCTCTGTGTGGCAAATGCATTTGGAAGCATGAAATCTGCTGGAAATCTAATGAGACCAGAGTAGAATAGACAGAATTTAACTTCTTTCTCTCGGTTCTGGATTTGATGTTGCCATCGCGTGTCTGCCTGGTGTGGCCCTGCCTTTGCTCAGAAACGCCCTTGGGCACAGGCAGCACGCCCAAGCTGGTCTCTGCACCAGCTCTGGCCCCTCTGGGGAAATCTGTGCCTCAGGGACAAAAGAGAGCATCACATCAGCTCCCTTACGACAGGCCCTGCCAGAGGCTCTGGAGAGTTCAAACACCTGCCGAGGAGGGTGCATTCTGGGAAGAGCCCAGCAGGGCTGCTCCATCTAAAGGGGAAGAGGGATGTGGTGTCCGCAGAGCAACAGCAGCCTGGGAAGCAGAGGTGACCCAAGAGGATGAGCATGTCCTCCCAAGGCACCAGCCCGCAGGAGGGAGCCTCACTCCTGTTGTGTGCAGTGGAGGGTGCCAGCCTTGTGGGGGGTTTGGAGGCGGTGGGCTCTAGCTCTGCTGTGAGCAGCCCCATGTTCTACGGTGATGCACAGGTTTCCATGTCACCTGGAATTGGTGGCCTGGGCTCAGAAGTGGACACCACTCCTTCCCTGGGCAGTAAATGTCTGATGGGTGGGCTGCTGGTGCTAAGACAGAGGAGGCAGGGAAGCGCTGTGGGACAGGCAAGGGGCTGGTGTGAGGGAACCTCTTGGTGGAAGAGCCCTCAGGGAGTGCTGTGCTTCCTTCCTCCCTGTCCTCTGGGCCATAGGATATGAAATTGCACAAATGGAGAGAGTAGGATCTTCCCTACTGGCTGCAAAGAATAAGACCCATCCTGAGACCTGGGCTGTGGAGACCTCGCAACAGAAGCAAATGTCCATGTAAAAACTTTTACACAAATGTTTAAAAGTAGAAACAACCCAATGTCCATTGACTGGTGAATAAAAATGTGGCATACCCATCCAACAGAACATTATTCAGTCATAAAAAGGAATGAAGTACTGGTACATGCTCTAACATGGATGAACCTTGAAAACATTATGTTAAGTGAAGGAGCCAGTCACAAAAGACCACATATTGTATGATTTCCCTTCTGGACACCTGCCGAACGCCAGACTGGTGCCAAGCCTTGCCTGCATGATCCTGTTTGTCCTCAAAAGTGGGCTCTGTCACTTGCTAGCTGAGTGGACATCTTGAACAAATCCCAGTCCCCTAAGCTCCTTATACCTTAGTGTTCTCATCTTTAGAAAATGGGAGTCAGGGTACCGATTCTATAAGGCTGCTTCAGAAACAGCCTAGCAGCGCTCAGCACAGAGCTGCCCACGGGAGTGCTCAATGGTCGTGAGCCAGCATGATGATTGAGTCTTTTCTAAAAATGTACCCCAAAGGCAGACAGAGAGTTGGGTACAATATGTTCTTTGAAGTGTTATGCATCATCATTTCATGAAAAGCAGATACAAACCAAATGTCCAACATTGCAGAAATTGTTTTGTATGTGCTATTATACCCAAAAGTAGACAGCCAAATGGACAGCCATTAAAAAGAAGGTTCATGATTTTTTATTTCAAAGTGCTTAGACTAGATTTTTAGGGCACACAATGATAATAAAAATAGATAATGAGGCGACAAGTTAAAGAAAACATACCAAAATATTAACAGAATTATAGATACTATTTGCCTACTTCTTTATTATGGGTAACTTTTCAAATTTGTGACAGTAGGCATCTGTTAATTAAATAATAAAATATTTGATTTACTTGGACAAAAACAAAAAATGAGAGCCAGAGAGATATTACATGGGACATAAGGCATAAGGAGGTATAAAGGGAACAGGCTGCATACGGGCAAATGATGCCTTTGGAAGAAGCACCTCTAACTAAAATCAGGGAAAGACCCAGAAAGGAAAGGATGAAACCCATGTAGAGAAAATGAAGACTGACTTTATAATACATTTGCGTTTATAAGGAATAAATATGCATTGTGGAAACTGTATTACATCTGGAAAAAAGAGCAATAAATGTAAATCTTTGAAGACCCGATGAGCTAACATCAGTGCTAGCTAGACTTGTGAGAAGCCTGAGGACCCCCCACAGATGATCAGGGTTCTCAATACAACATTGGTGGGTTTAGCTGGTCATGCTCTGTGGCAGTCGCCCTCCGATGCCATGTGATGCCCTCCAAGGCAGAGGGATTCAAGATGCTCAGCATACACCACACCCATCCTGACCCTCTCTAGCCCTCTGAACTTTCCTTTCTGCACCTGGCTCTCCAGGTCTCCATAGACACTGCATTCCATCTTTGGTTCCACTCTCATTCTGCTGCAGTTCGAAGCCAAGCTGCACTTCTCTGGAACAGACCCAGAATTTAAGGGCTTAAAAAGGAAAGAAAAGATCATGTAATAGGAACAAAGTGTGCTAGGTGCTGAGCAGGGAATTGGGAGCCTAGCAGTGAATGAGAGAGGTGTGGTCTCCTAGAGGTTGAATTAATGTCAAGGTACCTTGTGCCAGGTCAGACCCAGATTTGGAGCCTCAGGTCTCGAATGAGTGAGTGGGAAAACTTAAAAATTATTTTATCCACTGAATTAGTCAGAGTTATCCAGAGAACAACAGGCTGTGTGTGTGTGTGTGTGTGTGTGCGCGCGCGCGCGTGCGTAGGGAGAGAGAATGAAAGAGAAATTTTAAGGAATTAGCTCATGCAGTTGTGTAGACTGGCAAGGCCAAAATCTGCAGGATAAGTCAGCAGCCTGATCAACCAGGGAACAGTTACAATTCAAGTCCAAAGTCAGTCTACTGCCAGAATTCCCTTTTCCTCGGGGATGTCAGTCTTTTTTTCTATCTGATTGGATGAGGCCTACCCACATTATGTAGGGTAATCTGTTTACTCAGAGTCTACTGGTTTAAATGTTAATCTCATCTTTAAAATACCTTCTTAGAAGCATCCAGAATAATGTTTGACCAAATATCTGGAGTCCACAGCCTAGCCAAGTTGACATAATAAATTAACCATCACATTAATCTCATACATTTATGTATGAGAAAGAAAGCCAATCCTTGGAGACACCATGACTTGGTTAGAGAGCTGGCAGAGCCTAAACTCAAATTCAACCCTATTTCTAAGCAATTTCCCTCTTTCACTCTTCACCTCTTAAATAAAAAGTAAACTTGGTTTTTTCTCTTTCTTTACCCAGCCTTTTTCTTGAACCCAGAAGCCTCATTGCCAGAGCTCATTCACATTCTGAGACAATCCTGAAGGAACCACCGATCATTCTGATAAATTTTCCAGAATATCCAAAATTATCCAATCAACACGCACTGGAAAGGCACACGCTATCCCATCAAGCCCAGTCTGTGGGTCCGGTTCAGCCACTGACCTGCCATCTTTTTACATAAGCTCAGTTTGATGTCTGCTGTGACCAGGGCTGAACACTGACCAGTTATTTCTGCAAGAATATGGAATTTTTTCCTAAATACTCAAATAAGACCAATTCCTGCCTGCCCAAGGCAGATTAACTCTATCCTGGCAAAGGCATGTGTTAAACTATCAGGTTGATCCACATGAAATTGCTGATATTTTACCTATTGAAACAGCATTTTCACATGGTTCAAGGAAAAAATGAGCTCATCTTTTCCTGGCCAGACCTCACCTTCCTCGGTGTCCTGTTCTCCATGGAGAGAGGATTTCCACTCCCTCGGTGGACAGGAATGAAAGATGCTGTTATTAAAAACAATCTAAAGCGATTTGAGAAGTGACAGCATCTCTTAGAGCGATGAGGTAATGTATCCCGCCTGCCTTCTCTGCCATTTAACTTCCTGACAGGAGGCACAGAACGTGAACAAATTGATTGTCCTGTACAAAGTCAAGTAAATAAATAGCAGTGCTTAATGCAATCATTTTCCATATTGCCTCATCAAAACCCATGCAGTCAAAGCCATTTATGAATTACGTAGGTCCCTACCGTTATCATCTTTTTAGCATGTTGCTCTCAAAGATGCCTGCAGGTGGGGAGAAAGAGGAGAGCAGGTGCTAATCAATCTTGAAACTATGATAAGAAACCATTTAGAAAGATGACAGCTTGCCTGAACAATTTCTGAACTCCAAGAGGAAACCTCCAAGGGACTAAGCCATTAACAGTGATAGGAGGGAGGTTGGGGGTGGTGGTGGTGGTGTTTATTATTAAGAAATAACTACTTTGGTGCCTTTGTGTTGTTTCAGATTTTCAAAGAAAAAGTAAACTTAGAAGATAAGTAAAGGTGAGTAGGAGCCAGGCCCCGAGCCTGAGTAAGCTAGAATAAAACGACCCTCCAATCTATCTTGCTGGAGTTCTTATTTCCCTTCCTTTTGACCATTCTCAAAGTTAAGATAGCAGAGTCCCAGAAAATCAAGGGTAAGAAGACCCTAGACATGACTGCTGGCTGGACACTTGAGGCATTCCGTCAGCAAGCAGGAGTGGATCAGAGGCTCTGAGGCAAATATTCACGAATGATTGAGGCCCCAGACTGCAAGAGGCAGCCACTACGCCCTACGAATCAAAGGCCACTCACCCTCTCATGTGAAAAGAATGGGCCCAGGAGACAGCAAGCACAACATTGATTATTAGTCTGCGGTATAATGATGAAAGTATGAAAAACGCAATGTTTTAATAAAGGTAAGTTCATTTTAATTGAAAGACCTGTCCTTTATTATTATGTCCTTGGCACCTTGGGGGATGGAAGCTAAGGTGTCTTCTCTTTTACAGGATTAACAGTGGCTGTAGGTGGCCACTATATTTTCAGAAATCTGAGCTTGGCAACGAAGCCCACAGAGGAAGGACACAGGAGTGAAGTCACTATTGGTTGGGCACTTAACCTATTCCATCATCTTCTGAGACAGACACTCATGTGAGGAGGAACAAGGTTGGATGAAGCAGAAGTCACAGTGGCCCCATGATCAAGGCCCCTCAGCCCTGCTGTGGGAGCTATGGACCCAGAAACACAGGGCCCACCACGTGCCAAATGTGACTAGATCCTAGCATGACTGTGCACAGAGTGGCAGGTGTGGTGACAAAGTGGCCCCCTTATGTTCCATGACACCTGCTTTAAACAGAAGGTCATGGGCCCTTGGCAAGAGGGGAGATTTTCTAAGATTTGAGAAGACTCAGAGGATAGACTAAAGGAAGCTTCTCTTCTCTCCTCTCTGAGATTCCCATCTGTAGTTCTGTCCACCCTCTCTAGCCCCCTTGCTCTTGCCCTCCACTGGCCCTTAAAGAGAACAATCTTCATTTTCCAAATGCTTGCTCTTGGAGGAATCACTCTACTATTTAGTTTTCACCTAGGTTGATATCTGCTGTCTCCCTTACCCATTCACTCCCTCAGTAACCCTGGAATAGCTCTCTTCCACCTAGATAGAGCAGGGGTCTGGACCTTGGCACTACTGACATTTGGGGACACATAATTCTTTGCTGTGGGAGATAGCCCTGTGCGTTACAGGATGATTAACAGTATCACCTTGACCCAGCTGTCAAACTGGACGGTATATTTGCCCATATACCCTCCAGTTTTATCAACCAGGGATGACAGAAGGAAAACATTTCTTGAGAATCACTGTTTAGAGTAAAAAGTGGTTGCCACAAGGGTGTGAATAAATGTTTGTTAAGGGAAGAAATAAATGAACGGTAAACGAATGAGTGAATCATGAAAGGCGTGGCTGAATGAATCAAAGCACTGTCCCCAGGAGCACACAGCCCCCGGGAGCTCTGGGTGCATAAAGCTGAGCGCTGCAGGCAGAGAAACAGTTAATGGGTCAGCCGGTCCTACTGAGGCCATGAATCCCCCATGGGCTTTTGCTGGCTGCGCAGTTTGATGCATTTCCAATTAACAAGAAGACTTGAAGATGCCAATGAACCTTTAATAGGGTCACAGGAGTGGGGCCTCTGATGAGCCAGGCTGAAGAGTGTGGCACAGGAAGCTCAGGCACCTCCTTGCCAAGGCGCTGATTCATTCTCTTTGTCAAGTTGCAGTTTGGAATGACAGTTTCTCACCTTCTGTTTCCCCAGATGCCATCTGCATGGGTTACTTGTTCTAATTTGCCCAGCATTTCTCCTCTCTCGACCTCTCTCTAAGTTGTCACTTATCTTCCCCTCTCCTTCCATTGGGGCCTTTTTTGAAGTTCATGGACTGTTTTGAACTGTCCCTCACTAAGGCAGGACCAGTAAACCTTCGGGCTAAAGGTCAGCAGACTTTTTCAATTGGTGGGTTAATGCCTTAGACCAGAAATCAAGTAATTTACTCAAAATATGCAGATGCCAAGAGGGGGCAGGTACAGATGGGAACCACGTCTCTTGGATGGCAGAATCTGAGGTCATAAATTGATATCATTTCAGGTAATTCTGGGCCAACAAATCTGATTTTTATAGATAATGAGACAATCTAACATTCATTGTCCCATTCATTAAATATTAACCAAACATTTGCCACCTACCCTGCCATATGCTAGTTGCTGGGGATACAAACAAAAATAAGACACTGTCCTCAGTGAGCTTACATGTCCAGCAAGGGAAAGAGGCACACATACTAATAATTACAGTAAAATGTAGGTAGAGTTATAGTTCAGGAAGAACACAGTATTTGCTAGAACTGCAGCACTCAAAATTTTCTGGTCTTGGGGGCCCTTTACATTCTTAAAAAATTATTGAGAACCCCCATAATAAACTCATTACATGTTAACAAAAATAAAATCCCTTTTTAAAAAATAACTGGCATTGCTTTATGATTTGGCAAATCTCTATGTTCGGCTCAATAGAAGACAGCTGGATCCACCCTTCTGCTTCTGCATTCAATCTAATGTAATATGTTATTTTAGTTGAAGTACATGAAGAAAACCCATGTCACACAGATATGTAGTTGGAAAAAGGAAAGGCACTGCAGTAGCTTTTTTAGATAATTGGGGGATATTCTGCTTTAATACTATACCAAAACTCAATAAGTTTAGTGGCAATGTGGAATCTTAAACTGAATCAATAAAAATTTTGCAATAAAGTTGCATTAAAATACATTCATCTATTTTGAATTTTCCATGGAACTTTTACCAATGCTTGATTTGATCACATCTTGTATTGGTCATTTGGCAAATATTAGTACATTGAGTTATGCAAATCTTCCAAATGTTGACACATTACATCATACAGCATCAAAAACTATTTTCATAGTCAAGTTTTGGGAAGCTGTCAAGTTTCCCAAAACTCTAATTTTCACTTGCAAGCTCAAATCTGTCATTAACAACCAATGGTTTCAGTTGTTTCCCTTGGAATGGTAGTCTCACTATTTTTACTTCCCAGAAAATATCTGCCAAATATCTAAGTCCGAATAGCCATAATTTGAATATCTGCTGTTATTTCAGGTAAAAAATGATGTTCCATAAAAATGTAGCTGGTTCAGCTTCCAACTCAAATAATCACACGAATGCTTTTCCCTGAGACAGCTATGATACTTCAGTATGCAGCAGAAGTGTTTTATTCCAACTTACCATCTCATCACACCGGATGCTAAAAGAACGTGTACTCAAGGATCAAGAGGTTAAAAAATTACTAACTTTTCAAGGACATTCTTAAGTGAAACTGGCATTGTTTTTTGTTGTTATTGTTCTGTTTTTAGAGATTTGGTAAAGTACAGAATGACCACTGGTGCACACTTCATATCAAGGTAGATCCAAGTCTTACCCATTTTCCACACAAACATAAACACAGTGAAAAAAGCAAATGGCATGTAAGTTTTATCATGAAAATAGTTCTGACATTGAAGACCCCCAAAGGATCCCCTAGGGGTCTGAGACACACCCTGGGGCCCTCTGTGCTATGGCAGCAGTAGATTTCTCAAGCATCTCCTGAGCAACTACCTACCCTGTTCATACTCAGTCTGCCTCTGAGGTGTCTCAAGAGATTAAACACCTGAAGAAACGAAAACACAAAAGGTGTAAATCTAGGAGGAAACATTTCAGGAAAGATAGAGTCTACGCTGCAATGCATGAGTTAAGAATATAGCTGAATTAAACACGCAGCTTAATTTAGCTTAAAAGGCACTTTAAAAAAACAACCAAATGTGTTAAGACTTTACAGACCTAATTAATATGTTTTCTAATAATAATCAGTAGCATTTATTAAACATTTACTAAGGGACTAGCGTTGTGCTGAGACCTTTGCCTACATTAATTTGTTTGATCTTCCAACAACTCTATGAAACAAATATAATTATCTCCATTTATAGGCCAGGAAACTAAGACTCACAGAGGTAAAGTAATGTGCCCCGTATTAAACAGAGGTAAATAAGAAAGCAGAACTGAGATTACAAACCTGTCCTGTCTGACCAGGAGGCCGGCGGTCTCAGCCTCTCTGCTCTGCAGCTCCTTGGGCACGGCCGAACTCACAGGCCGAGCTGATGTTACTCTGCTGCTTACTGAGGGCTAGATGCTGGCCTATATCCATGGGGACTGGTCCCTCAGGGCATATGCAGGCATAGCTGCTCTCCTCCAGGAAACTATGGCTCTGCCACACTTGAAACCCCTACAGAGATGGTCTTGCCTCCCAGTAACTCCCATTCTCTGTATTTGTTACAGCACCAAACTCTTCACGAATCATCAGCTCCCCATAACCACCACCATACTTGTAACATATATAGAAATGTCTGCCCTTTGACATCCTGGGGAGCTGCAATAAATATAGGAAGACCTCCTTTTTTTCTTTTCTTCTTTTTTTTGATTAGTGTTTTGAAAGTGAAACAAGTTCGGTTTTAGTTAAAATCCATTCCCTGATAAACTCACTGCTTGAAACATTCATTATATAAAATCTACCTGACAATCTATGACTGTCCTGCTCAGTCTCAGGGCAAATCTTTACCCTGAGAATCAGCCTGAGAAGAGTGGAGCCCCAGAGAGACTCTCTGGGCAGGGCTCAAAGCCAACAAGCCCTGTCCTCAGTGCACCACCTCCCAGTCCTCCTATCCCAGGATTTGGGCAATGTGGAGGCCAACCTGTCTCCCCCTTCTTCCTCCCCAGGCCCTAACCCAAGAAAGGACCTGGGGAGCACAGTCTGAGGTACAGGAGAACCACCAGCCTCAAGGCATCATCATGCTGGAGGCTGCTGGATTTCTCTGGATGTAGAAGACTTCCTCCAAAGGAATCATCTTGGGAATTTCTGGTATGGAGATGGAGCAGGACCTTCCATGAGAGAGGGCAGGGAGTCCTCAGGACATCTCAAACCAGACATGGGGACAGATGCCTCCAAGGGGATGGCGTGGAGGGGCAGAGGAAGAAGGAAAGCTAACACTGGAGTCTCCCCACTCCAGGCTTTGGCCCCAGGAGGCCCAGACCCATAGCTCACTTCATGGAGGTTTCACACGCTGAGATTGATATTTGAGCAAGAAAGACAGCCCCATTCTAGCCTTGATTAAGCCTGAGCCTGACTTACTAACAGTTAAAAGATGAGAGAGAAAAGTACCCAACTGTATTTACAGGTTCAGATACTTCATATTCTTTGTATTATGAGAGCAGGATAAAACAAGAAAATAAAATCCTAGCAGTTAACTTCTTTCACTCAATTCAATAGTCTAGCATTTGCTCCTTGGTGTGGAGAGCTGTTTATGTGCTTAAAGAAGGGGCATTAGGGGATGAGTCCTGAGGCTTCTCTAGATCTGAGGAAGAACATGCTTGCTGTTTGTTCTGACCAAATAAGGCAGCACCTTGCCTGCCTGGGGCTGCCAACCTTGATGCAAGAGAATTCCTTGGGAGGAAACAGTCCAGTGAAGCTGCCTTCCAGACAACAAAGTCCGGCAAAACTCAGCTCAGTGGGCAATACCCTCCCTCCACTGCCAGAGGACAGTCCTCAGTGAGGGCTGCTCCATTCAGCAAACACAACACACGATGCTCAGTTGAATTTGAACTTCCAACAACAGATAATTTTTTATATGTAAGTATGTCCCAAATACTGTGTGGGACATACTAACACTGAAAAATTGTTCTTTGTGAGTCCACTTGGGATATACTTATACTAAAGAGTAATTCTTTGTTTATAAAACTTAAATTTAACTGGGCATTCTACTTTTTTCTGGCCACCCTATCATCATGATCTCAAATCTTGGGTTTCAAATTTTCACCTTCTTTCCCATGATAACTGACAGTCTGGAGTTCCCTTTTCCTTTTTAGAGAGGTGGGCAAGACTTACAGAATATGTGAGTTTGAGAAACCCACTTTGAGGCAGTAGCTCTACAAGAAGGCAAACATTTCTTGCTTCTCAGCACCCAGAGGGTCTGGGCCACACAAGTAAACTCCAGGGGTACCATACTTTGGTCTGGGAGAGGGTGGTGAATGAGAGCTCCAGGGACTATACTCTCCAGGACATAGACAAGGAGGGGGGAAAATCAGAATTACATCTACACACCCGCTACTACCCACTGAAGAGGGGATGCACCCCTGCTCTCCTGGCTTACAAAAGCTCAGGAAGGGGTACCAGGCAGTGGGGTCCATCTCTTACCGGCAGGGAATATTTCACCACAAAAGAAACCCCCTCTGAGGGATCCATTAAGCGCAGTCTCAGCTGAGACCTTCCTAAGGCGCCCCGGGCCTTCTGCAGCTGGACGCTCACTAATCCCCGTGAAACTCCAGTGCCCTCAGGAGCGGGAGGAATTATAGATGTAAAATTGTTATCAGGGGGATTCAGGCGGATTTCTCCTTGCCCGCTTCCTCTATCTCCTCCTCCTCCTGTCATGCGGTTAAGAATAAGACCTCGCACATACAGAACGCTTTCCAGTTTAGAGCAAGGGCTTTCCTGGGCATTATCGGGAGGCCGGGCGGCGATTCTCTGCGCCCTCGCAGCTCCTGCTTCCGAGCTCCCTGCAGCCACAGCCAATGGACTGAACATCCTCCCCCTTCCTTCTCCTTCTCTGTGACACGCGTGCACAGGTGTGCTGGGCACGTGGGCATGCCTGTTGATGTTAATGTGTCTCCTCCCTGAACCCACTGTTGTCCCTGCACCCCTGGCAGGTCAGAACATGGGCCTCCAGCTTACCAAATGCCCCTCAGGCCCAGGACTCAGCAGCTGTAGGTGGCACTTCCCTACCAACTCTGCAGGTCCCCGAGAAAGTGAGCTAGGCAGCTCTCGGGACATCACACTGCAGGTGGAGGGGTTAGTCCCAAGAAACCCCTACCTGAGGGAATTCTGGCTTCCTGAGAAAAATATTCAAAATATAGCTTAGATTTATTGCACACCTACTATATGCCAGGCTACTTACACCACGCTATGGTGTGTGCTTCATAATCCTCTGAAAGGAAAGTAGTGTTACCCCAGTTGTACAGATGTTGGAACTAAGGTTCAGAGAGGATCAGAACTTGCCTGAGGTCACACAACCAGAAGGTGGCAGAGCTGGGATTCCAAGCCACAAAATCTGATTTCAAACTCATGTTTTTATTATCTGTAAAGATTTTTGTGGGTCAGGAATTCAGACAGAGGTTGGTGGGACAATTCTTCTGCTCCATGGACATTGACTAATGTCCCTCGATGCTATTCATTTGTTGGCTGGACTAGGCTGGAGGGTCCAAGATGGCCTCACTCACCTACCTGGCATCTTGGCAGAACTGGCTGGCAGGGCAAGCTGGGCTCAGCTGGGTCCTGTAGTGTCAGGGTTTCTCCATGTACTCTCTCTAGCAGGGTAACTGAACTTCCCACATGGCAGCTCAGGAAGCAAGAGACCAAGGAGGAAGAGGCAAATGTTCTTAAAGGCAAGGACTGGAAATGGCCAAGAGTTACTTTGACACACTCAATTGGTCAAAGTAGTCACATGCCAGTCCAGATTCAAGGGGAGGAAAATGGGCACCATCTCTCCATGGGATGAATGGCAAAGAATTTGCTGTCATCTCTATTCCACCACAGGTGATAAGGAAACTTACAGAACTGACAAAGGCCAGGACTGGGCCAGCTACCCCTCTGGAACTACAAATGGCCAACTTGCCCATCCTGCTCTATTCTGGTGGAAGGAGCATGCTGGCAGGAAGAGGGCACACCAGAGCTCTGAGACAGGACCCCATGCTCCTGGGGCTCTTAGACTGCGGGATCTGGCGGGTGTAAGCAATGATCATCGCAGAAGAAGGGGTAGGGCCTGAGAAGGAGCACACCAATGAAGTATTCTAACCCTGACACATAACTCCTGTAACTTTTCTTCAAAAATCATCTAGACAGTTAAAGGCTAAAGAGGCAGAGCCAATGTAGCCTAATAAAACCTACCATTCAAGCGACACAGATTAATTAGTACCCACTCCATGCAGACATCATAGAGCCTCCAGGAAATATGAAATCCACATTTCAACTTTGTACCTCTTGGCTTGCTCAGCAAGGAGACCATTTTCCAAAGTGGACCTGAGATACGATGCAACATTTTAGCTGGTTCATTGGTTCCTTTTCAACCAAGGAGTACAAACCACAGACTATACAAAATCATCGTTGATGAGGGTTGGAGAATGAATGATGGCCGTAGGCAAGTCCCCTAAACTCTCTGGATCTCAGTTTCCCCTTGTGTAACATGGACTCGGTCTATACGATTCCAAACCCCTTCCAACATTTTTATGCTGGGAAACTAGTGCTAATGGCCTTTAAAAGTCAAATTCACACAAAACCATTTATTTTCTCCCTTACATACCTAACAAGTGCTTTTCTGCACAAAACATTTATCCTCAAGGGACATCGCCCTGAGAGTTTGAACCTTCCCCAGTTTTCAAGGCCAAGACTACGGAGAATTATATCAAATCCTCCCTAGAGGCCAGAGCCTCATCCCACTGCTCCCCCTGTCTCATGGGGATTAGAAACTCAGAGCGGACTTCTCATCTTCCATGTCCATCTGGGGTTAGGAGACCGAGTTCCAGCGATTTGTTGTATCCTCTGCTTTGCTTCCGGGCCTCCGCACATGCTAATTCTCTCATTACTGGGCAGCGTAGGGTGTCAGCATCCAGGTCAGGATGCTATCCATGCCTTGAGAATGTCTGATTCCAGAACAAGAGTCCATCCATCTTCTTCACAGTCCAGTTACCATCCCAGAGCTCCTGTCCTGCCACACAGCCCAGCATTCCATTGCCTGAATCAATCAGTCAATCAATCAATCAATCAATCAATCAATCAGGGGAGCAAAAGGCTGGCTGAATGGCCACATCATGACTGCCTGTCAGACCCTGCCGCCCACTTATACAAACTGCTGCAGCCCTGGATCCCAGCCACTCGGTCCATTGCTATACCTTTCTGCAGGTCCCAACTGTGGCTTCCACATTTGGGTTTCCCAGCCTGGCTCCGTATTATGAGCACAGACTGCTGTTCTTGAAGTTTCCTAAATAAGCAGAAGTAGCTACTAACCAGAGAGGTTAAGGCACCTATTTCAAGTTCGGGCAGCTCTTCAGTGGAAGGCAAAGGCCAGGACACCCTCCAGTTACACTGTCCTAGTGGCTGCATTAGGAGCCCCCTCCACAGGTTCTGAAGAGTGGAACTAATGGTGGAGGTAGCAGCGCCTGAGAGGTGCAAGCCTACAGGGCACACATCTCTCTCAGGCTCAGGGCACAGAGGACTGACGTGGTAGAGCTGGCACATGAGCCAAATCAGTGTGTCAGTGGTGTCCTAATTCCACCATGTCCTTGATTAATCATCTCCCTGACCAATTCAAGCATACCCTAGCAGCTTGGTTGGACTGGCCTCAGCCTTCCCTGGCACTAGCCACCTACTCTTAAGATATAATATGGGTGTGATGCTCTGGTCCTGCAGGTGTAGGGCCCCGTCAGCCTTGCCAAGCTATTTATGTTGGTGCTTTTCAGCCTTCCCCACCCAACTGTGGGGGTCAGTTGTAGCTTCTCACTTGTGTCTTCAGCATTTATCCCAGAGCCTGGCAACCACCAGAGGGTATTCCATGGATGTATGTGGCATCAGTGCATGGACAGAGAGATGAGTGGATGGAAAGAGAGATAAATGAATGTTAGCTCCTGAGGGGATTTTCATGCACTTGTGCCCCTCCTTTCTTCAAACCTGTGGACCTGGCCAGACCAGATACTTTGACAAGTCTTATGAGCCAATCTCCCTCTACTTGGTGGTACAAACAGCAGAGTACTGGCATGTTACAGACAGGTCTTCACGTGGGCCAGTCATCTGACCTCTGCCACCAGCCCAAATGCTTTAGAATGGTCTACGACACATGCAATGATGTCTGTGGTGGTGGCAGGAGATGCTGAGCCTCCAGCCACCCCAGCCTTCCCCAGCAACAGGAGCCAGCCTCATTCAGATGGGTATGAGAGTGGCTGTGCTGGTGAGCAGAAGGGTCCTGAGTGGGAAACCATGCCCAAACACAGAGGCTGCTGGGTTTCAACCTCCTTCTCTAATTACCCAAGGATGTGCTCCCTAGCGGGTACTTTCAGAATAAAGGGCCCCCTAATTAAAGGTAATTCACTTTCCCCAATTCCATTTACCATTGCTTGTAATTATTGTAAATACTGGTTTGGAATAAGATAATTTTCTTTTTTCCCCGGGCAATTCTAGCTTTACCTTCTGTGGAATTAGGCAGCAAAATCCCAACTCCATGGGTAAGAAGCCAGTCCCTCTCAGTGGAAAAAGGCAGCAGACAAGGCCTTGTGGATCAGAGAAACCACAGCCCTAAGCAGGGGGTTTTCAGTGCAACAAATCACTCTGAAACAAGAGTGACAGCAGGTTGCTCTGCAGCCTCCCCAAGGACAGATAGATGCAGGAGGGCAGGGGAAGGGAAAAGGGTTGCTTGGTGCAACTCATACCCACTCTATGTAAGCAGCAGAACTCTGGGGCTCAGGCCACATGGCTCCAAACCCTCATGGGGTTAGAAGAATGAGCTCAGAATGTGACCATGGGAATGGCTGTGAGCTGGCAGCTGGCAGGGCCTGTGCCCATGGGAGGATTGCTCTAGCCTGAACAGTGTGTATGTGCTTGGGCCTCCTTCCTGATCTTCAATATTCAGGGATTCTCTGACCTTCTTCAGTCCCACTCAGCAGTCTCCCTGTCAGCTGTCCTCCTTCCTTTTGGCCCTAATTCCTACTCAGGTCCCACAGGCAGGGTCCATACCTTAGGTTCCCCTCCAGGAGAGGTTTTCAAGGTACCCAGATGATGAGATGTTGCATGTACAAACCAGTTACCGGGCTCCCCGCCGCCCTCTGCCAACTGCTTGCCTACTCACAGCCCCCTTCTAGTGACCTTAAAAAGTACCTGCTGCCAGAAGCCACAGCAGTTGCCTCTTGACAAGATCATCCGAGCTTGCATCCCTACCCCGTGCTAAGCCACGTGGCAAGACCTGTTCAGGGTTCCTGTGGCTATGACTGGTCTAGGTACTCAAGCTATCACTTCAGCGCAGTCCACTTCCAGAGTTTCCTGCATGGGGTTTCTGCCTCCAGTCCTCCCCCAGGCAGACAGCACCTCCTCTCGAAGCCTTCAGAACCTGGCTACAGACGGATGCACGGCAGGGAGCTTGCAGTCCTCCCCACTGCAGTCCAAGATCGAGCTGTCTGTGCCGCACAGGAGCTTCCCCGTGCGATCCTTCCAGGCATACTTCCCAGCCCTCCTGCCCCTTGCCCTCCCCAGACAGGAGGTGCATATTTTATCTCCAATGGACCATGAAGGTCTGAAGGAGGCAGGCTGATTTATCAGAGACATAACTATACAGTTGAAATTGTGTCAATATATCTTTGCATAGTGGATTCTGAAGGATGCCCCCCCTATTCCTCTGGTAAATCATATACACTTAGAGTCCCCAAATGCCTAAATATATATTTATCCTGTAAATCAGTGCAGGTTTGAAGTGGCTCATTTCTTTCCTGCAGAAATACAGGATACAGTTGCTAACCTTGTTTTTCTTCCCTTCTCCCAGTTTTTTTTTTTTTTTTAAGAAGAAGACGAGCAGAGAAATGAAATTCTGAATAATGAATGTTTAAATATTGACGAAGGTTTGACACTAATGGTGTGAGGGAGAGCGTGCAGCACAATAGCTCGTCTGCAGCAGGATCTACAAAGGGAGGCATTTTGCTAGAACCTTTCAGGCCCCTGCCAAGCAACTGAATTCTCTGAATCTGTGACATATTACTAAGCACTTGGGGGAAAAGGCAGAGCACATGGGGCTTGGATGGAGCATCCTGGATGCAACAGGAAGGCTGGTGATTTATTAGTCTTCATTTCCTGATATCCTCTCTCAACCTATTTGCAAACAATTTATTCAGAAACAGTAGTTTCTTGTTTTTTAAGGATTCTACCCTGACTCTAGCTATCTCCCATCTTCCAAGGAGGATATTAAAACCCACTGTGAATCAGGATTTACATGTGTGCAATCCCTAGAACCCAGTCTGGCACAAAGTAAGTACTCAATCAACGGGGATTCCTTTCCTAGAGCCTCCAAACCCTTGTGTACCTTGTGTTTTTCACAGCCACAATCTCCCTATTTTATAGATAGGAAGGTTGAGGCCTAGTGAATCAACATATCAGAGAGAGCAGCTGTCTTGTGAGTTTCCTGCAGGGTTAGGTTGAGGGTTAACTGTGGGGACTTTAGTGGCTGTGACCATGGGAGGTCCCAAGGGGAGCTAACCTGTCCCTCAAGACACATGATGCCCTGTCTTCAAAATGAGTTTTGGTCTTGAGGTCTCGAAGTCTAGCCCTCTGCCTTTGAGCCAAACCCGCAGTAAAGGATTCCAGAATCTACTCTGATTGTCATTTTGCAGAAAAGGAATTCCCCTGCACTACCCTATCCCAACACAACTTGAATCCTGCATCGAAGCCCAGCGATTCTCTTATTGCTTCTTGGTGATTGCTTTAGGTTCCTCTTCCCTGTCCCACTGTGCTAGTCACACTCTTCAGGAACCTGGACTCTTGCCACTAATGTCATCTCCATTCAAATCTCTGACTCCAACATGTGCTTCTCTTTGCTACATCCTGGAGCCCCATTAAATGACAATAAGCAACAGAAAAGGTGCGAACTCCCGGTGGACAAGGAGCATGGGGAAGGAAACAAAACACACAAAGGTCTGTACATTTTGGGAGGGAGGAGTGGACACTGACTCTGAGGAATGGCTACAATGTCCTTGCCCCCAGAGGGGCCATGTGAGATGCTTGGTCACTGAAAGTCCTCAGAAGCAGTTTTTTCAAGTGTAACAGTGGGGCATGAAGGATGCCTCTGCTCCAAATAAACAGATAAGCAAAACACCAGGTGATTGGAGATACTGAAGGACATCTGAGGAAGGATCTCTGGATACCGACCCCAGTGAATTGGTCCTCTTGCATCTGACTACCCAACAGCGGCATGTATCCATCAGCAAGCCCCAGCCACTCCCATGGAACGTCTTATCACTGTTCAGTGCCACATGCTACAATATGAACAGATGGCCTGAATGCACAGACACGTTTTTTAATCATGCAACATGAGATAGCAAAACCTACAAACAGAAAAGGAGTCCAGAAGAAAAAGTAGCAAAACGGAATATTAAAATAAATATCCTCAGAGAGACAGGAAGATGTTACATTCATGAAAAAAAGAACAGGATCCTATGAAAATAAATAAGTCTTAGACTATAAAAATAAAAGCCCCCCTCCCAAAATCAGTAAAGCAGTTGTATGATGAAGTTGAGGGAACCACCTACAAAGCAGAAAAAAATTGAGATGGGAAGTGGGAAGACGATTGTTCAACAAAAGAGGGTGGATCCATCTAGGAGGTCTCATATCTGACTAATGAGAGTTCCAGAAAGACACAACCGATGAAAGAGATAGAAAGAAATAATAATAAAAAAAAGCACTGGAATAAACTTTACCAGAACAAAAGGCATCCAAATGGAAATACCCATGTAGTGAGCAGGCAGTGAGTATTGCCTGTTAAGTGTTAAAAATAAAAAACATGAATCCCAGGGATAAGATAGGAGATCTTAAAAGCTCCCAATGAGGGAAACCAAACCAAACCAAACACAAAACAAGGAAAATCAGAATGTCATTGAACATCACAACAGCGTCATTGACAGGTTGAAGGCAAATCAGTGTCTTCCAATGATTTTTAACCTAGAATTCATACCAGCCAATCAATCAAGTACAAGAGTAAAATAATGTTTTCAGACATGGCAAGGTTAAAAAATATTGACCTCCCAAGCACACATTTTTTTTAAAAGAAAATTTCTGAAGCTCAAGCTAAACAAGAGAGTAAGCCAATAAAGGTGAAGACATAGTTAGGTGGGTACTAGATTTGTAGGGGTGATCACTTTGTAAGCTATATAAATGTCTAATTACTACGTTGCACACCTGAAACTAATATACTATTGTATATCAACTGTAGAAAAATTAAAAGAAAAATTCTTAAAAGATAAAGACAAATTCAGGAAGCAAAGGAAGTCATGTTTGAAAGTAACAAAGGAAAGTCCTATGACACTAACTATGCAGCAGGACTGGAGAGCAAGATCTGAGGAGGAGACTACAGGATTTCAGGAAGAAGTTAGGAGATCTAAGCATCTGGAAATCATATTGGCTGTTATTGGATAGATCTGATTGAGTCTGTGGGAAAAACATAGATAATACATAGACAATTAAATAAATTTTAAAAATGAGGAAATCATTAATCCCAAATTTTAAAAAAGCATACAAGAAAGAAAATAACCGTATAACTATTCGCCACAGCATAGAAAAATAGTGGCATAACTATAATAATGTAAATGATGTAGATTTAACAAAAAAGTTATATAGATTAACAAAATAAATTGATATATATTCTATATTACACACATGTAGAGATCCCCAGGTCATATATTTAAAAAACTAAAACATTACAGATATTTAGGAGATCAAGCAATAGATATTAAAAAACCAGAGAAGCGGAAGAATGTGCAGAGGAACAAAATAAGAGAAAGAAAATGCTCAGCCATCAGAGGGGAATTCAGAAGACAATGTCTAAATTGATATCAATAAATAACATTATAAGCCTATAGTTCAAGAAACAGAGTATATATAAGAAACAGATCAAAGCGTTAAGGCCCAGAATAGGGTGGGGGAGGTGGGCAGGAGACTAATATTTTTTCATTTTGGTACTAATTAAATTCTTTAATCCAATACTTTAATAAAAATTGAAATTAATCTATAAAATAAAAAACTGCCATTCCCACAGGTGGTCCCACCCCCTGGTGTTGGATGGCAGGAGGTCAAACAAAAAGGGAGCCCTGCCCCCCAGTGTTCCACCCGGGCTGGGACTGACACACCCCTTACATTCAGGCGACATCCGCCCACATTTCTAAACCATGCAGCTGAAAGGTTTTAAAGAAGGTGGCTTTAGCAGATTAGTTGGAACTTTCCCTCTCTGGGATTAAAATAGAAGTAAAAGCCGTATTTTCACAACTCGAGCCACACCAGGGCCCTGTTTTCATTCCACCTCACAGTTTGTGACACCAAAATAAACAATACCGGAAAGGAGGTGTTTCTGTGTTTTTCCCCAGCCTCTCTCGAGATGTAGTTGGGCACAGGGTACGCAGCCAAACTGTTTTCACACCGTGGCTCGACTGAGACTCGCGCCTCTTCGCGTGCAGGGGCATTTCCAGCTCTGCAGGCGCCGGCGATGCCCAGGGGCAGGCTGCCGGCCCGCTCGGTTAGGGCAGCGGCCTGGACAGAGCTGACCGCGGTTAAACCGCAGGTGGGCCGTTTTTCAGCGTGGCCCAGAACAAACTACTTCATTGGGACCCCAAATTGCAGCTTGAGCCACTGATATATTCACCTGAAACACCAACTTAGATATTTTTTAAAGATTCCCCTAAGAAACAAGAACTGTTTTTGAAAGAGTTTGAGTAGAGAAATGCACAGAGTGAGAATATTCACAACAAGGGAGAACGGTGTGAAACAGCGCTGGCCAGCAACGCCTAACAGTTTCTCCCAGATTCCTATTAAAAGACCCCTGAAACTTGGACAGGAAAAAACGCAAAAGCCACACCAACTACAATCTGATACCGTGCTAACACCCGGAGGGGCTTCCGCGGAACATAAAGCCGTGGGAGAGACCTGAAAACACGAACAGAGGCACGCGAGTGCTTTTTCTGCCTGAACTCGAGCCTGGCTGCAATAAATAGGGAAGATGCTCTGTTCCTGCGCCTGAGCTCAAAACACAAGTGCATGTCACCCTCCGCTGCAGACCTTCTCCACTGCCGGGCAGGGGCTGCCCCCTGGAGACATTTGGGGCTGTCACAGCTTGAGGGGAGAGCACGTTCCTGGCATCGAGTGGGTAGAGAGGCCGGGGATGCAATGCACAGGACAGCCCCCACAACAAAGAATTATCTGGACTAAAATGCCAATGGTTTCTAAGATGAGAAAAGCCACCCTATTGTATGGAGATAAAATTTAAGGCAATGAGAATGCCTGTTTCCCCATGATGCTGAATCTCTTCCACTCACACACACACACACATACTTAATATATCTTAATACATTAGGCCTGAAGGCCCAAATATTGTTACCTTAAAGGACTTTTAAAAATCTACAAATATTCATTCTGTCCCCATTTATACCCCCTTTGCCCTCTTCGACTTTCCACCCCCTTTCCCTCTGGCTGTCACCATACTGTTATCTATGTCTAGGTATTATATTTTGCTGGCTTTGTTAACCAGTGTCGTCCCAATAAATTCAAGAAAAATAAATAAATTAAAAGTAAAGAGGGAGAGGGAAGATGGCGGCCCCGTGAGAAGCAGCAGAGCGACCCCCGCTCCCAGCCACGAACTCGATTTCCTCCTAAAATCCTACGAAAAAACAGAGAAACATACCTGAGTGGAGGGAGCGCGAGGAGGGAGCACTGAAGACACATCACGGAGTCCGGTAAGGGGGGCGCAGGAAGGGGGAGTCCCCCTGAAGCCTGTGCTGGGCCCCGAGCCCCGCGGCTTGGAGGCTGCAAAGAGCCCTCCCCTGGGGAGTGCAGACCCGCCTCCAAAAGCGGGGATCCCACACCCGGAGCGCAGGGGAGGGGAAGGAGCGCCCTGCACGGCGGGCGGAGGGCCCCACGGAGCGGTGAGTGTGCGAGTTGGGGACGGCGCCATCCTTGCGAAACAAAGCTTCTAACGGCGGACGGCGCCTTCCTAGCGAAACAGAGCTCCTAGTGGCGGACACTGTGTCTAATGCTTGGTGTGCTGACCGTAGGAAGGGCTGTCCCAAGGTGTGTGGCACCCAAGTGGTGAGGGTCCAGAGGTTGGGACTGAGCAGCCGCACACAGGGACCCTCTACCTCCCTGTGTTGAGCCCCAGAAAGCATTGAATCTGCGTGGCGCGGGGAGGAGAGCCCTCCCAACCTGAGCTCCGGTGCGGAGAGGCTGGGACCTGTGACCAGCCCAGAGGGGCCCCGTGGTGGCCCGTGGAGCCGCCCCAGCTTTGCTGAGACCAGTGGTGGGGGAGCTGCATGGAGCTGACTTTGGGTCCCCTCCCGCTGGGGGCCTTGGCGCGAGGGCGGCGGGACCTTGCAGCGTGGACTCTCTGCCTGTGTGTTGCTTTGTATGTTTCTGAGTCCTGGTCGTGGAACTGGCTCCCACCTTCCCAGCGTGCACTGGGGGACAGACCAGCGGAGGCTGGGATTGGGGTCTGTGCAGTAGACAGTCTGAGGGGCGGGCCTGGTGCCACCAGCCAACCAGAGCTGAGCAGGGAGGGGCAGAGCTGGCTTCTGCAGCCAGGAGCACCGCCCCCAACAGGAAAGGGGCGGGTCCTGCTCGCTGAGGCCCCAGACACCCCGCAGGGCACAGTCCTGAGGGGGAAGGGAGAGTAGCTCACAGGAGGACATTACAAGAATAAGACTCTCAGGGATTGTTTGGGAACTGGAGGAAAGGCGGAAAACCCCTGCTGGGGGCTGGGCAGGCAAAGGGCTCACTGGAATGTTCTTTAATCGAACCCACTGAGCCCAGGCTGCTGAAATGGCCCATACAGAAAAGGCAACAGGCTGAAATCAATCTGAAGCTGCAGCAGGCCAGTGCATGAGGGACTAGAGTCAGAGGACAAGGTAGGGACTGAGGAGCTGGCTGTGAAGCAGAGACTAACTCCCGCACAGTGAGTGCCTGACAGCGAAACTTCTAAGGGGAGTGATACCCTGAGCTACACTAGCCACCCTGCACCCTAAAGACTCTACAGAAGACTCTGGAGTAAGACCAGGCAACTACAAGGTTGCAAAATAGCTGACAAGAGGAGGTGGTCCACGGAGAGCCTCAGATCAACCAACTACCTAAGGACACCAGAGCCAAACCTAGACGGCTCCTCACATTGGCTGATACACAAGCACCTCCCAGGAGAACGGAAATCAGCACACAAAACAGTGAGCCACAGACAACGTAAGCTGCCCAGAAGAAACCCACCTGATTGTCTTTTTTTTTTTCTTTTCTCTTTTTCCCTTAGGAAGAAGAGAAAGAGAAAAACTCATTTGTTTTTTCTTCTTTTTAAACTTCGTACTAATTTAAAAGAATTTTTTTTAATTTTTAATTAATTTTTTTTCTTATTTTATCTTTTCAAAGAATTTCATTTTGCTTAGCTTGTTTTTAGTTTTCTTTCTCTCTTTTGTTTTGTTTTGTTTTGTTTTATCCTTGCTTTTAATATCAAGACTTTCTTGATATTACTGCTTAATGGCTGGGGCTTTATCATTATAACCAACAAGTTTACTGCTTTTCTCTATAGTCTTCCCCAAATCTCTTATTGGACTCCCTCCCTGCCCGGGCTTTATCTCTCTCTCTCCTCTCAATTGGAATAGCTTTTTTTTTTTTTTTTGCTTTTTGCTTCTTCTTTTCCTTCTTGCTTTTGTTTTCCTCCCTTCTGTCTTCTTATCTTTTTGTTAGATCGTTATTTTCTCTTATTCTATTTAATGTATTTTTAGTTTTTCATTTTCATCTATTATCCTATTCTTATTCTCTTCCGTAATTGTTTGCTGGCCCTTCTTTCAGAATCTTTTCTCTCTGCCTCTATTATCTCCCAATAGCTTCTCTATTTTTTACATTTTAGTTTATTATTATTTTCTAAATTTTAGTCACTATTAACAACAAAATTCTTCTCTCTCTAAGCTTTACTTTTCTTTCTCTTTCTTTTTTTAAGCTATTTTTTTTCTCTCTAGAGCTTGTGTTCTCATTTCACGCTCCCAGTTCTATTTTCACTTGGGTTGTCTTCATTGTGACTGTCAAGATATTTTGTAAGATACCCCTTGTTTCCTGGAAGTTTAGTTAGGTATTGTCCTGCCTTGCCAGCACCTGTACAACAGCTTACACGATGAGGTTGGGGCTGAGACACACAGTTAGCCAACCTGAGAGGAGAGTCCTCCCAAGGAACTGGTCAACAACATTCTAGACCCAACCACAACAGGAAAACCCAAAGAACCCACAAAAGGGGCACCCACAAAAGGGACACACCTAGAGCAAAGAGCTCAGAAGTATAAGGAAAACACACCTCTGGGCTCCACTGGTCTCACAATACAAAATCCCTCCCCACAAGACTGGGAGACAGCAAATATACCTAATATATATATACAAACACTAAGACCTACCAAAATGGGGAGACAAAGAAACAACCCCCAAATTAAAGAAAAGGAAAAATCCCCAGAAAAGACTTTGATGAGATGGAGTTAAGCAAGTTATCAGAAAAACAGAGTTCAAACTATTGATTATGAAGATGTTCAAGGAACTTAAGAAGACACTAGATGATAAGATCGAGGACCTTAGTGAAAACATGAAAAAAGAGATACATACCATAAACAAAACTCAGACAGAGATAAAGAATGCTGTATCTGATATCAATTCAAAGGAATTGAAAGCAGGCTCAATGAAACAGAGGATAGAATAAGTGACTTAGAAGACAAGGTAGAAAAAATCAATCAGAGCAGCAAAAAGAAAAAAACACTTAAAAAGCATGAGGACAGTCTAAGGGAGCTTTGGGACAACATGAAGCAAAACAACATGCACATTATAGGAGTGCCAAAGAGGGAGGAAAGAGAGCAAGGGATAGAGAACTTGGTGGAGGAAATAATGACAGAAAACTTCTCTATGCTGACAAAGGAGAAAGCCACACAAGTTCAGGAAGCACAGAGGGTTCCAAACAAGAGACACCCAAAGAGACCGTCTCCAAGACACATCATAATTAAAATGGCAAATGGCAAGGACAAAGAGAAAATATTAAGGGCTGCAAGAGAGAGACAAGCAGTGACCTACAAGAGAACCCCCATAAGGTTGACAGCTGATTTCTCAACAGAAACTCTTCAGGCCAGAAGGGAGTGGCATGAAGTTCTCAAAGTAATGAAAAGCAAGAACATGCAACCAAGATTGCTTTATCCAGCAAGGCTATCATTTAAAATTGAAGGTGAAATAAAGAGCTTCCCAGACAAAAAAAAAAAAAAAGGCTAAAGAAGTTCAGTACCACCAAACTGCCATTGCAAGAAATGCTAAAAGGACTGCTCTAAGAAAAAGAAGGAATAGTGAGAGGATGATACATTAGCATAAAGGGGAAAAGTGGCATTACATAAGTATATGTCAATAGTAACCTTAAATGTAAATGGAATAAATGGTCCAATCAAAAGACATAGAGAAGCTGACTGGATAAGAAAACAGGACCCAAATGTATGCTGTCTACAAGAGACCCACCTGAGAGCAAAAGACTCACACAGGCTAAAAGTGAAGGGATGGAATAAAATATTCCATGCAAATGGAAAGAAAAAGAAAGCTGGAGTAGCAATTCTTATTTCTGACAAAATAGACTTCAAAATAAAGACCATAACAAGAGACAAAGATGGTTACTACATAATACTAAAGGGATCAATCCAACAGGAGGAAATAACCCTTATAAACATTTATGCACCCAATATAGGAGCACCTAAATATATAAACAATTTCTTGGTGAACTTTAAGGGGGAGATTGATATCAACACAATCATTGTGGGGGACTTTAACACACCACTGTCAGCATTGGACAGATCATCAAGACAAAAATCAACAGGGAAACACAGACCTTAAATAACTCACTATACCTAATGGGTTTAACTGACATTTACAGAACATTTCATCCCAAAGCAGCAGAATACACATTCTTCTCAAGTGCACATGGAACATTCTCAAAAATAGATCACATGTTAGGGCACAAGACAAGTCTCTACAAATATAAGAAGATTGAAATCATATCAAGCATCTTCTCGGATCAAAATGCCATGAAACTAGAAATCAACCACTATAAAAAAACTCAAAAATATTCAAACACATGGAAGCTAAATAGCATGCTATTAAACAATGAATGGGTTACCAATGAGATCAAGGAAGAAATCAAACACTTCATGGAAAAAAACGAAAATGACCAGACAACAACCCAAAATCTATGGGACACAGTGAAAGCAGTCCTGAGAGGAAAATTCATAGCATTACAGACCTATCTCAAGAAACAAGAAAAAGATCTAATGAACCGTCTAACACAACATCTAAAAGAACTAGAATGAGAACAGCAAGAAAAGCCCCATGGAAGTAGATGGAAGGAAATAATAAAGATCAGAGCAGAAATTAATGAAATAGAAACTAAAAAAAAAAATACAAAAAATAAATGAAACCAAGAGCTGCTTCTTTGAAAAGATAAATAAGATTGATGCACCTTTAGCCAGACTCATCAAGAAACAAAGAGAGAGGACCCAAATAAATAAAATCAGAAATGAAAGAGGCGCTATAACTTACCCAACAGAAATACAAAGGATTGTAAGAAAATACTGTGAGCAACTATATGCCAATAAACTGGACAACATGGGTGAAATTGACAAATTCCTAGAAGCATCCAACCTTTCAAAGCTGAATCAAGAAGAGGCAGAAAACCTGAATAGGTCAATAACAACTAATGAAACTGAAGCCGTAATAAAAAAAAACTCCCAGCAAACAAAAGTCCTGGACCAGATGGATTTACAGACTAGTTTTACCAAACATTCAAAGAAGAATTAACACCTATTCTATTCAAATTATTCCAGAAAATTCAAGAGGAGGCAAAACTCCTAAACTCTTTTTATGAGGCCAGCATCATCCTAATCCCAAAACCAGATAAAGACACTACAAAGAAAGAAAATTACAGGCCAATATCCCTGATGAACATAGATGTTAAAATCCTCACTAAAATACTAGCAAACCAGATCCAGCAATACATTAAAAAGATCATACACCACAACTAAGTGGGATTTATTCTGGGGATGCAAGGCTGGTACAACATCTGCAAATCAATAAACATGATACATCACGTAAACAAAATGAAGAACAAAAATCACATGATCATATCAATAGATGCAGAAAAAGCATTCAACAAAATCCAGCACCCATTTCTGATAAAAACTCTCAGCAAAGTGGGAATAGAGGGATCATACCTCAACATAATAAAGGTCATATATGACAGAACTACAGCCAACATCATACTCAACGGGCAAAAACTAAAATCATTTCCCTTAAAAACAGGAACAAGAGAGGGATGTCCACTTTCACCACTCTTATTCAACATAGTACTGGAAGTCCTAGCCACAACCATAAGACAGGAAGAAAACATCAAAGGTATCCAAATTGGAAAGGAGGAAGTAAAACTGTCATTATTTGCAGATGACATGATATTGTACATAGAAAACCCTAAAGACTCCATCAAAGTACTACTAGATTTGGTAAATGAATTTGGCAAGGTAGCTGGATACAAAATCAACATCCGGAAATCAATGGCATTCTTATACACCAACAATGAACTTTCAGAGAGAGAAGCTAAAAAAATAATACCATTTACCACTGCAACTAAAAAAATAAGATACCTAGGAATAAACTTAACCGAGGATGTAAAAGACCTGTACTTGGAAAACTACGGGACACTGAAAAAGAAATATAGGAAGACATAAACAAGAGGAAGACTATACCATGCTCCTGGATTGGAAGAATTAATATCATTAAAATGTCCATACTACCCAAAGCAACTTATAAATTCAGTGCAATTCCTATTAAAATACCAACAGCATATTTCACAGATCTAGAACAAACATTTCGAAAATTTATGTGGAACCAAAAAAGACCCCAAATAGCTGTAGACATCTTGAGAAAAAAGAACAGAGTGGGAGGGATCACATTGCCGGACATCAAACTACTACAAAGCCATTGTAATCAAAACGGCCTGGTATTGGTACAACAACAGACATATAGATCAATGGAACAGAACAGAGATCCCAGAAATAGACCCACACCATTATGGTCAGTTAATATTTGACAAAGGAGGCAAGAGCATACAATGGAGTAAAGACAGTCTCTTCAATAAGTGGTGCTGGAAAAGTTGGACAGGTATATGCAAAAAAATGAAACTAGACCACCAACTTTCACCATACACAAAAATAAACTCAAAATGGATAAAAGGATAAAAGATTAAATGTAAGTCACGAAACCATAAAAATCCTGGAAGAAAACATAGGCAGTAAACTCATAGACATCCCACGTAGTGGAATTTTCACTGATACATCTCCTAGGGCAAGAGAAACAATAGAAAAAATGAACATATGGGACTATGTCAAACTAAAAAGCTTCTGCACAGCAAAAAAAACACACCCTCAAAATACAAAGGAACCCCACGGTAGGGAAAACATATTTGCCAAGGATGTATCAGATAAGGGGCTAATTTCCAAAGTGTACAAAGAACTCATACTACTCAGCAAGAGGAAGACAAACAACCCAATTAAGAAATGCGCAGAGGACCTGAACAGACACTTCTCCAAAAAGGACATACGGATGGCCAAGAGACATGTGAGAAAATGCTCTACGTCGCTAATCATCAAAGAGATGCAAATTAAAACCACAATGAGGTATCGCTTCACACCTGTCAGAATGGCTCCATCAACAAATCAACAAACAACTTGTGCTGGCGAGGGTGTGGAGAAAGGGGAACCCTAGTACACTGCTGGTGGGAGTGCAGACTGGTGCAACCACTATGGAAAACAGTATGGAGGCTCCTCAAAAAATTAGAAATGGAGCTGCCTTTTGACCCAGTGATCCCACTTCTAGGAATATATCCTAAAAATCCTGAAACACTAATCAGAAAGAACATATGCACCCCTATGTTCACAGCAGTGCAGTTTACAATAGCTAAGATGTGGAAACAGCCCAAGGCCCATCAGTAGATGAGTGGATAAAAAACCTGTGGCACATTTACACAATGGAATACTACACAGCTGTAAAGAAAAAGGTTCTCGTACCCTTTGGGACAGTATGGATGGACCTGGAGAAAATTATTCTAAGTGAAATAAGCCCACGGCAGCGAAAGACAAACATCACATGATCTCACTTATATGTGGAATCTAAAGAACTTAATAAACTTATGAACAGAATAGATTCAATGACATGGAAGCATGGATCAGACTGACGAATGTCAGAGGGAGGGAGGAGGGCAGGGGAGTGGTGGGGGAGAGAGTAACCAAAGAATTTATATGCATATAGGCACAACCCAAGGACACGGACAATGGTGGGGAGAGGGATTCGGGAGGGGGAGGGATGGGGTGGAATGGGTCATTGGGGAGATAAAGGGACATGTGTAATATTGTAAATAAAAAAAAATAAAATAAAAGATAAGAAAAGAAAAATCTACAAATATTCAGACAGGAGAAAAAGCAAAACTTGGCAAAACAAAAGGCAAGCACCAGTGATGGCTTAACCTCATATCACCTCTACAACAGCCTGAGGACAAGAACAGAAGCCATCAGACGACAACGCCCACTGAGTTTCACAGAAGATGGTGTGGACAGAAATTTTATACACAACCTACCCACTGTCCCAATGTGGAGCAACAAGGCTATTTGGAGTTATGAGTGAGCTCAGAATCTTAGAACATGTATCCTTTGGAGAAGAAAATATTGAAAACACATTCCCAGGGACTGAGTGATGAATCAAAATGAAGAATTCAGGACCGACCGGGACAGCTGGAGGTGAGCGATAAAGCCCGTTTAAATGTAAAGTTCTCTGTATTATTACTGTACGTAATGAGAAAGAAGGAAAACAAATAGCATAAGTAATAAGAAAAGGGATGCGAGCACAGAAATGGCATTTTCTTCCAGTTCAGGAAAACCTCTCTGTGCAGCACGGTGCTAATGAATTGAAAAATACCAACAAATTGAACAGCTCTGGAAAACGTAAATTACTGAAGTGTGACACAGGAAAAAATGAAACCTTAAATGATCGATTATGAGGGTAGAAGAAAGAAAACTATCAAACTGGGAGGAGGGGGCGGTTCTTTCAAACTTTTAAGAAACAGATAACTGCATACTGTATTAACTGTCTCATGAAAATATAGAAAATATACTCTATCAGGCACTTTATGAAGTTAGTAAAACCTTACACCAAATGTGCCAATATAACTAAAAAACAAAAAGGGAAATTTGCATAAGAATACACATGTGAGCATCAGAATTAAAGCACTATCCAGAGCACCATGACTAATAAAGGTTTATTCTAAAAATTGAAAATATAGCTTTATATATTTTTATTAATATTAATCAAAACCTTATCAATTGAACAAGGGAAAAATGTGCTTATCTCAAGGCATACTAAATATATCCTTCTTTACTATTCTTTCAAGTATATATGCATTCTTTTTTCCCTAGTTTTCTACTTTAAATCTATACTATTCTTAATAATGAAATAACTAAAGTAATTTCCATTAAAATTAGGAAGAAAATGAGCTTGTTCCCTCTCCCTAATGCTTTACACTTTGGAAGAACAGGCCAAGGCAATAAGAAATGAAACAGAAATTAGAGATATAACTATTAGAAAGGAAGAAAGAAATAATCATTGCTTCAGACAGTATGATTAGAGGCACAGAAATTGCAAAGGAAACAACTGGAAAATATCTTATAATTAGAAAAGAAGTTTCAAGAAAGTAGACCATTATAAAGGAGGGGAGGGGAGCATCTTTAATACCAGAAATGACCAGTTTTAAAAATCTGCTCACAACAGCAATAAAAAAAAAATACCAAAAGTAATCAAAGACATCAGAATAGCCCTAAATTGTGGCACCAAAATGAAGAAAATTAAAAACATTACTAAAATATATCGAATAAGATTTGACAAAATGGAAAGACATGCTCCTGGATGGAAGATTGAATACAATCAATTCCCGAAATAATATATAAGTTTAAAACATGACCAGTGAAATTACCAGCAGTTGTTTGGTGGTAGGGAAAAGGCACTGTTGAAGAGAAAGAAATCTGACCAAAAAAAAAAATCTAAGATTTTCTGGTTCAACGAATGGGCAAAAGAATTAAGAAAGCCTTGACAGTCCTGGCCAGTGTGGCTCAAATGGTTGGAGCATCATCTTGTGCATGAAGGGTCATGGGTTTGAGTCCCAGTCAGGGCCCATGCCCAGGTTGCAGGTTTAATCCCCAACTGGGGTTCATAAGGGAAGCAACTGATCAATGCCTCTCTCTCTCTCACCCACTTCCTTCCTCTTTCTCTAAAACTAATTTTTCAAAAACTCCTGTACAAAGAAAGGTAACTTGTAAACCAGACTGTATCCTATTTTATAACTGTTAGAAAGCACAGCACTGGTGTAATCATTGATAAATAGGACACTGTAACAAAAGTCTTGATATAGACCCAAGTACATTTCAGAAATAAATAAATGGCAAAGAAAACAATACAATAGGGTAGAAATGCACTGGGACAATTGGTTATTGGGAGAAAAATTAGACTCTCATCCTGTTACTATTCACTAAAATACATGACAGGTAGACTTTAGAGTTGATATAAAAACTAAAGCCATTTACAACAGGACTATATCCATATATTACTCTGAGATTTATTTTAATGTTTTAATGAAGCCATTAAAAAAAACAGCAGAAAATATGGTTGTAAATACAACTGAAGAACACTTTATGCATAAAAGCCCTGGGGGGGGGGGGGGGGGCGGGGGAGAGGCAGATCACAAAAGGAAAGCTCAAAACATTCAGTATTTAACAATTCAGAAATTCTACTTTTAAAAATCATAAGCAAAATTTAATGGCAAATTGAGGTACTGAGACAAGCTACAACCTTGAAAACATTCTGCTAAGTGAAAGATGACAGTTATGAAAGAGTATATATTGTATGATTCCATTTATAGGAAATATCCAGAATAGGCAAATCCATAGAGACAGAAAGTAGATGAGTGGTTGCCAGGAGCTGGGGAGTAAGGACTTGAGGTGAAATGGGGAGTGACTGCTGCTGACCATGAGGTTTCTTTATAGGACAATAAAAATGTTCTAAAATTGATCGTGGTGATAGTTGCACAACTCCATGAATATTCTAAAAACCACTGAATCTGTACAGTTTAATGGGGTGAACTGTATGTTATGTGAATTATATCTCAATAAAGCTGTTATTAAAAACTTAATGGCAAGTAACCAACTGGGAGAATTATTTGTAACAGATTTGGGTAAATATGAATAATCTGGATACATAAGGAACACTTAGAATAGGTAGAACACTGACACCCTATTGTAAAATTGGGCAAAAATCAATGAAAAGATAGTAGGTGACTAAGAAATGACTAACGAACAGTGTTTATTCTATTCAGTTAGCAGAGATTTAAGAAACAGTAACGCTCAGTGCAGAAGAAGGTGGCAGACAAGACATTTTCAGGGACTGTGGCAAAACCTTCATCTGAAGACCTTGCTGGAAAGCAACTTGGGAATAAACACTGAGACCCATTACTAAATGCTCCATTTTTCCACATCTAGGAATCTGTCCCCAAGAAACAAGCACAGAGTGCCCAAGGATCTTTGTATGAGGATGTCCACAGCATCATTATTTGTGGATATTCATAATATGCACAAATCAGAATGAACATAAATGCTCAAAATGGGAAAAATGGCTAAATAAATTATGAATCAGCCACAAGACCTAATATTATGCAGCCATTAAAAATGATGTTCTTAAATAAATTTAATGACAGGGAAAATGATCACAATGTAATGCTCAGTGGGTGAAGGATATAAAAGTGCTTACAATACGATCCTATACACACACAATGCTAAAATGAAACACTACCAAGGGTTGGTAGAAATGATCTCTAGATGGTGGTATTCTGGGTGATTTTCATTTTTTTCTTATAGTTCCCCTATCTTCCATGTTTTCTACAATAGGCATATTTTATTTCTGTAATTTAAAAATAAATGATTTTTTTCTGAATACTCTTCTACAGACAAGTCTGGCCAGAAGAGATGAATAACTGCAATGCAGTTCCTTTAAGAGCTGGTATCTGCTTTGCACACATACCCCCCCTTTCCTTGCCCCACAGTCCTGGGTTGGAGGCAGTTTCAAAGGCTCACCCACCCTCCTGGGGGCAGCCCTACCCCGCTTGACCAGTCTAGTTATTTAAGTCTGTGCAGGCTGCTGTAACAAAACGCAGCACACCAGGTGGCTTATAAACAACAGAAATTTATTTCTCACAGTTCTGGAGGCTAAAAGTCTGCCATAAGGGTATCAACACTCTTTTCTGGATTGCAGACTTCTCACTGTGTGTGTCCTCACATGACCCATGGGGCATAGGAGCTCTCTGCAGCCTCTTTCCTAAGGGCACAAATCTCATTTGTGAGGGTTCAGCCCTCATGACCAAATCACCTCCCAAAGGCCCCACTTCCTAATGCCCTCACCTTAGGGGATAGGATTTCAACATACAAATTTTGGGGGTCACAAGTATTTAGACCATAGCACTGACGAAGGGCCCCCACTCTTACACTCCAGCTCTTCTAGGCTTCTTATCTCTGCTGAGCTGAACCTCTCAAAGATCAGGCTGACAGCATTGATAAGTTTGCAGGTCTTCTTGTCCAAAGTGGTATTTATTCTAACAAGGAACACATTCAAGGCTAAAGAACTTTTAGAATCCAATGAAAAGAATGTCCCATGATTAACGAAAATGTTACATACACACATATATATTAAACTCATAGTAACAGAGTAGAATGGTAGTTTCCAGAGGCTGAGGCATGGGGAAAATGGGGAGATAAAAGTAGATTGGTGGTTGCCAAGGGCTGGGAGGAAGGAGCCATGGGAGTTATTATTTACAGGGTATAGAGTTTCAGTTTTGCAAGATGAAAAGTTCTGTATTCTGGAGATGGAGGGTGGTTGCAGGGCAATGTGAATGTACTTAGTACCACTGAACTTTGCACTTAAAAATGATTAAGATAGTTATGTGTATTTTACCAAAATAAAAAGAATGTCTTATGGTAGAATCTCAGGCCTCTGGAAGAGGTGGGATGAATCCCACTCGGCCCTCAAGCCTGCTGCTGTGGGGCAGCCCCCTCCCATGCTGGAGCCAAAAACCAGGGCACAGGAAACACAGTATTTGGCCTCTAGGTATTTTGCAGCACTGCATGCAGAGCTCAGCTAGGCCGCCTGTGATGGTTAAGCATTGGTGGAAAGGCAAGATCACTCTGAACACACAGGTTCTTGGCCCCCTCTGCCTCAGCCTCTCCAAGGCAGAGCCTCAGCTTGGAATTTCCATCCCTCAGTCCCCATTAGTTGGCGAGATCACTCCTGTCCAGCGCTGACAAGGAAATGAGATCATCCCTTAAAGCCCATGCGCAATCCCTGTCACACAGTGTCACTCAGAAAGTGCTAGAAAATTGGTTTGTAAAGAAAGTAAGCTCTGTATTTATTTAGCAGCTACTAGGCTAGCTAAATGAGATGTTATTTATGTCCTGTGCAGCGCAGGGACTGGCGGGTCATAGGAAAAGGTGGATCAGGAGTAACCACAACACAGGACGGATCATAGTCACCATGTAAACAGAGGTTGCAAGAATCTGTTCAGGGAGGAAGATGACATCTGAGCTGATCATTGAAGAAAAGAGAAAGGCCATTACAGAAGGAACTCAGCATCAGCAAGGTCCCCTCGGATGGGGAGGGAGGAGTGTCAGATGGGCTGTGTAGACTATGCCCCTCAGAAGGCTTCCTGAGGATGTGGGCCCTTGTTTGGCACACCTGTCGCAGTAGCTGAAAGACCTTGCTGGCCCCTCATCAACACTCAGAGGACCTATGTCTCCAAGGGTCTAAGTTGGGCAGGGTGTGGGAAGGATGGGGGTAACCACTGCCAGCTTCCAAGTGCAAGCACCCTCCACAATGAGAGCATCACAAAACCTGTCCATCCATCCAGCCCCACTATTCACTCTACCTCCTACCTCAATGCTCTCCTCCCGCCCTGTCCTCCCCAGGGTTCGCCTCACAGCCCAGGCACAGTGGATGCACCTGTCAAAGATGGCAGAGGGATGACTTTAATGTGTCTGAATGCACGAGGGTCTCTCCTGTTTCTACTCATTTATTCACTTAACCAAAACACATTGAATGTTCACGTAGGTTAGGCCCTGTGGTGGGCCCTTGGGAATGCACAAAAACAGACATAGCTCTTGTCCCCAAAGTATTCAGCCTTTAGCAGATGAGAGAGATGAAAGAAAAGCCCAGCCCTGCTCAGGTAGCTCAATGAGTTGGAGCATCATCCGTACACCAAAAGGTTGCAGGTTCGATTCCCAGTCAGGGCACATACCTAGGTTTCGGGTTCAATCCCCAGTCGGGATGCATATGGAAGGTAACCAATCAATGTTTTTCACATCGATGTCTCTCTCTCTCTCTCTCCTTCCTCTCTTTATAAAATCAATAAACATATCCTCAGGTGAGGGTAAAAAAGAAAAAGCCCAGCACCGAGGCCCCTGAGCACGGACAGGGACCATCAGTTCTGCAGGGAGGTGAGAGTGGATGGTGGTGCTTGCAGCCCTGGCAGGGAGGCTCCCTAGCTGCCCCCACCCCCAGCTGCTGTGGGGAGCCACCAGAAGCTGACAATGGTTTGCACAGGTGCCTGGGACACCTGAGCATTGAGCTGCAGCCACACGAAGCCCACGTTTGGCTTCCCCTGCCAATCCCTCCTCATAGGCACTGGAATTTAAGATTCATCAGAGGGCTCTGGCTGCTGGGAAATAATGATTTATTCTCTCACTCGCACATACGCTATTTGCACTGCTTTGTTCTCAGTTTCCCACACATTTAATTACCTCGGGATAAATCCGATTTCCCCTCTTGGAAAATCTGTCTTTTGTTTTCTTTTAATTTCCCTTTCTCTCACATTACATTTGACAGAGTTGGGAGAGACAACCAAGACTGATGAGCAGGAGGGTGGCAGAAGCGGAGACCCAGCGTGGCCCGCACAGGCGGTGCTGATGACACGGGCTGCCCAGCTCCCCGATCGGAGCTATAAATCAGAAGTGCCCTGTACTTATATTTAATTCAATAATAAATACTCACATAAAAATAACTTATTTTTATTCTGGGAGGGTAAGGCCTAAATTTAAACAATCTTTTCCTGCCTGCCTGAAGAAAAAGTCTGCCAATTCTGCCGCCTCCTCCAGCACAAGGCCTTCGTGGCTGCTTGGAGACAAGGGATAGGAGTCACCGGTAGCTAACGCCCAGGCCAGCGGGAGAACCATCTGGAAATCTCTGGAGTAAAAGAATACTCCTGGCTGAAGTCCTGAGAAACAAGCATCACAGACATTCTTAAGGGAAAGACGTCCAGTGGATGGGATGGTAGCCCTGCTTATGGAGTGAAATCCCAATTCGGATCTTGAAAGAAGAGGGGGAAAAGCTACTGAGTTTCCTGGTGAGTGGGAGGAACCTAAGCCCTGGGAGGGAGGATGCTGCCAGGATTTGGGGTCTCTGGGCCTAGGCCTGGGCCTGAGTGGAGAGGGCATTACCCTGCCTGGATTGTTCGGCCCTGGGCAGGACAGGACTCTGGCCTTGATTCTACCTGTCACTCATTTGCTGAATAGCCACGGGAACGACAAGAGGCCCTTCTCAGCCTCAGTCCCCTCAGAGACACCCCTGTTCTGTTCTGACTCCACTGAAACCAGCTGTCCAGATACACTGGCCAGGGTGGCGGTTGTCATGGTTATTATTTCACTTAACTCAGAGCATTTGTTTCCTCCCTGGAACTCTCCAGTGGCTGCCTTCACACTTAGAGGGGGAAGGAGCTTCAGCTCAAGTTTGTGTCTCTGCAAAGGCTGTTTTACTGGCAAATGGTGAGCCGGAAGAGTGTCTGAAACCACTAAACCCGCTGACCCAGTTCCTTGAGTGAAAGACACAGGCTCCCATCATGCCATGTGCTATATTTGCATAGCTGTGCTTTATTAGAAAGCAGGGACTGTTGGCTGGAAGTGCCTCAGGATGATCCAAACCTCCCTTCTTCAGTACAGTTTCAAGCTATGACATTGTAATAGATGTGGTCTTGACCATCTCAGAGGGGAGGAGCACCTGGCCCTCACCTACTTCTCAGACTTCACCTCAATGGCTCTCCTCTTCGCTCTGCTAGAGCCACCCTGTGCTGGTCCTTGACCTTGACAAGATCTTTCATTCTGACCTCAAGGCTTTTGTACTTGCTGAGCCCTCTACTTGGAATGCTCTTCCCACAGAACTTATTAATGGTTAGATTCTCATTGTTCTGCCTCAGCTCAGGTGTCACCTCCTCAGAGAGGCCTTCCCTGACTACTCCTCTAATGCAGCCTCAGTCTCAGTCACTTTCTCCCATGTTCCTTTCCAGCTCTTGTCTTGAGCTGAAATTCTTTCAATTTGTTGCTGAGCCCCCTACCCCCACCAGAGAAGGGGTGTATTGTAGGGGGATGGAGTTGAGACTAAAAGGGCCTGCTCTCCCTCCTCTTTTCTCCAGGATAATGGCCAAAAGGCAGATCCATTAAAAGCACACAAACAAGAAACACTGATGTGATTCTTGCTGTAAACATATATTAAGACTGTGGCCATATTGAGGGCCGAGCCTGACAGTCCAGCTCCCACTCCTAGGCTCTCAGCTTGCCCCCTGCCCAGCCACAAAAACACTAGCCAAGCCCAACACTTCTTCCTCATGCTTTCTTTCTTGACTTAACCCTTCCTCCTCTTAACCTTTTCTTGGTTCCCCCTTGAAGTGTTATCCCAAGAGAAAAGCACCTCAGAACAGTGCTTCTTAACCTTGGCAGCTCATGGGAATCACCTGAGAAGGTTCTTAAACTATAATTATCCACACCCATGTGGGCCAATTCAAACAGTATGGCAGGGGAACGGTGGGGGCTGGCATCAGTGTTTGAAAGCTCCCTAGGTTAAGAACCTCAGATTCACTAGGTTAAGAAGCCCTGGTTCAGTGCTTTAGGAATTGTGCCACCTTTTCATTGGGAAAGATCCCTGCCTGCTCTCAGGGGAATACCAAAGGCCACTGGGTCAGTGTGAGCAACCAGGGAGTCTAGGGTTCCAGCTGATGAGCACTGAGATGCCCAGTGGCTTTAGGGATGGAGAAGCAGGCACTGGACAGCAACAAGAACATCACGGAAACTGGAAGAAGGGAGCCACAGCCCTGCCTGCAAAGGGATACAGTCAGGCTCTGGGTCAAAACGGGATGGCCATGCAAAGCAGGAGTCAGGACCAGAATCTGGGCGTCACATGGTGGCTCCTAACACCCCAAACACATTTGCAGTCATTTGTTTGCAAAGGATTTATTTGCAGGACCTGGAAGCTCAATGTTCTTTTGCCCCTAAAGACAAGGGATAAATCTGTGATTGGCTGTGACCGGCAATTCTCTCCCTCTTGAGGTCTATTAAATAAGAAGAAAGGAAAATAAAACCAGAAAGCAAAAACTAAAAGAAATAGCTATAATAACCTATAAAAGAGTGGGTGATTTGTGCCTCCATGAAAGCTGGGCTCTGGATAAGTTGCCATTGTTGAATGCCAAGGCCTTGCTTGACACTCCGCAGAGGCCTATGGGTACCTGCTCCCACCAGGCAGGCAGCCTACACAATGGGAGTCATGTGGAATGGTAATCTGGAAGCTGGAGAGGTGCGTCTCTTCCACCAGTGCATAAGCTCCATGAGGGCACATGTTTCCCAGTGTTTAGCACAGTGCCTGCCACCAGCACACACTCCATCACCATTTACTTGGTTATGGACAGGCACTTCTCAATCCACTCAATAGGTATGGTCTTCCTGCTAGAAGGCCTTCCCCTAAGAAACGCCTGGCTAATTCAAAACTCAGAACAGTTCCTATATCAGTGAGGATTTCTGGCTGCAAGCAACAGAAATGGACTGTGATAAAATGAAAACTATTAAAGAAAACAGAAGAGGAAAGCTGCCTTTTGGAAAGCTATGGAGCAGTGCTCAGAATCACTGGAAAGTCTGGTGCAGGAGACAAAGCAGGGGGGCAGGCCAGAGCCCAGGCTGCACTTCAGGGAAGCTCTGGACCTGGCTAGACATTCTCCATGCTCCCTGTGCCCTCTCCACCCTCTAAGCACACAAAGTAGATACGGCAAATGTTCCAACTTTCTCTTTAAGTTGCTCTGTCAAAAGTCAAAGTCTCAGTCAGGAGCATCTATGTAGCTGGGCTGAGGTCAGGTGCCCATGCCCTAGCTCCTGGGAGGTGGGCAGAAGGACCACCAGTCCCTTCAGTTTACCTGATACTCTCCAGGCAGACCTCCCCCCCATACTTCAAGTAGAAAAAAGTGTTCAGATTCTGGGTAGTACTCCATCCTACCATGAGACATGTTCACTACAACGCAGAATGCCATCTTCAACTTCCAGAATGGCTTTATTCCATCAGACTTTTTTTTTAAAGTAGCTGAATTTAAAAAGGAATAAGCTCTCTTGTTTGATGTATAATTGAGTCAGTTTTACAATCCAGTGTTTATGATGTGCTAAATGCACAGCCAAGAGGAAATACTCCTGCAGCTATAACTTTAGCCTCCGGTGACCAAGGGAGGCTGGGGACTCTGTCTTGGGAGAGATATTTGGAAAGAAGATAAGCACCTTAGAGAGCTAGGTTGTTTCCAAATATGGGCTGGGTGTGAGGGAGGGTTGATTACAATCTTGGCTGGAGGCAGGGGTCCAGACAATGACTGTTCTTTCCTTGTAGAGCTTAGCTCCCTCCAGGACTCTCAGCCCCAAGGCTGACACCTCCTCGTTTCCCTTCCTGCCCTCCCCCTAAGAGTGTCTGTCTGATCTGCCGCCAGCTCTCCCAGATGTGTCTTCTGACGGAGGAACTCTGAGGCATGCAGCGGTGATACAGAGTGTCAGCTGCTGCCCTCCGGTGCCTGCAATCTGCTCATCTCCCACCACGACAGGCAAGCACTGATTCCACAGCTGTCCCAGTGAGAAGGGAAACAGCGCTGGGTGGGCACCGCAGGCGCAGGCCACACAAGCGTTCACAAGCACGAGTCTGTATCGGGCCGAACCTCTGGGCCTTCTTCAATCCCCTGGTATCCATTACTAAGGTCTGAGACAGCGGGGTCACCATCACCTGTTTCATGACTTTAGGTAGCAACAAGGTGGGTGACTCCCACTTCGGTGCTCTCAACTTTCCTTTCTCACCAGCAGAGATGCCCCTCCTCCTGTCTGCCATGATCCTAAGTGGGTAAAGGTGGGGGTGGTTTTGCAGATTGCAAGGCCTTCCCTCTGAGATGGTCGAGTGCCACATCGATGATGACATTATGGCTTGAAACTGTACTGAAGAAGGGAGGTTTGGGTCACCCTGAAGTACTTCCAGCCAACAGTCTCTGTTTTCTATAAAGCACGGCTATGCAAATATAGAGCACGGCACGATGGGTGCTTTCACCCAAGGAGCTGGGTCAGTGGGTTTAGTGGTTTCGGATTTTCTTCGGGTTCACCGTTTGCCAGTAAAACAGCCTTTGCAGAGAAACAGGCTGAGAAGGTGGGGCTGCAGTTTATTCTGCCACTGAGGGAGGTGGCTTTGGGGAACTTCCCCCTGGGGACAGAGTGCCAGGCACCTGTTGGTCCTGTGTGCCCCCATTAACCATGTTAATTGCAGAAAAGGAAGAATAAGCCAATTAATGTGTAACAAGCTGAGCCACATCCTGGCCTCAATCAAGACAGAAAGGTAGCAGAAAGTAAAGGTCTTTCTGAAGCCCTCGATCTCCTCCCATGAATCTCCAACTAAATGTGCCAAGAATAAAGACTATTTCTTGTAGGAAGAAAAAAAGATCAAGCTTCATTAAAATAAAGGAACAGCCACCACTACAAGCCACATACTAGAAAATGCGGTGGAACTGAGAATATTGAAGGCTGACGCAAACCTGCTCAGACTTTGGGCAAGACTTGGATTTCTCTAAAGGCAACTGTTACACCCTGAACGGCCCTCCAGCCATGTGAGAGTCACAAGGTGCAGGGCAAGGTGTGGGAACCTATGGACCAGCCCAGAGGGTATTCTCTCCATCTCTGTCTCTGCCTCCTCCCAGCCCCATCTCCAGCACCCCCAGGGTGAGGGTTCCTGGCTGAGAGAAACTTCCAGAAGAGAGCTCGGAAGAGGCAGGGAAATGGCCTTGGGGGAGTGACAGCATGCAGCTGTTTGTGACAAAAGGCACACCCTGTGCACACAGCATCACAAGCTTCAGTAGTGCTCTGCAGTGGAGACCGCAGGGGTAGAACGCAGACCATTCGGAGGCACACAGGAGAAAGGTTTCCTGAACGGGAGGCTTGCCGCTGCCACTTGGGAAAGTCCAAATACATCCCAAGAGCAAAGCAAGACACACCCTGGTGAATCACAAAAGCGTCAAAGACAAGGAAGGCGTACTCTGGATATCCGGGTAGAGAAAAGCAAATCACCTAAAAAAGGTAACAGTCAGGCTCACCCTAAACTGACCACAGCGATGTTCAATGCCAGGACATCCACGATCCTGAGCAAAGGCATGTATGTGACTATGTACTTGAAACCCTGTGCACACAGATAGGCAAGAAGATGTGAGCATTCTCAAGAACGCCACAGTGGAGTGGAGCATAGCACCCCGGAGCTACGGGGCAGGTGGGGTAGGATGGAATCAAGTCAACCACGAAGTAAACAAAAAGCTCAGAACCTCTCTATCAAGCGTGGTTCTTGCAGCCACAGCAATGACATCATAAGGAAGCTAGTTAGAAAAACAGACCCCTGGGCGCCACATCAGACAACTGCACCAGAATCTGCATTTTAACCAAATTCCCAAGTGATTCATATGCACTTCAAGGTTTGAGAATCACTGTCCTGGAAAAAAGAAGCCCCAGTGGAAGGAGGCAGGCCACCCGATAGAAGCAAGGTAAAGCAGCTGAGTGCAGCAGCATGGAATGGAATGAAACTGCTATAAACCTCGTCAGTCTGAAAATAGTAGCATAAGAAATCTAGAGTTGGAGGGAGGCGGGGGGGTGGCTGGACATCAATAGAAACCATGAAATTTTAAAACTGGGAATAAATCTTACCTTCCTCCAACTAAATAAAAAAATAACTACAGAAAATTATTGCAGAAATTGGAATAACTCGTAATGGAGAAAAGTATTGCTGAACTTCAGCAATTTTCACAGCTTCATTTTAATTTTTTCTATTAAATTCAAATCAAACTAAACATATTGCTTTTAATTTTAAAATGTGTACAGTAAGATTCTATTTTTGTAAAATTGTTCAATTTACCTAATTAGCTATCTTTCTATCAGAGAGAGATAAAGAGCTATGATAGTCACCAAATGTTAATAATTTCTCCATGGTGGAATTTGGAGTAATTTTTTTTTCTTTTTCTTGCTGCTTTTGTATATTGCTTGATTTAGAAAAAGTAACGAGATTGTATCATTTTCACAAAAGAGGTTCTTTAAAAGCTTAATCAGAAAAGTCCGTTTTAAATAACAGATTCGAATGATGTTCTAATTAGTACTTAAATTTTATAAATCTTAAGGAAAAATAATTACAGTGAGGTTAAAAGAAGTCAAACTGGGAGATAAGCTGGCTGAAAACTTAACTGTTCCAGATCCACTAAACACTTTTTCCATTACAGGGGTGTTAGGAAACCCTTGCAATGTTTACTGCTAAAAAGCTTCTCTGGTAATTTGCTAACTGGATCTCTCCAGGGCTCCTCCCCCTCCTCCAGGCTGGTGTCTGCAGCTTGGGCGGTGGCCCATCCTCCAAGTTGCCACCCTCATAAGCTCATGGAGGCCTCCCTTTGCTTCTCGGTCCTCTGCCGCTCTCTGCACCGCGAACACCTAGACACAGGAGAGCCCATTACCTTAGCTGTGCAATAAAACATCCAGAGCTTTAAGAAATGACTCTCGGAGCCACGCCCCAGACCACTGGTTCTCAAATTTTGATGGTTATCAGAATCACCCTGGGAAAACTTAGTAACATCACAGCCCTGATCCTGTCCTCCTTCAAGGCTCCTGGGGACCACGTGCTTTGGTAGCTCGTGAGGTGATCCTGATCCCCACCAAAGTAGGGGGATCGAATCAGACTGCAGGTGGATGGGGCACTGGCAAACTTCCCACCATCCAGGAGGTGCTAACTGCGGCCGAGGCTGACAACCACTGCCCTCACATCTGCTCCTGGATCTCACGAAGGATGTGGGTGTATGCAGGGCCCTTTCTCCCCAGGCGACCCAGGGCCCTGTGACTTTGCAAGAGTATGACAGATAGGCAATTTGCCCCTGATGACCACGCCTGTCCAGTGAAGGGCCTGCCCGCACTGAATGCACTTATCTTGCCAACACCCAGATAGGTAATAGTTCTGCTAAATGACTTATGTTCCCCTATCTCAAGACATACTGAACTTTTGTTTAAGAAAATCACTACACCGATGGTGCTTTTTAGATCAGTCTCATCTATCCACAGATGAAACAACTGAAGACCAAGGTGTCATGAGGTGACAAAACCCTCCTTGACCCAGACCTTCTCCTGCTGGCCCTGTGGCATCCCCACTTGGCTAGGAAATGCCACCATGTATTCGGAACACGATGAGACACCTTTTGAGATAGATTATTTAACACCTCCTCATAGAAGTCACTTTCACCTCTCCCACTTTGCTAAGAGAAGTTCCACAAGAGACCAGTAGCCTAGAGATATTGCCCTGAAGTCTGGAATCCCTGGGGTTTTTCAAGTGCTCTTTCTAGAAGCTGAAAATGCCAGTGCAGTCTCTGACATTCATTCAATGATATGATGGAGGCTGAGCTCCCAAGGGCATAGAGGGCAGTGGTTGAAAGCACACACTCTGTAGCCAAACTGCTTGGACTTAAATAGTAGAGGTGTGACTCGAGGTAAATTATTAAACCTTCCTCTGTGCCTCAGTGTCCTCATATGTAAAATGGGGTTAATAATTACACCTGCCATAGGATGTGTGAGAATAAGTGAGTTCATACACTTAAGTGTGCACAGGATAGTGTCTGGTGCGTAGACAGCACTATGTATGTGTATATGTTTGCTATTATTTTCTCTGATTGTACCTCTGAGTCTGAATACACCTGGCCTTCTCTCCCCTTCAGTTCCACATACCAAGCCACTGCTTTCCCTGAGTGTGCCCGCTTCTGCGGCGCCATCTGCTTCTTTCTTGGTAGTTAGAGCTCAGGCACTAATAGCAGCTTTTCTGTTTTATCTCCCACCTCTACCCCCAGTCCCCGTCATCCTGATGTCAGCAGAGTACCTGAGCCCCTCATGATTTTGCACTGGACCTGGTGGTTGGCTGAGACCTTAGCCATCTCATTAGTAATAATTCTGCTAAATGACTGTTTCCCGTCAGCCTTGAGGGATGGGATAGCATCACCTGACGCCACCTTTGGTCTTGACCTAATCAACATTTTAATTCATAAAGTGTAGGAAAAAATGTGTATCTGAATGTATATCAAATCAAGAAGTGACAGAAAGCTGGAAGAAACGGCTAAAATGCTGGGGAGTGAATTAAGATCCACTCAGATTGATCATGGGGGTTTGGAAGTCTGGACTGAAGCCAAAAGAAGGTGATCTTTAGGCAGGACAAGTGCACATTATAAATCAAGAAACCTGTGCTGTGCAGCGCACCATGCAGAGAAGATCTAGGCGAGCCAGGTGACAACACGCTTCCTGCACGGATCCAGGGCAGGGCTGCATCCCAGGAAGGGCATCCCACTGTCCTCTGAATTCAGGAGGTCCCTGCCATCGAATTCTGTACTTCTGCAGAATCCACAGAGTAATAAAAACATTGGTGAGTAGAGTTTGCAGATAATTCGTTCACTGATGGATCCATTCACCATCATTTTTTCAGACTTTATCTCTGCAAGTAACTGGCTACTAAAAGAACCACATACACTTGTTCTGGTTCTTCAGAAGGTCTAAGATTAGGGGTTGGAAGACCAGTGGTGCATCTGACGGAGCATAACCTTTCTAACAATCAGTAAGGAGTGAGCTTCTTGTCACTAGCTGTGTACGGAGGCTCTCGAGGCTGGGAAGGGAGCATATCAAGGATTCCTGCTGTGTTAGGCAGCTGGACCCCGTAGGTCCTCTTTCAAGGTGCCATTCCATGGTTCTATGAATCACATGATGAAGTTGAGGCAAGAAGGAGAGGGAGGCTGCGGGAGGGGTAAACTGAGTCAGGAATCCTTCTTTCATACGCCAGCCAGCCAGCCAGCCCTCCCTTGTGCCTCTAGGCTGCTCCTGACCTGTTTCTGTCTTGATCTAGGACCAAAGTGAGTCCTGATGTGTGGAGTCTCTGACATTCACTGAACACATGGCATAAACCCCTAAGAGAAACGCAAATTCAATTGGCAAGAGGTACTATATTTCAGCTGTCAGGGGGGCAAAGATTAAAATGTTGGATATCAGACTGTGGTTGGTATCAAACCAACCTCATAGCTTATGGGTCATACATGCATTACCTAGCACAATCTTTTCAAAGAAAATTGGCATCATATGTCAAAATTTAAAATGCACATACTCTTTCCCTCTGTAACCCCTTTCTGGGACTGTATCATGCAGACGTCCTTGCATTCCCCCAGAGCACTCTACTGTACAAGGCTGTCACTGCAGCACTCTTTTTTATTTGAGGCTTCAGAAGCATATCCCTATCTTTCTATCATTGGTTCTTTTTATTGTATTAAAATGTATGTAACATGAAAATGACATTTTAAGTATTTGCAAGCACATAACTTAGTGGTATTAAATAATTCACAATATTGCCTAACAATCACCACTATCTGCACCCAAAATATTTTCATCACCCCTGACATAAACCTCTGTACCCATTAAACAATAACTCCCCATTCCTCTCCCCCCCTTGCCCCTAGAATCCTCCATTCTATTTTTGTCCCTATGAATCTGCCTAATATAAGTACCTCATATAGATGGAATCATAAATATCTGTCCTTCTGTGTCTGGCTTCTTTCACTTAGCAATGTTTTCAAGGTCCATCTGTGTTGTAGTATGTATCAGTACTTCATTCCTTTTTATGGCTGAATAATATCCCATTGTATGTACATACCATATTTTGTGTATGCAGTCATCTCCTGATGGACAGTTGGGGGGTTTCTGTCGTTTGGCTATTGTAAATAATGCTGTTATGAATGTTTTTGTACAAATACCTGTTTGAGTTCCTGCTTTCAATTCTTTTGTGCAGTGTTCTTTTCAATGGCAAAAAGACTGTAAACAACCAAAAGAACGACAGGAGCCAGTGAGAGCAGTGGGCGGGGGAGGCCTGGGCCCAGGGGGTCAGTGAAGGAAGACTTAGTCTTCACTATACGCCCTTTGTACTGTCGGAAGTATTTTAATGAACTGAATGCTTTGCCTTCTAAAAATGAATCCATGCGTTTTTTTAATTGGCACGTGATCACTTAAAGATTCTGAGTTTGGTCATGAGTCCAGCAGAAGGTGGGGATGCAGAGCAGCCCCGGGAAACAGAAGCAAAGCAAAAATTAAACAAACAAAAAGGTTGACACGTATCCCTTCAAGCCTACAAATATCGCCACTGCTGCCCCTCTCTCCAAACAGTGAGCACACACTCCGGCGCTTCCCCGACGTCTCGTCGCCTCTCAATTCCAATGCCCCCCAGATCTTCTTTTCTTCCCCTCTCCCCAGAAAAGTAATTTTGAGAGCTGCAAGATGAAGGGGGTGGGCTCACCCTGTCCGACTGCTCATGCTGTAGTCTCCCCGAAAGGGAGGCCGTGGAGGGAGGCTTCAAAGTCGCAGAAAAGCCCATGCCCGGAGCAGGGTCACGCTCCATCCGGAGAGGCCTCTGTGGTCCGCCTCCGGGTCAGATACGCAGAAAAGGTGTCTGCTCAGAGCCAGCTGAACAGGCTTCATGGGATGATAAATCACATTTGAAAATGAGATGAGAAGGGGTTCAGAACAAAAGCCTGGGAAAAGAAAATAAGGTGGAAGGTGCAGAAATTGGTGCTCTGTATTCTAAGGGCCTCCTGGCTCCTCGCAGGGTTTGAGATTAGTGTTGATAATAGCTTCGCCATAGGACCACGAAAAAATCAATGGGACCGGGACCGAGGCAGGATCCATTTATCTTCTTGGGGTGAAATAGAAGGTGTGATTTTAAAAAGACAAATTATACCAAATGCGTGTAATTGATGTGCATACACAGAGCCATGCGAGGAAGGCCAACTGCACACAACTGCACAATATCAGGCATTATTTTCATCAAGAGTTCCTTGTAACAATGCCAACCCCGGGGCACGGCTCAAGTACTCTGGAGAGTAGTGCTAGGCATTGAGTTCTCAAATATGGTGCATTATTTTTGCATGGTTAATTATTTGTTTGAAAGGGTGATGAAGAATACTGAAAGGAAAAGCCAACTGGCAGGTCTTGCTTTATAATGAAACTACTTGGTTGGGACAGGACTCCAGACGTCACTTGATCCATCCCTCTGCCTTTCAGTTAATGGACTGTCTACCCCTCAAACAAATGTTTGCCCTTAGCTTAAAACTCTTATTTATGTGAGTTTCTCTCACTACACTATATATCATTCTCATTGGCAGGAATGCTGGCCCCATCACCTCTATGATGTCAGTACCTGACACACACAAGGGTCTCAGAGATGTTTTATTGAGTAATTGATTAATAATTAAGCGAGATCTTGTTTTTCAATCCAAGATGGCAGAAGTTTGGAGCTGGGTATTTCACAACCAGCTTTCTTGTTCGGCTGATAGTACTAAACCAGTCTAGTTGAGGGGTTCGAGTTAGTCCTTGGAGAGGTAAATTACCAGAGAGGGGGTGGGCAAGGGCACAAGGGGGTGAGGAGAAGCATTACCCGGTGCCCGGGGACCAGGGAATCCACGGCTAAAAACACCTCCAGAGAAGTTTACTGTGTGTCCACAGCTGATGTACTTCAATCTCTGGAGACAAGTGTGGGGCAATGCCTCACAACACCTGAATGGAGAGGAAAAGAGGGTTTTGGTCCAAGCTTAATAAAAGCCACTTCCTGAAAGCTTTTTTCAAGCCTTCTAGAAAGGGCCAAATGTCACCTGAAGCAAGATGTTTTCTCTTGTGGTGCCCCCCAAACATCACATCTAGAGGCTTCTCCTGCCCCTAGGCTGGGCCTGAGGGCTGCCGGGTTACCCATTAACCTTTTTCCACACAAAGCCTGGCCCCCTCCCCTCCCCTGCAGATGACCCTTCCTCCTTTACTTGGAGGCTGGGGAAGAGTGAGTGCCCCCCACATCTCTCCTGGCCATCTCAAGGTGTCTCTACCACAGCCCATGGTTCCTTTCCCCCCATCCGCCAAGTCCCCTGCTCTTCCCAAGAACCTTGCTGGTCACAGTGAGAGGCAGCCCCTACCCTCAGGAAACTCTCAGACCAACCCCTTGCCTGCATTTCTCCGATTTCATCCTTTCTGGATAAGACTCAGACTGGCTTTTTCAAATATTCCTTCTCTATCCTGCAAATTGCTGTTTCTGGTCACAGACTCCTTCCCTTAGGATATAAAGCCGATCAAATCTTCCCCCTTCCAACAACAGCAACAGCAGTAACCAAAACAAAAAACCTTCTGGCATGCTGATTTCCCCTCAAGCCCTCCTGTCTCTCTTTTCTAGTCTTGCTTTAAAATCTGTACAGAGCCACTTCCACTTCCTCAGTCCATTCAGCTTTTCAACTCAGGAAAGGATGGTCTCTGTTGTGCTTCTACAACTAAAGGTCACCAGTGACTGGCCAGGCATCAAATCCGCTTCGTTCCTCACCCTTCTCAGCCTCTTGGCCGACACAGCCCCGACTGACCAGTCTCCCCTGGCCACCTTCTCCCACCCAGCTTCCCAGCACCTGCTCTGCTCTCTCCCTGCCTCTTAGCTGTGGCTTCTTTGTCTCCCTTGCTGGCTTATCTCCCTCCGCCTGTTGCTGCCATGTCCCCCAAAGCCCAGTGTTCTGTCCTGTCTCCTGTCCCCACCCCCCCCCATCTCTCTCCATTCTGCTTCTTAGCAATTATATCCCAGTTTACAATATCTATTAAACACTATGCAGAGACAGCATACTAGGCACTGCTGATGGAGGGGAGAATTATAATTCTTTTAAAAAGTTGGCAGACAAGTGGGGGAGGTGCGCAGAAAAATAAATGATTTAATACACTATACTAAGAAAACTTCCAGCTCAGTATGGGAACAGCAGCCCCAAGGTGCTCACAATTTTTCAGTAAAAGTATTATTGTGTTGAAAACTCACAGGACTTTTCTTCAAATACTGACAGTTTCAGAATGGGAGAGGAGAGTATCTGCATCAGAGATGGATTAAGAAAATCCACCCAAGTTTAGGACATGCTCCTCCTGACTCTACTGCTTGAAATGGGGAATGCCTGGGGGTGGGGGAATAAAAAAGGTAATAAGAGCCACCCTCTGTCCCTACCTTAGAGACCCATGGCTACTACCAGTGAGGAACTGAGTTATGCTATGAGTCAAGGATGTTTCCATTTCACCCCTTACACTCGCTTTCCTTCCCAGAAACTGCTAGATACAACATAGCTATGCAAGGCCTAGAGGTGGTATCCTGTATTCTGAGAGCTGTTGGGAAGCAGTAAAGACAGTAACGTCCAGAAGCAATGCATTCAGAGAACTTTAGTTTTTTGTTTGTTTTTAAATATATCTTTATTGATTTCAAAGAGAGGGAGGGAGAGGGAGAGAGAGATAGAAACATCAATGATGAGAGAGTCACTGATCGGCTGCCTCCTGCACGCCCCCCACTAGGGATCGAGCCCACAACCCGGGCATGTGCCCTGACCGGGAATCGAACCCCGATTGCCTGGATCCCAGGTCCATGCTCAACCACTGAGCTACGCCCGGCCACCAGGGAACTTTGGTTTTCATATATTGCATCAGACTAAAAGAACCTAAGAACCAGCTACTGTAGGTTAAAGGAACATGTCGAACTGAGCAGAGCAGAGTTACATCGAGGGAAAACCTTATTGATATGAGAAACCGGACTGGAACTTGTGTGCACCATTCTCCACGACTGGTGCAGAAACAATCAGAAAATGACATCAACCAGTGGGCAGAACAGAGTCCCAGGATCAGCCACTCACCCTGCCTGGGGAACCTCACCCAGTCTCACCAAAGACCCTCGTGCTTTAAAGGAAAAGGGAAAACACCACATGGCACAAGAATGGGAACATCATTCTGTAGAGCCAGAGAGGAAGAGCACACCTCTAAAAATGAGATACTGCAGAACTCAGAAGAAGAAATCAGGAAAGTGTTTACTTTTCCAGGCGTGGCTTCTCAGGCAGAGGAGCAGAAAGAAGGAAAAATCAGCAGGATGAGATGAAAAGGAAGGGCAGTGAAGACACTAAAAATGTAATAGCAGGAACAAAGACACTTGCAGAATATCAAGTCAGTAACACAGAAGACAAATTAGAAAGAAATGAAAACAGTATGGAAGAAGGTGAAAGAGCTGGAAAAGAGACAATGAAGAACCACATGTAGATAATGAGGATTCGTAAAATAGAATCCACAATAAATGAAGCAGAGGAGAAATGAGAGATATAATGTAGCAAAATGTTACTGAGCTGAAGATAAAGGCCTGTGTGTACAGACAGATGGGCTCACCAGGCAAAGTCAGCAAAAAGAGACCCTAGACACAAAATGAAAAATAATAAAGATAATGTCAGAGAGAGAAAGCAGGCGGCTCGCAGGTTGAATAAGGTGGCTTTAGACGTCTCCATGACACAGAGCAGACTGGAGAACATGGGCGATGATCACAAAGACCTTTCCAGTCAGGGGGAAGGAGTGAATTACTCAGGGAACAAAGCAGAGACACAAAATAGCTACAGGAAAACAAGTTAAATTCCTACTTTACACTAATTTCCCCAAATGAATCCCTGCTGGATTAAACATTTAAATGAAAAATTGAGCCATATAAGTAATATGGTAAAACACAGATGAATATTTATCTAACTTTAGAGTAAGGAAGAACTTTCAAAGAACGAAGCAAAGGAAAAGCACACAGGAAAATGACTAATAGCCCAAACTACATAAAAATTTTAAGGTCTGCTGCAAAAATACAGTTCTAAATCAAATTACAAAACTAGAAGAAAAAAAATGAAATGTGTGACAAAGGTTCATATATTTTAAATCAATAGAAAAATGGGTAAAGGATATAAACAGGCAATTCACCGTAAGAGAGGTACAAATAAGTACTTAGTCCAACTGGAAATAGAACTTAAAATTCTAAATTAAAATAACTAAGATTTAGCAAAGAGTCAGAAGAATTATAATGATCATTGTTGGAAACAGTAGGGGGAAGTGGTCACTTTCTTGTGCACCCAGGATATGAATGGTATAGCATTTCTGAATGGCAATCAGGAACTTTTATCAAAAGCTTTAAAAATGGGGAAAACTTTAATTTAAAAATTTTACTTATTGGAATTTATCTTGAGAATATTGTCCATTAAGTTATCAATAATATGTGAACAAGAAACCTGATTAGGTATTGCTTATAATAGCAAGAGAAAAAATTGAAATGACCTAGATGTCTACGTTTAGTGAAATAAGTCATTGGATTTAATATAAAGCAAGTTTAACATGATAACCTATTGACATGAAGAGGAGAAACAATGTATTGAAAAAAGTCATAAAAGTATAGGACACCATTGTTGATAAAATACACACACACACTTTACCAAAATATTAGCAGTAGTTATGTCTACCAAGATTAATGAGATTGTTTCTCTTATGTTTATTGTATTTCTACTTTTTCTTTTACTATGAATGTGAATTGTGTCTGGTTTTTTAAAAACTTGTTTTAAAATACAATTTAAAGTCCCAAGTTGGGTTATATGATAAACACATGTTTAGTTTTTAAGAAACTGTAACGCTTTTTTCCGGAATGACTATATCATATTACATTCCCTCTGTTAATGTATGAGTGATCCGGTTTCCTACATCCTTGCCAGCATTTGGTATTATCACTATTTTTTTATTTTAACCATTCTGATAGGTGTGTAGTGATATCTTATTGTGGTTTTAATAGGTATGTCCCTAATGGCTAATGATGTTGAACATCTTTTTACATGCTTGCTGGCCATTTGTAGAAAAACGAAAACTATGTTCACACAAAAACCTGTACTGCGTGTTCACAGCACCTTTATTTGTAATTGTCAAAAACTGGAAACAACCCAAATGTCTCTCAACAGGTAAGTGGTTAAACAAACTACAGTAAATCCATAGCATGGAATACTACTTAGCAAGTAAGAAGGAATATACTATCAATACACACAATAACTTGAATGAATCTCAATGGAATTATGCTAAGGGAAAAAAGACAGTCCCTAAAGGTTACATCCTGTATGATTCCATTTATACAGTATTCTTGAAAAGATAAAATTATAAAGATGGAGAACAGATTAGTTGTCAAAGGAGGGGAGGGGGAAGAGGAAAGAAGTCGGCGAAGGCTATAAAATGGTATCTCTAGGGACGCCTATGGTGGTGGTCATGTGATTCTACACATATGATAAAAGTGAGTGGATCTAAATATACACACAAACAAGCAAGTGCATGTAAAGCTGGTGAAATCTGAGTGAGGTCAATAGACGGTATCGATGCTAATTTCCTCATTGTGTTATTGTACTATAGTTATGCAAGATGGCACCATTGCGGGGACATGGATAAAGGGCACATGGGTCTTTCTGTAATATTTCTTACAACTGTATTTATTTTGAGATAATTACAGATAATTATAATTATAGATTATCTCAAAATAAAATGTTAAAAAATGGGACATAAAAATACATAATGAAAATGCAGCCCGGCAGGGTGTGGCTCAGTGGTTGAGCATCGACCTAGGATCCAGGAGATCACAGTTCAATTCCTGGTCAGGGCACATGCCCGGGTTGTGGGCTCGATCCCCGGTTGAGGACACACAGGAGGCAGCCAATCGGTGACTCTCTCATCACTGATGTTTCTGTCTCTCTCCCTCTCTCTCTCCCTTCTTCTTTCTGAAATCAATAAAGATATATTTAAAAAAAAAAATGCAACAGGGTACATGCTAAGACATACTTATGCAAAGAGCACTGTGAACACTGGAAGTTGGGGAAGGCACAATGTGCATTTTGCCCTACAGCTGGTTTGGGAGGCCCTCCTGGAGGAGGCTATGACTCAGGGGTCTGGAGGAGCTATGAACAGTCTGAGCATTCCCAGCATGGTACCACAGGTGATGGGGATCCGGCCTGAGATCCTGTGATCCTGTATCTCTGAGGCTTCAGAAGCCTACTGAGGAGGAACAAGGAGGATGATATACAGAAAGAAGGGCCACCCTGGGAGGGCTAACTTTTTCTCTACTATGTTATTTCATTTATTTATCATATCATTTACTTATTTATTTATTCATTCACTTATGTGTTCAACAAATATCCTCTATGTTCCAGATACTGCACCATACCCTAGGGATAAAATAATAAATAAAAGACCATCATTTCCACACCACACCCGAGCCAATGTCTTGATGGGGAAACAGTCAAGTAAACAGAAAAATATAAGTACATAATTGTGTGGGAAGTGCTATGATAGGGTGTGCACGGACTGTATATGAAAGGGGCACCTGACCCTGCAGGGCTTCCTGGAAGAGGTAGCGTCTGGGCTAAAACCTGAAGCACCAATGAAAGAAATCTAAATGAGCAGAAAGTGGGAAGGATGGCCTTCAAGACGAAAGGAATCAATGGCTTGTACAAAGGCTCAGAGGTAAAGATGTGTGTCACAGCTGGGGAAACCCAAGACATTAAATGTGGCTAGAGTGTAGAACTGGAAACCTAGTAAGACTTGAGTGAGGCTGGAAAGCTCATCAAACTCAGGATTCCACAGCACCCTGAATGCTAAGGAGTATGGACTGATTATTAGGGGGCTGGAGGAGCCACTAAAGTCTTGCCCATGGGAGAGGCTCATAATCAGAACTGGATCATAAGATGATTCTGAGAGCAGTAAGAGAAATAAACTGGGGTGGTGCAGGGAACCCCAACCCCAATCTGTGCTCCAGGTCAACACTACATCCCTTCAGAGCTCTCACACAGCTTCCTGGGCTCCCAGTACTGTGCTCAGTGTATATTCCCTCAGGAAGCACCGAGCTCTGATGGTTTATGGAGTTCTGAGCTCCTGGGCCAAGCTCTCTCCCATCCCCGATCAATTGCTCCCTGTCACAAGCTGATCTTGTTTCAGTTCTTTACTTTCTGGATCATAAAGTTGTCCTCTGAGTGACTTAGGAGACTCTCTGGAGCTGGACATTTATAATCCAGAGATACCTGTGCAGTCAGCAGCCCCCATTAGTGTGCTGCTTGACAATTTAGCTGTCCCCTCCAAGGCCAGGATTAGATCTATCTGTTTCCCCAGGTCTGGCTCGCCTGCCGTCGGGATGAGCGTGGATGACTCCCCAGGAGCAAACAAGGCATGCTCCAGAGCAGCCAGCAGTCTGTGCTGCTGTGGCTTTGAAAGAGACAGAGCAAGAACTATAGATGGGCAACCTGGCAGTGGGGGACCAAGGCAGCACCCCTTCTGGCCAGGCAGCATCATTCTGGACCTCAGGATGCTGGTCACAAACAAGTGCAATCTAGGGAGAGGCTTTCAGAAAAGGACACAAGGGTTGTGACCTCTAAGTACAGGGCCAGGGACTGGTGGAGCAGGGGACCGGGGAGTCCACTGGTCAGCCCTGAACCCTGGTGAGAAACAAGAGGAGGAAATCCACAGACAGGGCTGGAAGGATGGCCCTTATCAGTCTATTCTAAGGCTATAAGAGCAGGGCCAGTGTGGGACAGGTCGGGGGGATGGGTTTGAGCAATCAGGGGAGAAAGGGGCAGATGGAAGTAGAGTGTCTGTGAGATTCTGATCCATTTGCTGTCTCACTGGGGGTGGAGAGACGGAGACAGGTGTTGCCCTCGGGAGCTCACAGCTTGGAGGGTTGTAACATGGTAACAAGGCTGCCCCCTGCCCCCATCTAAGTCTGTACTCTGTTTGCTGTAGGGAGCAACTGCTGGGGCCGCAGGCCCAAGGGATTTAGGAGTATTTACCTTGGCAGTCCAAGCCCTAGAAAGATCCCTCTACCACGGCAGGATCATTCTGTGCTTGTGCTCTAATGATTCCAACAGTGCCTGGCACCTAGTAGGTGCTCAGCCAATACTTGTGGAATGTTTGTCTTGGTTTAACCTCTTTGTCTCAGGAAATAAGAACACAAACAAGCTTGCTTTCACCACACTGACCAGAACCTTGGGCAGCATCATCCTGGGACCTGAGGGAGGTTTGGAATGTGCACCATTTGCTCAGAGAGAGCTATGCAGGGCCGCCTCTCTTGGAGGCATCACCAAGCTCCCATAGCCTTCCAGCTGAAAATGAGAGATTCCTATTGCCGGGCCCTGACAGCAGACTCCAGGCCTCCATCTGCATCCCAGGGCAGCCTGCTTGCTCCCCAGACCACCATCTCCGGTGCTGGGCCTCTCAGGTGCATCGTATATCATGGGTGTCTACGGCCGCAGTGTCTAATTTTAGGTCCCAACATTGAGCTCGCTGACAGTGTTACCTTCACAAAAATTAAAAAGGAAAGTCAGGTTTCCCTCACAGGTGACCTAGGATTAAAGTTTCCAAGAACAGAGCTAGAAAAAGTGGAGTCATGGGGTGAAGGGGATCATGCAAATAAACCGCCATGAGAACAGGCCTGCTTCTAAACTTATCCATCAGGAGAGCCCTAAAAAAGTTTAAGGGCACACCTCGACTTGGAGAAGAGGAAACGGTCACCACGAAGAGCAGAGAGCTATGCATGCATGTGAGTGACGGGCTGGACTCAGTTGCGGATGCTGTGAGGTCTCCTTGAGGATGAGACATTTGAGCTGAGATCTGATCTAGGGAATGAGGGGGGAAGAAAGGAGGTGGGATCTAGGCAGAAGGACCAATATGGGAAAAATCTCAAGTTGGAAGAGAATGTGGGAAGCAACCAGAAGCAGGCCCCTCGTAGGGGTGGCCAGCAAGGGGGAAAGTGTTTTCCGTGGGGCTAGGGGTTGGCAGACAGACCATGCAGGTCTGGGGGCCAGTTCAGTCCAACTAGTGAGTTAGGATCCTAAGGAGTCCCCCCTAGACCCTCTCATTTGGAGGATTGGAAAGGAGCAAGCTGAAAGGGTACTTTAAAAAAAAGGTTTTTTTCAGGGCTGACACCTTTACAGATGGAGAAGCTACAGGGCTCCACTCAGAAGCAGGGAAACAATTCAAGGCCAAGGTTTTACCACTACCACCCACCACCCACCCCAAACTCGAGGAGATCAGCCCTGGTTGGAAACAGTAACAAAATCCAAGAGAGAGGGAACATAGTGCCTCCACAAAAGATGTGCACTGACCAGCTGAGCTTTCCACCTCCCCCAGGTACAGAAAGGTGGTGAGAATAAATAACCCAGCGCTCAAACCATACCTCAGCTGTGAAAATAAGTGGGCCTTGGGCAAAGTGGGCAGAGAGTCAAGGAGAAGTCCCCCATTCCTTATCAGAGAAATGGGTGGAACAGAGCTGCCCTTGTCCAGTGTGAACAATATGGAAAAAAGCGAACAGCTGGGCAAACACGCAGACTCATTACCAATTGCATGGAAAAAAAGTAAGAAATATAGAAACGTAGCATTAAAACAAAACAGAGAACAGAAAAAAGAAGTCAGTATGGAAAGAGTTGTAGTCCAAGAAATAGAAGAAAAGTATGCACAAGGATTCATTTTCAGAAGCATTCAGTAATACAAAACTGAAAACCAGGTGATAAAACAATAGAAAAAATTAGAAAGGGGGATTGCAGAGTTAAAGAAACAAGTTATGCATCAAAATAATATTATAAAACTAATAAATAAATAAAAATAAATGACTGCAGAACTGAAAGAGTGTAAGATCCCACTGACATAGAGTAAATACATAAAAAAATAAATGATTGATAAAGAAAAGGTTCAAAATAATCTATGGAGGAGAACTGGTATCCCTAAATTAGAGGCTACAGCCAAAATAACCAAAAGGTTTCCAGAGAGCTAACAGGAAAAACAAATCTTTAAAGAAAGGCATAATCAGCAAAGGCAAAAGCATGGCCTGGTGAAGTTGCTGAGCGTCATGTCAAAAGATACAGAAGTATTCAGCCAGCAAACAGAACGGGCATGTCACCCCTAAAGGGAAGCAGAGGCTACCACCGACTTGTCTATAGTGACATTCACAGGCAGGTGTTTTCGTGGGTGCAGAGCCTCAGGGAAAGGGGACTCTTTCTAGAGGGAAAAATTAGTTCATCATGAAATTAGATCAACCAAAAGATAAATCAAAAGAATGATTTCAGTATAGAGAAATAGTGATGAAGCAACTAGGAGTCCTTACAGTCTTTAAAACAGAAATAAAACTAAAACATTCTGAAATTACTATAAAGCTTAAAATGAAAAAATAATTTTAAACAATTAACAAAAGTCAGGAGGCAGGGAAATGGAAAGAAATAGAAGTACATACCAACTTCCCCATCTTTCACAGCAAGGGACTAATTGATACCATTTAAAATTGAGATAGAAAGTTGAGAATGATGATGGAAGTCTCATTGTTTTTATAATATTTTTTCTTAATCTCAACAGCGTCTTTTAGGAAATAATATATTTTGTGGTGAAGAAACATTTATCAAATGTAGCGATTTCCTCCATTTTAGAGCAGTCTCTTTTTCTTCAGTTATATTTAAACAACATTAAATTAATGTTTTAAAGATTTCCATGATCACATTTTTTCTAAAATTAGTTCTGACTCTCCATCTATCTTCTTAGCTATAGTGAAAGTAGATTATAGAGACATATCAAAAGCGGTGTTGACCTAAATTTAACCACAGTGGTTTCTGCATTTTTTTTGTCATTTTTCACTTTCCTCATTAACCTTTTTTTGTTTGCGTCTCTGAAATGTTAATAGAAATGTGTGATTTTAATAAAAACAAAGTCACTTCTGAAAAAATAAAGATGTCGCACACACACAAAATATTGATAACATGCTGTGTAAGTTAAAGTAATAATTATGATTTATTTCCATGTTAGTAATTCCCATACTAGCCTCTATTTGCTGAAACATTTTCAGAATTTCCCTCTCCAGTTCTGAAAAGACATTTGTAATTTATCCACTCTGGTGCAGTCAACACACACACACAATTTCGCATTGTTTCCCCTTCTCGAGTCCTCCAATCAAATATTCAGAGCCTTTTTAATTTATGTCATCTGGTACTTGGACCCTGTCTCATTGCTTCCACCGGGGTGCCAGAAACACAAAATAATCAGGAAGTTTGCAATACTTTCAGGAATCCTTATTTAATTTACACAGAAGAGCTTTGTAGATGTTTAATTTCTCAGCCCCCTCTGAACATGGCTGGATAGATAGCCAGAGCTTCTCAGGCCCTGCTCTGGAACTCTGATCCCAGGGCAGGCACATCTCAGTCACCCTCCCAGAACAGACTTAGACCTAGAAAGACATCCTAGGTCTTCCTCCCCTTCTTCCTCCCCTCCTCCCCTCCTCCCCTCCTTCCCTTCTCCCTTCCTCCCCTCCTTCCCTCCTTCCCTCCTCCCTTCCTCCCCTCCTTCCCTCCCCCCTCCCTTCCTTCTGCACCCTTCACACTTCCATTGCCCCACGGACGCTGTGAACCATCTCCTGGTGCTCTGCCTTCCACCCACTCTCTCTTTTCTCCTCCCACCCCCCCATTCCTCTAAATCATCCCCAACAGCGGTGACTCAAAATCTGAGTATCCTGAAACAGAAATTCTCAAAGTAGACAGAAATAAATCCAAAGATACCAGAATTTCATAAAAAGAGAATCAGTGTTTGGTGAGGGATTATTGCACACACAAATCCCTGTAAGTAATATAAGTAAAAACCTCATGGATATGGGCATCTAAATAATTGTACCGCATATCTGTCATGGCCACCCCAGCTCGTATCCATTCCCATAAGCAGGGAGATGAGGGGGGCGGTGCATCTTCTTGTACTGATAGTTCTGTTTTCAGTCTAATGGTGCATTCATTTGCTGTGGTTGCTCTTATTAGGGCAGTTAGCACTTCAAGATACAATTTGTAGAACCTGACAGTGATTTGCTCTGCTTATGTTTACTCATTTAAGTAGGCTAACTGCTCCTCTTTGGAAAAAAATAGTTTGGCTGTTCTAGAACTATGGTTACCAAACATTCAGCTGAGGACAAGGGAATGTTAACGTACTATTCATGTATTTGTTCATCAAATCCCATTGGTATCTCTTGAGCTCTTGCCTACTATGTGCCCAGGACTTTATATTCATTCTCTTTCTACCATAACAGCCCCCTGGGCTGGCAGGCCTTTCATGACAGAGCCTTGTACCATGGCTCAGATTGAAGAGCAAGGACTTGGGCCTCCCTCCAATCCCAGTGTAGGGCAGGCTGCTTAATGGATACCAGCTCAGACCCTGGAACAAAGCCCAGCTCCACAATTTCTGTTTGACCTTGGATAAGCTAGTCACAACTCGGGAGTCCAAGCCCTCCTCGGCAAAATGGAGCTCACAAAAGTACAAACTCCAAAGTGCTCTTGCATTAGTCTGTTCAGCCTGCCATAACAAAATACCAGCCCGGTTGCCCACACAACAGAAATTTATTTCTCACAGTTCTGGGGGCTTGAGGTCTAAGACCAAGGTGCCAGCAGGGTTGGTTTCTGGTGAGATCTCACTCCTCGGCTTCCAGATGGTCTCACTGTGTCCTCACATGGCCTTTTCTGTGTGTGTCTGTGTCGAGAGAGCTCTGGTGTCTCTTCCTCTTTGTATAAGGACATTGATCCTATTGGATTACAGCCCCACCTTTATGACTTCATTGAACCTTAATCACCTTCTTAAAGGTGCTATCTCCAAATATAGTCACATTGGAGATTAGAGCTGTTGCATGTGACTTTGGTGGGGTTACAATTCCTTCTCTAACAGTTGTGATGATTAAAATCACTAAGACATGTAATGTACTTAGGCAGGACAGTGCTGATATATACTACATGCTTAGTAAATATTAGCAATAATTATTAGTATTGATATAATTGTTATCAAAATATTGAGTCATGATAGGCTAATGTTTGAAGAACGAGTGCCCAATATTTCATAATTAAATGGAGGCTGTATAAGGTAAGATAGGGAAAGTCCTTCATCACATGATCAGGTTAGACCTTTTCTTCCCATAACTGAATCTGCCAGAATTGAGAAACACTAGAGGCATGGATGGGATTAGTGACATTTTCACAAAGATTTTTAGAAAGATAAATTCTTAAATGATTAAATTCTGAGATTATATCATTTTTTTCTTTTATTTTTGGAAACACACAGGCAGTTCTAGGACTATAGTGACACACTTTACATTAAAGACAAAGGAATCCCTCCCTTAGTCTAATTGTGGGTGTTAAACTGACCTTCCATTTAAAAAATGATGCACTGATGATGGAAAGCAGCTCCCCTATTTCTGTTGGGCTGTGTGTGTGCGCACATGTGTGTGTATTCTTAATGGAAAGCTTATATTAGTGACCTGATATTTGGGGGAACATTTTTTTATCCAAAGCCCATGGGCTAGACTGTGGTCCAATACAAATTGAAAAATCAGAGTTCCCTGCCCCAGGCCTCCACTTTCCAGACAGGTAAGTTGCATCATGGAGTCACTTGGCTGTTTTCAGGGGGTCTCACTAAAGTCTGGAATCAGCTGCAGGCAGGTTGAGATGCTCAATGCTGTACACAGAGCCACATATCAGTGCATTTGTGGGGACTGGCAATTAAAAAAGGATCTTTTATGCTACATTGCATTTGACAGGAATGACTTGAAACGAAGCATCTAAGAGATGAAGCAGCCGAGTTGGCTGAACTCTGGCTAAATTTACTGAACACTCTGTCACCAGTTTTCCCAAATGAAAATGATAGTTTCATGGAATAATCATAAGGGATTCTCCTGGTGTTCACATTCTTTAATTATCTGGAAGACAGTCACAACCCATGATTGTGGGATGAAGCTGAAGGGCTGGCATTTGAATCATCACATCCTGACCTGATGTGTTAAGCTTGAATTTATATTCTAAAGTAACAGGCAAAATACAGACTTCCTCATTTGCATTTCATTCTTGAGTTGTTGCTAGTGAAACCTGTGCAATGGCCATATTCTGGGGCAGACACATTTCCTGCTCGGCCGGCTGTGAGTGTGACTCCTGACCAGAGGCTTCCCAGCAGTCCCTGAGGCCATTTGCTGCCAATGATTCAGGCTCAAACCACACAAACCTCAGACTTACTGGGTCCTGACGTCCAAAGCGAACAAGTAACACTGACCCTAAGCCATCCTTAAGGGTAAGGGTAGGTGTTCTCGGAAGAAGGGAACCTCAGTAAAGTAAAAGTAAGAATGGCAACAATACCACCAATAACTCGGATGCTAGTACCTAGTGAGGGTTTGCTCCTTTCCAGTTAGCAGGATGAGCATTTTACTCATCTCCCTTCATCCTCCCTACAACCTTCTTAAATAGGTTCTTTATTATCCCATTTTATGGAGGAGAAATATGAGGCACAAGTAGCCAGTGGTAGATATAGGAAAGTCCTTGTTCCTATTTTCAAGAAGCTTTCAAATCTCTGGAGAAATAAGGCATAAAAGTCCAGCTTAGCTCAACGCCAACAGGAAGCTATCTTTAACTGCTTTGGTGAATTCCAATGAACCCTACCCAGGGGCAGGCCAAGGGTCCCAGGGGTCAAGTTGAGTCTTGTACGGTAGTCTATGGAAAGTGGCCCAGAGTAGGAACACAAGGGTCAGGATGGCAAAGTCCAGTTCAGATGTGCAACAAAAAGGCCTCAACTGAAAATGTGACACCAGGGTGGTGGTCCCCACTGATCTACCTTCCCCTTGGAGTAAACTTTAGGGATTACAAACTCCATGAGGTCCTTACCAGGCTCCATGACCTCCATTAAGGTCACCCAAGCTCCCTCACCCTGGCCACAAGGTGGAGTGTGACATAACTGTCCTCCCTCTGCCACCTCATTTCTCCTTTGGCCTCAGGCCCCCAGCCTCACACCCTGCTTTAGTAGTACACCCCACCGCAGTACAGCCTCAGCCCAGGAAACACATCCCTGGATCTCCTGTGAGACCACTAACATGGCAAGAGTGGTTCAGCACAGGTCCTGGGGCCAGGAGCTCTGAGCTCTCTGGAGCTCTGAGCCCTGGAAGTGGCTGATGCCCCTATACCTTCCCAAGAGGATTCTTGGAGAGCTAATATTCCATTCTGTTGCCTACTGACCATCTGATGTTGCCCCAGCCACTCTTGGCCTTAACTCTTCCTTTGGACTCTGCCTTCTCCCATTTCTCCCCTCCTCGAACCCCCAGCTCCTCTAGGCCTTGAGGTGTGGAGAGAGGCTCTATGAAGGCTGCTGTCAGGGTCACTGTCCACAAGGTTGGTGTGCCTCAGTGGGGAGGGGAAGAAAGCCCAGCTGCTGGAGAGCTCACAGCTAGGGCCACTGGGAGGATGGGTCCTTGCCCTGAAGAGAGTCGTCTCGGGCTATTCCCAATCCTTCACATTCTTTTTTAAAAAAATATGTTTTTATTGATTTTAGAGACAGGGGAAGGGAGAGGGGGGAGAGAGAGAGAGAGAAAGAGAAACATCGATCAGGATCAGCTGCCTCCTACACGCTCCCTACTGGGGATCGAGCCTGCAGCCCAGGCATGTGCCCTGACCGGGAATTGACCAGCGACCTTTCGTTGCACAGGACCACACAGGCCAGGGCCCTAGGCCTTCACTTTCGACTGGTGGTGAGGGAGAAGCTCAGCCACAGCCAGTAAAGCTCAGGGCCAGCAGTTTCACCCTCACTCCTGCTTCTTCATCCCCGTGACCCCTTTGGAGATTTTTAATATGAACACATTGCATGTAAGAGACTTCCTATGCCCAACTGTCATGGCTCAGTTAGTTGAGTGTCAGCCCAGGTCCAGGAGGTCACCACTTAGATTACTGGTCAGGGCACATGCCTGCAGGAGGCAGCCAATCAATGTTTCTCTATCATCGATTTCTCTATCATCGATGTTTCTCTCTCTCTCTCTCTCTCTCCCTTCCTCTCTCTGAAATCAATAAAAACATATTAAATAAATAAATAAATAAATAAATAAATAAATAAATAAATAAATAAATAAAGGTCTTGCTGGCTTTATTCCACAATTCATGAATCAGGCAGTATCGAAAAAAGAAAAAAGAAACTCCCTATGGCCACCCAGAGTCACCCACTCCCTTGCAGGGCACAGCATTTATTCTTCACCAGGCAAGTCCACACTGAAGTCATACCTACCTGACCGTCAGGACACACTAATGGCCACCAGAAAGGTGGGGGAGAATGTCACTCTCCCTTTGTGGATGAATTGCTGAGGCCAAGGATGTAACCGTCACATAGTGTGGAGGCAATACTGTAGAGGGATGAAAGCCTCCTAAATATCCAGACTTCCATCAACTACCTCTCCCTTGGGTTTGGGTCACTACCGGGGCAAAGAGACCTAGGAGAGGAAGCAACCCACTGTAGGCCCTTCAGGAAAACAATGCCCTTCCCAGAGGGCTCTCCCCAGGGAGATGCCAGGCCCCTGTTGTGGAGGTTCTGCAGCCCAAGGACCCAACTGGTCTCCTGCATTGCATGGCTAGCACGGTGGGGATGAAACTCACTGTCTAAGCTTCTGACTCCACGCAGAATCTCTCAGGAACTCTGTCCCCCTCCCCTTCACCTCCATTTCCATCTTGCTCTGAAACATTTTCCCACCACCCCCATGGCCCCTCTTCCGAGGAGACCCTTTGGCCATAAGATGAGTCTGAACCTAGAGAGTGAGAGAGAATTAGCATTGAGCCCCACTGAGCCATGAAGGGAACTGAAGAGGTGACTATTTTACACCTGCAATTAGTCACACATGCAGAACTGTGCTCACAACCAGTTGCACCTGCGAGTGGTTAATTGCTAAATAGCAAATGCAATTAGGCACTTCTACATTATCTCTCGGATGAAAGTTGCCCACACAGTAGTCACTAGTATATACGTGGTCACGCACATGCACACATGCACACACACACACACGAGCACATGTACATATTATATACAAGGGTTCACACATATACACAGTGGCACGCACACACACACACACACACACACACTCTCCCTGATTAAGGAGTAAACACCGAACAAAGCAATTTGACCCTCCAGGTTGGAGACTAAAAGACACAAAGGGGAGCCTTTTTATTAAAAACGTTGAGAAGCTGCATTAAAGGAATCTAGGTTAACCCAAGCCTTATATCGACACACAGGACACAGTCGAAGGCTCCGGCACCAGATAGGAACAGCACGGGACTGCAGATTGCTCTTTTGATAAAGACCAAGCAATCGTGGAAAACAAATTGCACCTGGCACGCGGGCCGCGCTGCAGAAAAGGCCGATGCGTTCAGGCCTCACCGACCGTTGTTGATCCCTGATGTAAACCATTATTTAACTGCATAGCCGTAATTGTTCTATTCACAGGGTGTTTTTTCTCCTTAATCTCAAAATACCACTTTAGAAAGTAACACACAAAAATCAAAGAGTGACCTTTAAAAATTCTGTGTAATGCCTCCTTTGTAGCCCTTTCTTCCTTCCTCCAGCTTCTCTGAGCTGTGATACTGAGTTGTCATATTTTCAAAAATATTTCCTTTGCAGCAGCTGAGTGAGGAGGAATACATCTGTGTATTTGATTGCCGTCGGTTCAGACGTGGCAGACTGAAGAACCTCTTCAGCGGTAATGAGATGCGCCGAGGCACAGAACTGGTAGACTGAGGGACAGAGCTGATGGCTGGGTTGCAAGAGCAGCCCCGCTGATCTGCGGGCACCTTTATGTAGGATCGGAGCACCTGCCTGCCTTACCCCCGGCCACGCTGCCACCTTGGTGTCAATCTCTCATTCCACGTGAAAAAAATCAACTCCCCTCCGTTCTCTCCTCCTCTGTGCCTTTCTTCTCTTTCCTTCTTCCATTCTCTCTTCCCTTCCTTTCTTTCTCTACTTCATTCATTATCAAGAAGAAATCAAATGATCACAAATCACTGGAAATGACCCCTGCCTTCCAAGAGCTCACGGTACAACTGCGGAAAATAATCTTTGGTGGTTGTTTCCAGGTCTCTGATTCAGAGAGGGGAAAAAAGGCATGAGCATTAAAGATAAGTACTCTACTCGCCGAAGCCCAAATGTAAACCTCAACTCCGCCCACTTAGCAGCTGTGTGACCTTGGACAAGTGACTTAGCCCCTGTGAGATTAAATTGACTCACTTGTAAATGGGCATAATAGAGCCAATCACTCAAAACTATAGCTGAGTAAACTGAACTCTGAGTAAAGAGTCTGGCTTACTGTAAGGGTTCAAAAATAATAAAATAAAAGTCATTGTTATGCTTAACCGTCAATGACATATTGTCGAGGAAGAATCCAGTAATTCTGGCTGTCTTCATGGAGAGTCTAGCTATGGCCTGAAAAGGTTGGATAGATTTTGAACAACTCCAATAAGACTATGGACTTCTCCAAATAACCTTTTCATCTGCATGTGCTTAGCATCTATACTCATACCTGGCGCAGCACAGGTGCTCACTAAACATCAGAAAAGTGGATTGGTAGATGGATGGTTGCATCCAGGCATGCATTCATGAGTGAAAATGTGGAGAAGAAAAAGGTACCTTAAAGGGCAGGAGGGCAGAGATACTGAATTAAGGAGAGCATTGTGATAGGCAGATAGCAAGCAATGCAATTTGTCATTTTTCCCCCCAGCTGTCTGTGTTCCAGGAACATAGTAGGATTGTACTTCCTGGCCCTTTCAAGGTGGGGTGAGGCCATGAATCTAGTTCTGGACAATGAGTTGTAAATAGAAGTGATGTGTGTCACATCCACACCAGGGCATTTAATTGTCAATGCAAGGCCCACCAGTTCCCTCTCCCTCTGATCCATGACTTTCAGTGGCATGAAATACAACCCTTGCCAAGCCATGATGGTGATGTACATGCATTTTTGGGCGAAATAAACCTGTATTGTTTTAAGCCACTAAGGTTTGGGGAGTGTTTATTACTGTAATATAACCTAGTTTATACTGATGAGTACAAGCACAATCTCATGACAAAATCTGGTGTGGCTGGAGTGCTGAGGACAACCATGTGGGAAATCAGGTAAGAAAGGTCATTTGGTGCCACCTTTGATATCAAGAATAAAGAAGTTGGTCAACATGTGTCCCAGGAGACCCTAATGTGTCAGTGATGGCTTAGCACAGCACGGATGATCCTCCAAGGTCTGATACCAATACCCTGCCTGTCCTGTGCTCATCAACCTGATCCAGCCTTGATGGAGGGGAACCCTTGGAGCTCATGGATAAAGTGTTTTCAATTCCCAGGAAGTTGTTTCTTCAGCCTCTTTTCTCAAAGAGGTTCTCAATCCCTATAGGCCCAAGGATGATGCCAGATTTAAGATTTCTCCGATGTGATGCAGTTATGTGGCTTATGAGCAGCAGGCAGAAAATCCTCAAACCATAAAATAGTTGAGCCCCTGGCCTAGCATGGTGCCTGATAATCCACCTTACATGCACTGAGTGTTTATCCCCAGCAGAGGACGGCAAGGTCCTTGCCTCTTCTCTGACCTGGTACTGCCAGGAAAAACTAATGGGATGATCTGGAAGGCCTGTCTTCTCCTGTAAATGGCATTTCCAGGTTTTACCAGAGTCCATAGCTAGCAAGTTTCTCCAGAGGTTATCTTGTTCATCCCTTTTCTTCCAAATAGCACAGAGCCTATATCAATTTAGTCAGAAGAGAAATAGCCTGTCGTGATTTTAAAAACAAGGGTGTAAATTCTTGACACCCCTTTCACTGAAGCGGGGGCAGGCCTAAGTTCCTTCCTCTCAAATCTGGATGGGCTTGTGACTTCTTTGACCAGTGAGGTATGGTAGAAGTGATGATGTGTGACTCCTGAGACTAAGTCATAAAAGTTGTATGGCTTCTGCCTTCTCCACTCAGACATTCTCCCTTAGATCCTGGAACCACCATGTAAAAAGTCTAATTGCCCTATGGCCACCACGCTACGAGGAAGCTCAAGCCACATGGAGGGGGCTCCTCTAAGGCTCCCCAGTTCCAGAACACTTGGCTGAGTTCTGCCTCCTAGTCATCCCAGCCCACGGATATGCCAGACATGTGAGTGAAGAGGGCTCAAAATGATCCCATCTCCCAGACATTCAAATCTCCCAGCTGAGGTCCCACCATAACTCAGCAGAGGCAACCCACCCCTGTTGCGCCCTGTCCAAATTCCTGATCCAGAGAACCTGTGAGCATAATAAAAATGGTTGCTATTAAATGAATGACTTCATTCAAAGGAGTAAAACAGAGTAAAAAGGTGATTTGTTACGCAGCAATAGGTAAACAAAACACAAATCTACCAGTTAAGGTCCCAGCAGCGCAATGTGAGGATAAACTAAATAACTTCTATACACAGGCATCAAAGTAACAGGGGAAAAACATACAATTGAGAGAGAGAGGATCTGGCTCAAACACCATCTATAACCATGTGCTGACTAGATGGTCTCAGGCTGATCATTCAACCACTCCTGCTTCCATTTTCTTCTTCTACAAAATGGGAATAACAATAATCACAATAATAATGTCCTCAAAAGGTAGTTAAAAAAATGACAAAGTGCAGCTTGCTACACCCTTTACAAATGCTCCTTGTTGCTGTCAATAGAGTGACAGAGGCCCTTCCCAAAATGTTTTTGAGGAAAATACATAATCTTAAGCTATTTATGGAGAATAGAGTGAGTTGCTATTTATGGAGAATAGAGTGAGTTACGTGCATGCTCAGGCACACACACACACACACGCGCACACACACGCACATGTACATGCACATACACGCACATGCTCCTGGTTGTCCCTTTCTGAAGACAGTGAATTCCTTTGAAACAAAAGTCTAAAGTTACAGGGAAAACTGAAACACATCAATCTGGCTTTTCTTTTTCTTTCTTTCTTTAAACATGCTCCTTTACCAAAGTTTTAAAATTACACAATAGCTTCCAAAGATCTAATCATTAGATTTCTCCCTAAGATTCCAGGTTAAAAATAGCTTAAATACACTTCTGCTGTCAGTCAAATCATAACGTAGAAGATACTGTAACACCACTCTAAATATAAGTTGAGAATATTTCTTTCCCTAAAGAAAAATCCTCCAACATCTTTGTTTTGTTTCCTTGAGGGCTTGGGCAAGCTGATATCCTGGGGATGCCAAGACCAATGCTCCTGGCCTCACCCTCCTTGAGAACAATATGCTGGGAGAGGAAACCCAGGAAAGCTGGCTCGATGTTACTCCTCTGAAGCCAGATGGCAGCAGCGTCCACCACCTTTCACATATTGTGTAGCTCCCACGGCACACACTCATTAATTCATTTATTCATTCATTCAACAGACGTGTAATGAGTTTTTGTAATACCTGTACTGGGCCAGGTGAGGAGCCACAGAAGTGCCCGGAGGCCATCCTACCTTCAGACAGCTCACAGTTTCACGGAAAGACCAGTAGAGAGAACTCTGCCTGTACAGCGTGATAAATGCCACCAAAGTCAATGCTCACAAAGCATCGGAGACAGAAACCAGAGCTGCTGACATGCTTTTGTGGGGGACGACAGGGATGGCTTAGTAAGGAGGAGCCATTTCATCAGTGCTGGGGCTGTACTGATTGAACAGAAAGAGAAGGGAAATCAGGAAGAGGAAGGACTGGGTCAGCCACACTGAAGACCAGACTCAATTCTGGGACCTCCTGAGCACTGTTTGGCCAGAAGCTTAAAGTAGGACTGCAGGAGATGGGTCTGGAGATGTAGTCAGGGGGCAGATTACTAAATTCCCTGGTGCTAAGGCGGGGAGGGGGTCAGACTTTATCCTGAAAATAATGGAGAGAACTAAAGAATACTGCATAGGTGGCCAGGGCCAGCTTTACTTTTTAGGAAAACCCCTCACATGGGCAGCCATGTGAGAGGTAAAGGCAGGGCAGGAGCCAGTGGGACCAGAGAGGGCCCAACTGTAGTATAGAATAGGGGCAATGGAGACAAAGAGAGAGTTCCAGAGATCTTCAGAATTAGAATGGACAAAACTTGGTAACTCAATGGCTTGGGTAGAGGGAAGGATTCTATGGGGGAAGGAGGGAAAATCTTGGACTTCTAATTTTTGAGGCTCAACAAGCAGTTCCCTGCCTCCCTGGAGGGGCTGATTCAGCCACAGGCTGATGTGTGGCTATGGCAGAGCTGCCAGCCTCCTCCAGTATGATAGACACTGTCTAGGGATTTTCCAAACAGGCCTAGCAAAAACGAAGGGCAGGGAAGACACCTTTTATTCCGTCCTCCATGGGGACAGCCATCCCGCTGGCCCGACCTAAGGAGGCCTGGAGCTCTATTCCTAGCCCTGATGGTTTCCCATGTTCACTGGGGTCCAGCCTCTCCCTTATACCTCCTATGAACAACCCAAGGGGGCCAGAGGCATCTCGAGAGAATGGAAAACTCACTCCTCCCATGATGGGGTGGGAGGGAGAAGCATCCAGAAAGCAGGGGGCAATAAGCAGGGAGAGTCATAGAAAATGAACCTGGTGGGGAGTTACCCACCACACAAAATGACACTGGGCATCTCACCCTAGGAGCAAATTGGGGGCTCAGGGAGGACTGTAACCCTGGGAAAACTGAATACCCTAGGGATGATGGTGAGAAACGGGTGAGGGGCATGGGAGGGGGAGGGACAAGAGAGTGTCCGGTCACTGAAGAAGAGTCTGCCAGAAACATTTAAGCTTTGCTATCTTCCCTGAAAGGAAAGCTTGAAAACGAGGGAACAGGCATTTGGGGGAATCACCAGAATGGGGCCCCAGAGGTACTATTAAAGGAATGCAGGATGCAGGAGTCCATTCTGCCCAGGATGAATTTCCTGTCGGCCTCTCCCACCCCTCCCCAGAGCACATCTTTGCTAAAAGAAAGCAGGCCAGGACCTGGGGGATTTCTGAGGCTTTCTCCTCCACATCCCAGGCAGCTCACTGCAACAAAGACAGCGCCTTGTGACAGGGGAAGCAGAGCCGAAAGTCTACACAAGTGCTTCCTTTAGTGGAAGCTGCGGCTGTTCAGCAGCTTCAAGCACCTCTCCTCTTCCACTCTGTTAAGCCATGAAGGTGGAATTGCAGATGGAGAAGCTATGAAGACATTTCTGACAGCCTTAAAACATCCACAAGGAAGTTTCAGGTTTTTAATTTTGATACACTGGGTCTCAACTAGAGGTCAGTGCCCTCCAGGACCTACATTTCCAAGAAGGCAGTGCCCCAGGGTTCAGCGTCACACAGTATCCACCTACTGGGTGGCTGGGTGCAAAGGCTGGAAGAGATTTATTTTTATTAGGAGTGTTGCTTTCTCGGGGTTTTGGTGACAAAGTTCCACAAAGGTTGAGTAGAAAACCCTAACCTTTCTGTCCTCACAAGTACTGTTGTAGAATGCAATTTTGCAGAAGAGGTAACAGTTTAGCGAAGAATATGTGACATGACAGGAGAAATGGCTGGGTCATTACGACTGTTATAGGCACACAGAGGAGGAGGCAGGGTGACTTCTAAGAAAGTGACCCTTAAGCTAAAATCCAAAAAAATGAGAAGTTAGCCAGGTGAAAGGGGGGTAAAATTGTTCAGCAACAAAATCTAGACAATATCAGAAAGTAAGCAAACAGGCCAAAGGTTCCATGTCATCTCACCTTTCAACTCTCTTGTGAACTGGCTCTGCCCAGTGTTGCCTTTACTGAGCCAGGGGAGGAAGCTGCTCTGCATTTGCCAGGGTGTTGCCAGGCTGCAGTGCTCAGAAAAACTGTTGCATGGACCCAGTGAACCAATGAACTCATAGGTCATTGCTGCAGAAACCAAAGGGGGTTTGGGGCAGGTCAGACCTGGCAACAACCCACCAGTCCATCTGGAGGACCAACCTCTGACCATGGGCATCAGATTATCAGCTACAGATCATCTTACTTCTCAGGCTTTATTTTCCCTTCATCAAATATCCTCACCCATTCACTTGATTCTGTTGGTTTATTTATATATACATCCAGCCTCGTTCACAAAAAGACTGAATGCAGCCTACATGACATGTGTGAACACATATCCTCCAGTGGCAACACATATCCCCCCCTTCACTCTGCCCTCTTAGATCGTTCTATTATTCCATCTTTACAGATGGTTGTTTTTATAACCCACTGCCCTTTGCTAACTTTACTCATATAAATCTTGTTTTACTTATATAGTGAAATGTAAATAATATGACTTGTATCCTGAGGTTACTGGGAAGATGAAATGAGATGATACTAACAAAGCCCTCAGCACAGGGCCAAGCACGCGGTGAAGATGTTAGACCCACATGTGCTGCGGGTGGGAAGAGATGAGACAGTCCCAGTAACCTGTCTCTGATCCCAGAGCAGCAGGAGCTGTGGCCCCACCAGCAAATTCCCACCACTGTTCTTTTCCCCCAGCCTGCCCCTCACCCATACGGCCTATAATAAATACGTCTGCTTTGTCACTGCTCACTCTCTATAAGCTCTTTAGTCTTGTCCTCAAGTCCAGGCCAGTGAGCATGGCCTCCCCCTGCCCAACACTCTCTGCCCCCAGCCTTGGGCCTGTGAAAGGGTAGGGTAGACCTGACCCCCAGTTCATCAGATGTAGCATCGGAGGTCCCTAAGGTCTCCCAGTCTCTGTGGAAAAGAGTTTCTAGCATCGATGCCTAATGCAATAGAACAAAGTCAACAGCTTTTGAAACATCTATCCTCCTACATTTTAAAATAAGATCATGAAAAGTCCCCCAGAAAAATCAATGCTGGCTTTTTAAAACTCCAAATCAATATGATGTGTGAAAGTTCTCATTAAGAGAGAGGTGGGGGAGGTCAGAGAAATAATGAGAATCAAAAAGAAAGAGAGGGAAACAGGGCGAGACAAAAAGAGAAACAGAGGGAGGCTGGGGGGTGGCCGGGGAGAAAGCGCAGAGAGGTGCAGAAGGCAGAGAAACAGCCAGGTCAAGGTGCAGGAGCAGCCCAACCAGCGAGGAAGCGCTGGCAACCCCTCCCCCGCAAGAAACCATAATGAAGCAGACTGGGGCTGCTTGCCCTTCAGCGTCCTGAAGTCATCCTCAGGCACTTAGGGGACAGAGGAGCAGAGAGGAGAGAGGACAAATAGGCAATGGGCAATGAGACAAGTATGGATAGAAAAGTCAATGATTATGTCCAGTTGTCAGCCGGAGCAAGAAATCAAAACCTTTACAGAAGAGGCAGAAGTTCAAGTAGGCCTTGAAGGGTTAATGAGATTTAAATTTTGAATGTTTGGAGTTGAAGGGGGAGGGGACCCTGCATGCCACGTGTGAGGGGGAAAACAATGACTAAATGGCTAATTTATACGCAATGCTCTCCGAGAGCCAGCAAGGTCCTGAGTCCTTTGCAAGCATGAAGTCATCCACTTCTCACAGCTACCCTAGGAGGTAGGCTGTGATTATGCCCACTTTACAGCTGAGGCAACTGAGGCACAGAGAGGTAAAGTAATTTACCCAAGGTGACAGAGCCAGTAGGTGCTAAGGCAGAGTTCAGATCCAGGTAGTCTGGCCCTAGAGTCCACACTGTTAACCAGGCTGGGTTTGGGGACTGTGATGTTTGTGTGCATGTGTGCACTCTAGAATGCTTGCCTGAGAAAGTGCTCTTACAGCAACGAGGAGCTAGAAGAGTTGGTGAGCGTAGCAATGACTGACGCAGTCTGGAATTTAGGAAAATGAATCTGGGGATGGGTGAACCTAGAGTACAGAGGGGGGCTGGGGTAGGACTTTGCCAAATCACCAGCTTGCCACTGGCCTTCGGATCATCCCCCCACAGACGTGCTTCTTGGCATTTTCCTACATCAGACAATACTTCCAACATCGACTCCTAACTCAATAGAAGAAAGTCAACACCTTTTGAAACAGTTTCCCTAAAAGAGATAAGGCAGCCTCTCCCACTCAGGCCTCACAGCCTGGAGCGGCCGCATTTTCCTCTAGGATTAAGTATTCCAGAAATGTTTTCTCCCCACCCCAAGCCACCTTTGTCATTCCTAGGCATTTTATTTCTGCTCAGAGGGTTCCTTCTGAAGGACCAGAATACAGGCAAGAACTGCTCAGCTCCCCTCCCACTGCCAGACCCACAGTTGGCTCCGCCATAATAAAGAAGCAGGGGACATTTCCTTCAGGCTGAGCTGGGGCCTCATCCGGTGCTTTGAACCTTGGTCTACCCTGCCCTTGACCATCAGGCCCCCCTGCCCTGCTCCCTAGGGAAGGCAAGGGAGCCAATCAACATAGCCAGAGAAAGCAGTCCCTTTGCTGTATGCCTGCCCTTGGAATGGGCTACAGACTTGCCCTCGGAAAGGGCTGCAGACCTGGGGCAAACAGATGCCCATGAACATCTGAGACCACAGGGGGTGCCATGGCACAGGGCTCCAGCAGGATGACCCATTCCCCATGCCCAAGGAGGGAGAGTGTCTGTGCCAGCAGCTCCCAGCTCAACCAAGCATCAGACTTATGTCTTCTGAGTCAGACTCAAAATCAATCTGTCCATAAGACAGCCACCAGGCAGTAGAGGGAACAAGAAGAGGATTCAGCCCAGGCCCCCAGAGACAGGGGATGCGGCTGAGGAGGACCTGGGATGTACAGATGCACGAGGGACCCACCTCAATCAGAGCTGCCACCCTCCCAGACTCAGGGGCTGAGCAGGACTGTCACAGGCGGACTAGGATGGCAACTGTACTCACTCCATTCAGGAAAGGCCTCAAAGTCACACTCAGTGAGATACTCACAGGACTGAAAAAAGAAGTCCATCATGACTTAAAACTGTGTCCCATTATCCAACCAGCCTGCCTCTGGGCTCTGCACATGATACATTTCATAAATCCTTCAAGTATCTTCTTATAGCATGACACAGATTATTGAGATTTTCATGTTAAAAGTATTTATTTGTTGAATGCAAACATTTAAATCATACCACAGTTTTTGGAACCCTATTTTGACATTACCTCTTTAAATATATATATATGTGGGTCTTTCTCTGGGAGTGTGTGTGTGTGTGTGTGTGTGTGTGTGTGTGTTCTCAGAGAAAGCCCCAAAGATCCAGGCACTCTTTGTCCTGCTAAGAAGCCCTGCACACAGCATTGGTTCATAGCAAAGAAGCTCTGTAGGGCTGGCAGGGAAGGGGGGTCCAGGGAGGAGAGGAAGCCTCTCCTGGGGCAGGCCTTCCCCCAGAGGAGCCATGGGAGGCAGGTGTGGCCAAGGACACAGGTGAGAAGTGATTCTCAGACACTGCTAATCCCTGTTTCTGAGCTGTAATTAAGACCTCCATTTAAGGTGCTAACATTTTTTTTAAAAAAGGAAGATATTTCAACCAGCTCTGCTTGGACTTCTTTTCTGTGAATTATTACAAGTGTTAATAGGCATCTTCATTAAAGTATAATTTAAGAAACATTACAAGTTGGGTTCCCCCGCCTCACAGTTCTGATGACTCAAAATCAGCAGCTCCTCCTACTGAACTGAAGCAAATTTATCAAAAGGGAAAATTAGCTGACTTGGTCCATCCAGCGGTGGAAACGGAACAGAAATAGGAGACAACGTGGGTTTGCTTTTCTGGGAACAAACATAGTATGTGACCAGTTTCCAAACAGGACAGGAGCCTTAGCTATTGAAAGATCATCCAAGAGCGTGGCTAGCTGAGCCAAGGGCAGAGTGCCAGGACCCTCTGGACCCACAGAGTGTATCTCGGGAGGCCGTGCCTGGGGAGCAAGCAAGGGGAAAGGTCAGCTCTTTCCGAAGGTGCTCACCACCAGCCCTCGCCAGCCAGGCCTGGCAGACACAGCGGCAGCCCTCCCATCCTGTTCCCATCAGTGCCCCAAACTCCAAATTAACATTCGCTCTAAGAACAGTGTGCTTGCTGTGCAAATGCAACCATCAAGTGCCCGCCCACACCCCTCCCGTGCAGAAATTCCAGAGGAGACCCCAGGGAGACCCAATGTCCTACACTCATTCCACAGGCTACCGGAGAGGCTTGGAGCTGAGCGATGCTGGAAGTAGGGGCAGGAACAGTGTGAAGAGGGGCTCCATTGCAAGGGACAGAATCCTCTAAACCCCCCACCCCAGTACTTAACCTGCCCTCTCTTCTTCTGGTCTCTCCATATCTTTGCACTGCTTGCTGCTCGGGTTCCCAAGGCCTCCCACTTGATGAGTTAAGCTGCACTGCTGGAACTGGGGCGCTGTTAGCCAGTTGAAAGCCTCCATTCCAGCCGACTTTGCCTCCTAACAGCTTTCCCCAGTGCCCTCCTGCCCTGCCAACCACCTCATCTCTGAGTCGCTTCTAACACCCAGGATTGAAGGCTGATTAGAATTTAAGATAATTTTCCCAAGGCTTTAGAGCACTTTCTGTTTTTTAAGGGGTATAAGGGTGGAAAAGGGATAAAGCTTAAGTTTCAAGAAACAAATACTTTAAGGCTGAGAAGGAAAACGGTTTAATTGCTTAAGTTCTTAGAGTCTCAAACAATATGATGGGCGGGTGGGTGAAAGAACAGCCTGGAGTGCAGTGCGGTGTTAACTCTGACGAACCAGTTTTGCCTGATGAACCTGTGAGGCAGGGAGGCCACCAGCTCAGGACAGGGAGGCCACCAGCTCAGGACAGCTCACTTCTGATCTGATCCAGGTTGCCTACCTGGGAGCTTCCCCTCTGCAGCCAGGTGCCCCAGGGGACCCTTGGGGAAGGTTCCCACATCCAATGCTTATCATTCGCCCAGCACACATCAGTTAACAAGCAGACCCCTCACCACACACACTCAAATATTCCTCTCCTCACGTAGACTACATTCTAGTGAGGAGACAGACAGTGCACATAATCAATAGGTAAATTGTGCACTATGCTAGAGATGATAACTGCCATGGAGAAAAACAAATCTAGGTAGGAGAAGCGGGAGGGCTACTGAGGGTGGTATACTCTGTGAGGAGGGTGGTGATATTCAAGTAAAGGCCTGAAGGAGGTGAAGTCCTCTACACGGCTCTCTGGTGTTGGAACAACTGGATATCATAGGCAAAATCATAATAAAAATGAACTTCAGCCTGAACCTCATCCCTGCAACAAAAGCTAACTCAAAATGGATCATAGACCTAAATGCAGTAAAACATAAATCTACAAAACTTTAAGAAGATAACTTTAGGAAAAAAACCTTTGTGACCTGGGATTGGGCAAAATGTTGCTGGACATGACACCAAAAGTCTCCATAACCTGGATAAACTGAAAAAATCAAAAAGAATAAATTCTCAAAACAACGGGGTACAATTCTAAAAGGGAATGAGCTCCATGAAAACACATGGAGAAACCTTAAATGCATATTGCTGAGCGAAAGAAGCCAGTCTGAAAAGGCTATGTACTACACAATTGCAACTGTCAGACTTTCTAGAAAAGGCAAAATTATAGAGACAGTAAAAAGACCAGTGGTTTCCAGGGCTTGAGGGATGGGAAGAGATTAAGGAATAGGCAGAACACAGAGGATTTTTAGGAAAGTGCAAGTACTCCACATGATGCTGTAATGGTGGATACATGTCATTAAACGTTTGTCCAAATCCACAGAATGTACAACACCAAGAGGAACCTTAATGGAAACTATGGGCTTGGGGTGATAATGATGTATCAATACAGGTACATCAATTGTAACAAATGTACCCCTGGATATCATGGTTGAGGATTTTGATGATGGGGAGGCTGCTCATGGGTGGGAGCAGAAGGTATATAGAAAGTCTCTGTACCTTTCTCTTAAGTTTGCTGTGAACCTAAAACTGCTTTAAAAAATTCAGTTTTTAATTTAAAAAAATTAAATGGGCAAATTGGATTCCATCAAAATTAAAAATGTTTGCTTTGTAAAAGACATTGTTAAGACAAAGAAGGGACAAGTTACAGACTGGAAGAAAATATTTGCAAATCATATATTCAACAAAAGGACTTAATGCAAAATATATAAAGAAATTTCAATACGCAATAGTAAGAGGACAACCTAATTAAAACTTGGGCAAAAATGTTGAATAAACACTTCACCAAAGAGTATAAACAGATGGCAAATAAGCACATGAAAGATATTCAACATCACTATTCACAAGAGAAATGCAAATTAAAACCACCATGAGATACTAGGACACGCCAATTAAAATGGCTAAAATAAAAAGTACTGACAATACCAAGAACTGAAGCCTGTGTGCTAGAGACAGGCCCATTGTGTATGGACTCCCAGAAAGCTCATTTTGAAATCTCATTCCAGAATCCGGGGATCTTCCCAATAGATTCCACTGGGGTCATTCTCTCTTCTCATGTGCAGCCATCACCTTCGGCAGCTACCAGTGGAAGAGAATCGACTAATTAGAAGCATTTCTTTCCAGGTTCTATTTCATTTTCCTTTCTTCATCCCTGACTAGTTAGTACCAACTTGTACCATGATGAGGTTTCCTCTGTTCTCATCTTCATTTGTTTACATGCACAAAAAATCAGGGAATTACCTCATTTTTTCAATGCACAGGGCACTTACGCCAAAATCTTCACTTAGCTGAGACATCAGTCTGTTCACCTTATATCTGGAATAACTGAGTCTCTCAAGGGACCAAGTCACCAGGTAACCTTCCCTCACCATGAATAACAGCTCTTCAAAGTTGGTCCACCTGGGCACCTCCAGGCCTTCAGAGAGAGCTTCACTGAATGAATGATGCAGGGGTGGCTCCACTCTAAGCCACGGCAGAACTGCCAGGTGGGTGGCCCCAGCTCTGGCTGCAGTGGTATTTATATTTGGAACCTTCTGTGAATGTGAAGTGGGTTCATAAAACACAGGGTCTGAGCAGGTCCCTGTCCTAACCCTGGCTGCTGTTCCCCCAGCCATGTGCTGAGCAGCCAGCACTTCAGCACATGCATCACGATGGCTCCTGGAACACTTAATGATGGGGGGTTAGTAAAAGAAATCATTGGGTGAACCAAGAGTAAGATTCAGTGGGGGGGTGGGGGTGGGAAGCCCTGAAAGAAAGTCTTGATTTGTCCAAGAATATTCTCCAAGCTGGGGCTTCCTGATGCCTCAGCGGCTCCTGCGTGGGGATGCTCCCCTCTCCCTGCCAACCCTGCCTGGGGAGAGAAGTCAATGATTTCCCATTCTCTATCAGGCAGAACAACAATCACCAATAAAAGGATACATTTAAATGTCCTCAAAATAGAGACTATTGTTTACTGGGCTATTGAGAGAGGGGTAAAGATAAGAAGAGGTAGGGTAGGTGCTCCACAGCGGTGGGAGTTTACGAGAAACTTGTAATTTCTTGTTTCCTCCCCTTCGATGATGGGAGGTGAAGACAAAGCCCCTTTTTCCCATTTTGAAGAAGAAGCTTTGTTGCTTATTTTGTCAAAATAAATCCCAAGCCCCCTGAGGGCCCCCTTGGCCCTTCCTCCCTGGCTTTTAAAAGCTGGCTGATTTGCACGGGAGCAGGCCCTCTCTGCTGTATCCCTCATCCAGGCTCACTCTCATTCTCTTGCTCTAATTAGCAACTGCTTTTTATTATTTTTGTATGCACATTCAAAGACAGAGAGCGAGGGAGAGAGTGAAAGGGAGAAAGCAAAGGTCTGTGTGAAAGGAGAGCGCAGATGGCTTCTCCCTCGCCCCCTCTGTGTACCCGGGCCCCCGTGTTGGCAAACAGCACACAATGTCTTTCTACAGAGCCCTTTGTGGTCCAGAAAGAAGGGCCAACACACAGCTACAGGCAGGAAAGGAGACTGTGGGGGAAAGACCTGGAGAGGCCTGGACTCTGGGGGAAGCCAGGGTAGGGAGAGGATTGAGGCCATCGTCCCCTGGGATGTCCAAGGGCAGCCACCTCTGCCTCCTCCTCCTGAGTCAAGAAGAAGTGGGTGGCCTGGCCAGGTGTCATTCAGCGGTTGAGCATCAACCTAGGATCCAGGAGATCACGGTTCGATTCCTGGTCAGGGCACATGCCCAGGTTGCGGGCTTGATTCCCGGTTGAGGGCATGCAGGAGGCAGCCGATCAGTGACTCTCTCATCATTGCTGTTTCTATCTCTCTCTCTTCCTCTCCCTTCCTCCCTCTGAAATCAATAAAGACATATTAAAAAAAAAAAAGAAGTGGGTGTATGGATCTTCAGTTGGCTTATATGCTGATGCTATCAGCATTCTGGGTAGCAAGTCCACTGCCCCCAGGGCTGCAGAAAGTCCTTAGAGCAGAGGGGATCTGCTCCTCCTCTGGCAATATTCCTTCACATTAGGCTCTCCAGGTGGCCCAGGAGGAGGCAGTAAGCGCACCTTGATGGGGTTCAGAGAAAAGGGGAGTAGAAAGGCCAGTTCCCAAAGATGAAACACTCTCCCAAATAACTGAGTTTTTATTAGAGGGAATTCTAAGGAAAGTGGGCAGGGTAGGTGGGCAGAGATCCCCTCAAAGGGAGAAGGGTGTTGTCACACTGATGGGGATGCTAAATTCAACAATGAACAACTTTGGTTTCTGGTCCTTAACTAGTCGCTGGATTGAAAGACTTAAAAGATGTTAGGGCGGGGAAAGAAAGCTTGAAAGAATTCTCATAAATCAGAAATAATCAAGAATGGGATTGAAGAAGCTGAAAGAAGCAGAGAACGCTCCAGAAAAAAATAAACAAGCGCAGAGCAGCAGGGCATTCTACAAAGATATTAAAAAAAAAAAAAAAAAAAAAAAGCTGTTATTTTTAATGAACGACCTTATTATCAACATGTGTGATTATATATTAATTTTGATGACAAAAATTACATTTGTAATATTTGCAATTGATTTCAATGACAAACATTGATTTCCTGTATTTGGCTACACGAAAGAATTCATTTTTTATTGCAATTTGCATCAAAACAGTTTCCGAGGGAAAAAAATAAAAACAATGAATGGAAATAGCCATCCATTCATTAAAATCCTACCAAGGGGATGTGCTTTCTCTTTTTCCTCTTTTCGAAGCAAGTCCAGGGAGAAGACAGACAAGAGAACAGAACAATTGGAGGAAAAGAAAAGGCAGATAGATTCAACCAAAGATACAGAGGGGAAAACAAACAGAACCAGTGAGAATAGAAAAGCCCCAAGTGACGAGGGTCTCCACGTTCACATGAATGTGGCCATGTGTGTGACAGACTCAGAAACCAAACAGAAACCCTCAAATCCCCTAATTCCCAGAACAGGCAAAATTTTGCCAAGTTCATGATTTGGCAGAGTTTTTGCATATTCCATACAATTTCAATGAGAAGCTCTATCCATCTTGCGCAACGAACAGATTGTCATTTTCCACTTGAAATACACGCGTGGCACTGACCTTATGTCCTCTGTCAAACTGAGAATTACCACTAATTTTTAGTGGAAGGGTTTCATGACGTGTGGGCTTGCGACCATTCTGTTGACTTTGTTCTCTGTGTGTGTGCGCAATGTGTCACTCTATGGGACAACAGACAGACAAGGCCTCTGCCATCACTGGTTACTTCCTCCATCTGGTCCTGCCATCGTCACCTCTGCAAGCACAGGCCTTGTCAGCAGACGCAAACCCAGCCCCCGACTGGTTTCTTTAGAGTTTACACTACTCAGCGCTACTGGGATGTTTTCTTACACATCCTAATGCAAAGCCTTTCTTCCTGCTCAGCTCACATCCTGCTTCCACAAATTTTGTTTTCGATGCGTTTTGTTTTGTTCTCATTTAATAGATGGCACAGAGCAGGCATCTGGGATGCAGAGAAGCATCACCGGTGTGGCCCTGCCAAGGAGGAGCTGGCAGAAGAATAAGACTGAGAGCTGGGCTGACGATGGAGGCGGAGGTGGAGGAGGGGGGGGTTCAAGTGCACCTTCAATTCATTCTTGCCAGTGGGCATGGTCACTCCATGAACTCCTCACTAACTCGTCCCTAGCCAATGCGAAATGCAGATCAAACTCTGACAGCTTATATCTCAACCCATACGGGACACTGAAGCCTCAGCTCCCATCACAAAATCACTAATGTGCCTCTAAGTGAATCTTGCTCGTCTCCAGCTCAGGGAGGAGCTGTATCAGCCAGGCCTCAGAGTCCTACATTGTGTGACCTTGGCAATGTTGCTTAGCTTTTCTGTGCCTCAGTATCTTCAACTAAAAAATAAGGATGTTAGTCGTGTGTACCTCCTAGGGTTGTCATGAGGTTTAAGAGAGGGTGCAGGGAAAGGATTTGGCAGAGCATCTGGTATGTAATGAGAGCTCTATAAGTGAGAGCCACGCTGTATCAGCGCTTCACGCAAGCTGGAAGCTAGTCCAGGAGAGTTTGCTCTGTACCCACATTGTCACCATCAATATGATCTGACAAGGAAACATGGGACTGCCGTGAAGAGTGTACAAGCTGCTTCCTTAGCCCAGGCAAACAGGGCAAGTCAGCATTCCTTTCAAACATCAGTCATTCCCATGTTATCTTGATTGCTTTTTTTGCCATATCTACATGCCAGATTTTAAATTTATTATTTAATTTATTATTTGTCTTTAGGTTGACTCAGTTTTAAACCTGACTGTGTTTATTTTAATCAAAGGAAGGAAGGAAGGAAGGAAGGAAGGGAGGGAGGGAGGGAGGGAGGGAGGGAGGGAGGGAGGGAGGGAGGGAGGGAGGGAGGGAGGGAGGGAGGGGAAGGGAAGGAGGGAGGAGGGGGAAAGGGAGGGGGAGGGGAAGGGAAGGGAGGGGAGGAAGGGAGGGGGAGGGGAAGGGAGGGGAGAGGCGAGGGGGAGAGTAAGGCAAATAAGAGAGGTAGCAGTCCATGGCCCCAAAGAGAAAGAGTTGTCACTGAGTTGGAAGACAAAAACCAAAAAGAAATAGAGGCAGTGGGCAGCGGCCCAGGGCTAAGACAACTGGCAGAAGCAGGGCTGTGGGAAGGTGTGTGCTCCAGCCCGGGGTATGGACACCTGGTCAGGGATGAGGCTGACACTGATTCAGGGAGGCTGGGGAAGGGATGGCAGGTCTGGTGAGAGTGGGTTGGTGCAGAAGAAATAAAAAGGAGGCTGGAGGGGGTGAGACCTAAGGGCTGATAACAGGAAGGGTGGCTTAAGGGGGAGTCACCAGGGTGAACGGAAGCCCAAGGCCCCAGAGGAAGCTGGGAGAGTTGAAGGGAGAGATGTGGAGTGGAGGGCCTAAGCCAAAGAGCTGAGAGATGCATGGGGCTGAGGAGGGAGCCCAGAACAGGCCCAGGGGCAGGGAAGGAAGGATGGGTAAGCCAGGTGTGTTTGCCACCAAACCAGGCTGGGCCTGCTTTCTTGATGGACCACGAGAATGGCACCTGCTCTTGTCCTGTCTTATCTGCGGTCCTTTCACCTACCACAGTCTGAAAAATGCCAAAACAGAGGCACATCATGTACCAAAATGCCCTATGATACAGATGAGTCAAGAACATATAAATGATGGGATGCAGAGCAGGAGGGAACGGAGAAGCAAGTGAAGGGTGGACTACGTCACAGAGTGAGCAAGCTCCAAACTGTCTGCAACACACAAATCACCCGATTTAATGATGTGTTATATAGGAAAGCTTGTGTCTCAACTCGTGAGCAGGGCAACTCAGGGAACTCTGCCATGTCTCAGTGGCCCTCAGAGTAAGACAAAGGCAAATTGAAACCACAGTGGGATGCCGGTTTTCATCTATCAGATTCGCAAAGATAAAAATGATTGATACTTTATTATCTTGGCAAAGGTGTGGGAAATAGGAACTCTTACATTGTTCGTGGGAGCAAAACTTGGTAGAAAATGCCTTTTTTGGAAGACTATTGGGGAATATCCATCAAAATTAAATATTTATATACTCTGATTCAGCAATTTTACTTCTAAAAATTTATTCACCCTTAACTGTTAGAAAAGTGCTTGGCATATAGAAAGTCTTCAATACATATTCATTGAATGAATTAATAAATTTGTCTCACACATAAGCTCGCACTTAAGTGTGAAGATGAATGCACAAGGATGTTTGCATGTTTAGATATAACAAAAAACAGAAATCAATCTAAATGTATACAAATGAAGGGCCAATTAAATAAAGGTACATCCATCCAATGAAATACTACAAAATAATTGGGAAGACTGGGCAGATTTCTATGTAATAAAACCAAACTACTGTAAACCTTCACTGTTAAGTAAGAAAGGGGATAGGGGAACTAGGTGAAAACCCTGTGCATTTTTCTCAATGCAGGTGGGAGAAAGGTATGTCTATATTCTGGATGTGCAAATGCATCAGGCATCTGCAAGAGAATATCAGAAACTAACAGTGAGGGACCCTGGTGAGGTCCAGAGTGGGAGAAAAACTTACTTTTCATAGGTATTACCTGTTCAAACAGGTATTACCTGTTTTAATAATAACAACAAATGGTCATATGGGCTAAGCGAGAATTGCATAAAAGTTCTACCTCAGGCCTAGAGCAGGGGCCCACGATTCACTTCAGTATTGGAAAGTAAGGCTCAAAGATGGACCAGGCTCCCTCAGAAAGTCTGAGTGCCCCCTCACTGGAGGTATCTAAAAGCTGGGGGAAAACAAAGTAAGTGGCATCCAGTGGGCTGGATTCACTGTCCTCAGAGGTCTTATCTAGCTGGGGGAAGCCATCCTCCACTGGTTCTCCAGAGCAGCAGAACCACACACGGCCCCCGTGTTCTCTGGATACTGCAAGCACTTTCTAAGAGCTAAGAATGTATTAAATTCTCAGAAGTAAAAGTGTTCAATCTGAGTCCATAGTATAAAGGGCCTGAGCACAGGGACCACTCACTCCACATGAACTCAACCTTACTGGAGAATTGAAGGTCAGAACTGCCCAGACCTGCAGGGATAGGACCACAGCAGGCCCCCGAGGGTCATACCCGGAAACCAGGTAACTCCAGACCCTACTAGAAATACGTGTCCATGGGGGGGGGGGGGGGGGGCTATTCCAGACAAAGGCCAAGAACAAGTCAGAAACCAAAGTTCCTATGTCCTTGCCCAGCTCTTCTTCTAAACTGGGTCCTACCCTCAATGAAAACCTTCAATAAGGCTGGGCTTGGCCCTCCCTGGCCCTGCATTTCTGTACTGTGGATTCCAAGATACCTTCTGAGGCTCCTCACAGCCTCTCCAGGGCCTGATGTGGCTGAGCTGATTTCTTCCTGACCTACCTGGCTGTGAGAATACACACGCGCACACATGTGCACGCACACACACACAGGCACACTTGAGAATGAGGCCAGTGTGCCTGCAAATGCACAGACTCGCCCTGCAGCGGGCTGGGTAGGCACACAGGGAGGCGGATCCTCTCTGCCCCATGGGACAGCTTCTAGAGCAGACCCAGACATACTCCTCTGTACTAAGCCACAGCTCCCCAGGATATGCCGGCTCTGCCTTATTAACTGGCCCTTGAAACAAAAGTAGAGGGCTCAGTTGCTTTCCCAGTTAACTGGTACTCAAGCTCTTGGCCAGGAGAGTGTAGACAGGACATCTCTAGGCAGAGACCCCGCCTCCAGGGAAAGGCCAAGATGGCACTTTCTCAATGTCCCTGTCCAAGCCCTGTTGGCAAAATAAGGCTTGTTCCTGGTGATTTGCTGGAGTTTGGGATGCTTTCCTCACCCATCTACAAAAGCCCTGGGCACTATCAGCCCAGCTTGTCAATGGCCACAAGCAGTGGAGACAGAACTCAGACCCTCAGAGCTCCCCGGGACTGAGAAGTAAAGGATCCCACTCCAGTCAGGCTCCGATTCAGTATAACTTTTCATCTCCATGCTTCAAACTCAAAAGTGGTGATTCCCCTTCAGGAGAGGAAGTCTGTGCAGGTGGGTATTTATGCTCAAGTTCTGCAGAAAGAAACTGTCCAGTTCCAGAGAGAGACAGGGACAAGAAAGCAAATGGGGCAGGCCACATCCCTGCCTCAACTGGGATTCAGCCCTAGGGGCCCACGCTGGTCCTCGATGCAGATTAGAGAGCCACAGCCAGACCTCCAGCCTGCAGCCCAGCCACCTTCCCTCTGTCCTTTATCTCTAAGCACAAAGCCTTAGACCTCAGACTTCTCAGGGAGCTTGGGTCACTCACCGAGACACTGTGCACCCTCTGGGTGGCTCACAGGCAGGTTCAACATGTCAGAGCATCTGGAGAGAGCGCTCCTCCTGGAGAGGTTCAAAGGAAGATGGTAACAGTCAAACAAGCTCTGTGTTATACAGTGTGGAAACGTACAACCACAGAGCATGACTCCAGAGTGCTCGGAACCCAAGAAAAACAAGGGACAACACAGACACAAGAGTGTTCATGAGAAAACAGCTGGGAGAAGTTTGATATTTCTGAAAATACTAGTTTGCCTCTAAGGACAGTTGATTTCAACAATATTCAGTCTCAGAAGCAGAGGCAGATGGTCGCCCCCGCAGACCTGCATTCTGATCCCGGCTCTGATGTCAACTAGCTGAGGGTCTCTAGACTGCTGTCCAGAAATGCCTCCTGACTACCTTCTCTCTATGGATAATGAAGCAGTCAGAATAGATGGTCTCTCACCATCCCACACACTCCCATCCCAGCTTGGGCAGGTTCAGACTACAGTTCTTCATGGGCCAATGAAGGTGCAGTAAGTGTGGCACCAGGGCCTTAGCTAGACGGCCAGTCCATGGTGTTTTTACTATCCACATCACCTCAGTAACAACCAGATGGTGTCTTCATTGTCATCTTTCATAACACATATTTATTAAGTCATGGACTACACCCAGGGCAGCTCTCATGCACAGAATATTGCCAAATTATTCTCAGTAACTCTAGCAATGACCTGGGAGAATTGTGATTGTTTGGTCAACACCAATGGGATTTGGGTGCGTCTACCCTGTCTTTCAAAGGCAGAAGGGGCAGTGCCAAGTTCCCCTTTTCTTCTGCCCCCTTACCATCCTCTGCCACCACCAGAACCTGGGACTGAGACCCCCATGCCCGGTATTCAGGAGTCTGTGTGGCAGAGGGGCATCCTTCCAGATCTGTTTGCTGCTGCTCCTGCCATGTCACAGCCCATTACATCCAGCCAATTACATCGGATTCCTCTCTAGAGAGCGCTGGGCAGGGCCACAGTGGGGAGCAGAGGAGGCCCTAGGGATTTGTAAATGAAGTAGCCTGTTGGGAAATCCTATTAGGAAGCTCATCTTACAGGCCTGCAGTGTTAATGACCTTGGCCTCCCCGGGCCCTGGGCCCTGAGCAGAACTGATCTCCCTGGAGCTTGAGAGGGGGCTGTCTGGGCTGTAGCTTTCCTCTCACTTACCAGCCAACTGCTGATGGGCCAGAGAGAGCAGGAAGCATCCCTCAGTGCCCTTGAATGCAGCTGCCAGCAAAGCGGCCACACACACACACACACACACACACACACACACACACACTCCTTACTCCCTCAGGGCCCCGCCTTCTTTTTCAGCATCCAGGATGAGAAAGCAGGTGGGGACCCAGAGCTGGGACCAGCAACCCTAAGGGAGATCAAAATAGGCCCCAGAAACTTCTTTTTCCAAGAAGAGCTAAATTAGACACAGTTTTCTCTACCTTCGAATCCTGCAGGTTTTTCGTCTCAACTCCCCCAGGCTTATAAAATGGCTCATCTCGACTGCTCAAGTTGACAAAGGCACTGAAACTGTTGAAAGGTGCAAACTGTCCCTTGGGTTTACAGGCATGAAAGAATTTACACGTAGGTGGAAAATCATCAGGGAAAAAGCCCCCATTTGGAGAGAAGAGAGGAGTGAAGGAGAAGCTGCAGAAGGAGAAGAGACCTGCGAGAAGACAGGGAGGGGTCTGGCCTGAGAAGCGCCGTGGGAGGGCCACATAGGCAGTGACTGTGAGGATTCAGGCCCAGCTCCGGGCTTTGACAGATACCTGGAGAGCGGGAGAGACACACAACCTGGAGACGGGTAAAGCAGGAATTGCTCTGTTCTGCTTTAGGAGTTGTCAAAGCCCTGCCAACACTCAGAGTTGGATTGGTCTTAGCTGACTTGAGAGCCCCTGGAAAATCCATGTGTATTCCTAGTTACAGGACCTGAACCCTCAAGTGACAGCACCAAGAATGAAGGCCTGGGCACCATGGGTCATTGTGTGCCCTCTGCAGTGGTGAGCCAGGGCTGGCCTGGACACCTTCAGGGGCAGGAGCAAGGGAGATTGTTATGCATAGCGTTGTTATTTCCTGACTCCTAACAATGGCTAGAAAGGAAGGTAAAGAGGCAGCTCCTTTGGAAGCTCCAGAAGACCTTCTGAGCCTGAGAGGGAAAGCCATGCCCTCAGGGAGCACTCAGAGGCAGGGGCGGAAGCAGATCCAAGTCCCATGGGTACACTCCTCCAGCCAGGACCTGGCTTCCAGAGGCTGTCACAGTACCTGGGACCCTTCCTTGGTCACCCATATGAGCAACTGTAGCCCCCAAGTTTCTAACTGGCAAGTAAGGGGCTGCCCATGTCAGATTCTCCCTAGCAACTGTCAATCTCAGCCCCTCCAGCCTTCCAGAGACCAACTTCAGCTTGCAATGTTTTAGGCTCCATAGCACAGGAGAGACCTTGCAGAGCACCAAGTCTTGGCCTCCCTGGCCCAGAGACAATTAGGCTACAGGGACCCACAGAGAGAATGGACTTAACCATCAATCTGAGCAGGGAAGGTGTGGGGGTGGGAAAGACAAAGCCATGATTTCTCATTAATCCACTGTGCCATAAGCATGCAACTTGGACTGAGGGAAGATGGGCCATTTTTTTTAAGTAATTAACCATTTCATAGAGACAAATGCATAATGGGGTCAGAGTCACTGGCAGGGTCAGCTGGCTGTTGTGCTTCTCTGTTTGATGGGTTCAACCTGTGTGTGCAGAAAGGAAGAGTCAGGAAGAGGCCTTGGGCCACAGAGCCCTCAAGAAAATGTGTGAGCTACTTGTCGCACAGCCGTCTATCCACAGTTTCCTCTGCTTGCCCCCCAGTCCTCTCCCCATCCTCCCGCTTCACAGCAGAAACAGCTCTGGGCCAGGACCACTCTTCACTAGTTGAGCTGCCTAATTGGTCTCCAGGTGCTTCTGCAAAACCAAGCAGCTGGTCACCATGACTTTGACAGGAGAAGGTTTAGCAGATGCAAAGTGAAAGTCAGGGAAGGAAGGTTTCTGCCCATTATCAAAGTCTGTCATGCCAGAAAAATAATATAAAGAATATTCTTTCTGCCGCCCTGTAGATTCAACCCATGCAAAGGGCCAGACTCAATAGCCAGAAAAGATAATTTATCAGATCCACATGACCGTGTGAATCACAGAATTATCCAGGCTTTGCCAGTCTGGCTCCAGGCATCAGTTCTCAGGGCTGTGTTGGGAAAAAGCAACTTGCCTTCCTTTTCCAGGAGAGTAGATGGAGGCTCAATGTTTTTCATGCACAAGTCCCTGGTATCCACACCATGCTCTATGCTCCTGGCCTCATGAGCACTGACTGTAGCACCCCAGGGCTGACATGAATGGCTACAGTGCTCACCTGACAGCTCAAGCACCCAAAACGGGTGGGGTACCCTCCTTTGAAGACACACCATGGCCCCAGTCATAAATCCATCCACACGCACTGCCTGCCTCAAACCAAAGGGTGTAGAGCTCTCCCAAGATAACCATCTACGTCCATTGCCTCCTCACCTCCTGGGCCATGAGCTCTGGGAAGGGAGGTCTGGCTCAGCCATCAAGGCTGGGTCACCAGCAAAGCCAAGGACAAAGAATTTGGAAGACACAGCTTAAAGTTGTTGAGATGGGATAAAAGGGGGCTTCTCTGCTCGTCCAGGGCACTGAGCTCAGCGAGGCTGCTGGGCATCAGAATCCATGATCCCACCTGCTTGCCACTCTCCACTCTCAGAAATGCCACCAAGATATGGCTGTCTGTGCCTCTGAAACAGCAAAGGGATGGTGCCCTGGGCACCCCATTGCCTCCACACGCCAGTGAGTTCGCGAGAAGCAGTTTGTAAAGTCAAGCCAGGTTCACAATAGCTTCAGATTAGAAACGTCCCACAGAAGTCCAGAGGGGGTTGGGGCAGGGAGAAAGGATGGGAAAAAACCACTTGGATTTAACTATTTGTCCCTCCAGGCCCTCCCAGGACAACCACAGGAGATGACTGACAAATAGCACGGACAGCAGAACCCTCCAAAAGAGAAAAGTTCCAATTAGCCCAAAGAAATGAGCCTGTTCCCAGAGTCCCAATTAAATCAGAACCAATCAATGTTTGCTCAGGTTCCTGCCATTTTGCTCAGCAAATAATGAGAAAACCGAGAGGGCTCAGCCAGCAAGTGTGGTGTGGCAACCCTTTGAAACCTGGAGAAATCACCCACCTCATAGCAAGCATCCCTGGCAGCTGCTGCACTTGCCCCTTTAAGAACTCAGCCTGGTGCCTGGGTCCCCACTCAGACCCTGACAAATGCCGAAGAGGGCACCTCCCACCCCTCCTCCAACCAATGGGACAAAGAGGAGCGCTGTGGGACCAGGCCAGGCTGGTTTTAAAACTGTCCGCATTGATTCATTGCTTGTTCTGGCTTTCTCTCCCCTCTGCTTCCACACCATCCATCATGGGTACCATAACCAAGAAATCCAATAAAGACACAAAGGCGCAGCTCTCCTCTCGGCAGGCCTCAGAAAGGCTGTGTGAGGGCCCCGGCCCAGCCAATTAGCTGAGTCCAAAGGACTGCAGAGCTGATGGGGATTAGCAATCCCGTCTGCACCCGGAGCTTCACCTGCAGGTGTTTGGAGAGCAAGGTGAGTGAGAAAGGAGGCACACAAGGGATGGCCCGGTGCTCAGGTGGGGTGGGGATGATGACAGGGAAGATAGCTGGCAGGAGGCACATGTTAAAGAGGAGCTAATACAGACCCCTTCATCCAAGTTGCCCCAAAGGACTGAGGCCACCTGAGTGATGGGTTAGGGTCAAGGTGGTCATTTCTGAGGCCCACATAGGAAACTTTACTCTTGAAAGAGTCTGAAACTTTGAAGGACACAAACAAAATTTAATAAAGGAGAGCAGTTTTCTCTTCCCCAACTCTATCCCCCAAGTTCAGCTTCCATGCACTTGGCAACAGATGCGTGATACACCCTCGAGACTCTTCTATTCACTCCCAGAAGAGACTGAGTCCAGGGCCAGCTCAGCACATTGATTGCCACACATTGGACATGTGCTCTTTTGGACTGAGCAGAGGCTATGTGAGCACACAGTACCCTGACCCCCACAAACGGCGAAGTTTGCATCACTCGATATCATTCAAAAGCAAAGGTAGTATGAGTCATGATAGCATCTCACCCCCACTCCAATAGCTTCATCTCCTTCCAGGACATGCCAAAACTAGGCTCATCCCTTCCCCAGGGCCTGGCACTGAGCCCCTGGAGGAAGAGAGCCAAGCCAGAGGGCTTTGAGTTAATGAGCTACATGGGTTTAGTACCAAGTTGAGTGCTGTGGGAGCTGGACCGAAATGAACTAAAATATTTTCCAAATTCAGTCACTTCTCAATTACCCTTGAGTGAACTGTCCATGACAACCCAAATCCCAAATTCTCTATGCCTCAGAGCATGGAGCTAGACAGGATGCAGGGTGTGTGTGTGTGTGTGTGTGTGTGTGTGTAAAGAAGAGGGAGGAAATATTCAAAATGAGATATAACTGAGTGGTTAAGTTATTATCCATCATTTATAATTCTTCCCATCTCTTCCCCTACCATGAATATGGACATTCTGGTTGGACCCAATTGGAAAATTATCAGGCCTAGTATAGGGCGTGAAGTTTCCCCAGAGCTTTATAATATAAGAGCCACTGGGCTCTTCTGATCCTGTATGATCCAGAGCTGGAGGTGGTAAACCTTGCAGACTTGGCCCTGCCCCAGGTGAGCAGGAAGCAGAGGTCTCAAGGGGGTCTCAGAACTTACCCTTGCAGGCCACACTGTTTTCAGCCTCATAGCCAGGCTTGCAGGTGCAGCGTCCGATGGGCACCATCCATTCTCCGTCTCCATTGCAGTAGAGTTTAATGGGTACGTCCACTTCCTCTGCATTGGGTATGCATGTGCCCCGAGCAATCACCAGAGACGTGCTCTCTGCCCCTGTCATGGTCTCTGGGAACACTGCAAAATTTTGCACAATGCTGGGACACTTTTTGAAGAAGACACGGACAGAAAGGAGAGACATACAGGCTCCATAATCTTGAAAAGCGAGGTAAAAACCATTCCGAGTCAGAGGCCCAAAGCTTCTGACTTCTGTGTTGACCTTCATCAACCTTCCCCCAAAGTCCACCTGGGAGAAGCTCTCATCTGCAGCAATGGTGTCTACTTTGAGGTAGGGGGCCTCAGACCAGAAGGCTGACTTCTTGGTGGCAATGACAGAGTCAGTCTCATAGTAATACAAGTTGAAGGTCTCTTTGCAGGAGCCTGGGACGTTGGGGAGGCTGCTGCAGTCTCTCACAGTGAAACGCATTTCTGCGTAGATACGATGGGCCCCCCGCCGGTTGATGAAGGTGGTGAGCAGCCAGTTATTCTGGTTGGGCTCGAAAACATTGCACACCTGGTAGGTACGGATGGTGTTCAGGTTTTCATCGTAGCCACTGACTTCTTCCCACTGTTCCAAGCAGTCCACAGGCACACACATGTAAAAACAAAAAATAGAGAGTGAGAAGACAAAGAGAGGCAGAGCAGAGGAGAAGTCTGGTGCTGGGAGGGGACTTAAGAGATCACCAGTCCACCTGCTTGACTTGAGAAATGAACAAACACATCTAACACCAACCTACTTTTAAAGATCTCCTATAAGCAGGCTTCAGAATACTTCTCTGCAGCCCATCCCCAACTGTAACAGGCTTTACTCTAGAAAAGCTTCCCTTCATCTAACCTACAACTGTCATGCTGTGACTATGGCTCATCACATCCATGGGGACAACCTGCTGCTTTAGCCCCACATGATGGCACGGACATTCCTCCAAGCCACAGCCTCTACTCCCAATAGCCACCCTGTATATTGGGAGTAGGACAGCATGACACCCCCACCTTATAAATCCTAATTTCTCAACCTAATCAATTTATTGTGGTGAAGCAACTTTATATCTCTGCAAGTCATATGAATGTAAAACTTTTCAGAATTTCTCAACAAACTTAGATTCTCATAAACTTTTGTTTTGTAACATCAACTCTTTGAAAGAGCTAGATAAACTATAGGACTGGTAAGAGTAGGAGCTGAGAGAAATCCTTAATGAAGGAAATTAAGCTTCACTTTGTGCAAATTTCAAGCAAAGACGTGATGGAAGAGAATGTGTTACTTAGAGAGTAAGTAAATCTTTACAAATGAAAGACAATCAGACTCTGTGTTGGAAAAGAGAGTTCTCATTCTTAGCAGCCCTGTAAACTGGAGGAAGGTGAGAAACAATGCATTTATTAAGTGGTATCTCTCAACCTTCCCTGCAGTTCCCAGTAGAACTAGATACTATTATCCTCAGTTTACAGACTAAAAGACATCGTGCAATTCACCCGTGGTCACATGGCCATAAGAGGAGATGGGGAGGAGAAGGGATAGAAAGAAATGCTCTGAATGGTCAAAGAAATTCTCCAAATAACTTATTTCAGTAACAGGCAATAAGGAGGGGGAGGGGTCCATGAGGTCCTGGTTTCATTAACTGATCCACTCTGGGCCAGGGGCCAAAGAAGAGTTGCTGGGTCATTCTTTCTTCCTGCACAGGGAAAGGAAGAAGCTGGGGGCTCTCAGGACACTAATCTCAAGAATTGGGGGGATTCCAAGGAAGTATCACTGTGTTTGAAAATAAGAAAATGAGGGGCAGGAGAAAATTCAACTTCCTAAAGTGCAAAGATCCTTGACTATTTAGCAGTGGTGATAAAAGAAGCCAAGTCATACCTGTTTCTTTAAATATTGTGCTAATTGCTTATTATATACAGTGTGGAGTTGAAATATATAAATCAGGATTCTTCACTAAAAGAGCTAAAAGCCAATGGTGTGTGTGTGTGGGAAATATACTGCATTAACTTCTTGTACAGAATTAACTGCCTGGAGGAGCAGGAGGGGAGAGGCAAGGCTATCTTTCAAACATACACCAGTTATGCCAAGACCAGGCATGGTGCAGAGGCACATGGAGAGCTGGCCCTGAACAACCAGGCCTGTAAAGTGACCTTACAGTCACTCCTGCTGCCTGGCTTCTGCCACTGAGGCATCTGAGCTGCAGTCTATCCCTTCTTTCCCAGGCCCTCCCAGCACCCTCAGGGGTCCAGTACCCTCCCCAGACTAAAGTCCTTGGTGAGCGCCACCTTGGATCCCCGCACAAGGCTAAACCTCACAAGGACTTCGCTTAATTTCTTACTGACTCTCTAGATGTCGAGGAACTATTTTTTATTCCTTCTTTAAGACTGTGTGTTATGTTCTATTTAAATGTGTTTGTTAAACTTATGTTCTGCTTGCCTGGTTTTTTTGCAACCAGAAAGCAAATACATTAGGGAGAAGAAATAGCTGGCAGTTGTTTTTGTTCAAATGTTCAGGCCTCTCTCCCTTTTCATGGCGGTTTTAAAATCGTTTTCTATCAGTTGACCCTGCATGACTTTTGAGGGAAGGACAGGTTTATTTTGCTGTTCTGGAATTGTTCAAACACAGCAGGTCTCAGGATCCATATTTCAGTTGCGCTATATAAGGTCTCGGCAGGAACGTGGGGCTACTCTGTCAATGCGCAGGTGAAGCCCGTGGCCCCCATTTAGGCTGGGGGCCTGATCCCAGCCAGAGTCCTTGACCCGCCGAAGACTAATGCGGTTCTGCTGTGTGGGTGCAGGACAGGAAGCCCACCTTCCAGGGCTCACCTTAGCACTGCGACTCTCACCACTAGTTGGTTTTAAATAGACGGAATGAGGATTTATACTCTTGTGGAGCTGGGATATTGAGAACATTTATCTTAGAAAATGACACTGATTGGTATTATAAGACCCAACAGAGGTAATTGTTTCAAACATTAACCTCTCTGGGCCTCAGTTTTCTCATCTGTAAAATGAGGAATCATACTGGGTGACCTCGAGTCATAAAATTCTACTGATCTAATTGATTCCATGACAGCTCCTAAGGGAGCAATCAAAGCAAATTAGGGGGAATACAGCTATATATTCACAGGGAAGGAGTAGAGAGAAATTGAGAGAAAGGAAATAACTCCCTGTTGTTTGGAAAAAGGCCATCACAGAGTCTCACATTCATTTCTTTCCCTATTGCATTCTTCTCCTGCCAGCGGGTGCTACAAGGGGTTGGAAAGATAAGCGACCAGAGTGGGCTAGAGGAGGTACAAACGCTTTCCAAGCAAGTGGCAATTAGGATCCAGCACACTGAAGAAAGAGAAGCTTTGGTAAATCGAGATGAAGGTGGAATGGCACTCCCAGCAGGGAGGGACAAACATTGTTATTTGTTTACAATACTTGGCATCAGTCTCCTTGCTTTATACCTTGTTCATTCATCAATGAAAAAATATTTACTGAATGCCAACTTTATGCCAGGCACTCCATTAGTCACTGGGGATACAGCAACATGAAGCTTATAATCTAGTGAGAGAAACAGAAATTAGACAAATGGTTATTAAAATAACTAAATAATTACAATTGTGCTAACTGCTGTGAGCAAAAATTACAGGGTGCCAAGAGAGGAAGTGTACCTGATGTACGGAGGAATATTAGAGAAGACCCTCCGAGCTGAGAGGGAATGGATGGAGAGAAGTCAGCCAAGAGAAGTGTGCGTCTGCTGGGGGCAGAGCAGCTGGGCCTGGGAACAGCACATGCAAAGGCTCTGTGACAGGGCAAGGTGCCAATGAGGAATGAAGCCTGTGTGACAGAATAGTCATAAAGAGCTGCAAGTGGGAGGAATAAGACTATGGGGAGGAGAGGTCTGGTGGTAAACTCTGAATTTCACCTTGAGGGCAACTAGAAGTCATGGATGAGTTTTAGGGAGGGAAAATACAGGTGATTAGAGATCAGTTTTTAAAAGATTTCTCTGATGCAAAGTAGAGACTGTGCTGGAGGGCAGCTTGAGTGCATGAGAGGGACAGTTGGATGTCACTGTAGTGGTGCAGGCAAGAGATGATGATGAATTGGGTCAGACTGGTGGAGAATGGAAAGGTATTTGGGGACAGAATCTCTAGGTTCTCACTGAGCTGAGTGTGTGGGGGTTGGGGGACTGGTTTAAGGTGAAGGGTGCGGAATAGAGCGAGACCAGACCCAAGGGGCCATGTGTCTCCTTAACATTCTTTCTTGCATCCTGTTTCCCAACCAGGCTTTGAGCTATGCTGTGTCCCCAGGCACACCACTTCCCAGATCCTTAAAAAAGGGGAATTTTACCATTCTTGGTCTACTACCCCATAGATGCCCAATTTCCTATTCAGGACCTAGGTTCTTTTACCCAAGGTCTGTGCTAGCCCAGTCGCCTCGATGCACTCACTGCTTGTCCCAAAGCTGATGTGCTAAAGTTCTCCATTCACAAGCAGTGTCTCAGTCTCCACTTCTAGGCATCTGATGTATTGCTTCCTGTGTTCTTTTCTGTAATTATCCCCTCCCATTAAAACAACAAAGCACCAGGATTTGTTTATCAGATTGGCAAAAACTTAAAAAGATAACATAGCAAGTCTTGGTAAGAATGTGGAGTACAAGGTTACTACTCAATGCCGCCACCACCTCCAGAGCTTTATGCGTGTCCCGGGCACCTGAAGGTGGCAGGCCTCGGAGGGTCAGGGGCTATGGACACAGTAGCTTTACTCTGAGTGGGGCCTCTGGGAGCTTTGCACAGTCATGTTGGAAAGAAGAACCACTAACTGAGACTGAAATCTCACCAACAGTGGGATGGAAAGCTTAGAGTCTGAAATAACTTGACTAAAAGGAAATAAGGTCCAGGACATTTCTTGAACATCTTAATTTGTGGAGTAAGATTGAAAATGCTGCATGCTAATCTGATAGTAGTCCTTCCTTCTTGGCATTCTCCACTGGACTCTATTATGGCCCCTACGACCCTTTGTTAATGTCCATAGACTAGTGAATGCATAAGCAAAATATAAGGTAGCCATACAATGGAACACTATTAGGAAATTTAAAAAAAAGCACATGCAACAACATGGATAAATCGTTAAACATTATGCTAAATGAAAGAAGCTAGACTCAAGAGACCACATATTGTATGAGTCCATATACATGAAATGCACAGAAAACACAAATCTGTAGATGGAAAAGTATTAGTGTTTCCCTAGCACTGGAGGTGGGACTGGGGAGTGACTGCAAATGGGCATGAAGAATCTTTGGGGGAGGTGATAGAAAGTTCCAAAATGGGATTCTGGTGATAATTATACAACTCTGTGAACTTACTGAAAACCATTGAATTGTACACTTAAAATGAGTAAATATTATGACATGTAAGTAGTATCTTAATAGATCTGTTGTCTGAGTTTCTTCTGGCCTATACCTTGACACCCCAAAATGCTGTTGTGGTCTCCACCCTCCACAGAAAGCCTGCCCTCAGCAATTTCATGCCCCTGCTCACCCCGTCCACTGAGCCAGGGATGCCCTCTCACCCCTTTATCCCTGTATCCCAAGTGACAAATATTGGCTCAGTCAAGTTTGTTTGTGGATGAAGACCTGATACCTAAATTGGGGCAAAGGTGGCATCTAGAGCAGGCACAGGTAGCCAAGGAAGCATCCCAGTCACTGATACTGAGGGTCAGGGTAGAATCGGGAGGGTGGTTCAGACGGGATCAGAATCTTGGGCCCAGGACCCCATTCAAAAACCACCTGATTTTCCAACCTGAAGTCTGGCAGGTTTCAGGCCAAAAATGCCTTCCATATCCAACATACAGGATTTGTCACCACAATTCGCCATTTCTTCCAGAACAATATTCCTCCTATCTGGCCTCTCTCTCGCATTCCCTTGGCCATGTGCTAGGACTGGCATTACCTCCTGCCTGGACTCACGCCCTGGCCTGCTGTTTGGTCAAAAATTAATGACAACAGACCAGGCAGGAGATGGCAGGGGCTCAAACAGGGACCGTATCCTCTCACATCTGGACACGGAAACCGTGTCCATTTCTGCCCCTGATGTTGTCGCTGATGCTGTGACTAGCCCTAACACTTTTCATCTACCCCACCCTCATTCCACTTCAGTTCTTCCAAGACACAAGGCCAGAGAATAACAGATCTGGCTAGAAGCCACCACAGATCGTGTTGACCAGGATCTTTTGTTGACAAGTGGGAACACTGAGGCCCAGAGACATTCAATACCTGGCCTGAAGTCAGGCAGCTGATGGGCGGCAGAGCCAAGCTCTCTTCGAAGTTCCCTCCTTTTAGGGGCTCCGATCTCATTCCGCGCTGATACTTTCTCGGCTTATATTCAGCAACCATTTTTCCGAACACTTAAAGCATGATTGAACTCATTCCACACAATTTGGCATTTGATAATAACACTGTTTTAGACTATTCGTTAATTGCTTCCTGTGTGTGGCTTTGGATTGTGATACCAGGCTGTGAGCTCCTTGAGGACAGGGAATTATGTTTTGACTAATTTATTCATTTTAGCAAGCGAAATAATTCCATGCATTTAGCGTTGCAACGCTGGTATTATGCAATGGCATTTTTACTCAGTAATGTCTGGGACTAGTGAAATCCACAGGTTTCTCAGGGCACCACCCTCACTCCCTTCTTTTCTTACTTTTTATCCTGCATGGTCTCATCCACACCCAAAACTGCAGTCACCATGGGGTCCATCCCTGACCTCTCCCCAACGCCCCAGACTTGTTTATCCAGCTGCCTGCTAGAGGGTTTCTGATAAACCCCGGCCACTCACCACCTTGCTCTCTGCAGCACTGCTGCAGTCTCGCAAATCCGCCTCACCCCTGCCTTGGGGGACTCGCCCCTAGAGGGCAAGGCTGTTGGAGACCTCTCCATATCCCCCTTTCTAGCTTTCCATAATTACTGGCAGACTGAGGGGAAGAGCAAGGTCTGTTCCTCAGCTTCTCTGCCTTCTCAGCCCTTGGCCCTCCACTGGGAACTTATGCAGATGCCACCAGGTTCACCTGTCCCGGGAAGGCGAAAAAACAAAGAAGCCTTGCACAACCAGCAGAATATATTAAGAGCCTTTGAAAGGGCACTGTTGTTGATGCAAATGGACCACCTGCCCTTGAGATAGGCGTAATAAGGAAAACAATGACACCCATTAGAAAGTACTTGGTCAGACTCTCAGACCAGGACTTTGATATATGAGAAAGACACTTCTAGGTTCCTCTTACCCAGGTTTGTTTGACTTGCTTGCTGGAAGTCAGAGCTTGCAGGGCTGTCGCTCTGGAGTGGCCCAGATTGCCTGTTGACATTTGCACAGTGCTACGAACTATTTGCAGTCTGACTGATTGTGTGTGTGTGTGCCCACGCACACAGAGGCATGCATGCATGTTTGTGTGTGTGTGTAAAATATGCTGTTCCCGTTCAAAATCACTGCCATAAACTCCACCTACACTGCCTTCCAGAACAACCTTCAGAGACTCTCACTCGTTCTCCATTCTCCAAGGGTGGATCTGGATTTCCGAAACAAGCGAAGGTCATTTGGAGCTGAAGCCAATGAGCCAGGTGCATAAGCAAGCTGATAAGTAATATTCCTTGGTCAAAAATGAAGAGCCACAATAAAATGAAGGTAGGAGAAGCGGGCTGATTTCACTCTCTACCTCTGAAGACAGTTCTAAGCGCGGGTTCTGGGAAGATTTGGGATAGTTGGTCCCTCCCTGGATGGCTGCAACCTCCCCAGCCAATCCTGCCTCCTCCCAGAATGCCCAATGGCTACGATGATGTTGCATCGTAATAGAGACCAGGAATAAGCCTTTTCTACAAGGCCTGGGTCGGAAGAGGCATTTCTTCTGGACACTGCTATTTAAGATGATGACAGAATTCATTGAAATAGGCTTTTCGGCCTCTAGTAGCCTAACAGGATCCCACTATTTTCTTTTATTTCAAACCCAGATCATTTAATTCATTTTTAAACCAAAAAATTAAGCATCTACTTACATCCCCAAACAGTGTTCTAGGTGTTGGTGACACAGCAGTAACTAAGAGACAATGTCCCTGCCGCGTAGGCCTTCCATTCTAATAGAGTGAACCAGAGGACAAACAGCAAACAAATGAGTACTATAAAGTGGGACAACGTAAAATACTATGAGGAGCGGGGAAGGAGACAGAGTGAGCGACAGCCAGCAGTGGGGTCACCAGGGAAGGTCTCTTTTTGAACCAAGAGCTGAATGACATGCAGGAGCCACCAGCCGGGAGGGTACAAGACTGGGGAGCATTCCAGGCTCAGAGAACAAGAACAGACTCTCCTGAGCAACAGTGTGCCTGATGCCTTACCAAGAAAGCCAGGAAGCCAGCACAGCTGCGGAATTACACAAGGCAAGGGGAACGTGGGAGGAGGTGAGGCGAGAGTCGCTGGGCAGGTGGACCCGCATCTCTGCCGGTTACAGCTCTGTGACCATGACAACTTTCTAAGCTTCATTTTCCTTGTCTGCAAAATACTATTTATCTTGCAGGGTGTCACAAGGACTGAGGACCAGGAAAGTGACTCATCTAGTGCTGTGCCTGCAGGTAACTACCACTCACTACATACCAATTATCACCATTACTATCAGCATCATCACTGTCATGTTAACTTCAGGATCCACCTCTAACTGACGCACCAGGGCGTAGAAATCACCTCCTTTATCTTAGATAAATAATTCTGCCATCTGGTCAGCAGAACACCATGAGGATGAGCCAGGCACTGTCTCCTTACAGACCCAGAGGGACAACCAGAAGTCCTTCCCGGCTCCTCTCAGACCTCCAGAGCTGCCTCTGGGTGGGCTTCAGCGTGGGCCCTCTCCTCTCAACCAGGCAATCAATCCCTGGACCACTGTCAGCCACCAGCTCAGACCACAAGGAGACAAAACTGGACACAGCTCACAAGTCCTGGTTCCCTTCAGTAGTCTGCATTTAGGCCGAAACTGCTGTGGAAGGGAATCAGCTCTTTTGGAAACAGTCCTTCCTCTGCGGGACCATAATGGAACTGCCCTGGCATAGCCCAATCAGGGGAAACCCAGAGACCCAGGTTCAGGCCCCAGGTGGAGATGGCTGCCTCTCTAAACAAGAAGCCCAGTGAGGCCCAAGCAGCACCACAATACCACTGAGTCTGCAGGAGGCCCCAGAATCTGCAGGTCAGCACATCACTCGGGCTGGGCTAATCATCCCACCCCTGAAGATGCAGCTCCGGTGCAGACAGTCGCCAAAGCCTGAAAGAACTCGAATATTAGACAAGCTAGAGGGCTAATTAAAATGGAAAATGTGGTACGCAGGGCATAAATTCCTACAAGTCCGAAGGGATCTCCCGTTTAGTATACCAACCAACCAAGGCAGCATTTACTCAATGCCTCCCCTGAGAGCTGTGAGCACCAGCTCACCTCCTAATATGCTTAATTTACCTCCCAGATGTGCCAGGCTAGGGGGACATGATTCCTCCCCCGCCCCATTCATCACCATGGCCCCTTGTAGTGTACCAAAGAGCTGGGCAGCTGACTGGGGCCAGGACACTGCTTTCGAAAGCCCAGAGCCTTGAAAGGGCAACCACACCGCAGAGGCATAGAGCAATGATTCCTTATTTCCTCATTCACTCCCTGGGATGCAGTGAGCAACGCACTTAGAATATGGAAATAATTAGAATATGGAAAACATAAATTCACTGTTTCCCAGTGCAGCCTCCAAGAGTCTCTACAAATTCCTTTTGGAAGCTTAGATGGTGGGAAAATGCAAGAAATACCATATTGAGGTGGGCATGGGAGAAATGGCCCTGAGTAGACTATATCAGGATTGCTGGGAAGAGGTTATAAAAGGGATAATATTAAGAAACATCGCTGTCACCCTGCCTAACCCTGAACACTGGAGGTCATGGTGACCCCTGGATTAGCATAGGAGTCCCCATCACAGACTCTGGGATCAGCTAGACCCAGATATGTGACCAGCGCAAGTCTTTAGACCTTGCCAAGGCTCGGTTTCCTCTTCTAACACAGGAATACTAATATTACCTACCAACCTCACGAGGTGGTTGTGAGGACTGAATGTGATAGTACACGTGAAGTACTTAAGCCTGAGTAAGAGGCCCCTGTGAGTAAGTCATGGACATAGGCCCTCCAGAGGCACGTGCTTTAGCCTCTCTCTGAGCACAGGTCATTTTTCCTTGGTTCTCCTTCCATGTTGTGTGTGATCTACAACTCTCTCCTGTCTGGTTGTCTGTACTTGTGTATCATTTTCGATGTGTGCATCTGTGTGTTCATGTATGCACGCATGCGTGTGTGTGTGTGTGTGTGTGTGTGTGTGTGTGTGAGTGCTGGCTGTGGCCCAGGTGGGGCCTGTGTGCCCACCCATCAAATGCTGTATGACTACTGGTCAGCTCTGCCCACTCCTGGCCAGGGTGAGCATCCCTCACTGCTCAGAGATCCCAGGGCTCTGGGCTATGGGAGCCACATTAATAGAGGGCGAGGCCAGCCAGGCCCAGAGTCCAGATGGCGCACATCTCTTTGCATCCTGGTACATTTCACACCCAGGTCTCTGCCAGCTTGCCAGGCAAACACTGCAGGCTTGTGCCTCAGGAGGGGCTCCTTGTCCACAGCCCCAGGCCCCTGTAAACTTCCATCAGGCAGCAGCGTTTAGTACCAGGCCCTGCCTGGAGTGGGGTCTTCAGCCTTTATGACAGCTGCTGCTGCTGTTGACACTGCAACAGTGACAAATTCATCCTTCTGACAAGATCCCTTTAAATAATTCACAGGGAGCTAGGGATTAAGACACTGTTTCTCTCAGTCTCTGTTGAGATTTAAAACACCTCCAGCTGGGGTATTTAAGGAGAGTATAATGGGTTGCCCCTCTTGGGTCTCCCCTCCCCCTTTCCTCCCCCTTTCCCATTTCCCAGATTTATCCCCCCACCCACCAGCTAGCCCTATAACAAGGAGGCCCAGAAAACAAGAAAGAGAAAAAAAGGAGGGAATAGTGCTTGGCTGGTCACTATGGCAACAGTGGCAGGGTATTCAGCTGTCATTATCCCAGTGCCTCACACATGCGATTATCTTAAGCTTTCGATTGAATGTGGTCCTCACTGCTGCCCAACACGGCCTTGTTGTACAAGGCAGGGGCGGGAGCTGCGGGCGCCAGGCCCCAGCCACCTGATACTGTTCTGCTCAGGCCTGGGCTCCAGTGACTAGGCGCAGAGCTACCCCTGGGACAGACTGATGACATTCCCCCTCGGCTTGGAGGTATCTCTGCTTGGAGGTATCTCTGCTCGGAACGCAGAGCAGGGGCTGGCTGAAGCTGGACCACGACACTGCATTAGAGGCTGGGGAAATGGGCTCCTCATTCCATGAGCGCAGAGAGCTTGGACTGGGTGTGAGCCAGGCTGGCTGCAGCCAGCTGGAGCGGTCCTGGAGACAAGAGCGGGCCATGTGGGGAGAAAGAGGCTGGCCTTCCCAGAGGAGCTCTTGGCTTCATTCCATTCTCAGGGTTGGGGAGAATCCCTCTATCAGGGTGCAAAACAATCAAATCTGGCCTGGGAAGAAAACAGCCCCCCCCCCCCCATCCTGTCTACCCCCTCCCCACCAGTTGTGGCAATGTGGCCACTGTGTACAACCCAGTCAGGGGACTTTTTCCTGGCACTGTGGCTACTGGAGCTTGCGTGGTCCTGGGAAGCCTGAGGAGGCCTTTGATCTCACTCCTTTGCCTTCTGGACTTTGCTTCAGATTGTCTCTGGGCTGAGTTTCCCTGGTCCACAGGCATTCTTTGAATGACATGATCACTGGTCACCCCTCACTAGGCATACTTCAGGTTTTCCAATGTTCCCTTTAAAATCCAGCTCCCAGAATAAGCCTATCGTGGAAGATGTGCTCAAGTTAGCAGAGCACACAATGGGGCCACCATCACCTGTGACTTCTACCGGGATTGCTCCAAATACCACCAGCTCAGTCTGGCCTTTCTTGGTAAGTCCTCATGAGTATGTGGCCAGCCACACAAAAGTCCCCACACCTGAGGCACTGCTCACCTGGGTCAACCCTGGATCACTGCTGCACAGTGAACTGTGTGCACCTAAATGCAAATGCAGACTCTTACCACCGACCGGGTTAGTTGGAAGGCAGAGGTCTCAAAGAGCAAGATTAGTCTGAATTGTGAAGCCAACCTCTTTCATGTCCTTTGTGCCATGGGAAAATGTGTTGGACCTGACTGTCTCCACCAGAAAGTGGTGAATGGGATGGTGCACATGGAGATCAGGCTCTGCCATGACTAAACCCTCCCATTTATCAACAGAGGAGCACCTCGAATGCAGGACAGGCTGGTTCAGAAAACTGATGCTGTGGCCATTGGATGTGACAAAGAAGCTTGTTGGGGCCACTTCATGTCTCTCCCTTCCCATGTCTCTTCACTTCCCAAACATTTCCCAAGGTCTGGGGATGAGAGCTCTTTCAGCACTGCCTAGAGCCAGCCATCCCCAGATACCCTGTGTCCCTCTCTGGATCCTTGGTCAGGCCTCACCCTCCAGGCTCCTCCTGGACCTGCTGCTCTCTACCCCAAACCCTGCACATCACAAAGCACCCACTCCACCTCTCCCTGTACAGCTTGCTTCAAAAAACAATCCATGGGGTGCTTACCACATGCACTACTCACTGGCACATGGCTTCAAACTTACCCTTTCTCTTTCTAGAAACTGGGAAACTTGTTTCTCCTTGTCCCCAGTCTCTGGGCAAGGACATTCCTTCCTTACACTTCTTGGGGGCAGAGGTATAAGAGTGAGCTTTGTGGTCAGACAGCCTTGGGATCCTCCTCAGTGAAACCTCTGAGCAGTCCTGTGATGTGGGATAATCATCCCAAGTCTCAATGTCTGCTCTGGAAAATAGGAAAATTGCCACCTGCTGACAGGGACCTCGTGGAAATTCAGGGAGTTAATACAAATCATGTTCAGTGCCTAGTACACAGTGGGCACTAGTAGTAGCAGTAGTTATCACTATTATTAGTAATAACACTGTTATTAATCACAGGGTGCACCCTCTGAGGGTATTCATGCAAGAGCCACAACCTAACAGAATCACTGGAATGCTGGTGTATCTCAGGGCTCCCCTCAATCAGTTCCCAATCTCATCCCAAGCAAGTAAGTGGATGTGAATGAAAATAAGAGTCATTGCAACCTCTGGTACCAGTCAGGGCAAGGAGTACTGGCAGAGCTTTAGGGTTTACAAAGAAAGTAAACACACTTTAATCCTGCTAACCATTCTAAAAATAAGATCTTACATTACCCTTATGATAGAGAATTTAAAGAACTAAGAGGAAAATGGAAATATAGCCAGGGCATTAGATTCTAAATCCTGGGCTTGCTCCTTTATGTTACCAAAGTACAGTGGAGGTTGGGCAAAGTTATTCCCACACTTTGGCTGTAACTAGAGATAAGGGTGAGGCTCATCGGAGGCCAGGCTCATCCCTCAAGACCCAGGCTCAGGGCCCCCATACGTCTTCTGTCCAGTGTGTCTTCTGCCCACCTTGATGCCCCCTTACTCATCTGTTTGCCTCCTGTCCATCTCCTCTAGGCCTCCTAACTCTGCCTTACCTTCCTTCTAATGCTTTGTCTTCCTTACTATTATATTTCTGTCCTTCACCAAGGCAATCAGTGTGGGGAAGCTGTGAGTTCAGGCTATCAGGGCAACGAGCCCCTGCTGACCCACCTCGGCTCCATCCTGGTTCCTGTGTGAGAACCCTGTTCCCTTGGCCCTGAGAGCCACACCCACCTTCAACTTGAAGAAAGCTGTCATTAAGCAATTGGGCCCCAGGCTCATGTCCCCATGGGAAAAAGGGTTCCAGGGTTGGGATAAGGGACATGGTCGGGGAACTGTTTTCCTGGGGAAACTTTTAGAGAAGAGGAAAGGTGCCTATCTGTCCAGGCAAATGAGGGTTAAGCCTGCCTCTCAAAGAGGGAAGGGGGCTGAGTGAGCTCTGGGGTTCCCTCCCAGACTCTAGGGACAGAAATATCTCTTGTTCTGTCAATGAATCAGTCTGTGAGCCATTTCCAAGAGCAAGAACATAAATCTGCAGGACAGTAAGATTCTGGTGAACCACCACAATTCCCCAAATCCTTTAATATAGCGAGCTGGAGAAGCATCTCTCCCTCCATCCATCTCTCTCCCTTCTTCCCATACCCCGCTACACATACACACATATACACAGTCATACCCAATGCATTTCTGCAACCAATGTAATAATTAACACACTCACTGACACGGATTATCCATAACATTCTAGCCACCTCTCTATTAAAGGCACACAGATGCCCACAGAAAGATCTCACATAAAATCCTCCTCAGACAGAACAGTGCCCTAGCTGCTCACCTGGCCCACCTCTCCACCCCTGGGACCCACTCAGCCTCAGCCAACCCACCCCAAGGCCATCGCAGTCTTCCCAGAGCAGGGTTTGCATCTCAGGGACCACCTTCCATCTCCCCGAGACCCCGCCTCCACGGCTCTCATCCTAAGCTCCCCATGCCTTTGTCTGTCACTGTCTCTGTCAGGCAGGTGATTTTAAACTTCCATTCCTAAAAGACACATATTATATAAAAAATGTTTTAAGTGCCTCAGGGTGTTTTGTTCCTCATTGCTTCATAAAAGTGACATTAATAGCCAGGGAAGAGCACTGCTGAGTGCAATTACAGAGGATGTTTCAGGTATGAAAGCTGTTTTGAGCCTGCTAATGTTTCCTAATTACAGGCCTTTTGGTAGTGAGAGAACAAGATAAAGAGTGGGTGGGAGGCCCAGGCTGGGGAGCTCTGACTTATCTCAGGGGTTTACCTGAGGAGGGCAGGGGAGGGGAGGAGAGGAGATGGGCAGGGAGGTCAGAGGCCCATCCCCTGGGAGGCAGGGCTTCGCAATTGAGACAGCGGAACTAATTCCTGGGTGAGGACAGCTCAGGAAAAGAATATCACCCAGGTCTTGTGCCATGAGAACAAGCTTTTTAGATACTGAGCCTGAATTCGAGGAGCCCATAGAACTCAACCTGGGAGCTCCTTCTGAAGCCACCTTCTGAAGACAGTGTTGTGAGCAGGATCTCACTGGGAAAGATGGTACAGCATGGTGGTCAGCAGGAGAGCAGCCTGGCATTTTCTAGCCATGTGACACTTTCTAGCAATTAATTTAACAGCTGCTCTGTGCCTTAGTTTCCTCATCTGTAAAGTGGGCTGTTGTAAAGATTAATGCATTCACAGCTGTAAGGCACTAGGGCCCGCAATACAGAATTAGATTTTAATTTTCCCTACCTACCATCTATTCATCTTTCTGGCACCTATATCCCAATTCCTAAGCTGTTCCTTCCCACCCTTCAGCCAACAGGGTTCTGGTAGACTCCACCCAGCAAAGGACCTGAGAGTACCGACCAGCACCTTATTTTTCCTGGCACTGGTTCAGAGAAGGGATGGGATTCCAGCCCAGCCAGTCAGGTCCACTCAGAACTAATTCCAGGGCTTCTGCTGGGGGGACCAGGAGGAGGTGTTTGTTCTTCCCCGGGGGATATGGGTGAAGGAGGTTGTGACGGCTGGAGCTGCTACAGACTTTTTATGACCAAGAAGAGGCTCAGCATGGAGCCAATACCATGGGAGTAGGGAGAGGAGAAAGGGGATGGGAAAGGAGAGAGAGAGAGAGAAAAAGAGTGGGGATGGAGAGAAACAGATGGATCCTAAGGATCCAGACCAGCCAACATCTGCAGCCCCATCAGCGCTGGACCATTCAGTCATAGAAGCCAAGATACTCCCTTGAAGACTGAAGCATGCTTTTCTGTCATTGGCCACCAGAAAGCCCTGACTGATACAAAAGTGTAGCTTCCAGCAACCAGCTGGAAGACAAAGGCTCCTAAGTCCCAGTGGTAGTGCCCGTCTGAGAAAGGATGACCAATACAGCCCCCCTTTGCCCTCCTGCCCCTGGCACAGCCTGCCCCTGGCACAGTTTTAAATACTGTAAAACTCCATTCACAAAATTGTTTTGCCCAGACCTAAATTTCTCTTGGATTTGCCTAATTTAGCTTGGGCTTTGCTGTCTTAATTAACACGATTAAGTCATCAAAAGAAGAAAAGAGAAAAACCAGCCCTCCAGAGGGTTAGTATTTTGCTAACACTTTCCGGGTATTTACCCAGGAAAACTTTTTACCTACGTTGTTTCTTATGTGGACAATGACTATCCTTACCCCACTGAGTGGAGGAGGAAACTGGGCTGAAAGAGTCTAAATGGTGGGCCCATAATCACACAGCCAGGGAGCTGCAGATCTGGGGTGGGCTCTGGTTTTGTTGATAGAAGGTCCAGAGCCGTCACTGCTCCTCCATCAATTTCTTACCCATCAGACCAGATAAATTCCAATTGATTTTGCTTGGCCTTGGAACACATGGAGTGTTATTAGAGTGGATTTCTCTCCTGAATGTGCTTTCCTTACTCCCATGGTGTGGGCAGCTGGTGAGGGTGCCTGGAGGACCTGACAGACAGGGGTGGAGGAGACAGCCAGGGATGGAGGCCAAGTGGCCAGCAGGGTCCACACATGGACAACTGGTGGCTGTACCCTAAGGCCCCAGTGTGCCTGCTCCAGTGGGCATGCATCTTGTATTGGAAATTAATTTACCAGACGCCGACATTCAAATGGCTTGTTCCCTTCACAGTGACCTCCCCTGGAAGCTCTCCACTTAGTCCAATAATTTTCCCATCATTTAAGATATTTCCAGAACTCTAGGAACTGTCTACAGAGGCATAAGGTGAAATCAGCTCATTCAACTTCACACACACACACACACACACACACACATATACATACACACATACACATATACACACACACATATATATACACACATACATACATCCATATATGCACACGCACACATATATATACAGACACACACACACACAGAGCACAGATACACACACACTCAGCTTGCTCATCCTGAAAGCTCATCAGGCTTGGCTCTGGATTCCTTTTCCATTTTTCCTCCATCAAACTCCACTTCCCATGAGGAAGACTTGCCAGTAATAAAATAGTGAACAGACTCTGTCACAGGTTGTGAAGGTGGCTCCAAAGGGCAGCACAGAGGGCACTGGAGTCTGGAGCCCATGGAGCTCTCCTTGAAGATAACTCAGGGAGATGTTTACACTTAAGTCACATGTCCCACAGACACAAGAACCCATACACACAGAGACCACCGGTGGCCCAGGTGGCAAAAGCCAGTGAGCCCTGGCAAAACTCTTGGAAAGTAAAAGAACTTTGGGTTTGGACTTCCAATTAGCAAGTTGAATAAATCTCACTATCAGAGGGACCTATGCTTGCCTTTCTAATCCATTACAGCCAGGGTCTGAAGGTAACTGGGACCTTCTGGAGGGTGTCCTGGTCTCTATCATGCTTATCTCAAGAAAAGTGACACTATTTACAGAATTAAGGTCTACAACAAACATTTTATTGGGCTACAATAAACCTAAATTGAGTATCTCCTAAATTCAGAACCCTGGGTTGGAAATACAACCAAGGCCCAATGCTCTGGTCCTTCCTCATGTATCTGACCAACAAACTTTTACTGGAACTCGTCTCCTGCTGGGCTGGTGCTGGGCTGGGCACTGGGGATACAGGGATGACACCACTGCATTCTCTGGCCAGTGGGAGAGATCAACTGTCAATACATGAGAGATGAACAGTATGTTAGAAGTGGGCACCAAGCCCTGTAGGCTTTAGGAAGAGGGCACCTAGCAGTGCCCTGGTGGGAGGAGCATCCAGGAGGGCTCCCCAGGAGATGAGAACAGAGTTGACACCTGAGGGACAGAGAGTGATGCAGGGAGAGAAGGTCAAAGAAAAGGGAGAGTGGAGAGGCCCAGGAAGCATCTAGAAACTGGGGCAGACTGTTGAGAGGGGACTGTGCAACCCTGAAGACTACTGCTTACTGAGTGCCGCCCATGCCTGGGCAAGGCACTGAGTGTCTGCCATTGGACCTCACTAAATATCCCACTGCCCAGAGCTCCTGAAATGTGAAGGTCAGGGAGCCTTTTAGAGCAGGGCTGAAAGCAAAGGTTTGGGAGAAATAACTGAGGGAGGAGTCTCCTGGGTGCTTCTTGGTGGGAGCTGAGCCCCTCTCTGGCATTTGCTGTTTTATAGATGTATTCATTACTTTGCCCCTCTGCTTACCAGGTGGCCTCTCATTCAGGTTAAACCAAAAGGCTTTAAATTGAAACTGCAATAAGATTATAAAGCAACATTTTGCATTTGAGCATAAATACTTTCTCTCACCAGTAATGTTATGATCCACTTTGCAGTAATATAACTGAAAACAGTTTGTGGGCTATGCGTGGGTGGGCAATCCAACCCCGCTTCCCATACCTGGCAGCTCTCAAGTACAGCACTGAAGACGCCCAATGAGCTCCATGAAAGAGCCCCTTAGCCTCTCGTTGGGGAGCCCACCTCACGGGCCCTGCACTGTGGGGTTCACTGCAATGTTAGCTGGGCCCCCTGGCAGAACTATGGATGAGGCAGACTCAGCTCCCTGGGGATCCCCAGGCTACCAGAACAATGCACAACCACCCTTCTCCATCATGAGCGTGTGCGTGTGGGATACTGACTGCAGAGGGCAACCAGAGGTGTTAGCCCCTTTCTGGGATGGGGAGCCTCATCTCCTTCCCACTGGGTCCCAGGAAGATGTGGACCACCCACCCAGACTCCTGGCTTCCCAAATGCCTGACCCAGGCCCCACTCCCCAGACCTTTTCATCACCCAGCAGTGCTCTGTGTGTCTCACATCCAAGCCCTGACTCAAGGCCGCAGCCTCTGTCCTTCTGTCTCACTGAAGCCTCTGTCTGGACCCTGTATTTTGTCACAATGGTCGGTGCCTCCTGACTTCACTCTTTTTATTTTTTAACATTTTCTCTCTTTTTTTTTAATCCTCACTTGAGGATATGTTTTTACTGATTTTTTTTTTTTTTTTTTTTTTTTCTTTTTAAGGAGAGAGGAAAGGAGAGGGGAAGGGAGAGAGAAACATGAATATAGAAGAGAAACATCAACCGCTGCCTCCTGTACTCACCCGACCGGGGTGGAACCCGCGACCTGGGTATGTGCCCTGACTAGGAATCGAGCCCAAGCTTTCACTGTACAGGACCCTCCAACCAACTCAGCCACACCAGGGCTGGTTTCACCCTTCTTGTTGGGCAGATGCCATGACACAAGATGCCAACCTCCTCTCACCCATGTCCTTAGCCCCTAACCCCTCCAGGCCCCATTCCTGTAGGACCGAGGAGGAAGCCACCAGCACCCCTCCTCCAGGTGTAGTCGCACAGCTGGAGGGAGCCTGCAGCCACACTAGGCCCTACTCCCAGCCGTGTTGCGTCTACACCCGCCAGCCTCTCTCCACCTCCCCAACAGCAGCAGTTACTTCAAACCTTGTCCGCCCTCCTAAAGCCTGCTTCTCAAAGACTCCTCAGCCCGCGCTCTCTGAACCTTGCCTCCAACCTGAGAGAGAAGGTAGGAAGCTGAAAGGATTCCCTATTTTATGGCTCTGTCACTACCCCTGAGTGCTCGCCTCTCTCTGTAGGCACCTTATCTCTGTCTTGCTGTTTCAATAGAAGAGCCCCTCCCCCAGAAAGGCAAATGCACCCACAGCTCCCTCCCCTGTGGCCCTCCTTCCCTTGGCTTCTGTGAGAGCCCCACTTCTTGGTTTTCTCCTGCCTCCCTGCCACACCTCCTCAGTCACCTTTTCAGGCTCCTCTTTCTCTAAGTGACACTTCAATGCAGGTTGTCCATCCGAAGCTGTCACCTCTTCTCCCTCCAGACACCTAGGAGGCTGCAGTCACAGGTCCCCCTCCCTTTGTTGTGGGGCTGCCTTCTGATCCCATTGCCCATGAGGCAGATGCAACACCACTCCTCGCTGTGGGTGCCCCAAAGGCACTTCCAACTCAACAGGTCCAATACTGAACTCAGCCTCTTCCCACCCAACAATGCTCCTCCTGGATTCCCCATCTTCAAGAATGGCACCATCAGCCACCCACTTGCCCAAGTTAGAAACTTTCAACAAATATACACGGTCAGGTAGTGAGCTAGGTGCCAGGTTCCATTGGTGAACAAACAGGGGGAGTCCCAGACACCTTGGAGGTTACAACACAGCCAAGGGTGGGAGGAGTGTGTGTGTGGGGGGAATCCAATACTAACACATAGAGATGTAAGCTTGCAACTGTGAAAAGTGCTACTGAGAAAAGCTCCCCAGCCCCCAGAGGACCTGTGATGAGGAGCTTCATGTGGTCAGGGGCACAGCAAAGGCATCCCCAAGGATGGGCCCAGCAAAGGCATCCCCGAAACGGGGCCTGAGGATGATAAAGGCAAGAATGGTTCCGTCCTCTACGATGTGCTCAGATGAGCCCATGTGGGGGGAAAGGAGGAAGGAGAGGAGGGTGGATTCTGCTTGGGCCACAATGAGGGTGATACGCCTGTGAGCACCCAATGAGAGATGCGGCAGTTGGATATGGGAGCCTGGGCTGGGGACACAAACTTGGGAGCCACTGGTGTGTTCACAGAACTGAAGGAGCTGTCCAGGGTGAGAACAGAGGGAGATGAGGAGAGCGCCTGGGATGGAAGCATTGTCTTTGATCTTCTCTCTGACCCAGACTGAGGGTCAGCCTGCCCCTTCTGCTGCTCACTGTATGCCAGAAAGTCTCCGAAGCTGCTCGGGACACCAGGAGAAAAACTGCATATCCCTGAGAGAAGAGGGAGAATGTTAGGGATCGGCAGGGTGGGGGTGGGGGGCAAGCAGAGAACAGCCCAGCCAGCTGCTGTCTCTAAGGGGCTTTGCTTGACTTTGAATGTTTCCCTAAAGGACAACCTTCCCTGGGAAAGAAGATCAGGAGTTTAAAGAAGACTGGTGGTGTGTACAAAAGTCAAGGGAAAATTAATAACCATAAATCATGCCCATGCCTTGTGAAAACATACAAGCCTTCAAACAAAAAAATAATTTGTAAGAGTGGCAAGTTCTTAATATCCAGGCAACCTGAGGAGTTGCCAGCTTATCAGCTTTGCATAAAGTCCCCAGTAGAAGTGAGAAGGGCCCCCTAGTTGCCCAGTGGTCCCAGCAGGATTTCCCCTGCCCCGGCCCATCCCACCCCTTGGGGAAACACCAGCTCCTCCCAGTCCTTGCCCTCTCACCCCAAAGCATGATGCTTGAACCTGGGGCAGTGCATATCTGTAAATGCTGGGACGAGGTAAAGGTGAGAGCCCAGGGGAGAGCGCACAGGTGAGATCAGGACCGCCCTGCGACCTGAAAGGCCCAGTTAGAATTGTCCCTATAGCAGAACCGGACCTGCTGGAACAGGATGTGCACCACAGGGTACAGAGTAAACCTCGGCCCTGGGCAGAGTTTACCAAAGGCAGGGAAGGAGAGAGGAGGTATGGGACAGGTGATGAAGCCTGGGCCACCCTGCCGCAGCCAAGTTCTCCCCTTTGCTGGGATGAAGAGCCCACTCACCCCAACTGCCCTCATCCTTGTGATGAAGCCCTGCAGCCAGTCAGTCACCCACACCAGGCGCTTGAACTTCATCTCCGCCTCCTCCCTCTCCCGACAGTCCATCCATTGCCAAATGCTGCCAATGCTTCCTCCTTAGTTTCACTCAAACTGCCCTCTGAGTCCCATTTTAATTAGACTCTTCTGACCCAGGCAAGACAGCTGAGAGTCTCTTAAATGCTTTTATCTCAACTGTTCACAATCTTATCAGCGAGTGTGGCCATTCTGTTCTCCTGCCCGGGATCTCTTCTTTACCTACAGGTTAAAACCCAGTGGCAGCCACAGCCCTTCTTTACCATGCCCCCTAACACTCTGCACCCAGCCCACCCCAGCACCATCCGCGCTCTGCCATGTCCCAAACACACAGACTCTTCTCTCTTATGTCTTCCTGTGACCCCATCCCTTTCATCAACTATTCCTCCTACCCGGCTCCTCCTCATGCCCTTGCCCTCTCTGCAGCCCCATGGGCATCTCAGAGCTCTGATCGGCCCCAGAGTCACTGGCCTGAGTGCCCACTGTTAGTAGCCACTGCTCCCTTCCTCACACAGGCATGGCCCTAGTCACCTAGGAGTAGGCTTCCTGAAGGACTTTGCCACTTTGTGAAGAGATGGTCTGCATCGCCACATCAGGGAACAGCTCAGGCCCGAGAGCCCTGGTGCTGGGACACTGTCATTCCCACCCACGAAGGTGCTGCTTCAGGCAGGCACTGCTCCCACAGGCCCAGGACTACCCAGCAGGACTGAAGGATGTGGGGTCTGACACTCACCCCTGATGCGGGATTGGCTGTCCAGCCCAGCTCTGCGGTAGCCGTCCTGGTGTCCATTAAAGTTTCTGTGGATCAAAAAGAGAAAATCTCATGAGGCGGAAGGATGGCTGGACAGTGGCTTCATGTTCATGAAGTTACTTAGGACTATAAATGTCAGTGTTAGGAGCCTTGGGGTCCCTCAGTGAAGCAGAGAAGGGGAGAGGTCTGTGAGGACGATGCAGCTCACAGCAGAGTTGGGCACTGACCTCAGGTGTCCGAATGCTAAGCTCACTGCTCTCACCCCGAATGACCTCGAGCCACATGTGTGGGATGAAGTCGTCTACCCATCCATCACTTCGCCACCTTCATACTTCATCTAGATGCTCTGCCAGGGTCATGGAGACCCAATAGCCACCTCTTTCTATACTCTTCCTCCCACTGGGCTGCGCCTCAACCTCACCTGTCCATCCTGCCCTCCTCTCCTCTGCCTCCCTTTCAAACATCCCTGTTGACACCCTTAGGTGATTTCCCTCCTCTGGCTCCAACCACTCTCCCAAGACTCAGCCCTTCCTGCAGGTCCCTTTGCCCCCCACCCCTTGGGCCCAGATACATGTTGTTCCCCTTCCCCAAGACTCTGCTGGGGGTTCACAAGCTTTGGCAAAGGCCTCACCCACAACACAGTGCATGTGTCAGGTCCTAGGATCTGCTTCTTGGTTACCAATCCCTCTGACCACTAAGTGAAAGACAGACACCCTGACTCCTGGGGCCGTCAGGGTGGTCACAGTACACACGCCAAGATCACTAGGTGCCACGTGGTGATCACAGAGCTGCTGTTCATTACAACAGTTTTCTGGAAGGTGGCAGTAATGTGTCCTGAGAACAGGGCACTTCTTTCTTTTCTTTTTTCTCTTCTGTCTATTATTTACCACCCCCACCTCTCATCAAAAATTGCTCCCCAAAGGCTGCTCATCAGCTCCTGATCGACAAACTCAACAGCAACTTTGTTTTTTTAACAGCTTTATTGGGGTAGAAATGGCATACAATAAACTGCACATAATTAAGGCATGCAATTTGGTAAGTTTTGACATATATTTACACCCTTGAAACCATCACCATAATCAAGATAATAAATATACCCTGTCCCTTGGTAATCCATCCTTCCCTCCTGTCCCTGCCCTACCTGCTCACTGTCCCCAGGCAATGACAGATCTGCTTTCTGTCACTATAAATTAATTGGCATTTTCTAGAATTTTACATAAATAAAATCATGTAGTGTGTATATATTTTTGTCTGGCTTCTTTCACTCAGCATAATTGTTTTAAGACTTGTTACATTCTGTATATCAATAGTTCATTCCTTTTTATTGCTGAGTACTATTCCATTATATGGACATACTGTGATCTGTCTACCCATTTACCTGTTGTTTCCAGTGGTTGGCTAATACATGAGAGTGCATGAGAGTTCCAGTTCCTCTGCATCCTACCACATTGGCATGGTCAGTTCCTTTTAATTCTGGCCATTTTAATAGGTGTGTGGTGGTACCTCATTGCAGTTTTAATTTTCATGTCCTTAATGATGAGTAATATTAAACATCTTTTCACATGTTTATTTGCCATCAGTTTATTTTTTGGGTGAAGTGTCTGTTCAGTATTTTTCCATTTTTAAATTGGGTTCTTTGTTTTCTTATTATTGAGTTTGGAGTTTTTATATTCTGGATACAAATCCTTTATCAGATATATGCTTTGCAAGTATTTTCTCCTACTCTGTGGCTTGACTTTTCATGCTGTCTTTCAACAAACAGAAGTTTTAAATTTTGATGAAGTCCAAATTATCAATTTTTTCTTTTATAGTTTAGTGTCCTGAGAAATCTTTGCCTAACCCAAGGTGACAAAGATCTTTCTCTTACCTAGGTCTGTGATCTATGTTAATTTTTGCATAAGGCGGAAGATATGAATCAACTCTACAATTGTTCTTTTCATGTGGCTATCCAGTTGTTCCAGAGGGGCACCTTTTTAAGTTCACACAGTGGTGCTGTATGGGCTGTGGAGGTGTCTAGCCACCTGGATTTCCTGGGGCATGTACCAAAGGAACCTGCACAACACATCCTTGTCACTTAGGTGCTCAACAAACGGGAATATACAACATGTGCTGTTTTGGTTTTCCCTTCCTCTGTTTCCTTTGTTCCTGAACAGCACTCCCTCGACCTCATGTGACCAGCCAGTCTGCGCTCACTGCTTCAGGTAGGAGATGAGAGATATGAATGAAGAATGAAGGTTAAAAAATCTTGGCCCCTTAGGAGATGGAAGGAGCCCTAACATAAATCAAAGGTTTTGGAACAAACCCACCTTATGGGCAGGACCAAGGGAATGAAAGTAGAAGTGATGAATGAGGAGCTGTGTTGAGAAAAAGGGTTCCCTTTGCTCTCTCTCCCAGTGCTCAATCCCAGAGAAGAAATAATGGTAGGAATCTATTGAGGTGGTAGGAGCTGGGACCTCCAGCATCCCAGTGTCATGACACAGCAGCAAGTGTGATCCACTAGGCTGACGTGGCACAGATGGAGACTTAGGGTCTGAACAGGGTCTAATGAAGAGGGCCCAGAACCACCCAGGGGTGACCTACATGCACAGTAAGCAAGGGTCAGATGGGGTACAGGGTATCTCAACAGCTGCCCACGTGGGCAGGAGCCAGCAGGGCCAGTGAGGCACCCTCCTCCACAACTATATACCCTGCCTCTGCCCTAGATTATATTTCTGCCACCCCGGTGGAGCTGGTTTTCTAACTGCAAACCAAAGGGAATAAAGTAAGTAAAGCGAGCTACATTTTCTTGCCCTCTTGACTTTGGGTTTTGATTGAGAGTCATACCCCATCACATCTGAAGGAGCGCAAGCAGTGGAACAGACTTCTCGAATTTGTTTTCTCCTCTGATTCTTTTGACAGCTGGGGAGGCCGATCCCTGCGTGGAGCCACTCTCCCTCCCCCCTTCATCTCCACTTCACAGCACTAATAACGATCATAATGACACACCGAATTTACATAATACACTTCTCAGAAGACACTCCATGAGGCTCCGAAGAAATTCATCTTCGTGATTAAAATGTCTTTGCCAGGTGGGCCTGAGGCAGGAGCCACCGAACCCACTTGGCAGTGTTGGGGACCCGGGCACAGAAAAAGGTGTCATGCTTTCTACCGGGTCACAGAGCCTCCCACCCTGATGCCCATCACCTCAAATCTCAGCACGTTGCCCTCCAGGCAGACCTGGGCTTCCAGAACCTCTGCTGTGATCCTGGGGTCAGGGAGTTCTTGTTCACAAAGCCAAAAACCCGCAAAAGCCTCCAGAACCATGCATCTTCCTCAGCCTTAGGATCATGTCGAATTAGCAGCAAACAACAGGTAGAGGACACAGGCGGCAAGAAAACTAGAGTCCAGAATCAAAACTGAGAATCAGCCTTTACTCCTAACCTTTCCAAAGTCTGGCCTGTCCCGTTAAGCCCATGCATACAATCTAAGATTCGTTATATTCACAGTCCCCTGCACAAGGGCTGCGACCGAATCTGTTTCTCAGTAACCTTTTCCATCGTCCTGGTGGACAGAAGTTGCAGCAAGAGGAGTCTGTTTCTCCGCATCCTGCCCGCCATGGAGACAGAGACCACGAAACCGTAAACCATCCACTCGATATGATTAAGGGCGATTTCTTTCCTGGCACAGATAGCACCTGATTATGGCATTACACTCTGGTGGGGTTGCGTAAAAGTGATTTGAGGAGGTTTACATCTCCCTGGAGAGGGAGAGAGCGCTCATTTGCATTTATAAAGCATATTGAGAGTTCTGGCAGAAAGTTATGGTGGAAGCACAATTAAATATTTACCATCACTTCTGCTCTCGAACAGTGGCGTGGGGACCAAACCAGCTGGAGGTGCATGTGTTGCTGTCAGATTTGATGTCTACAGGGGACAGGACTCTGGGACCCGTGCCCACTGCCTGCCCTGTGCCCTCTGGAAGCGTGCACTCACTGCCCACAGGATGAGAGCTGGGAAGGGCACACACGCACGGAGTGGAGAGAGGCCACTGACGTGGGTGGACTGGGTGCAGGTCCCACTACACTACTTCGGGACAATCTCTCAGTCCTCTCCCCTCTCCTCCTTCCTCTCTTGTGTGTGTGTGTATGTGTGTGTGTGTCTCCCTCTCTTTCCTTCCCTCCTCACCTTCAGAATGGGTCTAGCACTAGCTAGTACCCAAGACTGTGTGGGGGACTGCGTGAGACTGGGCACTGCAAGCCTTACGCTATTATTACTATATAACTCAGTCACTCCAGGCCTCAGCTTCCTTAACTATGAAAAGAATCTAATGATGGTATCTGTAAGATACTTAGATATCTACAAGAATCAATGATATTAGATATCGAATGATATCTGGTCTACCTGCTTCCTTGCTTTGCTGTGAAGACCAAGGAGTAACACATGCTGAGGATACAGCAGTGATTCCGAGTGGTGGGTGCCCGAGAGGGACTCACCATCGACTCCTGGGGGGACAAAAGCAAAGTCACACTTAGCATCCTACTCTGGCTGAGCCCACGAAGAAAGGACTGGAAACCTCAAGGGAAGGGACAGGGTTCTTCTGCTCGAGGGGAATCACACTGTGTGAAGGGAAAGGGGGATGCTTGTGGTCTCCTGCACGGGGTGGGCAGTGGCGGGAGGGTACAGTGGAGAGCTCCTCCTGGCTCTTGGGGAAGGCATGACAGGTGACAGAGGCAACAGGGAAGGGACAGAGACGGGCTGACAGGAATGAAGTGGGAGCCAGTGAGCAGGAGAGGATGGGAGGCCACAGGGGGAGACAGAAGGGGCTTCTGGCAAGAGCTGGCTGGACTGGCAGGAACCCTAGAAGGATGGGTGCACAAGAAGCCTGGCTGAGAGACCCCATTCCCCAGGGATTTCCCTGCAGTGGGTTTGATATGGAAACCCTCAGGACATCCCCTCCAACCACGGGGGGGTGCCGCCTGGCGGTCCAGGTGGTGGGGCTAGGTCTGAGCCCCCTGAGAGACGGAAGAGGCAGCTGCCACCTGGCTCTGCAGGCGCTTCCTGTTTCTGTCTGGATTGGCACCTTGGGATGTATTGACATTTGGGATGAATTAGATACCCATCACAGTGAAAGGGAGATAAATAAACCCTCTCCTTGCAGCTCTGCCATTCCTTTTGGAGAGGCATTATTCAGACATTCAGCTGAAAATATTTACAACATCCTTCCATCGTGGTAACAATATACAACAACACATACAAATGGAATGGGGCTTCCGGGGCTCCCTGAGCAGTGCCTCCTGTGTATTTGATAAGGCAAATCCAGGGACCTTCCGAGCAGGGAAAGGCCAGTGCAGCAGGGCCATCACTGCCCCAGTGGCAGCAGAACTGAAGCCTGGAAGCCACGCCGGCCTTCACTAGGGGTCGGGATCAGTGGAAGAGGGCTGAAAGACAGTGGCATAAAGGGGACCTGGTAGCCATTCAACACAGGTTGTCTGAGCAGCTCCCTCAGGCAGAGTGAACACTGTGCAGGCACAGAGACAGAGGACAGACAGACATCTAGGCCTCAGGGAGCTTGCAGGCAAGCGGGGAAGCTGAACTTAATCATATAACCATGCAGATGAACCCACAATTACAGCCTCAATAAATGGCAGGAAAGAGGAATCCCAGGGACAGTTGTGAACATTGAATAAAATGACAGGTACAGGGAGCTTGACAAGCAGCTGGTATTGCCTCCTTCCTTCCCCAGCCCCTGGCTGATGAAAGCACAGAGACCACTCCTTTCTCTCTCTCTCTCTCTCTCTCTCTCTCTCTCTCTCTCACACACACACACACACACACACACACACACACACACATCTCTGCCCTACGACTGAGTCCATACTGGCAGAAATAAAATATGTATAAGATAGTCTCCCCACTCCCAAATTCAGAGTGTGCTGGTGCCCACAGTATGCTGGGCATTCCTGACCATGGTGAGACCCTCCCCACCTTTCTAGGGAGTCCCCATGCTGCCCTTCAGACCTGGATTCAGCATGGAGAGCCTTGAGTTTCTCCCAGAGCAGACATCCCCCACCCACCACCCCAGGCTCCTTTGGCGTCCCCCCCCACCCCACTCCCTGGCCCTGCTCTGTCCCTCACGGCGCCTGCCAAGTACAGTACTCCAGCCCAGCCTCACTGTAGAGGCCTCATGGGGCTCTTTCCCCTGACCTCCCTCGAAGCTGTCCTGGATCCACATGCCCTGCAAACTGGGCAACTCCTGAATGATACCCACATGACTCCTCAGGCGGTCTGCAGCCCTCTGTATCCTCAATCCCTGAGAAAGTGTCCCGCGACCAAGGGCTTCTAAGCCCCAACTTCACACCACGTTCAGATCTCCTACTGCCAGGACAGACCGGCCTCCCTGTAATCTCATCCTTGCCCTTCTGAATTGGCCTCAAGTTGCCTCCTGGATCAGGGGAGGGAGAAGTTTTGCCAGCTCTGGGTTTGGGGATGGTGTTAGTTGACTGTGAACTATTAAGAGCACCGGCCAGCCTCAGGGGCCCATGTTCTGGCATGGCTGGGTCCTGGGCCCAAAACAGCTACACAACTGAAGAAGAAAGTGTTCCAAGAGAGCCTTTCACATCCATCCCTTGTGTACACCCCACCTAAAACTCCCTACATCAGATCTTCCTGCTGTCCTTCCCTGGAGCCCAGTGTGAAACCTCAGAGGCATTAGCTTTGATTCCTTGTCAGGAATCAAAGCCTCTTATCAGATCATTCACCAGGCTACGGTAACTCTTTTACTACAAATTCTTTTATATTTTGGACACCCCATCTGAGTCCAGGGCTTCACCCTTGCACCCTGGGACCACAACGACCCCCTCTTAACTGCTGTCTCAGCAGAAGTCCCCATCTGAACCATTCTCCATGCATATGCCAAATTCATTTTTTTAAAAATATATCTTTATTGATGTCAGAGAGAGGAAAGGAGAGGGAGAGATAGAAACATCAATGGCAAGAGAGTTGTCATTGATCGGCTGTCTCCTGCACGCCCCCGACTGGGGATCAAGCCCGCAGCCCAGGCATGTGCCCTGACCAGGAATCGAACCACGATCTCCTGGATCTTAGGTCTATGCTCAACCACTGAGCCATGCCAGCCCAGGCTGCCAAATTCATTTTTTATGCTAGTGGTTCAAAGGCGATGTGGCCGCACTAAGCAAAGCCCTCTAAGCACCCAGTGATTTCACTCCCAAGAATTTGTCCAAAGAAAATAATTCTAAAGGAAAAAGAAAATAAAACACTATCTCATGAAGATGTTCATTACAGCATTATTTAGAATATGAGAACACAAGAGCCAGCCTATCCGTAGGGGAAGAAGTGCAGGCGAGCACTCAGGTCCACGCTCCTGGAGTGTAACGAAGACAATGTAACAGTATTCGGAAGGTCAGCAATAAAACATAAAGCAGGAAACCACTGTGCTGGTGCAACTCTGGAAACAGTGCTTCCCAGAGAGAAATGGCAACATAAACACAGAGACTAGAAGGCAAGGGGCAAGCAGGGTTAGGGAGATTCAGTTACAGAGGAGCTTCCTGACTTTTAATTATGCTGTTTTAGAAGTTATAAATTCAGAAACAGAAATATCACCAGTCTTCTAAAAAACCTCTCTTCCTTCAAGTCTCACTCCCCTGCCTTACTCCACTAACTCCACAATACACTATAAACTTCTGGCCTTCATGAACCTTCTGACCAAGCCCACCTTTCCCAAACTGACCTTCAAGGACCCAAAGGAAACCCATCTCCCACCTCCCCACGTGTGCTCATGCAGATCCTCCTGCCTGGACAGCCTACTTCCTCCTCTCTACCTGAAATTTTGTTTTCAATCTTTCCTCCTCAAATACATTGTCAGTACCTTGAGAGGCAGAGGTGTGACTTTTATCGGGTAGGGCTTGACCAGATGCCTCATAAAGCATAACTGCTCAATCAACTCTGGGTTCAAGTCTCAACTCTGGGTTCTAGTCCCAGCTCTACAACTGATGAGCAAATCAAGTTATATCTGGGTGTTGAAGCCTGACCTTCACAGGTAGAAGCCTTCCCTCCTGCATCCATGAGCCAGTACAACCATGCCCAGAAAGACGCTCTGTATGTTCTTAAGAACACTCGCTGGATGAACATTTATTTACTGTCTTTGCCAAGTGTAAGATGCTAAGCAAAGAGAGCTACTATTACATGTCTCAACTGATTGATGTGTAACAGTGGCCGGTGGGGAAGAGAAACAAGCCTGAGTAAACTGAATGAGCCAGTCCAGCCCATCTGCTGAATGACTGACTGATTGAATGAGTCGGAACAGGCACTTAGGCTATAAATACAAACTGTGAAATTTGCTCTTTTAAAGAACACACAGATCAACAGAGTCCTCCCCACCACACCCTTCTCCTTCTGTTTCTCTTATTTTCCAAGGTGCAATTAATGATCATAAATAGAAAGAAGCTACAGCTTAGATAGGTCATAGCATACAAATGTGTCTTAAGGACGTAAGCCTTCCATTTGGGTGGAAGTCCCAAACAAGTACTGTCGTTCTTTTTCCAGATTCCTTCTTTTCCTTCCGTCTCAGTTCCCTTTCCCATTCTGATATCAGCCATCTCTCATCCTTTAAAATGGCCAAACACCCTCTCAGATCCATGTGTACCCTTCCTAAATCTGAAATTATGCCTCAGTCAGAGAACCCAAAAGAAAATTATCTCACGGCCCCTGGCTGGGGATCTGCAGACCACTCCAGCATCAAACATCTGCAGGCAGAAGCCAAACGTTCAGATTGTGTTTGTGGGTACAGCAGAGCGAACCCCTGAGGCTGTCCTCTGGGCCCAGTGTGACTCCTGCCAGCCCCACCCACTCTCAGGCCTTTAACCAGACCTGCAGCCAAGCAGGCTGCAGGCGCTCACCTCCTCCTGACCCAGATCCCTCTAGACAAAGCGAGACATACCTTTCTGCCCGATCCAGCAACAAAGGGAAAGAGAGGTAAGGCGCAGCAAGAGAAAAGGGAATGACACAGGCATGCAGCGGTGCAGGGACATCATTTAAATTAACACCCCAACACTGAGGGTGCGGGCCTGGCCAGGAGCCAGCGGCTGCTCGGGGTTACCTATTTGCATTTTCGTGGGGAAGAGTCAAAGACCTATTAAAATCGAGGAGCCTGGCATTTTCCAATCTTTCAGAACCAGGAATTCTTAGGAAGATTGAATCTATTTGCCCGGGCCATGCTAACAGACCCATGAGTTGGCGCCAGTGGCACATGGGTAAGAACCATGCATAATAAGCTACTGCCTCCTGCTCCTCATGGGCACAAGGAGAGAGAGCCTCTCACTTTCTGAGAGATGTGGGCACCCAGGGGGGCATCAATCACCCTGGAGAAGAGCGGGGAGGAGAGCCCGCACGCCCATGCAAAATGACTGTCTGCAGCCCTAATGAAGGCTGGCGATGGATGGTGGCCCGGGCTCGTTAATCAGAGCCTGCTGCTGTCTCCCTCCCCTTCCAGGCCCTCCTGCACCCTTGTCCCAGATTGCTCTGTGGCACAGTAACTCTCAGATGTCACTGGCACTGGGCTGTGCCCCTGGGACCCCTGGCACTGGCAGCAGCCAGAGAAAGCCAGCTGCCCCTGGAGGGATGGCTGTGGTAGGGGCTCGGGGGATGTGCCGGGTAAGGAGCAACCATTCCGAAAAGGAAGGAGTGGGGGTTGGCCGGGCAGGCTCTTGTGTTCACCCGGACACATCCTGCACTAGACTGGGGCTGCTGAGTGCCCAGGGGCCACCAGAGCTGAGTGACCCCTGAGAGCCATTCCACAGTGCACCTCCCACCAAGTGCTAACCCTGTGCTGACACCCTCTTCCAAGTGTCTGTCACCCTCAGCACTGCCACACCATGCTGTCACCACCCCATGGCACTGCTCTCCTTACATAAGAACCTTCATGCCCTGCCTCACTGACCCCATACCCCCCACGTAGAGGCTCACTCTCCCCTCACCAGAGAGCCAGGCTGGCCTCCTGCCGCCCTCAAGACTCACCACCCAGGAACCCCAGAGAGAACCTGTCCTCATCTTACCATGACTCCCCACCCCACCCAACCCTTCCAGCTCTCTCAGGCCCAGCATGGTCCCTCTTGCTCCTCCGAAAGCCCCTCTGACCACCCAGCCTTGCTCTCCTCCTGCCCATGAAGATGTGACCCATCCCCTCTGGCACCCCAGCTCTATAGGGCCTGCGCTCTGTCACCCGCTCTGGTTTCGTTTGCGAGAGCAGTGCCAGTGGCGTCACTTCTCCATGGGCACCTTGAAGGGCACCTCACCCACGGCGATGCACAGCAATCGCTGGGAAGCTGGCGATGGGTCAGGTCCTGCTGTGTGAACCAGGTCTGGGGGTTCGCAGGCTGCAGGCTGCAAGGCGGAGGCCCAGTCTCTCTTCCTCCAGAAGGCCTCCCTGATGACTCTAGTCACCACTCAGTGCAGGTCTCAATCACTCTGCCTTTTATCATTCTGCCGTTGTTCTGTGGGGTTGATTTTGAATGGCTTGCAATGGCCTGTCTGTCCCGGGTCCTAACCCTGCCCTGCTGCACCACATGATCACTGTTAACTGTAGAGAGGGTCAAAGGAAGGCAGGTGGTGATGGGAGCAATGGATCAGCAGGAGGACACCATGAGAGGAGCCTGCCAGGGGAACGGCTCAAGCTTGGCTGTGAGATCATAGTTCTGGCCGCCCCTAGCTGTGAGGCTGTGGGGTGGGGGGGTCGGTGGGGTGATGCCCAAGGCTCCTCCAGAACTGCCTCCCTAATTCCACAGATGCCTCCTGCCTCCTTTTGCCACTTGTCATCTCCTTGTCAGGGAATGCCTGTCCAGCCCTGCCTGTCACTCACACTCCTGAAGCCTCTCTATCATGGCCAAGACATCTGGAGAGAGCCCGGGAAGGCTCTATTTGTGTTTCCTAATCAATAACATTGACCAGCTCCTGGCATCCAGCGTTTCCTGAGATCCCAAATAGTCTCAATGCCATAACCGTCTTCCCCGAGCCTTGCAAAACTCTCGCAGTGCATGCCTTTGTGCAGAAATGTCTCCAGAGGGAGTGAAGGTCCAGGCAAAGCTCCCTTCTTGGCCTGAGAGTGGTCCCACTGGGTTTCCACAGCTAGGGGCAAGCAGGCCTGGTGGCCAGCGTCCCACCTCTCTCCTCTTGCTATGAGCATCTGATCTCTGCTCCATGAGAGCACCATGGGGAAATCTGGGGCCTAACACCTCCCACAGCTACCAAGACTTTGAGTTGGCAGCTTTGGATTCTCCTTCAACACCTGGATGCCCCAGGCCTTAAGGCAGCACTCTTAGCTACAGAAGAGACATTTTATACAATTGTTCTTACTTAACAAGCAGCTAAAGTGATATGTGGCGAAGGGAGGCCCTCTACACATCAGTTTGTCAGAAGAAACAGACACGAGACAGCTGAGCTGGGCTCCAGGTGTGGCTGTGCCATCACTGTGCCGTGTGAGCCGAACCTCTCTCTCTGCCCAGATTCTCTGGTGGACAGCGGGTGGGGTTGCACTGATCACCTTCGGCCTTTCTGGACTGAGGCTACTGCGTGGGTGGAAGCTGAAAGGCAGCTCCAGGTCTCCTAACAGTGGGAAGTTGGGGACACTTGGGAGTCACCTCCGCCTCTTCAATGCTGGAAGCTTAAGGGAAGAGTCATTCATCAACCTGGTCTTGAGTTTGCTCTGCTGGGTTAGGGCAAAGGTTTCCTTCAGAGGTTGGAACCTCTTGACTCCCCAGCTTGGTTTTCTGGCCAAAAGAACAGGCTTCGGTGGGGGGGGGGGGGGGGGGGGGGGGGGATATGACCCCTACAGTTCTCTTCTTTCTGAACTAAGAAAAGAGCAAGTTCTTTGCTTCAAGATCTGGAGCTCTGTTTCATGTCTTCCAGGCTGAACATGATTGGTCCAGACTTCATCTGCCCACTCATATCACTTCCTATCAAAATGCCACAGGGTATTAAGCCCCAAATCCGAGTACCTCTTTCAGTTCAGAATCTCTCAAAGTTTAAAAAGCTCCAGAGGTTTGGTGCACTCCACCCCAAGCTTGGGCCTCTAATATAGCACCCTCATCAGTTAGTCATTCATTTCTGCTTGCTTACCACCAAAGGTGAGGCACTTACCCCACCTTCCCCAGCTGGCCGTTTTCTTATCAGATGGTCCCAACTGTCAGAAGACTGGCTTCTTGGGATCCCCTTTGTCCTTTGTGCTCCTGAAAGGGCTGCCACAAAACCAACTGTTTCCCTTTCTCCACAACAGCCCTTCAGATTAAGAGGAGGGCTGGGCCTTCTGAGTTTTTCAATCCCAGTCCCCACAGTCTTGGTCCCATCAGCTCTTTGTTCAGTCCTTGTTTTCTGGTCAGGCAGCATCTACCCCTGAGCTTATGTGCTTTGTGTGGTCTGAGCAGCACAGGTGAGGGAAGGGGGCTGTCACCCACCCTTGTGGGCACATTCTACTACTCTCTTAAACTCCCTATCGATTCTTTTTATGAATCCAACTTAGCATGCCAGGGTCTCCCTGGGAGGAGCAGGGCTCCTTTGTGCTCTGGCTCCACCCCCAGAAGCCAAAGGTTCCTGACAAGCAGCTCCCCTCCCCACCTGCTGTGGGTGCTCTTACTTCTGGCCCTCACCTGCCCCCTCCTGGCCCTCTGCATTCCCTTCTCCCCCTTCTTCACCCCCCGGGGCCTCCTCCTCCTGCCATCTCCCTCCTTGTCCCCATTCACTCTCTCCTCTCTCCTCCCTCTTTGTGCTCTTGTTGCTTAACAGGGTGTTTCTGGGATGAATAGTGTTTTCAGCCCTGGCTGGGAATACATCCGGCCTTTCCCAGCCCGCCCCTGTCCTCACGGCGCCGGTGGAGTTCTGTGCAGAGCTGGGCCCAGACGGTGGGCCAGCGGATTCACTTGAGAACTCACAAAAGCCCCATTTCCCTTCACACAGTGCAGACTGACAGGCCTGGCAAGGCCCCTGCTCCGCACATTCACGGGGAATACCAGCACCTCCGTTCGGGATACACTGAAGCCTCCAGACGCATATGCAGAAGGCCCCATGTCTTGTGTTTGGAATCTGAGAGGCGAGGGCTTGCAGCAGGGAGGAGGTGCAGCTCATCGCACTGTGGGCCCTCTGAGGGTAGGAACTGTGCCCAGGTGAGGGTCAGACACAGAGCACTGGCCATATGTCCCCCGGAAGGATGGGTGAATGGGTCAATGACCGAATCAGTGAGGGAAAGAGACCCTAGAGGGGCCACCAGCTCTGGCCTACAGTGTCTCAGGGAGGAAGCTTATCTGGAATGTCCTGGTCCCTAACTCTGTGTCGGGAGACCCTGAATTTGAGGGCAGAAACATGATGGAGAACTGCAGAGGGGAGGCAGGTTCCGGCCTACAGGAGGGGAGAGTGCATGTGAAGCGAGCATGGGTGTGGACAGCCGTTCTTCGCTTCCCAGGCAGGCTCAACTGGCGATATCTAAATGTGCACACTTTCCAAGACGTCTATTAATTTTTAAAGTGAGTAATACAACCACTTGTACACTCTTTCTTGCAGGATGTCTATTCTCTTTACTTTCTCTTGGTTTCCATCACTAATACTACTGGCTGGCTTTCTTGAAAGGGAGGAAGTTACCTTTTCCCCACTTCATAAGTTATACTAATGCTGTGGAGTTCTCTGGCTTGGCTTTGGAGGTCCTGAGTTCAGGGGCACCGCGCAGTGGATTGAGCAAGTATGGCAAATGATGGCAGAGACAGGAAGGTCAGCTGAGAGTAGTGGCCAGGTTCTTGGAAAGCCATGACCTTGGGGCTTGTGGCTGTCCTGAGAAATGCCCCTCATCACCTCAGTTTCCAAAAGAAGCCTTGGAATCAACTGATACAGGAGGAGAGAGGAACAGATGCCTAAAGTGGTCAGGGAAGATTTCCTGCTGGAGGCAGACTATAGACTCAGCTTGGGTTATGCAAAGAATTTAGGTGGGAGGAGAAATGAAAGGATGGGCAATTTGGAGCAATGTTTCCCAAAGGGTAGTCTGTGGAACTGGGGAAAGAGAATATGTGTTGCAAGGGAAAAAGAGGTTGTGTAGTCAAATTGGTTAGGAAACTTACACCAGTGTTCTTACTGCAAGATTCTTCAGAGAGAGGCGGAAGGGGTGAAATGAGAAATGGGGCTCCAGGAACAAATGTAATCCTTGGTAGCTGCCACTGGACAAGTACTCTGGCTGTCAAGGAGAGGGACAGAAAAAGGACAACAGAAATTGTGGCCACAGCACAGCCAGGTTGGTATTGGCTGGCAGAACACAGGGCCAGCCTCACCACTTCTCAGCCTTCCACTCACATGGCTTGGGAGCTGCATGTGAAGCCAGATGGGAGGGGGCCCAGGCCTGTGTTGGAGTCATATCTGGTTCAATGCCAGGGGGCAAAGGACCCTCCCACATAAACATAAGCACTGCCGGGTCTTCCCTGGTGAGGTAGAAAATTTCCTAATGAGAAAAGAAGGCAAGATGACAGGGCACAGACTGTGTTTACCTTCATTTTATGTCCTTTAAGGTGAGCTTAATGACAATGTTCTACTTTGGTACAGCTATAGTGTCCTAAACAGCTCATCGATCCTGATTTGGTTCAGTCTCAGCTCACTCTTCTGCGGAAATCCCTGCCCAGCTCCCCAAACTGTGCCCATTTCAAAAGGGGGCAGCAGGAAGTGGAACCAGTGGGAGGCAACCCCATGCCTGGGGCAGCCCCTTTACCAGTCCCTGAGCCCAGCCCAGCCCAGCTCACCCCCATCCTCAGAGCGACATCTGCTCCAAAGCATCCCTGCTTCCCAGCATCCTGGGTCTCTGGAATTCTCTCCCCACTCCTGGCCAGGGCAGTCCCCCAGGAGGTACACAGTGTGGCATACCCACAGGCCGTATGACTGGCCCTATAAACAGCCCACCACAAGCTGCCTCTGCTCTTCTTCCTGCCCTTTGCACCCACCTAAGCATCTTTACCCAGCAGGCGTTCTCTACAAATGTGCTGAACTGATGCATAAAATCTGAGTTTTCCCCAAAGTGGAACTCTGCCCTCCAACCTGATTGTCATTGGCTGGGCAATCAAGAATGCCTAAAGTGGCAACAGAGATGCTTCACACCATGGAGGGTGACTGGGGAGGGCAAGGTGAGGCCGTGGCTGCAGTGAGCAGAACGCACTGTGGGCTTGATCAGCCAGCAGATTCTGCAAACTCACGGAGATAAAAAGTGTTGACTTTCCAGGACGGCTCCTGGCGCTCCCTTAGCCAGCACTGTCCATAGCTCCGAAGAGGAAAACTGAGGGAAGCTCATTCCTTCTCCTCCTGCAACTTACAGGAACATTAGAAGTGGGACCCTCCCCAAGGGATGGGGACTTTACAGTTTTTGGAGGACGAAGCACACGCTGGGTCTCACCCACGCAGCACCCAGCAGCTGCCATCTCCACCTGGCCGGAGGGACTGCGCCTGGTGATCAGTGCTGCAAAGTTGCTGCCTGGCACCACTACTTTTGTTGGACAGATTTGGCTCTTACGGAGATCATTCGTCCCTCAAAATGCAGCACTGTGACTGAGGTTTGGGTGTCGGCCACCAGGTGCAAAGTCCTCTCCCCCAAAGGCCCAGGTCAAAGCAGAGAAGTGGACGAGCTAAGCATTGGTGACCAAAACACAGGACTTTCTGTCAAAACTAGATTGCTTTCAGGCCAGCTAAGCTTGAGAAAACTGAACAAACATTATATTTAGATGCTTGAATTTTTGCAGTTTGTGTTCTCTAAATTCCATGAGCTGTCTTCCCTGACTACCTCGCAAAGGGGGTCGGGCATAGGACTCACTCCCTCACTCTCACGCTTGGGATCCACAGAGCCTAGCTTCCATTTGTGGCCTCGAATTTCTCCCAACCATGAACTTTTCCCATGAAGAGAGTTCAAACTGACCCCTAGCTCCACAAATGTAAAGGCCCGACACCATGGACCCTCCTCCCAGCAGGCTCTGGGGGATGTCTCACCCCACCCTGTGGTGTGGCTTCTGTCCCGAAGAGCTATGCTCATGGCCCCTAGACCCCCTCCTTTGCCATCCCCTCCACACCCCAGCAGCTGCCTTCTTTCACAAACCGCCTTGGAAGAAAGACGACAGGGACTGTGTCCCTTAAACAGAAGAGAATATTTTGAACAGAGAATTAACAGCAAATTAAACTGGTTTCATTGTACTCATTCATGCATAAAATGAGTGTGGGTGTTAAGTGGAGAAAAAAAAAACCAAACAGGCGATGCTTCGCGATAATCAGAGGGCAGAATCCAGCCGCAGGAGAAAATGATCACTCAGGGGAGGAAGGCGCCACGCGGTATAGGCCCCTAATTGGTCAGGAACACACACTCTTGCTCTTATCACACCCAGAGTCTCCCCCTTTCCAGGATGGGGGCCCCCAAAAGGCTGGGAGGTCTCTCCAGCTTTTTCCAGCTGCAGCCAGGCCCATCACAGGTGGACACACCCTCCTAAAAATGCCCCATGACTGCCCCTCTCTGGAGACCTGTGCTGGCTCCCGGAGCAGGAGCAGCTGCTGGACTGCCTCTGCAAGCTCAAGCAAAAATGTTACAGCAACAACCAATTAGGGCCCATAATCCTCCAGTCTTCCTCCTTCATGGGCTTGTTTGGCTACAGTGGGGTCACAGCGGAATAGCTCGGCTCAGGAGTAACATGCAAGCCATCCGTCTCCTGTGGGTTCATCGGGACCCAGGATCAGCAGGAACAAAATAATAACAATTTTAAATAACCTCACAAATCTCTTTTCTGCCAACTCTGTGTAGTTAATCTATTATCTGATTCCCATCTCTGGCGGGTGCCCAGGCAGAGCCCTTTTCAGAGGCTCACCACCCTCCTCCTTGGAAATAAACCCCATACAGGTGCACACAGCCCAGGCTGGGTGGGAGGAGAGTGTCCGTGAGCCAGCAGTGAAAAGACCTTGAACCTCCAGCCCCGAGGACCTTCTGCAAGGTGATTCTCAGAAAGGGCAAGGATCTTATGCAAATTCATTTTTCATTCCCAGGGATGCTGCTAAATGTGCGAATGTTCACTGTGCATGCAGACGCACCCCGGGGCTGGGGAAAGCTGGGACTTCTCTCCTGACCAGACTGGCAAAGAGGCAGAGAGGATGGACATGAGGACCACGGGGAAGGTGGATGGCTCCTCCCTGCCCCTTCACTCGTCCACACACTCAGCAACAGGACCCACCTCAAAAGTAAGACTGAGGAGCTGCAGGGGCGCCTGGACTGCAGGAGCCCAGACTGAAGCCAGGAGCAGGCCGCTCAGGGCCTCCCCTGCCTTAAGCACCTCCCACAGGGCACGCTGTCACCCACGGCTTGACACAGAGCATCCCAGAGCTCCCAGTAGAGTGCCTGAACTTCTATTTATTTTTAATACATAAAAATAAAAGAAAAGAAAAAACTAGGATTTAGTCACTTGGGCTATGGTTGGGGTCATGAGTCAGGTACAACTTCCGAGGTGTCCTGAGAGAAGCATGGGAGGTCAGCATGCAGAAGAGTAGCCAGAGTGCCCTGACTCGGTTCATTTTCCACATGACATGTTACAGTTTATAGATACCAGGTGAAGAGCAGTTAGGGTTTATATTATCTGGTTTAGACCAAACTAACCCTTACAAAAATGGAATGAGTGGCTTTAACTGACCTCTGAAAGAAATGCACATTAAGCCATTTCAATACTGCAAGTGTAAACAAAGCGCATGGGCCTGAGGTTGCTGACACCTGCCCTACCCCTAGTGACAGCTCTTCATCAGTTGCACAAAGAGCGAAGAGCCGTGACAGTCTAATCAGATCTGACAAGAAATTGGCTGAAAACATCAAATAATCAAGAAGAATATTTGAAATATGGATACATATCCACTATCATTAATGATGAACCTCTCTCTCGGTGTATATTTTGCCTTGCTGTACCAGCTAATGAAATTAAAAAGCTACTTCAATCACAGCAAGATATTTTAAAATTTTGTTTATTTCATTCTTATCTGATTTTTTAATACTTTTATTTTATGGCATATATTAAAATACACAGACTACATTAATACAAGAGCACACACACATTCACTAAATACATAAATATATAAGTACTGGGGTGCGTGCTTGGTCTGAGATCCCTACCCCTCCACCTATCTCAATGAGGGGCACCAGCCTCCTGCCAGAGACTCGAGTCAAAACCATGGACTCCTGGACCCTTTCTCTCACCAGCTTTGTCCACAGCCTCTTCTGTGTGTCTACTCTCTCAAAACCTCCCAGTAAGTCCATTTACCTCCTTTCCCACTGCCGTCACCCCACCCAGGCCAGCCGCCTCCCTTCTGGACGACTGCGTCAGCCCCTAACTGCTGTCTCAACCCCTTTCATGTGTCTCTCCAACCCATTCTCCATCTTGCAGATGGGTCAGCCTTCCAAAAATGCAAATCTGATCATTTTGCTCTCTGACCCAAAAGCTTTCAATAGCTTCCTATGGATCTCCAGAAAAGTCCAAGCTCCTGTCCCCTCCTCCTCCCCATTGTCATCGTCATCATTATCATCTTCACTGTCTTCACCAATAACACCTACTGAACCCTTTCTATGCCAAGTGCTGGTACTAAATTTCTGCATCTACCATCCCTTTTGCTTTTCACAACCCCTGAGAGGTAATCACAGGCATTGTGCACTCTACGGGTGAAGACTAAAGAGGATATGAGACCATCCAAGTTCCTGCAGCTCTGCTCGGCCTCTGCACCCACCCCAGCCAGCCCTCTTCCATTTGGTGCCAACCTTGCCACTGACCTTCCAGCTCATCAGAAATGTTCTCAGTGCTGACGTGTCCTCTCTTACTCCCCATTCATGCTCCCCATTCCTCCTCTCCGCCCCTCCCTCCCCTTCTTATGAGTGACTCTTCCTACCCAGCTGGCTTTAGCTTAGAAGCTGCAATAAATAAGAAGTCTAGGCCACAGCCACCTATTACTGCCAACCCAGCAGGTCCAACGCCCACGGAGAAACCAAATCAAACCCAATCCATTCAGGTCTCTAGGTCTAACTCTCAGTTTACAGTACTTCCAGGGGACTGAGAAACATGCTGACACCATGGGGATACGATCAGCAAAATCCCGGCTGTGAAACTGTACAGGACACATAACCCAGTTTATTCAACAAATAAATTACATAAAAAAATAAGAGGGGCAAGGGAACCTATGGATCAGAGGAGGCTTGAGAGACAAGCCAGCCAAATGTAATGTGTAGATGTTGTTTGAAGACTGATTTGAATAAACCAACTGTTAATACTTTACATACAGCGAAATTGAACACTGACTAGATATTTGATAACACTAAGGAATGATGTTAATTTTTTAGATGTCATAATAATGGTGCTGTGGTTATGTTAAAAAATAAATAAAAATATGGACAAATTTACTTATGTAAAACTTTTAAATTATGTTTATCAAAATTATGATAAATAAAATCAAAAGATAAAAGCATTTTTATACACAAGTTGTCTTCCCCAAGCCCTCAATATGAATAAGGTATTTGTATAAACTCTCAAAGTGTCCCCAAAATTTCTCATCAAACCTGCTCACCATACTTTGAAGTAACAATTTAATTAATGCCATTCTTTCCCCATGAAACTATAAAACTGTAGGTTGTGTGAGGCTGGAAATGTGTCTTTTGGTCAGTGTTGGGTCATTCAGACACACATGCATACACATAAACACACACACACACACATACACGCACACCTACCCCCCCAATACCTACGCACCCGGAAGCACCTGTAGCCCCACCCAAACACAGCCCACATGCACGCTTGCTCTCATGTTCCCGCATGTTCTTCCCGCCTCTCTGCCCAAGTCTACTTCCCACTGGGCCCCATGAACCTAAGCAGGAGGGAGAGGCTCTAAGACATCCCAGAGGCCCCCAGTCCAAGTTATTTTAGAGTGTGCTTCAAATGTCCTAATTCTCAGGCTCAAGGTTCTTCTCCCCTCCACACACCCTACTCCCTATAATCCATCCTATTCACCTGCCACTGTCAGAGTCTTCTTCCTTAACTACCACTTTCACACTGCCTCTTCCTGGCTCAAAATTTTTTTTAGGATATTATCTTCACTCAACTATTTATAATTAAATGGGCAGCCAGCAAGCACAGGTGCTGTGCTAGGCCCACTGGCAGATCTAAAGATGTAAATGGTAAGATCCCTGCTCCCAAAGGCCTTGGCTTCTCAGGTCTCAATTACAGACACCATGTTTGAGCACTTACTATTCCCACAGCAACCTATGGGATAGGCTCTGTTATCATGTTTCTAGAGAAAGAGAAACTGAGGCTCAAAGAAGATGAAGCCTCAGAACATACTGCACCCAGAGCCCAACCAAGGTTCCTCCAACTCCAAAGTCCATTCTCCTAGAATGGTTTTATCAGCTTAGACTCCAATGACCACCATGACCCACCCAGTCTATGTCCTGCACTCCTGGCCTGAAACAAAGCTCTGGGGCCATTAGTTTCTCCATCACCTTGCAGACTCAGCAGGAGTAGTCATGAGCCCCTGCCATTGTCCCTGCTGTGCCTCTACCTAGAAAATCCATCCCCTCAATAAGCTTAAAGTCTAGCAGGGTGCTTAAGAACAGAAAAGAGATCAACTTTAGGATGTGATAGACACAGTCCTTAGAAAGATATTTGTTCTGTCTGATGAAGGGGTGCTGAAGCTGGGGCTTAGCACAGAGTAGGAGTGTGCTTGGCAAAGAAACACGGAAGGGCATTTAGGCAGAGGGAACAGCAAGGACAAAGGCACTGAATCATGCAAGAGTGGGGTATTTGGGGGGCTCGGCAAGCTGCCCAATGTAAAACCTAGGAGACACTGAGAAGAGTGAATAAATATCCCAGGCAAGCCTCAGGAGCAGTCTCACTCTCTGCCTAGAACATTCAGTAAAAATATTCCATCATCCCTGGGTCCCCATGACTGAGGAAGGAAGAGGGGGAGCAGTAGGAGGAGAAAGGGGAAGAGGAGGAAGAAGGGGAGGAGGAGAGCTTCATGTATCGGGGTCCAAGCTCCTGGAATGACATGAAGAGCCATGGCCCTTCTCTTGTCCTCTGCCCGCTGACCAGCACACTGGGAAATTAAGAAAATTGGAACTGCTAAAGAGGGTGTCTACCTCACCCACTGCGAGATAATCAAGCCCTGGCACATGACATCCTCCAGGCCACGCTGCCCCATGCAGCGCCCCCCGCCCCATCCCTCGGAGGCCTGGCCAGAGCCAGACTTCTGTGCACCGAGGGCTGAGCCCCCAGCTGGTTTGTGGCATACCCAGCACCGCATGCACTGCCCTCTGACAACAAGGGACACACCACGGGGTTCCCAGGGCCTGGAGGCAGAGCTCCCACCTCCTGAGAAGCCCTGGAACTTCCCAGCTTGGAAATGAAATGACACACGCAAGAGGGCAGACATTTCCACTCCTGAGCAGGAGTTGTTTCCTCAATAAGCAAACAGAGCCCACACAGACACTGCTCTGCTCCACAGATGGTGCCTCGAAAACACAAAACCGCTTCCAGACTACAGATTGTGCTGGAGCCCGGATCACCTGCTAGCATGCAGACTCCGCCGCCACTCGCCTAGAGTCTCTTGGGACTCGCGACTCACCTGCCACCAACTACAGAGAGAAGCTGAATCAGTGCCATTCGGTGGGGGGTCAATTTTTTGATGATGGGGTCAGCAGGAAGGAGGAGCCAGGGGAGGCTGGGCTGGAAATCCTCCAGACCCGGCTTCTCCCCCTAGTCCTGCCATCAGCATTCATGCCGCCAAGATCAACTCATTTCCCACGTGAAATGGGCTGTTAATGAAGCCCCTTGGCAGGGATGACACTTGGAGTTGTGAGATGATGATGGCAAACACGTAAATTCTAGGAGGTTGAGCATAAAGTTGATAAACTGGGATGACAAAATGCCTGGCCCGTGTGCAGCCACACCTCTCCTCCTCTCCATGACAGACACTGGCAGTGGACAGACTCACATCCATCCACCAAGTCACCCTCCTCACCGCAGCCCACCCCAAGGACACTCGAGTCAATGCCAGCTGGCACAGCAGATAATATCGATTTGCCTTCTCAGGATTAATCAGTGAGGCCCTGAATCCTTCAGGAATGTTTAATGGTGAAACGCAGGGAGTGTCACAGCCTCCGACCGTGGTCCACATGCAGTGTGGGCTCTAAGAGAAGAGAAAGGATGTTGCCTATAGAAGGGGCTCTAAAACCCCTCCTTTCATGGGGGTACTGAGAGACCCAGCTCCTGAGCAGACACAGCCCATTCTGGCTGGTATCCCAAACCCACTCATCTTTCACAGCCGATCCCAAGGTTTCTAAGCCAAGATGGAAAATGGCCTGTGGTGAGTAATAAAAGCCCCAAAGTGAGGAGTGACCATGCATCCATCATCCCTCCGGTGTGTCAGCCAACAGTGCAAAGGAAGTGTGGGCGCCGGCCCCTTCAGAGCCTGTGGCCACGGGAGGCAGCCCAGAGGAAGTGCCCCTCTGAGTTCTGGGTGAGTTGTGGCCCTAAGGGACCAGCAGGAAAGGCACTCTGGGGAGAGGAAACCAATGGTGCTGAAGACGGGACACACCTGTAGTTGAGGAGCACCTCAGGGGACCTGTGTGTGGCCTCACCGCCCTGCTTTGCTGGTCTGCACCCACAGCTGTGGCCCCTCTCTCCTGCAGGGCTGCTGCTGCTCTGGCCCTCTCTCTTAGCTGGGGTCTGAGACTCAGCGGGTCAGGGAGCAGCTGGGATTGGGGTGTCCCTCCCTTAAGGATGCTGTAGCTCCTCATGGCTCCCCATAGAGAGGTTGGAATCTTCGAGATTCCTAAAGATGAGGAGCTGACCAAGAAGAAAACTGCTCTTTAAGAATAAATAGGGTGGTGAGTCTGGGTTGTGCCCAGGGTCCCCCACCTTAAACCTGGTTGAGAGAAAGAATCAGAGAGCACCCTTGCCCTCATTTTTTCAGGAAGAGCTGGAGGCCCCCTCCCACCACCCTGTGTGGCCTGGTGCCCCACAGCTCTGCTGGTGATGAGGCAGAGACCACATGAGGAGAGTGACATTCACCAGGAGGGAACACCCATCGAGTTTCTTCTCCCCACTGTGAGGTTGAGCCGCCTGCTGACCCTGCATCAACCTCTACCCCTTTGAATCTCAAACAGCAGAGGGCCTGGCGGGATCTGAGCACCGAGGACTGCAGTCGCCAGCTCTGCATTCAGATCGCCTCCTTGATCAATACCCAGCCATGGTGCTTTCCAGCATGTCCACGTGGGTGGGGCTGCCCTCTGAGCCTGACACCCCAGGGACCTGCTCCTGATGAGCCAAGCACCCAGGAGACTTCAGGGCTGAGGAGTGGGCTGGAGGAGGCTGACTCCAGGAAGATTTGCCTGGAGACCAGCCTGCCCAGGAACAGGCATTTGACAGGAGGAAAGTATCAGGCCATTCAGCAAGAGCAAAGGTGAGTAGTGACATGCTAGCAGAGTGGAAATAATGACTGTCATAATAATAATAGTAATATCCACCACAACAACATCAACTATTATCAGGCGCTTACGATGTGCCAGGCATGGTCTGTTAGTTCTCAATAACCCTGTGAGGCAGGTTCTGTGATCGTCCCCCTTTATTGATGAGGTAACTCACACCCAGTGCACCAGGTCATGGGAAGGAGGGCACCAAGGCTGAAGAAAACTGGTTGGAGACTCTGCCTCCAGCAGATGCAAAGCAAACACAGACTCGGCATCTCACGGAGGACCTTTCAGAACTGTGAGCAGCCTGGAGGCCTGGGCGGTCTCTGTGACATCTCAGAGCTTCTTTTCTTGGCATCAATAGGTCATATACCTGACCCGGTGAGCCGTTAAAAGTCTTCTATTTCCATATGTCCCCGGTGATCCCAGGAAGGCTACAACTTTCTACTACAGGCTACGTGAAAGAAATGCAGAGGAGTCAGTCTCAGTCCCCAACCCCTACCTCATCTTCAGGTTTTCTTTGTCTGTTCCAAAGATGTTTGGCAAAAGCTACAGAAATTGGACTAAAAGAGAAAGGTAGAGGGCAGCCTCAAGGAGGGACTCATGAGCTTTTCATTTTTATATGAATTTATTGGGGTGACATTGGTTAATAAAATTATACAGGTTTCAGATGTACAATTCTACAAAACATCACCTGTATATTGTATTGTGTGTTCAGCACCCCAAGTCAAGTCTCCTTCCATCACCATTTATCCCCCCTTTGCCCTCTTGTCCCTCCCCTCACCCCCTTTCCTCTGGCAATCACCATACTGTTGTGTGTGTCCATGAGCCTTTTCTTTTCTTAATCCTTTTACCTTTCTCACCCAGGTCCTAACCCCTTCCCTCTGACAGCTGTCAGTCTATTCTCTGTATCCACTGAGTCTGTCTCCACTTTGTTTGTTAGTTTATTTTGTTAATCAGATTCCACATATAAGTGAAATCACATGGTACTTGTATTTCCCTGACTGGCTTATTTCACTTAGTGAAATACTCTCCAGGTCCACCCATGCTGCTGTAACATGTAAGATCTCCTTTTTTAACAGCTGAGTTGTGTTCCATCTCATAAATGTGCCACCACTTTTTTAACCACTCATCTACTGATGGGCACTTGGACTGCTTCTGAATCTTGGCTATTGTAAATAATGCTGCAATGAACATAGGGTGAATACATTTTTTTGAATTAGTGTTTCAGGTTTCTTTGGATATATACCCAGAATTTGGGACTTGAACTGTACCTCCTCCCCTGCCCATCAGGGTTCAAAATGCAAAAAATAAACCTGACAAGCTTTTCTATTATCAGCCCACCTTCTCTAGCAGTTTGCATTTGAATAGACACTTAAGCTGCCCTTCTTAACATTCAGTTGGCTTTTCCTCTTTGAGCTTATAAATGAATTATTTTGCTTACATGAGGACTAGAAAGATATTTGAGCATGTTTAATGGGGAAAGTGCATGTTTTCAGATTCTGTATCTGCACACAAAAGGTTCCTAGCGCCATATTTTACTTTTTAGCTTCTTCTGAGCCTAAACAATTTCCACTTCAAAGCTGTGGCTTTCTTAGTTTCCTTGTGGACAAAATGCTTTGGTAACAGATTATTCCCCTGAGCTCGCCCTCTCCCTGTGCAGGATGACAGAAGAACAGGCGCTGACTCTCCAACACACCCCTTCTGCACTGGGCACTAAGACCACTCCAGCATCCATCTGGATCCTCCTGCTTCTCTGTCTCTGGGCAAAATGTTTAATTCACTGTTCATCCAGCAAGTCATCAAGGCTGGGTGAGAAGACAAGATACAGGAGATTTTTGACCTCTTTAGGTGTCAAATCCTGGGGCCAAGCTCGGCTGGAAAAAGTAAAGCAGTCCTTTTACATACAAAGGGCCACAGGGTAAGAGCAGAGGCAAGCAAAGGGCATTGGGGCTTCTCCAATGCAGATTCCTATTTTGCATTAATATCTTTTAAATAGCACCTTTTAAATGTAAATCTCAAGAAGAGAGGGAGATGATTAATAAAGAAGATCTGGCCGCGCATTAAGGAGTGGAAAGCCGATTTCTGAGCAGAAGCCCCAGGCTGGGGGCTGTCACTCCTCTCCGATGCTGGAGATTTACAGAATTCATGCAAGAAAATGAGAGGCCCTAGCACAACAGCCATGGTCCCTTGTTCCCAGAGACAGAGAAAATGAGAAACTAGAGAGAAAAATACCAGTCAGGGAAATAAAACCTCCAGAAGGGTACATTTTCTAGAAACAAAGGACTTGGCTCTTCAATGGACCTCTGTGGATCAGATGTGGCCACAGGAGGAGACGGAGAAATGTATCTTCCATGACTGGTGTAGTCACAAAATGCTGAACTAAGAAGCAAGTCTTAAAAAGCCCAAGGCAGAGAGTTTAGGGACAGAGGCTGGCTGGTCTGCCACATCAGAGTCCTTGCTCTTAACAGAATTCCCCACCGTTATTCCAGAACCTTATTTCATTTGCCAGAACCCCAAGAAAAGAACCAGAACAACAACCCCAGGCTTCATAAACACAGCTAGACAGGGAGAAGGACAATACAGAGAATACAAACTTTCAGGGAAGAAATGGATAGGCCACGTGCTACTTATCCTGGAGGCTAGGGGTGGCTTAGATGACCTCCTGGAAGGCTTCTGGGCTGGGAAGAGTCCGTCTTTGCATTTCTGCTTTGGAAAGTACTAATCGTATTATTAGAAAGGGGCCCCTGAGAGGAAAATGAGACAGGGAGTGGTGGTCTCAAGGTAGCCCGGGGAGCCATTCCACTCAAAACTAAGGCCTCACCACCAGCCCACTCCTCCTTCCACAAACCACACCATGCTGAACTTAGACATAACGACAAAGGGAGACCCAGGGCAGGGACATCTTGGGATGAAGTCACCAACCCAGTTCAGTGAATACGAAGTGAGCCCACATGCACTGGGCCATGAGGATCTCAAGCTGAAAGAAGCTCAGCCCCTGTTCTCTAAGGCTCACCCTAATGGGAAGAAACCAGCGAGAGATCAACTCAGAAAGAACAGCCACAGTACACAGGAATAAAGGAGGTGGAGTGAGGGTGAAAACAGAGAAGCATACAAAAGAGAAATTTCATACTTCAATGCAAGTATCTCCCAACAATTGAGTGAAGGAAGACCTGCTGCTCTTCTGCATTTCTTCCTTGGCTCAGTTCTACTCACAGGCACTTAGGGGGCACCTGCCCTTCAGATAAATCCCAGAACGTAACAGGAAGGAGCACAACTCCGAGGCAGCATGAAGTCTGGAGGGACAGAGAGATATCATGCAAGAGTGGCCCAAATACTCATGTCATGACCACCGCAATCAGTGACACAGGAGGATGACAGTGGGTGGTGGAGTCAATAACAGAACCTGGCTCGATGCAGAGGATGCAATGTTTCCTGGAAGAAGTAGCTTTGAGGCTGAGATTAGAGGGATGAGTAGAAGGGGCCTGATGAAGGAGAAGGGCTGTTGCCGGGTAGGATTCATCAGGCAGAGGCAAGGGTGGGTCCAAAGCCGGGCACTTCGGAGCAAGTGAATGGCTCCTGTGGTTATCTGTGTGTGTGTGTCTGTAGTGGGTGTTGTGCTCTTGCACTGCAGACAATGGGGGAGGGAGGAGACCAAACAGGCTGGGTCTCGTAGGCCACATTAAGATGTTCTTTGTTTGGATTTATGGTTTGTTTGCTTGTTTTTCCACTTTATTCTCAGTGCAAAGGGAAACCACTGAAGTGTTTGAGGCAGAGCAGCCCATGAACGGATATGTTCATTCCTCATTTCAGTTAATGCAGTTGAGATTTACACCCTTTATGTGTATTCTGGATGCAAACAACAAAGGTTTTATAGGCCTACACTTGCTAATTATACAACTAATTAAGTCTGCAATCAGGACAATCTCTAGGCCCCCGAGACCATCAGCACCCAGGACTGCACTGTGGGGAGGTGGACAATCCTGGGGACATCTTTTCTTATGTTCTGGTAACTTAATTGGTTCTCAGATGGATGACTTGAGATTTTTCATTATATTTGGCTAGAAAAAAGATAGAGAAGGCTGATACTGTGTGTGTGAGCATGTGACTCTGTGCAGGATGTCCGCATTCTCTGTTTGCAAGGGGCTTGACCCAGGCTGAGCAAATGGTGTTGAACGAGCTGGGGCTCAGCAAAGCAATCCATTTATTATAATTCTGCAGAGAAGGGGCCCAGTAAATCAAAGAGACAACCTGACTGCAAACAAATTACACACCAAGAGATAGGACGGAGGGAGGGAGGGGAGAGCCGAGTAGTGGCCAATTGGGAAAAGTGAGAATAAAAAGGCAGGGGGTAGGGAAAAGCAGAGAATAGAGACCCACAGAGATGCCTGGAGTAAGAAAGAAATAAAAAATGCAGCCTAATTTGTCCATCAGGAAGTAAAAGAAAAGCATCCTACCAAGAGAGATCCCACTTGCTGGTAACCCCTAACTTAGAAGCCCTTGACTTGAAAAACCAACTGGCCTTTGTTCTCCTAAGGGGTCACCTAGGGAGTGATTGATAGGTAGTTACTTTCTCCTGTGTAAATGTACAGAGTTCTCTTTTCTCATGCAAATAGAGAGGGGGACCTCTTCTTAAATACTGAGTTAACCTATTCCTGGAACCCTTGATGCAAGTAAGCAACCCAGCATTAGAATCCTGCAGAAGCAACTTCCCTTTTGGAAGTTAGATTAGAAAGGTGGGCTTCGGGGAGAGCATCACAGCATGGAACTCAGTCCAGGTTCCTATCCCAAGAATGTGACAACTGGTCAGCAGCCACGGTTGAAATAGTCACACCTGTACCCCTGATAGGGACAATATGAGCAGTAAACGGGCATCAAGGCCAGGATGAGGGAGTCATTCAAGTGCCAGTTAAAACATCCCTTCTCTGGAAAACTACACTGCTAAATCCAAACATCTCCTTTATAGTCAACTCTGATGAAAAAACTTGCTTGGAAAACTGGGAAGTACTTCTATTGAAAGGCACAGAGCAGGAACAGGGCTGGGAGAGGATCTGCTTAGACTATGAGAGTTGCATCACAGTTCTCCAAAACCCACTTACAAGGAAAAATGCCTGACTAAAGAGAGAATAATCTGAGTTCTAACAGGTGGCTGTGGTCCATGGTCAGTGTCAATGAATCGGATCAGGGCCCTCCTATCTGAGATGCCATCCTACTCTGTGACAATATTAGGAAGAAGATCATCTCTAGAAGACTAAAGGTCTATAGAACATTTAGAAACCCAAATGATTACAAGGACTGGTTCTTAATGTAAATTTTGAAGCTGAGGATAACTCTCTAACACCCAGATCCTACCAGAGTGCTTCACATAGCTCCCCGACACTCAGACAGGCCTTTGAAATCAATCTTGCTTATGAGCATCAATGCAACAGTCCTAAATTAATTATTAGCAGAGAACTCAGCAACACAATGAAGTAGCAAGTGGGGTTTATTACAAGGCAAGGATGGTTCAATATTAGAGAATCTGTAACATAATTAACCATTTTAATATATCTAAAGCATTATCTAAGTATCTCAAAGGACACTGAAAAAGCAATAAGTAATACTCAACATTCATTCTTGACTTCTGAAAAACTCAGTAAAATAGGACTAGATGAATATTTTCTACCATGATGATATACATATAGCTTTCTCAACAAATGCTTAATGGGAAAACACCAGAATTTTTCCCATAAAAGTTAGGAATAAGGCAAAATGTTTATATTTACCAATATTATTTAGCAGTGTTGTGGGTCAGTAGGCAAAACAATTAGTCTAGGAAAATAGATGTATAAATTAGAAAGAGGAGAAAACCACAGTCAACATTAGTAGATAATGTGATTGTACAACTGACAAATCCAAAACCATCAAGCAACAATCTGCTCTAACTGATAAAGGGATGGGTTATCAAAGTAGCATACAGAAAGCAATGGTTTTTATAGTTACAAACAATCGATTGGAAGATATAATGGAAGAGAAAAACTTCATTTATAATAGCGACAAAATAGCTGAAGATATAATTTAAGAAGATACATTTCATTTCTTTAGATAAGATTTCTAAGCATCCTAAAGATGTTAAATATCCCTAAGTGAATCTATAAATTTAACCCCATAAAACTGTTATTTATTTATATGTTCATTTGGAAATAGTCAAGATAGTTCTAAAGTTAAAACAGAAAAACAGGTGCACTCACTTTGAAGAGCAGCTTGACTCTATCTGGAAGGGCTCAACAAGTGTATATCCTACGAACAATTTCATTCCTAGGTATAGATCCAAGAGGTCCAAGGGAAATTCTCAGAAATGTACAAAAATGTCAGCAGAAGTTTGCTTATAATGGCAGAAATTCATATACAAGCTAAATGCCCATCAACAAGAAGAGAATAAATTGTGGCATTTTCATACAACAAAATACCACACAGCTGTGGCAATAATGGACTAGAGCAAGTTGTCTCAACATGGAGAAATCTCTCAAACATAATGTTGAGTTTGGGCGGGGGTGGAGGGTGGGGGGAGGTAAGATTCAGAAGGGCACATAAAATATAATGCCATTTATAGAAAATTTAGAAAAGTCCAAATTAACTGGTTTGTTTAGGCCCACATACACAGACATTAAAAGTACATAAAATGCATGGAAATAAAAAACATCAAATTCAGTGGCTGCCTCAGTGGGAATAGGGGCAGGGACTGACATGAGATGGATGGGGAATTGGAGATATTTCAGAAGCTGGGTGGTAGGTAGACCAGGGTTTATAACACACTTGTATTACTTTAAAAAAAAAAAAAAGCTACATTATTCCCTGCACTTCTTATAGGTTTGAAATATTTTTAAAAACACTTAGTGTAAGATATTTAAGCAGGAATAGCCAGAAAAAACTTCCCAACCCCAACCTCAACTGCCCGGAATACACATGCTCTCTCACACCACCAATCTTCAGGCTCACACGACGGCCCTGCAGGTTCCATTCAGCCTCCAGTCAAGCTGCCATCTTCCATTTGTTGGCAGAGCAGTGTCTCCCAAAGGAGTCACCTGAAGCACTCCAGTGGTGACGGGACACACCTTTCTTTGAAGGACCTCCTTGACCAAAGCTGGGAAATACACTTGCTCTCTCCACCAGGAGTCTGAAGATCTGCCAAGTCAGCAATAATTAGCCCACTCACTTGACTTTGTTGTCCCAAAGGTTTCTCAAACTTTCTAAGCCATGGAACCCTTCTTCCTCGCAGTATCAATTATGTTTCACAAAATTCCTTGGAGGCCATGTAAGAAAATTTGGCTAGAGAGTCCTCCTAGACTAACAGAACAGGAGAGGACGATCTGACTGTCACCTGCTAGTTAACCGTCCTCAAACCTGGAACTGCCTCTCAGGTATATAAATACAGACAGGTGAAGATGGGCGTATTTATTTTTCTGAAAAGAATCACAAGAAACTGTTAGCAGTGATTACCACAGGGGAAAGAAGTGAGGGTACAGATTGGGAAAAGGGGCTATTACTTTTCACTGTGCACTTTGGTCTGCTGTCTGAATTTCCTAACACTGTACACATACTATTTTGGTTGGTTTTTTGTTTTGTTTTTTTAACTATATCTTATTGATTCAGAGAGGAAGGGAGAGGGAGAGAGAGAGTTGAAACATCAACGATGAGAGAGTCATCATTGATTGGCTGCCTCCTGCACCCTCCCAACTCGGGAATCCAGCCCGCAACCCAGGCATGTGCCCCGACCGGGTATCGAACCACGATCTCCTGGATCCTAGGTCGATGCTCAACCCCTGAGCCAGGCCTGGCCGGGCTTGTTGTTGTTTTTTAATGCTCACAGTTCACTGATGCTCTGTCCATTTTCTTCAATCTTTTCTCTCTCTCTGTTTCCTTCTGGATTGTTTCTATGGCTATGTCTTCCAGCTCTGCAATGCCTCATCTTCCTTCAGTCCAATCCAGTGTACTTCTCATCTCAGATGCTCATCTCTAGATGTTCGATTTAGGTCTTTTTTATATCTCCAATGTCTCTCCTCATCACGCTCATGTATTCCTCTACCTTCTCAAAAAGCAGAGAGAACTCGCTGCATCATTAGAATCCAAAACTTTTTATTTCAATTGCTCAGGGAATTCAGAACAAAGCCACTCTTTCAGACCTGCAGTAAGGGACTTGTTGCATGCACTCTGTGTTTCCTCCAAGGGCTGATGCCAATTCCAGCCTGCCTTTATTTACATAGGGGTTCAATAAACGCTTGCTGGTGGATTGACTGCAGCTCCCAAGACCAGGTCTAAACAGAAGGATTGTTCAATTCCTGTTCATTGGTCCAGCGTCTCCCTTGTGTCTGCACGTGTCAGGTGTGGGTACAGCACAGCTCAACCTACACATAGGAGAAAACTGCGAGGCTTTCTTGCCAGTACTCCATACCCTGGTATCTCAGACTCTTAAAATGCAAAGATTCAAATCAGCCAATGGAAAAATGGTCTGGGTCATCCAGGTCTTTTGAAAAGAAACGGTATTATAAACTCTTATCTTACTGCTTGTTTATGCTGATTTTTGATATTTGGTTTAACTAACAGAACCTTGGCAACACTCGCTCAGTCTTTGAACCCAAACTAATTAGAATCCACTGTACTCTCGAGCAAGAACAGACCACCTTCTGATCAAATGAACCTCTGAAACCCCAGGAACAGCATCTGAGCAGCTTTGGCTTCAAGCACGTATTTTCAAAGAGTTAAAAGAAAGCTTATGCTCATTTATTTATAATAAGCATATGCACACAAAAAGGCTTTTTTGAGACTTCATGAAGTAATAAAATTGTGATCACTCATGGACTCAGAATTCTTCCAGCTGTGCACTTCCCAAGAAGACACATTTAAACCCCAGCTCTCTGCACCATCACTGCCTCTAACACATGGGACTTGGCCAATGGTGACTCACACTGGAACACTGCTTGGACATTTAGACGTCACTGACCCAGCAGTGCGGCCACAGACACGGGACCTGATGCATAGAGGCCAGAACTGGAGGCAGCACAGGGCAGTGCCCCCAGCTCCAGAATGGAGGCACCTGGGTTCAAATCCCATCTCCCCACCACCTACCAGTAGTGCAACCTTGCACAAATTATTTAAATTCATCATGGCTACATATCTTCACCTCTTAAACCAGGGGAAATGTTTTTGGACTCAAAGTTGCCATGAGATGATGTATAAAATGCATTTAGCACAGTACCAGCCCCAGAAGGTACCCTAAGGGCTACTCTCTCTAACCTCTCCCCTTCCCTTCTCCCCACCTCCACGGTTGGACAACACCTGCCCTCTGAGCATCTCAGCCCTGCTGGCGGCTGCTGCAAAGGCTCCAAGGTAATCAGAGGTTACTCAGGAAGGTCCAAACTCAGAATAGGCAGTGATGTTCTTGTTCACCAGCCCCACCCTTATTCCTCTCTCTGAGTGAAGCAATGTCCTTAATTTCCTGATGGTTAACTCAGGGATCACGATGAGTTGTTTAAAGCTAGCTAAAGAATCCTCTCCTCCTCCAGAAATCTTAAATACATCCCTTGATCTTTCTGGGAGGGTTTCACGTTGGTCTGGCTTGCTATCTCAGAATCATAAAACACAAGGATCAAACAGGACCTTTCGAATTCAGTACTTGAGTCCCCTCCACATTTCTGCCAAAAGGCTGGACATCCTCTGCTTGGGGTGGAGCACTCACTATCCCCATGGCAGGACATCTCTGTTTACGACAGCTGGGCCCAAATCAGGGACTGGGTGTGAAGGCTGCACTAGGGAGCCTTCTTCCCTGCAGGGACTCTCGTGTCTGTCTCTGAGGCTTTTCCTCTCCAGCCGGCCCCCATGGCTTCAACGGTTCTTCTTAGGACAGGTTTCCAGCTTCTGCTCCTTGGAACAGACTATGCCTTGTTCCTCGTTTTTAAAGTGGGGCACCAACATGTTGGGATGGGCAAATTAGGGGACCTTGTATATTCCTCACCAGGCCTAAGAAATCCAAATTGCAGGAGGGGAGAAATGTTCTTACAGCGTATCCTTCACCAGATCTTCCACTCTATCATTTTCGAGTAGACGGCCCCTCCACCCCGCAATACACACACACACACACACACACACACACACACGTTGATTCTTCATGACAAATCTGTGTTATAGCCATCTGGACTCTGATGTTTCGTAATTGGGAATTTTTTTTATAGCTTTAATTATTTCCTCTGTTCTCTTTTCTTTTTTATATACAATGAATCATTCTGTTCCTGAGAGAAGAAAATAAAAAGATTTTTGAAAGTTATGGCTGTAATTTCAATAGAAGGAGATTGGGCTTTGAGGAATACGAGCATTTGTTGTCTTTTCTGAGTCCATTTTTCATCCGCACCGGTTAATGAAGATGTTATTTCTCTCTTACATTTTGGCTGTTAATTTCTGACAAGTGTTTTTTTGGTTACGGCTGATTATATGCCTCTCAGTTCATCCGTCTTTTGTATACTTGATGAAATATTCAGTTCTTGAAAGGATTAGGTTTGATTCACCCCTGGCTGTGATTAATTGTGTTCGTATTTTGGGACCTAATTTATGTTTATATGATTCCTCTAGTGTTTCCATTTTCTTTTCTAATTATCCATTTTCCCCCCATCTTTTTTTCCTGAAATTAGTACTGAATTAGCTTGCCTCTGATTACAGTCTTGGATGCATCCCAAAGAATATTGTTGGACAGCTCCCCATTATCATTTCATTCCACGAATTTTTTGTTTGGTTTTTGCAATAAAGCTTTATTAACCCTCTGTGGATCCTTGTTTTCATTTGCCCAGTCATCTTTGATTAGACGCTGCACCGAGCTCTGGTCAGACGTTGCAGCAGTCACTCCCACAATTTCTTCTACTGCCTGCCAAGTCGAGTTCTTTTTAAAAAGTCAGAATTCCAAGGATTAAAATAAGATCTATGCCTGTGCTGAGGGCCTGATTTGTCTAAGAGGTTCTTCCTCCTTTTCAATAATTCATTTATTTACCATTCTGGTGTGGACTTCCGTTGAGGCAGCTCTGCTGATGGATGTAAACCAATTAGTGTCCCTGTCCTCTTTCCCTTGTAGGTCTTGTCTGGTTCAGAAAGAGAGGTCCTTTCAGAACAGCATCCCCTCTGACGTGGCTCCACAGATGGCCAGCACTCAGCCTCTGCCAGCAGGTCTCTCAGTGGCCCCATCCATCTGAGGCAGGGGGGCCCCAGGTGAAGCTGCTCTGGACTAAGGTTTCTCATCTATCATCAACCAAGCCACCTTTATTTCAAGTCAGCCTGGGATCTCCATTTTACTTCTTGGTAGGTTCTCCTTTCTGATAATTCCCTGCCCCCACCTGCCTATACACACTGACATGCCCCGTCCCACCACATACACATCTACATACAACATGCTGCTACGTGCATGCCACACACCCAATACACCCATCCGTGTGTGAAACACACACACACACACACGCATCTTCTCGTGGAACATCTGGGGCCTCTGCCCCCCCTGAGAGATACTATTTCCTGCTTCAGAGATGATGGGACAAAGGCTCTAGGCCACTGTCAACAAAAGGTCCTCCCACAACTAGCAAAGGCTCAGCTGGTCAGCAACCCCCGGGGGGCAGACTGCTCAAACTATTCTGACCAGGACGCCTCTGCTCCCCTTGTCTGCCAAGGTGAGCGCGGAAAAGGCATTGCTCCAATGAGGAACTTCATGCTTCTCCACAGCCTCCCAGATCCCAGAACCCTTGGCCATGAAATTCTCACACAGATAAAGTAATAATCTCTCTTCCCTCTTGAAAGAAGAACCAGAAGCCCAACTCCACGCTGCCTGACCCTCTTGTGAGGACACACCTGGGGTTCGCATCCATGCTGAGCGGTGCAGCGGGAAGGGCTGCAGGCCCTCAGCCCATGCCCGGGCTCTACAGCCAAGCTGCTTATGCCCTGCAGTCTCGCTTTGCCCAAGCCTTGAGGTGACCTGAGGGTGGCCCAGGAAGATGAATCGGCCCAGCAGTGATCTGGGCCTAGCTGTCTGGCCTTGTGGACACTGGTGATGGGTCCTCAATGCCATGCCTTCCAAAATGAATGAGGCCATCTCTTGGTCGTGTGAAGAGCTGCTATAGCCTCCAGGAAGCGACTCCAGTTGGCTGTGCACCACACCACCCCCACCAGCAGGCTTGCCCTGGGAACCTCTAGGGCCAGATGCAAAAAGGATGCACAGAGGGGAGGGAACAGAACCAGCCTTCTGCGGGCAGTACCCAGCAGGTGCCCTCTGCAGAGTAGACAAACCAGCCCTGAAGGCAGCTTCACCAAAGCTCCTTGTTGGCCAGGGGGGAGCCTGTTCGAAATCTTAAAACACCACTAAAGTGTCTAGAAGGAACAAAATCCTACAGAAGGCTTTGAGCAGAGCAGCCCAGATCTGTTAGCACCGCACCCTCGCGTTTTCTAGCTAGTCCTTCAACAGCAAGAGAACAGCAATGCTGTTTACTGGTTGGTACCAGACACCACACTAAATTGTTCTGAATGGCTTGGGGAGAAACACACCCCCCTTTCGACTCCCTTTTGATCCTTCTAATTACCTTACAGGAGAAAGTCTTGGTTTGGGTGTGGTATTTCTTTAACACCTCTTGAACATTTAGTACTCAAAATCAAGAAAATAGGCTTTAGATTTTAGATAAAATTTAATATCATTTTTTTCATTTGATTCATTTTGACCGTTGCCTTCCATTTTTTGCATCCATCCAATTTTTCATGTACTAGATCAGCGATTTTCAACCAGTGGGGCACAGGAGGCACACTGGTGTGCCGAAAGAATGTTTAAAACACGCAATACCTGACTATTTACTCAGAGGCACTGACCTCTTTTCCCTTAGATTGTCAAATAAATTAAAAAATGACAACAGCTGGCACAATAGCCGTCTGGTGAGAATGAATCAAAATTATACCTATTTTTTTGTCAGATCAGCAAAACATATTTTTTGGTGTGCCACAGAATTTTAGTAATTAGTTTATGTGTGCCAAGAGATGAAAAATACTGAAAATCACTGTCCTGGACTGATTTGAACTCTTTTTTTTAACAAAGAAATGCACTTAAATTTTTAAAAATTGAGTCAACAATGGTACAGATTGTAAGCCCATATGGCAAAAATTCATCAAGGTGGTTGGTATATGAACGACAGAAGTTCAGAAAACACTGGGCTACATGGCACTGGAGGTCCCTTCTGCCCTTAGCATTGGACTCCTGAGTAGCAACACTGCCTGTCCCTATAATCACAATTGTCACGAAGAGGCCACCAAGTCCTCCCTGCCCACCAGCTGTCTGGAAGCCAGAAGAAGTCACAGCGGAGAGAACCCTATGCCCAGGAGCTCAGCCCCGAGCCCTGCTGGCTCACCTGGCGTTCACTGAGGAGCTCACCTCTCTAGTGGCTAATGATGATGCCATCCCCTTGGGTCATCTCTCTCCATCAACCCAATGATTTTTAATTCATAAGGTTCCCAGCCTCTCTCTGTTCTTCAGTAATCTGAATAAGAGCTGCCAACTATTCCTGCCCCACATCTGGCTGATTCTTCATTAAGGGAACAGCAAAGTTAAGCTTGGAAGAAGGAAAATGAATTATTCAGAATAGCTAATTTCATCTGAGCCATTTCCTAAGAAATTGCTTGAAGAACAACCTAAAGCTTGTCCTTAATTCATGGTATACAAACATCCCTCAGGAAGATAAGTGCAGACAGGACCAGAAGTTTCTCCAGGAAGTCCCAGCCTCGGCCCCCAAGGCATCCTCCACAGGGGCGTGAAAGACTCATTGCTCAGGGCCCACCATGGCCACTGCCGGAAGGGCTGGGGGTAACCTCCACCCAGAGGCACGCCCCTGGGACTGCGTGTGATTCACCCCAACTTCATCTGGTGGCACTGGGGGCTCAGTGGGGAGGACGCCTATTGCTGAAGGGAAGGAGGAAGGTCTGGAGCAGACCTTACCTGACTCCCTACCTCAATGGTGACACTGTCAGACCTGGCACAGCCTCCCCAGGGCCCCCAGGTAATGAGGTTATACCGTGGGTATGAGAGGCTGCAGGTAACACAGTCCCCAGCCCCCTACAATGAAGCCACTCTCCTCTCCCACCCAGGAAAGCACATGTGAGTGAGGGAGTTGTTACAGAGAATAAACCTGAAGCCCTATAATCTGTTAAAGAAGTAAATTATTCACAGACATGGGTCCTTTGTCAATAGTAGCGATTTTCTTGTAGTCTAGCTCTGGAATGATGGTGACCCTGTTTCTGGAGTCAGTGCCTCAGGAAGGTTGGTGTGAAGTGCACTCAGGTGACTGGTGGAATGTGAAGGCCTGAGGGCGAGAGGACAAGGAGAGGTTCCCTAAAGGGAAGGAACCCTGGGCTGGCCCTGCTCCTGGAAGTTCATGGCGCCCGTTACTGTGTTGATTTCTGCCCCATAGAGAAAGGACCAGCCCCTCTGATATTGAGCCATTGCTATCTTTGCTGGGCAGCACTCCCATCCAAAGCTAAGGTTCTCCAGGCATCCCGTCCGTGATGTGACATTCTCGGCCCACAAAGGAGCCGAGACCACATGATCGGCAGAATTTGGACCCATGTGCCCAGCAAGAATCCACACCTATTGCCAGGACCATGACCCCACATCTGCCATCTGACTCTGCTGTCTTCTCAGGGTGGCTCCATCTGAGCATGGAACAGGGGCTGGGCCTCATTCAGTGGACTCACAGGTACCAAGCCCCGTGGTACCAAGTCCCACGCAGGCCAGGGGTCAGATGGTGAGGAGTTGACGTTGAATGAAATACACACCAGGCCTCAGGGAGCTCAGAGTACAGTGGGAGAAACAGGACCACAGGCAAAAATTGATTCCACTCTGAAAAGACCAGCAATGCACATGGGAGCATGTAACCCACGAGGGGTGATGGAGCTGCCAGGGAAGGTCTGCTAGAACCTGCTCTGCTTCCCAGCCCAGCATTTACAGCTCCTGTGTTTTGTAAGAGCACCCGATTCTGTCCTGGTAAAATATTCCCTCCTACTTTCAATCCACTGGATTCAGCCAAGCTTATACCCTCCCTATGCTGCCCTGCCCCAGGCGACCGCCCCCAGCCACAACCATCAGTTGGTTTCCTGACCCAAACCAGCCTATAGAGCCTCTGCCTAGGACCTTTTGCTGGCACTGCTATGGAGATTCACACTGTCTGCATTTGAAGCCTGAGCTGGTGGGCGGCCACCTTTGCCACCACCTGGGGGGCCTACCTAAGGATGAAGCTGACAGAGAAGACAGCAGAGCCATGAGATGGGAGAGACCAGGTCTTGCTGTCGCTTGAGCACCTGGATCCAGAAAGCATGTTACTTCTCAGTTTTATGCATCAATAAATTCTCTTTTCCTTTAAAGTATTTTGTGCTGTACTCCCATCACTTGCAAGCCTACAAAGGCTGGACAGGAAACTGCAAATAAAGAGAGATGGAGGGAGAAGAAAGGGCATTTTGGAGACATGCAGGCAAAGACACGGAGCCCAGCACCAGCCTGGGTGGGGTCTGGAAACAGCATGGCCAGTCAGCCCTGGGAGACTGTCCTGGAGGTTGGTGAGGAGGGAGCAGAGCAAGATGGCCTAGAAACATGGGCAAGGCATAGCCCCAGAGGACTTGGGGGCCTGACTCCTCTCCTGTGAATACGCCCAGGGACAGGACTGTGGCCCATCTGTCATCTCTTTCCCAGCCCCCTGCCTAGCACAGAGCTTAGTGCACATCTCTTTATGTGGAAGCTGGATTTATGAACTGAAGGTTCTGAAGCGGGAAGATGACAAGACTAGGTGAGCCGTTTTCGAAAGCTCCCTCTGCAGGCCATGGGGAGGGCGGCACAGAGGAGGCCCGGCAGGGTGCTGGGAGGCTGGGTGGGGGCGGAGGCACCAGTCTCCAATCCAGCAGGAGGTGACAAGGCTCTAAAGAGGCCCTGTGGCCACTTCCCTGACCTGTTCCATTTTGGATGTGTTTAAAATTTTTACTTTAAAGACCTGGATGAAAAATAAGCACTTGGGAAGTAGAAAAAAACTAGGTAAACATAATAATCATCTCACTTAGGTACAGTGATCTATGGTGTTTCAAGCCCATTCACAAACATTAGCTCATCACCACGTTGAGAGGTGGTTATTATCCACATTTTATCCATGTGGAATCAAAAGCTCAGACGTGCTGAGTAACTTCCTGTGGCTGTGGCGGCATCAATGGGGAAAACAGGTCTGCAGTGCCATGCTGCCCCGGCCTCCCTGGGGTCCCCTGAAGGCCATCAGCCCTCACGCACTGCAGTTCCATACATGCTGCTGCCTCCCACAGGAAACCCGGGGGCGAGTCCTCTCCCTGCTGCCCGCGTGCACCCATCTCCACTGCCGAAGTGCCTCCATCTGCCCAAACTCCCCCTCCCAGCTGGCCTTCTGCGCCCCTCTGCCAGCCAACAGAAAGCCCTGGTGAGCTTACCAGGCGGGCAGGTCAGCTGTTCCTGGCTGATTCAAATGGAAAGGGATCAGGGACAACACTCAACTTCTCCCCCAGAGCCAGAAGAGACACATGCCGGAGTCTGCGCCAAGCTGCCCTGCTTCCTTGCCTTGCATAACCCGAGGCTCTGTCCAGGTGCCAGCAAGCACCATGGGAGAACAAGCCTTTGGGAGATGAGTTCCTAAGGATGCCAGGAGCCAAGCTCTGGGCAGCACCCCAGAATTGATGCAAAAGCCTTGCCTGCTGCTCCCAAGCCCCAGTCAGGCAAAGATGAGAAAAAGGAGGGAAGTAGATTATCTTCTTTAGACGGGATCAGAAACCCGGAGCTCGGGGGAGGGCACAGCAATGCAAGCTCAGTCTGCTACTCAGATGAGCAGAGGAAGGGGCTTGGCAATGACTGCAGAGCAGGAGCCTACACTCTATAAATAGGCCGTCGGGTAACTACTATAATGAACACAGCCCACACGTTGATTGGGATTGCTCCTGAAAATTCTCCAGCAAGAAGAAAGCAGAAGGTGTCTCCACATCAGGAGTGACTTCCATGCTTTCTGGTCAGGGGTGGAGAATCGTGGTGTGCCCACAAGGTACACATGGCATTCAACACAAGTCTCATCAGGTCATCCAGCCCTGCCTGCTGCCTCCTGGATCCAAAGACCCACAATTCCAATGCTTCCCACAGACATTTAGGAGAGCAGAGGGAGTGGTGTGTCATGTTTTAAAAATCTGTTGCTAGTATTTAAAAACTCAAGATTTCACATAAAAATCCAAATTTCTGGATCACAGTCAGGAATATTATAAGATCTTGCAGTGCTCTCTCCTGCTGGAGGAGAGTGGCAGGGCCGAAGAGTTATCCTGCGGTCTCCCTGGTGGCACCGCCTGCCCAGCCCTGTGGATGTAAGTTTCCACCCCAGAACCAGTCCACGGAGACAGCTGACTTTCTGCCTCTATCAAAGTTTTTCTGGTCTCTCCTTGGAACTTCTCAGGCCAACCTGAGTGACAAACCACTGCCCAATGACTTCCTAACAGTAGCTACTCTGCCAAACTGGAATCTGAGCCTGAATGGAGAGATACCACCTTCTTGTTCATGTTTATTTCTGTTCTTCAACCCACACTGGAGGCCCCTCCATTGCCCTTAAACCCACCCCAACCACCCCTCCTCAGGGATGTCCCAGGAGACAGTCTGCGGGCCCAGAAAGCATGACAGGGCCACTGGTAATGTGCAACACTGTGATTGTCTGGCTTCTCCAGAAGGGCAGCAGGCAGGGATGGGGGTTCCATTGAATTAAAGGGAAGGACTATCTCCTGGTTGCATGATAGGCAGCTCCAAGGAGAAACTTGTGAATTGACAACAGCATATAACAAGTCCCCACTGCCATATTTCCTCAATAAATATATACACTATTACCGCCGAGATGCAGACAGATAAAAAGACAATGACTGTGGCTGGCTATTAAAATACAGATCAATTCAGTACAAATCCCCAAACCATCTGGGTGGCTCAGATATAGCATATATACCTGAAAAGTTATCTCTTACTTGGGTAAGCCTGGGGTAAATTAGGTTTTAAGGGTAGTCTAAATTACAGATCCTTTATCACTCTCAGAGCAGTGAGATGTTTGGACCAAGGAGCATAAGGGAACCAGAACAGAGGAGAAATCATTGCTTATCCCACTCACTCTGGAGCATACTCTCCTTATGCAGCTCATCCACCCTCCCTCCCTCCCTCATCTCTCCCTCTCTTTTTTTTAAATTTATCTTTATTGTTGAAAGTATTATAGATATCCCCCTTTCTTTTCCCCATTGATTCCCTCCACCCCACATCCGCACCCCCCCCCCCAGGCCTTCAACCACACTACTGTCTGTGTCCATAGGTTATGCATATCTACATATAATTTCTTTGGTTAATCCCTCCCCACCCATCCACCCCCCCCCCACCTTCTCACTCAGATGCATCAGTCTGTTCCTCTCTGCTTTTTTGTCCCTTGTGTATGAGTTTGTTCATGTTCTCAATCTCTGTCATGGCATGGGTAGATAGGCTGGCATAATTTTAACTTAATGGTTCAAGTTTAAGGGTCTATGTTGAGATAGAAAATTCCAGGTGATATGTCAAGTACCTAGAAATGTCACTTTGGGAATTCTCGCTCAAACGTGAGCCATGTTAGGTTCATGAGACGTTTCCCAGTTCATCCCTGCCCCTGTCCACAGTACCCTGAGTTGACCATTCAGTAATTTGTCCACTCAGCAAATGTCTGCTGGGTTCCCTCAGGATGCCAGGCCCAGAGCTAGTCAAAGGATTCCAAGAAAAATAGCATGGCCCCTGCCTCATGGGACACCCAGTGGGTGACGGATGCACACAGGGATATTCTCTCAGTGCCGTGTTATGAGTACCATGATGGAGGGGGGCACTAAGGTATTCACCTGTCATTCTAATTTATGGAAAGACATTGAAGGGCCTTAAGCAGGGAGTGACATGATCACTCATGTAATTGAGTAAATTAGATGTCAAGAAAGCACAGTTCTGTCCACAATATGGTTAGTTGGATTGTTATATACAACTGGCAGCCCCCGTTCTAGCTTTGCTTTATTTATTGGAAATCTGTGGTGTGTAATGTAATAGGTTGGTCATAAAAACGTCTAATCGCTACATGTGAAATAGCCATGTCTTTCAGCTTTGCATGAAAATGGCAAATTTTGTTTAATGTTCCAGACTCCTTTACAGCTTGATTAATTGCACCAGATCCAAATGATAAGGAATGGAAGAGGTAATGGGAGAGAGAATTGAGACACTGTTAGCAAAAGTCCTCTCCCTCAATGGGAATTATCTTTCAGACGTGCTTACAAGGGCCGTGGTAGACCATGTCAAGGCTACTTTATGAGGCATCCCAGAGCCCTCTGAATCGGTGGGATCACTGGTCTTAAGGAGGAAAAACTGTACCCTAAACCTCAGCATCTTTTGTCAATTGTGAGAGGTCATCTTTTCTTCTCAAGTGTCAGGATCAGAACAAGCAGAATGCACCAGGGGGAAAATGGAGGGGTAGGACAGCACCAGAAAGGAAAGGATTTTGCAGTATCAGGTGTCCCCTTCACATGGGGAATAAGAGCTGATACAGGCCTCAGAGGTGGACGGAAGGGCAATTTGGTAGCCCCTGTGTCACCACATGGAAACACAGCATCCAGTTCTTGCTGCCGAATAGCTACCCACCTAGCTCCATTCGAGTGCCTCCGCACTTCTCTTTTCTCAGACCCTTGGTTGCTTGATGCAATTAACTGTATTAATTCCCCTAAGCAGGCTGCCTGCTGGCCATCACTGGGTCACACTGATGTGGTCCCGGTGAGGATAACCCAGAACTTTAGACCAGCCACTAATCATTCCATCTCCCCAAGCCCCCTGCCCCCCACAGTCACACTTGCTCCCTCACCTGCAGCTGCTGGGATAATGATGATGGTCATTGTAAACTCCAGAGTCCAGACACAGTAACCCCTCCACAGGAAGACCATAAGCCAGGAACGCTTGCCCAGGGAATCCCACACTCTGATTTTTGGAGGCAGCACCCAGGTAGGTTTGTCTGGGAAAGGTAGCATGGTTTTGGAGAAGAGTATTGGGTCAAGACAAAACTGGGTTTCAACTTCATTTCTGCCACTTACAAGCTTGGATGACTTTAAGCAAGATCAGTGACACCTTCAAACTTCAACTTCTGGTAAAACTGAGCAAATGAAACCTACTTTGCTAGGTTATTATTGAAATTGGAAAAGCATTTGTTCATGAATTCACTCAATAAATATTTATGGAGAGCCTACTATGTCCCTGGCACTGTGAATAGCCCTGTTGAGAGCCAAACCCACACACCAAATGGTTCCTGCTCCGGTGAAGTCTACACCCCAGTGCGTGTAAACAAATAAGATAATTTCAGATAACTGCAACTACTTTATATGATAAAGAGCGATGCTATGATAAGGAACAGCAAGGGGTGTTATTTAACTAAGGTGAGCTCTTTTCCAAGAGGACATATAGTCATTTAGTGGAACCTGACTGATGAGAAGGAGCCAGTCCTGAAAAGCCCAGAAGGAAACCATTCCAGGCAGACGAAACAGTAACTGCAAAGGCCTTGAACTAGGAACAAGTGTGCTCCCAGTTGTTAGCACCAGGATAGTCAGTACAGCCTGGAGAGGACTGAAGAGGAGGCAAGGATGCAGAGGTGGGCAAAGGTCAGAGCACGTTTGGACCTGAGGGCCATGGCACAAAGTGGGGGCTTTATGTTAAGCGTGATGAGAAGGCATGGGGAGGCTTTGGGTTGGAGAAGGACACTATCCGACTTAGAGTTAGGATGGGTGAGAAGGGACCTGGAAGCAGGGATGTCTGTGGGTTAGGAGGCAAAAGATGATTGGGGGATTAGAACCAGGTGGTAGAGGAAAGTGGATGGATCCAGGAGGTGACTTAGAACAACCAGCAGGGTCTGTGGGCAGACAAGCAGAGGGCCATGAGGGTACAGGGTGAATTAAAGATGAACCAGGTAGATCATAGAGCCATTTCTTGTGGTGCAAACACTAAGAGAGGAGTGGCTCTGTTTGGGCATGCTATCACTAAGGAGCCTGTCAGCCACTCCAGGGGAGAGACTGGGCTGAAAATAAGTTAGGAGGTCATCAGTGTCTAGAAATTTAAAGTCCCAAAATTGGTTGACCTCACCTAGGGAGCCCTGGAATATGAAATGCAGTGCACACAATAAATGAAAGCAATAATAATTATCATAAATAATAAATAATGAATACAGTGAGGTGGCAGACTGACACCCCCACACCTGCATGATCTGTCCCTGGCAACTGAATCCACTTTGAATAAAGGACCCTGAGAACTTCGGAGCTTAGCACCTTGGCCCCCACCCCAGTGCCAGCGTCTGGGGACCTCAACTCCTGAATTCCTCACTCTCTCATCCCAGCCAATCCCCCAGTCCAGAGAATTGGCCAAATTGACTCATTTATTGCTGAAATTATGAAAGGTACCCCCCTGCCTAGACCCAGGGGCACGTGCGCAATCACAGCAAGGAAGCGGGCAATGTTATAAATAAGTGATAGCCTCCTTGTTAGGCCCTGAGCTGTAGTCATTACCCAGCTCCACTCGTTCCCTGAGCTGCAGCTGGTTTAAAATCGTTATCCGATATTATTTTAGTAAATAGGTATTCCTATGGCCTCCGCTTTTCTGACCTCTGCTTCATTATTAAGCTGAGGCCTTTCTTACCATGCAGTAACCCACAGTGAAGGGTCATAAGCCAGCCATCCCGGGGACAGGAGGGGTCCAAGCTAGTGGAGGAGCAGCGGCCGGTCTGTGTGAGCACCAAGAGCGGGCTGGGAGGAAAAGACAGAGCTCTGGGACCTGTTCTGCCACTGTTGCACCATATAAACAAGGTGAACTGCGTAACTTCTGTGAATATCAGTTTCCAGAGCTGAAACCAGGGAGACGTGGCCAAGGGAGCTGATATTTACTCTGTACTGGGAACTTGGAGATTCTCACTCCCTTTGATCCTCACAACAGTCTGTGAGGTAGCTATCCCTGTGCCCATTTTATTAATGAGGCTCCTGAGACCTGCTCTGCCTAGGGCTGGGGTTTTCTGAAACTGGCTTGTCTCAGTACATTAGAGCTGATGTCAGGCAGTCCCTGGAGCATTAGATGGTGCCAGTCTCTGCCTGAGATTTTGAATCCAGTGGGATTCAAAAACTTTCATGCCTACTTGGGTACTTGGGGAAAGAGGTCAGTGCCCTCCTGGCTTTCCTGGGTAGGCAGCCCCTTCTGAATATACTCCCCAGGTGACCCAAGGGGGACACTCCTGTGTGCGAGCTAGGGCTAACCCTGCTTTCCTCTGCCACCTGGGGCAGGGAATGGCATCCTCTCTTTCCCACCCAAGCCGTGATGAAATACATGACTGTGGGCAGGCAGGAGCTATGCTTCCTGACATTCCCATCCTGTGGCCATGAACTCTGCCTGGGTATCTTCTTGGCTCAGGTCGGATGCCCACAGATTCTGACCATCAGTCTGCGTGTGGACTGAGGTCATTTTGTTTCTCTCTGGGCTGTGGGCTCTCCTCAGGGAGGCCACCGCTCCCCTTCTCTCTTGCCCATCCCATGCAGGTCCAGTTCACTCTCCCAAGATCCATCCCAACTGCCCACCCATGCCAGTCATCAGAGAGCAAACTTGGGCAGTGGAACTCTCTTTAATGGCCTCATCTGATTTGCCTGCTTTACCTACTATTTGTACTCACTCTGTCAAATGCCCACAACCCTGAGGCAACTCAGCGAGATCCTTGCACTTGTGCCCCGCGAGTTAACTAGAATGCTTACCCAGAGTCTGCTGTGGTTTGTTCCCACACCTGTTTGCTGGTTGTATTTGTTATTAAATACACTTCATTTCATTAAATATTAATAAACCAAAGAAGTGAGAATGTGAAGCAAAAGAGCTGCTGCTTCTATGACATTAAGATGAATGCTTTGAAAAGACACAACAAATGCAAGTTGCTAAAAAAATCGCTCACTTTTTGGACAGGGTAAGACAATGCTAAAAGATCAGAAACAAAATCTCGCACAAAACCTAGCAGACTTTTTGCACTCAAACTGCTTTAGAGTCTTAAAGTTTTCACCCCATTAAAAGAGACCAGAGGTGGACATCATCGAGGATGCGTTTCAGATGGTGAGAGGGGAGTGGCCTTCAAGCACTCGGCAACCTCAGTGAGGGGTTCAGGGTCAGCCACAGGCTCAGCCCTCCCAGAGTCTATCCAAGGGCTCTTCCTAGGAGTCCAGAAACAAAGACTTTTGTTCTTATTTCCCAGTGCATTCATCCTAAAAGGCTGTAGTCCCAGGAGCTGCCCACAGCCATCTTGATGACATCACGCTCTCATCAGAGAAAGAGACTGTGAGAATGGCGCCAACCCAAAGGAAGTTGTCACCAAGGGGAACAGAGAGACCAGGTCCATGGCACTGTCTGACCTTCCTGGTCCACTAGGAAAGTTAATAACTCCCTGATTGCTTAAGCCAAGTTGGGTTGGGCTTCCTATCACCTGCCCAGCTTTTTCTCCCTTGAGAACTCCTTTCAGTCCTGCTTTCTAGATGACTGCTCCTTCTCCACCACCAAAGCTCACACTGCATAATATATCTTATCCTTCCAACAGCCCTGTGAGGTAAGTACCACAGTAAGGAAGCTGAGGCGTAGAGATGGTAAGTGACTTACTCAAGACTATGCAACTTGTAAGAGGCAGAGGCAGGATTTGAACCCATCTAATTACTCCTCTGGTGAGAGTTCATTAAACCCTGGAGGCCCACGGCCTCAAATGCAGAGTGGCTGCTCAGTGGCATATGACAGTGTTTGGCACACGTGACAGCAGGCCTCCTCTGTGGATTCGTTATTTTCCCACCAGGAGGTCCCATTTTGTGTCTTATCCAAACATCTGTTATTGAATAGGCCACAGGTATATCACATCTAACAGTTTACCAGTCCATTCCTCCACTATTTGGTAAACAACTTGAAAACAAGAATATGTTTTATTTCTATTTGTATCCCCAGGACCTGACACATAGTAGGTGCTCAATAAATGTCTACTGAACTCAACTGTGCAATTCAGACCCGTACTCTATATTTCACTTCTCAAGCCCTCCAAGATGCCTTCTCCCTTCCAAGACCAGCTTTTCCATGGATCTCCCTCAGATGTGTCTGGAGGTTAACACCAGCCCTCTGGTGGCACAGGCACTGTATTTCCTCCCCCATCTCACCCTCCACATCCATTTCCCTTCTTGGTAAGACGTAAGAACCTCCATATTCCTTGTAATCTTCATGGCACATTACAGCTGCAGCACTTGAGAGGCAGTTTATTTTCTCCAAAGTACTCACCATAATGAGGGTAAATTACCACCCAGTGGGCAGTGGCGCCTTTGCGTGTGGCCTTGGGGTCCAAACAGCTGAGCTTAACACACCGGGTTATTACTTGATGAAAAATGGTAAGCGTCTCCTCTCAGTTATGCTTTTTAAGTTAAAATATAACTCCTTGTTAAAACAGCCAAGCTAGAGAGCCTAAGTAGCATTAATCATGTCCACATTTTAAAATCTGATACATAATTTAAGATCAAGAGGCAAAGAAAGATAAGCACTTAAGTACAATTTGTTATCTTTTCATTAAGCCTTAACTCATCAATCTATGACTCATCTAACCCTAGATTTCTCCCCTGGCTGCAGTGGTATCCCTCCTTCAAATCGCCCTGAACTCCATGCTTAGAAATGAAGTCTTTACCTGCTGTCCTGCAGGTGCACCCTCTGCTGGTTCCAATTCTCCTTTAGTTCCCCCAGCTCTTTTTCCACTACAGGCTGGAGGGACCATTGGTGCCAAAGCCCATGGGAAAGGGACACCAGCATTCATGATCAGAAGCCCTGGGAGACCAGCCTACTCTCCACTCAACCTCATCTTGTCACTCTCAGCACAGGACCCAATGAGAAGGGACATGGTACTACACGCCCCAATCGAGCAATCCCCAAGACGGCTTGTGTCTTTGATCACCTACTTTCTTCTGTACTCCCTCTTATATGATTTCATTCATCCCTTCCTATAAATGACTCACCCTCATCTTTTGCATCTATGAAGTGTAGGCCAAAATCTTGAACTCAGTCCCAGGTTTGGGATTAACTACCAGGGGAAAAGAATTGGGGTCGAGGGAGATGGAGAGTGGGATGCTCCACCCCCATCACCACATCCAATTTGAATGTCCCATCCTGAATTAATTAAGCATCTTTTCCCCAAAGCTTCCCACCACCAGGCTTGAAGCCGGAGTCATGTCTGTTTTCTTACCTCTGGCATCGAGTCAGGTTCTGAAGCCTATTGTTTCCTCCTTCCCAAGGCCACTGGCACCTCTCACTCCCTTTCACCTGTTCCTCCAAGCCCAGGCCTTGGGCTGCTCCCTGAAGCTGCTACAGCAGCTTCCTACCCAGTCCCCACCCAGCTCCTGCTCACTCCATCTCGACTGCCCAGCACTTCCCGATTAATTTCACAGGGCCCCACCGAGATCACACGATTCTCTTTACTGACCACTGTCCGGTGTTGATTCTGTTATCTGAGCGGTGGGGTGTTGGGTAAAACAAAGGCAGAAAATGAAAGGGAGAGTAAGATCCTCACCTGCCAAAATAACTAAATAAATACACAACTTGGAAAGACATCAACACATGGTGTTTTCAGAGGGAGACAGATCTCTGTCCAGCTAAAATCAACTGTAACTGAATTAAAGGTATTCATAAGGCTGATGAAGGGATGTGCCCCACAGGGGGGGACTGGTCACGCTCAGAGAATTATAAAAAATTTCTCACAGGCAATTAAGCATGGCCCTCCCAGCATTGCCCCCACCCCAATACATTCTCAGTGGAGGATCAGCCCCCAGATAACCACATCAGGGCTCTTGTTCCATAGCCTCAGGCTGGCCCACATAGCTCATATTCCTGCCTGCCAAAGGCCTTCTGCCCCTTTGGAGTTGCCTGAAGGAGAGGGTATACTGGCCAGAGCCTGGGTCTGCTCCCCTTGGCAGTTCTGTTCCAAGGGTAAGAAACACATGGGACCTCATCCACATATGAGTGCCTGGGAACCTGGAGTATGTGGCTCTGCCCTAGAAAGATGGATCTGTCCTCCATGTGCTGATGAAAACAAATTTCCAAGTCTACAGTGTTACCATCAAGCTCCCCATTGTGATGAAGTGCCTGGGCAAGTGTTGCCCTTTGGTGAGCTAGCTGAATACCCTGCCAGCTCCAGGGATCCTCCTCAGCATTGGAAACCTGAAATCTAACTAGCAGGGGCTTTGGAGTAAACAGACCAGGCCACACCTCTATCCTCAGCTCTACCTCCACACCACCCCCACCCAGCAGCAGCCAACTCCTCAAGACATCTGCCCAGATGGCCCTGGGATCTTAGGAGCCTCACAGAGCTTGACCATCAGGCTGGGCAGCAGTCAGCAAGCAGGTCCTGGGTATGAGATGTGGTTCCTGCCTGTGGGAAATTTTCCTGAGTCAGGGCCTCTACAGTTTAGCCGCGAGAAGTAAAAAGCCCCACTTGGTCCAGCCATCAGCAGCTGACTCTCCTTGGGTGACGCTTTCTTTCCCGCATGATTGCATTCAAAATTTAAAACTCCGAAAAAGTTCAGTTTCTAACTCATTCTTACCATACCATCCACACATGATATCCAGACAGAGGAAAGGATGGAGGAGGGAGACGGAGGCATTTCGCTCTCCAGCTTCCAGTTCTCTCTGTCCCAGCTTCTTGACCAGTCCGGGGTTGGTCTTGACTGAGACTCACGCGGGAAGACGGGCGGGCGGACACTGCTCACCTTCCACTCGGGCATGGGGCTGCCCTTGGTTCTGCCTTAGGTCAGAGTGACTCCATTCCTTCCCCATTAACTACCTCAGAGTCCTTCTTTTTAACAGGTCCCAGTGAGAAGTCTCTTCCCAGCCTTCTCCAGGTAAGTTTGTCGTAGTCTTACCTTAGCCTTCCTTCATGCATGTTATGTTGGACCATGTGAAATTGCCAATATTCAAGCATTTTGACCTATAAAATGGTAATTACATATGGTTCAATCCACTATAAGTACGCATAAATATAGTCTAATTATCCACTTCTTTATTCAAAAGGTAGCATATTAAACACCATTTTGCAACTTGCTTGCTTGACTTTATATATCTTGGCAATCTTTCCAAGTCTAGTTATTGAGAGCTTCCCACCCCCACCCCCTTTTTTAACAGCTGCAGAGTATTTTTCCATCAGATATGCATCTAATCCTAAAATGATGGACACTTGAGTTGTTTCCAGTCTTTTACTGTTATAAACAATAGAGCAAAGAATTATCCTGAACATCATTTTGCACAAGTATATCTGTGAGATAAATTCCTAGAAATGGAATGTCAGGGTCAATGGGTATATGTACTTGCAAGTTTGGCAGATATTGCCAAAAGGCCCTCATTACGGATGTGCTGATTTACACTCCCACGAAGGATGTATGAGAGCTCCCGGGTCAGTGATTCTTAACATTTTCCTTTAGGTCAGTGTTTTCAAAGTGCAGGTTGTGACTCATTACTGGGCCATAAAAACAGCTTCATGAGTGGCAATCAGTATTTTTTTAATGAAACAGAATAGGGTAGCTTATAATAGAATCAAGAAAAATAAAATAAAAACATCACATTGATTTGCATATAGAGAGGGTAAGTGTTGTTTGGGGTACTTGTTTCAGAGACTGAGACAGATGATATAGATATAGATATAGATATAGATATAGATATAGATATAGATATAGATACGGATGATATAGATACAGAAAACCCTGTGTGAGACAAGGTCAAGATATGTATATTTTTTAAGATTTTTTATTGACTTTTAGAGTGAGAGGGAGGAAGAGGGGGAGAGAGAAACACAGATGTGAGAACAGAATATCCATCGGCTGCCTCCTGCATGCCTCCTACTGGGATTGAGCCCCAAACCAGGACATGTGTCCAGACCAGGAATCGAACTGGCAACCTTTTGGTGCACGGGATGATGTGAGGCACACCAGCCAGGGCACAATATGTATTTTTTATTACAGGTCACAGTCAAAATTTTTTGAAAGCCAGTCTTAGATCTTAGATCTTAAACCTTTTCAAGAATCTGAGGAAAACTAGAAACTTCCCAAAAGATGCACCAACACACAGAGCAGCTCAGTTCTCTGACTCTCGGAGGCCCATGCAAGGACCTCAGGTCTATAGCCTGCCCCAGGCGATGGCTGTGAGCGCTGGAGGGCAGGTCTGTAGGTTGTCTTCCCTCCCACTCTGGCCAGCCTGGCTGGCAGGGAGAGGGCATTCCAGAAACATCTGCTATGCTGAAGAGATGCACAAACCAGTTTCCATGAGCCTTCTAAGGCTCCCTCTTTTTCTCAGCCATGGTGATGCTGTGGTTCTTATGAAAACCAAGCAGAAAGAGCAGGAAAAGGTTTCCTCTCTCCTTGGAGTCACTGCTTTTTTACTCTCAGCCCATGGCTCCATAGAGAAATAGAATTAATAAAGAAAGAGAGGAATGGGGAGGAAGAGGGAGGGAGAGAGGGCAAACTAGAATGAGAGATACCATCAGCCTGGGCCTGAGACAAGGCCAAGGAAAGAGGGAGGGCGGCGGGGACACTCCAGGACAGGAGCCTGTGTGTGCACAGGTCTCCAAACTAACAGAGAAAAGGTGAGCAGGGGAGCTCAGGGAAGGAGACAGCCAGCTGGGTTTCTGGAGTAAAGAATCCTTCCAAGCAGCCATGGGCCCAGGTCTCTGGAAGCCCTCTCCTGAGACTGGGGATCTGAACCCACAGAACAGGGGATTAAAAGAAAGGCGGTGAAGGGAACTCACACAAAAGCAACTAACTGCACGGGGCCCAGAAGAGGGGTGGGTAGAGTCTAATAAACTTGAAAGAGCCCAGAGCTGGGGCTCTGAGTTGCAGCCATTGTCTTTGCTGTTCTTGAGAAAAACAAAACAAGCCCTTTCCTAAAAGCATTTTCCCAGTGAGGGAGCCTTCATCCTGACACCATGAAGACTCTGTGACTTCCCGCAACATTGTCCCCGAGTCCTGCTTCCCCACCACCTGCCTCCTGCATGAAACGAATGTGGCTATGAAATAAAATGCAATTGGATTGTCCACTTTTATTACCTGTGTCCCTGGGTCAAGGTAGGAACACAGACTGGGGTGCAGGGTGAGAATGTCACCCTGGCAGCTCTACCTTTTCTGGCCTCTGCTGTAAATGTGAAGCTGTAAGAAGATTCGGCCTTAGAAAGTGGGAACGATGCTTTGCAAGGGAGGACACACCTAGTTCTTCTATTTCCAGGCTCCGAGGTGAAAGACTAAATTTGAAACATGGTTTCTTTCGCACGTCTGGCTCCAGGAGCCTGGGATAGTAGCTACTACCCCCCGGAACCGGGACTAGTAAAAGACGGTTAAGTCTTTAAAAACCCAACACCAATATTGATTCTCCTTTTACCTAATTACTTCCTTCTTTTGTTCCTGGCAGAGATTGCTGCCACTCCAGAGCATTGGGTTTAAAAGACAAGCACACACGAGACTACTGATTTTCTCCTAAGAACTGGGCTGCTCTTGAAGTGAGCTCATGTCAGGTCAGTGAGGGTCTGGGTGGTGGCCCGGTGGCCCCAGCTCTGCAGGTCGGGAGTGTGCGTGGAAACTGGAGGGCCTCCTTCACACACTGACACTTCGTTCCTATCACCCCAGAGCGCTTCCTTAGAAGAGTGAAATATAAAATCCTGAATGTTTAAGCATTGATGGGTAATTATAAAAATTAGTGGTTGATAAAAAGATAAGTAAAGGTCAATTGCTACCCTTAAAAATCATGCATCCTACACAGGAAAGATGTAACTTGATACTATTTATTAACTTATATACCTTGACTTCTACTGAGGAATTGAGGTGGCTGTGTATATAAGTAATTGCAATAAGATGTGAAACAGGCCAATCAAGGCCAACAGTCAGACTTAGAGGAGCAGCAAGAAGACACGTCTAACTGGGCTTTGGGGAAGCGGTGACCAGGGACATCTTTAAAGAAATATCTTATTACTTCCAGTAATTTACCAGTTAGCTGAGAGACTGGAGTTGCTGACGGAGGGTCCTTTGTACACACAGGCATGGTGGGAGACAAGGGGAGACAGGTAGGACGACCCAGGTGACACGAGGCCATGAATATCAGGGCATCTAGGTCAGAGGGAGCCTGGGACCCACCACAGAGACCCTTGGATCAAAGCCATATACACAGTGATTCTTAGAGCCACACCACCAAGGACAGCCTTGCCATCCAAGGGGAAGGAAAACAGTACCCACAAATGAGTCAAGGTAACTGTCAGACGTGGTGTGTGTGAAGTCCCACGTGTCACCCGCGGCCCTTCTTACACTGAGCCCCTGCCTCTGCCTGTTCTATCTGCACTTGTACCTACTGTGAGCCCCTCTGTCTCCTGGAAGAGCAAGAGGGTCACCAACTGTTCCATGGGGCTCAAGGACTCAGCAAGAGGGATGTCCTGTTCCCAGGGCCCAAACCCAGCCTTCGGCTTCTTGATCTCCAGCCGCCAACAGCCACAGTGGCACGTCCAGCTGGGCCCCCAGCCTCCCCGTGACTAAGGCTGGTGCTTCCCGGCCACTGGGCCTTATTAGCTAATGCTTGTTGGGAGCACTTTAATTAGTACTCTATTTTAATTGATGATATTTTTTAATTGGTGTTTCAATTTAATTAAAGTTTTATTCTAATTGGGTGTCTTTTTATTTGAGCTCGCAAAGTTCGAACCAAAGAGAGAATAATAGCTTACCCAGAAAAATAAATCCATAACCAAATAAGCCATATCCCTGGAGGAAGAGCTGTGGTTAAGACAGGTGTAAGTACATTTTAGGGCTCTAGGGTGACAGACTAAGGACATCCAATGGAGCACACACCTCTGACCTCTCTGGGCCCAACTCAAACCGCTCCTCTTCCCTCCCTGTTGCCCTCCACCCCCAAACCTGCACCAACTACTACTTCCCCAGAGAGCCAGGCGCTTCTCCCAGACTTCAGCCCAGAACTAGACACCTAGGTGATTTTGCCCATGAGCCCCACCACCCATTTTCAACAGCTATAAAAATGCTCAAAAATAATCCACTCTTCAGAGTTTACCAAAAGAAAGAAAAAGCAGTAAGAATATAAGCTAAATACACAATATACTTAGTCCCAGTTTCACAAATCAGGGGAATGGTTAAATATTATACAGCCACTTGGTGGATTATGGCAAAGCCATCAAAAAATGAGGAGTATAGAGATTACATAAAGCAAAGAAAATATTAACAGTAAGTTTGTATGCACCTGGACACAAACTGGAGGAGGAATCACCAAAAAAAAAAAAAAAAATTAACTTAGTGGTTTGGGAACATAAATCATTCTTTTTAAAAAGGGAAAGTCTGGAAATAATGCTTGTTAATGAAATGAATGATTGCTCTTGGGTAGGGAAACTCAAAGTCCTAATAGTGTCGCTGGCAGCCCCATGGGGACAGAGGTCAGGGTCTTGAGACTCAGAGAAAAGATGCTCTGAAGCCTGTGATTGGCTACCATAGACCCCAGCCGAAGGCTTAGTGGGGTCTCAGCCATGGGGTTGGGGGATCAGGCTTCAAGGGCCCCCTATAGATCTCAGGTGTGAGGTCATTGGGCCCAGATTAGGGCCCAGCTAACTTCCAGCAGGATGGCTGGGATGGGGGGGGGGTGCTGCCCAAGGCAAGTTCCCTCATGCCTCTGGTCACCACCCTGAGGCTGTTTGAGAATTTTCTCTGCTGGTTGGTAATCAACCATTATTTGATGAACACCCAGGAGGAATAATTAGAGAGGGAAGGGAGAGAGAAGATACTATACCACACCCTGGGTCAGAGCCTAAAACAGTTCACTAGGAGGCACTGACAAGAAAAGGGACACAAGAAACTGAGAGAAGTCCAGGCTATTTTTCTACTCCTTGGAAAGGGGGGGGGGGGGGAGAACAAACCCTCCAAATCAGGTGAAAGCTCCCCAAATTCCTTTTCCTCTTCCTCCATGGGTCTCAGCTGTGGCCATGCAGGTGGGGAGGACGTCGTGTAAGCACCTGGCCCCACACGTGGCTGTGCAACAGAATGGCTGGGGCGGCCCAAGGACTCCCGCTCACCCAGTGGGAAGGGGTGAGAGTTGTCAATAAGTGCCTCCGAGAGATCTGCTCGGGACAGGCTGGGCTTTGGGGACAGGCTGGGGAAATGTCCTGACCAGAGACTCTGTCTGGCTGGTCTTGACTTGGGCTCTGTTGTTGACTCCACTTCCTCTCCCTGTGCTGCCTCAGTTTCTGCAACAGTCAGACAAGTGAACTTGGCCAGCTCTCAGGGGTCCTTTTATATATATATATCTTTATTGATTTCAGAGAGAAGAAGGGAGAGGGGGAGAGAGATAGAAACATCAATGATGAGAGTCATTGATCAGCTGCCTCCCATACGGCCCCGCTGGGGATCGAGCCTGCAACCCGGGCACGTGCCCTGACCAGGAATCTAACCACGATCTCCTGGAACCTAGGTCGATGCCTAACCACTGAGCCTCGACTGGCCAGGCATCTCAGGGGTCCTTTTAAGTCAACAGTCTATCATTTCATGCTGTTATTTCTAGCAGCCCTTCCCAGCTTTCCTGTGCCCCTTTTGGGAAGTTATTTTTGGGTCAGGTTATATAAGCTCCATGCTTCTCAATTTATGTTGGGGCTGCTCTGTGGGCTGCTGATGGAAACAGATTTTAAATCATCCCTTGCCATGCTGAGTGCAAACACACCATCACTTTTGTGCCTAACAACACCAGCCGTCAGTGACACTCCATATTTAGCAGATGTTCAGTAGTAATTACCTGGACATCAGATACATACTCTGCCTGTTTAATTAGTCAACTACAGTAGCCCCAGATGTCCTTCCACGTGCCACTTCTAGTGCCCACATAAACACATGTAAAGCATCACCTTTGATTTTAACCAGTTAATGGACCAATTGGGCAGTTGGATGGTAATAGGACAGGCTTCTAGAGCCCCAAACAAGGAGTACCTACCACTCCAGCCTATAGTGACATTTTGGAGGTGACAACAATGATAATGATAATATAGATGGGACTATATGGCTTGTTATTAAGAGCAAGAGCAAGTTGTCAGCCTGAAACAGTTCTGCAAAAGTTAGGCAGAGGGCAGGGAAGTTGGCACTCAGTTCCACCCTTGCCTTTCTCTCTTTCTTTCTGCCTCCAACCAGGAACCAGAAGGGCTTTCTTATTTGTGTTCCTGAGTAGGCTCTGGAGCTTCATGGATTAAGAATGCTGTCTATAGTCAGGTCACTTGACTTTGTAATTTGGATCCAACCTTAGTCACTGTATGACCTTGAATACATTATTTGGCTCCTCTCCTCCTCTATGTCATCATCTGTAAAACGAATATAATCCTAATACCACCATCTCATAGAGTTGCTTTGTGGATTGAATGAACACACAGAACACTCAGAAGAGTACCTAGTACCAGGTCAGGGCTCAATAGCATGAGCTATTCCAGTGGAGCAGAAACCTCTCTAGGTGCTGGCCTCTTTTTCCCTTGCTCTGCAGTATATCACATCTCCCCTTCCCCAGGCATTGCTGGTAGAAGAGCTCTAGCGAAATAAACCAGCCTAGAAATACAGAAAAATATATAAGGAGGTATTTCTAAAGTATCATCCCCACTCAATCAAGTGACAGCCCGGTCTGCAACCAGGAGCCATCTTGTTGCTTTAAGGTGACTTCTGAGCTCTTTGCTCAGATGAGTGGTAGGTTTCTCATATGGTACACACCCCCACATTCCTAATACCTCTTAGTTGCCCCTATGTTCTGTTTACAGGTGCAACAGGTGAGCTTCTTCCAGTCTGACTGTGGGATCTAATGGGCACCTGTGAAATTCTTCCAATGTGTTTGAAACGCCATCAAGGACCTGAAGCAAATCTCCCAGAGCAACTGCATCCCAGGGGCAGCAGGGGCAGCTTTCTCTCATCCCAGGTCAGAGCTTTGGCTCCTGGGAGCCCGTCTGGGCTGGGCCCTTCTCTAGCTTTTTCTGCAGGCCTTGCCTCACTCTGGGTTCCAAAGCTTCCCTGGAAGTCTCTGCCTTAAATCTTTTATTTTATTTACAACCCACTCTATTTTAGAATATTTAAGGTAGCTTAACAGGATTATGTAGAATACTGTAAGATATATAAGTAACGAAGTAAAAAATATATATCTCTGTTTTTAAAGTTACCATATACTGTGTGTAACATGGTGAAACTGTTGTGTGAGGATTGTGTATGTGCATGTCCGTGTGTGTGTGCACACCCATGTGTAACATGGAGAGACTGTTATGTGAGGATTGTGCATGTCTGTGTATGTGCACACTTGTGTGTTGTGTGCTCATCCATGTAGAGAAACGAAACAGGTAAGTGAATACACAAGGTGGCAAGGAGGGGGTGGGAATTATAACTGACTTCAGTTTTCTTTACACTTTTTTCTACTTTATTAACTTTCCATACAACATCTATATTTGTTTTGTAATAAGAAAAAAAAAAGCAATAAAGAATCTCTAAAGAAACACAGGTGAGGAAAAAAAGCCAAACCAAGAGTAAAGGCATAAACTGGGGCCCACAGTGCGGCGAAAACAAATATTTTCTATGGCCAAGCCACACGCCTGGAGCTGGATTTGCTACCAGCAGATGAATGAGGAAAATCTGATCAGTTACACGGGTCACGGGGTCCATAGGACATAAACAAAATGATTGCTCAGAAAAGCCCGGCTGTTCTTGATATGGAAGCCTGAAGCAAATGCTTCCCGTGGGTCCCCACAGAGGACACCGTGTAATGCAATGACTGTTGCCAACGACACCTCACAATAAACACCACTGGGAGCTGCACGGGCCTGCTCTTCTAAAGCCCCTCGGCGCAGGCTGATGGCCTCTTGCTAAAGTGCAGTAAACGCAACCCCTTGAGGAGCAGGAACCATGAGGCCGGGTTCACGGTGGGTCTGACTTAATCCACAGAGAGACGTTAAAGAATAAAGACGTGGACATAGATCACCTTTCGGGGAGCCTCCTCCTTCAGTACGGCACCTTCCAAACTCAGCCCAGCTCAGCTCAGTCCCCTAAGAGGTCATCAGGCAGAATCCTCATGCGTCTGTCCCCAAGAGGCTGCAGGCACCGACTCATCCCGACATTTGTTCACTCCACACACATTCACTGAGTACTGGGCACTCTTATCGCACCATTACCGCCAATAATTCCAGATCTGTCTTAACATCCAGAACCCCAAGGCAGCCCCACCCAACATCATCTCAGTGCTTGCAGCCAGGCAAATACCATTCTTCTGCATGGGAGCCTGGGTTACTCTCCAGGGTGAGCACCTGCTTGCACACCAGCAGGATGAACAGTGGGGAGCAGCAGGCTGGGGCAAAGGCTTCTGAGGCTGAGGATGGGCTCATGGGAAGGACTTAAGGATGGATGGGCTCTGGGTCCTGCTTAAGGAGAATGCACTTGGCAGAGATGTGATGTTGCTCCTGTATGGAACACATGTCTTATATTTTCCACCCTTGCTTTAGCTCTGGGTGGGGAGCCCAAGTCTTCTCTTCCTCCCAAAACCTTCTCTTGTCTCCATCCCAATGAGAAGAGGCTGAGAGTATTGCTGGGCCACGGTGCTTCTGGTGGGGAATGGTTACCAACTGTCCATTGACCCCAACCACAGACCTCTCCTCTGAGGCCCAGATCTACATACCCAACCTGCTTTTTGACATTCACCTGCAAGTCTCATAGGCACCTCAAACTCAGAACATTCAAGACCCCCAAACATGGCAGTCTCCCATTCTTTCCTGTTTCAGCAAGGGGCACCACCACCCACTGACTGTAAAAGCCAGGAGTCTGGAAGTCATCTTTGAGGACTCCCTCTCCCCTGCCAACCCATTACTAAAATATGTTGATTTTATCCCCAAAACATGTCTGCTATTTCTTTCTATTTCCAGATCTATTGTGAGAAGCTACCCACACCCGCCACATGAGCTAGGTGCATCTTTAGGAGCACCCACGATCTCCTCTGGCTTTCTCCAGGCTGACCCATGGAGGGTGGGGGCCAGAAGTCACCCAGGGCTGGGAGCACACACCAGCTCTGCAAGTTCTATGATGTGCTTCCCTCCTGTCTCCTCCTCTGACACCACCACCTCCTTGGTAAGCGTGCGTTCCCCTTTTCTTTCTTTTCCCTTTTCTCTCTCACCTCTGTATGCATCTCCTATTCTGTTTCTTTTTCTTTCACTCCTTGGCCTTGGCTATTTCTTTTCTCTCTCTCTTCCCCCAGCTGCACTCTCTTCCTCTTCTTCAGATGTGACAGTCACAGAAACTCAGAGTGAGCAGTTGCCTCACCTGCCCTCCCAACTTTGTGGATGGGAAACATGAGGCTCAGAGGGTAAAGCCACTCACCCCCACTCCCACAGCGCTTGGCAGCAAGGTAAGCCCTGGGGATATCCCAACCCCAGCACAGCACCCCACCCCACTCAGATCTATTTCACTGATTTCCCTTATCCCTGTCTCTTATCTTGTAACAGTGGCCCTCTGCTAAAGACAGGGCCGGTCATTCTTCATACGGCACAAATCGATAATCCGGGTGCTTGGGTATCTCTCTCCCCCCCTCCCCGCAACTCCACATTTACCATTCACGTGAACATCTGCACCCAAATGTCAAAGGAGGGTGGTTTCACCCTCTACAAATTAACTTTTGTGACTTTTCAGACCTCCAGGCCTCTTCCTGGGAAGGCTGGTGCATTCTGTTGCAGTTAGATGCACCTGCAAAAACCCTCTTCAATATCCCATCATTTCACCATGAAAGATTTAGTAAAATACCATGAAGAAGGTACCCAGAGAAGATACGGGGTGTGGGGAGGGGAGGGAATGAAGTGCCTGACCCTCTGCCCTTCTCTCCTGTAACCCCATATGGTCTTGGCACAGGAGGGATGCAGAAATCAAATAACACCTTCGGAACCCATCCAGATTTAGCGGAGCCATCTGTGAAAATGCTGCTTGCCAGGGTGGGCGTGGCAGGGTGCACTGCGGCTGCAGGCTCAGGTCGAGGCAGACGTCCAGAGGGGTGGGGCAGCCAAAAGGAGGAGACCATACAGGAGGACAGAGGTGGGAGGCAGGGGCAGGCAGATGACACCAGATGGCAGTGCACTGTCCTGGTGTGACCACTTAAAACAGGCAGGAAAACATCCCCAAGGTGGGTTAAGTGCACAGCCAACTGCACGGGATGGGGCGGGAAACATAATCTGAATTGGACAGACCCCGTAGACCTGGGGTTCTACTGAAAATCCACCATTAGGCAGAGTTTCAAAGCAGATACTGAGCAAAGACGGATGCATTAAGATCCCAGGCTCATCCTCAGGTCCACACAAGCACGTCAGGACCCCTGATGTGGCTCAGCTCTGAGCATGGATATAGCTACAAAAAAGAAAAAAAGCTACATTTTGTTTTTTCAGACTGTCAACATTTTACACTACTTTATGATTTTTAGCCAATACAACTCATTAAACATGTAACCAAGGGGGTTTAATATTTATACCTTCCCTTATAAGACTTTACAAGTGAACAAACCTCAGATCTGAAACAAACTCCCCTGTCAGGCAGTGAGGAGTGGCCACAGTGCCCATGGGCAGGGCACTGAGAACATGAGCATGGTTTTGCCCCCCTGGTGAACTGGCAGTGGTCCAAGGAGCAAGACTGCAGAAGCCACGAGAAACAGCCCACGTGAACCTCACCGTGCAAACCAATACACAGGGTTCCAGGTGTGCGTCTACCAGGGAGCAGGGCCTGTTGTCAGGAAGGGGTGAGGGGGAGAATGAAAGAAGGGGAAGGGAGAGGAGATGAAGAAGGGAAAATAACCGATGCAGGGGAGGGAGGGAGTTCGAGGAAGAAGGGGGGCAGTGGGAGAGGAAGCGGGGAAGAGAGAGGAGAGAAGGAGCTGGAAGGCAGAATACTGGGGACCCCCTTGGGAAAGAGACCGTGAGGATTGGACAGTGGAGACCCCAAAGGATGCACCTGAAAGGAGTCCCCAGAGACTTCTGTCCCAGGAATACTGTCACTGAGGAGCTGGTGTTGCACTAAGGAGCGGAGTGTGCATCTGCTTGGCTGTCTCCCTGCAACCCAGAGTCTTCCCTCAGACAAGGCCTGCCCAGCCCTGGGGGCCCAGCCCCCCTTCTCGCTTAGCTGAACCCATCCAGAGCTTGTAGGGACACAAAACCAGCACCTTTCCTCCCAAACACACTCGGACCTTCAACCCAGGAGGAAACAGGACAATGCTCCAACAGAAAGAGGGGAGAACGGCAGTTCCTGATGCAGGCCAGGAGGCCAGGACCCATCCTTCCACTGTGACGTAATTTCCCTTCCAGCTGCTTCTGCAGGGCTGTCCCCAAGGGGAAAGGGACAAAAGCCCTCCTGGCTGTGCACCAACCCGCCGGAGGATCTGCTGACGCTGCTCCACAGAGAGGCTGTCTGCGCCTCCCGCACATCCACAGGGCAGCTCCCCAGGAGCTCCCCAGGGAATGGGCAGTGGGGTGGATTACGACCCTCGCCCCCATTAGACGAATCAAGAATCCCAGCCAGGGTGGGCACAGCAATGCAGGCTGCCCCTCCGTGCTCAGGCACAATGCCCAAAGCCTTCTGGGGCCAGTGTGAAGGGCTGGCTCCAGGACCCCAAGTCAAGCCCAGGCCATGGGCCCTCTCACCTTTGTACCCAGGTCACAGGCTTCTTCCTACCCCACACTCCCCCATTTCCTACCCCTGAGAGCAGTCAGGGCGAGCCTAGAGCCTAAAGCACCCCCAAGAAGACTGAAGGATGCTCCACCCCTGCACACCTCCCAGCCTCCTTTCTCTCAGGCCCCAGTCCCAAGCAGTCTCTCCAGGGGTCAATGTGGAGGACACCCTCTTTGTCATAGATGGTCTCAGCCAGCAGGCTGGCTCCCCCACGGTCCTGGGAAGCAGGGAGGCCAGGCTCTCCTCTCTCCTCTCCTCCCCTCTCCTCTCTCCTCTCTCCTTTCCCTTCTCTCCTCTCTCCTCTCCTCCCCTCTCCTCTCTCCTCTCTCCTTTCCCTTCTCTCCTCTCTCCTCTCCAGGGGCTCCTGGGTGCTTTGATGTGGAACAGCTACGACAATGGCAGTGCCTGGTGGGAAAGAGCTCTAATGCTGCTGTTTTAAATGACAGCCATTGTTCTCTGGCAATTTGATGATCAAGGCAAAGAAAGAGGCCTTTTAAGGAATGACAAGTAACACATTTAAGAATCCCTAGAGGATTGGGGAAGGTGGAAGAATGAAGGGGCTCCAAAGAGGAGTCAGCACCATGCTGGAGTCTACCTGTTCCCTCCCCAGCACCCCAGATCACAGCTCATTAGGAGCAGCCTCCAAACACCACCAAAGGACTCCTCAGAGAGGCACCCAGAAGGCCAAGGCCACCTTGCTGGTGACCCCCAAAGCTGGGCCCAGAATGCTTACCACAGGGCAGGTGGCAGGCCTCTTCCCAAGGTGGTGGTCCTTTTCCCCACAGCAGGGGCTCCAGGAGGCACATCCCTCCTCTTCTCCTACCCCAACCCAACAAATGCAACAATGTAGGAAAAAGCAATTAACCCAAACAGTAGGCTTGGTGTGATGGGCCCCAAACCACAGGTCTTCCTGGTGTGGTCTGGACTGGGCCATATCTCAGGAGGCAGCTTCTGACCCTTAGTCTTAGCTTTGCCCTCAGGGTTCTCCTATGTTCTTATGGCAGCAGCAACAGGTCCCCCATGCCACTCACCCCTCTCCAGAGATGGAGATAAAGTCCCCCATCCCCACATTGACCTGGGGGTCCACCTGCTGGCCCACCTCCGTGTCAACTGCAAAGGCTTTTAAGCCATACACCTTCTCCTTGGGGCCTGCTGCCCTCCAAACTTCCCATTTCTGCCTCTGGCTCCATTACTTTCCAGGGGACTTCTCCTTGTCCCTACTTAACAAGGTTCCAATCTTCCTGCAAAGGCCAAATGGACCCTTCTCCACGAAGCCCTCCCGGCCTTGTTCTTAGCAGTCTTTCCTTAGTCGAACTCAGTGGTTCTCAAAATGTAGTCATCAGCATCATCTGGAACTTGTTCAAAATGCAGGTTTTTTGGATTCTGCCCAAAAGCTGCTTAATCAGAAACTCGAGGTTGGGGAGCAGCGATCAGTTTCAACAGCCCTCCCGATAATTCTGATGCTAAAATGTGAGCACCACTGGTTAAGGGCAGTGAATCTCAAGCACTACTATGCACAATGATACTGCTGGCCTGGGCACCGCACTTTGAGGACCACTACTCTAAGCCTTATGTCCACCCTGTTCATCTGAGACTCAGGCCAGCCTCCTGCCTAGGTGTGGCCTCCACAGGGCAGGGCCAAGGCTTGCCTCTTTTGGGATCGTGCAGATACTCAACAATCTCCTATATCAGATTGGAAAATAGAGGCCTATGACTTCTGGATCTACCATGAAGAGACAACCTCAAGCAACCAAAAGCCTTTTGCTTTCTCAGTGAAGAACACACAAGATCTGGCAGGCTTCTGGTCACAGAGGAGCTTCCCTCCTGAGTGGCTGGTGCCTTGAGGTTTGGGTTGGAGAGTGGCAGCTGACTGCAGCAGGGAGGGGAGTGTGACAGCTTGTGATGGCTTCCCTCAAAGTCCCTGGCACCCTTATCATTCTTACCATAATGGCAAGAAAAAGTTATTTCTATTTTAAATTGTCAATATTAATCTAATGCTGGTGATGAATGGAGTGGTGATGATAAATGGGGTGTTTAATAAAGATGAAAGCTCCAGCAGCCTAGGAGAAAACCTCCTTTGACTTAAAGTTATCGTCTTGATTAAAATTTCCATATTATTATCCTAATCAACAATCTTTGTTTAATGTGCTACAATTTCTATTTTCTCCACTTATAAATTAACAACACTATAAACATATTAAAAGTAAAATGTTTATTAAAATTGCTCTGTTATCCATATTTAACTTATTTTTAGCAATGCTTCATTGAAACACATCCCAGCCTCCTGGTAGATTTCCCTGAAATCAACCCCTGCTGAGAGCCTCATCCTGTTCATGAGATCCCCAGGGAACAGACAGCCCCTCATCCTGGTCATACATTCCTGTGTTCAAAAGCTCTGTCAGTTTAACTCACGGTAATTTCATTTCACTCTATCCGACATCTCTTTATACAGAGTATAAGAAATTCATTAGAATCCATTATGAATGCGGGTCTGGGGTCCAGTGGAGACACAGATGAGAAACTGAGGCACAGGAAAATACAAAAATTTCTCCAAATAAATCACTTATGCATCTCTCTGGGACACAGAACTTTTGTTTAATGGTTCTTAATGAGCAAAGAGCACCAATGAGGAGCAAAGCTCAGTGGGAGGAAGCCACAGCCCTTCACAATCCAGAGCCTGATTCCAGGCAGGGCACCAGGACACACGATGTCTTGAAGCCATGGTGGGAAAATTGTTTAAGTCTGATTTAAAAAAAAAAAAAAAAATCACACTGATCCTTACCTAGACATAGAATCTGTCTGCCCATATGGGATATCTGCTCTATGCAATCTGAAACACTGGAGCCAGGTCGAAACAGCCACCTCAGATCACCGGGAACACTGGAGTGGAGAGCTCTGGCCAGGGACCTGCTGGCCTTCTCCTCTTGGCTTCTTTTTGGACCCCTTTTCTCAGGGAAGACCAACAGACAAGGTCTACCCACCTTATCTTGTCCTTTAAGCAAGGCTGGCTCTATACCAGTTGTCCTCCTTGTGACCACCAGGAGTCCAGAAAGGCCATGAGAAGCCACCACTCCTAGGTAGGACTTTGGTTTAAAGGCACAGATCTCATTTAATCCTCTCCAAGACTTGGTGAAAAGCGTGTCATCTCCACATTTTACAGATGAGGAAACTGAGGCTCAGTGAGGTTAGGTACCTTTCTCCAAGTCACACAGCTAAGAGGCTGGTGGCAGGGCTGGTGGCAGGCCTAGTACCAACTGTTTCCTGGGGAGTCAACACTCTAGCCCACTTCTCTGGCCACATTCGAAGCAGGAGGGGACCAAGCCTTGTGCTGCTTCTGCTGGAGGCCTTCAGAGGCCCCCTGGACAGCCTCCACCAGGATGGGTTTTTCCATGATGTGTGTGTTTTAACCTGGGTCACCTCCGGGTATCCTGGAGCTGCCACAGGGACGGCCGCTTTCAGTTAATCAGTGTGAACTGCCGCACACCCTCTGACCCCTCAGAAAGGAAGAGACACAGGAGTTGACAACACTTAGGGACGCGGAGGAAACGGCAATCCACACAGGCCCAAGGGGAAGGGCCATTAATCTCCCTCCACTGAAGGAAATGAAATCATTATGTCTGCAGCTACAGAATCCAAAAGAACAAATTTCCTGCCAGGATAATAAATGGATTCTTTTGTGTTCGCCTTGACTCCCGTCACATGACCCCCCAGCCCATTCCTCATGCAGGTGACTTGGCTGTGTAAATACCCAGAGGTTTCAGTTTCGACTTCTAAAGCGGACCGGGAGTGGCCCACCGGAGCTCTGAGCCTGCCTGCCCTGTCTGCCCTCAGCCTTTCCTGCCTAGAATACCGCCCGCAAAGGCGGGCAAGGCTTCTGGGCATTTCCATCCCCTCCACACAGGCTTTTGTAAAGAAGACCAGCCCCTCCCTCAGCCAGGAGCACATTTTGAAGTAGCTCCATGAAGAAGAGTGGGGAAAGCTATTTTACCACTGAACAGGCATGACACAAGATGTATTTTGGAAACAGTAATGAATAGTAAATATGGGCTATAAAGTTCCCAGGGCCAGGAGAAGAGCACCCGGGCGACACTCCCAATGATGTGCATGGAGGGAATAAGATAGGGTTTGGGAGGCAGCGTTATGGGCAACCTGGGCTGCACTGGGCTGCACTAATCTCCCCCCGACTGAGGCCCGGAGCCATGCCCTCCCAGGTCCAAATGTGCAATCAATGAACCACTTCATAATGGGCTTATGCACAGACACGACACTGAATGCTCAGCTTCTAAAATGGGTCTGTGTTTGCAAAGAAAAATTGTTGCTGGCTTAACACGTGGCAGGAGCCGTGATGCCTGGTGAACAGATCCAGGGAAAACCTGTGCCTGCTCCTTGCCGTCCTATGCTCTGGGCCTCTAAGAAGTAGTAAAACCTGAAACAGAGAAAGAAACTCAACTCTGGACACACAGGTTGGCAGCCCCCCACTACCTCTTCCTGACTAGGCACAAAAACCTCTACCTCCTAAGAGTGAGTGAGTGAGTGAGTGAGTGAGTGAGTGAGTGTGTGTAGGGGGTGGGAGGTAGTGCTACTCACCTAACAGAAGCAAGGATGCCTCATCTGTGAAAAAATGAGAACTTGCTAGGTGCTCCTAGACTTCACTGAAAAACCATAACATGTGAATGCTTTGTGGTAAAATAATGGATAAAAATAATTCATGTCTTGGCAGGGAAAATAAAATTGTACCTCCTAGAGAGGCAGTGTGAGTATATTATATATGACTGCTACTATCTCAGGTCTGCTGGGTTATCTCTCTAGATGAGACCTTGGAATTCTATGGGATAAAGAAAGTGGCTGGTGGCCTTGTCTCTATCAATCCTTGGCTCCTTGTCCATGACCAGAGACCCTCAAAGCCAAACTGAAGGGTCATTTACACCCCACCCCAATGTCACTCCTCTGGCCTCTGTACCTGAAGATCTTCACTCATGCCTTCTACAGGTCTTGCCCACATGATTGTAGATTATCTATTTATATGTCTTTCCACCAGATGTGTTTCTCAAGCTCACACATCCTATAAAAGGATGGATGGATGGATGGATGGATGGACTGAAAAACCAGGCTAATCAAGGCATATTATCTTCAACAATCCCACATCTTACGGGAATAAATTAAATTAATAGTTACAAAGCACTACTCCATGCTGGATACTGTTCTAGATGACTTCTATAACTTATTTTACTTAATTCTCACAACTAACCCAAAACATGAGCTTTATTTTTGACATTTCACAGCTAAAAAACTAAGGATCAATAAGGTAAAAGCATTGTACTTGAGACCCAAAGCAAGGTCTGTATGAGACCACATCCTGTGTTGAGATGGATCACACCATCTGTCAGCCATCTTTCAGATCATAAGTGCAACAAACATTTGTTGGGGACCTGCTGTGCACCAGGCATGATGCTACACATTGAGGATTCAAAGACAAATCCAAAGTAGGTTCAGACAGTGCTCTTGGGTAAGTAGGGGAAGAAACCAAAACCCTCCAGTGATTTCACAGCCAGGAAAAAATGAATTACATAAAAAAATACACAACCTGGTAGAGATTCATGGCTGGAGCTGAGGAAAGAGGTTGGCAAATCTTCTTCTAAAAAAAACAAAAACCAAAAATCTGGGCAAACATGACAAAACAACCATCTAAGAACACTGAAAAGACAATATGAGAAACGTGTATGTTTCAATGGCTGAACTTGGGGTGAGAACAGTGGGAATCTGTGGCATTTTTGCCTAGGCCTGGTCCCTTCTCCACATCTGTCCCCAGCTCTGTTGACATGGGATTTCTACCAGGGAAGGAAATGACATGAAAATAACAGAACTGTGGGGTCAAAATGGATTCACTTGATTTGGAGTGGCTAGTGACACCCACTTTCAGCAGCATTGTCAATGGAAGTGAGGATCTCAGTAGGCAAGGCTGTGGTCATTGCTGGGGCAAATATATTCCTAGCTAAGGCTGTGTACATACTCAACAAAGACCAAGGAAGACCCAAGATATCCACATACTCCTGGTCAGCCCTAAAGCTGTTCTTACTCATAGGAAAAGCAAAAAGTCCTGAAAGGTCAAAGCCAGAGTACATTTCAAATGGCCTGAACTTTTAATGTTCTTCCCTAATCATGCTCAAATCCACTGGCAGAGAATAGAAGACTTATTGGCTCAAAGTGTTTGCACACAACTTCTGTCTTATCATTGACAGACCACTAAGCTATTAAGACAGAAGAAGACAGAGGTCTACTTTTGCTAAGGAGCAAAACTTAAACATAAAAAATAAAAAAATAGAAAACAAACCAACATATCAGTGGCCGCACACTTCAGGGGAGAGAGATTTCACAGATTTAGCCCAGGCCAGTTGCTAAACAAATAATATAGTAACAACAACAGCCTTCAAAGAGAAAATAAGGACCCAGAGTTACTATATTATTTAAAATTTCCAATTTTCAATAAAAGTGATAACACATTCAAAGAAATAGAAAAGTGTGATCCATACTCAAGAAAAAAAAAGCAGTTAGTAGAAACTGTGTCTGAGTCCCCAGATGTTGGATTCAGCTGACAAATACTTCCAAGTAGCTATTATAAATATGTTTAAAAAATAAAGAAAACCATGTTTAAAGAATTAGGGAAAGTGTGATAACAATAAATCAACAAATAGAGATTTTTATAAGAAGACAGAAATTATAAAGAAAGAATCAAGAAAGAATCACATGGAAATTCTGGAGTTGAAAAGTATAATATTAAACTGAAATGAAAAACTTACTGGAGGAGTTCAATAGAAGATTCAAGATGGAAAAAAGCAGTGAACTTAAAAATAAATTATTGGAAATTTTCGTAACTGTAAAACACAGAAAGAAATTAAAGTAAAAAGCTACAGAACCTCACAGACTTATTGGATAACATCAAACACACCAAAATCCACATTTGATGAGACAGAAAGAGACAAAATTTTTTGGAAAACAATGGCTTAAAACTTTCCAAGTTTGATTTTAAAACATCTATCTACACACATTCAGGAAGCTCAATGAACTCAAAGTAGGATAAGTACAAGGAGACTCACATCAATACATAATAGTCAAACTTTTAAAAGACAAAGAAGATTTTGAATGCAGCAAGAGAAAATGATTAACATACAGAGGGCCATCAATATGATTGATACGTGACCTCTTTTTGAAACACGTATCAAAAGGCCAAAAGGCAGTGGAATAACAGTCAAAGTGCTAAAAACAAAACTATCAACCAAGAATTCTGTATCCAGCAAAACTATCTTGCAAAACAAAAGCAAAATAATGACATCCCCAGACAAACAAAGACAGGGAGAACTCATTGCTAGCAAATCTGCCTTACGAGAAATAGAAAATATGTCATTCAGGATGAAAGGAAATGACACCAGAAGGTAACCTGAAAACACAGGGAGAAATGAAAAGTACTGGAAATGGTAAATATATGGGTTAATATAAAAGATTCTAGAAATATATTTTTCCTCATGTCTTCTTTTATGTCTTTAAGAAGCATTAGATTATATAATTATTGTAACACTGTATTTTTTAGTTTATAACATCTATAAATATAATAGATACAACATTAATAGCATAAAGGAGAGGATCAGGGTACCACTTCAACTAGGCTATTAAGGATGTGTGTGATATTAAGAGATGGATAAAGTGAAAAAGGTACCCCAGGCAGAGAGAACTAAACAGCCAAAACTGTGCAGACTGGAAAGTCAGATTTAAGGAAGAGCAAGTTGTCTGATTTGAGGACCTAGAACATAAGGTTGAAAGAATCAGATACAGGTAACTAAAGAGGCATGTGGAAAACCAGGCTAAGGAAACAGGACTGGCTTTTCCCCAGTCAAAATAGGACATGTTTTTCCCCAAAAGAAAAGTTTTTTGTTTGTTTTTTAAATTAGGAGAACTGATCTGTCTAATCAATGGCGTAGGGTCTTCTGCCTATCGGTACTGAAGTGGTTCAGGTAATGGATGGAGTTAAGTACTGTGACAGCAGGGTTCTGGATGGCCTGGGCATGGAATAATGAGGCTCATATTAGGGAGGTCTTTCAAGAGCCCACTGCAATAATATATGGGATATATATGACATTCTCTTACTTTCATTCTCTCCCCAGCTCTCAAAGTCCCTGCAAATACACTCAGCAAGGTATAAAGTAATGAGGGCTACACCAAGGAGTGGACCACCCAAATGAGTAACAGAATAAATGAATTTAAGTCAATCCATACACAATGACAGACACCGTGAGAAGCACCTCAAATTCCCTCAGTCAAGCGTGAAAGAGAGATTTCATCAAATTCGTTTTTATACAGGAGGAGACTGAGGATGCAATGGCTTAAGGTCACACAAAGTATGGAGCAAAGCAGGATTCAGATGCATGTGTGCCTGATTCAACTCTCATGCTCTTCTCACAGATTCAGTCAGTGATCTAGGTGAGAAAGTGCCCACTCCAAAGAGTCAGTTTTTCAATCAAACAAATGGGTGAAATAAGTGGAGGAAAACTCTTTAAGCTACAGTTGCTCCTTTCAGGAATCTCTCATCCCACTGCCCCCATCCCTATCAAGGTTTCCAGAAAGCAAAATACCTGTGTTCAACATGCTCAATGGTGAGTAACTTTGGCACCACCCACCCTCTCCTCATGCAGACTGATAGACGCCTTTTCAGGCAAAACAGCCACCACCATAAGGCAGCCCAGGTGACCAGAAGCACAAGTGCCAAATGGAACAAGGCTGCTGGAGCAGGGAGCCCCACTCTTCCAAGGCTCTCAGGCTGGGTCTGAACATGGCTGGGGCAGGCAGAGCACCTAAATGGGATTCTGGAGACATCCTAGCCACTGCTTGCTGCTCACATCAGAGTTTTTCCTGGAAACCACAAAGAGAAAACTCCCCTAGAAGGAAGAAGGAGCCCCAAAATGGGGCAACTCACCACAGCTCACAGCCCACCCTTCCTAATTACACCTGAGATCCTTGACAGGGGACTGTCACTACCATAATGAGATAATCTGGAAGTGAGCCAAAGGGCCATGAGCCACTAACACGCACCCCTACACTGAAAACTTTGCCAGGGACTCTTAAAGGAAGGACATCTGTCACGGAAGGAGAGGCCGAGGGGGCAGTCGGAACTAGCATTTAAAACGTGTTCCAGATCTGCACACTGTAAAACAGCATCCCCATTACCACTCTCTCACCAACTTCATAAAACACATTTTATTGGTACTGTTATGGTTCTGACTCAAACAACTTCATAAAATTTTGGCTTCTTATGAAGTGAGTACTCTTGCATACCTACTCACTTGGAAGACAGAGTTCAACTGCCAAGGCCTATTTAATTAGGCAGAGCACTGAAAAACTATTGTTTTAAAGGATTAGGACATATATAGGCTATTTGTGGTGCTTTAATTTAGAGGTTTTAATGCATCTGAGAGCCAGATTGATTTTATTTGGCCTGGGCAATGATGTAAAAAAGAAAAAATGCAAGTTTTGTCAACACTTACAAATTGGGGATTATCACCATGAAAATCCAGAAGACGAGGCAATGCCCATATAGCTAGATGGTGCATGAGCTCATCTGTTCACATGGCCCCCAACAGGCAACTTCACCTGGTTAGGAAACCTGTGAGTCCCCATTTGGATTTGGGGCCCCTGCTTTAGGTGAACCACAAACACTAACAGTGTCGTCTCCTACAGGTAAAACCTTGTGCCAGGCACCATGGAGAAACAAGTAGGGTCTGGTTCCTGTACCCTTAGTGACTCATGCTGCCTAAGGAGACAGAGACATTCAGAAATAGCTGGTCCAAAAGGGAATGAGATTCAGGCAATAATGGAGGCATCAGGTGGAGATAAGACAGAGGAGCAATGTGGTCCCATAAAGAAATACCACTCTGCTCTTACTCCAGGACCTCCTAGCAGAATGCCCCAGGGTCCCTAATGAGGTGTCAATCCTGACCCACCCTAGCTAATCCTCAATAAAGCATAAGCACATTCATCCTTTCACTTTTTATTCAACAGAGGGTGCCCCAGGGCATAGAGCAGCGTCACCTGGAAGCTTCTTCAGCCCACACACAAAGAGGTTCCACCATCCATGAAGTTGGGCTCCCTCTTGGGGAGGGAGGGTTGCCTGGTATGGAGACATGGAAAACACTTGCCAGGTGGATCTGAGGTCCATACCCCATTACTTACTACTATCCTACCCTATCTCAGGCCACAGCCTCTCTCCTGGGGGCTGCCCATTGCACTGGTCATCCTACTCAGGTGCTGCCTGGAATGAGGTCACGACCAAGTCAGAGGCCCAGGATTGGGCACTCTTGGCCTCGTGTCTGAGGCCAGGCAGCGCAGGGCCTCCTTGTTGTCCAAGGGCAGAGGCATCTTCAAGACAGGCCCTGGCCCTCTGCCTTATAACCTAAAGCAGCTTAGTTCCTGCCACCTTCCCTTCCCCAGGACTCAAGTCAGGCAGAAGCTGGTAACTCAGCCAGAACAGCCAACAACAAAGGAACAGACTCTTGAAGTCCAGATGAAACTCAGATCGGTAATTCTATCAATGACATGTAAACAATCATCAGGCAATAGCAGGCAGGGTGAGGGCAGGGATGTGGCTGCTGAGCACTGATCTACGAGCACACAGAACCCTGCAGAATCAGCAGACAGTGAGGCAAGGAAGACAAGTATGGTCTTGGGCCTGAATAATCGAGTTCATGTCTTAACCCTGAGTTCCAGATTGTGTGGCTTTGCCTGTTAACCTCTCTGTATCTGTAAAATAGAAATAATATTTTGGGGTTGCATATTAAGGATCAAATGAGGTAACATATGTAAAGTGCTTGATATAGTGCTTGGCATATAACAGGCACTATGTAAATATTACTTCTTTCACCTGAACGTTGATGATTAACGAATAACTATACACTAAAAGAGAAATGATTTACTTGAATGTGTTCCGAACTGCTGCTAACTATCTCATTCTTTGTTTTTATTAGGATCTGCCTAGGGTAAAATGTTCACCTTTCATTTCTAGCTTCGAAGTTGCATGCCAAAAAGGGGCCTTCTCAAGGCACTTCTCTTGTAATTAGGGTACACTGCCACCAGGTGGCAGCGGCTTCTCTGGTCTCATCATCAAGCCCCACAGCTATCTAGTGCGGCTATAATCATGAATTTTCTAAATATTAATTTCCAAAGACCAAGTACGGCCACATGTGATTTATTAGAGGGTCCTATTTAGCGGAGGATTTGTTTTAGAGGAGAAAGGTAAGCAATTACTCTCCCATGACTTTCGAGTACAGCATGAGAGGATAAGGTTTTTAATTTGGGCAAAATAAATGACAAATACAGTCGTCTCCCTTTATCTGCTATTTTGCTTTCCACGGTGTTAGTTATTCTTGATAACTGCAGTCCAAAATTATGAAATGAAAAATTCCAGAAATAAATAATTCATAAGGTTGAAATTGCGCACCCTTCTCAGCAGTGCGATGAAATCTGCTGTCGCTCGCACTCTGTCCTGTCTGGGACGTGAGTCCTCGCTGTGTCCAGTGTATCCACACTGTATACAAGGCCCATCCACCGGTCGCTTAGCAGCCTTCTGCGTTATCAGGTCGCCTACACGGGTATCCCGGGGCTAGTGCTTAAGTAGCCCTTGTTTTACTTCCTAACGGCCCCAAAGAGCAAACGGAGTGATGCTGGCAATTCAGATGTGCCAAAGAAAAGTGATAAAGTGCTTCCTTTAAGTGGAAAGGTGAAAATTCTCCACTTAGTAAAGAAAAAGAAATCATATGCTGAGGTTGCTAAGATCTAGAGTAAGAACGAATCTTGTGTCCGTGAAATTGTGAAAGAGGGAAAAGAAATTCATGCTAAAAGACCACATTCACATAACTTTTCTTACAGTAATGGTTATAATTGTTCTATTTTATTACTAGTCATTGCTGTCAATCCCTTACTGCACCTAATTTATAAATTAAACTTTATCATGGGTATGTATGTTTAGGAAAAAACATAGTATCTAAAGGGTTCAGTACTATCCACAGTTTCGGGCACCCACTGGGGACCTTGGAACATATCTCCTGCTGATAAGGGGGGACTGCTGTTCTAGGAAGAACTGACCGACCAACAGTATAACAACATTTTAGAGTGAACCGCTAGGAGGCTCTGTGGAGAAGACGCCCAGGAGATGGCCCCAAGAGCCGAAATAAGCCCAGGAAAGCTGTGAGGGAACAAAAGGCAAGGACAGGAAATCAGGAAGCCAGGTTCCCTTTGGGCTCTGCTTCTAACACACCTTGACACTCTGGCCAGATCGTCAAACTTTTCTGGGCCTCAGTTTCCTCAGCTGCAAAAGAAGATGAGGGAGTAAATGATTTCTCATGGCTCCCGTGACCCCAGCCGACAGGAATTTTCCACCTTTTTGTGTGGCAGCTCCCTGATCCCAGCCTCTGTCCTCCGTGGTGATAAGGACTCTCTGAGCCCGAAGGCAGAGCCCAGACAGGACTCTCCGAGGCCGGTGATTCCCATGCTACAAGAAACTGATCACCAGGCGTGAGGGTGTTGGGGACAAGAGTGGGGTGGAAGCGCAGTCAGGACCAGGATCCCCCAGAGCTTCTCAAATAATCCTGAAGCAAAATCCCATTCAATCAGCGTCCCTGTTCTGTGTTCCCCATATTCCTACCCTCCACTGCTTGCTTGCCTGTTCTTGGGGCCCACCCAGGCAGCCTTTCCTCTTTTACATGCCTGTGAATGTCTGTGCAAGTATGACCATATCTTACTAAAACCGCATCCACAAGAGAAACTGTGTAAGAGGTTTGTGTGGAAACTTAAAAATTCTACCAAATAAGCCCCAAACACCTAGGTCCTCCCTATGGATTGGCTAATTCTTCATCTTTGGAGGCCAGAGGAGAGCTTTCTTTAGTGCTTTGTTCCTTTGATAAAACCATGCTTTTATAGATATAAGCAAGCAAGGCCTAAAGAAGTCCCAAACCCAAAACCCCTCTCTCCTCCCTGCTAGGGGATCACCTACGGGCATCCTGTCCCACCAGTCCTGCCCCTTCCCTGTCCCAGCAAGGTCTGCATGGTTGCCCTCTCCCTTGCCATCTCTAACAGCTGAGGCCATTCTGCAAAACAGCCTGACCATGGGAAACGTGGTGGTCCTTGACTTTATAGCAACAACATCTGCATACATGTGAACCAGAAAGGGTGATAATCGGGGATTCATTAGGAGTAAATCAAGTTTTAAAACATCTATTTAAAAAAAAAAAATTAACCTCAATTTTAAAAACATTAATTTGCTTTTATATAGCCAAAAAGATATGCTAAAGCTCAAAGACATAATCATGGACCACAGAGCATATCTCTTAGTTATGGGGTACTAGAGAGAACAGATTTTTTTAATCTTTAAATATATATATATTTAACAATTAGGTCCCATATGTTCCTGACACACTGGTTGCTGGTATCCCCATAGCTGGGCTGGGTCACTCTTAAACTGCAGGGACACCGTGGCATCCAGCCATGTAAACCACTAGCTCTCATTCTTTTCAGTACCAACTCTATGAGTCAAAGCCGAAGGTGTGCACGTTAGGAGATAGCTATTTGCTGATGAGTAATTTCAACTTGTTCAAGTCATTTACCTGAACTTATCTGAATATTAAAATGATAAACCAAGCTTTTAATAACAGTAGCCTCTTCTATAGGTGGAGAAACAATGTATTCTTTCTTTAGACAAATTTATTCAAGATTAGTCCCCTGGCCATTGGACAAGCTGGAGAGCTCCTATTTCTTTTCCGGTCAATGAATGAACAGGAAGGGGAAGGTGAATGTCCAAGTAGTTGCATAATGAAAGACATTAAGCTTCTTATCTTGATTAAACTTAGGCTGATTCATATTCACTGTTATTTTTAAAGCCCCACATTTCATATTTATAACTAAAATATTAACAATGCTTGTGTATGTTTTTGTTAAAATGCACTTCAGTTGGATGTAAATATTCATAATGTATACATATTCAGTTTTAACCAAACAAAATAGTTTGAATGTTTGTTATTTCTGTTATCCTTTATTTGCCTAATGAAGTATAATTTTTAAAAAATTCACCAAATACCTATCATAGCTGTTAGATTGGAGATGGTTGGCCTCTTAATTTACAACTATCTGCTTCAATTTGTGTTAAAAAATGAAATTCCTAAACAATTACTACATTTTCAGATGCAAAATTAAAACTAGACAAAGGAAGTAATTCTTTATAAATGCACTTTTTTAAAAAGCTGCATCTGATTTAAGAAAACAAACAAGGAGCCAAAATCCATTATTAAGATTTATTTTTTGATTGAAAAACTGTGTATAATAGGTGTTGCAATCATGTCTTGCATTGACTGTTGCTGCCAATCAACCTGAGAACAAATGGAGACTGACTGGACTTTAGGGGGTGGTCCTTGTGTCCAGTGTGGCCAGAGAGACTGGATGGCTACACAGGACAGGTACCCAGTGGACATCTCTCCCAGGCAGGGGACCCACCCTCTCCCTATCTTCAGACCCTTCGCATCAAGTTTTGCCTTCAAATGAAATGTCCACAGAAGATACAAACTGCTGTGACACAGCCTTTCACTAAAACCTTATTTATGAAGGCGCTTGCTGGCTTAGCAGAGCCTTGGTCATTTCAGTGTTTGGACCTAAACAGCTCCCACACTGTAGCTTCCAACCTGTGGCCAACGCGGCCTGCAGGACAGGGAGAAAGGAGGTTCTGATGAAGGGGTGATGATATGGGGCCAAGAATGGATGGAGCCCTGGGGAGCCCAGGAAACCTTGACACCTCTTTTCTGCCCACCTGTCCAGTCTTCTTCCTCCCCAGTCAGGCCCTTCCCTTCCCTTCCCTTCCCTTCCCTTCCCTTCCCTTCCCTTCCCTTCCCTTCCCTTCCCTTCCCTTCCCTTCCCTTCCCTTCCCAGGGCCACCCTTGAGGCTCAGTGACCTGTCCTCTCACCTCTGATTACAGAGTCTGTCCCACCTGGCTGGACGCATCAGGTGCTGGAATGGAAAGAACACAGGCTTTAGAGCCAGACTGTGCTGGGCTGGACTCTGGGCTCCTACCAACTCTACTTACCTTGAGCATGTCACCTGGCCTCTGGGCCTCCAGGTCCTTCTCTATAACAAGTTATGGTCCAGATTCAAGACAATTCAGGTAGAGACACCAGACCAATGCCTGTCAACATAATAGATGTCACCTTCACACATACATTAGTGTGTTCTCATTATCAACCCCTCTACTGGGCTGGAAGTAGCAACTGCAGGCTGGAATCTGGAATCTACCACCATTAAATGCTGTCCAGGACAGAGAAGGGAAGTCTCCAGTGTTCTGAACCCAGTCCCACTGAGATGGATCTGATCTCCCCAGAGTCCCTACCACCTCCAATACCACACTCCAGCATCTCTCACATCAGGCAATGGCTGGGCTGAGAAGCCAACGTCAGGAGTGAGACACCTGTGCAGATGTTAGCACGGCTTCTCTCACAGTCACCTGACCTCTGAATCCCAGACACTTTGTGGAGGCCAAGAAGGAAAGGTTGCCAACCCATTACACGTGTGTCCAGCCAACCGTGAGAGAGCGCCTCTAAATCACCCCCTGTTCACTGGACTGGGGAAGTAGCATTTGCTTTTATTTTCCAGGACAGACAGTCAATCACACATATGTGACAGAAATAAAGATAAATACCACCCACCGAACTTTAAATCAAAATGCTAATCCCAGGCTCGCTTCTCTGTCAAGGTCTGACACTGAAGTAATTCAGCAGCCTTTCATTATGCCCAAAATTAATGCTCTGGCGGAGATTATGTCTATTAATCACAGTTTTTGATGGTGTGGCTGCTCATGTTCCTCCAATAGGTGACATCCAAAACTGTCCCGAGGGCCAGGAAACCTTCGCCTGGTTGTCCTGACCTCACAGATTATAGGGCAACCTCCAACAAGAAGTATTTGAAAAGACTACTTGATGTTTACATGGTAAAGGGTTCAAAGGGTAGGGTCACCCCTAAGAAGAAGCTAGAAGGTAACATATTCTAAGCATTAAAAAATGGCAAAGCACCAAGCAAGAGGGACTTGAGCCAACGTGAGTTCAACAGAAGAGACTGAAGAGTGGGCCACAGGGATGACCACACACAGACAATCCCAAACAACCAGCATGCACATCCTAAAAGACCATCCATCAGTCAGAAGTTTGGTTTGGTGTGTGTGTGTGTGTGTGTGTGAGAGAGAGAGAGAGAGAGAGAGAGAGAGAGAGAGAGATCTTGAGTTCTTGGACAGTGAGGAAACCATATTGGAATATCAAATGCCCATTTCATCACCAAGCTGGACCCCCTAAATCTCCTTTCAGTCAAAATCTCTCACTCAACACAGATTTACTCATCACTTGCTATCATCAGGCTTTATTCCTGGCATTTGAGATACACCTGAACAAAACAGACGAAGATCCCCGTCTTCAAGAGGTTCGCATTCCAGGGAGCTTAGCCATCCCTCTGACCCACGCTCTCCCATAGAATGACACGGAAACTTTCTAGCTGGTCTCTTCCCTGTCTCCTCAGCCTCCTGACTGTCACACACACAAATGCCAGTGCAAGTGCGTTAAATGTAAACACGACCAACATCCTTCAGTGGCTCTCCTGCCTAAGATTGAGAGACCATGCTTTTTATCTGGTTGGGGGAGGGGGTGTTTCACAACACCTCTCTGTCTAACCCTGCAGGCTCAACTCACTTTAGAATTTACAGGTGGACAGTAGAACCTCAGCGCACACTGCTTGTCAGCCTCCTGCCCTGCATCCGTGCTCTTCACCCCTCAAACACCTCCTCACCCTTGGAGACTCAGCTCAGGGCAGCTCCTCCAGATGCCCTCAGGCTTGTCTAGCTCCTCTGCTGGGATCTCATGGCACACCTGGCCTCCTCAGTCCTGGCACCCACCACAGCGAGTTGCCACTGCCCACTCTTTTGCGCTCTGTCCATTTCTCCCACAAGACTAAACTCCATTCAGTCTGAAACAGTGCTTTTTACATTTTGTAGTCCTAGCACAGTGTGTAGAGCATATTAGGTGTTCAATGAAAGTTTACTGTCTCGAACCAATCATACCATAAAACCTAACCACCCTTCAGTACATTGTTCCCATGGAAAAATTGTGTTCAGAGTTCTGCTTGGCAAGTCAGGGACAGGGCTCACCCATTCACGGTCCAAAAGGTAAGAATGTCAGTCCATCCAGCACATTCTATCCTGTGCTGTCCTTATCAAACTGGAGGGCCTGGCATGGGGGGTGGGCAATCACGGGGTCAGCGTGGGACAACCAGCACATCCAATCTGGAGAGTCTAATTGGGTTTGCCCCTGTGGCCTCACTCATGGGGGAAAGAGAGTCCCAAAGGACCCCAACACGGTTTCTACCAGCTGTCTGTTCACAGCCCCAGGACATTGTCTCTGAGGTTGAGCACTGTAAGATTTGGGAGCAGGTCACCCTGTGCAAACACTGCAGATACTCAGACTCTTACCTGCAAATACTCGCACCTCTTCTTCACAGAGAAAAGAAATTCATATAAAAGACTTAAAAAAACAACAGCATTATTGGTTATTGCTAAGACATACCCAATACCAGCACTTCCTAGAAGTGAGAGTCACCTTAATCATGACTGCACAAACGGGGCATTAAATGCGCTGACTTGCAGGGTTAGGAAGCTGTATCCTTTGCAATTTTTCTTTAGTCCCTCTGATTATATAGAAGTTTCAATCGGGGACTAGTACACCATTAGCACCTCTCTACCACGTACCGATTTCACTTTTTAAGGAATTCGAGAGCAGATTTTAGACTCAGAGTCAAAAGTTAGTGTTCAATAACATCAATTTCATTGTCCTTATGTTCACAGTCACCGGCAATTTGTGGGATGTGAGATTGTTTTTCCACAGAGAGTGGTGAAATCCAGTTTTCTTTTGAAATAACATTTATTCAAGGTGTTAAGTGTATTCATTTGAGGACAAATACACTAGCACAGGTGGTATAGAAATAAGGGAACTGTGGCGGTGACTCTCAGATGGCTGAGGATAGGGGCAGAAGAAGGTCCCAGATTAACAGGGAAAATTCTCCAGGTAGTTCAATGACTCTGACACTTCACTCAAAGGTTTGGCAGTTCAGTTGTCTCACAACCTGCCCCAGATTTCTTTTCAGTTCCCTTATGTCATTGCTTTGGTCCCAGCCTGGCCTTGGCTCCATTCTGTGAGGCCTTCGGTTATGCTCACAGATGCCCTGATTGACCTCAGATGAAGGCCCTCCACAGCCTACCTTGCTCTGTACCGCATGCTCCTGCCAGGTTGCCAGATTGAGCAAACCAACAAACAACAGGCTGCCCAGATAAATCTGAATTCCAGATAAACAACAATTTTTTTTTTTAGTATAAATAAGTCCCCAATGTCGCATGCAATATGTCAGTGCATGTCCCGTAATATGTTGCACACATTTATACTGAAAATGATTTATTGCTTATCTGGAATCGAAATTTAACCGAGCATCCTGTATTTTATCTGGCAACCCCACCCAGCCATGACTCTGACCAATGCTGCTCTCACAATATGTTGGCACATTCGAACAATTTCAGAAGGCATCAGCTGATATTTTTCTGTTTCAGAGTAACAGCCCCAAATTCTCTCAAGTATATCATACAAACATCCAAAGAAGTAGGTTCTCTCTCAATGCAGTTGAACCAAGGGAGAATAGGCACTCCTCTCTGGAAAATTAGGAAAATTCAGAAGCATGCATTTCCTTTGCAACAGGGAGACAGGCAGTAAATGTTATAAAATGGGGAAAAGGCACTGGGCCAAACACAATGGCCTGAAGGCAGAGAAGGTAAAAGATGATTCTCTATTGTGTGGAGGCAATGTTTAGTTAAGTGAGAGGTAAAGAATCAACCCAACCATAAGGAAAATGTCTTCAAGGAGGTGGAGGGAGGCAGCTTGTGGAGATGTTTGAAGGGAAGGAGAAAAAGCCAAAGGGAAAGGATAGGCCAGAAGCAAACTTTTGTTCTAGTTTTGAAAGGAAACTTTCAACAGTTTTCCTTGGGGAAGGAAAACTGGAGAAATGAGGCTGGGAAGACATGGTGTCAGAGCATCGGCTGGATCCTAAACCTGCCCAGCTGTGGAGTCAGGGTCCAGCTCAACAGGTCATAGTTACCCTTGTTAAAATGAACTCTGTAGGTCCACTCCTGGTCTTCCAGCCATATTTCCAAGCTACATGGCAGACTGAAGCCATGCCTACAAGTGTTTTCAGAGCTTTGGAAAGTAATGTGCATGGACAGGACACTGGATCTCAATTAGAAGCTATCTTATGATCCCTCTCCACCCCAAAAACCACCCTAGAATTTCTTTATTAGAATGGCTTAGAAGCAATCCCTTGTTGGACGGGCAATGTTATGACAATTTACATGACAGCAGGAAATCATTGTCCGTTTCAGGAATATCCATTCCTGAACTGATGGAAGCTATGAAGAGTCTATTGCCTCCCGCCTCTCCTCAAAGCCCTTGCTGAATTCTCCACTTTCTGGTGTCTTCATGTTCTTCTTTCTTTACCCAGTGTATAGCACCCATCCACCAGCTTAGACTCCCTCATCTTAGGTGGGGAAACTGAGGCACCCAGGAACTGATTGGTGACTCCCAGGCTCTCCAGATAGAAGGCATGTCAGGACTTGTGGTCCGCTAGACACTATTAAACCAGCTGGGAGAGCAGGGTTGTGTCAGGGGCCTGAGGCCAGGTAGGGGGTTCCCTTAACATGATCTTGCCTACCAGTCTGCCACGGACTGCCAGAATCCTCTCTTCACATTTCCCTACAGAGGGGGGGAAAAAGAAACATTTCCTGTCTGGAAAAACCCTGCCTTATTCTAGAGACTTCCAAGCATGCTGCACTGATCTGAGCCCGTCTCCCACCTGTGGTCTCCTCCCTACCCTCTTCTGCCTAGACACTCAGCTACTCCAGAGAGGTCAAAATTCCTCAAAACCCTGGCCTGTTCTTGCTCCCAATCTCCTCCTCTTTCATCAGGACACCCTCATTTTTCTTCCAAGAGCTCAGCATGCCTTATCTGGCCAAGAGTAATCATAATCAAGGGCAAATCTTAACCCACCTGCCCTGCATGGATAGGGGAATCTCAGGGCATGCATGGGTTTAAAAAAGAAGCTAGTGAACATTGCTGAACTCTTCAGGTATTGACTAGGGGCTGGGGCTCTAAATGCTGTCCTTATAAGAGTTCCCCCTCGCACCTACTTTCTTTACAGATACATCATTTTAGCCATGGAGGGGCCCTCTATTCCTAGAGTTGCTTATGGAGAGTCACCAATGAGTTGGGAGCAAATGGGAGGTCCCCAAACCTCCAGTCCTGAGACCTCAGGATGGGAAGGGCCCCCTGTGGGGACAGCACCTTCTCCACCATCTTCTCAGGTATTTCCAGACCCATCTATTGTGTTAACCCTGCAAACGGATCTGTTCACACTAAGGATCAGGACTAATAACACATCTAAGTCCACATACCTAGCCTGAACCACAGCCTTAAGAAAATAGCAAGCTGAACATACATCATCTTCTCCTCTCCTTTAGGTAGGAGGGCAGAAACCCGGAGCCACCAAGAGAATGAAGTAGAGAAAAGAATTTGTGCAATTCCTAGGAGAATGCCGAGGGACTAGTGCTTCCTTTTAAAGAAGGATGGGAAAGTGTAGACAAGAACACAGGCAGGGAGTTGCAGCTAAGAAACAATCTAGAAAATGAGTCAGCTTTTCTGTCAGATTCTAAAGTATGAGTCACTAGCTCTTTGAGGAATCTTGCAACACAAAAGGTAAACAGGAAAAAGTGGTCAGTTCAGAGATAGGTTTAGCTCAACCTTTCTTCACCTTCACCCTCATTTAAAAATTCTCTAATCAGTACCCCTAGATAGAAACAAGAACTTGGACCTAAACCACAAGAACAGGATAGTATATTTTTTTAAAAAGAGCAACTAGAGAGGAAAGTGATCTTATAAAACTTTGAAAATAATTATTGAAATTATATATATCAAGCAATGGTTGTAGGGTGAAGCCAAGGAAGTCTCCCAACACAGAACAGGAGATAAGAAGAAGAGGTAAAGGTCAGGCAGTATCATTCCAGGCATTCAACATCTATGTGCAGGCAGCTAATGCAAAGCTTATTTTCCTTGCAACTTTTCTTATAAGTTATTTGCAGTTGTAATGCAGTCAAACAAATAAATAAACATGAAAGAGAAAGACAAGGGACCAGGATGCAATGAATTCAATACAAGGGATCAGGAATGAGAAGTCCCTGGGGGCCATGGTGCACTGACCTACAGAAAAGTAGCCCAGATCAAAGTATGAGGATGGAGAACTCCAGGAGAGAAGTCTCTATTTGAAAAAGTGAGGGATGCAAGCTAGGATACATACTGTGATGGAGTATTTGGAAACATTTTGGGGACTCTGAGGGGTGGAACATGAGGAGATGATATTGGCATAAATTACAAGAGAAAAGAAAGCAATCCAAAACTCCTGGGGAAAACATTACAAGGAAGGCATCATCCAAACATGAAACAGACTAACTGAAGGCACCATTTTGAGCAACTGGTGGCATATAAACAAATAATGCTATAAATATTCAATTATAAATGGCTCAGGATTAAGGGCATTAAAAACTTGGAAAATGAACTGGGATCTTAATTTAACTAATTACATCTGCATCTCTCTATTTCTAAATAAGGTCAAACTCTGAGGTACAGTGGGTGAGGACTTCAATATATCTTGTTGGGGGGACACAATTCAATCCATAACAAAGATAAAATGGAATTCTTTATACTAGCTCTGGGCTATGGAGGCCCCACAGGCCAGACTACTTGGGGCTCGGTCCTGCTGTGCTTTAGTCAGGTTGCCCAGGGCCGGGCAGGGACGGGAATGCACAATGGCTTCACCAGAGAACCTCCCAGGAGGCCCGAAACAAAAACATCAAGGGGCCAGATTCAACAACATCAAAGCAAAATTCAGAGAGCTTCACAAGTAGCAGATATAAAACACCTGTATAACAGTTGGCATGACATGATCAGGGTTGAGATTCACAGTCAGCAATCCTGACGGCTGAACCCACCCGCAAACAAGACAACAGCAATCAAGACCCAAATACAACAGGAGGGCCCACATAACCGACACAAGGGACATTCCTAGAGCACACAGTTCAGAAGATCAAGGAGACTACACCACTGGGCCCCACAAGAAGGCCACCCCACCAAGACTGGGAGACAGAGCAGTCTTATCCAATACACAAAAACAAACAAAAAGAAACAGCGAAAATAGGGAAATAAAGAAACAGGCCTCAAATGAAAGAACAAGAGGAATCTCCAGAAAAAGAGCTAAATGAAATGGAGGAAAGCAATTGATCAGAAATAAGAGTATAAAGTAATAGTTTTTGGAATGCTCAATAGCATGCAAAGGGACATAAAAACAATGAAAAACAACCAGTCAGAAATGAAGAATGACACAACTGAGATAAAAAATATACTGGAAGGAATTAATAGAAGAGACAAAGGATCAAATCAGTGAAGTAGAAGAAAAGGTAGGGAAAAAAATCACTGAATTAGAGCAGCAAAAAGAAAAAACACTTAAAAAAGCATGAAGACAGTTTAAGGGAAATTCGGGACAACATGAGACAGAACAACAGCATCACAGGGGTAGCTGAGGGAGAAAAAAGTGACAAGCAATGGAGAGTCTGTTTGAAGAAATAACGACAGAAAACTTCCCTAACCTGGCGAAGGAAAAGTCACACAAGTTCAGGAAGCACAGAGAGTTCCAATCAAGATAAACCCAAAGAGACCTAGGGTAGCTGAGTGGATAAGTAGAAAGTAAGAGACCTACACCAAGACACATCATAATTAAAATGGCAAACATTAAAGACAAAGATAGAATCTTAAGGGCAGCAAGAGAGAGACAGTTAGTTACCTACAAGGGAGCTCCCCTAAGGCTGTCAGCTTATTTCTCAACAGAAACATTACAGGCCAAAAGGGAATGGCATGGAGTATTCAAAGTAATGAAAAGCAAGGATCTGAAACCAAGACTACTCTATCCAGCAAGACTATTATTCAAAATTGAAGGTGAAATAAAGAGCTTCCCAGACCAAAAAAAAAGGCTAAAGGATTTTAGTACCACCCAACCAGCATTGCAAGAAATGCTAAAGTGACTGTTGTAAAAGAAGAAATATAGGAAAAAAAGAGAGGAACATAGGCATTAAGAATAAAAATGACAATAAATAAGTACTATCAATAATAACCTTAAATGTAAAGTAAGCACTCCAATCAAAAGACATAGGGTAGCTGAATGGATAAGTAGAAAGTAAGGCCTATATATATGCTGTCTACAGGAGACCCACCTCAGAACAAAAGACTCACACAGGATGAAAGCAAAGGGATGGCAAAAAGATGGAAATGGAAAAAAAGTAGGGATAGCAATACTTATATCTGACAGAATAGACCTCAAAACAATGGCCATAACAAGAGATAATGAATGTCACTACATAATACTAAAGGGTCGCTCTAACAAGAGGATATAACCCTAGTAAACATATATGCACTCAATATAGGAGTACCAGAATATATTTTTTTAAAACTCCTGGAGGACATTAAGGGAGAGGTCAATAGGAATACAGCCATAGTATGAAAATTTAACACCCCACTGACGTTCCATACAAAAAACCAACAAGGAAACAGTGATTTTAAAAGAAACACTAGATCAGACGGATTTAATTGATATCTACAGAATACTTCATCCCAAAGCAGCAGAATATACATTCTTCTCAAGTGCAAATGGAGCATTCTCAAAGACAGACCCATATTAGGACACAAATTAAGTCTTTAGTCCAAGTTCAAAAATACTGAAATCATATCAAGCATCTTCTCGGATTACAATGGCATGAAACTAGAAATCAACTACAATAAAAAACTCAAAAACATTCAAACACATGGAAGCTAAATAGCATGTTATTAAACAATGAATGAATTATCAATGAGATCAAGGAAGAAATCAAACACTTCCTGGAAACAAATGAAAATTAACACACAATAACCCAAAATGGATAAAAGACTTAAATGTAAGTCATGAAACCATAAAAGTCCTGGAAGAAAACATGGGCAGTAAAATCTCAGACATCTCATGTAACAGAATTTTTGCTAATATGTCTCTTAGGGCAAGAGAAACAAAGGAAAAAATAAATTGGCCCACATCAAACTAAAAAGCTTCTGTACAGCAAAAGAAACCATCTTCAAAATGAAAAGGGAGCCCACTGTATGGGAGAACATATTTGCCAATGATACATCTGAGCAGAGGTTAATTTCCAAAATATATAAAGTACTCATATATCTCAACAAAAGGAAGAAAATCCAATTAAAAAATGAGAAAAGGACCTGAACAGCCACTTCTTCAAAGAAGACATACAGATGGCCAATATACATATGAAAAAATGCTCAACATCACTAATCATCAGAGAGATGCAAATTAAAACTACAACAAGGTATCACCTCACACCTTCCAGAAAGGCTACCATCAATTAATCAACAAACAGCAAATGCTGACGAGGGTGTGGAGAAAAGGGAACCCTAGCACACTGCTGATGGGAATGCAGACTTGTGTAGCCACTATGGAAAACAGTATGGAGGTTCCTCAAAAAGTAAAATATGAAATTGCTGTTTGACCCAGTGATCCCACTTCTGGGAATATATTCTAAGAATCCCAAAACACCTATCAGAAAGAATATATGCACCCCTATGTTCACATAATAGCTAAGATCTGGAAACAGCCCAAGTGCCCATTAGTAGATGAGTGGGGAAAAAAAAAAAAAAAAAAAAAGCTGTTTTACATTTACACAATGGAATACTATGTGGCTGTAAAAAAAAAAAAAAGGATCTCATACCCTTTGTGACAGCATGGATGGAACTGGAGATTATTATGCTAGGCAAAATAAGCCAGTCAGAGAAAGGCAAATATCACGTGATATCACTTATATGTGGACTCTAATGAACAAAATAAACTGACAAACAAAATAGGTCCAGAGACATGGAACAGACTGACATCTCAAAGGGGAAGAGGGTTGGGAGGGATGGGAAGAGATTAAGCAAAGAACTTACAGTCCATAGACACAGGCAATAGTGGGGTGAAGGCCTGGGGTGAGGCAAGGGCTGGGTGAAGAGGGGCAAATGGGGTGGGGGACATCTATAATACTGTCAACAATAAAAAATAAATTTTAAAAATCAATTCAAACTCTTCAAAAAAAGAGAATTCTTTGTTCTATATTTTAAACTTTCTGCAGGTATGAAATTATTTCAAACTTAAATTTTTAAAAAATAATGGAAAGGAGCTCTAAGGACTGAAGGGAGGGTTGCAGGGAGAACAGCATTTTTTTTTTTTTTTAAATTGATTTCAGAGAAAGGAAAGGAGAGGGAGAGAGAGAGATAGAAACATCAATGATGAGAGAGAGTCATTGATTGACTGCTTCTTGCACACCAGCATATGGGCCCTGACCAGGAATCAAACCGCCATCTCCTGGATCGAAGGTCAATGCTCAGCTGCTGAGCCAGGCCATCTGGGCAAGAACAGCATTATTGGGTGGAGCCCTATAGAACTGCAGGATCCTAAAAGCCCACCAGAAAGGCAGCTGTGGAGAGGCACCTTGGGGAGGTAACTTCTCCAATTTCCTGTTCCCCCAGGACAAAGAGAGCCTCCTACTCCCCACCCCAGAGGTAACGGACTGAAGGTACTGGAGAGGAGGCTCAGTCAGGATTTGGGTCAAGAACACAAATTAATTTTCTTCCCTTCAAAACAAGCATGCAGCAGGGCATACTTGCCCAGCATCTCAATGGATGCTAATGGTGGTTAATTAGAAGAATGTTGCTAAACAAAGACAGCTAAATAATTGTGTGTTTCACAGAATTTCATTCCTTAACTAGTATCTCTTAAAAATAGCACACTCCATATGAGAGTTTTCCTTTTATTCAAATCATGTCTGAGAAACAGCACATTACTCCAGCAATACATCATCAGCTGGAAGGAGGAAGGGGCCCTGGGAGGTAGTAGGTGCTCCCCAACCAGAGTATGTGCTGCCTGATGGAGGGCCCCACCCTGCCAGCCTCAGGCAGCTCGTGTCTCAGCCACTCAGGCCTTCCCCTTTAACTCCTCCAGAGACAGGACTCAGCAGCCATCCTGCATGGCCCTTCCCAGCATCCTGTCACCCTGATAGTCCCCTTCTGCATTATAGAAAATATTGGGTGGAATCTTCCTAACTAGAAACTTCTGTTCTTGAGAAGCATCATCAAACCAATCCAGGTGTCTATGCGCTGGTTCAGTATCCACACATGCACAGGACTGTGCTGACCAGTCTCCAGAAAGCACTATCAGATCCTGTCCGTGACCCTCAGCCTCCTTCTGGCTGGGGATGGCTTGCAGTCCACAAGTCTCCCTCACGATGTCACTCTCCAGCATTAAATGCCCTGCTGAGGCCCCCTGGACAACCACAGAGATTGGAGAGGGCACCAGATAGCATTTCCACCTGTAGCTGTGCCTCTAACCCACTGCATGACCCTGGGGAATTAATTCAACCTCAGTATCTCAGACTCCAGATCTGTAAAATGATTAGATTGAATCAGATGCTGGAAACTAACACATTTTCAGGTATTGTGGCTCAGCTGGGGACTAGGCTTCAAGAAGGTACTAACTGACCAGGAACAGAGCAAGACACAACCTTGCAGCCCTGAATGCCCCATAAGTTTTTATCTCACTTTAGGGGGCTCGGAGGACCACGCCAGACTCCTCATTATGGCACTGTATTCAGGGTCACACTTGTCATGGGTCTATTAAGGCCCCACGATCTTTTTCATTCACACTCATCCACAGTTGGATTTGCCTCCATCCTTTGCTGCAGTGGTTTTCATCAACTATTCACCGAAAGCTCCAAATACCACTGAGATGTGAATTTTGCATATTTATTCCAACTTGAGCATAATCTCTTTCCTTGAAAACTGTCCAAGGTGTCTCTCCTCAAATTGGTACTAAATCAGGAGAGCAGGAAACCAGATCACAGGACCTCAAGGGAGGAAGAAGCTTCCAGCGGCCAGGTGGCCAGAAAGGCTTCCTCAGTCCAAGGAGGCGTGAAATAAGCCAAAGGGTACAGGGGGATTCAGATGGGAAGGGTGAAAAACAGGGGCAGGGGGAAAACATAAGCAAAGAGATGCTAGTGGAACAAAGGAGATTCTCACCTGAGAAGCAGCGCATCCGGGGCATGAGGACTCGGGGTTGGGCGCCAAGGGAGGGCTGGGCTGTTTTCTGTCAGCTGGCACTCATTTGTCCTACTTTTCATAACTGCCCCATATTCTTTTTTGCAACTGCACCCTCTCTTTAGAGTGCTGCTCACCCCAGGCTCCAACGGCCAGGAATAATCAGGGACGATCAGTGAATTCCAGGACCTAGGCATGGTGACTGGTTCAGGGATGAGCATGTGACCTAGGCTGGGATCAATCAGAATGCCCCCCAGGACTCTGCAGGAACTACCAAGAAGTAAGCCTTCCAGTTTCTGTTGTAGTCAGAACAACTGAGCTGGTGACTCTGATGGGACAACATGAAGCAAACCCAGAGGAAGTGGGCCAAAAGGCAGAAACTGAGTCCTGATAGATCCTGAATCCAGACATGCCTGGAACCAGCTTCACCCTGTACTTTCCATTACATGAGCCAATCAAGTGTGTGCATATATGTGTGTATGTCTTGATTTTTGCTTACTGTCACTCAAAACCAAATTAATGGACAAAGCCATAAGCTCAGGTTAGAGAGAAGAGAAAGTACTAGGCTAGGGTATTAGATAAACCTGGCTTCAGATCTCACCACTACCACTTGACAGCTGTGTGAGTTTGAATAAGCCACTTAGGTTCTATAAGCCTTAGCGTCCTCACCTACAAAATGGGCATAATATTTGATGAGTTGATGTATGTGAAACTACAGGCTCCTTGAATACTGGTCGAATCTATGGTACTGTACTTGGTGCCATGGGAGACTCTACAGCATTCTGGACAGAGAATTTTTCTCTAAGGAAAAGGTGCTTTATGTCCATTAGCCTGGGGAGTGTACGGCCTGGACGAAGGGAATGATGCTTCCCAGGGAGCCCATGGCTCGATGCTCTTCAGGTGGAAAAGAGGCAACACTCCTATGGGCACAGTGCTGGATGTTGAGTAGAGAGCTGGGGCCCCTTTCACACCATGTACTGTGCTGGCTTCGGGGTGCACAAAAAAGAAGTTACCTGCACCTCCATGGCCTTTCCCCTATAAAACAGATAAATGACCGCTACCCTTTTTTCCCCAGGAATGGGTCCAGAATTAACTATGAGCTCTACAAACTACTTTGTACTCCCTATGGAAAAGCTGCTATAAAGCTATAAGGGGGTGATTAATTTTATCTCTCTAAATGTCTCAGCATCATTTGCCAAAATGATGATTTATTATTTAGACAACCTTTATATTTCCAAGGGGCTTTAAATTCATTTATAGTAGAGAATGAAATAAAACTGATTAGGGCCCTGAAAACCAGGGGTGGGGAAGAAACGCACAAGGAACTGGGGATTATTTATCCAGAACCAGAGAAGGCAGATGAAGGACACAGCAAGGATGATCAATTATATGCAAAGCAGTGCTGCCAAGGAGGGGCCCATCCTCTCCCCCTCAGCCACAAGGGGAAGAAGAAATGGGAAAGAGGCGACAATGCATCTGGACTGATCTGGGCTGGACAAAGGATGCTAACAGGAAGAAATTCCTAAATGTACATGGGTTCTAAGCTCAGCATCTAAAAAGTGTTTTCCATCACCTTTTATGGCATAATGCTATCTGGGAGAAAATATAATATAGGAAGACAATGAAAATACGGTCAAAGAAAGGCATCTTCAAGGAGAGAGAATGAAAAAAGTAGGCAGCGAACACTGTATGCCGCGGCCCAACCATGGTGGAAGGTGGACACTGGAGTATATTTACATGCAGAGGAAACAGAGGTCTCCTAGAGGCATCATGGATTGAGTAAGAACCACCAAGCCTACCTCCCTGCTTCTTGAAAGTTTTTCTTGGCCACCAGATCACGCTGTATCTAGACTTCAGTAAAGCTGTTCATAAGACGGTGGATCCGATGAAGCATTATGGGGCCAAGACAAGTACAAAGTGGTGGATTCACAGCTGGCAGGATAACAGAACCAGAGAGGGCCCTATGGAAGCAGCTCCTCCAGTGAGATTTCACAGGCTTTCTCCTCGCTGGCATTTTTATCAACTGTTTGGATGAAACCCTGCAAGGGACATTCATCCAAACTCAATTGCTGGGCTACTCAGCCAAAACCAACCACATGAAATGAACAGTCCTGCATATTTAGGTTCAAAACCATCCCATCAGAGCTGTAAGAGATGTGGCCTGATATGCATTTATGTTGCCAAACCCAAGACCAACCACCAAGCTTGTGGAGTTGACTGACATAATCCCTACACCTCCAGTGTGCTCTCCTCGGATCAGCATTCAGCAGCAGGCAGGCCACTGCTCCTCCCCTTTCACAACTGTGGTCACTGACCTGGGGCCTGTTTGGGTTTTGTCTCACATGACAATTTCAAGTGATTACTTGTGATTTGTGTGGAACAAATCACCCTGGAAATTAGTGATTTAAAACAATAGTGTTTCATTATGTCTCTCAGTTCTGCAGGTTGGTTGGCCTCCTTTGGGTAGTTCTCACCCAGGGTCACTCAGGAGGTTGCAGTCAGATGTTGGCAGGGGCTGTAGTCAGCTGAAACCTGTACCAAGCTTGATGACCCAAATGGCCCATTCACACTACTGGCAGTTGGTGCTGGCTGGCAGTTGAGCGCTCACCTGGTTGCCATCAATTGAAATCCCCCACATGTGGCCTCTCCATGTGGCTTGAGCATCTTACAACATGGCAACTGGGGTCCCAGAGTGAGCATTCTAACAGCTAGAGTTCCCAGAGATCCAGGTAGAAGCTGAGAGCCTGCATATGACCTAGCTTTGGAAGTCCCATCAATCCTGCCACATTTTACTGGTCGAGCAAGTTGCCAAGATCAGTTCAAAATCAAGGAGGGGCAATTAGACTCTTTGTTGGCACAGTACCATTGCCAAAGAGCCTGTGAGATGGGAGATATTATTGTAGCCATCTCTGAACAATATAATGGGCTACAGCTTTTAACAACATGGAGCACTGTGATGAGGATTCCAATTGGCAAGAGCACACAGCACTGCTGTATGTCACGCCCTAGGAAGCCCAGACCTAGACCCTTTAAGCCCAGTGTGCACCAAATGGCACTCTGCCCCAGCACACTCAGCATCTGGTCTACCCCTTTGGTCTCCTTCCTGAAACTCACCTGCCTCCCAGTACTTGACCCCCAAATGGCCCTGACCCATTGTCACCTCCGCACTGGCATGCTATGTCAACAGGAATGAGTAGCCTCATCATGTTGGGCACACAGGGAATCAACTGCCACTTAATCAATTGCAAGAGCCCAGGATTAAAAAAAAAAAAAAGTCTTGTCATTTTTGCAAATATTCAAAGAAAACTTACAGTGCAATCGAACTTGTTTCCGGTTATTGTCTGAGTTTGCAAGCTCAAGCATTCAACAGTTCACAAAGCCCATGTATTGATTCTAAACATCAGTCTGTCCCCTTTTAAAAGCAGCAGCAGATGCTGGGGGAAGGGTGGATGGAAGACCTTCAGATCTACGCTAGTAGGTCATGTCTTACAGCCTCTCCACCCTGGCTCCCCATTTTCCTGCTTGCTTGTCCCTCTGCTATTCAGGCATCTGTCTGTGACATCATAGCCTGTTGCCATGGAAACTGATGCTATCACTGACTTCTGACTTCAGACAATAAAATGTCTTTGTATTTACAATTTCCTAAGGACATCAGCATGGATCTCCACGTGTGTAATGTTCCATGAGAAACGTACCACTTCCGAGTATTCACAGGGCTCCATATCACTGACTGCCTCCTGGGAATAGCAGAAAGAAGCCGGGCATTGCCTTGGCCAAGCCAGGCCTTAGTTTCCCTAACTGTAGCATGGAAATGAGAATGCAATGCTTTGGGGTTATCGTGAGGGGTACGTGAGAGCTGCATGTTAGAGTCTGAGATAAGGCAAGTCTTACAAGTCTTCTCTTCCCCCAAGACCCCAGACAAAGAGCTTGTGTGGCTGCTTCAGCAGGAATCCTGCAGATGTTGGGGGATGGGGATGGTAGCTGGAAATTCTCAGCTACTGAGAGGACCTTGATGGCATCAACCGCACTGCCCCTCGCTGTCCCCTCCCTCCCTTTCTTCCTTCTTTCTCTGTCCTCACTCTCCACTTCTGCTGGGTTCTGCCAGGTGGTTCTGCTCCGAAAGGGCCAAGTGAAGCAGGAGAGTTATACTCAGCCCCACCTCACGTCCACCTTCCTCTCTACTTCCTTCCCTCCCTCTTTTTCCTTCCTTTTTACTTCCCACATCCCACCACGCAGGGTCTGACCCTGCATTAGTCCAGAAAGATCTCCCTCTCACCATCCCACAGCACTCACCTTTTAGTCTGAGTGGCCCCATCCAAGAAGACTCCAGCAGCTCTGACCGCCATCGGCGAGCTCTGTCTGAGGATTGCACAGGGGCTTCCAGCCAAGAGTCAAATCCCCACCCAGGAGACTGCGTAGGAATGTACTAGTCATCTTGCTCCTTCCAAATCTCAAGTCCAGAGTGACCCCCTTCACCCTTTCCTTTTTCCCTGTGCAAGTTCAGCTCTACCCCATGCCATTCATCAAACCCACTGCTCATAGAAGACACTTCCCTCTGGAGAGCTGGGCCTGTACACTCTTCCCTAGTTTCCTGGGAGCTTCCCTCTGAACTTCCTTAATTAGGGAGGCAGGTGAGTCATTTACACCAGTTCACAGCTTCTCCTGAGATGCAATGCCTTACAAGCAAAAGCAATGATCTGAGAAGCCATGAGCCCAGGGGCAAGCTAGTGGAGACTTTCAACCCAGTGCTGGGTTCCTGGAGGGTGCAGGGAACTAGTAGGTTGGGTGGTCCTGGTGGGGGTGAGGTGCGGCCCATCCCACCCAGTCAAGGGCACTTCTGCTTCCCTCTGGGCCAGATCTGAGGCAGGGGTGCAAGTCTTGCTGAGTCTGATCCCTGGGTAGGCAGTCTGGGTTCATTGATGCCAAACCACAGCCACAGTCTGCTACTCCAGTTCCACAAACCATCCCAGCACTTCAGAGATGAACACAAATCTCTTCCAAGGTGATTGGAAACAAATTTTAGTAGCAAAAATATGCTATTTAAAAACAGAAGAGCCCCTGATGTCACTTAGATCTGTCATCTTTTCAAAATGAGGCAAAATAGGAAAGAGAGCATCCTAGTGCGGGCTGGGTCATTAGAGCAAGGCAGGGAGAGAGTGGAGATGCCCTCAGATGGTAAGAAATAATATCTTCCCACTTTCAATAAGAATCATGGGCATTCCTGAAGTGTCAGGGCAAGGACCTGACTTTAGGGAGTAAATCCTTTTGCAATGGGAATGAGAAAGGAAGACATACAGAAACTCACCAGGGCACAAAGCCCTGGATGCCTAGCAGGGGGCAAAACTGGGAAAACAAGAACCTTGTCCCCAGGGTAACCTATCCTCCCCTAGCTTATCACTGGTCAGGAGGTTTAGACCCCCTGAGTGTTTACTCCCTAAAGATAACATCTAGACCCTAGTTGTATTTTAGCTCCAAGCTCAGAAAAGCAGCAACACCAGACAAGAGACACAGTGGCTGCCTCAGAACCAGCTACACTGATTGACTAATGACCCTCTGCCCTGGCACTGACCAATCAGGGGAGACCACGACCCTGAGAGGGCACACCTGGAAAGCTGATGAATATTCTACTAAGTCCCTCCCCTGAGACCTCCCCTAAGATTCCCACCTGCAAGAAAGAGATAGATAAGCTCAGGACAAAGGACCCAGTGTGCTCTTCCCCCCTGAGGAGCACGCCAGTGCCATTCCCTTCCCTCTGAGGGGACCCCACCAGACTTGCAACCAGGGGAGCAGAGGAAGCTTGTCCAAAGCTAAACCCCTGAACCTGTCTCCAAAGCCCCCTTTTCTCTGACTTCTCAGTGAGCCAAAGCTGCCCAGCCTGGGCACTCAGGTTGCTTCTATGCTTTTCCTTGTTTCACTGTCCCAAGTATATTTTTGCTGCCATCGTGGACCCAGTACCCTTTGGCTCAGGGCTGTGTAGCCCTTCCCTTTGGATGTCTCCCATCTCCCATTCCCTTTTCCTAAGAATTCCATTTTTCTTTATTTACCATCTGAGATGGCTATTTAGCCTGCCTGCCCACCACGGACCTTAACGTTTCACATGCATGTTGGTTAGTGTCCCCAGCACGCTGCACACAACATTAGCCCATAATATTTCAGCTCACCTGCAGTCCAGTCTGAGTCAAGGGTGGCCAGTGTTGGGAGCTGAGAGAGGCCAGCAAGCAGCCCAGGATGCCTAGGCTAGAGGATATCTATGGAGTTTGCCCATGTCTGAGGGTCAGCCTTAAAGTCTCTGGTGTGGTAACATGGCCAGTGGGGACCAGAGGCTCTGGGACCTAGAAGTGGGTTCCAGACAGGAGGGCAGTTAGAGGGAAAGGGGGTGTCTCTGCCAGCTGAAGCATTCCTTTATACCCAGGACACATTCCCCAAGGCCAGAGTGGAGCAAGGAGACCTCCCAGCTCCTAAAGTAGTTCCCAGACAGCTGAAGCCTTTGGTGACACCCCCTTCCTCCCACCTGCCCCATTTTAACACAGTCTTTCACTCTTCATTTAACCACCGTTCTCCTGGATACACTGTCTGGGAGGGACCACGTACCTTGGTGTGTGGCCCCCAATTCTGACCTCCCAACTTCCTTGCCCCCTACAACTGTCCCAAAAGAAAAACCACTGGGGAGTGACAAAGTGGAAACTGCCCCAGTCTCCCAGTATCACCATCCCCACCCACCCAGAGCCTCTTTCTCCTAAAAAGAAACATGGTTCTCTTTGCACTGGAATTTTTCATGCCCAAGAATCCCCAGAGAAAGAGACAGGCGTCCTCCTGGGGCAATCACTTGGGAATGTTAGTTTTCTCTGACTTCTGTCTTTTTGTTTCTACAATCTAGCCTTCAAGTACTTTAAGTTTCTGGATTTCACATTTTACCTTGTCCATTTGGATTTATGTTTTTGTTCACCCTTATTTTTAATTTCTATATCTTATCTTTATTCAAACCTTCTTTGCTTTTCACTAATTCCTTTAAGCAGCTAATTCCCTGGTTTTTACCATTGTAGTATTATTTTTAAATTTCTATATATTCTTAATTCTAGTATACTTTTCTGAATTTTTAAAATCCATTCTACTGTTGAAAGAGTGTCTCATTTTTGTTCCTTTTACCCAGCAGCGGGAACAGCAGGTGCAAATGTTCCGAGGCAGGAGGAGGCGTGGAGAGTGCCAGGAACAGAGAAGGCAAACAGTGTGGGGGAAGCACTGCAGGCAGCCCAGACAAACATAAATAAATAAAAGACGACCATCAAGAACTTGCTTTGGAAAAGCACTTGGGCCCCAATTATCCCTGTTGCTTGCCTCTGCATGTTTGGAATAATCTGGATAACATTTTGCCTGTGATCAGAGAGCCCAGCCTCCACGATCTGAAAAGTTACCCCTAAGCATCTCTCCCCTCCTCTTCATAAAAGGCAGCTAGTTTCTGGTCCAAGGAGACATAAATGCTGGAAGGAGGGAGGGGAGGAAGAAAAGGAAAGGGGAGAGATGAGAGATGCAGGACTGCAGGAACACTCCTTACAGGTCAGCTTCCTTACCCACAGGGAGAAACTGCAAGGGCAGTGTCTCAGCAGCCTACAGGAGGCAGAGCGGGGGTGCGAGGTAGAGACCCAGCTTCTCCAAGCAGAACCTCCACACTACAGCCTTGAAGGAGAAGGGAAAGAAGAGGCACAGGGAAGAGGGAGGAAGAACCTGTTGAGTGCCTACCACATACTCAGCATTCTGCCAGGCACTGGCTTTATGTTATCACTCATTCACTACCAAAGCCCCTATAAGGGGAAAGGGGGTAGCCAATCCCATTTTACAAAGGAAAAGATGACTGTCCAAGGTCTACACCTCAAGAGTGGCCAAGTGAGGATGGGCACCTGGTCTCCAAGACCACCCAAAGAGTACAATTCTACCTGCCTCGTGGGAAATGGGACTCACCAGCAGGCACATCCCGCAGGCCTGTGCAAGGCACCCATGCACAAACAGGAGGCTCCCAACCTTCAAGGCACAGGAAGAAGAAGAGCCACACACCAACCAAAAAGCCCCAATTTATTATGAAAATGATAAATTGTGATGCGTTGATGCCTCTCCAACTTCCATTTCTCTGTGTTCAATTAGGAATTCACCTCTGTATAAGGTAAAAACCCCACCTGCAAGGCACTATCCTGGCTGAGACCCATGCTTAGACCCGTCTCTATCCTGCTCCTACAGCTCCCCTCCACTCATAATGGTCACTAAGTTTCCCACTGTATTGTAAAGATTAAACCTGCCCATACCTTCCACCTCCACCCCATTCCCAGCCAGCCAGGCAGCCTGTTCCTTTCTGCCCCTCAGCCTCCAATTCTCCCTAAAACACATCTTGTGGGAGGAGAGGCCGGATGCCCAGAAGGTTCTCCAGAGACCATATTACTGCCCCCAGCAGCATGGACAGGCCATGGCCAGGTCTCACATCACAAACCAAGGAGCTCTCCACCCCCTACCTGGCTATCTGCCTGCCAGATTCTTAAACAGGGCACCAAGGACTTCCAACCTCATAACTGAAGAGCCCGCCAGCCACAAGTTTTACTTCCTGTGGAGTAAAGGGCCAAAGGGAGGTGAAAGCAAAGTCCACAGCCATGGCCTTGTAATGACTGGGAGAGTGAGACAATCACCCAGGGGACATATCAAGGTACTTGGTTATGCCTTCCCTTTTCATGTGGATCTTAGGAGAATCAGGGAAACAAATAGCCCCGGGAGTCTTAGGTGAACCAGAAGTGGGGCAGGGAGGGGGCCTTTGGGGAGCCACCTGTTGGAAGAGTAGGTGGTGGGAGCACAGACATGGGACCTCGAGAAGTGCTGTGAACCTGGCTGGATGTGGAGGAGACCCTCCACCTGTCACTCACTTTCCCATTCTGGGCTGGGTGTGGGGTGGTGGGCTTGCTTCCCCTCTGTGGGGATGACCATTCAGCAGGCTCAGGCCCAGGAGCTGACACTGTCCACAGGAATTGATTGCATCCCCTGTTCTAATAGGAGCAGCCTGCATTTCCAGAGCACACCCCAGTTCTAGGACAGTCTTTCACATGAACTGGCTCCAATTCCTATTCAACAACCTTTTGCTGAAGACCCAGAAGGGAGAGGCTTGGGCCGCATCACCCCCATTTGACAGAGAATGAAGCTGAGCTGCAAAAGATAAGGCGACTTCCTAAGATCACCAGCAGGTAATGTGAGCTGTCTCCCCGACTCCCCATACCACGTCTCTTCCACAGAGGCACGCCTTCGGTTCTAAGGCCAGGGAGGGGTCCTGTGTGCACCCTTAACCATGACAGGGAAATCAGCACCACCCAGCACCTCTCGGACCTTCCACACTTGCCCACCTTCAGGTCTTAGAGTCCCTCTGCAAGCCCTACTGGCCATGGGCCTAGGAAGCCAGATGCTCAAAGCATCAGGGTGTCTGGCCCTCAAAATTTTAAAACACCTGTACAGGATAAAAGATCTGCAGGCCTTATTGCTATTTCACAGGGGGGATGCGGGCAGACTGAGACCTTCAAACTTTATTTTAAAACTTTATTCTTTATTTTCAAATACAGGTAGCCAGCCCACAAGCCAGAGTTTAAAGATCTGATTTTCTAAATAATGCATTAAAATATTTATGTTAGTTACTGAGTTTTTTGGTATCTCCTTAAATTTTACACCTAAAGTGAGTGCCTCATTCTTGTCACCCTAGTCCCAGCCCTTTGCTTCCCCTTCCCCACAAACTTGAATCCTGACCCAATGAAAAGAAATCCTGAAGACAGGTAGGGCCAGGAGCAATGGGCCACAAACCCTTTCCTAGCTATACCTTGGCTGCTAAGAATTCCTCCAGACCTGCTCACCTGGGGGTAGGTGACCCAGGAGGCCCTGCTGCCAGAGGCCTGGGATTCCTGGTCATAATGTGCGACGGCAGGCTACTGAACATCACCCCCAGCAAATGTGCCTGAGCACCAACTTCTCAGAGACCTGAGCTCTGGTCATCCAAATCTATTGGAGCAGACAAGAAAGAACCACACATTAGCAATACATGGACCTGACAAAAGACTGGCAGGCACGGTAAAGACTTAGGGATCAATCTTCCTGGAGGAGGTGGCCTGGAGATCTGTTTTAAATGAAAAGAAAGATACTGAAGAAATGAGAAAAATAATGACGACCTCGAGCTTAAGGCAAGTTATCTCATTTCTCTTTGACAACAATCTTAAGAGGTAAGTGGCACCATTCCCACTTATCAGGTGGCTAAACCAAGGCAAGGAGAGGTGAAGTAGTCGCTCAAGGTTGGAGATGGAATTCAAATTCATGTCTGCCCAACTCCAACACTCTACAAAACTGCTTCAGAAAAAATGTCAATTCTCTCTGTTTGGGAAACAATTTGGGAAAAGCTGGGAGACAGGAGATGAAGGACAGGGTGCAGAGGACATAGTATCTGGCTCCATCGCTTACCTTCGGCAGTTAATTTTGCTGAGTCTCAATTCCCAACCTCCCCCAAAACTGTGCACTGATGAATAAATATGGAAAGATATTAACAACTGTCAAATATGGATGATGGGCTATGTATGGGTGTTCACTGCGTTATGACTTTTCTGTACTTTTAGAAATATTCATAATAAATTGGGGGGAAAAACCAAAATGTCCCCAGGTCAGAACTGATATATGACCCCATCAAAAAAATCTCTGGCATCAAAATAGCTGAATAAAAATAGCTGCATCAAACAGCTGCACCAACCCGCGCACAGCATTGTGAGAATACAAATTGGTTCGGCCTTTTGGGAGCGTAACTTGCAACATCTATCAAACTTCTCAACAAAACATGCTTTTTAAAAACTTTTCATTTTTAAAATAATAGCGATCGCACAGAGAAGTTGCATGAATGGAACATAGAAGTCACTTACCTTTCACCCCAATTCACCAACTGCTAACATTTTTGCCACATTTGCTTTTCTATTCTTTCTACACATATATTTTATAGTACAGAATAGAAATATATTACATGTACTTTTTCATATTATATATACCTTTAATATATACCTTTATTATGTACATATGCACACATTTGTTTGTTTTCTTTCCTGAACCCTCTGAGAGTAGGGTGCACACACCAAGAGAACAAAGATACTCTCTTACTTGACCACAATACTTGATCAAATTTGGAACATTTAATATTGTTAGAATACTTTTCATCTAATGAGACCCTCTCATTAATTCTGGGAGCCCAGGTCAATCATCAATTGTTCAAATAAGTCCTTCAGAACAATTTTTCCCCAGTATAGGATCTACTGAAGGGTGATGTGTTATGTTTATTCACCACAGCTCTTTAAGTCTTTTTAAATCTGAAATGTTCCTTTTAAAAAAAATGCTCAAAAAAGGTGTGTTCAGTTGTTTGAAGAGGCCACTTCCCTGATGCAAAAGTTTAGAGCCTGGGACTCTTAATCAAGGCAGATCCAAATTTGGTCATCTGGAGGCCCGGCCTGAGACTCTGCATTTCTAACAGCTCCCAGGTGAAGCATGCGCCCTGGTTTACGCACTGGGCAATGAGACCAGAGGAGACAGCTTGTGAAGAGCTGGTCCAGACCATTGTAAGAAGCATCTTGCTTTCCTCTCAGGGAACCCCTGCTTACAATGTTAGCTGAGCTTGGGGACTAAGGACACAGCCATGATGCTGCGCCTTCCTCACAGGAACACGTCCTTCCTGGGCTTTCTGGAGCCAGGAGGTCCAAGACCAGGGGCACATGTCACAAAAATATGTCTCTCTGCAGGCTCTCCATCCCAGATGATTTTGGCTGAGAGCAGGGCAAGCCTGGTTGGAAGGGAATCTTATAACCCTGCCTACTCTATCAGCACGACCTCTCTATTTCCTTCAAAAAGTACCCCCTCCTTCAGGAAGCCAGCCTGGTTACCCTAGCCCACTACACTCTGTCCCCTAACTTCCTACAGCACCGGCCACCTGGCTGTACCCTGAGCACTCGTGACTGTCACTGCTTTTCCAGGTACCTGCCTTTCCTTTCCCATCTCTGTGCCTCCGCTTCTGCTCTTTCTCCCACGACGCTCATCCCACCGGTGACTCTCCATCTTCACATGTTCAAGGCACAGTTCACCCCTCAGCTTCTCCTAAAAATAGGTCCTTTCAATGGTGGTTCCTTGGGTGAACCATCTTCAGATCTTTCTACCGGGTTTCCTATGCTGCCGTTTGTTGGATTTGAGTCCCTGGCTTTGTGTCATGGTAGCTCCAGCCTCAGCCTCTCCCTATGTAGTGTGACAGGGAAACAGTTCACTGGCCCATCCATCCATCACATTTACCAAGTGCCTGCTCTGAGCTAGGCCCTGGGCTAGGTTCTGGGGACTCAGACAGCCTGCCTTGCCCAGAGCCAGAAGTGACACAGTGTCAGCTGCATCTTTGCTTGTGGGCACAAGAGGTGCTTGTGAGAAGTGCCGGAGAGCCCGGCTGAGCACACGGTTTCTTGATGACACCAAGGCAGGCCTCCGAAGACCTGTCATGTGTCACCACCCCCATGATGACTGTGATCACTGATCATCACCATGCAAATAGCAGCAAACTCAGGGGAAGCACTTACAGCATGCCTGGTGCTGAAAAGCCTGTGGAAACCTGAGTCTGTCATTCAAAATTCAGAAATGAACCAAAGTCATTCTCCACGGCTTGAGCACAGCACACTCAGACGGGGCTGGGAAAGCTCTCGGGAGTCGAAGCAGCCAGGAGAAAGGTAAGGACCAGTCTGGGGCACCCAGCACCCTATCAAATGGCCCAGCCCTGAGAAACTGAGTCTGGGTGTGCTTCCCTGGGCAGATGCAGATCACCCTTCATAGGGCATCCTATGCAGAGGAATCCTACCTTTCTCCATAAAAAAAAAAGAAAAAGAAAAAGAAAACAACTAAAGACACCAATAATAGGAACATCCTGGAAAAGCAGGAGGTTTGGGGATTTCTGCTGCCACCACCACCAGGGGACACAGCTCCCCCTGCAACGCTGGACAGGATGGGGGCACAGGTCCTTCCTTCATTCCCAGGAGTATGGTGGGTAGGAGGTTAGAACTTAGGGATGACACACGGGAAATAAACACAGGGTTAAAGAATCCTGGGTCACGGGATTATGGTTCCCAGCAGAGGCTCACACACTCCCACAGCAAGAGCCCACTTTCTAAGGTCCTGGCCTTGCCTGGACTGACAACCATCCTGATAACTGACAACCTGATAACTGACAACCATCCTTGTCAAGAAGACCCTGGCCCATCCCTACTCCACCTCTAGGAATGAGACCCAGCAGGTACCAACCTATGGTCTGCTCAGCACAACACAGCAACCCAAACAGTCAAGCAGGAACAGGGGCGGAGTTCCTCTCCTATCTCCAAACAACCATACAAGTTAGAAATGAACCCAGAACAAACAACCCAACAACAAGAAAATGGACAAAAGATCAGAACACCCATTTCATCAAAGAAAATATATATGAATAGCTAAGAAACATATAAAAAACAACACATCATTAGTCACTAGAGGAATGCAAATGAAAACCACAACGAGATGTCATTATATACCCATCTGAATGGCTAAAATTAAAAAGATTGATAATACCAACTGTGGGTAAGGATACAGAGCAGCTGAGGCTCTCATACACTGTGGGCGGGTGTGCAAGGTGGTACAGCAACTTTGGAAAACAATTGGCAGTCTCTTATAAATTTACCTTTACCATGTCACCCAGCAGTGGCATCCTTGACTATTTACCGAAGACAAATAAAAACTTATTCTTCATTTTGTGTCTACACAGAGACATGCTCGAATGTTCACAGTAGCTTTGTTCATAAAAACAAAAAACTAGAAACTAGAAGAAAATGTCCATCAACTGTTGAACGGCTAAACCAATTGTGATATAACTATGCAATGAAATACTACTCAGCAATAAAAAGGAATGAACCATTCATACTAACAGCAACATGGGTGAATCTCAAACGCATAACGCTAAGTGAAAGATGCCAAACAAAACTTGATGACATTTATAGAAACTCTGTGATTCCACTTATAGAAACTCCTGGAATAGGCAAAACTATAGAGCCAAAGTCAGATTAATGGTTGCTCGAGGAGACGGGTAGAGGGAGGGGAATGACAGGGAAGGGATATGAGGGTGATGGAAATGTTCCATATATCACCTGTGTCTAGTGGCTACACAATGACATTCATTTGTCAAGTCTCATAAAACTGTTCACTTAAAATTGATAAATTATATTGTATGTAAATTATACCTCAAGAAAACTTATTTATTCAAAATATCGACCCAGGCTCAAGAAACTGTTTTCAAACCCAATGAACAGTAAGTAAGTACAGGCTGACAAAACTATAATCATTAAAATACTGAAACACTTCCCCACTAACTAGTAAATCACCGAGCCCAAGTCTTCTGGTTACCCTTGTGCCCCAGGCCTTCGCTAGGCTCTGGGACCACTCCAGGACCCAACAACTCAAGCAGGGGCCCTCCTGGACCAGCTAAGGTGGACGTCCTTTCCAACTGCTCCGTGACATACTGGGTAAAAGTTATATGGAAAAATAGATGGTGTGAATCTGTGCTCTAACTCAGATAAGGGCTGCTTATTTGCTGCCACGCTTACCTCATTTAAACCATGTGTTCTGAACAGAAGTGAAAATGATTCTTGGGAAAGTGGGGAACGAAAGATCTTAGGTATTAGAATAGTTTGTGGCCCTTGAAAGGGCCTCAGCACATACACAGATGTACAATATGTCTGTGGTATTAACATTTCACGGGGTATGGGGTGGTAAGGGGGGAAAATATCTACAAGACCTCTTTGGGGGAGCAAACAATAAAAATAAGGTTGAGAAACACTGGTTTAGATACGGAACTCTGTGACAGAGAGAGGCCATCCCCTAAGCCCAAGTATGGAATTCCCACCTGATAGGTTGACCTATGTGATGGGTCCCCATCATTGGCATAGTTAGGTGGCATAGCCAGCTAGGAGGATGTGTGAAGTAGGGAGTGAACACATGAGCCCTGTGATCAAGACACCCTTCATGGGAAAGCTAGTCACACACCCAATGAGAGCCTTTAAACCAAAGCAACTCAGCAAACTCTCACCAGGAGGCCGGGACCAGCTCCCAGCTAAGCCCAGGCTATCAGGATGGCTACACCTTGGACTCCACACTCAGGTCTATAGGTAGATGAGTAGAAACCCAGGGACTTCCACCCTTTTCCTCCCTGACATCTTAGCTTTCCGGAGCCCATGGGGACAGAACTGCACAGAGCACATTTGTGGTTTTCTGCTGGGGCTAAGAAAGGAAGACCCTTCCAGATGAGAAGGAATTAAGTGCTGTGGCTGAGTCCCTGCTTTGTCAAGCTCAGCCGAGCCAGGGCCTTGCTGGGAAAGGATTGCTTTGTGCGCTTATACATTATGACAATACTATAATTGTTCTTTCAGTCTTTTCCAGATATTTAATAACAATGTTGAAGTGAGAGTCGCACAGGTCAGGCCTACTGCAGAATGAGCTTTGTTCCTATTGTCTTTTTCTGAATAGCTCTTCCTTTTGCCAGGCTTCTTCCAGGCCAATGAGCCCTGCTGGTGGAGGCCTGGTACTGTTACAAAGCAGCACCACCTACTCAGGGCGGAATATTCTAAGTGGTCCTGTACCATTGTCTGTCTGTATCATCTGCATAAATACTCACATGAGCATACACACAGACACACACATGGCTCTCCCTCACTCCTCCAGTACTACGTACACTATAGCCCATGACTGGAAAAAATATCAACCGCCCAGACTAGAGAAACCGGCTGATATACATGTTTGGCATGGTCATTTGGGCAATTATTCCTGGGCAAGTGAGAAGTGAAATTTCCTAGGACCTCAGAGGATGAGAGTCACATACTTACGTTTAAAAAACACTTGAAATTTATTCTGAAAGCTCACAATCGCTGGCAAATGGGAGTCACTCTTTTCAGAACACATGTGAGAGTGGACCAAGGATTAGGAAGCAGCAGTGCCCTGAGCTCTCCTCTCTCCTTGGAATGTTCCAGGTGTCAGACCTACCATGGGGAAGTCATTTCGCCTCTCTGAGCCTCAGCTGCCAGATCCATAAAATGGACCTAATGCACTGCCTGTCTGCAGACAGGACTCTTTCTATGCTGTAAAGACATCTTTCAGAGGCCAGTTTTCAGGAACCAATGGATTATTAACCAATGGATTATTTAGGGCATTTAGTGCAAGGGTGGCTTAGAAGCCTTTACGTTCAGATAAGGTAAGGAGGAACTGAATTGTAATTCAGAACACGTATGATGCTGTGAGTGAACGTGTTTCCTGTCTGGGCAGGGCTTGGTGAAACTAAGGTGCCATGAAGGAGGGTGATGTAGCCCTGGCAGTCTGTGTCAGAGAGCACTTTGTAGCTAATCCTGAGGGTATGATAGTTGCTAAGGAACTATTGAGATGCAAATGAATTGGCAAATACTTAGCAGCAAGATACCAGAAAAGGGTGGGTAAGGGATGCTCTGAACAAGGTAGTCAGGTGAGTGAAAGGAAAATTACTTTCTTCTCACTGGAAACGGAAAACCATGGGTTTTCGTGCAGAGCAGCAGCTTTGTGCTACTGGGTTAAAAAAAAAAAAAAGTTCTCAGCTGGGAGTAAAGTTGGACTCAAGAGCAGAGAACTTAGAAGGGCAAATGGAGTCTTCTTCTGATGAATTCTAAGCAGATTTCAGATGCTTCTTTCTCAAATGAGAAACAGACATCTAAGGTATAAGGAGACATCTGCAAAGGACTTTGAAGATCTGCCATCTTTATATAAGTCTCAAAACATAGACAAAAACTACACAGAAAACTGTGAATCATTCTACTAACGCAAAATAGAAATTCCAGGCAAGACTAAGCCATGGTTGAAAGAGTGAAAAATGAGGGGAAATGAGCCATCTCACTGTACCTACGAGGTGGCATTTCTTTCATTCTTGCTCTCTACTGGACATCCAATTTAAATGCAATGGTTAGGTCAAGGTGTTCTGGAATCCATGTTGGAATCCAGAGAATTACAATGAGAAGCACGGCTCTTCACTCACTATTTTTTCATTTTTCCTTAAGTGGGAACCCTCTTTCTTCAGAATCTAGTTGAAATACTCTAGTCTTTTTTCTTTTATTACAGTTGACATTCCATATTATATTCGTTTCAGGTGTACAGCATATTGGTTAGATAGTTATATAACTTACAAGGTGGTCCTCCCGATCACCTTGTAAGTCTAGTACCCACCTGGTACCATACATAGTTATTACAATATCATTGACTGTATCCCCTATGCTGTACTTTGCACCTCCATGACTATTTTGTAACTGCCAATCTGTACTTCTTAAACCCTTCACCTTTTCCACCCAGCTCCCCAACCCCCCTTCCAACTGACAACCATGAGATGCTCTGGTCTTAAAATTACTTTGCCTTTGGCCATTACTCCTGCTGCCTGCCAATTCATCACTTTGAGTTTGATCATGATGTTCAGGAATATAGGGAACATCCATATCAAGAAAGAAGCTGTCTGCACAGTTATCTCCATCTCTCCCTTCGTGGGTTTCTTCTCCTACCATCTTGTGTCCCTGGCTTTTCCCATATCTTCAACCAGGATCATCACAGCCACAGCCCTTCCTTGAGCACCTCCCCTCCCCAGAGTCCATGTTCTTTTGTTTGCTGCACACACTAGCTCTCCATTAGGTTCCAGTGATTCAGTCATGCAAGAAGGATGAATGGGTGTGGTAGACAGTTGTCTGTCCAGCACCCACTCCTGTTTCTTCTGAGAATAGCATCCTGATATTTTTGTGGGGAGCCAGCCCTCTCCCATCTCAGGCCAGGTGACAGGTGGGTCTGGGCTAACCCTCTCCCCTCAGCTCCAGGGATGGGTAGCCATACGCACCAAACCTGGCCAATGAGTGTATTCCATCATCCTGGTGATAGAGCCTGGACCAAGGAGAGGCTTAGGGCCCAAGGGAAGCCAAGAAGACAAAACTTCCAGGGCTTTTGCTAGAGCTACTAGGAGTGAGAATGTATCTTTCCGCTAAAGTTTCAAGAGGATGTAAGTTGGGCTGCCAGCTGCCACGTGACCATCTTGTGGGAGAGCCTGCCTGAGGATGAAGTCAGCACAAATGACTCTGCTAATTTTTCTCCATTGTCCCTCCAGACCCACTCTCTACCTTTCTCTGCCCTTTTCTGTGCCTCAAGAGATTGACCTCTACAAACCAGGCATCCATGCCTTCTGCCTTCTTGTTGAGTTCATCTAATGGGAGGTGCTGGCAGGAGATGAGAAAGTGGAAGACAAAGAGTTTAGGGAATACAATGCCCCTCCCCAGCCAGGCCTGGTGTGGGCAGCAGCTGCATTCTTCCACCCATGTCTACAGCTCCTGTCAGGGAGCCCTCACCCATGCTACAGCTCTTGCCTGGTCCTGACGTCACCATTCTCTCCACTTGGTTCTTCCAGCTTTGGGGAGTCATGGCTTCCCAGTACTGCCCATCCCTGCATGAATCCCCATCCTTATTGAGCCCCTTAACCTAGTTCACACCTCTGTAAAGAGTTTCTTCATTAAACTCCCCTCAATTAACCTTTGAGAGTGCTATTTGTTTCTTGCCAGCACCTTGGCTGACACCGACACAGAGCTAAGGAATGAAAAAAGGGGACTGGGTTCTAAGACAACACTGTGTCCCCAGATATTATCATACTTAAGTCCCAATCTGTCCAGGAATAACAAGTGTCAGTAATCACCTTTACCCTTTGCTTTCCTCCTGTTTGAGGTAAACATCTGTCTCTTCAACCATAGATATAGCTAATAAAATAGGTAAAGCCCTTGATGGAGAGCTCTGGATGTCCACCTTCATAACAGAGTAAAATACTATCAGTCCTCATTTCCCATTCCTACCCACTGCTGTCGCTATTTGACATAGCTTCCCTTGGTGTCTCTCTCTCTCTCTATATATATATATGTGTATATATATATATATATTTCTCTCTCTCTCTCTCTCTCTCTCTCTCACACACACACACACACACACACATGCACATACACACGCCTTCCTCAAATCCTTCCCATTAGAAGTATGACCCACTCATTTGGTTTCTCCTAGTAGCTGATGTGTAATTGCTACACCACATCTATCAGACTCCATCATAAGTCCTGTTACAGCTCATAGTTTGCATGGCTCTGTCTCCCCCACCAGTCTGTTAATAGGTAAGCTTCCTGAAGGAAAGGCTGTGTCTTCCTTACCCTCATGTTTTCAGTTTCAAGTACAGTGTTTTTCATGTAGATGCTCAATAACTGTGTTCTGCAGGTATATTCATGAAACCGGTGGCTTCTAAGCAAAGCTGTCAGTTTTATCTCTCTGCTTCCACTCCCCATTTGCCTCTTATAGAATTTGGGCTCTCAAGTCTGGGAGTGGCTCAGCCCTGACTTGGACACCCCGAGATGAGACTGTGTCATCCCTCAAGGCAGCCTATTCCATCTTGGTTCAATTTGGCCTGAAAGAATTTCATAACAAAGCCATGAATCTGCAACTTAGATAAGACTCAGGGAAGAAAGCCTATCTCCTTCCACTTAGAGGCAGCAGAGATGGCTCAAAGGATGGAGGCTGCAACCACCTGAAGACTCACTCACGCAGATTGTCTGGCATTTGATGCTGGCTGTGGGCTGTGACTTGAGGCTAGAACATCTACACATGGCCTCTCCAGGGCACTTGGGCTTCCTCACAATATGGTGGCTAGGTCACAAAGGCAAGCATCCCAGGAGAAAGTGTCCAAGCAGAAGCTGTAACATCTTTTACGATCTCAACTCCAAAGTTATGCAGGATCACTTCTGCTGCATTCTGTTCATTCGAGTGAGGTAGAAAGCCAACCCATATTTAAGGGGAGAGAAATTAGGCTTCATGCTTTGACAAGAAGAATATCAAATAATTTGCAGACAAATGGTGATAGAAGGAGATTTGACTTGGGGTGGTGAGCACACAATACAATATACAGACGATGTGTTATAGAATTGTACACCTAAAGCCTATATAATTTTATTAACCAATGTCACTCCAATAAATTCAATAAAAAAAGAAAAAATTATGTTTTTTGCCAATCTGACAAAAAAATAAAAAATTTTGCAGACATGTTTTAAACTACCATATGGAACATGATTGCAGGTTTTTAAAGTGTTCTGTTGATTTTTTTCTTCCTTTTTATTCAGTAAAACAACACACAGTTATTGATACCACTATGTGCCATATGCTGGGGATACATGACAATTAAGATAGAGACCACCCTTTAGTGGCTCACGGAGCTGTGGAGCACTCCACACACAACTGTGGTGAAATCAACACACAACTACAGGCCAGTGTGGAGTGTGCCCCCATGGAAGAAGGCAGAGGCCGCTGTGGTGGGGCCAGTGGGCCCTCTAATCTAGCCTGGGGCTGGGGGGAAGGCTTCTAGGAAGAGATGACTACTCTGTGGTGAATTCTAAAGAAAACTTTAGGGTTGGCCAAGAAAAGGTCGATGAAAAATTCAACACAGGAAGAACAAACAGGTGCAGACCCAGAGGCACAAGGCAGCAGTGAAATCAGAAAGAGGAAAAAAAGATGGCCAGGCTATGTGGGCCTGTGCGGTGTGTGTGGACCTGTGCCTGCATGGAGCAGGGGAGGGAAGGAGAGCCCAGGTCATGAAAGGTTTTGCATCAGCCCTGAAGGTGTCGGAAGAAATTCACACCTGTAGTGACTGGGTAAAACCAAATACCAAGGTATAGGCTGACACCCAAAGTACGGTTGGATCATTGCTCGGCACAGGCCCCTGGGCACCAGCCCAAAACACGGTGGATTTTCTGATGATCCTGAGACCCGCTTCCTTGCCCCAAGGCTGACAGCCCGTGCTTCACCACTCAGACCATTTGGATGCATTGCCAAAGGGGCTGGGAGCATCCCTGGATGGGCTCTTTTTCTATCAGTCCCTGGTGAGGCTCCTCCCCTATCTCAGCCCCTCTCCAAGTTCACTACCCAGCTCCAGCCTCAGCATCAATGAGAAAGCCAAGGGCAGAGGTCCTACCTTGATGTGCTGGAAAAATAGCAAGAGGAAAACAACAGAACAATTAACTGCGGGGCCCAGCTGCCTCTCACAGATAAGACGTTTTCTCTGCCACCACTGTCAATGAAGCTGCCTGCAATTATTCCTGGCCCTCCTGCTCAGCGCTTTCCACAGGCACAGCCCCAAGGGGACCGGCCACTGTCCAGTAAGACTAGGATGCTGAGGGGATCTCTCTCTTCCCCCTCTTCCCACATGTCCTTCCACACTCAAAGCTGATGTTAAACCCCAGTGTCCTCTGGTGTCACGGCATCTGCATCTGGCCAGATGGGCAGAAGCAGCCAGAGCTCAAAAAGCAACAAGGTCCCAAGGGAGGAAGGGTCCACAGGGCAGAAGTCAGGGGTGCCCCTCGAAGGTGAACACCTGCCCCTCCTCTGGAAACTGGACCTGTGGAGGGAGCTCCAGGAGACCCACAGCAACCCTGCTCCCTATATGCCCCCACCACTAAGAGCCAGGCACAGATGCCAAATTGCAACCTTCTAAGCAACAGAGCTCATCAAAGACAAGAGCCAGATGGACATGCAGCAGAAAGAAAACCAATAATGACCACAGTGGGGGTCTGACTGGTGGAGCCACATGGCAAAGGCCATGTGCATACAGGAAAATGCAAATGGGAAGGAAAAAAATTTTTCTTCCATCTGGGGGGGCAGGTAGGGGCAGTTCCAAAGATCCTGGGGGAGCCTGGCCACAGGGACCCCAGCAAGCAGACCAGAACAGGACTGTCTGGTACCTTTGACAGCACCTGGCAGGACGATGCATAAACAGCTGGTGCTTAATAGGTACTCCCTGGTTTAGGTCATTGAATAAACAACATTAAATAGAAAAGGTGCTGAACTGGGAGGCAGAGACCTGGGTAGTTGTCCAACTTCTTAAAACCTCAGTTTGAATCTTAGCCCTCGGGTCAGTAACCTACGGGCTCAAAGCCTCAGCTTCCTCACTTGTAAAATGAGGGAGTGAATGCTTGGATACTAAGGGCACGGGGATCAGTACATATAAAGGGACCAGCATAGAGTAAATACTCAATGCGCAGATGGGAGCTTAGTCTAGCCCTGGCTCTAATGCTGTCAGGCTGTAGGATTTCTAGAAAGTTTCTTCCCTTACCTGAAATTTGTCTCCTGTTCTGCTTCCCAATATGTCAGGACCAAGGGAGGGACCTGACCCCTGGTCTGTGCCGTGGAGCTCAAGAAGCCCCAGAATCAATCTCAGAGACCTCAGAAACCAGTGCTAAGCTACAGCTAGGGCCCCTGCTCCCTCGCCTGTCCCCACCCCTCCTGGCCACCTGCCTCTGTCCATTTCTCTGTTCATTATCACCTCCACTGGGGGATGGAGAAGCAGAGTAAGGAAGTTAAATTCAAATCAGTCATTTTGTCACTTGCTGCCAGGAAGCTGGAGGGGAGAGAGGAAGGACGCAGAGCCTCAGGTGCAGTCTGCAGGCAGAAATGAGTCCTGGTAATTCTCAGGAAATTTCCGATACGTTTCCACGTTGGCCTAGTTCTGTTCCAGAGAACTCTGGGGGACCCTTCCGTGAGGGGGCAGAGCTGCTTCCTGAAGCAGCTGCTAATGGTGTTGTCTGGGATTTCACCTGACCTGGAGGAACATCTCTGCTGGGGACGGGGGGAAACAAGGCCACCTTCTGCATTGCCTTTCTTCCCCTTTAGCAAATGGTTCATCTTGAAGCCCCAATTATCAGCAGGGTCGCTATAGTTAAGTGATGAACCCCGGCATCTTTGCTCCCGGCATCTTCCCACAGAGCTGAGTAACACTCTGCTTGCTGGAGAGCGGGTGAGTAAGATGCTTTTTCTCACTCATAAAGTTAGAGGCAAACTTACAAAGCAGTTGCACTGAGAGGCACCTGGCAGATCATTCTCCATGGTACCAGCTGGGACTCTGGCCCCAGTGCTGCCGGTACCACCTAGATAGTCCTGGGCCTGCTGCTGGCCATCAGGAGGTCCCTAAGGCAGGGTTTGCTCTCAGAGGGCACCAAGCTAAGGCCCTTCTTGTTGCCGGCCAACCTCACCATTACTCACCTCTGATGCCCCCAAATTGGGGCCTGGGTTACCCCTGCAGAACACCCACCAGCCTATGGGAACCCACCCCCCAATTAGCCAGGAGATCACCATGTTCCAGATTTTGCTCTATCAATAATTGTCAACCCACCACTGCTTGGGGGTATCCCTACCCAAGACCCTGATGCCCTCACCAAAACTACCCCTCACCCAGCCTGAGTCCATGGTGAGAAAATAGGCGCAGGGAGGGAGACAACTATTTGTCCCTTGCTTGCTTAACGTGTCTCAGGTCTGATGGAAAGTAGTTATCCATTAGCTAAGAAAAACCAACCCACCACCCCGACCTCCCAGGAAAGAGTGTTCCCACCTCTCCAACTCCCAGAGGAGTGACCAACAGAAGCCAGCAAGGTGGCTCAGACATCAGGTGTCAGGGGTCTTTGGCAGAGCAGGTGGCCCTGACTTAGCCACCCAATGCACCCCCTCTAAGCACAGCCAAACACTGACCAGAGGGGCCGACTATCAACTGAAATGGAATCCCCGGAAGGAGCTGGAAGGAGTTGAGGAATTTCTCACGCAAAATTTTGCTTTTACCTATGAAATCTCTCCCAGGGCATTACTTCATTACTATAGTAATTTCCTCAGGAGGGCAGGTGTCCATGCTCTGTGTCTCCATCACCTTTGGAGACATGGAAATCTGATAGAAATATTCAGGTTGCTTAAGTGGCAAGTGCAGAAGAGGGAGACATAAAGTGAGCTCTTCCAAGGAAGCTGACTCTTGGAAGCCAGGTGGCAGGATGAGCTCTAGACAGTCAGATGGGGACAGGAAGGGTGCCCTGTGTCTGCTCCACTGCTTCCACAATACATAGGGCACTCAAGCCCACCTCCTCTGGAGACACTTATCCGAGATCATTTCTTTCTTAGGAGACTGGCCAGAGCAAAGATGCTCCCAGTCCTCCTACTGGATTCCTTGTCAGGAGCCATGCTGTGGTGCAGGTCTCCAGTCCTGCATCTGCATGTGTAGAGTAGGGTGGAATAAGGGTGGGAGGTGGGGGGAAGGGGAGGAAGAGAGCAGGAAACTGGTGCTTGAGCTGAAGTGTTGGGATTATCTAAACCTTTCTCTCATTTCTTCTTCCAAGACTGTGGAAACTTGCAGTTCCCGGTAATCAATGGAGTCCCAATGGCCAGTGGCCGAGTTAGCCTCAGGTTGATCTGAACCTTTCTTTCCTCGTGCAAAGCCTACAAAAGTAGCGAAGTTAGGTGGAGTGGTTAAGAACATAGACTCCAGAACCTGTCTGCCTGGGTTCAACTCAGGCTACTTACTGGCTATGTGACCTTATCAAACCACTGCACTACTCTATATCTCAGTCATCTCATCTGAAAACTAGGAGACGGTGGATAATAATTACCTACCTGATAAGATGTAAGGATGGAGTGAATTCATTTATGTAAAACACCTAGAACAGCACCTTGCCTTGTTAGCTACTATCAGTAATTACCTCCACAAAACTGGTGCCAGGCTGCCTGCATCTGAATCGCTGGGGCCCTTTGTATAAAAGGCAGGCACCCAGGCCATTCCACCTCGGTAAATGCAAAGCTGAGCAAGACCCGCCTGGGATTTCTAACTCCAGCTTAGTTTAGAATCATTCCCCTGGACAGTGTTTCCAGGAAGCACCTACGTCGGGATCTTCTGGGAGGCCAGAATACAGATTTCGGGGTCCATTCATTCCTGCTGAACTTTGGGGTTAGAGCCCAAGAGTCTGTAGCAAATTGCCCAGATGACATATACGCTTCCTGAAGCCAGAGAACCACTGCCTGAGATGGTGTTCCCCGCTTTTGCCTTTCAAAATTGACTCCACCCTTTGCCCATGCTGGAAAAATACTATGCCCCTGAGCAAATGATAGATGTTTCTCTCTCACATCGATGTTTCTCTCTCCCTCTTTCTCTCTCTTTCTCCCTCTTCCTCTCACTAAAAAAAAATCAATCAAAACATATCCTCAGGTATTAAAAATAAATAAATATTTAAAAATTAAAAAACACGATTTACAGATTTATCCTCATAACGTATGCTACTTGTCCAACTTCTGAGGTTGGAACAGGTGAGCATCATGACCCTCTGTGCAAAGAAAGACACTGTGGCCAGGTACACCGGTGATTTTCCCAAGTGACAGAACTGGGAGATGAAGCCAGAGGTGGAGTACTCTGGCTTCATGATCCAGCAATCTCTCTCCACCCCAGGTGATTCCAGCCCCATCCTCACGGCCAGATCCCCGTCCTGATTCTGCAACTCCCTCCACTGCCCCAAGTTCATGAAATTCAGTCAACCAGCTATAGAATCAGTAGTGTTCAGTAAATAAGCCGATCCACATACTAGATCCAGACGAAGGGGTGGTAGTGCTGTCATGCACCCCCAGTACCCTTCCTCTCTGGACCAATTTGCTTTATCAAAGATTACTTCTTGATGGATGGAATGTAAAAACGAGCCATAGCATGCCTCTGTCTTATGGGCTTTTCCCAAAGCACATCTTGGTAATTAGGACCCATCTTTGAAAGGGGTCAAGGTAGGGGCTCTGAGATCTGAGTCTAAGTCTGAGTCTGAGTCTGCACAGGTCAACAAAAGGCAGGAGGGGCTGAGGCAGGGTCTTATGTGGCCCAGCAGGTCCTCCCTCTGCTACTGGGCATCACCAGCTGCTGGCAGCTCTGCTCTGCCAACCCAGAAGGTTTGGGCTGGGGCTGGGTCCAGACCTCTGTTTACATCACCAGGACTTTTCTCAAGCAATTGCCCAGAGCTGTGTTGCCATCCTCACCAGCATTCCACTCCCTGGGTGGAGGTGGGGGTGTCCCAGAGTAGTAGCGACCTTTTCACAATGCACAGAAAAGAAAAATCAGATAATGGATAAGATTTTCTCAAATTCACTTTTCTTTCCTAGACATTTTTTTAAACCTTTGGCACTTGCTACTGCTTGTCAGCTCTGGAATGCTCATGGACACCCAAAACAGATGCACACTCAGCAAACAAATATTAACAGAAAAATGCAGAAACAACCAATGACTGACTGGTCTGGTGGCCTGTTGTAGACACATCGGTTGAGGTTGGGTGTTTTTACCATGAAGTAATGGAGACTTAACTGTGTACAATGGAATCAGTGCCCTTGCATTTCAAGGTGGGGTATGCCACAAAGGGGTACAGTAACTTCAGATGTGTATTCAGGGTCAGCATTTCCTGCTGAGAACCCACTATTTGCCAAGCACTAAGAAATTCACCAAATCAAACACATGTGCACATTCAACGGTGCCAAGCCCAGGACTTTACTCTAGACACACCAAAGAGCAGATCTCCTGGGAGTACTCTGGTCAGCCAGCGTCCAAACACTGAGGCCACCTGCAGGTGTACGATCATTCACGGACACAGAGGACGGAACTGGGAGAGAACACTATTAGCATTAGCAGTCAGTGATTCCAGATTGCCACCTCCCAGAAGGGCCAGCATGCTTGGTCCAGGGAAGCTCCCTCTGAGGAAGGAGTGTCTGCTGCCAGCCAAACATGTCCCTGCTGCTGCAGAAGCATCTCCAGAGAAGCCCAGGTCTCCCAACCCTGTCCTGAAGGGGAGATCCAAGAATGCAGGCAATTGCCTTCCCTCCATAGAGAGCCAGCAGCCAATTCTCAATAAGCTCTCAGACACAGTGTGACGAGACAAGGGCTTAAAGAGGCAGTTGTTTGTCCGGAGGCAGAAGATGGAGGCCTGGCTATGTGGCCAGGGGAGGCCAGCATCCCTGCCTCCACAGCCTGCCCTGCTCCCCTCTGAAAATAGACTTTAAAATCCCCCAGAGAGCCTTTTTCTGGCAGTACCATCTCTCTCCCAACAGAGCAGAGCCACACCATGAGCTGGAAATGGGGAAGGGGCTGGAAGAGGAGAGATGGGTGCTCTCGTTCAGTGTGAGCTTTCCATACCCCAGGTAAATTAGCCCCTGCCTGCCTGCCTTCCACTCACAGGGGAAGGAGTCCTCTCATAAGACCCTGCCTGCCTCTGGCCACTTCTCTCTACCTGGTCTCATGTCTGCTGCTGTCCCTTTGTCCCTGCCCTGGCCCTGGCTGAGGGCCTGGCTAGTCTTCAAGCTGCTTGCCTTGGGTGACAAGGCCTCACTAAAATTCCACCCGAGACCCCCAGAGGAAAGAAGACAGGCAGACAAACATATAAGTGGCTGAACCAGCAAAGAGAAGGGGCCCCTGGCCACAGCAGCTTGGGAGGGATCTGCTGTCTGTGTGAGCAGCTCATTGATTCACTTTTCTGATAATTATCCCTCACTCATCACAAACGAAACGACGCTGGCTCCAGCCCAGCCAGGCAGGCGGGAAGGTGGCTCTGTGCGAGGAGAGCAGAAAATGAACCTGCCTGTGTTCATTTGAGGAGAGGAAGGAGTGAATGGTGTACTATCCCTGTGCACTGGGCAGGGACCATGGGGCTGCTTTAATATTCTGCTGAATGTGGTGTTTCTTTTAACCCTTACTGGAGAGATTTTCAGCCCAGAGAGGCTCCTTCCTACCAGGCTCCTGGCAAAGTTTCTGGGCTGCTCCAAGAGAAGGGCCACCGCCCCCATGGGCTGCTCCAGATGACCTGGATGGCAGGGCCTGTATGCAGGACTAGGCGGGCACAGTGGCACCCTCCCTCACGCAGCTCCAGCCCGAAGCAGACAGGGAGCTCAGGCTACCCCAGAAGAGGGGTCTAAGGAGGAAACCGCGCACTGCCAGACACATGGTGTGTTCCCACACATTTGCTCTCCAAACAATTTCGTTCGCAGGCATGTGCCCTCCTTCATCGATGGAGAATCAATGCCAAGACCAAGCTCCCACAGTGGGCACCTATCTGCTCGCAGAGGCCCAGCCCCTGACCCTTTGAGAGGCACGGAGCGAGGCAGGCAGGACACATGGCCCCAGCGCTACAAAGTCCCACCTCGCTGGGCCCGCTTCGCCCCGCAGCTCCCTGACCCAGGCTGTCCTGACCGGTTTGGAAGTGTGTCGTCTCGCTCGTCCTATTTCAACTGCTCCCGCACTGGCCCCCAATAAGCCAAACCCAAGCGTCCCTGTTCCACACCGCTCCAGCCCCCGGCCATTCCAAAACGCGACACCCTCGGCACAGACCAGCGGCCAGAAGGGCAGCGGAAGGCGGAGGGCAGACAAAAAGCCACCTTCGAAAAGCGAGTGAGAGCTTTCTAGGCATCAATCGCCGCGCCCCCGCACCGCCACCGAACGAACGCGGGATAGGGTGGTCTTCACTAGAAGGCAAGGGGATCTTAGCGCCTCTAAGGCCCTGAATGCCCAGCTTCGCTTCGAGGAGGGCAGCGCTTTCTGGGGGGTTCAGGGACGCCGAACCAAGGTGGGCATTTGGGGGGGGGGGTCTACTGGGCAACCAGTATCGGATCGAGCTCCCCGCTCGGAAGGCTTGGCAGGCGGCGGGCCTCCGCGAGCCGAGTCCCGCCGAGTTCCACCCCCGCCCGCCCCGGGAAGCGCGGCTGTGAGCCCCGCAGCGGAGGCGCCCCGCTCCTCCAGAGTTGCTCGCATCCCAGCAACTCAACTCCGCGCGGAGGCCGCGCCGCGCTCCCGGGAGGCGGCCGCCGCTCCGCCGAGGGGGCGGGGGCGGGGGCGGGAGCGGGGCAGGGATTTCCCACCGGGATTCGCAGGCGCGCAGGAGCGCGGGGTCGGGCTGCGCCCCGCGAGGCGCCCGAGGAGAGCGCTTCCCTCCCCGGCTGGAGGCACGGCCGAGGCTCCAGCGGCCGAGAGAGCGTCGCTGCCTGTTGGCTCCTGGCCGCCCAGTCCCCTTCCCGGGGCGGAGGGGACGCTGGGCGAGTTTCGGCCGCGCGAACCACCCACCCCACCCCAGTTCCCAGGCTCATGAGGCGACAAAGGTGTCCACCCCCCCAGGCTGACACGAGAAAGCTGAAGCCCGGCAGGCTGTCGGACCGTCACCAAGCTGTCCCCGAGGGTACGGCCGGGGAACTCAGCCCCTCTCCTTCGGGGCCACTTTCGGGGTACACGGCAGCGCTAGCCGGCCGAGCCCAGAGTCCTGGAGCCGGCGGACGCCGAGCTGAGTCGGCGGCGAGGGGGCGCGCGGCCGCCCGAGCGCATCCGTGCCCGGGATAGGAAGGGAGCGGACCCACGCCCGCACTCCAGGGGCCGGATGGTCCGAGGCGCCCCTTCTTCTCCAGCGCCCAGCTCTGCCCGGAGCTAAAGCGCCGGCACCGCAATGCAGCGGACTCCGCGCTCTCCTATCGAGGCTGCGGGGACCGTGGCGGCCAGGGAGCGCCAGGCGCGGGAGCCAAGGGGCTCCGCACGCCCCCCGGGGACGCGCGGGCGGGCGCCGCCCAGCCCCGCGCTCCGCCGCGGCCGAGGCTCCGGAGTAGCCTTGCCCTCGGGAAGCGGGATGCGAGCGACCCGAAGCTGCCCCAGAGGCCCGGAGTACAGCCGCCGGCAGCCAACTTGCTCCGCGGAGGGTACGTTACCTTCCATCGCGGCCACTGCGGATGCCAGGAGGAGCAGCAGCAGGCAATCCAGGGCCATCGCCGGCCGGCGGCCCCCAGGCCGAGCCCGAGCCGAGGCGGCCGCGCGCGGAGGGCGCCGCGTCCCGGGGCGCCGCTGCGCTCCCCGCGGGGGGCTTCTCCGTATCCTTTCGCGCTCTCGCTGGGACCGGACTGCCCGGAGCACGGCGTGGGCGTGGGCGGGAGTGTGCGCGCGTGGGGCGGTGCGGGCGCGCGTGGGTGTGGGTGTGCATGTGTGTGTGTGTGTTTATGGGAGAGGTGGGTGTGTGCGTGCGTGTGTGGAAGAGAGAGGGCGAGGGAGTGCGAGCTGGGGAGAGCGCGAGAGTGCGTGTGCGTCCTGCTGTCACATCGCGAGCTGCGGCGGAGCCTACGTGAGGCCCGAGCCGGCCAGACTGACGGGGGAGGGAGCGGGATCCCCCACCATCAGCTCTCTCCCCACCCCTAACACCTCCTGTCCAATCAAGGAATCAAACCTGCAAAAATCTCTCGTCCAATCAGGCGCGAGCACCTCCTTACCCAGGCATTGTTAGTTTAAGAAAAACTTTTGCTCGCAGGGCTGAGCGAGAAGGCCGGGGAGGCGCTAGGAGGGGTCGGGGCTCCCCCTCGTGGTACTCTCGGAGAACCGCACCCGCCGGCCCCAGCTCCCCAAGCCCCCAACTGGTCTAGCGAAGGAGCAGCCCTTACCCTTGATAACCTACCAGTTCTGGGTGAGCTTTAAATATAATCAAGTTTATCTTCTTTCATTTTCCCTGACTTACCTATTTAGTGCAAGTCTGTGGCACACCCTGTCCCTCCTTTCACTTTCTAACAGTGTGGTTTTTACTAATCAATTATGTTCATTGTCAGGGCACACCCCCTATTAGAATGGGGTCTTCATTCTTGGGATTCATGTTTGTTTTGTTCACTACAGAATCCCCAGTGCCTAGAACAGTGCCTGGCCCGCGCAAAATGATGGAATATATCTGTTGAATGAATGCTAAGGTTCAGAGAATCTTTGGGTAGGGGTGCGCCTGCTCAAGTTTGTGCAGGAACTGAAAATGCTTACTGTCGGAAGGCTGCTCTGCTGCAGGAGTCTCTGGCTGCCTTGAGGTTTCACTTTTGAAAGCATTCTGTGAGCATCCACAGAGGGCCCTGACCCCAGACACCGATTTGGTGGGAGAGACCATTAGTCACACAGTCCACTGTAAGAAGTGGAAATTGCATTCGGGCCAGTAGAGGGTTATGCAAGGTGAGGCTCCCAAAGGAAGGCACCATTACTGTGGGTGAGGAGGCCTTGAGCCTGGGCTGGAAGGACGCACATAAGCAGCAACAGAGGGACAGGGCACTGGAGGTAGGAGAGGTTCTCTCAGCTTCAGTTCCTACAGCTCTGCTTTCTTTTCCTGTCTGGAGACAGGCCAAGTGTTCTAGACCAAGGACCCACCTCGAGGGTGTAATGTTGTGCTGGAGACCCGTCCTCACCCCATGACCCCTACCCCAGACCTGATGATGGTCTGGTCCTACAGTGGAAGCAGCCGTCTCTCCTCGCCAAGCCTTTCCCAGAGTCCTTAATGTGGTAGTGGGCAGATGTGATAACCCCTGCCATGCATCCTTTTTGGGTTTTGCTAAATCTGTTTCCCACCCTGCATGTTCAGTGTCTCCATTGCTGCAACCACCACCCCCTCTGTCCCAGCCAGACTCCCCAACCTGACACCGCTTTGCTCCCCCTCTGGTGACAGGCTGTCTCCCTCTCCCTGTCCCTTCATTCCTCCCTGCCTCAGCACCTGAAGGGAAGATCCCACTGGCATCCACTCCCTTAACACCATGCCAGCTGCCCTCTGCCCCACCACACACCAGTGACTGTGTCCGGACATCTCTGGAGACATCAGCGTGGGAATGATCCACTTTGCTCCCAGCTACCCATCATCCTCCTGGGCCCTCAGCACCTTCTGATACCAGTTCTGCTGGGCTCTTGCCTCAGTTTCCACAGTCCTTCTCCTCCTGCCTATCCTTCTACTTCTTAGTTTTCCTTCTGTTCCCTCTTCAACTCAAAGGGAGTTTCCCTCAAGTTCTGTGCTTGGAACTTCTGCTCCCCAGACCCATGAACAATTCTTTGGTAGCACCATCTGCTCTTCTACTTCCAGCACCTCCTTCATGGATGGATGATGGATGGATGGATGGATGGATGGATGGATGGATGGATGGATGGATGGATGAATGGATGGATGAGTCTCAGACTCTTCTCTCCTTCATTTTACCACAGTCTTTTCAGGGGCATGTTGGCCAAAGTCTCCCTCTGCCACACCCTCCTCCCGATGCCCCTGTCTCAAGGCCAGGAGCCTGTCCCAGTTCCAGCCCACACTGCTTCCCCCTGGACAGCTGGAGAGTCTCGGAATGGTCACCCAGCTTCCATCCCCTCCCCTTTCTAATCCCTTCTGCACTTCTGCCAAAGTAATGTTTCTCAAGCCAAGCTTGATCGTATCTCTTCCCAGCACAGAAAGCTAGTGGCTCCTCACTGTCTGCCTGAAGAAAGACCAACCACTCTGGCATGGCATCCACAAGCTCCCTGGAACCTGACTTCTCAGCCTGGACTCTGCCAGCCTCCCTCTGGGCCTGGGCTGCTCAGCCGGCTGGATGCCCTCGCCATTCCCACATCTACACCCCCACCCAGGCGCTCCTTTCCTCGCACCCAGCTGCTCATGGACTCACACACTTATTCAACAAGTATTTGCTGAGTGCCTACTATGAGCCAGGCAGGGCCTGCTCTAGGCTGTCAGGAACACAGGCCCTGCTCAGAGGAACTGACAGTGTAGCTGAGGGTGACAATGAGGAGGCAATAGTATGTCTTGTGAGGAGGGTTAGATAATAAAGCAAAGTAACAGCCAGAAAGCACTTGTAGGTAAACATGACAGGGACTCTGTTTATTGAGCACCTTCTGCATATGGAAAGCCAGTAGCTTCTCACTGTCTGCTGAAGAAAGACTAGCCGCTCTGGGTGGCATCCAGATTTCTGCATGCACTGCACTGGGGGTTACATGCAAAACTGAATTGAATTTCCTGCCCTCTACTTCTACCCAAACACTCCCTCTCTCAGGAAGCCCTCTCTCCCACAGTCTCATGCAACATCTCTGCCTGGGTTCTGAGTGGCTCTTCCAGACCTGGCTGAAGACAGGAGTGGCATTATTCAGTTGCAAAACATCACTCCTGGGAGGACCCAGGGAGAACCAAAGTACTGGGATCCAAGGACAACCCTGCCAAGGTCTTTCAACCTGTGCAAGCAAATTATACAAGAATCACCAACTTAACCTCTGATCCCTGGGCTTCACCCTCCGGGGATTTTAAGTCCGGGATGAGGTAGACCCACAAACGTGATTGTGTGTCCCCACCCCCATTGATTCTGCTCACTGTTCTTGGCCTCGGAGTTTAAAACTGTGCTCTGAGGTCTTCTCAGGGGACACCCAGGGCGGGGAAGTATGGGAGTGGTCAGGGGATGGGGCTTCTGACCTCCCCCGTGTTCTAGCAGCTTGATTTACTGGACATCTACATCGGGTTTTGTTTGAAGGAAAGGTTCTGTGGCAAGAAGAGAAAGAGGAAGGGGGGGAAGAGAGGTTAGAGAAGAGGGTTGAATTGGGTAGGAATGGGGCACACAACTCAGAGGGTAGGAGGAAGGCAGCATTGAGGACTTTTAGAACCTGCCGATGGCTCAGGTAAGACTAGCATCGGTTTAGGACTTTTATTAATTTTCCTAATAACCCAGGGGGTTGACTTTTCTTGAGCAAGTTAAATATTAATTTAGCTGTACAGCAGATTGATCTTTCTCTTGCAATGGGTTATGATTTGTAAATATCCCTGAAAGCACTATTGGTTTGGAATTCCAAGCCCGGGTGCCTATTTTCCCCAAAGCATCTCCTTGGCTACTTTTTTCCCTCTCTGATGTCAAATGCTCGCTTGTTTTCTTGATTAATCACCCAGCTATTTGATGTCGCTAAATCACTCTTTCAAAGGGACAGATGCTTGCCTGCAAGCCAGCAGCTGAGGGCTCTCAGGCACCCAAGGGTGACTTGACCCTTTTGCTAGGACTCAGAGGCCCTTCTGGCTGGAAGGTTTGGGGGCAGCCAACCTGTTCACCCCACCTCTAAACGGTTTTGTGTCTAAAATGTTGAAAAGCATTTCTAAAGAGAGCAATTGCACAACTTCCCTCGATAAGTCTACACCTTATGAAGCTTTCCTGTTAGAAAGTTCCTGCCTGCCTCTAACCTACACCTCTTTTGTTGTAGTTTAAGCCTGTTTTGTTCATTCTACTTAGTAGAATAGAGCACAGACAAATAATCACATCCCGAAGATGATCGTATGGGGGTCTTATACATGAGACAATACTAAGTTGCTCCCTTACCCCATCTTTTCCATTTTAAATATTCCTTAACTGCATAAATGAAAGGTTTGGTTATACACAGCATGACCCAGGCTACCTGTAATTAGATTCTTCAGCTGCAAGACACATTTTCATCCATTCTTTTTGGAGAGGCAGGTGGACCATTTCTGAGTGTTTTAAAACATTTTAACAATGGATAATAGAAAAATAACAAAGAGCTTCCTCTCCCTCTTTTGTTCTTTCAGCATTTATTGAGCAGCAGCTCTGTGCCAGGTGCCTGCAAAGTACTGGGGACCAGTGATGCCTGTGACCCAGCCCCTCTCTTTAAGGATTTCACGGTCTCCCTGGGAAGACAGGCATTGAAACATATTGTGGGACAGTTAAAAAGTGGCCTCTGGCTAGAGGCATCCAACAGTCTTGTTTCTCAGGAAAATACCTTGGCGAATAAAGGCAAATATGAAGACTCACACTAACGAGGTGAATGAACACTGACAGACAACCTAATTGCCAGGATGTGGAAGGAACTGACAATACTTATAAGGTAGATGAAGCTGGATGGAGAAAAACTATCAGGCACATGCATGACATATGCCAGGTTCTCTTCTATAAAGAAAACCTGCTTTAAAGAAATGGATAGGAAGATACGCTGTAATTACCTCTCTGTCAATACCTGACGCAGACACCCAGGATCTCTACTAACCAGAGAATAGAGTAAATATCCATCACCATTGCTGCTTCAGCTTTGAACCAAACAAAGAACTGTTCCCCTTGTCATCTTCATCCCGTCCCCCAAGGTCTTCTTACATCCAGGAAAAGCCTGAAAATGAGCGAGATAGCTGGGCACGTGGACGGACTGACGAGGAGGCAATGCCTTCTGGAGGTAAGGGACGGACTGGAGGCTGGAGCAGGCACAGTAATAACTGCGGCAGTGGTGCAGCCTGCTGAGTGTAGTTTCGATGTGACACATCCGATCGGAGCCATAGAATCGGGATGGCGGCTGGAGAAAGGTGGAACCTCAGCAGAGCAGATGTACACTAGACGAAGCCTGATGGTAGCTGGCAGTTGAGCACTGGCTGGTCCTCCAGCGTAGATCTCAATAGGTGACTCAGCCAGCGAGCAAGTAGAGAGATGGAGGAGCCAGGGCCAACTTGCCCAGAAAAAACAGCAAGAACTGATGAATCCCTCTGTGCTCAAGGAGGAGTCAAGAGGGGTCAAGACAGATTGGGGCCTATTAGAGCAGTGCAGAGTAAAGAGCAGGAACAGCACCGCTGAGACCCAGCATCCCTTTGAAGATGGTGCTCTGCACAGTTGAAAGACATTTGCAGGAAGCTGCTTGGCATGTATGAAGACAAACTCCGTGAAACAGAAACCAGCTTCCTAGAAAACAAGCAGGAAAGGCGGCAGAATCAGCAAAGGGAAGAGACAAAGAGAAGGGTTTAAGGAAACAAAAATGCAGTGTCAGAATTAAACTCCTCACTGGTATGGAAGGAGAGAGCACATTTGTTGCTGCTGAACCTTGAATAGATGATGTAGAAGGAAAATCGGAGGATCTTTCAAGACTGCATATAAAATGGACAGAAAAGGAAATTCTTGAGAGAGAGTACAAAACTTGTGGAAGACAAAAAATGGGGAACCAACATATATAAAATGGTGTCAATTGCTTACAAGGGGCTAGGGACCTACAGTGGAATAAATATTACTAACTTCATGATACTAAATTCCAAAAGAAAATGGAGCCAGAGCTATAGAGTTTTATGAGGGAAAAATTTTGATGCAAAAAAATATATATTTCCAACAGGTGTAAAGCAACAGACATTTTCAAGTCTCAGAAAATTTGCAACAGTTTAAAAAATTATTTGAAAATATATTCCAATTGACAAAGAGATGAGGTTTTGTAGAAGTAATAAAATCAAGTAAAATACAAGTCTAAATATTTGCCAACTGCTTTTAAATTGAATTTAAATGTCAAAAGTAGTCTCATTAAAGAATATATATGTTGTTAAAACTGTAATTACAAAAACCTAAATCTAAGTTCAAATTATATTAATTAAGACCAAAGAGAAGGAGAATGTTAAGATGGAGAGCAAAGCTATGTTAAATTTCTTGTTCATATAGGAGGGATTCCGAAGCTTCTTTAAATGCTTGAATCTTAAAAATTCTGAAATTGGTTTAGAATAAAGTTGGTTTTAAAACCCTTTTAATATACGTTAAAGAAGTATATATAGCTTTGAAAATACTGGAGAAGATAAAAACAAAATATAACCCTTATGTTTAAAAAACTTGAAAAAAATTAAATAAGCAAATGAAGTATCGTTTAAAAATAAGAATTTATAAGAAATGACAGAAATTACTTCCAATAACAAATACAAATGAATGCAATCTTGATTAAAATGTCTCTTTGGGCCCTAGCCAGTTTGCTCAGTGGTTAGAGTGTTGGCCGCGGACTGCAGGGCCTCAGGCTCGATTCTGGCCAAGGGCACGTACCTCTATGCCCGGCCCTGGTCAGGGCGTGTATGGGAGGCAGACAATCGGTGTGTCTCGCTCACATTCATGTTTCTCTCTCTCTCTCCCTTCCACTCTTTCTGAAAAGCAATGGAAGAAATATCCTCAGGTGAGGATTAAAAAATAAAATTTTTTTAAATGTCTCTTTGGCTAAAAAATAATATCATTACATATTTTACCTAAAACAAAGGGAGAAATAAATAGTAAAAAAATAACTTTTATTTGTGGTAATATTGTAGGGTAACCCACAGCATTCTTGTGAAACACAGCTAGAAGAGCTCAATAATGTGTAAACAGCTTCTTTTCAATACACTGCAGCGCCCACAGGAGATATCTCCAAGAGCCTAGAAACAAAGAAGTACTAAAATCCTCAATAGTAAATGTGAGAGCTTATACTATAGTGTGGGTAGGAATTAGTCCCTGGTCTGGGAAATCTAATGACTTGAATTTTAATGTATATCAATTGGAAACAAGGCTTTGAATGAATGCAAGACAGCGAGTTGGCAAAGACACCACTGTATGAGCTGAGGCTTCAAACTACAATTCGTTCCTTGAAAGGATGGACTAAGAGAAAGTTCATCCACTGTCCTCTCTGCATGGGCTCAGGGTATGAGAAAAAATAACCTCTCCTCTGAATTCTTATCATAAGTCTTCACTTACGTAGGTTTGGAGTTCAAAGTTATATTTGATCTCAGATTTCCCAAGCCAAGAACTCAATTGAAAAAAATTAGTTGTAAATGAGTAGGTAGAAGGAAATGCAAAAAGGATGCACCCTTCACAAGATTCCCATAAATAAAGCCCTGGCAAATAAGAACTCACAAACCAAAATCACAGAACACATAAATAAATCTACCATGAGTGAGATCTAGCAGACAAGACAAATGGGATTAGATCCCTATTATTATAGACCTATAAGAGAAATATTTTAAAATAACAATACTTAAAATGATTTTTTAAAAAGAATATATTTGAGAATCACACAGAATGGGAAAATGTTTAAATAGACATTGAAATTTTTTTTTAATGTGGATAAGTTTAAGAGATTAAATATACTTGGAGAGGCTTACTGAACTCCAAGTTAAATCTAATAAAATTTACTTTTCTGTGTTGCATGGTAGTTAAGAGACGTAAAACAAAAAGAGGTTGAAAAATATGATTGAAGCAAAAAGAAGTATTTTTAAAATACTTAAGAGGAAACAATAGAAGGAATTAGGGGGTGGAGGTAAAGAATATTAAAAGAAAATAGGTAAATTTCCAGAACTGATGAAAGAAATGAATTATTCAGATTCAGGAAGCATAGACTGAGGAAGCCCTCAACAGAATAAACAAAAATTTTTATGAAACTTCAGGACACCAAAGACAGAAAAAAAATCTAAAAAGCGATCCGAGAGAAATGACAACTTACTTGTAAGAAATGACAACTAGTCGTCTCAGCAGCAAAATAATAAATGCAAAAAAAAAAAACAAAAAACTATCAACTTAAAATTTTATATAACCTAAAATCCTATATCCAGCTAATTTTTATTCAAGACTGAGAGCAAAATAAAGACACTTACAAGCAAACTGAGGGAGTTTGCCACCAAGCTACTGTCTCTGAGATCTACTAAGGAAATAGGTCAGGAATAAAAGAATTAAACCCAGAAGAGCAAAGTAGGACAAAAGAAGCAATAACAATTAAGGGAACGAACGGGTAAACACGTGGGTAGTTTTTGGGGGTTTATAAAAGAGAGATAACACTAAAACACTGACTAAGAATAGCACCTAAGATGGGAGTTAGAAAGGTAAGAGTTTTCTAAAACCCTATTGTCATTCTAGAGGCACGCAGAGCTATTAAATCATTTTAGATGTTGGGAGGTCAAAAATGCTTTAAAATGTTAAGGGTCGCCGCCTTCAGATAAGCAGTGGGGGAAGGGGGAATAAAGAAAATTAATACAATGGAAAGTAGGAAAGGAGAAAAAATAAGGGCGGAAAAGCATAGCATAAGCGCAAAATAAGATGAAAATATATCCAAATATACTAGCAATCACAATAAATAGAAGTGAAATAAATTCATCACTTAAAAAGATAAACTTTGATCCTCATGGTCATTCGGGTACTGGGTTCTTTTTAAGTCATTGCTCTCCTGTCATCTAGGACTGTCGTTTTCTGCGAGGTTGAAGTTGGGTTACCACCACATTTGGGTTTTGGCCTGTGGAAAGAGAAAAGACAGCATGAAGGAGGTGTACTCATTGCTCTGATCCCAAAGCAGCGGAATGGAAAGCTGCTTAGAGCCCATTGGTGAGAACCGTAGGCACACAGCCCCTCCAGCTAAAAGAAGGTCTGCTGGACACCATCTGGGAAGATGGGGAGGGTGGATTTGAATGGACAACGGACAATTCTCCACTAGGCTCTAGGCCTCGGCAATTTCACAGCTCCTGCAAGTGTGCACCAGGAAACATACACAGGAGAGCTCTTAGACGCACAATTCATAACAGGAAAACAAAACAAAACACAGGAAACAGCCCAAATGTCCAACATTATTGAATAGAAAAATACATCATGGTATATTTATACATATACAGGAGCAAAAATGAATTAATTATTGCTGCACAAGTGGGAAGATGCTCCTAAGGCAATATTAATATTCAGTTGAGTGGTAGGTATTAATACTTAAATTGCATGTGTTAGGGTTTGGGCCAGTGCCTTGGGCTGTGAAAGATTTCACAACTGAAAGAAGAGATGCAGAGAGAAAGATTATTTTACTTTCCCCGAGAAAGGAAAGGGCCGATGCATGCTAATCAATACAAGGGCAAGAAACAAAAAGGCCAGACTGCTTTTAAGCAGGTACTGCTGCTAGGTGACAAGGAAGGGAGGGTTTGGGTTGTCTTAAAGTCAAGCAGATACCTGGGAGGTTGTCTTGAAACATTATATTTTGTTTGCTTTCCAGGAGACAGTCCGGCAGATGTCCTAAGGAGGTGTCTTATCAGTATTTTCCCCAAGCCTGTAAAACATGCTCAGAGCAAAAGTTATGAGGAGTTCAGAAGAGGCTTGTTTGAAGGGGAAGGGAGGGAACTTTCTACTAACTAGAGACTCCTTGGTGTGAGTTATCCCTGAGTTGTGAAAATAGCAGGAAGGTGAGGGATGCAAAAATGTAGCCTTGAGAGTAAGCTTATCTTGTCCCACAGTTTGAACAGAGGGGCTGTTTGAAGCAGAGGAGCCAAACAATCTTGGGGTTTAATTACCAGGTGCTTCTCATAAATTGTAGAAGGCCACAGCAAAGAAAAAGAAAAGCCTTTTTTTTTCTGTCCATACAGTATGTATATGTACACATATTTATTATTTTGTGTATCTTATAATAACAAAGTCACCTCCTCAAAATGAACTAAATATAACTTTTCACCCAACAGGCTGGTAAGAGCCAATGTTTGTTCATATTAAATGTAGGCAAGGATGTGGGCGGATGGACAGTAAAAGTATAAATTGAAGTTTTATCCTGTAGGGCATTTTGGCAGTATCTAAAAACCTTTAAATGGAGCATTCTGTGAACTGCAGTTTCACTGCTCAGCACTAACCTAGAGAAGCAACTATGGAGGCACATAAGGAGGCAATGTGTAAAGGTGCTGGGTGAAGCCCTGGCCAGTGTGGCTAAGTTGACTGAGCGTCGTCCCAAGTACCAAAAGGTTGCCAGTTCAATTCCTGGTCAGGGCACATGCCCAGGTTGCAGGCTAGATCCCCAGTAGGCGGTGTGCCAGAGGCAGCTAATCAATGTTTCTCTCTCATAGACATTCCTCTTTCCCTCTCCCTCCCTCTCTCTCTCTAAAATCAATAAAAGCATATTTTTAAAAAAATATTTGGTGAAGCAAATTTTAAAATAGCAAAAAAAAAAAAAAAGTGAGAGTACGCTAAATGCCATTAATTAAGGAAATGACTACCTAAAGTATGACCCAGCCATACTAGTACATATTATGCAAGAGTAAAAAGAGTGATGTGGAACTTTTTGTGCTTACCCTGAGTCAATCTTTAAGACCTACTGTTCTGTGACAAGGCAAACTGCAGAACAAACGAGAGAAAACAGAATTATATTTCCCATAAGGAGGGGTGTGTGTGTATTTTTTTTAATTGTTCTGAATTGTCTCCAAAAGGAATTCGCTGTGTGAAAAAGCCTACATGAGGAACTACTGTTTTAAAATATTAAGCTTAGAAAATGTTTTAAAATCTATAAAAGAGACTTGACCATCTAAATAAAACTAAAGGAAGAAACAATGCAATGCCCATTCGTTCAAAAATATTTTATCAAGTACATACAACATGTCTGAGTCTGGGATACAGCAGTTCAATTACCAAAAAAAAAAAAAAAAAAAAGAAAGAATCCCTTCTTTCCAAAATCCAATCACTCGAAGGATTGAATTTCACCAAAAGTGAAAATTAGAAACCACAGTATTAACCATTTCCATGTATTTTCATTAAGCAAACTCTATGGGTTTTACATTTTTTCAAGTGAGTCAACTGGACAAGTCCAGTAATTGGTCAAAGCCTCAGTTTACCCATCTGAAAAATGTGGTGAGTATACATCCTGCCCAAAAGTCAGTCAGTAGGCACTGAGAGTGTAAAACCACACCATTCTCTTTATGAAGTGCTGTGTGTAGTGGATCAAGAAGGAAAAATAAAGGCAATTTATCTTGCTCTTCGCGAAGAGTCTAAGGTATGAAATGCAATCATTATAACAAGAAATCCAGTCCAGATCAAAATACTGTTAGATGATCACACAACTAATTGGAGAGTGAGAACTGAAGGAGACTTATTAATGGTAAAACCCACATGTGCTATTCAAGGAGGTCAATGCAAAACATGCCTTTTTTAACACCTACACCAAGGACTCGGTAACGCAGTAGAAAGCATGCTGGTCAAATTTGTGTTTGTCACTTACTGCCTTTTAAAATCTTCCTTTTGAAAAATCAGAATTAAGAATAGTTGGCTTTTCTAACGATTAATAGATGAACCTCAGATCCACAAGGTCGGCTCTGATCGTACCTTGTCTGACTGAGGTGGCCTGGTTCCCTAACCGTGTTGGCATCATTGTCATGGCTTGTCCAGCTGCCCTCTTTCTACCAGTATTTTGGATAGTTTAATATATTGAGTTAACATATTAAAATGCATTTCACCTGTTTCTTTTAACATTGTAATGTGGTTACTAGAAAATATAGCTTGCATTATCATTTTCTTCCCCAACCAGCTGCTGACTGAAACTGTGGGAAACAAAATCTGGCTCTCTGGGGCCAAGGGTTGGCAGGAATTTAGGTGGCTGTCAAGGCCCCACAGAAGCGGGTTGAGGTGCAGAGCATCCCAGAGGGGCTAGGCTACCAGGCAGGGGAGGTGAGTCAGAGATCTGCCCCGATAGCAGCACAGATTCTCTGTCCACAGGCTGACAGTAGGGAGGTGGCTTGCTGAGGAAGCAGCTGGTCATGTTGGCAATGCCTGGCATTTTTGCCATTTCAGCTGTTAGTGTTCACTGTGCAGACCTGATGCAGAGAAGAAAGGGGGTTGGGGCAGGCAGAAAGCCCCACACCCGCAGACGAATGACAGCAAGAAGGAGAAGGGAGGGAAAGAGAGGCCAGGTCGCTTTAAGAGGAGGGGTGCCATCCCACACAGAAAGAATGATGCAGAGAGAAAGGGTCACTATCGAATAACTCCAATTATCTAAAATAACCTCCAGAACCAAATGGACAAACGAGAACCTGAGTATACTATCAAGAGGGTTGAGGTCTCTCATATCCTGGAGTTCTGTGTCTCATGCCATACCCCAGATTCAGACCTGAGGCCAAGATTAGAATCCCAGTCTGTAGGGAAGCACACTGGGTGCTCTGGGCTCACCTCTAGACTCCCTTTACTGGCCAGTGCACCCATCCTGCAGCTTCCAGTGCTGACCGCTAGCATCTCACAGCAAGCCCTTTCTGGAGCATTACGTTAGGCCAGAGGGGCGCTATCTCAGTTAGGAGGATATGGCAGCCCACCCCCAACCTTCAGGGCAATCCTCAGAAAATGTCTAACTGAATGAAGGTTCAAAAGGCCTCCCCCTTGACTCCAGGGGGGACCAGCCCTGCAGTACTATTTGTGCTCCAGCGCCCCCAGGGATCAGGCTGAAACCAGTCTCAGCAAAGACTACGGCTTTGCTCAGCTCCTTCCCCAGTCCCCTCCTTCAGCCCTTACCACTCGAACAAGACCCTGCCTCAGGCTCCACTGCTGGGGACCTCGCTAAGACAAGAGAGGAAGGAAACATGGACAGGTGAGTGGGAAGGAGAAGCAGCCAATAGCAGGGTGTCATTATCAAGCCAGGTACCACCATGGGTGACTGGAGATTAATTCTGTGGGGAAACTCTAGAACACACACTAGGAGTCATCCCATTCGAGGGGAAAGAAGCTGGCTTAGTTATACACCGGCTCTTACCAGACATTGGTTCAGGCTGCTGGGTGGGGAGCATCACACCCGCAACACTCCCAGATGCGTGAGCATGGGCAGGGCAGGCCTATATGGACTCAGAGAAAGCCCTTGGGCCCCAAAGCTGGCAGCTGGAAGTCAGGGCATAAGGGTTTTCAATTCCAGCTTAAACTTCTGTTTCTGCCTCATAGGTTCAGTGCATGGACCTCCACGATATCTCTACTGGGCACCAAACTGACCCAAATACACTTGGCCCCTTCTCTCCATTCTCACACTCACAGTCCCCACTTTCACACAGTATGGGGGGGGGGGGCTGGAAGGAGGTATTCACCTTGCAGAAATACAAACAGCCTCAGAGACAACATTATTCTTTCCTGTTTTTCAAAGTCCCCCAGCTGCCCCCAGGAGCCCTCGCTGGCTGCCTCAGCTCTAGGCTACCCACGTGGACAAGAGGCCATCAGTGGAACAAAAGGGTCTTTCATTTTACAGGACTCACCCTCCTTAGGAGGTATTTAGGGATTAACAAAGCAATTTCCCTCTCATTTACGTTATTGTCTTGGCATATCCTTACACCGCTTTGAGTCAAGGATTCAGTTTGAAGTTCATGTGCTAAATTGGAGAGGAGATTCATCATTGCGTCACTTCTTGGCTGAGAGGCTTCGCACAAGGGGAGGAGCAGGATCGCAGACACCAGCATCGCCCAAAGATCCTGTGAAAGGAACTGAGAGGTGAAGATGAGGAAGCGGACCTCAGCCTGTTGGGAAAGGTCATCAAGAGGACGTGGCCACTGGTTGATTGTCAAGCTGGCCCTGGCCAGTAGGAGGTTCCTCACCCCCTGCCCTGACCTTGGGGTGTGCATTGTGCCCACCATTCCCACAGTGGGGCTGTTTCTAGGACTCAGCCTTGAGAGAGCAATGTGTGGTTGAGACCATCTGCACGGTAAATGTGACTGAACCCCATTCAAGTCTCTGTATCAACTTCTAAGACTCTGGTGGACAGGGGCTGAGATCTACTCATAGGGAAGCCCCATAGGAAGTCCCCTGCTTATTAAACCTGCCACCTGCCAATCTGGCCTGCTCTGCCTCTTTCCTTAGTCTCTTCTTGCCCTCCATGGGGGCCAGTTTGTAAACCAACAGCTACGTGGTGGGGAGAGTGTCCATTAGGAAATTATGCCCCGGAGGATGCCAATGGGAACTGCCTCCTTCCCTCTGGCACCCAGAGGACGGTGCTTACCAACCCCCAGGAAGCCTCTGCAGGGGCGAGGCAAGGCTGTCTGTTCCTGCTGTCAGCCAATAATTTATTCAGTGTGATTTTCTGAGCACCTGTGGCATGCTGGGCACCAGGCTAGGCACTGGGGAAACAGGGATGAGCAAGACAGAAAGTCCCTGTTCTCCCAGATGTTAAGTTATAGAAGAGATAGGCCCTCTCCCCCTAAACTAAGCAAATACAATCAGTAGGATTGTCTCAGACAGTGCCAACTGAGAACCACATAGAAAGTAAAACACTGTATGGCACAGGGTGACTGTTGGTGGTACAGGAGGTGTAGAACCTGATCCAGGGCCATGGGGAGGGCATCTGTAAGGACATAACATTTAATCAGGGAAAGTAAACAGAAATGACCAAAAATAAAAGAAACAGTGGAATGAAGCCTAGTAAGTGAAGAGAACAAACAGCTGAAAATGTAGGACATGAGTTTGGAAGAGGTGCAGGGTTCACGGATGCGGAGCCCACTTTGTTCTGAGTTATGATTTTAAGTGCGGTGTTCATGGAGGTGGTTTGCTGAGGGGTACGCCTGGGACCGGGGGAAACATGGTGTACTTGAACTTTCCCCCACCCCTACCCACTCCTAACAGCAGTGCCCGGGACTCAATTATCAAAACAGATTTGGCCCATATGGTGCTTTTTTGCCTGGGCTTCAGGGAGTGGCTTGAGTGCCTCCAAAGGTCCCACCCAGCCATGCCAGGCAGAGTGGGCTCCACCTGCTCCAAAAGAGACTGGCCCTGCAGGAAGGGAGCCCACCAGATCGCCCACCTGTGAGTAATAGCTGAGTCTCCTGTCTTTTCCGAGGCTTGGACTCCACTCCTGCAAACAGAAGCAGGATCTTGAAGCCTAGGATGGAAGAGAAAACTGAGAAAGTGGCTCAGTTGCTCTTCACCAGCCAGCCTGTGATCCCTGTTCCCTGCTGTCTCTGAGAACATGGGCAGTGGGGGAGGGGTAGGCTGGGGCTGCAAGGGCTCTCCACGGGGCTCTGGGCAGCCCCTGGGGAGTGAGAACCGGCCAGAGCTACTGCTCATGCTTTGGAACCTAGAGACTCCTTCCCGGGAGAGGTTTGCTGACCACAGGCCCTAAGAACACCAGTCTGGACAACTGCCTCCACCTACGGGAAGCCAAATGCCCTTCTCCTCACCCCAAAAGGCTACAAGGAGCATACACTGAGTCCCAGCCAAGTGGGAACCACCCTTCAGCTCCTGAGATGACCAAGCTCTCTGCTCTCTTGGGGGCAGTCAAACTCCATAAGGAAATGCTTGCACTCTGCCGAGTCCAGGGGCCTCTTGGAGCATAATGGGGAGGCAGTGGAGCCGTCCACTGGGGTGCTGCACCCTCGGCAGGGACACAACAAGGAGAGTCTAGGTGAGAGAACACTCTGCACCCAAAGCCAAGGGTGGCTCTGAGTCCTCTCCATGTGGAGCAACTGCAGACCATGAGGGAGAAAATGGGGAGGAGAGCAGTGGGGAGACAAGAGAAAACAGAAAAGCCAGGAGCTTAAGAGAAGCCTCGCCTGGCTCGCTGTCAAGTGCTCTCCCCTGAAGCGACTGGCACCAGTTCAACGTGTCCACAAGCCAAGTGTCTCCCTCGCAGCCATTACAGGCTCCCATTATGGCTGGCTAGCAGAAATCAATCTTCTTAATGCTGCCTCGAACAGAGAGGGAGGCCAGCCAAGTCTGGCGGGAGGACCCAGCCGTGCATCAGCTGCACTGGCTGCCTGGCATTAAAGGGTCAGGTTTCTCCCATCTGCCTCCTCTCCTGGCACTGAAAGAGCACAATGCCCACAGTGCCTCCAGAGGCAAAGGCAACGGGGCGGCCAAGGCTGACGTCTCAGCCGGGCCTGGCCCGGATGCCTGTGCTCGGGGGGCCTGTCTCTGCTTCCACCCCACCCACCCTGGATGGCTGGATCCACTTTCCGGCACGAAGATGTCTGCAACTTGATCTCCCCAGCACATTTGCAAATAGCCCCTCATCCCTGCAGTTTTTCCTCTAAGCCAGGGATCCGGAATGCATAGAGCTTAAAGAATATCCTTTAGGAATGTTCTGGATTCCTCCGGGGTCAGTGATAGCAGCCAGAAGAGAAGATGAAGTCTCCTGGCTGTGGTATCTTCTGAGGGTGGGGATGGACATGGATTGCTCTTTGCTAGCCCTTCCGCCTGTCTGTCCGCCTCCACTCATCCTGGAGAAAGGACAGTGAAGGTTCTCTGGGCTGGACTCAGGAAGCCAGCAGCGTTGATGGGTTGGAAACAGGAGGCTGGGCTGTCCAAAGAGAGTCTCAGCACCTGTTGACCCCCTTGTTAGCATCTGCCCCAATGTATTTTTAAAGTTACCTTGCGGCCAACACGGATTGATAATTTTGTATCAGATTCCGGGATGGTTGCTAAGGGAATCAGGAGAAAAAACTAGTGTGTAAATCTTATCATTGTTTTCCAAATTAGAGTCAACACAAGCTGTAACTTTGACTTTGAAGCTAATTAGCCCATGTATTAGTGATTAAGACAAAACAGACACCAGAGGAGAACTCAGGAGTGGGGCTATTCCTTAACTATTTACAGTTTTCCTTTGCCAAGAAGAGGTGGAAGCAAAGAGAGAGAATGTGGGTAGGGAGATAAACTCCATCATGCCACTCCCCTAGTCAGCTATGATACAGTTACCTGATAACCAGGATGGGAAGGGAAAAAACTAAAAGCATCTTGAACAGTGTTTGAGGGCAAACTAGCTTTATGCCTCAAAATCACAAGGGGAAGACTGCTAAACTCTGAGAATGGACATTAGAATAAGTGCGATTAACTCCTGAGAACAGAATCCGATTAGTGGAAAAGAAATGGAAGATACGTAGGAAGAACTGTAATTGTTCTGAAGTATTTGCAATCCTTTAGCTTTTACTCCAAATAGTGCAGCTTTATTGATGCAATCTTTTGCTTAAGCCAGTTTACATTTAACAACTTTAAGACATATTTTCTTTTTCTAGAGAGAGCATAACTTTGTGAAAAGAGCATGTTTGGATGCAGTGATTCCCCAAATCTCATCAACTGGTTACATCTAAATCTCTCAGGGGTTCCATTGGTAAGAAATAATATAAATGGAGCCACTTGGAAAGGGTCAGAGCTGCCATCCCACAAGGACTGCCGCAGGTCTTATGCCTCAAACCTTTGAAATGCTAAAAACGGGGCAAAATAACCTTTGGACTAGGCCTAAAGCAAAATGTGTCCCGAAGAGCTATTTGCAAAGATAACAACAAAGCAGATATAACTACAGGACTGATGACTACCAGAAAGAAAATGTAAAGCATTGTTTAGAATTAGCATCACTATGTTACCTGCTTATCTTACCTGCACAGGTAGAAATGCCTTTCTTCTACTGACATAATTGCTCCCCTTCCCTTTTACATAAATACCCTTTGCCTTTGCCTCCTAATCAGAACATTATTTAGGTTTCTGCAGAATCAGTGTTTCCCAAATAGCTATTCTTTTTTATCTCAAATGCTTGTTGCCTCTCACTTTGAAAGGTCTTTTATAAGTAGGTTGATCTCATAGATTGACTACATCAGAATCTCTTGGGAGTACTATTAAAAATACAGATTTGAGCCCAGCCAGGCATGGCTCAGTGGTTGAGTATAGACCTAGGATCCAGGAGATTGAGGTTTGATTCCCGGTCAGGGTTGCAGGCTGGATCCCCAGTCTGGGGTGGGCAGGAGGAAGCCGATCAATGACGACTCTCTCATCATTGATGTTTATTTTTATCTCTCTCTTCCTCTCTCTGAAATCAATAAAGATTTTTTTTTTTTTTAAGTATTTATTTGAAAGTTCCACTATTGAACACCCTGATTTCGTGGCAGTACCTAGGTTAGCATTTGCTTGAATAACCAGGGGACAGGAATTTTGTGAGACATCTTTTAACTTCTGTCTACCCTACCACGTTACCTGTTCATAGTGCTTTCTTAATCTTTGGCTATGTGACAACTAAAGTAATTGGTTGTCAGCAATGGAAATAGTCAGTACCTGGCCATCCAGCATCCCAGGGTTGCCAGCACCTGGACCAGCCCAGAGTTAGGAAGAAACACCAGAGCCAACTGAGAAGAGAGGAGAGTTCTCAACGCCTCTGGCACAGTGACCAGGAAGAGAAGAAAAAACGCCTCTGGTCATTTCATTGCCTTAATTAGAGCTCCGGGAACTGTTAAGCAGGACTTGCAAAATTAAGATCTGTAGGCAAACTCTACAGCAGGACAAATGAGGTCCTTGTTTCTGTGAAATTCAAGTCTGATAAACTGAAGATAATCCTCAGTCATGGGCTAGCATGTTACAGATCATCCTCTCCAGGTTCTCTGTCATCCATTGGCCATACCACAGCCACCCAAAGGATCGTCAATATGCAAATCTGATTGTGTTCCTGACTGCTTCTGTTCCTTCTTTGTCTTCTCATCTGATGCCCAAGAGTCCAAGTTCCTCGACATACAGAAGGCCCCTGATCTGGTCCTTGCGCGTCCCTCCAGCCTTGTCACTCTCGGCCTCACACTGTGTCTTGCCTAAGTGTCTCAAAATCCCAGAGCACGTTGTGACATCCCACACCTCCAGATCTCTGCTCTGCTTGACTCCAAGTATAATACCATTCCCCTAGTCTCTTCACTAATCTTGAATCACCCATCACTCAACTCAAGCATATACCCCTTCAGGAAGGCTCTTCCCTCTCCATGGCTAGGCTAAATGAGGTGGCCCGGAGTGTTGGTTACCCAGTTACACTTCTGTCTCCTCCCCCAGATGAAGAGCTCCCTGAACAGTGCATGGTGCCTAGCACAGAATGGGCACTCAGAAAATGTTTGCTTACAAGAAACCAGAACAACACCTTTGTCAAGAACCTAGAATTATCAGACCCAAATGTGTGCATCTGATATAGCATTGGAATAATCAGTATGTGAGTCAGAAATGGACCAGAACAGGGCCAAGTGTGCAAGAACTGCTTCTTCACCTACAGGGCCCATTGCAAAATAAAAAAGCAAGGCCCCTTGTTAAGCAGTTATTTAGAATTTGAAGATAACAGAACACTGAACCAAGCATGGGACATTTCTGAATGCAGAGCCCCGGGCAACTGTCTGTCAGGCCTGCCAGGCTGGAATCTTGACATGGGCTAGAGTGTGGAGAGAGGAAGGCTGGAGCACTTATGTTCCATTTCCCAAAATCCCTCAAGACTAATTCTAAGTGTTTATGAAATTAAACTATTGAAATAGTCTTTTAGTTGAAGAGGGGGGTGTAATTCAGCCTCCAGTTGAGGCCTCTTCCTTTGGCTAAGAGGAAGATACCTCCTGCATTCCAACACTGACCACATAGTGCAAAGCATGTCTGTCAATAGCTGAAGACCTGGGAGCCCATTATCTTGACATAGAGGGTGAAAAGACCGAGTGACATCAATATGCACATGTCCACAGCCAGCCTCTCCCCACAGTTGGGCCCAGAGGACTCCGGGTAGCAAGAAGGAGCTAAATGGGAGGACTGGGATACCCACCAGATTTTTCCACGCAGCATAGCACAGTCCACATGGTGGGACAGGCATCCATGTGGCAATGTTGTAAGTGGTAGGAATGGCACCAGGTGTTAGACCAATGGGGTCAGACTGGACCTGGGTTCAGCATCCTCAGTACTGGAGTTCTGACCAGGAAAGAATTCAGAGCCAAGACTCCAGCTATAAGAGAATATTTATCTGGTAAACCACAGAGGTAAAAGAAGTAACTCCTAGAAGAAATGGGCTTAGGAAAGAAATTATAGAGGGAAAGGAAGGGCCCTTGGAGCTTGTGAGTGAGGAAGGTAATGATAACAGGCCTGGGGGAAGGGGGAGACGAGGGAGAAGGGGAAGGGAAATGGAATGGTAAAGGCGAGGCTGAGCTCCCTGGGAGGGAGAGTGCACTGGGTCCTAAAGGTTTTAAGGGTGGAGATTTTAAGGGCAGGGGTCATTATTCAATGCAGCTGGTCCTGAGGTCAGCCATGGGGTTGCTGGTCTGGTTTTGTTGCTTTTCTGGGCCTGGAGCTGAAATACAACTGAGGCCTAGATGTTATCATCTCCAGGGAGGAAAGGTCAGGGGTCCAAACTGCATGACTAGTGATATGCCAGGGGAGGAAAGGCCACCCTGGGGGTAAGGACTCACCCTGCAGTTGTCCTTTGCTAAGCACCTGGGGCTTTCCGCCCTGGTGACCTTCTGTACCTAGCCCATTGTCCTTGCTCTGCTCTTGTCTGTCTAACTGCCTACCACAGAAGGATAGCCTCTGGACAGAACCTGCCATCCCAGGCACACAACCGGAGACATGGAGTCCCACTGAGGGTCAAAGAACTACAAAGAGCAGAGGTCTTTCAAGCCAGTTTTTTAAATGCTGTTGGGTGGGTGTGGAGCAGAGCTCTTGCTGAAGGCTACAGAGTGAAACTGGGAGCCCCAGGCCATGGGAAAACTGGAACTTAAAAGCAGCCGGGGAGCAAGGAAGCTGTGAGGACACATTTCTCTCTCAGTGTCCCTGCCTTCCCTGCCCCTGCACCATTTTCCTTCCCTTCTCCTCTGACAAGCAGATGAGCTGAAGGTTAATTTCGTGGCTGGAGTGAGAAGCGTTGGGATGGGAGAGGAGTTTGATTCACTGGTGGGTTCGAGAGAGCGAGCCCTTTCCAAAGTCTGCAAGCTGGCCCTTTGTGATAAATAAACTCAATCTGAACATGAGAGGTAAATGCAGCAAAAATGACAGCCATGTGGCTGTGGACATCTCAGGTCTTGGGGAGAGGCTTGAGGACAGGAGTGGACTGCAAGAGAGGTCAGGGACAATGAAGAAGAAAACTCAGACAAAACAAGTTAGTGCTACACAACAAGGCAAGGATTGTCACATATTCTTTATCAAGTCAAGAAAAAAGAAGCCAGGGGCAGTGGTCCAGGGGAGAGCAGAACAGGGTTGCCTCAGAAGGCTTTGGAAAGAGGAACTCCAACCTGAACTTGGGGGGCTCATCCCTGAAGTTCCACCATAAAGTGCTCACTTTCCTTTAAAGGCTAGGAGCGTGGGAACTCATGCAGCTACTTGGCATTGAAGCAAACTGGAGATAAGAGGCTAGACTTGCCTGTTGAACCATGACAGGCGCCAACTATAGCTCTATCATGTGCTTTAAACAGCCCATCTTTGTGCAGTTGGCTCTCAGGTATTCTTCACCTGCCAACAGAATATATTCTACACATTCAGTGAAGCTAGCCTTGGGCAGCCCCTCTGACCCAGAGAGTATAAGAGGAAGGATCCATCTGCAGTCTTTGTCACTCTACCTTGTGCCCCCTGAGGAGGGACCCCAAGAAATGAATGGTGAGGGGTGGAGAAGCATGAACTGGATCCCTAAGAATGGGCATTATTTTAAATGATTATTTATCTTAAATCGGCCAAAGGTCAAAGTGAGGACACCAAGGTCAACATCTCAGATACCTGGTGGAGACCCTTGATCCACAGGAAACGTACTGTCCTAGGAGGAAGATGTGCTTTAAAGGCAGGTGTTCCTCCATTACACAGCTAACTGCGAACTCAGGTCAGTTACTCAGCCTCTCCGACTCTCAGTGTTGTCTCAAAATCTACTAGGTAGGGCTGTTAGGAGAATTACACACAGACATCACAGTATCTCTCATAGATACCTCATCAAAATATTAGAGGTTCTCATCTTCTCATACCTCTGGATTATGGGGTCACTGTTCATAACAGAAGGGCAGATATGGAACTCCATGTCACAGCCCTGAACCATAGAAAGGCCACAATTTCTAACGACCCTTGTCAATTACTTTTAAAAACTAATGATGAAACCCTCCCTGCCCTCCGATTTGGTATGGCAAGCTGTCTTTGCCTCCTTACTCACAGTTGGAAATGTCACCAGGGCAGACCCTAGGAGTTGCCTGGTGAGCTTTCTGGGACTCCCCAAGAGGAACGTCTCATTCCCACTTATTCACTAAGTCCTGACATTTTAGCTAGAGGTGGGTTTTTTCTGTATATTTTTGTTTTGTTTCATTTTGTTTTGGCTAATGAAGTCCCCTGTTATTCGTCTGCAGGAACTACCTGTAACAAAGTGCCACAGACTGGGTGGCTTAGTCAAATGAAATGTCTTGCATCACAATTCTGGAGACTCAATACGGAAATCAAGGTGCTGGCAGGGTCTCACCAAGCTGAGGTCTGTCTTCTCTCTGTGGCTTATCAGGGCCCACCTTGATGACTTCATTTTAACTTTATTGCCTCTATAAATACCCTATCTCCAAATAATGTCATATTCCAAGGTGCTGGGGGTTAAAACTTCAACATGAATTTGTAGGTGGGGGCTACAGTTCAACCCATAACAGTCCTCAACCCCACCCATGCATTTGTGCCAAATGGGGGAGGAGCACAGCGTTACCTGGCCCGACTCCTTCAGACGATGGTGCATTTCCACAGTGGAGGAGAAATTCCCGCTCAGTCCAATACCCACCCTCAGCAAAGCCCTCCCAGGGAAGCCAAGGAGGATGGCATAAACTTGGCCTCTCTCAGGCCCACTTCCTTTAAGCCAACCAATATTTGCAGAGCAGGGACCTATCGGCCAGGCCTATTTTCATGGCCATTTTAATCATCCTTTTGGCAAGGACCCTCGCCACAGTGGCATCGATGTGTCTGCTGGTCTCACACCTCAGAAACTATATATAAGCCAAAGGGTCAATATCAATGCTTCTCACCTCTCATCCTGCCCAACTAGCTACAAAATGTGGCCACCCTGTTAAATCGCAGGATGAGAACCTGGGAGGTTTTGCTCCTGCAGGAAGAATAACAAGAAAGGAAGTTCACTGTTGTAGGGAAAATGCAGGGAGAAGGGCCCCCAGGGTTCTGCTTGCTTTCAGGCTTGGTGACTGGGAGCTTCAGAGAAACGCCCTCCCAGGAGCTCCAGCTTGAGGACAGAGGAGGAGGTGAAGTGAGGAGCTCAGGCACATTTGAGGACTTACACACAGGAGGTGAAAGGTAGCGAGGAAGAGGTACATCTTTACAAATTCTCTCCTGAATTTCCCAGGCAAATCTGAAGCCTAATATCAGGTCCGAGTGGCCAGACTGCCCAGAAGCTGCCAGATCCTGGCTCCTGAGCTCTCACTCCAATGCCTAGAGTGGGTGCCCATCTCAGCCAAAGCATTGTTTCCCTCTGGGCCATTTCAGACAAAATGAATTTCTCTTGATTCACCTTTAATATGAATCCAGGGGCTCCCCGGAGCCGCCCTCTCTGAAGGCTCAGCCCTTGGCAGCACAACGCCCAGGGAGTGCCCAGGGGGCCCCATGGCAGAGCATGTTGCCTGGAGGGAGGGAATCCAAGTCTTGACCTTCCCCAACGGGCTGCAGTGGGCCTTTCCACACCGGGTCCTCTCCCAGCCTCCTTCATTATGCAGATTCATGTTTATGAAAATTCAAAGCCCTGAAGATGTAATTATGGGGCCATGTTGGGAGAACAAATGGGCAGAGCTTGGTGGGCAGCCAAGGGAAACTTGCAGGCTTGGGGGCGGGGCAGTCTGAACCTTCAAGTGGATAGAACGGAGAGGTGCAGAGGAGTCACCCCAGTGACCATGGAAGCTGGCTCCAGGCTCTTCCTCAGACTCAAGTACCTTTGCCTTAGAAGGTTATCATTTAAGAACAAAACAGATCCCTCAGCCTTTTTTCCTTATAACAGCCTTTTGAGCAATAGGGTTAGTCATTCAAAGAATTAAAATCCAAATACTTGAAGGGTCTTGGCATGGGATTCTGTGGAGTGATGAGGGAAAGCCCTCTGTGGACACTGGGGCACTGGGTAAGTGGAAACCCTTGTTACCCTGGAGAAGTGCCCTCTGACCCTGGGAAGCCCCAGGACAGTGCAATCCCATCCCATCCCACAGGTCTGCAAGTAGTGCTGAGGAAGCTGTTTGCATTAAACTCTGAACTCCTTTAGTGCAGACATAGAGCAAATGAGCATTTGTTCATTTCTAGCTTTGTCTTGGCCACTGACCATAAGAGCTGTGTGACCTCAAACAAGATCCTCAATTTCTCTGGTCTCCACTTCATGGCATGTTGTGGAGATTAAATGAGCACCTGAGGATGCAGTAACACCATTCTTAGCAGGCATTTGTAATTGCCCAATACATGCTAACCCTGTGAATTATCCCATTTACTCCCTCTAACACTGGGTGGGGCCATGCTCTGCAGATGTACTTGACACTGAGCAAAGATGATACCGCTGATTTTTCTTCCGACCAGGTGCTTGACCTCAGCTTCCTCATCTGAAGAATGGAGACAAGGATTCCTGCCTGCTGCTCAGAGCACCAAAATGAAACCATAAATGGGAGAGCGCTTTGTGATCTGTGAAAGGGCAAATGAATATTTTTACATTTGATGCAAGAGCACATTCCCTAGAGTCAGACTAAACATGAGTTCTGTTTCAGGCATTCACTTAACCTCTCTGTGCTCCAGTTTTCCAACTGCAAATAAGAGATGATAAAAGCTAGCATCTTGTAGGTTGTTGAGAAGATTTAAAAGTATATGCTAAATGCCTGGCACATTGTAAAGACTCGTTCATTTTCTTCTCTTATCATCACATTATTATGAATTGTAATACTTGCAACAATCATGGCCTTACTTCCTCTTTTAGGGTTGCTTGTCCTGGAAGTCTTCCACGCTCACACATCACTGCCAGTGACCCCTGCCCCTTACAGAAAAGCCCAAACATTGGGAAAGTGACTTGGTTTCCCCTTGTCCCATGCTAACCACCACTTAACCAGGGTTCTCTCCATACCACAGCCCAAAAACAGTCAGGCTTTACTGGTTTCCAAAATCCAGGTAAGTTCAAGCCAGGCCTGCCTGTTTCCTGCTCATTTGGATTAATTTCTGTGGTTGGGAGTCTGGATGGTCTTATGGAGGCAGCACAAGGGGAGAAGGCGGTTTCCCTTGCCAGGAAAATCCAGTGGGTGAGATGCCTGAGGCAGAGGTATGTCCTCTGTATGGGGCCGATTCATGCAGGAACACTAATGAGCTGGCACGAAAGGCCCTGATTCCTAAGAAGTTACGGACCAGACCCCAGTCGTGAAGGGCTGCTCCTCTAATGGGAGACAAAGGTCCATTTGGTTAGAGACTGTATTCATTTCCTAATATTGCTATAAAAAATGACCACACACTTAGTGACTTAAAATTACACAAATGTATTATCTTATGGTTCTGGAGGTCAGAAGTCTAAAAGCAAGGTGTGAACAGGGTTATTCCTTCTGGAAGTCCAAGGGGAGAATCTGCTTCCTTCTTCTTCCAGCTTCTGGTGGCTCAAGTGTGTCTTGGCTTGTGGATTGATCACATCAATCCCTGAGGCCATCTGTACATGGCCTTACCCTCTTCTCCCTGTGTCTTTCCCTTTTCTGTTTCTTATGAGGACATTTGTCATTGGATTTAGGGCTTACCTGGTTAATCCAGGATGATCTCATCTCAAGAGCCTTAACTTGATTACATCTACAAAAACTCTTTTTCTTTTTTTTCCAAATAAAGTCACATTCACAGGTAGTAGGAAATCGGACACCTTCCCCTTGGGGGAGGGTCACTATTTAACTCTCTACAAAATGAACTGTTGCATACATGATTTTCTGAACAGGGGAGTTTCCTTTCCTTAGTAACTGGAGCCCATCCTGTGGGGAGGCACACACAGGGGTGGTCTGTGGGCTGGAAGGACCCCGGGGCATCCCAGCCCACCCCTAAAGCTGAAGCTGAGCCTCCAGAAGAGTAGGAGATCCCTTGGGTACCACAATAACATAAACCCTGGGCATCCCTGGGTTTGGATGTGGATGATGCATCAGGGGAAATGGAGCTGCCATGGACTGGGGGAACCCAAAGTTTAGGTGACAAAGAGTAGAAAGGAAATAGTGCTGACAGAGGGGTTCCAGGCTGGTTCAAGCAGCTATACCCACAGCAAGGGAAGCCAGGGTGACCTGTGAGGGTAGGAGGCTCCAGCAAGGCCGTGTCTAAGGAACTAGGGCTCAGTTGCATTGGAATAAGCCAGATCAGAGCCTGGCTGAACTGGGCCCAGTGACTGAGAACTGGTGACAGAAAGAGGCTAGATTCTGGATGGGGAACACACAATGCAATATGCAGATGATATAGTATAGGACTGTACATCTGAAAGTTATATAATGCTATTGACCAATGTTACCCCAATAAAATTATTAAAATTTTTCTAATAGTTTCTCCTACCAGCCCGCATCTCCTTCTGGAGCTGGAAGGACAAGGTGTAGGACGACCCTTCAGATGTGGCAGATGCTCTCTTTCCCCTGGGTCTTCTCTTTCCCAAGTTTAGCTGGACCTTCAGCTGTCAGAACAGGACTGGTTTCCAGACCCCACACCATACTGGTCCCTGAAATGTACCAAACACACAGCCCTCCATCCCTGCACACAGTAGAACTTGACTTCTCTCGGGCTCTTGGTAAGGATGCTCTTCTTAACTGTGTAGGGGTCTCTAGACACTTCCAAGTGTCTAGTGGGACAATGAGAACTTCCCAGCTGCCCATGGATGGTCCCCTTGGGAATGCCCCCTACACAGACACATGGGCCATCTTCTCCTCTGATCTTCACCTGAACTCAGGAAGGCTTGAATGTAGAAGACAGAAACTAGTATTATGAGGTGTCGGCCAGGCCAGCAACAGTCGAAACTGTCCTCCAGATTCTGAATGGAGACCTACCCTTAGGACTGAGTGAGTGCCCCAGCACAAAGGACTCAGTGACCATCAGGAGCTTCTCTGTCCTCCAGCCCTGCTGCTTCTAGTTTTCCAGCAAGACCCAAAGCTCCTGCTCCTTGGAAGGGACTCCAACCACCCACAGACCACATGTGCAAGCCTTTCTCCAAACCAGAGGCAACTCCTCCTGTACCACCCCTAAGAGGCAAAGTGCGAGCACCACTTTGCACTGTCTCAGCAGTGACTGTGTGTCTGAACATTGCATTTGTCTGAACATGTGAAGCATCAGTCTGGTTCTCACAGCTCTTTCTGGCATCAAACACTCAGAGGGCCAAGTGAGCACTCAGCTTGCAACTCCTTAGCAACAGGTATCCCAGCTGTGCAAGGAAGGTACCACAGCTGGGGTTCCTCTGGGAACCTGTTCCCCAAGGGAGCCAGGCTGAAGGAGGGAGGAGGCAGAATCTGAGATTCAGCCATAGCCACAGAAGAGTCACCTTGAGCAGGGCTGGGAAAATTCTGCTGTGTGGAAAAGCCCAAGCGAAGCAGCCAAGCAGGAGACTGAAGGAGGGGGTGCCCTCCCTACTAGGAGCAGCCCTGTGGCTGTCCTTAAGCAAAATTGCTCAGTGTGTACAATATAGTGGAATCCGCCCCTTGTCTCCAGAAAGATCACCTAGAGAAGAAGCCCTCTGGGAGCTGAGGGATGCTGCTGACCACCTGAGGACTCGGTCGCCATTCACAGGCGCTCCACTAGAGGGCAGCTCAGGGTGAGGACAGGGCTCTCCCACTCCTGGGAGCTCCCAGGGCCTCCAGAACTCAGGGCTCAGGGCTCTGGAAGTAGCTCCGAGATAATGGAGCATGAGGTGCTCCTCTCCCTCCCCCTTTGTACTTGCTGTGTACTCCATAAAACAACTGTCAGAGGCCGCATGGCCCAGCACCCTTCCTGTGAGTCATACCCTGCTGCCCAAGAGACCACAAGTGTCCTGGCTAAGACACCGTAGTGAAGAGAGGAGCCCAGGGTGCAGCAAGATCAGAGAGGCATGTCAGAGGCATCCAGGCAGCCCCTGAACATCCCTTCCAGCCCTCTCGTGCGTGGTCTGCTGCTTTCAGACCCATGGGGCCGGGAGGGTTTGGAGAGGCTGAAAGCTTGCCTGTCCCTAGCTAAGAGCCAAGGGAGGGGAGGGGATGGTGCTGGAACCCTTCTTAAGAAGACAAAAGCCCTGGCTGGTGTGGCTCAGTTGGTTGGGCACTGTCCTTGCACTAAAAGGTTGCCTGCTGCATGGTTGTGGGCTCAATTTCCCAGTGAGGGGGCTACAGGAAGTAGCCCATGGATGTTCCACTCTCACATTGATGTTTCTCTCTCTCTAAAAAATCAATAAAAATACTTTTTTTTAAAAGAAGCCAAGTAATAATGTGGCACGAGTCAGGGTGCTAGCCTAGCCAAGCTCTTAGAAGAAAGCCCACTTTGTAGAACACATAAAATCAGGGCTGCCCTGGTCAGAGGAGGGCAAACTGACTCCCACCCTCGGAGTACCTTGTAACCACCTACTTCTCCATCCCCCTGCTTGAGGGGTAACTGAAGCTCCTCTTGGAGGGGCTGAGGATCTCAAAATACAGTTTGAAAATTGCATGCTAGGCCTTGGGGCGTGGCCATAAGCCCGGGCAGCCCAGGGCCATTGCCCATGGGAGAGTGAGCCATTGCCCAATAAAGGGAAGGGGATGAGGAAACAGGAGGAGGCTCCTCTCCCCCCCCCATGCTGAGGCAGCCCTTCCGTTGACAAGATGAGCTGTGTCATCCACCAAAACCCTGGAAGAAAACTCTGGCCTTCTGAGTAGATTCCTGGTAGGCAAAATGGACATCCCAGGGTCTCTGAGCAGGAGCCCTGCTGCTCCCGTGGTGGTCACAGCCCAGCCAGAGACAGCCTCAGGGCACTGGAGGACAAGGCCTCAGGGAGTCCTTGAGGCTAAGACACAACCTTGCCTTCCTGGCCCAGCCCCCATCACCATGCCTGTGTGCGCAGGGTACCAAGGCAGGCAGGGGTGTGCTCCAGCCCTGGAGGGAGAGGCCTTGCGCCTGGCAAGTCCTTTGAGCTCAGAGACATTATTTGTCACCTTTTCAGTAAAGACTGAAAGGGGTATTTTGTGTTGTCCTAAGGGGTTCCCAAAAAGAGGAACCAGATCTTAAAACACAGGAGCAGAACACATAAAAACCCCATACATGTGCGCATACAAACCTTGCAGCTACTCACCATGAAATGCACATACACACCAGTGTGTAGCTTAGACACATTTGTGGCCCACACTACAGTGCCCCAAGGCACTATTGCAAAGTGGCCTGGAGAATGGATGCTGGGCCAAGATCATGCTCTTGCTGTCTAGCTCTGTATCCTCAGGTTAGTTACCCCATCTCTCTGAGCCTTTGCTTTCTCATTTGTAAAAGTGCATGTGTCAGAACCAGCTACCTCCAAGGTTCATTATGAGGACAGAATGAGAAACTGGCCTGGAAAGCCCTAGCCTGGGATCTGTGCCTGGCCACTCATGTGGACACCCAGGACAACAGTGCTTAGTGGGGCAGCTCAGGAAACCAGGAGGCACTGGCTTACTAAGTGATGGCCCATGGCCCAGGAAGCTATCGCTGCCTTTGGGCAAGTTTTCCAACTCCAGTGAGAATGAGGGTCCTTAGCCAATGTCCAAAGACCTACAGCCTAAACAAGGGGGATGGAGTTTCAGCTTGTATGCTGCTTGCCTGGAAGGCCCAGGAGTTACTGACAAGTCCCGCGTGGAAAGAGGCACTGACTGCAGGGAGACAATGAGGGGAAAGAGAGCTGGGATAAATATAGAGAAATGAAACTGTAAATAGAGTGGTGACAGATGCAAAGGGAACGAGCAGAGAGGGCCTGTCTGTAGAGATCAGTTTAGGAAGACCGTGCGGAGACAGCCAGCCAGACACCGACTGATAGACAGAGAGAGGACTGCTGTGCGGATCACACCTGCACAGACCCCTGAGGACAGAGAACAAAGGATGGAAACACAGCCCCGCCTGCCCATGACCTTCTTGCCCACTTGGTGCCTGGACTCCCCAAAGTCCCTTGCCTCCCAGCAGCTGAGTTTCTGCCAGGCCCCTGGCCACCAGGCCCACATCGTGCCTGGGCAGCGGTGAAACCAGAGGGGGTGGGGAGGGGTGGGAGGGGGCAGCGCAGGTCACTGCGAGCTGGGGCAGGAGCAGGAGGAGACACAGCCTTCAAATCGCTCAGTCCCTGCGGCACAGGCACTCTCCAAGGACCTTCGCTCATCAGCCCTGCATTTTAATGGCATTAATGAGACCTCGTGCCATTTTCTCCCTGGAGAAGGGGCTTTTCTTCTACGATTCGGAGCCTTGGGAAGCTGCACCTCTCCCCTGACCTGGCTTCGCCCAGTCTGCGAGGGAGTGTGGAAGAAATCCTTCCTGTCTTCTTTTTTATGATTGTAATTAGTTCTTTCCAAGGGGGGTAAAGGAACGTGCTGTCCACATACCTAGTTATCTGCCGTCCCCGGTAATTTGCCAGGAGAGGAGCTGGCTGCCTCCCATTACTGTGCTCCCCCTCCAGCCTTCCCTCTCCTTGATGGGAGAATGTCAGTCATGCACATGCTCACACCCACCTGTGTCTGACACTTACCCCATGCTGGTTGCAGTGACCGTCACATCGGACGTGGCCTCCGCCCTAGGAACTTGCACCCGAAGTCCACATGCACAGCGTTCTTGGGATGGGTCAACACACTTTATAATATCTCCCCTTGTGAGTTCTGATTCCTTCCTACACCATTTTTCTTGGTCTCTTTTATTGATTACTCTTTTTCCACCTGCCTTTTTTTTTTTTAATTTATTGGGGTGACAATGGTTGATATGAACATATAGGTTTCAGGTGTAGGTTTCTATGTTACAAGATCTGCATATTGCTCTGTGCCCCCCTACCCCCACCTGCCCTTAAATGTCACGGTTCCCAGGTGCCACTTTTGTCCCTCTTTTCTCTTCTTAGTCTAAAGCCCTAACTCAGGAATCCACTCACCCTCAGGCCCCACTGGACAAGCATGCCAGCCTCTGAGCCAGGCCCCGGGGAGCAGACAGGAAAGACCAGTCCCTGCCCTCAAGGAGCTCAGTCTTCCAAGGTCCCAGCCAGAAGCAACGCAACACTGAAATCAATGAGCAGTATGGTGGTGGATTTAGGGAGCGCCGAGGGAGCCCAGCACTTTTTTCCTTATATGAAGAATGAGAGTTTTCATAGAACCTTACAGGGTTGCTAGGATGATTTGATAGTGGAAAGTGCTTAGAGCAGTGCCCAGGAAAATGATAATTGCTCAGTGAGCGCAGACACATGTGATGACCTGAACCACTGATGACCCACTTCAGTCTCCTGCCCACACCTTTCCCTGTGGCTGCAGGCGAGCACACCTAGCCCTCTCCCCAGACATGTCCACATGGCCATGCAACAGACGCTTCAAATCCAAGAGGTCTAATTTGAAGGCATCTCCCAACCCCTACGTGACAGCATAGTGACAGCACCACCGTTCATCCATGGATCCAGTTGCCTGAGCTACAGCCTGGGAGCCATCCGGCCAGTCACAGGTCCTGGGAACTCTAGCAGGGTCAGGCCGAGGCATGCAAACAGCTGAACTAAGAGTAAGGTTCCTTGAATCATCATATAATCCATTCCTATATAAGCCATTCCAAGTAATCAGTATATACCCAAAATAATCGAAAATGGGTACTCAAACAAGCCTTTGTACACAAATACTTGTAGCAGCACTGTTCACAATAGCCAAAGGGCGGTAACAACCCAAACGTCCATCGGTGAATGGCCGCATAAATGAAATGTGGTATGTCCATACGATGGGAAACTATTCACCCATAAAAAGGAGTGAAGCACTGACACATTCTATAAAGTGGATGAACCTCAAAATTACGGTGAGTGAAAGAAGCCAGACACAGAGGGTAACGTATTGTGTGACTCCATTTATATGAAATGTCCAGAGTAGGCAAATCTCAGAATGAGAACACATGTGGGTGGCTGCCCGGAGCTGGGGAGAAGGGGGAATGGGGAGTAACTGCTTAATGGGTTCAGGATGTTATTTGGGGTGATGGAAATGCTTTGGAACTTGATGGAGGTGGTGGTTGTACAACACTGTGAATGTACTAAATGCCGTCCTACACAGTTCCTGGTGGACACACGGGCTCCTGGTTGGAGGCTCTGAGACGGCTCTGAGATGGTGACAAGCTCCACTTGGGTTTTTAATTATCCTTCCCCCAAACCCAGCTGAAGTCCTGTTGATTCCCCTCCCCACCCCCCTCTCCATCCCCACACCCCCGGTTCATGCCCTTCGGCTGTCCCTGGAACCACTGTGGCAGCCTTCCCACCACCCTCTGTCCCAGCCAGGCCCTCTCCTTCATCTGAGAACCTCTGAGCACTTCGGACCCTGCTTCAGTGGCTCTCAAGTGCGGTTCCCAGACCAGCAGCATCAGCAGCCCCTGGGAACTGGTGGGAAAATGCAAATTCTCAGGACACATTCCAGATTTACTGATTCAGCAAGTCCAGAGCCCAGGCCAACAATCTGTGTTTTAGCAAACTCTCCAAGTGATTGTGACGCCTGCTAAAGTTGAAAATCACTGACCTACTTAAAAGCCTTCAGTGGCTCCCACTGCCAGGCCCAGGTTCCTTAGCATAACCTCTGGGACCTACTTTCTGCTTCTCTTCTGAGTCCCGCCTCCCCCCCACCGTTTTCCACCAACTCCATCCCAACACAACTTGTACTATCTTCCCACCTGCCGATGGGGCCCTGAGCAGGGGCTATTCCAGGCCTCTGTGTCATGTTCCTTCCTGCTGGATACCCTTCCCTCCCCATCCAGAGCACACTGGTCACTCCCTCTCGGGTGTCCCCTCTAGTCTTGACTAGTCTAATCCCTACTGTACTTGATGTCAGTCTGTTATTCATTCTCTCCCTGGGTTATCACCCCCTTGGAGAGCAGGGGCACTTGTTTGCACTTGTGAACCTCAGCACCCTGCACATAGTGGCACCTGTTTCAAAGCCATGACTTAAGCATTGTCCCCTGAGTCATCACAAGCTCCCTGGACACACACCAGCACACAGACATGGTTGTTTCATTCCCTACTAGGTTTACTATTACTACAAAGAGGTTGCTGGGCCCCTCGATGATGCGTGACAAGCTCCCTGCAGCCCCCAGACCTACACCCTTGATAATGTAGTTTCTGGGGGCATCTAGAGCTTGTGGAAAAACAAGAGATTTGGAGCCCAGTAGCCTGTGTTTGTATCCTGGCTCCCACTTTCTATCCCTATGATCTCAGGAAAAGCCCCAAGACTCAATTTTCCCATCTGTAAAATGAGATTGTTTACTAAATTTAGATAAGTTTATGTCTACATTTGAGTCCCCCTGAAAGCAGAGCCTGAGACAACTCCTTGGATGCAGGTTATTTATTTAGGAAGTGATCTCAGAGAGTAGGAGAGAAGATTTGGGGGGACCAAGTTAGGAAAGAAGAAACACCGCTGTAACTATTGCTGTAGGTATTGGGGGCTCCATTCTGCCGGGACCTCTGAGAAGCACACAGAATGTCCCCCTAGGACTGTCCATCTGAAGGACAGGAAAGTGAGGTCCTTTATCACAGCTCCCATCTCCCATTGGTTAAGGGCTCACATGGCCATTAACTCTCACTCCCTGTTCTGGACTGTACTTCTGAAGGGCTCTTGTTTGCTGGTGCATGGATTTCTGAAGCTACAGAGAAACAGAGGTGCAGGTCCGAGGTGGGACTGAGGTCATGTGGAACCTGCAAACAGGGCTGCAGCTGAAATCAAATGTGGGTCAAGGGGATGGGAAACGGGGCCCTAAAAGCATCTGCTCCAGTCTCAACACCACACCCATAGAACGCTGCAACTACCTCTCATGTGGCCCCCTTTCTCTAAACTGAGACCACCTGTTTAGTTGTCTATGTCCTTCACTTGACCGAGATCTCCTGGAGGGTAGGGACAATGCCTGTCTTGCTCCCCCAATGCCAAAGAGAGAGCTCGGCACAGGGGACTGGATGGATGAAAGAAACTCTCCCATAGTAGATATTCAAGACAATGGAGGAGAGAGTGCACTGTTTTCTGATCGAGCTGCAGTGAATCATTCAGGATGAGTGGATTGGGACTCTTTCCATTCAACATGGAGTAACAGAGGTCAGATTTACCTTCTGACGGAAACATCTAAAAGCCCAGACAAAATACCTGAAACAATGGCGTGCAAGCAATTGGGCATTGGGAAAAAGAAGAGTTCTCCTTGAGAGATAGGAAACAAATGAGGTGAGCCCTATGATGTCCCCAGCTTAATGCTCAGAAAAGGTTTCTAGGCAGCACTGGGAAGCAGGGGTGGGGGTAGGGGATGGGGGGACAGGCTACCAAGGGCCATAAGGAAACAGTTTAGGATGATGGATATGTTCACAATCTTAATTGTGGAGGTGATTTCACAAGTATATACTCATGTCAAAACATATCAAATTGTATACTTTATGCCATTTTATTGTGTGTCATTTTACTCCAAAAAGCTGTTTCTCTTTTTTAAAAAGATGAGGGGACTGGTATTCTGTTTAAGTAACGGAGGAGAATCTACATTAGAAAAATACATGCAGAAACTCATTAAAGAATGGGTATGTAATGAAAATCGTTCTAGTAAGATCCTTATCTCTCTGCTTTTTGACAATCATCTTTGTCTCAGATTTGGACCCAGTTTCCAGTGGGGATTCAGAGTGTTGTCAGCAGATCCACAGAATCAGAAACAGATTTTTAAGTTCCACATGCACATTCGTCACTCTCCCATCCCGATCAGAGCCAGTTGCCGTGGGAGGGGCCCATCGAGCTCACCAGGCCACATGCCAGGCTGTTTTCCTCTGGGGCTCCAGCCTCGTTCCCCAAGTCCCACTGTTCCCACCACAGAAACCCTGGGAGGTTCCTTCCCGCACCTTCCCGCCCACACCTCGACCAACATCACCATCTTTCCCAGCTCTCTGTCCTTGGACGCCCTCTGCTCCTGCCCACCGCTCTGTTCGTGGACAACTCTGGCCTCACAACTGTAAGGAGTACACATAACTTTAGTGAGAAAATCAAGATGAGAAATAGCATGTGTAACATGCTATGTTTTGTATAAAAAGGAGGAATATAGAAATACTTTTTATTTGCCTATTATTCATAGACAACCACACAGAACTTAATAAAAGTGGTTAAATCTGGTGTAAGAACAGGATTAGTGGTCAGGGCACGGGTGGGAATGGGATTTTTCACTGTATATCATTTTATATTGATTTGGTTTTGTAACCACATGAATATAGAAGTCATTCAAAAATAAAAATTAAAAGTTGAACATTTTAAAAAATTAAAAATAAAGTCTACCTCTAAAAGTTGTGAGTTAAATGAGACCATGTATGTGTGTGTGTTGTATGTACATTAATGGAGGGGATCTGTGTGAAGTACTCAGGATTCTACACGGCATAAAATAGAACATTCATTATTGCGACAGCACGGATAGGCTGGAGGGTATTATGCGAAATGAAATAAGACTGTCAGAGAAAGACAAATACCATAGGATTTCTCTTATATGCAGAATCTAATGAACAAAATAAACTAACAAACGAAATAGAAACAGGCTCATATATGCAGAGAACAGACTGACAACTATCAGAGGGGAGGGGGTTTGGGGACCTGGGTGAAATAGGTGAAGGGATCAAGCAGGAAAAAAACCTCATGGACACAGAGAACAGTATGGTGATGGCCAGAGGGAAAGGGGAGGGGGGGGAGGTAGAAGTGGGTAAACGGGGGATAAATGGTGACAGAAGGAAGCTTGATTTGGGTGGTGGGCACACAATACTATATACAGAGGATGTATTATAGAACTGTACACTTGAAACCTGTATAACTTTATTAACCAATGTAACCCCATAAATTCAATAAAAATCTAAAAAGAGAAAAAGTAGGCTTTCATTAAGTGTAGCACCATTTCCTTTTTGTGTTTATTTTTTCAAATTCTAAAATTATATATTTTGATTAGAGAATATTTTGCAAGTTAGAGAAAAGTCTAAGAGTAAAAAAATAATCACCCATTACCCCAGCACTCAGAAGTAACTATGCTAACAGTTTGCATATTGCTTATCAATCTTTATATTTTTATGTAAGTATTTTTACAAGGGGCAATATACACAATTTTTTATCCTGCATTTACCTTAAAGCAAAGCCATCCCTTGAAACTCGTGTTTTTCATATCTGCAATATCTCCATTATATAAATGGCCTTTGTCACACTGTTTCCTTGTTGATGTTCCCATGGCCCTATCAACTCCCTGAAGATAGGAACTGTGTCTTATTTCTGTGTCCCCTGCGTGTGGCTTGTAGAGGGATCTTAGTAAATATCTGTTGAATAAATGCACACATTAATTATCCAATTATTACCTAAGATGTCATTTATTGTTGGGTGTTTGGGTCATTTCCAATTGTTTTTACTCCTCTATATAATACTAGCACAGTCATTCATGTACATGAATCACAAATCACCACGTACATCTTTACTTGTTTCCTTAGGCACAATTCCTAGAAGTGGAATTACTGGCTGAAGGGATAGGAAAAAATTTAAGGTTGTTGAAATCGCATTGCTAATTCAGCTTCCAAAAAGTTGTCCCAATATGCACTCTGAGCAGCTGCTCGGGGGAGGCCAGCCACCGGTGCTCACTGAAATTAGTGAGCTCACTGGTGCTCCTTAAATCTTTGCTCACTCCTTGGGAAGAGAAATGACATTCTATTGCTTTCGTTTAAATTTATTTACTTCTTTTAGTGAAGTTGAACATGTTTTCAAATTTTATTAGACATGATTTTTTAATATGTTTTGTTGATTTCAGAGAGAGGAAGGGAGAGGGAGAGAGAGATAGAAACACCAATGATGAGAGAGTCATCGGTCGGCTGCCTCCTGCAGGCAGCACACCGGGGATCAAGCAGCAACCTGGAACGTGCCCCACAGATAATCAAACTGTGGTTCATAGGTCAACGCTCAAGCCCTCGGCCATGCCGGCCGGGCTACAGTGATTCTTTTTAACCAGTTGTATGTTCATATACTTCATCCATCTACTTACTTGGGCCTTCGTGTTTTTCTTCTATATCTTCTCTTTTTAATTTTTGCTTTTCTCTTGCTTATTGTCTTTAGAGAATTTTTTACAGGTTTAAGGAAGATTTATATTGTGGAAAATTGCCAATAGATATGAGAATAGAGAGAATAATGACCCCCCATGTTTCCTTTTCCCACTTTCAACGATGCTAAACACTTCCACAATCTTGTTTTATCTGTTTATCTGTTCTTCCCTAACACACACATGCAAACTTTAAAAAAAAAAAATTTCTGGAGTATTTTAGACAAATCCTAGACATTTTACCCATAAATATACAAAGAATTTCTGAGCTGCCATATGAGTATTCTTATTGAGTGAATCTACAATTGACTCCACAGTAAGAAATGCGCATATAACACTTCAGAATCCTGCTCAATGTCGCCCTCCACGCTTGGTTGACTGAATAAAATACGGCCTCGGTCCTTTTCAGCCCACGTGCGGGTCCACCACGGGCTATCGGTGAACTACTGCAGCCCCTGCTCTCAGGACAAATGAAAGGCCAAGGCCTTGCCAAAGTCACCCAGATCGGCAGGACGGGAGGGTCATCAATTTGCATTTGCTGAGCACATACACAACTCATCTCCAGCCTGTTTTGCTAACTAATCGGCCGCCTTAATCAAACTCGTAATTCAACGGCGTCGACACTGTTAAATCTCAATTCATCTTCATTAAGCAGTAGCTCCTGCTGAGAGGGGGAAATGGGTTTATTCCCCTCCCCTCCTCTCCCTACTAAATGGAGGCGTCTTTGCCCTGCTGGAAGCAGTGGATTCCATTGCTGTCCTTTCTGCAAAATGGGCTTTGGTTTTAAGTAGAACTCCAAGGTGGTGCCAGAATCTTCATTTCCTCTGTTGGAACCATTTTATCCGATTTCCGATCTCTGAACAAATTAGAATCCCATCCAGCTGCCTCAACTGTGAGGACCGTGGGTGTGCAGGGTGGAGAAGGAGGGGGAGAGAGATCATAAGAAAGTCATGTCTGCACAACAGCAAAAGGAGTTTTTAAAAAATAAGTGCTTGCAAAGACATAACTGCAGCCAGGCTGGAAGAGGAGAAGGCCACGCCACCCCCGTGCTCCTGCCGGCAGTTCCCTGTGCTAATCCCGGTGAGAGCAACAGGAGCCTCCGGAATCTGAGCTGCCTGCCTGACTTCAGCATCTGGCGCTGGAGGCCGGGGCTATGAATCAGGAAAGTTATGTTGTGCAAATGAAGAAATACAAGCTTGTCAAGGCCCAGGACCAGCCATGGACAGGATCCCGAGCCTGCTCCAGAAAAGTCTAAATGCCCCTTGTTGACCAGCACTGGCGTTCGGGTCAAGCTTTCTCCCTGTTCCAGACCTTAAGCATCTCCTGGCCTGGTGTGCTGTCAGGACAGGGAGCGAGTGGCAGCTCAGTCAGCCCCTAATCTCAGGGAACATTCTTACTCTGTGCGTGTGCGTGTGCATGTGTGTGTGCGGTCATGTCCTGCTTTGGGATCTGGAAGTTACAAAGTACCTTGTTCAAAATGAAACCTGCTGCTGTCAAGTGGTAAACAAGGCGGATTCTGGGGATTAAAATGTCAAGCCAGACCCATAGCCTGGCCTCTGCTAACATGCACAGTGGCCAGTGGTGCCCAGAAAGGTTTTCAAAGGCTCGAGGCCGGCATGAGGTGTGTGAAACCAGAGCTTGGCCTTTCCGTGGAAAAAGCTGGGGCAGAACAGGAGGAGACGGACTCTCTCACCATGAAACGTGTTTAAAGAAGAATCTCTTGAGTTAAAATAGACTCACTCCTGAAATAATCTTGTTTTGAAACATCAGAAATTTTAAGAAGAGGAAAAGCTATCAATACACTTACCCTTTGAATCTGTTATGTACCTTGCTATTTATAATGTATTTTTCCTCCACGTGGCTTAAAATAATCAACGGATGTTATCACATTAACTCTTGCAATGCCTCCTGCCTTCCCATGGACTCCAGTCCAGGGCCACAGAGGACACCGCCGCTGCCCTGGTTCCTCCGAGCCCCCCGGCCTGCCCAGCCCAGAAGAGAGTCCTAGCCACCCACCGCAGTTCAAGGTCTTTCCTCGTCTGCACTGGTGCCAGGTGGCAGGGAATCTGCTGGAGAAAACACTGGAGCATCAAAGCCTGCAGGACCCTGGAAACTCCTTGGGTGGCGGTCCCTGCTACAGCATCCTGGCCTACTGGTGTCACCATGAGGCCCATTGCAAGTCACTGCTGTCAACCATAAAGCTCTGCTGCTTAGGAACTGTTTACCTTTTTAAAAAGTAAATTCCAGCCGGGTGAAGTTATCTTGAGAGAGGTCACAAAAGGGCAGGCTACCCGGTATGGAGATGTTAACTTTTAAGACTCAGGAGAATTCATGCAAACATTCATATTATCAGTTCCTCTTGGAAAACCTGGGACAGGTGCTCCCAAGTGCCAGCCCTCAATGGGAGCCGGGTGGCCCTGCACCTTCAGCAGGTAGCAGGGGTCTCAATCTGAGTGACACAGGGAGCCCCTGAGAGGGCACACCACCTGCCTGGTGAAGGCAGTGCTAGCCCCTCGTAGGCATTTGGGGCATGGCCTCTGGCAGGCAGGGACAGCAGCAGGTTTCCTGGGGGGCCAAAACCTATACAATTTGGGAGCACATTTTTAAGAAACAAATAAAAAACTATAGATACAAAAATTGAATGCAAAATAAGTATTTATTTAGAATGAGAAGAGAAATCATAGCAAATGACAAATTTGATGATAAATACCAATGGTGACAATTATAGTGTTATGACAATACATACACAACACAAAATCCAGAAAAATAACATAAGTTTTGAAAATACTCTGCCACATGACATGCCTCTCTAATACTTTTTTCTTGTCGTTTTTGACAGCATACTCTTTGATGAAGTCCTCACATGAAAATGATTTTGTAATATTTTCTCTGATGAGAATAGATAGAAATTCATTCTTTCCTCTAGACCAGCTGGTTGAAATTTGCTTTAAATTATTGGTAGTTTAGAAACATTTCTTTTAGCTTCACCCCTTATTATTGGTAATGTCATGTGCGTTTTCAGGATTGTTGTCAAATTTAGGAAAACTTTTATCAAGTTTCTTTCATACATAAGCTGCTGATGTTTTACTTAAATTTGAAATACTGCTACAGGCCAGTGCCTGCAGCATAGGAATTCTAATCAATTCTATTTTACATAATTCCTATTGAAAAGGAAAAAAGGAATATATAGCATAATTATAATAGTATGTTCTGCCCTATTGAGTATATTCTTGCATAAGTGAACTTGTTTTGAATAGGCATTGATGAGAACTGAACCCACTGCTTACAATTTTTTTTAATGCTCACCTAAGGACATGTTTGTTTATTTATTTATTTATTTATTTATTTATTTTAGAGAGAGAGAGCAAGAGAAACATTGATGTGAGAGAAACATTGATCGGTTGCCTCCCATATGCGCCCCAACTAGGGATCAAATCCACAACCTAGGCGTGTGCCCTGACCTGGAACCAAACCCACAACTTTTTGGTATATGGAACAATGCTCCAACCAACTGAGCCACCTGGACAGGGCCATTGCTTAAGATTTTACATGCCTAATAATTGGAAGATTATGCTACTGTAGGCTTTGTACATCTCAAGCCTGGTTCATCCAGCATCACTCACATACTCCAGGAGCTGCTGCCATGGGTGCACTCACATCATGATACTGAGAGAGCTCACAGAATGAGCACTTCGGGAAGCCATTCCTACACCAGCAAGGCCAGTAATGACTTATCCCTGAGTGTGATGCAAACCACAGAATTATATCCCACACAACCCAAACTAAATGCATCCCAACTCAAACCCCCTTAACAGACACCTGAAAAGCCCTTGGTCACTTCAATGCCACCTGACACAGAGAGAATTTTTATAGAGCAGAAGAGAGAATAGACACAGACAGTGGTTGCACAAATGCAGCTCAAACCCCTTACCTTTGTAAATTTTGCAAAACTGCCGAGCCATATACACACACTGTGAAGGTCCCTCCCAAGTTCTCAAAAGGGGTCTGGAAAGTGAAGGGGCCTGAAATGGACGCTTTACTCTCTTCCAAGTGCATCGTCCTCTGGGAGATAATACCAATCTCACTGCCCCGCATTCTTGAAGAGAAGATAGAGAGGTTAATAGCGATGAGGAACTTTCACATCCCCCACAGCCCCTAGGATCCAAGCCATAACCCAGTGGGAGCGCCCTTTACTGCAGTATCACTAGTGGTTAAGGTGCTTGTCAATAATGGAAGTGACTTCTTCAAAATTATCTTTTGGAGTTTTTTCAAAATCCCAATCTTGTGGAGAAAATATATCTTACATATGGCCATTGCCTACCAGATATGTCCCACCTGCACACAAAAAATGGGAGAGGACTGCTGTGTGCGTGGGAGACCCTTCTGGTACAGGCAGAGAGAAGTGAGAACTGCCCAAGGCTGCTAGGGCCAAGACTAGACTCCTCCTAAACTATCCTTAGCCCAAAGCTCTTTCCACCAGTTCAGAGCAGAGTCTCAGCTTGAAGGTGGATCTACTATCCCTCCTTACACCTGGTGAAATACCTACATACACAGCCTTCTAATGGGTGTTACTTAGTGTATTGGTCAAGTATTGTTCCAATGTTGTGTAACCATTCATCCCAAGGCCCTTTGGTTTGAGACAACTATCATTTATTCTCAGGGATCTCTGGGTTGGCTACAGAGGCTCTGCTTCCTGCTGTAGGATTGTGAGCCTAGGTTTATTTCACACATTTCTCATGCCCCTTGGACCAGAAAACTAGTGTAGGCACATTCTTCTCAAGGTGATGGCAGAGATACAAAGTAATGAGCAGAAACATGTGAGGCCTCTTTAAACTTAGGCTTGCAACTGGTACACTATGGCTTTCATCCACATGCCATTGACCAAAGCAAATCATACAGTCAAAATCAAAGTAAAGGGTGTAAAATGTACTCCACTCATAAGGCTATGGCAAGGGTGTGAATGCAGGGAGGGGTTGGAAATTGGGACCAATCGTTCAATCTACTACACCTAAGAAGCAGCACAGATGACAGATGGGTGAGGCCAGCAGCCCACTGTAGAGATGAGAGAATTGGGGAGTGCCACAGACAACAGAGCTTTAGCAGGGCATTTGGCAGGGGCAAATGTGGACAGCTGGGCAGATTTATTGCTGAACCACTGTGCCCAAAGAACATCGACGAAAGGATTGATGTCCATCTGGAAGAGGTTTGCAGTGGCATACCATCAGCTTCTGCCCTGCTCCACTGTTTTCATCCACATCTTGGATGCAGGTATTGGAATCATGTTTTATCAGATTTGCAAATGTTACACAGCTGAGTAGCGTGACTAATACCCTTTGATGACAATATCAAAATTCAAATTGGTATCAACAGGCTGGATTTATGGGCCCAGAGCAACAAGGATGAATAAATTTAAAGGGGGTCTAACATTTATTGAATACCTACTAGATGCTAGGCACACATTTTATTTAATCCTGAAACAACAAAAGAACTGCATCCTAGAAAAAGAAGAACAAACTACATCCAAATCAAGCAGAAGAAAAGAAATGAAAAATTAGCATGAAAATTAATAAAAGAGAGGGTAGAAAAATAGAGAAAATCAATAAAACCAAAGTTGGTTCTTTAAAAAGATCAACAATATTGACAAACCTTTAGCTAGGCTGATCAAGAAAAAAAGAGAGAAAACTCAAGTCATTAAAATAAGGAATAAGAGGACATCACTACTGACCTGGCATAAATAAAAAAGGATTATGAAGGAATACTATAAACAACTGTTTATCAACAAATTAGATAACTTAGGTGAAATGGACAAGTTCCTAGAAAGACACAAATTGCTAAGACTGCTCAAGAAGAAACAGGAAATTGGAATAAGCCTATAACAAGTAAAAAGATCAAATTAGTATGTTTAAAATTTTCCATAAAGATTAGCAGTCCAGGCCCAGAAGGAATCACTAGTGAATTCTACCAATCATTCAAAGAATTAATACCAACACTTCCCAAACTCTTGGAAAAATTAGAAGAGAGAGAAATACCCTTCAACTCATTCTATGAAACAAGCATCACCCTGATGGCAAAACCAGACAAAGACATCTCACTCACAAAAAAAACTCCCTACAAAACAACATCTTTTAAGATATTAGATGCAAAAGCCCTCAACAAAATACTAGCAAACCAAAGCCAGCTACATATAAAAGGAATTATATGCCATGAAGAAATTGGGTATGTCTCAGAAATGCAAAGTTGGTTTAACTTCTAAAAATCAATTAATATAATACAGCACATTGATGGAATAAAAGACAGAAACCATATGATCATTTCAATAAATACAGAAAAAGTATCTGACAAGAACCAATAAATACCCTTCCATGATAAAAAACAAACAAACAAAAACACTCAACAAACTAGGAATAAAAGAGAACTTCTTCAATCTGCTAAAGGGCATCTATGAAAAACCCGCATAGTAAATGGTAAACAAAAGAAACTTTCCCCTGAAATTAAGAATGAGATAAGGATGGCCATTCTCACCACTTCTATTTAACATATACTGGAGGCTCATGACAAGGCAATTAGGTAAAAGAAATAAATAGAAGACATCAAGACTGGAAAGAAAGAAGTAAAACTGCTTTCAGAGGACATGATCTTGTTTATATAAATGCTAAGGACTCCACTAAAACACTATTAGAACTAATAAACAAGCTCAGCAATGTGGCAGGAGATACTATAAATATACAAAAATAACTTTCTAGCCCAGCCAGCATGGCTCAGTGGTTGAGCATCAACCTATGATCCAAGAGATCATAGTTCGATTTCCAGTCAGGGCACATGCCCGGGTTATGAGCCTGACCCCCAATAGGGGACGTGTAGGCTATAGCCAATCAATGACTCTCTCATCATTGATGCTTCTATCTCTCTCTCTCCCTCCCCCTTCCTCTCTCTGAACTCAATAAATAGATATTTTTAAAAAATAACTTTCTATATACTAGCAACTCATAATTAAATTACTTAAAATTGGAACTAAGAAAATTCCATTTACAATAGCATCAAAAAGGATAAATACTGAGGTATAAATTTAACAAAAGAAATGCAAGACTTGCCTTGAAAGAAATTAGAAAGATTTAAGTAAATGGAAAGACATGTCATGTTTATTGTTTGGAAGACTTAATATTGTTAAGATGGGAATACTCCTCAAATTAGTCTACAGACTCAATGTAATGTAATCCCTATCAACATCCCAGCTGACTATTTTTGCAAGAGTTGAAGAACTGATCCTAAAATTCATGTAGTAATTTAAGAGATCTGGAATAGTCTTATAACAAGTAAAAGTATCAAATTAGTACTTTTTATAAATTTTTCCAATTTCAAAACTTAATACAATGCTATAATAAATAATCAATACTGTGTGGTACCAGCATAAGACAGACATATAGATCAATGGAATAGAATTTGGAGTCCACAGATAAACTCTTATATTTATAGCCAATTTATTTTTTTTAATCCTCAAATGAGGATAAGTTTTTATTGATTTTTAGAGAGAGAGAAAAAGAGAGAGAAACATTGATGTCAGTTGTGTCCTTTAGGCACCCTGACCGGGGGTTGAATCTGCAACTTTTTTGGTGTACTGGATGTTGCTGCAACCAACTGAGCCACCTGATCAAGGCCCAACTGATTTTTAACAAGGGTACCAAGCGCATTCAATGGAGAAAGAAAAGTCTCTTCAACAAAAAAATTTTGTGCTTTGAAAAACATTGTCAAGAAAATAAAAAGACAGACCACAGATGGGAGAAAATATTTTCAAATCATGTATGTGACATGAGATTTGTATCTATAATAAATAATTGTTAGAACTCCATAGTAAATAGACAACCCAATTTAAACATGGGCAAAGTATTTGTATAGATATTTCTTCACAGAAGATAAAGTATAATGGCCAATAGGTGCATGAAAAGATGCTCAAAATCATTAGTCATTAGAGAAATGCAAATCAAAACTACAATAAAATACCACTACACATCCACTAAGAAGTTATTTTTTAAAAAGACAGATAATTTGTGTTTGTGAGAAACTGAAGAAATTGGAACCCTCGCAGGTTGCTGGTCAGGATGTAAAATGGTGCAACCACTTTGGAAAACATTTTGGCAGTTCCTCAAAAGGTAAATGTAGAGTTAGTTACCACATAACCCAGTAATTCCACTCCTGTGTGTATACCCAAGAGAAATGCAAACATATATCCACACAAAGATTTATATACCAATGTTTATAGCAGAGTTATTCATAACAGCTAAATAATGGAAAAAACCCAAATGTTTGTCAACTGATGAATGGATACGCAAAATATGGTACATCCATACACTGGAATGTTATTTGGCAATAGAAAGGAATGAAGTACTGACACATGCTAAAACATGACAAACCTTGAAAACACGCTAAGTGAAAGAAACAGGACACAAAAGACCACATATTGTATGATTTCATTTATATGAAGTGCTCAGAATGGCCAAATACATAGACAAAAAGTAAATTAGTAATTGCTTAGGGCCAGGGGTTGGAAGAAAGGAAGGGAATGGAAATTGACTGTTAATAGGTATGGGATTTTTATTATTAAGGGGGATAAAACTGTCTGAAATAAGATTGTGGTAATGGGTGCTCAAGTTCTTGAACATACTAACAAACATTGAATTGTATACTTAAATGGGTGAAATATGTGATATGTAACATAGCAATAAAGTTCTTTTTGAAAAAAACTGACCACATAGGTGGGGAAAAAAGCTATATCCTAGGAAAGTGTTTCTCATATATTAATGTGCATGCAATTCACCTGAGGATTTGTTAAAATGCAGATTCTGATTCATAGGTCTGGGAAGGAGCTTAAAATTTGGCATTGCTAACAGGCACCTGTACCACACCTTGAAGAGCAAGGCCATACAGTACTTAAACAGCTTTCTCAGGGTTAGACAGCTACTAAATGGAGGTGGCTAGGATTTATGTTTGTGTGACAGCAGAATTCATAACTAGTAGTTAAGTGGAAAATGGATTAGGCCTGGCTTCTCATCCACTATTGTAAAAAAATAGTCAGAGGAGTTATAAAACCATCAACCATAACCACAATGTATCAAGAGGTCACCCCGGCCACTGAAACTCTGAATGAGTCTTAAACTGAATGAACAGAAGTAGAAGGTCCACCCAAGTAAGGAAAGGATAGCCTTGTGAACGGCAGTCTGATCAGACCACCTCTGGAATCTCAGGCCCAGATGTAGGAGCCACATTGAAGGGGAACATTAGAAAGCCACAGTTTATCTAGAAGAAGGTAACCTGCATGGTGAGGGGATTAGAAACCTTGTCATAAAGAGAATAGATAAAATGATTGGTGAGGTTTATAGCCCAGAAGTAAGATTCAGGCAAGCTATAATGTCTTTAAATATGGGCTATTCCGTGAAAGAGGAAATGGATGTTTTCTATGTGACCCAGAGGGCAGAACAAAGATTAAGAAAGGAAGGTTGTAGGGAAGTCACTCCAATAAATAAAAGAATAATAAAATTCTAATGATTAAGGGCTTCTTATATCATTTGGGACTCAGAAACCAAACACAAATGGGCTTAAGCCAAACGGGGAGTTTATTTTTCACATAACGTAAAAGCCCAGAGACAGGTTTCAGGTTCTCCACCTTTCCACACCCTTTGTCTCTATGTTGGCTTCATCCTCAGGCATACTCTCCTTCAGTGGTGGCAAGATGGTCATTAGCAGCACCAGGCTTTGATCCTATCAGTTTAACAACCAGAAAAATAAATACATCTCTTTCCCAAGGGTCCCATCAAAACTCCCAGGGCTGATTTTCACTGGACAGCTTGGGTCACCTGCCTATTCTTGGACCATTATGGCCATAGTGTGAAACATGATGATTTACTAGGCTTGGATCACATGCCCACCACTAAAGCTGACAGGTGGTGTCAGCCTTGTCCAAACCACAAGCTTCAGACTGGAAGAAGAGAGGTTCTCCAAAGGGAAAGAAAAAATAGCCTGGCTGCTCTTTCCAAAAGAAGGTTAGGAAAACAATAGATTTCCAAAAACTGTCTGCAAATTTTAAAGATTCCTTTGGGAAGAAAGGGGGGAGAAGGCTCTCCACCTCTGGAGATATCCAAGCATAGGCTGGATGACCACCATCACCCCTGCCCAGTAGGGTGCAGTGTATGGGAGTCAAATCTTAGATTACCACCTCTTCTAAGGACCATGATTCTCCAATATCTTCAGCCTTGCTCTCAGGCACTTACTTCTGCTCCTAATTCATATTGCCTAGAATTTGTCAGGCCTTATTGGGAACACACTTATTTCCTTTTGTCTTCTCTCTTAAGTCAGCCCTGTCACTCTCTGTCACTGGCCTTGGCCTTAGGTCTTTGCCCTAATTAAAGACACTATCCAAAGACAAGTTAGAATGAGGCTTCAGTAGAGTGTTATCATCTATTTAATTTTTAGCAAATCATCCTTCATTAAAGGGGAGGTGTTTTGTTTTGCAAGAAAATAAGATCACTTGAGCTAACTGAAGAAGAGTATGTGTGTGTGTGCATGTGTGGATGTAGCAGGGCTGACACTATAAGGATATGGCAGTGCTTGGGGGCCTCTGGGACAGGAATTACTGCCAGCCAGCAGGCCTCACAGAAGCTGGAAAGCAGCTGAGTTTCTGCAGTCAGGATGGCCCTAGGACATGAGCAGCAAGAGTTTGACAGCCTCACCCAGCGCCCTGCCATTACTCACACGTCTGGCCATTGGCCACATGTTCGAATCTTCATATTCTGCTACCAACTGATTTGCCTTTCACTATCCCATTCTCACATCCTGGAAGAAAACTGTCATTGGACCAGCTCTTATTCTGCTGGTCAATAGGCCAGCACTAGTCTAAATCTCATCCCTTTCCCAAATTTTTGTTGCCAGGAGGGGAAACAGATTTGGCAGCCTAGGCAGCCCTTCAGTAAGCCTATGGGCAGTACCTTTGGAACACTGTACTCACCTAACCCACATCCTGAACTGTCACGTGCACCCCTCCTCTTGCACTTGAGTGTTGCCGAGAAGGTTCAGGTGCCAACCCTTGTGTTCTCCCTGTAGATAACTAACCAGTTGGAAAGGTATAAAGTGATCAGGACACCAGGCAACAGAAAACTGTCTTTCCAAATGGTGGAGGCAGAGGAGGTTGGACAGCTGATGCACATGACCCTGGAGACAGTGCCAGGAAGGGGTTTCAGATTAAGGGGGAAAGGAAATCCACCAAAGCTCAGGTATCCTCTGAATCTCTGGCCTCTCAGAGATGGAGGTTCATGTCTGTGTCCATGCTGTATCAGGGACAGGGCTGCATGCATGGTACACTAGACAGGCCCTGGAAATCCCAGCTATGTACAAAGGAAACCACGCATGAGTCCCTATGGGCCTCTGCTCAGAGATCAACACTTTCCCATGAACATCGCATCCCCTTTTCTGCAGGGTTTTCACCAGGGGACTCACCAGAAAAGGGGTCAGACCTAGAGAAATGAGGTCTCCAGTGTGCCCGGCCATCGTGACTCAGGGACCTGCACCTTACTGAGAAAAAGACTGAAAACACCTGATAATGTGAGCATCTGAGGACTCACCAACCCTAAACTAAAGACACCATTCCCATGAAAATATACAGCCAGAGAGATCTGAAGGAATTCTAAGGGGTATGCTGGTTCTAGGCACTGCAAGAGAACAGGACACAGTAATTAATGGAACCTTATAAAACAAATTCAAATTGATCAGTCAGTAAATGAGAGTATTGTCACCCAGACTAACACTGATTTAAAGGAACATAAATTGAATCCATAATAAATGTGGAAGGAGATAGGAATCTGGGGAAAGCATCTAGCTTAGCATTATTGGAATTGATGTTATTTATTATAGGGGATTAATAGTAATAAAATAAAATAAAGCTCCCACGATGAAGCCTTTGAAAGAAAATACAATGTAAAACTTAGATCTATAAGTAAGATCTGGTTTTAGGAGCTTAATTGAAAGTATTAAATAGGGGACAGCAATCTAATTAAATATAAAGATGATGACAAATTGCTGAGATTATATCCAGTCATGGGAAGAGAGATCTTGAACAAAGGTCTCTGCTGTGATCAGAGGGTTGGGAAAAGCAGGCATTTTTGTAAAGAGGAAATTTGCAGGGCATCAGTTATGAGTGTTCTTCCACCCCTCCCCATAGGGCTCCCTGTAAGACACAGTAGCAGCACCCCTTTAGGTGGCCAAGGGTCTCTGGGGCTTGTTTCCCACCCTCTCCAGTAAAGAAAGTCCCTTCCTTTCCCTGGCTGCACAGCTCATCCCTGAATGTGCAAAGGTGCAGGCCCTGTCCTTGTCCACCCTACAGGGAGCAGGCAATCCCAGAATCGCCTCCATTCTATCCATAAACCAAGAGAAGGGGAGACACCTGGAGCTGACAGGAGTGCAATTCATCACCAGGTGACTGATTAATAATGAGGAAATTCCAGGTAAAGAGCTGTGATATTGCTTCATCCTGATCTCCAACCCCTTGCCACCTAAGCGGAGGGCCCAGAACACCTCAGTGCCCAAGGTGCAGCCATCCTCACTGTGTACCACCTGCACCACCACATCAAGACATCAACAAAGCTCTGGAGTCTTGAAGCCACCGACATGGGGCCATAGCATCTGGAGCCTAAAGGCTGAGGCTACACTGAGTCCTGTGCCTGAAGGGAGCGCATATTCCCCTTCCCCTGCCTCCCTTCCCCTGGGAAGCTCACCTGGTGCCCAAAGCAAGGTTGCTCCTGTACCTAAAGTTGTTCAAGGCCTCTACTGAAAAATCTCCTTTCATCTGTATTCTGGTTCTTATATATGTCCATAGCATGCTGAGCTATGGACAAATAAAAGTGACAGCCCCTCTAAAGACAGGTTTGTTTCCTGAGTCTAACTCCTGCCTGGCCCTCTTCCCACGAGGCTCTTCAATCCCTCATGAAAGTAGTCTCACCCCAACACCACTAATCTTTCAGATACATGGCTAAAAGCCTATGGTCCACCGACTCCCAGTACACATGGACATGCAGGCACACAAGCACACATGCACAGCTGTCCCCCAGCTCACCTTGGATCACCCTGTCTGGTCATCCTTCCATGGTCAAGGTCCAACACTCTTAAGCCTTAGCATTTGGGGATAGAAGGGGCAGGCGGGCATGTCCCCACCACCACCACCATCTCAAAACAATGCTTTGAAATTTCAAGGGGTACAAATATTTAGTAATTGATGGTTATGTAATAGAATATAAAACCTAATAGTCTGGGAATAAGAAGTACCAATGCGACATATTTGCCAGAACTGTGTTTGTGCTGTGATGGGATAAAAGGCACAAAATTTCAACCAGCCAGAATCTGCAGAACAGAAAAATCTAAGGACCATTCCAACCCCAGAGGTGCTGACTGACAGGGCTCTCCATGACCAATTCAGTCAACTGAGCCTCTAAATGTCCAGGCTTCTTCATCATTCCCTCAATGACCCATCAAGATAATGAAAATCCCCTCTTCTGTGACCTGTTCCCTGGAGGCCCTGACCTCTGCCAGGCAAAGCTTTATTGTTATTGGAAATTCCTGACCAATGGAACAAATTAATCTCTGATAAAAGATTAATGCAAGGATGGCAAATACATATCATTTCTGCTGCCAACCATGATTGATCAGCAGGGCTACCTAGACTGCTCACGTGAGAAGGGCTGTGGCCAGAGCTTAGCAACAAAGAGTGCGGGGATCAATTCAGGAGGTCTGCCCTGAGCCCTTCAGGGCCAATGGTATCGTAAGTGCTGCCTGTCTGCCATCCTAGCATTAGTGGCTATCCCTCCCTCCTTAGGTACATGCTTGCATTTTGGCATGGCCCTTAGAGGCAGGAAATCCTATTCCACACAGTACAAAAATCTTGAGCCCACAAAGAGGTATGTGGACTAGGCAGACCCTACCAGCCTTCTTGAGGACAGCCCTTTCCATGTGCCAGGAGGACCTGACCTCGACAACAGCATCACAGAGAGCCCTCAGCAGTGCTCCAGCCCAGGGTGAGAGGCAGGCTGAGCAGCCATCAGTTCCATTCATCTCAATGATCATTGTTAATTTGTACCCTCCAGGGAAGTGACAACCACCCACAGGTGGTTAGTGTGAGCTGCCCATTGGTGGTCAAGCCCAGGTACAGGTGAGGAGCCATCACCTGTTCCGGACTCAGGTCCCAGGAAGGAGGGTTGGAGTCCAATAAGCACTCACCAAGGTGAAGAGAAAGAAGGGCAATTTTGTAAATAAACCCTGGGTGCACCGAGGTTGTGCACATTTAGATCTCACAGTAGATCCAGAAGGGATGGGGAAGCCCCAGCCTCTGAGGTTATTTTTGTTTGCTTGTCCAGGGCCACAGATGTATTTACTAAAGTACTAAATATAAAGGGCTCTGAAAAGTAAGGCCAACCCTGGGGACATTGTGTGGGACCCATGATTCTTGGATGCTGAGTAGGCAACCTCAGATGTTAGAGGAGAACCAAGCTGCTTCTGCTCCTGTTTCTGTGGCTCTGATGGACCCTCAGCTCTTCCTTCGGGAGAGCTCAGAAACTCCTGCCAGGCCCCACCTCTCCAGCAAGCCATGGCCCTTCCATTCTGGGATCCACTATTTGCAGAAGATTCCAGCCCATGAACAAGTCTCAGCTTGCCCAGCTAGTCCAAATAAAGCACATAGGGGCCACGATGGCAGACCAGCTCATGAGTGAGGTGCACTGAAAGCAGGCTCCTGCAAATAGCAGGCGTGAACTAGTCTGGACTCCAGAGGAAAGAGACCATGAGAAGATATATCCCCATGGGCAGGGTTGGGGGTAGAATGCTCTTAATCACAGTGATCTCTGGATTCAGCTGGAACACACTTCTAAGATGGGCTTTTGCCCTGGGGCATTTGTGTCAGCGGTTCCCTCTGTCTGGAACACTCTTCCCCCAGATGGCTTATGGTCACACCCTCTCCTCAAGCAGGTCTCTGCTCAAATGCCACCCTCCTCCAAAGCCCTGCCTGTCTACCCCATTTAGCAATGAAAACTGCCCCCACCCCTGGCACTCTGGATCTTCCTTACCCAGCTTTACTTTTCATTTTTTTCATAGGTCTCATCATGTCCTAACACATGCTATAATGTACCTATTTGCTATATGAATTGCTCACTCTCTGGCCTCTGCTCCCAAGATGGATGAATCTCTGCGAGGACAGATCTTGTCTATTTCATTCCCTTTATGCCAAACACCTGAAGTAGGGCTTAGCACATAGTGCTCAATTCATATTTTTGAATAAGCATTGATGGATGTATCAATAATTTTTAAAAAATTGTATTATACTCTAGATCAGCATAAATTATATCAATCTTTATACAGGACAATCTTATATCCATAATATTTCACTCAATCATTCAAGAAAAAAAATTTTTTTAGAAAAGAAAAAAAAACATTTTGAGCACTGTATGCTGACCACAAATGCATTACTTTGACTTCCAGTTGACCTAGTAGATTGAACACACAGGTCTTCCCCAAACTCCCAACAAAATGACAAGAAAAAGATAGATAAAAGCAGAAGTAACCCATAAATATGGAAAGAACCAGAGGGAGATGACAGCAGACAAGATATAGCAGAAAATGTATTACAGAAAGCAGATGGACACAGGACAACCATGTGAGCAGAGCAGCCAAAGGTGAAGGATACACTTCTAAAAGGAGAGAAGCCAGCAAGGAAGCTGGTTCCTACTGTAAGATCTGGAACTTTAAAAGAGACCACACTGAGCTCTGCCAGGTAGCTCAATTTGTTACAGTGTTGTCCCGATTTGCCAAGGTTGCGGGTTCGATCCCCGGGTCAGGACACGTACAAGAATCAACCAGTGAATGCATAAATAAGGGGAACAACGAATTGATGTTTCTCTCTTCCCCCCTTCCTTTCTCTCTATCTCTCAGATCAATAAATAAACAAAAAATTATTTTTAAAAAGAGAGAGAAACCATGCTAAAGGTTACAGGTTGTGTGTGGGGGGGTCCTGAACACTAGAGAATCAGGATAAGACAGTGAGACCCCCACACCGCCCCCCATCCTACACCAGGAACAACTGCAAGTGGACTACTGATTTGATCCAAGGTGTGATATAACTAAATTGGAAAGATGTTATCAGGAAGTATCTGAGTGATGGAGGAGGGAGATAAGTCTTAACCCATGTTTGGAATACAGTAGAAAATAACTAAAACCTAAAACTCAAAAGTCAGCAGTATAAGGATAAAGGAAACTAACAAAAGATTTGTGAGTGTTCACCTCTGGGAAGTGTGAATTGTGACAGAGGAGGGATGGGACAGGAGCCCGCTGTTTTTCATTATAAACCTTATAAAACTATTTGTCTTTTTAAACTATGTCTGTGTATTACTTTTATAAAAATAAAAATTGACGTTCTGGCTGTTATGTGGAGAACAGATTGGAGGAGGGTAAGAAAGTAACCAGGGAAACCCACCAAGTGGTCCAGGGAAGAAACAATGAGGGCTGGGCCAGTGTGGTAGGAATGGAAGTAGAGAGAACTGGACACATTTGCAAAGTTTTGGGGACAGAGTCAACAAGACTTCCTGAAGGATTAAATAGAGGCAGTAAAAAAAAGAAGAAAAAAAAAAGTGGAAGGAATCAAATATAATTTCTAGGCATTTGGTTGGAGCAACTGGGTGCAAAACAGGGTGGGGAAGAAGTTGAGGCAAGCACAGTGCCCAAGGCATGGTTTCAAGGAGGCTCTTGCCCTCAGGGCCATGCAGGTGTAGCTGGGCCCCTGAGAGTGAAGGCTTCCTGAAACATCCCTGCCTCACCCTAGGCCCAGCCTTGAATAGGTAGGTTCTGGTGCTGTTTACTGAGATGGGGATATTAGTGGCAAAAGCATAGGGATCAGTGCTTTTGGAAGACAGAGAGGGAAGAAAGTTTTATCTTGGACAAGTCAGAGTTGAGTCATCTATTAGTGATCCACGCAGAGCTGTCAAGCAGTCCGAGTCTGCCACTCAGGGGATTGGTCAGGTTGGAGATAGAAATCCGGAGGTCTCAGCACAGAGATGATGCTTAAACCCATGGTGAGGACTGGATAACCCAGACAGAGAGGGCATGAAGTGTATGGCAGGGGCCAGGTCGGAAACATTCCGACATGTAACAGAGAGGAAGGGGAGGAACCGACAGAGCAGACAGAGAAGGAGCAGTCGGGAGGTGGAGGGTACAGGAGAGCCTGGTGTTTCAGGAGCCAGGAAGAAAGCCTTGCAGAGGGAAACTTGGCAACAAACCTGCCTTTCTCATATTCCCCTTCAGACCAGATTTTGCCAGCCATTTCCATACACTAAGGGTGGCCTGGTAGGCAGATTTTACCTATGCAGTAAGTGCCCCTGAGTCCAGGTGGCTGTCTTCCCATGTGGACAAGGTAGAAAGCAATGCCTATGGGGCAAGGGTGGAGTAGTGAAAAGTCCAGAGGCACTTACTGGCTCTGTGACCTCAGGAGAGTGCCTTAACCTCTCTGAGCCTCAGCTTCCACCAGTATAAAATGGAGACAATGCTAGGACTACATCCCCTGGTTACTGTGAGGGTTCACTCAATACTTGCAAGCACTTAGAACAGAAGCTATTAGCCATTGGTGTTCAAAGTTTACACGTTGCAGACAAGACCATCTGACCCCATGTCGCGTGCTCAGGCTATCGGGCCCACCACCTGCTTCCTTTTAATCAAGTTCCTGTGTGTGGAGGAGCTGCAGATGTAGAAGGGAGTGCGTACTGGCCTCCGCGCTTTTCTGTGGGAGTGGTCAGCAGCCTGCTTTCCCAGGGACTCCTCTTCAGGCAATGCCTTTGCCCCAGCTTCACCACCTCGGCAGGGGGGAAGGCATGCCCTCACCTGCCAGGATCCACCTCAGCCTGTTTACAAAGACCACGTGGCCCAGCTTCCTCCTGTGAGTGGAGTGCCTGGCCCAGGAAAGCAAGAAAGGTCACTGCCCTGTGTGGGCAGGCCCCCCTCTCTCAGTAAACTCATCTCTTGATAAACGGTGAGTGTTGCCACCTCTTGCTGGAGGAGCCAGAACAATGTGTGCTCAAGTCTTTCCAATCGGGGCTGTTTCCACAAGCCTTTGGCTTCTGTGGGGAACATTTGGTTTAAAAGGAAATGGAATTTCCCCTTCAATATTCTTTTGGATGACAGGTCTGTGATTGGAATCAGGGCATGAAAAATCATGCCCTGGTGGTTATTTCCATTAGTGGCTTTCAACTCTGCAGTGGCACCTGGAGCAGAGCGCTCAGGTCCCGCCCCCCACGGCTCAGGCAGGTCCTGGCCAGCTGACCCTGGAGCTTCTCAATATTTCAGAGCCTTATGCTTTCTGGTCAGGAGCTGGGCTGCCTCACCTTTGCAAGAACCTGCTACACAGTCCCCCCTCACATCATTGTCCCGTAAGCCTGTGCTCTAGCCCACCTTCCTCCTCTCCACAATGTGGTGGAGCTCCTGACATGCACACACGCACACACGTGCACACACAGGGTGAGCGCTGCTTCTCCACCTGCCATAAACAATCACAGGAAGTACTAACTGTCATGCATCATAAGAAAGAATAAAAATTATTGTCTACGCTGCAGGGAACCAGAATCCAGTGGGGTAGCACTGAAAGAAAGGGAGGTGGGGTCTGGGAACTCAAAAGAAGAGTAAAATGAGACCACACTCAAGAATGAGTCCTGCCCTGGCCGGGTGGCTCAGTTAGCTGGAGCCTCACCCCTTACACCAAAAGGTTACATGTTTGATTCCCAGTCGGGGCATGTACAGGAGGCAGCCGACCAATGTATCTCTCTCACAAAGATGTTTCTCTCTCTTTCCTCCTTCCTCTCGCTCTCTAAATATCCTTGGGTGAGGATTTTAAAAATAAAATGAGTCCTTGAAGAAGGTGCAGCGAGGAATATTGCTGCAGGAGCAGCAGGCCACGTCATGGATGGCTGTGTGTCTGTCTCTTGTCCTAGCCTGGAAGCCCCGGGGGGCAGCCACACATCTCTATGTCCCTCACACTCAGCACAGGTCTGGGCATAGGCAAGAACTCAGAAAATGTTTGTTGATGACGGAATGAAGAAAGAAACAAGAGGAGCAGGGTTGCTAGCTTCTGCTCAGAGACTTTGGGTGCTGTTTTACTTAACTTGGGACGAGGTTTGGAGAACAACAGTGAGTTTGCTGAGTGGGATATAAACTCAAATGAGCAGGGTCTTCTGCAGCCAGGTGAGGAGGCTGGGAGGGGAAGGTGACAACTACACGGTGCTCACAGGCCTGCTCCTGGACCAGGAGGGACAGCCTGGGATGCAACATGGTACATGGGTGACTGCTCCTGCCTCCATCCTGCATGGAGCCCATCCCCAACCCTAATAACATTTAGAAGACATTGAGAGCCCCCAGCCCTTCACAGCAAGCGATGGCCATGCTCAGGAGCTGCTTCTTGGAGTGCGGCCAGGGGCCAGTGGTCCCAGGGAGAAAGTTAGCATCTGGGCCCAGGCAAGAAGTCCTGTCCACAGAACGGCTGCCAACATTCCCGAAGGATGCCGTTGCCTTCCTCCCAGAGCCCTGAGCCCTGAGCACTGTCTCCAGGACATGTCAGCCAGTGGCAATCAATGGGGGATGTTCCTGTCCCACTGCCAGGAGGGCGAGGACTGAGAACTCACCGCCGGGCCTCCAGGAAATCAAGCCAGTGTCCGTGCAAGTGAGGCGAAAGCACCTCAAGAGAGCGGCCGGTCCTCCTTACTCAGGTTCGTTCTCTCAGCTTTTTAGTGGTGAGGCTTTCAAGGGGTCCGATGACTGTGGGCAGAGATGGGTACCCAATGCATCCAGCCTAGAGATGAAGAATCGTTTCTCCACAGAGGTTTCTGCCTCCTGGGAATGTCTGAAACCCAAATGCAGCTATAAATCAGCCATAAATTAGCTCATTTTTTTTTTTCTACTCCCTGCCACTTTATATAAAGAATCTTTCTATCTAATAAAGAAAAGAAATAACAACTTGCATTGTTTAAGAATTGTGTTTGGCAACAGAAATCTGAAAAGCAGTGGCTTAAACACAATAAGGGTTTTATTGTATTTATTTATGCTTACAGAAGAAATCTGGAAATAATTAACCCAAGGCTTTTTCAGCAACTCCATGAAGCCATTGAGGGACCCAGACTCCTTTGAAGTGTCTGGGAAATAAGTTAGAGAAAGGAAGAGGGTGAGAAATAGGGGCAAGAGCAGGGAGAGAGCAGAGCTTGTAATCAGAGACCAGCGCAGGGACACCCAGGCTCGCTGGGGTAGAAGTGTGTGCGCCTGTGTGTCAGGGTGGCCAACGGTCATAGTCTGCCAGGGACACAGGACTTTCAGTGTTAAAGCCAGGACAGACCAAGGCAAACGGGGACAGCTGGTTGCCTTAAATGTGTGAAGGGGGTGTTATTAGACAACATATTCTGCACCAGTGTTTCTCAAGGTGTTGAGAGCAAGAACCGAGGACCTCCGAAGGCCCTCAAGACCCTTGTAGGGGATCTTGGAGGTCAGACTTTTTCTAATAAGTTAGGGTGTTTTTGCCTATGTCACTCTTTTTTCTCACAGGTATACAAAGGCCTTTTCCAGAGGTTATATAACTTGTGAGATTGCAACAGATTAGATGCAAAAGCAGAAACGAGATGTTATCTGCCTTCTATTCTATTAGAGAAGGGAGACAGAGACACTAGACACCAAAGGGATTTTTTTTAATGTAAAAGAATTTCACTCTACTCACTGTTTACTTTTGTTTTGAAAAATAGTCATTTGCATTAAAAATGTGTTATGTTAACATGTAATACTTTGTTGTGGTTATGGTCATCTATCATGATTTAAAATGAATTCATAAATAATTTTTTAAATTTCTTGATCTTAGTTTCTAATACAATGAATATTGATAGTTCTAACCTACTTTTTTTGTTTGTTTGTTTGCTAATCCTCAGCTGAGGATATTTTTTCCCCACTGATTTTGAGAGAGAGTGGAGGGGAGAAAGGGAGGGAGAGAGAGAGAGAGAAACATCGATGTGAGAGAGACACACTGGTCGCCTCCTGCAGGAGCCCAGACCGGGGCCAGGAATCAAACCCTCGATCCTTCAGTGCAAGGGCTGGGACTCTAACCACTAGGCAGCACCAGCCATGACTAACTTACATTTTAAAAAAGATTTTTGGCAGCTTTAATAATTTTTAAGAGTGTGAAGCAGTGCTGAGACCAAAGACTTGAAGATCTGCTGTCCTAGAGAAGACTAATAACTGAGGGCAGGGAGCTAGGGTATAGAATCGCCTGGGAAGTAAAGAACAGGAGCAGGAGAAAGGGTGGGGCGTGTGGACACTGGCTTCAGAAGGCATCAGCTCCAGGAGCCTCAGCAGCACTGACTGTGAATAAATATTCTCCTACTGCAGCTTGAAATGTGCTCCCCGGATCACGGCCAGGCTGGCGAACTATTCACCACCAGCCTCTGCTGAGATAAGTACAGAAATTGAGAGAAGCTCTTAGAAACATTCACAGCAACTTGATGAAATAACTTTATGTCTATTGAAACTAATCATATGAAAAGTTGGGCTTGTACTTCTTTTTTTTCATTTTATTTTTCTCTCTTTCATTTTATTTTAGCAATTTATTTTTACTGTACTTTACAAAAGTATTCCAGGATGCATTGGAAATTTTTTAAGTATGGTCCTTGCATGCCTGAGATGAATCTTAAAAGATAAATACTGGTTATTCGAGCAAAGGCGGAGGAGGGACAAAGTATTACATAAAAAATTTTATGCTTCGGAGGAAAACTCTGCATTGTTGAGAGCACACTCTTCCTGCTCAACTGAGTCTAGCCTATCATTGAACTATTTTACAATTTTATAAATTGTAGATAACTAGCAGCAATGCAGAATAATTTCTGCCTGTAGACAGGCATAACTTCTATCATGCACTGGCTTTCCTTCCTCACTACGGCAGGGGCCAGTTTTGCCTCCATTTGCTCATTCGTTTCAATATTCCTAATTCTGAATGTTGTCTGTTCTTTGGATTCTCTTTTGAACTTACAATTTCTCTGGTTTCCTTATTAATGAGTTAAATAAAATCATTAATACATGTTCACTAAAAAGTAATATGGTCCTGCCTAGCTGCTTGGCTCTGTGATTAGAGTGTCAACCCACAGACTGAAGGGTCCCGGGTTCAATTCCGGCCAAGGGCATGTACCTTGGCTGCAGGCTCGATCCCCGGCCCTGGTCGAGGCACATGCGGGAGGCAACCAATCAATGTGTTTCTCTCTTATCGAAGTTTCTCTCTCTCCCTCTCTCTCTCCCTCCCACTCTCTCTGAAAAGCAACGGAAAAAATATCCTCAGGTGAGGATTTTAAAAAATAATAAAAAATAAAAGTAAAAATTAAAAATAAAAGTAATATGGTCCTAAGAAGCCACTGACAGCAGAGGTAGACAGCTCTCCCAAGACATCAACAGGGCTAATATATCTATCAATTGATATTGAACTCAGAATCCATTATAGTTTATTGTTTTTACCTGTCTACTAATGACATTAGTCATAATAAGAGTTATACTTGTTTTTTGGGTTTTTCTATATAGTCCAACTGTTTATGATTACTGAACATGTACAAGATAACTGTTAATACTCTTTTCATGGCTTATGTAAATGTTATGCTAGGGGCCAAATACAGAAAAATGAGACAGAAGGCTAAGTTCAGATCATGATAGTTCACAGGATAGAAATGATAGAGTGCTGTTTTGCAACAAAGGCCATAGACTTGACTGCCTTCTACTTACCTGCTCTTATCTTTTGGGGAAAATTCGGCCTCAACTCAGATCCCATGGTTATAGTATTGTGCCATCCCAAATGGTCAACAAGACAAAGTTGATACTGAGACTTCCAAGGAATGAGCCTTCCTAGCACTGTGAGACCACACTATCTGATCAAAAGATTGGTCATAAATGCATCCTTCAGATTGATTTATGACCCAAAGGAGGAACTGTGGACAAAAGGGGGTGGGAGGTCTCTATGGAAAGTAACCTCACAGGGTGATCTGATCTTAAATTCCTAACTGGGCAGGTCACCTGGGTAGTCATGACCCAGGCCTATAACTTCTTTGGTGAAAGGTTTTAAGCCAGCTCTGTTCATTGTTCTTAGGCATCTAGGTTAACACACCTTTTAAATAACAGAAGTAATGCCCCTTGAATGGGGTATTAACTCTTGAGAAGCACATAATCTTGTCAACTATCCTGTACTCCAATCTCCACGTTGTTTCCTTCCACTTCCATATGTATCCCCTCTTTAATTTCAAATGCATAAAAGAAGCTGCAAAACTGTCATTCTCTGGAGCATTTGAGATCTTGCTCCCCAGATATGCCATCAGTTTGGCTTAAATAAATTCTTATAAAAATTCTCCAAAAAAAAAAAAAAAGTAATATGGTTCTTCACACTATTCATAAACCACAGAGTTTGGGGGTTTCTGCTCCTGGACCCCACCATTGACGTGACTCAGTTACCTTCTGAAAGTGACTTCAATTCTCATCCTGCTACCTGCTGACATCTGTACCCTCTCTTCTGTACATTTTTTCTACCTTAGAACTGTTCCTTACTCCAAGTTTAGGCTTCTTTATTATCTTGTTTGTGGGTTAGAAAAGAGGGAGAGAGAGAAAGGGAAACCAAAAGGAGACTGAATAATTAGGACAGAGGGGTCATTCCATGTGCACTTTCATATATGGCTAGAGATAACTGTGTCATGCCCAATCATCATTAAACACCTATTTTGTTTTTGTGAGTAAAACCACACCTTAACACTTGTCTTTGGAAGCTTTCCCCAAAGTCTCCGCACGAGAACCCCATCCTGGCCTCAGTTGATAAGGTCCTGGCAGAAGAAGGCCTCTGTCAGGAGGATCTGGATGCTGGGGAAGGTTGCCATGGAGCTTGACCTCTGCTGCAAAGAAACACAGTTCAGTGACCAGGGACTCTGACACTTGAGGAAGTAAAAATGATGGTCCCAGTCACCTGCCATCCTGAGGTGGGTGGAGGGGGTGGTATCTCAGGTTTCTGCTCAACAACCTTTCTTCCCACTTTGGCTGCTGATAGAGCAGCATCATGATTATCCCCAGTTTCTTGTGATCTTCTTGGTGGACCTGCACATGAGTCCACTCAGACTCTTTGGAATCCAGATCTTTCTCTTATTTTAATAGTTTCACTGAGGTATAGTTTTTATACCATGGAATTCACTTGTTCTAAATATACAGTCCAGTAGAAAACTCATGGAGTTATGCAACTATCACCACAATCTAATTTTAGTACCTTTCCATCACTCCAAAAAGGTAAGCTTGTGCCCATTTGCAGGCATTCCCTGTTCTCAAGGCAACCACTAATCTACTTTCTGTCTCTATAGATATGCCTTTTCTGGGCATCTCATTTAAGTGGAATCATACAATATATATAATGTTTTTGAGTTTATAGTATGTATATCATACTTCATTTCTTTTTATAGTCAACTTGTATTTCATTTTATTGATGTCACATTTTATTCATCAGTTGATGGACATTTGGATTTTTTCTGCCTTTAGCTATCAGTGTTGCTGTGAACATTTGTGTACAGATCTTTGTGTGGACTTGTTTTCAGTTCTCTTGGGTAAATACATAAGAGTGGAATTTCTGAGTTACATGGTAGATTTATGTTTAACTTTTTGAGAAAGTGCTAAATTGTTTTCTAAAGTACCTATATACTATTTTACATTCCTACCAGCAACATAGGAGAGTTCCAGTTGCTCCACATTCTCATCAACACTTACTATTACCTGTCATTTTGAGTGTTGCCATTTGTGGGATGGTAATTTGAATCTGAGCCACATAAAGTGAGGGCAGTCCACACAGCTGTCATTGATCCATCCTAGGCAATGCACAGAAGATGGCCCTCATCCTGTCACAGGTCACAGGCTGCCTGGATTCCTATCTTTCTCAAGGCCTAATTATTCTACTCTCTTTGGGGTCATATATTACCCCCATGTTCTTCTAATAAAATGTTTTTTAAATTTAAATTAGGTTAAATGGGGTTCTGTCACTTGCAACAGCACCCATTTGAATTACACACTTCCCACAGCTCTCCACTCTTCACCCCAGTTGGAGCTGACATGCCCAAGGTTTACCTGATGCAATAAGTTCAGCAGGCATCATGGGGTCAGGATTTGTTCTTAATGCAGACAACCCCTTCAGCAGGAAGAGAGGCTGTACTATGTCCTACTTTCCAGGCACGTGGGGTGACATGCAACACATTTATTTAGGTGTAGCCCACCTCTCCGGACCTGTTACAGGCTCAGCTGAGTTTCTCCAGTGGATCACATAAAGTGGTGAGAAGGGCCAGTAGCTTCTGAGAAATTTGATGAATAGGAAGGGCATCAGAAAATGTATGTCCTGGTGCATTTTGAGAACTTCTCCAGGGCACATTTTTCCTGAGTGATCAAAGTTGGCTTGATGAAAGCATAGAGAACTGTATGACCTGGTTTGAGTCACCAGGCCTCTCTGAGCTGTAGTTTGCAGGACTATTATGGGGCTTAGTGAGAAAACCACCTGCGTGGTATTGGCACGTGGTTGGCACTTTTCCCAACATTGTCATTGTGCCAAAGTTTACTGAAGGGAAGTGAAAAAAATGACCTTGCCTTAATCTTTTGCTTTGGAGGAGGCACATTAGCATCACAGTTAAGAAAATTAATTTCCATGCTGATTTATTAGTGCAAGTCATACTGTACCTGCTATGTGCAGTCAGGCAAGTTACCACACTTCACTTAGCCTCGGTTTCTCCATCCTAAAATGATGTCCGTGATACCGCTTGGTGCATTGTGAGGCTCACATGAAACAGTAAGCAGAGAACTGAGCCCAGTTCCTGGTATCTAAGCAGCATTTACCAGCATTCACTGTTTTCATAGCTGCTGTTTCTTACATTTGCCTGACCTTACCCTGGGTTGGGAGCTGCCTCAGGGAAGAGCCTGTGCTATGCCTGGGATGGATATGAGGGACCAGGATGGCATGAGGGAAGACTTGAAGGCCCAGATTAGCCTCCACTGTCCCTGTCTGGCCTCCTGTTATGGGAGCCCGCTGCTGCCCCCGGCTGGAAGGCTCTTGGCCAGCCAGCACCTCAGCCTGCCAGGGACACTGCTGACCCCACCCCAGGACAGACTCATGATTGGTCGCCTGAGTTCTCCAGCCCCTCCCAGCCCAGGACAACAGGTGTATGTGCTCAGTAACTCGAGCCTACCTTCTAAGGGCCTGAGAAATTGAGAGAGGACAGACAACTCTTTCTTCAGACTACCACACGGCCAATAAACAAGTTTTCAGGGAGACCATGGCCAGCTCAGGATTCTGCACGGCCGGCTGTCAGTTCACGGACTGTCCAGGCCCTTTGCCTTTCATAACAGCAGCAGCAGCAACAACCAGCTGAATACCCAGTGGGTGCCAGCACTGCACAAGGCTCTTTCCATGCCTTTCCCATTCCTTCCTCTCCACAGCCCCGAAGGAAGAGCGGCTGATGGGAGTGGAAGCACTGAAGTCATGCCAGGGCTCAAACCCAGGATCTGCCACAAGCTGGTTGGTTGACCTTGAGCAAGTCAATTAACCTTTGGAGCCTTAGTTTTGTCATCTGTAAAATACAGATGATAATACCTACTTCAAATAGTTTTGGGGGACTAGATGAAGTAATGTAGTGACAGCCAAATATATTATCAGAGCAGTGTCCCACTGTGAGTATGAGGACACTGAAGCCCACTCAGCCAGGACCTGAAGTGGGTCTGATAAGCAGATGCTGGTCATCACCTCACCTCCTGGTTCATCCTCAAATCCTGGTAACTCTGCTGGGGGGACAGACTAGGTGAAAGTAAACCCCTGAGTTCAGGGTTCCAGCCAGAAAGAGGTAGAAAGCACTGGCTAAGATAAGAGGTGGCATCATCTACGGCTCCTTATTACCCAAGCTCTTCTCCCCCAAATCAGAACATTCCTCAGAAAGGGCTAAAGATGGGCATCCAGGGATGAAACCTCAAGTTACCTTGTTCCAAACACAGACTCTAATCAATACCCAGAGAGCCACAGACCACATGTCTACGTGCAGACTCTGGAACAGCAGGCAAAGGATAGGAGCAGATGAGAATCCTCATGCAGGAAATGTGATGAGTGTCCGTGTCTGTGTATGTGCGCACTCCTGCATGCTGTGGTCAAACGGGGTGCACCCGCAGCTCTGTAAGGATGTGAGGGACCACAGTTTCCCAGTCCTTAATTACTCTGATCAATGTTTCATCTCAACATAGTTTAAATTGGCATAAATGTATTTATTAAATAAGATCCTTGGCATGAGGTTATACATTTTCTCCATACAAACAATTTTAGAAGTGATGTTTAGGGTATAATTTTAAATCCATAAAGGTCTATTTAAACCATATTATGTCAGCAATACTATGTCTTTTAATGAGAAAAAAAATAGATTAGAACACATTAAACATGGGCAGCCCAATTAAGCGCCATACAATTGTTACAGTAGGCAGCTAGCTACTTATTAACAAAGGAAGGGAGTAAATGGAACCAGACATTAAGCCTGATCAACTAGGAAGGGGCAGCTCCACAGACTCCCCAGGGGACAGCTGCATCCTCCGAAGGGACTCAATCTCTGAGCAGGCAGGAAGAACGGGCTTTCCAGTCTCCCTGGGAACAACCGGCCCATTAGCCTGGATTAGGGAAGGGGGTAGATAAAATAGGGGGAATGCTTTGCTCGGGACTCCACGGAAGAATCCCATTTCTACTGGCAACACAATGTCTACCCAGCTTACAACCCTTCTTTCCTCCCCCACTCAAGCCACACACCCCAGAGCTCCTAGACCTGGCATCCCTCTGGCGACTGTCACTGTTTCAGGGAAGGATATGAGACCTAAGTAGGTCCAGCTGGACTCAAGGAACATTCTTTCAACCCGTGGGTGGAAGAGAGGTTTCCTTGCTATCTTGCCAAATATAAACACAGAGCATGTTGTCCCAGGTGCTGCTGGTGGCCGCCTTGCCAGCACAGGTGAGGCCTGCTGAGAACAAAGGGGCAACAGATGATCGCGGGGCTGGAGGTCCTGGGAAACTGAGCCTGGGCTTCACTGTGCTGCACCACGGCGGCCCGGCCTCTGGACCTCCTGTTTGGCAGGATGGTAAATTCCTTTGTTGAATTAGAGGGAGTTCTCGATTATTTGCAGCAGGAAAGCATCCTTCTGCTGGAGGAGAGAGGTTTAGAGATGGATGGAAAGAAAGGGCCTCCCTTGAGATTATAAGGGAAAAGTTGAAAGAGATCGTTGAAGAAGGTAAGGGATTATTGAAGGAATCTGTGCTTAAGCAATAAAGACATTTGCCCATGTGGAATTATTTGACAGGAGAATTATGGGAAAAGATGAAAAGGAGGACTTGACTTGGGTCCCAGCCCCTGAGGAAGAAGGGGGGTTTAAATGGAGAGAGATTTCTCTGTAGCTGGAACCGTACAATCAGCTCAGAGCAGCTGGACGCTCATATTCAGGGAAGGAGGGTGGGAGCAGTGGGCAGACAGTGAGCCCATGTGGGAAAGGGCACTGAGGGGACATGCAATCAGCTGTCCATAGTCACAAGCCAACCTGTGAGCTCATGTTCCCAGGAAGTGGGCACATTTCTAGGGTCTCTCAGCAACTTTGAAGCTAAAGCCCTCAGAGGTAGCATGTATCATCCGCCAGGGGCTCCCTTCCATCCCCTGATAAACAAGAGAGAGCTCTTTTCACTTTTTTCTCCATCCAAAAGATGTTCTTAACCCTTCTCATGGCCTCAGTCAACTTTACAATGCCTTTTATGGCAAGAGCCGCATGAGAATGAAAATGTCTTATTAGCAATGGCTCTCCTGAAACCTTGCAGTGCACATCTGCTGTTTTGCCTGCCTTGCGTCCATTTCTCCAAGGTCTGTGAACAGCGCCCCATTTTGCCCTGAGGCAATGTGGTTGGCAGTGGGTTCGACCCTACCCCAGATCCAAGAGTGGGCATGTGACTCAGGTCCTGCCAGTGAGTGCACTGCATCCCCCTGCTGACAGTAATTCAAGTGTGGGCAGGTGACCCCAACCCACCCAATCTAAGCGAATGAGATGGAACTGTCAGTGGTAGGAAGTGGGGAAGGGTGTTCTTTATCTGCTAAGCCTATAAAGATATAAGCCATCTTGGAGCTGCTGGGGCCATTTTGGTGGCTAATGAAAAGAACCTGCCTAAAAATGAAGTAAACATGAAAAGAGAAAAGCAGAATGAGAGACAGATTGAGTCCTGAATTTATCCATTGAGCCCTGTGTCTAAAGCCAGTGTTATGGACTTTTCACTTGTATGAGTAAATGCTATGTTCTCTATTTTTTCTTTATCACTTAAGTTAATTTTTCTATCACTTGTAACTGATGGATTTTGGGTTGATAACAAATATCAACATTAGAAAAGAATCATTTTCCTTATTATTTAGCTGTTGGTCCTATACAAAAGACCTAGCTTATCCCTAATTACATCAAATTCTTGCTGTCTGACCTTGAACAAGTCATCATCACATGTCCTCATCACTAAAATGAAGGCATTAGACCCAATATCCCAGGTCCCTTCCAGTTCTGAAATTGTATACTTCTATAAATAGTCTCTTAGCAACCTCCACAGTCAGAATTAGATGCAAAACTATTTTGTTCAAGAGTGTGGATTCAAAATATTAAAATAAAACTTTAAGAGGTTTAATCAAGTGTCAGATGATGAAAACCAGGCAAGGCCTCTTTGTTTTAGCAAAGCATGGAACTACATTCATGATGCAGATGTATCATCTGCTCACTGCTGGTGCCTGAAAACTTCCACTCCCCCTGCCCCTTCTAATGAGGATTGCCCCGCTGCAGCTGGAGCCAGTCTATCTCAGCCAGCCTTTCAATCCCAAACACTTTCATCAGAGGTAGGAGAGGCATAACAGTTAATAATCTTCAGATAGCTTTAAAAACAAAACTGTGTTTGCTTTGTCCATGGACTCTAGGGTCCTTCCTCAAAGCCCTTTGATACTCCCTGTCACCCAGATGCCAAGTCTGACACCTGCCCACAGCTCCCATCCCTTCTCCCATTGCTGCCTACTTGGGCATCTTAGGTGCATCGCTTAATATCCCTGTGCCTTAGTTTTCTCATCTGTGAAATGGGGATAAATGTTGTGAATACTGAATGAGGAAAGTCCTCAGAACAATGTCCAGCATGGAGTAAACACAGATTAAATGTCCACACTCATCTTCCTCACCATTCCGATTGGACTTCTCAGCGCCCAATGGGTGGTTGCCTGGATGGGTGGATGACAAATGGGTTAAAGCATGAAGTGCTCAAAAGTATTTCAGGTTCTGCAGGTGATCAGTAAATACTTATTAACAATAATGTTCTAGAGACATAAAAGTAACAATTCAGAAGGGATAATTTACCCAGGCTTTTCCCCTTCCTGCCATTCCTGCCCACTCCAAAGTCCCCCCATAATCACTTCTTCTTGGAGCTTTTGCTATTGCCTTACAGAGCCAAGGATGTCTAGTTAGTGATGATTTGCAACTCAGTGTAAATTTGCTCTTTTTTGGTATCTAATATGAACTGCTCAAAATACAATTGCAGATTCATTTCTCAATTATGTATGTTTTAGCTAAAAGAGACCCAGAGTGACCAGCTGACCCCAGAACTCACCCTTGGGGCACTCAGAAGTGACAGGATATGGGAACCAGTTCTCCTAACCTGCTCTTAAGTGAAACCAATTTATGACTCAGAAAGGCCATTTATTGAGTGTAATAGGAGATAGATTAGACCAGAGCCCTGTCCCTGGCATTGCCCAGAGACCTCCTTCCCAGAAGACACCTGCTGAGCACCAAGGGCTGCTTACTGGCTGCAGAACAGGAGCAAAGCTGGGCTGACTGACCAGGAGGCAGAAACCCTCCAAATGGCTGGCAGAGTACAGTGAGAGCAGCCGAGGGTTCTGCCAGGGCTGGATTGCTACTCTAGCAAGACTTGTTTGCTTGCTGGGTGACTTTGGGCAGATATCTAACTTCTCTGAGCCTCGGTTTCTTCACATGTAAACTGGAGCAGTGATATTCGCCCCAGGGAGTCGCAGTGAGGACTGACTGAGATCAGACAACTAGAACCTACAGTACCCACAAATGGTGCAGCCCCATTGTTTCGAATGCCCTTCCTTCTCTGGGGAAACGCTTCTGTGCCAAGAGCCAGCATCAGCCTGACTCCACTCACTCTCCCTCCACAGTGCTGGGTAAACTCCAGACAGTTTGCTGACCCTCCTTTCCCAGGTCCCACCATCTCCTGCCGTGACTTCATGGCAGTCCTCCCACTGAAACACACTTAAGCAGGTTCTAGTTTAACATTCACCATATTTCACCCCATATCAGAGCTTCTTGACCTCCTAAGGGTTAGGCATATCTGAGAAGCTAGTGAAAGCTATGGCCCTTATCCCTGCAGAATTGACCACACAGTGGCGTGCGATTTCCATGGGCTCACAGACTCCACGAAGCCTCTTCATGGGACCTCTAGGCCACATGTGCCTCGAGATTAAGATCCCCTGCCTTAATCGACCTTTGGCAGCATCTGTGCTTGGCCAGTGCTCCTACTGGCCATGTATTCACAAGTCATCCCTGAAAGGTGCAGGGTAACAGTTCCTCACTCACAGTTTACAAAGTGCCACAGAACAAAGTGGCATGTTTTCACGCCTAATTCCACCCCTCCTCGGTCTCTCTTCATGGTGTCTGCCTCAAAGGATGTGCGTTTCCAGCTCTCTCCTTCAAATAAGAGGGCCCCTTACAGGAACTGAGTCTGCAGAGGGCCCACCTCTCCCCCCTCCACCCCCAACCCACTCTCCCCATCCTTGAACCTCATACCACAGCCAGCCCCTCCCCTGCATGTTCCCAGGCTCCTGTCCCAAGAGCCACCTGTCCTGTGGCTTCACTAACAAGTACCACTGTCCTGCAAAGCTCCTCCAAGCTCAGCTGCCAAGGCAGGAGGGAAAAATTGAGATACCAGAGTTGAAAGATATCAGACTTCAGAAGCAAGCTCTAAACAGACTTGAATAGCAGAAAGTTTCAAAGGTGCTCGCAGAAGTCCTTGTAAAACTCCTGCCACCTCTTCTGTAAGCTGGCAGTTTCAGCTCTTTTAGATCGCTTTGAGCAAGCTCCTCGTTGAGCCACCAGCTCCGGTCCTGCAAAGGAACCAAAGGGCCTTTTGTATTTAATCCTTTCAATAGAAAGAGACTGGTGGGGCCCTGGCCAGTGTTGCTAAGTGGTTAGAGCATTGGCCCGCGCATGGGAAGGTCTCCGGTTTGATTCCTGGTCAAGGGCACCTACCTGGGTTGCAGGTTCAATCCCCAGCCCCGGTTGGGGCACGTGCAGGAGGCAACTAATCGATACGTCTCTCTCACATCGATGTCTCTCTCTCTCTCTCTCACTTCTTCCCTACCTCCCTTCTACTCTGTCTAAAAATCAATGGAAAAAAATACCCTCAAATGAGGATTAACAGAAAAGGAAAAAGAAAAAAAGAGACTGGTGGGGCTTTGGACCCTCCCCACCTGAAACAAGAATATCTCATGGCATCACTAAGCTGGAAATTTCCCACCCTCTCCCATCAGGAAGTGATGGCATTTTGAGTTGGAAGGAAACTTGAGTCATATGTCTCAACATGCTCACCTTGCAGATGAGGAAACTGAGACAGTCAAGTCTGCTTATTCTCAGTGTTCTCAGGGAGCAAGTCATCAAGCTGGACATGCTCACGGTTGTCTGGAATCCTGGCCTCAGTAATATGCTGTTGGGTGCACAGCCTCCTCAAAGGGTGACTTCAACAAGAGTTATGAAGGCCGTTCTTCACCAGCCAGTGTTTTGGGACACTTAACATTGTTAAGACTATGACTTGAAAAACTGAACGTAAACAAATAGTCACGAAGTTAAACAGAGTCTTAAAATGTCTGTGTGTATTAGTGTGCTAGGGCTGCCATCACAAAATACCACAGACTGGGTGGCTTAAACAACAGAAATTTATTTTCTCACCCTTCTGGAAACTGGAAATCTGAGATCAAGGTGTCGGCAGGGTTGGTTTCTTCTGAGGCCTCTCTCCTTGGCTTGCAGATGGCCACCTTCTCGCTGTGTCCTTACATGGCCTTTCCTCTGCACATGTGCACCCTGGTGTCTCTTCCTCATCTTATAAGGACACAAGTCCTATTGGATTAGGGCCCCACCGTATGCCCCATTTACATTAGCTACCCCTTTAAAGACCCTATCCCCAGATCCAGTCACATTCTGAGCTATTAGGGGTTAGGACTTCAGTATATGAATGGGGAGGACACAGCTCCCATAACCCATATGTATGTTTTTAAAAGAGAAACTGTAACTACCTTGGCGATAGAGGAGCACAGTGGGAAACCCTCACGGGAGGTCAGTGCTGTTCAGCAGCACAGTGTGGGAACAGAACCCTGGATGCTGCTGAGACATAATCACAGGGCTCCTTCTGCCACCCACCAGCTGAAAGGCATTGTCCTCTGGGCCAGCTCGTTGGCCAGATAGCGTTTGAATGCTCACATCAAGAGAGGGACGAGAGCAAGTGCAAAACAAGCAAGCCTGGTCCTAACGAGCTGCGGGGCCACGGCAAGGTTCCTTTTGTTGCTGGCATTCAGCTGTCTCCAGTAGAATGAGGCTAACCTGTCCTGAACACTTCATAGGAAGGTAGGGAGGACCCAATGAGATAAAGCAAGTAAGCAGCAGCAGTATGTGAACTGTGATTACACCAAGTAAGTGAAAATTAAAACATTTCTTTTTCCTTTTGAGTCAAATATCATGTCCCCCACAAAAAGATGGCATTTCCAAAGGCATGGCTATCAATGGTGGTATTTCTTAATGGCCCACGGGCCACCAGCTCTCTTCGTGAAGCTACAAGACAACTTGTGCTGAGACCTCTGAAAGAGAAAGGGGTGAGAGGAAAACAAGTAGGAAGCACAGCAGGAGTCCAGTTGGACTTGAGCGTGGAGGCAGCAGCCCAGGGAGAGGGAGCAGAATCAGAGCAAAGGCCCAGCCCAGGTTCAGGGGAGGCACAAACGTCCAGGGATGAGTAGCCCTCCAGGTGGAGGACCCAGACCTTCGGGGCAGGACGTGCGGGGATTGGCCACAGGAGGGCAGTAGAGCGCCCGTGGAGTGTGGGGCAGGAACCCAGAAGCAGAGGGTTAAGAGGGAAAGGGATGGCCAGGAAGCAGAGTAGCAGGTGAGGACCACTCTTGGGAAGATTTGAGTGAAATGAGAACAAGAAACAGGTGTGGAGTGAAGTCAGGGGACAATTATTTCTTAAAAGAAAGAAGCATGAACCAGGAGCCAATTGAGGCAGAGGTGGAGAAGCTGGAGGAAAAAGTGCAGCCCCCGGAAGGTCAGAGGGCATCCATGCCAGCCTGGGCTCCTTTGGGGGTAAGTGTCAGAAAACCTGATCTACCCTGACCTAAGAAGCAGAGAATCTGTTGGCTCAAGGAACTGAAACATTCCAAGGCAGTCTCACTTCCGGCACAACCGGATATAGGGCTCAAGCCCTAATCACAGGATCTGGTTTCTCTCTGCGCCTCTCCCGTCCCTGATTCCTCTCCATCGACCCCATTCTCAAACAGATTCACCTTTCCTAGTCTTCTCTTAAAACTTGAGATGTAATTCACTTATCATAAAATGTTCCCTTTGAAAGTGTGCAATTACACTTCATAATTATTTTAACTATATTTACAAGGTTGTGCAACTACCACCAATTCCAGAATATTTCCATCACACCGCACCAAAAACCTGTACCCATTAAGCAGTCACTCCCCCTTACCCCCTAAAGCCTCCAGCAACCACTAATGTATTCTCTTTCCCTATGTGTTTGCTCATTCTGGTCATTGCATATAAAGGAAATCATAAAATGTGTGGCCTTTTGTATCTGGCTTCTTTCACTCACCATAACTTTTTTACCCATGTTGGAGTATGTGCCTGTACTCCATTTCTTTTTATGCCTAAAATAATATTCCACGATGTGGCTATGTTTAGCCACTTATGTTTAGCCAGCTTGTTTAGCCACTTATCGGTTAATGGATATTTGGCATGTTCCCACTTTTCGACTATTATGAATAGTGCTACTGTGAACATCCACGTATGTTATTGTGTGAGCATGTTTTTAATTCTCTTAGGTATATACCAGGAATGGAATTGCTTGGTCAGATGGTAATCCAATGTTTAACTTTTTGAGGAACTGCCAAACTGTTTTCCAAAATGACAGCATCCTTTTAAATTCCCACCAGCAAAGTATGAGCTTCTGATTTCTCCACATCCTCACCAGCACTTATTATCTCCCTTTTTTATTACAGCCATCTAGTGGGTGTGAAGTGATATCTCATTGTAATTTTGCTTTACATTTCCCTAATGACTAATGATGCTGATCACCTTTGTATGTGTTTATTGATCATTGTGCATCTTCTTTGGAAAAATGTATGTTCAAATCCTTTGCCCATTATTTGAGTTATCTTTTTATTACAGAATTATAAGAATTCTTTATATATTCTAGATATAGTCCCTTATGAGATATATTATCTGAAAATACCTTCTCCTATTCTGTGAACTGTCTTTTCACTTTCTTGATAGTGTCATTTGCAGCCCAAACATTTTTTTAATTTTGAGGAAGTCTGATTTATCTATTTTTTTCTCTGATTGCTCATGATTTCTGTGTCCTATCTAAAAAACTAAACCCAAAGTTATAAATATGTACACCTACATTTTCTTCTAAGAGTTTTATAGTTTAGCTCTTACATTTAAGTCTATGAAGCATTTTTAGTTAATTTTCATTTATGGTGTGAGGCAGGGATCCAATTTCAACCTTTTCCATATAGATATCAGGTTTCCCCAGCATCATCTGTTGAAAAGACGATTCTTTCCCCCATGTAATTGTCTTGACACCCTTGTCAAAATTAATTGACCATAGATGTATGGATTTATTTCTAGACCTTTAGTGATGTAATTAGTGCACCCTTTTTATACAGAGGGGTGTTTGTGGTCCTTGAAGAGACAGGGACATCATTTTCAAAGGTTGTTTAAATACTGAGCCCTACACACTTGTTTAAGTATTACTCAATTGGACAACCTGTCACTGGAGGTTCTAGTGGACTCCTCCTACCAGCCCAGGTTACACTCACTATGCATAGCTCCACACTCCCCATCAGCATCCAGGCACCCAGCCTCCCTCAGTTCACAGCACCCCATTTCATAGATCAGGAAACTGGCTCAGAGAGTGAGGGATGACCCCATCACTTGTGATGTTCCATAAGGGCTGAGAGTCAGGGCAAAGTTTTCACACCCTTTTAAGTGATTTCTAAGGCTTTGGTGCAACCTCCGGGCACCACCACTGCACCCAGAAGACACTTGTACAGACTCTGTTTAAACACTTCCACAAATGCAGGACTCTATGTTTTCCCTTTCCTTTTCAGATGCATTATCTCCAGGATGAAATATTTCAAACACACAGAAAAATACAGTTGATAATATAACAAATACCCATGTGCCCACCACTGGGAGTGAACAAAGGTTAACATTTTTCTATGTTTGCTTCAGATCATTTTTTTAAAGAAAGTAAACTATTACAGATGAATCCCTCTCCAGCTCTCTGTCTCCACAGAGGAATCACTATCCTCACATAGTGGCACATTCTATTCATTTTTAAAATTTTTGCCACACACATATATGTCTATACACAATGCATCACATTGTTTTGGATGTTTTAAACCTGTATCTAAGTGATATCATACTATAATATCCTTCCAACCCTAGCTTATTCATTTAGTTTTGTGTTGCAAATGTTTACCCGTATGTCCATATGATTCTATGAAGATCTAGTTCATCCGTGGCAACTGCCGTATGGAATTCCAGTGTGGGAGGACACCACAATTTGTACAACCATCTCGACCATGGACACTTTCCAGCTTGTAAGTTTTACAAACTCTGCTGTAATAACAACCTTGAAATCCTCTAAACTGGAAAATGGGGCACACACATTTCAACTTTGTTAGATGTCACCCAATTGTGTGTGGCTGAGGAGTGTGTTCATACTAGAGGCAAACAACTTACAAAATTGTCTGTGAAAATAGTTGAGAGCCTCAAAAATCATGTATATATATATGCACACACACCATATCCTTATCTGAAGATATGTTTTTATTGATTTGAGAGAGAGAGGAAGGGGGAGAGATTGAGAGAAACATTGAGGTGAGAGAAACATAGATCAGTTGCCTCCTGTGCATGTCCCCTACCTGGGATCAAATCCACAACCTGGGTATGTACCCTGAGCAGAAATTGAACCCATGACATTTTGGTGCACAGAATGATGCTCCAACCAACTGAGCTATCCAGCCAGGCTTCCTCAAAAATCATGTTTGATTTCGATTATCTATTTGGTAATAGTTAAAAACCTTTCTTGTACGCAGAAATGATTTGCCAGTCCCCAAATTCTGTCTTTTTAACATGCACTGGTTCTATTTTTACTTAAGACCTTTGATCCAATTACCCAGTTATTTTAGTCCTCCAGGAACCATGGAACAATAACTAAAGGGCTTGGTCATGACTGAGATCACCATCAGCCCCATTAGTAAATAACCTGTACTGAGTCCCAGTTAGCCTGGGTCAGAATTGGTGTTGTGCAAAATGCTTAACACCAATGCACACCACACAGGAGCTGATCAATCAGATCAGATGGCAGTTATCAACAGCCTGGTGCAGCCATACCATGCAAACCAGCTGACGAGCAAGCTGGGCCCAGAGCCCCCAGGCATTACTGCATTGCCATACCCTTGCATTATGTGGGCCACAAGCATCAGGGCCAGAGTAGTAGGTAGAGGGGAAGCCAAGACATCTTTCCAACACCGTATCTAACCAGAACCCCAAGAACAGGCTCACGAAGAGGAGGGAAAGGACTGCTGCTCTGAATGCGTGGTCTGTTCTCCTCTGACTGCACAGTCTGACTCCCTTTCATTACCAGTTACTTTGAAGATTGAGTGTCTCTGAGACATAGGACACATTTCTTTGGTGGTGAGGGTGAAAGTGAAGGTAGTAGAACTGGAAATAGTGATGGGCAGGTGGTAGTAGAGGTGGAGGTGAGATGGTAACAGTGGTGGAGGTAGAAGTGAGATGGAGATGGTGGTGGAGGTGGTGGAGGTGGTGGAGGTGGTGAAGGTGGCAGTGAAAATGGAAGTGGAAATGATGGTCTCTTGATAGAAATGTGGCAATAAGATGTACTTTATTACTTATTGTGGGGGTCACATCGTAAGGTATATAAATGTGGAATTGCTATGTTGTACACCTGAAACTAATATAATTTTGTATGTCAACTATACCTTAATAAAAAATAAATCAAAATTTAAAAAATAAAGATGGGCTTAATGACAAAGGTACCTGTCCACAGAAAGAGTAGAGAGTAGTGGAAAATCTACAAGCTGTGATTGACAGTCTACCTAAAGAGCCGTTGAGTTCAGTTAAAAAAAGAAACAGAAATGATTTTATCAGGAGAGTTAACTGGACACCACTCAGGCAGAAAGCCATTCAGAAGGTGTGGAAAGCCCTCTTTGCTAAAAGCAGCTCTGGGATGTGTTCTTGGCTTGTCTTGAAGGTCAAGGAGGCAGTGAACTCATAATGCCACCTCTTAGTTCTGCTTCCTGCTCTGGGCGGGCCCAGCCCCTGGAGACCAAGGGCCACCTGGCAGCTCCCCTCCTGGTTGGCTCACACCTGGACAGCCTTTCTCAATCCTCAACTTCCTCCTCTTGCTGAGCTGGACAGCTGGGCAGAGAGGGATGCCCATGGTCATGGGCTTCATGGCTTCCTCCCTTCCATATTCTGGCCAGAGTCACATGAGAAGCAGCAGATCAGAGCACCTCAAGAGTCTGCAAAGTGCACGTTTTTACAGGCCCCAATCTCCTCCTTCCAAGGCAGCCTTGCAGTGCAGCCCCCGGTCCCACACACACTTCCAGTCCCTGGTGCTTCCATCAGGAGGGTCTAGTTAGAGGCTTGTGCTCTGATACTGGGAAGCTCCCTGTAAGTCCTTCCTCGGTGGCTGGAGCATGAAGTTTGCTGGCCACCACATTTGGAGCCAGGGAATCCCCTTCCAGGATGTGTTGCTAGACAGACACATGTGTGAAGCAGACTCATGGGTGTTCCACTGGGTTTTTCATATTGTAAAGTTGTGAAGTAATCATCTCTACCTGATAATATTTGGTCTTTGAGCCCAGTTGCTGACACAGAGCTCCTAAAACCCTTGTAATTTCCTGAGTGGTAGAAAGACAGGTGTTCTAATGAGCTGACCCTTGGTGGGCTCCTGGATGGGGGCTGGTCACCAGAGAGCCCAAGCATGACAGGAAGCTTAGAACCTTCAGAGAGGGAAGAAGAGCTGAAAACTGAGTTAATAATCAATCATGGCTGTGTGATGAAGCCTCCACAAAAATCCCAAAACATGGGGTTTGGAGAGAGTCCAGGTTGGTGAGTACATCTATGTGCAGGAGGGTGGTGCCCCCCAGCTCCACAGAGACAGAAGCTCCCAAGCTTGGGACCCTTCCAGACCTTGCCCTGTGTATCTCTTCACCTGGCTGTTCATCTGGACTCTTTAAAATGTTCTTTGTAATAAATCAGCAGTAGTAAGTAAACTCTTTTCCTGGGTTCTGTGAGCCACTCTAGCAAATTATTAAACCTGAGGAAGGGGTAGTGGAAACCTTTTTGTAACCAAGTCAGATGGAAAGTGTGGGCAACCTGGAGACCTAGTGCTTTTGATTGGTACCTGAAGTGGGGGGTGGGGGGGCAGTCTTGTGGGACTGAGCCTTTAAATTGTGGGATCTCCACTAGCTCCAGGTGGTTAGTGTCAGAATTGCTTGGTGCAGAAACCCTACACATCTTGTGTCAGCAGTGTGTTGGTGTGGTAAGAAAACACAGTGAGTGTTCCCAGACCCACATCTGCCTATTTCTAAGTCCAATGTGAACTTAACCACACGCCAATGTATATTTTGTTGTCTAATGTATATTTTTTTGTGTAATGTATATTTTTGTTGTCTACTCCACATCTGATCAGAGGAGAGCCTGTGGTGCCTTCACTTTGTCTCCTAATACTACCCACCCTTTCTGCCTTCCCAGGGGGTGAGGGCTGGGCTTGGCACCGCCTCTCTCACGCCCACCACAGTGGGAGTTGCAACAGCTCCAATAGGAGGAGCCAGTAACAACCTGGAAGGGCAGGGAAGTGGATGCCTTTTGGGGTGAACTTTCACCAGCAGGGGGTAAGAGACCAGAAGGAGCAGATAGGTGAACTGTGACCTTGAGCATGCTGTTCGTCATCTCTGGGCCCCACGCCTTCACCCTGAGGTAGTCAGTGATGGCCCTAGTTAAGAGAAGGAAGTGAAATAATGTTCAGCGCAGAGCCTGGGCCCGAGCGGGAGCTTGATAAATTAACACACCATGTTCCCTTTACTGCCTGGGCCCAGCCACTGAGCTTTCTCACCTGCACAGAGTGGCCAGGGCTGAATCATGACCCATAAGTGCCTCCCAGTCTGCCCATCTGGGGGTCGGCAAAGGTCCCCCAACTCTTCCTGGAGGTCACTGGCTGAAGAAACAAAAGATGCAGGAAACCTCCAGGTCTGTGGAGAAAATTTCCTCAGAGCCCTCCCAGCCCTGTCCCCTGCCTGCCCAGGGGCCCACAGTGTGGGGACAACAGGGATGAGGAAAGAGGGACCCTGGCTTCTCCTGCACAGCATCTCTGACTGTGATTGGTGCTACCCCACAAAAGAATCTCCTGGGGAGCCTGCTGGAAATGCAGATTCCTAGCCTCCCTTGACCAGTATATCTAACTCTGGGAATGGTACTGGCACGTGAACTTGACTACGTCCCCCAGTGATTCTGCTGCCTACTAACATCTGAAAACAAATGTCAGGACCCTGGGCCAAGGGGCCCAGGACCAAGTGTGATGACGTCCCCCGAATGCGCTAAGGCTGAAAGGACCTTGATTCATGAGGGTTCTCCTTCCACCAGGAGCCTGACCAGAGCATCTTTATCTATCTTCCCCACAGACCCAGCTTCCCCAGCTCATATCCCCTCTCCTTACTCTCTTTATCTCTCTCCAGGAATATCTTTGCCTATCTGTCTCTCTCTCTCCCTGATTCTTGCTGTCTCTCCCCATGAGCATCTCCTCCTGTCTCTCTGATTCTCTGTTTCTCTCTAGTGTCTCCCTGTCTCTGTCTCTGTCCCCTACCTCTCCCTCTCTCTCATCTCTGTCTGTTAATTGCTCTCTTTGCATCTCTGTTCAATTGTTTTCTTTCTGTCTCTCTGTCTGTGTGGCGCCTGCCTTCTACTTTTCTCCCTATGTCTCTGTCTCTTCTGGTTCCCCTATTTCTCTCTTTCTCTGTCTGCTCTTTTCTCTCTTTCCTTGTATACAGGGTGGGGCAAAAGTAGGCTTACATTTGTGAGAAACACAAGTTTATCCTTACATTATTCTTTATTAATTATTGTATTATTTTCCATACCAACAACTGTAGGCCTACTTTTGCCCCACCCTGTATATCTCTTTCTGTGCCTTTTCTTCCTTTCTCTCCCCTCTGCCTCTGTATCTCTCTCTGTCTGAGTGTCTCTTTGTCTCTCTTTGTTTCTCTGTCTCTCAGTGTCTTTCTCTCCCTGGCTCTGTCTCTGTCTCTCTGTCCCGTTTCTCTCTGTTTCTTTCCTGTATTCTCCCTCCCTGGAGGCCTCCAGGCTGGAGGCCAGGAACAGATGGCTGTCAGACCTTGGCCAGAGGCCCGTGTCATCACAGAGGCTCTTCCCTCAGTGGTGGCTTTTCAGCGACCACCTGGGAAGTGCAAACTGTCCTGCCACAAACAGGCTGCTGTCACCACTTCGATCCGGGGCCCAACCCTGGGCCCAGCCTGCCTCAGGTAACCCTGAGAGAGGCCAAGCTCTCTGCTTTACTTGCCCAATACACACTGCAGGGGCCAGAGGCCTGGCCTCAAGGGAGCAGTGCAGGGAGCCCTGTACCCAGTAAGTTATTCCTCGGCTTTTCCTGAGGCAGCACTGGGAGGTCGAAGTCCTCCATGGGCACAGGCCAGCTTTGACTTCTTTCATTGAGAAGCATGGTCAAGGCCTGTAACCCAGCCACCTCCCATGCCAGGACATGGTGGAGGGCAAAGGGGGAGGAGAGAGGAAGCCAGGATGGTTGGGGTACCCTAAAGCCCTCTGCCTGATTTCTTGCAGACCTGCAGGGGGGCCAGAAGTCACCTTGTGCTGGTGTCCTGTGACCAGCCCTGCCCTGCCTCCATCTGCAGAGAGCATCAGTGTTGCTCATCCTGTGTCCCACCATTCCCCTCCCTTCTTCCCTGGAGCAGACCCCAAGCCAACTTGAGGAAAACCTCTGCACTGGGTGGAGGAAAGGAAGCAGATGTCACGGGACCCCTGACTTCCTGTGTGCTGTCCAGGGGGCCAGCTGCTGTATCCAGAACAGCTGCACCAGGCAGGAATCAGCACACCCATTGTTCAGATGAGAAAAGCAAGGCCCAGAGAAGTGACATGCCTCCCCCAAGTTCCCACAGCACCTTTGGGGACCCACAGTGGCCTTGTTACATATGTGCTCACACATGGAATTGCCTTAAAGGAGCACCTGTAGTGTGCAGGAAGCCGGTTGCTCTAGGAAACACAAATGAATGGCAGGTCCAGGCAGCAGAGCTCCCACAGGCAAACACAGGCACATGGGCCACCACCCCATGCTTCTGAATCCACAGTGACCAGGTGCCCATCTAGGACTGCTTCTGTCCTTACTCCTCCCACGCAGTGTACCGGAGACACCCCTGACAGTGAGCTCTGTGGCTGTGTACCAGGTTCAGAGGCTGCCCTGGCACAGCCTGTGAATAGTCTCTACCACGTGCTGGCCTGTGCTGGGCCACACTCCGCACCACCCCATTCTGTCTTCCACCCGGGCAGTGGGCATGGCTGCCACTGGGATACACATGAGAAGACTGAGGCTCCTACATGCCTGGCTGTGCTGGGATTAAGCTCACTATTTACTAGGTGGCCTTTTAAGATGAAAATAAAAACACTTCATCACAGAGCCAGGGACACAAAGGGAAAGGCATAGCCCAGGGGAGGCAGGAGAAGTTCTACTGGTCTGAAGGGGCCTAGCAAGTGCCCTGTGGCCAGAGGAGACCAGAGCAGTCCTTGCATGCGTGTGTGTGTGTGCAGGCTCCAAAGAGAACACCTTGTTTTGTGGTTTTCATGCCCAGGCCCAGGAGGTCCCCTGAGCCTGGGCCCTGCCCTTCCCTGTCCCCAGCCCCCTCCCTGTGTCCCTCCTGGTGGGAGGGAGGACAGGATGGCAGGATGCAGTGGGAGAGGCCCGGCTCATGTTTCCCCCCTCTTTTCCTGGCAGGGATTACATGGTGAGCAAGGAGACAGCTGAGCTGGCAGGTGGGTGGCCTGGCCATGCCGAGGGGAAAGCTGGGGAGGAAGGACGGCTGAGGTAACTCAGGCCCAGAGTGGCCACTCTCCTCACACATCCCCCCTTCACAGCCACTCTGGGCCTTGGTTGCTCAGGGCTGATCCACTGGGCCCACACCAATATCTGGGCGCCTGAATTCCAATTCCCCCAAACTCTGCTCTCCAGAGTAGGCAAATGCAGAGCCAAATAGCTTCTCAGCAAAGGTAGACTGACTTCAGAGAACAGAAGACCCACAAGCTTGTAGGAGGCGGCAGGACTCAAGTGAATGAAACCTATGCAATTCTAGAATCTCTAATTAGTGCAGCCGCCCTCACCCAGCCTCCATCATGCCCCTCACCCCACACTCTCTGCAGCTGCTAGGAGGCATCTGCTGGGTAAACTGCAGGGCCACTTCACCGCAACCAAGTCCCTCACCCTTAGTAGTCATCAAAGCTCTTGGTGGCTTGGGCCACCTCGCTAACCATTTGGGAATACTGTATCTTGAAACAGAGGTTGTCAATCAGTGGTCCTTAGAGATTCACCAGAACAGTCAGGGGACAATTTGATGGCATCAAACAGTGAGAGCTGGGATGAGTCCAAAAAGTGCCAAGAATGGTAAGTCAGCAAGAAGTTGCACATCCTGGGTGCCAGCGGGTCCCAGGGCTGGGGCTCATGGAAACACTGCTGAAGCCCTAACAGACGGGAGGTGACGCTGAGCTCCTTCTTGGTGCTCCACTGGGTCTTTCCCAGCTCTCCACACTCAGGGGGAAATCTTGGACCAGAAGAGTAAAACAAATCTAGACATTGAACTGGCTGTGCGAATGCCTGCACATCTGGCCTGAAGGTACTTGGTGCATCTGGGCAGAGAGAGTCCAGGACCAGGAATCTCTCAGGAGGACCCTGGATCTGGTGCAGCCACCAAGGGATGCTCCAGTTCTGTGTCAAACAGATTCGACTTGGCATCAAACTTCAACCCTAGCCGGTTTTGCTCAGTGGTTAGAAAACCAGCCCGCAGACTGACAGGTCTCAGGTTCGATTCAAGTCAAGGGCATGTACCTCAGTTTCAGGCTCAATCGCTGGTGACCCTCCAGTCAGGAGGGTGTGTCTCTCTCACATTGATGCTTCTCTCTCTTTCTCTCTTTCTCCCTCTTCCACTCTCTCTGAAAGCAATGGAAAAAATATCCTTGGTGAGTATTAAATATATGTATATTTTGAGTACATATATAATATATACTCCAGTAGTTTTGCATACACCCACAATCTCCTCTGCACTGGGCACCCTAGGAGCCAATCGACTGCGGTTCCTATCCACACACGCCTTCAGACAGCACAGTCCAGAAGTTAATAGTCAATAGCATGCTTTCCCATTGTCCGGACCTGTTAGCTTCAAGCTCTCATTCTGATGCTGTGTAGTAGCCATCATGTTCCACCTCGCCCTGCTCCTCATGTTTACTCATGTTAAGTAGGTGCCTTATCTGAGCCCCATCATCTCTACAATGCAAATAACTGCCTCAAAAGATGTTGGAATCATTAAGACTAGTAAAAGCACCTAACTCAGAGTCCAGCATAGAGTGGGTACCCAATACATATTCCCCCCTCCCTCCCTCCCTCCCTCCCTCCCTCCCTCCCTCCCTCCCTCCCTCCCTCCCTTCCTTCCTTCCTTCCTTCCTTCCTTCCTTCCTTCCTTCTTCTCTCTATTGTATCTTTCCTAAAAGCAGAGTTTAAGTATCTGATCCTCCTTCACCCCCCTCTCCTCCTTCAGCTGTATTCTTTCTGTCACTCTGCTCAGGACCTTCTTGGAGTCTACTGTTTCCTTCATAAGTGGATCTGTGTATTTTTCTAGGTTGACTTCAAGAGAGAGACTCATTCATCTCTACAACACCAGACATAAGGCCTGGAACACAGGGTCTGGTTCCAGATGGGATGAAAGAATTGGTAACTGCTGGGGATGGGAGATGAATGGATGAATAGATGAATGAGTGGGTGGATGGATGGGACATGTTTAGACGGAAGAGGTAGATGAGTGGGGGTGGTAGATGGATTGAGGAGTGATGTCAGGTAGAGGAGGGATGAGTGAACAAATGGCTAAGTGAGATGAATGGATGAGAGTGTGGAGAGGTGGGGTGGATGGGTAGATGGAAAGAGTAAGTGAGGGGTGGATTAGTGGATGGATGAACAGGTGGACAGAGGCACATGCCATGTGGCTTTGGGTTGAGGCAGGGAGGTGCAAGGAACTCACTTCAATGCTTTCATCTCAAACTGATATTTTCATTCTGTCTTCTTCTGCTCTCGAACCATAAAGATGTGGCAGGGGAGGAAGAGAGTGGCTGACAGCAGCAGGAGTTGGGTGCTATCTTCATTCCAGCTTTGCCAAGCCCTCACTTAGTGAGCCCTGCCCCAGGCTCCAAGCATCACAATGCTCAGAGCTATAGGACCAGAGAAAGTGCTGAGGGCACATGGGCCCCTCCCTGGCCATTTCCCCCAGTCTCACCCTCGGAAGATACTATCCAGAAGGAGAACTATCTGTCTGTAGCAGTTCTGACTGTCCTTATGCTCAACATCAAAGGCTGGAAACCTGCTCATCTCACTTCCCAGTCTGCCAGTCCCACAGGGCAAGCTTGCACAGTGACCACGCCAAGGTTCATCTGGGAGTCTCTTCTGTGTGGCCCTCATTAAGTCCAAAGCTCTTGAGATGAGCAACTGTATCATCCTCACTGCCTTGTTCCAGTGACAGAGACCTAACACTGAATTGTCATAGAAAAAAAAAATGTTCGTTGTTAAATAAAATGGATAATGGTCCTTGGGCACGACTGACCATCATTTGGGAGAAAGTGGAAAGTCTTGGGAAACAATGGTCAACCTTGATCTGGGACACTAAGTTTGAATCCAGCTTTGCCACTACCTGTGTGACTTGGCACAAGTGCCTGCACCTCTCTGAACCTCCATTTCCTCACCTGTGAAATCAGGATAAACGTTCATACCTCTCCACTACCTCCTGAGGCTGTGAGGATCACATCACTCTTTGGCTTTGAATCTGGTCTTTGTGAAGACCCCCCACCCCAGAAGCCTTGGTATCCGAACCCCTAAGTTAAAATCTCTCCTGCTCTACCTCCTCTCCCGGAGGGCAGAGCGGGCTGTGAGCAGGGACTGGCAGGCCACAAGAGGTGAACACGCCCCACTTTCAGGCTTCTCTAACTGGGGCTGTGCTCATCACCCTGACCTCAATCTTTCTCTGTGAATTATGGAAAGAGAGTTCTCTGAGAACGAGGCATGTACAAAAGTTTCCACCAGGCTCCCTGCCCTCCCCCTTATCTCATACTCCCCAACTTTGTACGGACCGTGGCTTATTAGCTGTTCCCGTTGGGCTCGCCGAGTCCTGTGCCTGCACACGTGAGACTAAAAATACCCGAGGCTCCTATTAGAGGCTCTGCCCCAGGAACAGGCAGGGCTGGAGTCTGCACGGACACGAAAAACTGGCTCCCTGTGCCCCCAGGGATCCGGGCCACTGGGCCTGTCCTGCTTAGCGCAGATGGGCCCCAGTCCCCTCCGGACAGTCCCCAGGGGTCGATGGCAATTATCCAAAAGGCTGATCTTGACTTCATCTGTGTTTTGGTTCAGACATTCCAAAGCCATTTTCTGTGGCCCTCTTCACCACTTCATTAAACAACCTCCCACCACCCAGGTGTGAGGGCTCTCCCCCACGGGACATGTGTCACTGAGAAAGACACATGTGGCCCACCTCGACCCCAGCCTGCTCCTGAAAAAGACATCTGTGCTCCTTTTCACTAGAGCACACAAAATAGCAAGTGCGTTAGGCTTGGTGCCAGGACTGGGCCCATCTAGGAGCCAGCGTTGGCTCACTGGGCAAACTGTGTGAATCGATTTCTTGACCCTCTGTTTCTTCGTCAGGAAAACGGGCATAAAGGCACCAGCCAAGCCTCGGGCTACGGCGAGGACGACGTGAGTTGGTGGATGTAAAAATGCAGGATCCTGTACAGAAGCAAGCGACTGCCAGGGAACAAACTCTGGAGCATGCCTTAGGTGTGAGGACTCCTTGTTTGCATCGGAGAGAGAGCTGCGGATCGAGAGATATGCAAGGGGCACTTCAATAGCTGCAATAAACACTTGGCGAAGCTAAAGAGGTAATCTCTCCATGGGCTTTCATGTGCCACTGGATACCTCTCTTGGCATGGCCAGAGATATTTTGGAAGTAGTGGTGAGAGACAAATTGATTTTCATCATCTCCATCCACAGGAAAAGGCCAAGAATGCCATAGACGATAAAGACTCCGAAATTCAAACTACCTGGAATTTGGAACATAATGCTGCCCACACGTGCACATGGCTCCACGCAGGAAGAGGGGCCGGAGTGACCTCGGGACGGAAAAACAGAGACCGTCGAAGAAGGCGTCATGGACAGAAATACGGAGGCAGGGGATGGCTGGCGGGCCAGCCGGGGAGAGACATATGGAAAGGTTGAGAAGGGAAACGGTGTTTAACAGAAAAGTCACGGCTTATGGCTCCTGATTGGGGTGGGGTGAGGGGCGGCTTCATGGGACTGATCAGCGCTGTCAGATCCAAGCTCTCCCCAAATTCGTGCTCCAGATGGTTCTGTCAGCCACGGGGGAAGGTGCCTTTTAGAGCCGCTTGTCCTCATTTAACCTCCGACTCCTCCACTCCCTGAAGGCCCGAGAGAAAGACGCAGAAGAGCAAACGCTCCAAATCTGCGGAAGGCTGTTATACCTCCAGGCTAAAGGGAGAAGTCTTGGCTGGCTGGGAGCATTCATTCTGTCCAATTTGATTCAAACATTAATTAAGCCCCTCCTGTGTGCAGCACCCATAGAAGGCACCATGTGTGGGGCAGAGGCGGGGGGCTCAGGAATGAGGGAGACCGTGACCTGGCCCTCCAAGAGCTTAACGTGGTCCGAAGTAATTTGGAAGAGTAATCTTTTTTCAAGTTAATATTTAAGGGTTTGTGACATTCTGGTAGGACATAGGAACTAAGAAGACAAATGCCAAAAAATCATCCCACGTGCGCACGTGTGCACACGCACAGAAGTTTAGGTTAAAAAAATATTGTTCGGTTTCAGTAAAAATAAAAATAAAAATTTGAAAGAGCTACCATGTAACAGTTATATTTTGGCAAAGGTTTATGTAACAACAGTATTCAATGCTTGCAACGGTATATGGGGATGCTGACATATACAGCTAGTGAGACAGTAAATAGGCACAGTCATTCCAGACAGTAACTTGCCATTTATACATATCAAGCCGTAAAATAGTCACAACCTTGAGCCAGTAAGTCCACTTCCCAGGATCTACTCTAAAGAAATAATCAGATATGTGGTCAAAGGTATAAACACACAGGTGTTTATCATCACATTATTTATAAAAGTGGAAAATGCAAAACAAAAGTCCAAAAACAAACAAATAGAAAAAATTAATAACAGCATGTTGATATAATGGGTGTTGAAGCAGCCTTTTAAATTGGGTTTGAAGAGTTTTTTGTAAAATATTTATTACACGTGTTGGGTGGGAAAAAATCATGATACCAAACTGTATATAGTGTGATCGCAACTTCATTTTTTAATAGATATACACACATATGTATATATATACACATATATGTACACATTTACAAACATACACACATTTATTTTACATGTTGTAGTAATTATGTATGTTGTAATAGAAGAAAATGTTAAATAAAATGATTATCTCTAGATGGTGGGATTTGTGTAGTTTCATTTTCTTCTTTGCATGGCTTTTGCATTTCTAAATTTCCAGTAATGAGCATGAGTGTGACAGAGTGCCTTGGGTCACTGGCCCCTGTGGAGCTCCATGGCCCCACTCACCCAGAGTGGTCACCTCTGCCTGAGGACTGAGCTGGGTCTCCCTCCATCTCGCCAGCCTGCTCTACCCAGCACCTGGCACTTGCCTGGGCTCTCACTCTGAGCCCAGTTCCCCCATGTGATCTAGGCACCAGGTGCCACACTCCCAGATGCCCTTTTTCTCACATGACACATGTGTGGTGTTTGACCACCTCTTCATCCCATCATGCCCTTTGCCCAGCACCTTCTCCAGAAGGCCAGTCTCTGGTGGCATGGTTCCTTTCAGACCTGCCCCTCCCCCTCGTGAACTCTCTTCTCTCCTGTCCCTGCTGACAAAGGTCCTCATCACTGCTCAGGTTGGCAGCAGAAGCCCGACCCACAGCAGTTCTCACCTCAGACTGGCCCTGACAGCTCTCTGGCTCCCCTCTGACCCCTTCTCCTTGTGTTGCAGCATCAACCAGACTGCCCTGCTTTTATGAAACCTGTTTCATGAAACCTGTCACCTTCTCTCTCATCTCCAGCACTCCCCAGCACTCCCCCCACCCCCAGGCCTCTCCTCTGCCTGGAAAGCCCTCACCCTTCTTCTGTGGCTCTCTCCTACCCACTCATCCCAAGTCCACTGTCTAGATGTCACCTCCATCTAATAAGTAGCCTTCTGGACCTTCCTGTGTAGGAGGACAGGTGCCCCTCCCCTGTGCTTACTCTGCCATTCATCATAATGTCATTGCACATAGTAGGGGCTCAAGAACAAACTGCTGCCTGGACAGGGCAGCATCTTGGCAGCAAACAGAGCAGAATTGGAGAGCCCTCTTTATAGTTTATTCTCACTGCAAAATGCTATGGAGTTTATTGCAGCACAAAATCCCTTGTCATGGCTTTGAAAATGGTAGACCTCTGTCTCCCTCTGCATCCCTGGCAGGGCTACCTCACTGCTCCTGAAGGCTGCCTGATGCTCCTGACCACCAGCTGTGACCACTGCCACAGAGCCTGAGAAATCTGTCCCCAAAGACTCGGCTCAGTGCTAGAACTCAAAGAATTTTTCCAAGAGTATCAGCAGAGATCTTAGGCCCCTGGCTCAAGCTGTATTCATCAGGACTGTTGAGATCATCTTCCCTGCAAGCTGGAGGCTGCTCTACCCTGGACCAGGGCACTAAGCAGCCTCAGCTCACTAACAAATGATGGTAATGGAATCATACGAGGTAGGGTGTCAAGAGTTATAGTGTCACCAGCTACCTATGGGACACCTGTGGGGCCTTGGATAGGTGACCATAGGCCTCTAAGCCTCAGTTTTCTCATGTATGAAGTGGAGAGAGTACAGAGGCACATCCCACTGAAGGCACACACTGTCACAGTGTAGTGCAAGTGGGAAGGAAGGAGGGCTGTGCCAAGCCTTAACTCCTGCTGCAGAGGGCGCTGCTGCACACATCCAATGTCAGTCCTGCCAGGAATGGAATCTTGGCTCATCGAGTATCTCTGTGATGGCAGAAAGTGACATAACAGTGACACAAAAAGGAAAGCAACTTCCTGCTCCACGAGAAGGTCGGGGATGCCTCCAGTTTTATCTGTCTTCCCTTCCCAACTATAGAACAACATCCACGAGACCATCCTCAGAGCAGGACCCAATAGGGGTCTGACCAGAATATAGCAGGCTGCTGTATCTTTAACTAAATCATAGCTAAGTACTTTATTTCATTTAATCCCAGCAATGCCCTCACCCATTTGACAGATGAGGAAAACTGAATCTCAGAGAGATTAAGTACATTGCCAAGGTCACCCTGATGGGAGGTGGATTCTGGAAAAATACGTCTGCCTAATATAACTGCTCTAGTGGGAATTGACAGGTTTGCTAAATTTGATACTCATGGGGCCAGACCTGGAATAATTTTCCAAGTCTTATTAATTACTGGGATGATCAAAAAGAGAGGCACCACAGAGAGCTGGCATTCTCCAGAAGCTCCAAGAACTTGGTAACCAGGAAGGCTTCAGGGTGGAGGTGAGGGCCGTGTCAGGATGGCTAGACTGTATTTGCCAGGGAGGTCCAACAAGGTCTTCCAAGAATTGGTGACAGCAATAACGAAGGCTCAAAAGAGGAAATGAGCCAAGCCAGGCTGCTCAAGACACCACAAGAAGTCTATACAAGCTGTCAAAAAGGTTTCTGGGAAAGGTTTCTGGTCCCTCATGTAATGGTTTGCACATCTCAGGGGATGTGAGGGCATTGAGAGGCTGAAACTGGGCCCCGCTCTCAGTGTGCCCCTTCCCCATGGCATCAATGGAAAAAGCATGTCACGTCTACAGATTGTCTGTGGAAAGTCTTCCATGTATTGGCTTGCCTAATATGTCTCGGTGGAACAGAGAGAAACTTGTCACTTGGGATCTCTGGAGAGGTAAAGAGTATGGCTGGTGGTCCCTGAGGAACTCCTATGTCTGAGAAAAGACAATAATGTGAGTCGGAACACACCTCTCTGGTGAGGCCCTCATCTGCCAGGAGCAAGCCCTGTCGCCTACTGCCCATCTCCAAGATGCAAAGTCAGCTCGGGGCTCAGAGCCAGCCAGACAGCTGACGAATCCCACCTTTAAGCAAAGCAATGGCGACGGTGTGACAGCTGGACGTGCCTGATCGTCACCTGGGATGGAGAATAAAGGCAACAGCACAGCCATTTTGACCACGCTTTGTCTTTTGGTGTCCTAAAATTTCCAACTCACTGTGATTAAAATAATTAAGGCGCTCCCAAGAATGAAGATATCCCCTAATTTTTTCAGATCCTAAGACAAAGATGTAGATTTTTTAGGTCAAAATACAGAGGTTCTTGAAGCCCATGCTGTCCGAGACGGTGGCCAGATGGAGGGGCCGGTATGTTGAGCAAAGCCTAGAAGCGGAAAGGCCAGTGGTAGGGAAGTTGTGGACATGAGTGTGTCCACGGCATGTATGGATTGTTAGGGAAAGAGGGAGAGATCGGTCTGTAGGAGCTCAAGATGTGAATCAGAGGCTGAGGGTCTGTTCCTTGTCCCACTGGTTATGGGAACAATTGGAGGGGGGTTTGAGCAGAAGGGATAGGCCCTCTGAATTATATCTCAGAGCCTCAGTCTTCTCTCCTGCTTCCCCTCCCTTTCTGGATACATCAAGTGCCCTCAGCCACATCACCTTCCCCTGGTGTCTCCTTCTCAGTTGGTATGGATGAAAGGTTGTGTCAACAAAGGCGAGGGATAGGAGGAGGTGGGAAGTGAGGGGAGCATCTCATCTTTCTTCCCATGCTCCTGGCAGGGAGCAGCTCTGCAGACCCAAGAAGTTGACTGCTGGACTGAGGGCCATGGGTGGGAGCCTTGGGGAGTGGCTCCAGTTTCCAGGCAGCTTCTGGATCCAGGAGCAGCAGTATCTCCCAGAGAAGTTAAGGCAACACTACCCCTGTTTCATGGCTTTGCTCCAAAGCAATGTTCTCACTGCATTTCTGTCCCCCAGAAACAGATGTCAAAATCTGGAGACATTCTAGGTTGTTACAACTGGGAAGTGGTTCTTACTGGCATCTAGTAGTTAGATCTCAGGTATGCAGCTACAGTGCACAGGCGTCCCCCTACAACAAAGAATTTGCTGGTACCTAAATGTCCATAGTGCTATGGAGGAAAAGCCCTGCTCCACAGGATGTGCTTTCAGGAGAGGCCTCTGATTGGCCTACCCCCAGGTCACCATCTCCTTCTTCAGAGGCAGCTCTGTGAAGAGAAACCATGGTGAGCTAGATCCTAAGTGAGACACTCTGAAGCAGGGAAGTATGTGGGGGGTGGGGGGGAGACACAAATTTCAGGTAAAGGGGCTTCAGCTTCCCCGCCCTCCCCACTCAGCCCCATCCAGTAAGGTGAGGCACTGCACAGGAACTTCCGTTGGGATCTGCACCATGGAAGGAGGTAGGCCACACTGTCCCAGTCAGATGGGGGTGCGCTGAGACAAGAGAGCTGCCTGAGCAATCTCCAAGGCCCCAGGAGCTTTGAATAATCCATAGTTCTTTCTTCCCCAGCCATCTAGAAAGCAGCAAGGCATAGCCAGTCTCCCAGCCATGCGTGGAGAGGTCAGGACTCGCTGCATGAGGAAACCCGCCTTGGGAGTCACCCACCTCCACCTGTCCCTCAGCTCAGCTCTCTAGGACTCCAGTTCAACAGTGTCAGAAGCCAATGACCTCTCCTTTCATCAGATGCCCAGTGGGCAAGGGGGTGGTGGTGATGTAATGAGGCAGCCGCCTTTACAGGCAGCTGAAGTGTGAGCCACAGTCAAAGGGGAGAGATCTCCAGAGTCTGAGGGTACAGTCTTAGGGTACAGTTGTGTGACCCCCAGCTCCATCACTGACTTGTCACTTTACCTGTCTCTTTCCTTGCTTTTAAAATGAGGTAAGAATGACAGCTACCATTTGGAGACCACTCATTATGAGTCAGGCACCTCACATGCACATCACAACAACCCTGTGAGAATTTATATTTTGCCTGAGATATGGGTGAGAAAATGGAGGGGAGATCGTTTGTCCAAGGTCACACAGGCAATGAGTAGTGGGGCTGGGACTGGAACCCAGGCCTGTGCAATACAACCTGCCTCCAAGGGAGACAAGGGAGCTCTCAGGGACCATGCTGTAAAGTGGGTTCACAACACTCCAAGGTGGAAAGGACTTTAGAGCAAAGTCCTCCATATGCTCAGCAATTATCAATGGTGGGAACTCAAGTTAGGGGACTGGCTCAAGCAGGGTGGGCCCAGTGTGCCAAGGGCTACTAGGAAGATGCCGTTGTAAACACTCCTGAGACTTAGAGCCAAAGGCCCTGCTGCTGTTGCCTGGGCAGGCCAGGCCCCGCTAAAAATAGAAGGGCTCTCAGGTCCAGCTCCCTGACCACAGCAGGCAGGCTGCTCCCTGCTCCCCAGCCTTCTCTCCCCTCCCCACTTTCCCAGTTGGCAGGATCCAGGCTTCTAGAAGGAAAAGAGATGTTAAGATTTTCACTTCAGGCCAGAGAGAACTGTTAAGTTGATGCCCAGTGGGCATGTTCCTAGTTATGGTGGGGCCATAATCTAGGGGGAGGCGACTGACCCCAAGATCCCATCCATTTCCCTCTTAGAGAGGGAGCTGTCAACTTCCAAATCCCACCCCAGGAAGGAGGGGGACCAATGCCAGAAGTTGGCCAATTTCTCCACACCTTGCAATTCAATCTGGAGCCCCCTATTTCCTTTCTCTCACTGTTGACAGTGCCTCTCACTGTTGACAGCACTGTGCATTTCTATATTTGCCATGGCTTTTGGAGAAGGTCTGCTTCAGGCCCTCTGGGGGAACCCCCTCCCAGCCCTCATCCCGAGATGGCAGGGATGGGCGCACCAGCCAGCCAGAAGGCAGCTCTGGAGTCTGGGACAAGCGCTTCCAGCGCAGGGGGCGGCGGGCTGGGGCGCGGGGCAGGAGGCTCTGGGGCCGGTGGCCTCAGTGCAGGTCTGGGCTCAGCTGGGGATTTCCTTTCAAAGGTGACTTAGAGCCGCTTCATTAGGGGAGCGCCCTCCCGGGCGGGGGCCCTAATAGCGTGTTTGGCAGAGTCAGCGAAACGCGGCGCGCAGCGGCTGGGCGACGGGGGAGCGCCCTCTCCCGCGCCCTCGCCATCTCCCGCGCCGGGCAGCGGCGCGCACGGGGCCATTTGCAGCGCAGGCAGCCTCACGAGCGGCCGCGGCGCGCCGGCGGGGAGCGAGGTGGCACCATGGAGCTCAAGAAGGACAGCAACACCGTGTCCATCGACATGCTGCTGATCGTGCACTCGGAGAAGCGGCGCGCTACGCAGGGCACGCACTCGGACCGGCAGGCGGACCTGGGCGCGCTGCCGCAGCGCAGAGGAGGTAACGCGCGCGGGGCCCGACCCCCGGAGGCCCGGGCACCCACCCAGGCCTCTTCACCCCATGGCCCGCCCACCGTGGGGACGCCCCACGCGCCCCCGAACGAGGTCAGCGACACCGACCCTCTCCCCATGGCTGCCTGCGCCTCCACGCTGTGGCTTTGGCGTCCCTTGGCAACGCGCAGCCCCGTGATTGCCCTGAGCTGACTCCTGTGCAGGCCTGTGGGTGCTTCCGTCAGCCCCGGCTGCCAGTTTCCTCCAGCCACTCTCTGAAACGTGCAGATCAGGGTTGGAAGATGCCCTGGAAGAAGGGAACGGAGCCTCAGGCCTGACTCCTCACATGGCACATGCAGGTGCAAGGTCCCCAGAGAAATCTGTGTGCTGAGTCAGACTTAAAGATGGGGAGCTACCTTGGTGTCCTTGCACAACTCGCAGCCTCAGTTTCCCTTTCTTGAGTTTAAGAGCTTAAGAGGTGTAAAGGGCACACAGGCTTGAATAGAGTTAGGCGTGAAGTCTGCTCTCCCCACTTCCTTCAGGCTTTCTGGTAAAATGTAGACTGGTAAAAATAAAGTGACTGTTTATAGAGTGATTGTGGAAAGCAGATCCTAGGCTTCTGTATTTTCCAGAGCGGACACAACGTGAAGAGGGTACAGATCCATACTAATTGTTAAGGAAACCCCTCAGATGTCTGGGAACCTCTGGGTCCTGGGTCTAGGAGGAAGCCCTAAGGAATCACGGCGGAGTGGTGTGCGCATGCACCAGGCTGACTGTGCACCAGTGCTTTAGAGTGATGCCTGACAGCCAGCAGTAAAATGGCTTCTGCCTCCGGCCTCCCCTCCAGCTCCGGAGCTGGTTGGAGTCTGCCCCCTGCTCTTCTGTCCCCAGAGCCCCCTTGCACATTGAACATCCACCTTCCACCTGCTGTTTTGAAGCAGTGATACCGTGGATGGCTCTGCCCCCACCATCCACGCAGACTGGAGCTGCCCTATAGCTTCTGGTGACCCCTTGGGGAGACAAGCAGGAGGAAAGCTAGATTCTGGAGAGCTGAGAATGTGGACAGGTACTCCAGTCTCGGGAAGAATTTGGGGACCAACAGTTGTTTGGGTTGTTTGGTTCTATAGTTCTCAAAACTGTTCCTGGAAGAAGGGAAAATGCCCACCCAGGGTATTTGTAATGAAATTGCACAGGCCATCAGCTTTCTGATAGAAATGAGACTGCTCCTACTACACACACCAGAAGACCTCCCCCAGTGTGTGGCACAGCCAGAGAGCCCCCATGAGGCCCCACTCTGGCTCAGCCCATGAGTTCCTAGTCCCCCTACCACTCTGCTCACATCTCTCCTAAAGGCTCTAGGAGGAAAGGGTAAGGCACACAGAAAAGACCCAGAAATCCCTGGGATCAGAACTGCTCCAGAAGGTGTCAAACACCTACCACCAGCCCTGCATGACTCCAAACCAATGCACTTCACACTCATGACCATGGCTCAGGGAAAGAAGACCCTACTTGCTGAGCCCTTTCTGCTGATATTTTTCTCCAGATATTTTCCTAACAGATATTTCTCCTAGACCTTATGTTAGTGGAGAGACCTGTTGCTCATATTCAGACAGACAGTTCTGCACTGGAGCAGAGAAGAGGGAGTGTGCACAGCCTCTGAGGCCTGCTGGACAGTGGTGATGTCCAGGAGACCCCTGGCTACTCCAGCTTGCAAGCCTATGCAGCCTATGGATGGGAAATGCTGAGCAAGTCTAGCTTATTCCAAAGCCTCTTATTGGTGCACAGATCCAAAACCCACCCATTCCCACTTCTGGGCATCTTCTCCTGTCTCCTCCCCACTCCAGACCCTCAGCTCTGCAAAGGAGGGTCTGATTGCAGTTACTGTCACCATGCAGATACCATACCTGACTGAAGATGTGACTAGGTGGCTTTCTGCTGTGTCCTTGTGGCAGAAAAGAATCAAAAGGACAGGAGGCAAGGAGTGTCGCCAGGAATTTGGGCTGCAAGGCCAACATGTCCTCTCTCCCTTTTCCTCTAGGGCCCTAGCATTTTCCCAGCCATCCCTTAGAGCAATGCTTCTCAAATACATGCCTGGAGGCCCTCGAGTCCTCTCAGGTATTCCCCTGGCTGTGGACAAGGTGGCCTAAAGCCATCTGCACCAAGTCGGAAAGAGCTTCAAAGTTTTAGGTTTTATCCCCAAAGTCAATGTGATCTATGCATTCCACTCCAAAAGTGTGTTGGTGAGGGTTCCAAGTGGTAGGTCCCAGACACTGACTGTGGAGGGCTCAGCAGCAAGGAGGGACTGGGGAGACTTGGAGAACCAGGCTTAAGGCTGAGCTTCCAGGAACAGCACCATGAGCTGTGCAGCAGAGTTGGTCTGGTGAGGAAATCTGCAGCCACCAAGGAACACTAGGTGCTCCTTTTGCACCAGGAACTTGATTTTATTGCAGCTGTTCCCACTGCCAGAATGTATACCAGTTCTGTGCCAGGAACTTGACCTTGCAGCCACCACTTCCAACTGTCACCAGACAAAGAGAGAGAGAGGGGCAGGGGAGGCGAGAGAGAGAGAGAGAGCTTCCATTCTCTTCCTTGTTGCCTCACCAGTTCCAAGATAGAATTGGACATAGGTGCCACTGACTGGCCAGGCCTAGGCCACACATGCCCATGTTCTAGCTGCAAGGGAGGCTGGGAGACCAGGCAACTATCACTTTCAGTTTCCATAGGGATAAGCAGCCTTTGCCCACTCCCATCCCACATTGAGACTCTAAAAGTGGGAGATTCACTACATACAGAAAGAGGCAGGCAAAATAAATGGCAAACCTCTTCCACAGTAATCCTTCCATATTTATGCAGTGATGTGGCAATGAAAAACGGGCATCTGCATTGTGAAAATTCTCCCTGGATGATCCTGATAATCAACTCTGCTACCCTTGAAAACTACTGTTTTAATATATTTTTTTTAATGTTTAAAATGTTGAGGGCTGCATTCATGCTCCCAAGTGCATCTCATTCATGGGCAGCCTCCCTCGGACTCTGTGAGAGCCAAGTTCCACCAGCCACACTTTAACCGAATACAAATGCAACCAGCACATCATTTGCTGGGCCTGGGTCTCTGCACCACAGAGAGCCTCACACCAGTCCTTGTTATTTCACAGGACTCCAAGGCGTTGGAAACGGAATACGGAAGTGGCAGAAAATAGAAGAAAATGGCCTGTATGGTAAATTATCTTTTCATTTTTTGTTTTAAATCTCTGGAATCGAATACCTTGAGAAATGACTGGACGCGTTGGGTTTCACTTGTTTGAAGACTGGCTCTGGTCATCCAACCACTCAGAATGACTGCTTGTAACTCAGCCAGGCCTCTGGGGCCACTGTGACCCTGGAAAGTTTTCCCTGGCATCAGGTCCCTGATTTCCTGGAGGCTGGGGGGGTGGACAATACCATAAGCTTTTGCACCCACATGTTCACTGGCATCACTTGGGATGTGTGGTTCGGGTGTTTCCCACTGAAGTGGGGCTGCTCATGTGATGGAGGGCACCCACCTTTTGAAAATTTTTCTGAATAGAGAGGTCAGGATCCTGCATTGGGACAGTATTACTTGAGGCCTGGGAGATGCCAGTGGCTGCCTGCTGGCCTGGGACCCAGACTACCGTAAAATCAGAGAGATGTCAGCTTCCAAAGCCTCCTCTCTCTGGTGCCAGGTGCCTGTCACCCTGCAGGCCCAGGATCTTCTGGGAACTCTATGCATGGACCAGCTCTACTGAGCCACACTCTCTGCCCTTCAGAGAGTCAGCCCAGCCTCCAGGAACACACATCAGTGTACCTGCACTGTGGGTGGGTGAGAATTCTAATAGGAGTCAGACCTCCACTCAGAGCCCCAGCAGGGGCCTCGGTCAGACCCCGGGTTAGATGACTGACTGATCAAATGCCAGTGTGAAAGAACCACCGCCCATGACCCTCCACAAATGGGGAAACAGAACCACAATTGGACAAGACCCACCAGCTATGCTCTGCCATCCTTCTGACAGTAACAAAAGGGAAGGATGACGTTCTAAAAGCAAATTCATTCATTCCCTCAGGAAAGGTCTACAGTGCTTACTTTGTGCCAGGCAGAGTTGAGGATGAAACAACAGACAATACAATCAAGAACCCCTGCCCCCCCCCCCCCCGGGGCTACATTTAAACAATTATAATCATAACACCACTTACTGCAATTGAGTCTCAACATCCTGGAGGTAAAGAATTTCTCTGCCCTGTGCATGGGGACGATTCATTCTCAAGACACACACTCCTAGAGACCACCCCTCTGAGTCCCAGCTGATGGGCGTTCTTCAGTGGGATGGCTTCCTTAACCTTGCTGTAGGGCCATCAGATGGGAGATGCAAAGGTTCTAGCTCTACTGAAGCAGATGCCAAAGTTAGTGGAACTATGCCGCAGGCTTCTGAGAATCAAGATAAAACTCAGGACTCCAGAGACCTGTGAGCCACAGAAACGCAGAGCCCATGCAGGCATGAGTGCCTGGCCAGTGTGCACCCGGGCACATGGGCAATCGGGCCACACTGGGAGGAAAGAGACAAAGCATCTTGGATTGTTGCAGCCTTCTCACCTTGCCTGGGTTGTCTGAAATTCATCTCATGCCTTCTAGGGCATGTTATTACATCAGGAGAGCACTAAAATACATTGAATTAATCTTCTTTTTACCACCTTCAGGGTTCCTGGTTTGGGGGAAGTTTAGTGGAAAAATACAACAAAACACAAGACTCTTCTAAAAGACATGAAGTGGGTCTTAGTATAAAGTGGCAGCCAATAAAGAGGATGATTAAAGTAGTTCTTGCAAAAACTAAGAGTTTCAAGTAAATGCAGGGCTGAAAAGAGACTCCACAGAGGCCTTGAACCCAGACCACTCCACCAATATATATAGTTTAAAGTAATATTTTGTTTATTTTTTTAAATGACACACTTACATGCCTGCAGAATTTAAAGGTATAGCTTTTTTCTGTGTTTTCTGAGGGTGAGATTCTGAGTACATATCTGCCTTGCTGGTGCCCAAGGCACCCAGCCCTGGTAACCAGCAGGCTGCCTGGCCCTGGAAACTGGATGGCACGTTCATCTGAGAAGGAAGCAGCTGATGGCTGTGCTGGTGGAGGGTGCACAAATGTGGCTGAACATGGGATTGATCCAAAAGGGCACATGTGCCCCCTTTTGCTGCTCTGTGCACTCCTTGGGCTGGGACGTTGGCAGGGTGAGGGGAGCCTGCAGTGCTACAAACTTTTCCAAGCAGCTGGTGTTTGGGACTGAGCCACCCCCACACCCCAGCTTGCCCAGCAACGGGCTTCCCCTGCTGTGATTGGCTGCTTTCCTTGGTCCTGGCTGAAGTCTGCCTAGCAGCACAGGGACTGACACCCCACAGCCACAGGGAAACCAATTGTGCAGCCCTGACTATAAATACCCCACAACAGTTATGCCAGCTAATCATCCTCCTTGAGGATTCCCTTCCCAGATCCTGTTTCCTCCCCCGGCCAGCAGAAATGCAGCCAGCTGTGCCTGCAGGAGGTGGCCTCCCTGTCCCCTAGCCTGAGTGTGGCCCGGAACTCCAACGCACTGCACTGTACCATATCAAGCTGGGTTGGAGCTCCTGTGGAGCTGGCCCTCAGCCGATCTACCTACCATGGCCTGGGGGGCTCAGGTCCTGGCTGACCTGCTTATAGAAGAAGGTTGGAGCCAGCAGGCTTCTCCAGGGCAAGGCTCTACCAGATGGATCACAAACCCAGCCAAGCTCAGTGCCCCACCCACCCACCAGGTCTGGCTTCTGCCTGGACCCAGGCATGGGAAGCACTGAGTAGTCTGGTTGGGTGCACGAGGGACGTCATCTGAATAGAACCTGGTCAGGCCAGTGCCCCAGAGTCATGCTTGTTTCTAGGCCCAGACACTGGTCCCAGTGGTCACTCCCAGTGGCAGGCCCGACAGCCTTTCTGCAGGCCATGGAAGACCAGGGGAGAAGATGGCTGGCCAAGGTGGTAGCAGTGGGGGAACCTCCCCAGCTGGCACAACCCTGGCCTTCCCAGCCCCAGCCCCAGTCCCAGCCCCCACCCCTCTGAAGAAGAGATTCAAAGGCAATCTCAGCAAGACCAGGCCACCTCAGCATCTATAAAGGGAGAGATGTAGGAAAGGTGGTGCTTCCCTTAGGAGGGGCAAGTAAGCCTGTGGGTTCCTCCTCGTGGCCTATGGCAGGAACAGGGCATCTCTCCATAGCAGCCCAACCACACTAGGCTCTGAGGACTGCTCCATGTCCTGGGGACATAAATACAACTAGCACATGGACGGCACTTTTACACAGTGGGTGCCCTGCAAATGTTTATGCAACTAAACCAAACTGCAAGCCACCCCAACTCCTAGGCTAGAGTAAGAGGCAGGCTACCCCATTCTTCTCAGATGGAGGCAGGAGGCTGAGCTAGGAGTCAGGAAACTTGTTCAAGCCCTAAGTCTGACGCTCCTTAACTGCAGAGTCTGGCAAAAGTTAACCAGTCTGAGCTGCAGGTCCCTTAGCTGTAAAATCAGTAGAGCCTCTCAGCCTGCTCTACTGAAAGGTGGGAATGTCAGGCATCCCCATGCACTGTGGAGACTGTGCCCGATGATACCAAAGTCTGAAGTCGTGGCTACTTAACCCCAGAGGCATTCCAGGCTTCTTTTGAAGAATCTATGTTGGGTGATGAACACACAACACAGTCTCCAGATGATGTATTATAGAATTGTGCACTTGAGACCTATGTAAATTTACTAACCAATGTCACCCCAATAGATCCAATAAAAAAGTTTGAATGGAAGAGATTCTCATGAGTAACTTCAAAACAAGCCAAAGAACTACATTCATAATGCTATAAAAGTTTGGATATACATATTTTGAAAACTATGAGAAAAACTAAAAACCATGACTCTAATAATCAAAAGAAGCTAGAAGTAAAAGTACAAAAAATACAATCTGTGTTGGCACCTGCCGGGAGGTGTGAAGGTGTATGCACGGCCCCCAGTCGTTGGCCTCTGCATTCATGTGTGTGACTGCTGATTCCCGATTCCCATGTAAACTCGCTGTACGGTTGTGCCGATGGGTGTGCATGTGTTCAGTACAGGCCTGGGATGAACAGGGTCCCCACCAGCCTGCCGTTCTTGCAGACACACACAGCACTCCCCTCTGCCTGGGGAAAATTCCACTGTGGTCCCAGTGGTCACTGCAGGTCCCTCTGTCTTCCTTAAATAGGAAACCTGGCAGAGAAGCAGCATCCTCAGCAGACCCAGGTCATCACTTCCTATGACAACCAAGGTAAGGAATTTGCCACAGCATGACCTCTTCTCCAGCTCCTGTGTGCCAGAGACAGTGGGTGCAGAACACAGACTGGGGAGCAGGGTCCTCTCTGCCCTGTGGATGTTGGAGCCCCCTTTCCCTCTTCTCACATCCCATGGGAAATAATGATAGGCTGTGTGGTATCATGGGATCGAGAAATAGTCCTTGGGCCACAGGACCCACTGGTGCCATCATCATTACCCTCATTGCCATCACTATAGCTAACATTTATTGAGTGCTAACCATGTGCCAGGCACCCTGCAAGCCATTTACATGATTATTCTCATATAAATTAAGTTTCACAACAATCTTATTTGATTGGTACTCCCACTATCCTCATTTTACAGATGAGTAAACTGAGGCTTAAAAAGGTTGATATGTATCCAAGATCAAATTGCCATCAAGATTCAGAGCTGGCAGTGGTTAAGTGTCGACCTAGGATCCAGGCGATCAGAGTTCGATTCCCGGTCAGGGCACATGCCCGAGTTGCGGGCAGCAGCCGATCAATGACTCTCTCATCATTGATGTTTCTATCTCTCTCTCTCTCCCTCTCCTCTCCTCTCTCTGAAATCAATAAAGATATATTTAAAAAAAAAAAAAAAGATTCAGAGCTGGGCAATTGACCTCCTGCCAAGCACCACCAAGTCCTGAGCTGTTAACCTTCAAAGCTCTGCTTCCACCGAAGCCCTCCGCCCCCCAGAAACCAGCCTTCCCCACTGACTCATGTGGAGCAGGAGGGCTCCATTACTGAGGCTGGAGGTGAGGCCAGGTTAGAGACCCCCACTCCTGCCTCAGTTTAAAAGACCCAAGCCCCAGTGTCTGAGAGCTTTCATAGGCCTGGCCCTGAGAGTTCACTACCAGTGCTCTCAGCACTGTTGTCCTAACCTGTCAGGTTATCTGATGGCACCCAAGGGGCAGTGGTGGCTCCCTGGAGGATTGGGAGCCTCAGGAAACTGCTCTCCGAAACACATGTAGGAAGGGCCTGTCAATGCAGATTCCAGCAGGAGGCAGCCAGCTTTCTCTGCAGTCTGGTCAGTATCCCTTTAGGCCAGAATTCCTGAGAATGTGGCTCCAGGACAGGCCTCAGAGCCTCGCAGTGGGCCCACCACGACCTGCCACCCTTCCTGAGCACCACAAGGACAAGCCAGAGCCCTCTGATTCTCTGGACTAGCAGCACACAGCTGGCCTCAAAACAAGAATAAGCAATACGTCCCCCAAATGAAAGAGGATTAGAGACCACTTGTCTCTCTTAGTTCTGGCCACACCCCTTGGGTCCTGGTGTTATCCCTGTTCATACAGGAGAAAGTTGAGGCTGGGGATGCTACAGTCCCCAAGCCCAGCTCTAGGATCAGATGTCTGCACTACATGGCCTCCCCTGTTTCTCAGGCAGACAGGGGCAGGATGGGACCTACCTGTCACTAGGGTCGCACCTGGCATACCCCACCCTGGCTCACATGTGCCACTCACATGCTACCTCCCAGTATTCAAGGCTTCTGGAGGGACAGGAAGGACGGCAGCCTTGGCATCTTACGAGAAGGATGAATCCCTATGTAGATCAAGATGGGCTGGCCTAGAGGGCCCTGTGGGAGCCTGGGTCACAGCAAGAAAAGGGTTCCCCCTCTTTGGGGGCCTAGCCAGAATTCACGCTGATACTGATCCGTTCAATCAACAAAAAGCAGTTCCTGATGCAAGCACTGGGGATCCATCAGAGAAGGAAACAAAGGCTCCTGTCCCCATGGAGCTGACACCCTAGTGAGAGAGACAGACGACCCTAACAGAGGGAGTCAGATCACACTGGAGGGGAAATAAAGCAGGAAGGAGAATAAGGGGTTGGGTATATGTGCACATGCATGTGTATGAGCTTCCTATGGCTGCTGTAACATATTTTCATAAACTTGGTGACTTAGCACACGTTCACTCTCGTAAACAGTTCCAGAGACCCCAAGTTTCAAATCAGTCCACTGTGCTAAAGTCAAAGCATCGGCAGGGCAGGTTCCTTTTGGAGGCTCATGGGGAGAATCTGTTCCTTGCCTCTTCCAGCTTCTAGAGGCTGTTGACACTCCTGACTTGTAGCTGCATCACTCTAACCTCTGCTTCCACTGTCACATTACCTTTTCTCCATAGTTAAATCTCCCTCTGCCTCTGTTTTATAAGAATCCTGTGATTACACTGCGCCCACCGGGATAATCCAGGATAGCCTTCCTATCTCGAGATCCTTAGCTTAATCACATCAGCACAGTCCCCTTTGGTGTATAAGGTACATTCACAGGTTCCTGGAATTGGGACATGGATATCCTTAAGGGCCATTATGAAACCTACCACAGGGGACAATTTAAAATAGAATAGTTGAAAAAGGCCTCTCGGAGAAGGTGACATTCAAGTAAGGGAGGAGGTGAGGGGGGAAGCCATGCAGGCATCTGAGAAGAGCTCCCAGCAGAGGGGGCTCAGGTGTGAGGGCCTGGTGTGTTCAGGAAGCCGAGAGCAGGTCGCTGTGGCTGGAGGGGTGGGGGTGAAGTAGGGGAAGCAGAGACGAGTGAGAGAGGACACGGGGCAGATCCTGCAGGGCCCGTGAGGCTGCCCTCTGTATGCTGGCTTCTAATCTGAGTGCAATTGAAAGCCACTTGCTTTTAAACATGAGAGCCTCCGAAGGGTAGAGAATAAACAGAAGTGGGGGAGGGTGGATGCAAGAAGACCCTGTGGGAAGCAGCATGATAATCCAGGCAAGAGAGGCCTTCCATGGGTGGGCTGGGGCATAAGAGAAAGAGAGGAGTCCAGGTTTGGAGCTGAGGATGGAGATGGAGGAGCTGCAGGAGGTGCATCTTAGGGAAAGGATGTGAAGCATTCACACTGGGCCCTGCTGAGGTCGGTGCCACCTTCCAGCATTCAAGGCAGGCCAGCAACCTCGTGCCTGCTCTTTTGGAGAGTAGTGACCAGGGACATCAGCGTTCCATGTGCCACTTCCCTACTCATCGAGTGAACCTTGAACCTCATGAGGTCTGTTCTATGAACCACACCTGCCCCCAGTTCAGCTTTCTCAGCAGCTCTTTCTATGACACTAACAGCAGGCCCCCAGAGGGAACACTTGGTGTGGGCCAGTCAGTGACCTAAGCCCCTTTTGGGGGGTCACTTAATTTCATCCCACAACTACTTTCTGGGTAGGTTATCACTCCCACTTTATAGATGGGGAAATTGGGGCCAGAGGGATTTTAGTAACTTGCCTAAGTTACACAGCTGGCACATGCCAGGCCTGGAAGTTAAACCCATGTCTGTGTACTTCCAAAGCCAGTGGGCATAACTGCCCCACCGTACTCCCCTTTCCATACAGGCAGGGACCAATCTGGTGGGGACGATTTGGGTGCGGCAATCCCTCCACCTCCCCGCCAGACGAGAAATTCAAGATTACAGTCAGGACTTGTTAATCAGAATAGTCCAGCTTTCCCCTCTCCCTCTCATGTTGACATTCAGTGGAAAACTTAGCACAATCGGTGACAAAAGATCACTGGAATCTTGGCTCTTCTTGTAGAAGGGGCTTCAGAAGATTAGTCCGTAACAGGTGTGAGGGCTGAGTGAGAGGAGAGTGCTCACCGCGCCCCGGAACGTCAGGCCTCGATGGTGATTCTTGAAGCCCGATTTCTGTTGAGGCTTTCACCCCTCCAGGTCATTCTCCCTCATCCCCACAGCAGACACTGCCTTCTTTGATCGTGTGTGCGCTGGGGTCAGACTACCTTGTTTCCAGACCTGGGACACCCCTATGGGGCTCCATTCTGCAGAAGGAATCGTCAATGGCCCTGTGTTTTCAAGAGCCCAGGGGAAGCTGGGTCAGTTAGGGCCACAAGAGACGCCCTTTGTCACACACGCCGGCCGGGGCCCTGGTGACCTCAGCCCTGGGCTCTGGCATACTCAGTTGTCATTTCCTAACTAGAGCTGCTGAGTGGGGCTTTCAGACGGCATCCAGCAGTACCCAGTGAGCATTCCACAGAGCTGGACGCTCCCCGTCACCATCCAGCACGCTGTTGCTAGGATGTCACAGCTCATCACGCCCAGCACTAACACTGACTAGTGCGCTACTGGGGCAGAAACCGCAGCAAGTCTGTTGAACATCTAGCTAGAGTCTGTTTAAGGGAATTTTTTCAATGCTTTAGCTGAGGTTTGCTGACACTCCACTGCCACAGGAAAATATTCAAAGACAGAGAATTCAGGTTGTAAGCGTGGCAGCCAGTTATGGAAAGAGTTAATGAAAACCTTCAGCCCATGATGGCAGGTATCTGAGATGAATCCCTCATTCCCTACCCATATGTGTGTACACTCAGCCTTTGCTAACTGATCAATGCTCCAGGCGGCCACTTCCAATCAGAGTTAATGAGCAACACAAAATCTGTTTGCCATCCCCGCATCACCAATTCTGAGCAAATTACGCCTTTAGACAAATCCTGATTCAAACCCTCAGAGACCTGGAGAGGGGCTGTCTGGTGGGAGGGCTCTCCTGACTAGGTGAATGGCAGGCCGAAGCAGTGTGCCGTGGGCACGCTGGGCTTCCTGCCGCATCTCCACTCAGGGGAGGGCAGGGAAAGGGAGCAGAGCCAATGGCATCTGGGAGGAGCACCTGGGAGCCACTTCTGAGCGTAGCAGAAAATAGTCACTAATATACTTTCACTGAGAACAGCCAGAACGGCACCTTCGGAAATGTTATTTGGGTGACAACTGATAGAACTGGGGAGGGATGCCATGACAGAGCCAGCCAGGTAACCTAAAGTCCCAGGAAGAACCTCCTTTGGGTTTGGTTGTGACTGTTAAGATTAGTGTCATGGTATATGACTGTACTTGGGGCTTAGATCTTACTTTCAATTTTGTTCTAAATGATGTTCCACTCTCTATCATTGGAGATTGGTCCAATTAATTTTCTTCCATAAATTAAGTTTTATTTGGTACAGGAATGCTACAGTCGGCAAACTCTTGCCATTTCACACTGTTAGGAAGCATGGGGCTATGCCGTGATTGCTGCTCACCTGGAGGCCACAAGCCCAGGCCCAGTTCCTGGAGCAGAGAGCCTCCGGGAAGTGCCTTTACACACCTGTGAACAAGAGCTGGGATCCCACTCCCACTGACACACCTGTGAACAAGAGCTAGGATCACACTCCCACCAGATCAGGCAGGCCAGGAGCTTTGCTCTTTCTCTCAGAGGGTGCTGGTCAGCAGCACCACTTTGGGGGAGAGCCAGGAAATGGGACTTAGGAGAATGTTGGACATCGGTCCCTGTCCAAGAGGAGAGAGAGAAGAGGAAGCGCTGGGAGGAGAGCAGAGATGAGGAACAGTGGTGGGTGGAACTTCCCGGCCAGGGCTGCGTTCCACACATGAGATTCCCTCAGCACCCACCCTTGGAAGTACCTGGATATTAGGAGAAGTTTGGGGAAGTACCTGGAGAAGTTTGGAGAAGTAGTTGGAAGTACCTGGATATTAGGAGAAGTTTGGGGAAGGGGTTGGTTGTTGAGCCCTAAACCAACAAGTTGTTGAGTTTTGCAGTTACTCTAAGCTTTTGGAGATTGTTCTAGTCCAGCATTTTCCTAATTGTTTTAACAAAATAGTACTGAGTCAAAAGACTTCTTTGCTGCAGGACTTCTCAGAGCATTGTGTACTGAAACCTGCAAAAGGGGAGAGAGTGGTCATGTTTCTCACTTTCTATCTTCACAAAGCATCTTGCAGCCAAGTATGGTTTGTCACCCCCTTTTAGAAGCACCTCAGAATGTTTTAGGTTGAAAAGTGAAAAGGCAAAGGCCCAGGTCTCACCCATCATGGGAAGACACACAGGAAGTTTTTGCTGCTGATGGCAATAGCTCCAGATCCTAAGACCAAAACTGAATCATGCTTTTAACTCTGAAATGCTTGAAGTCATAATTATAAAGCCATAGCCTGATTTTCTTTGAAAGTGAATGTTCTAGAAACTGCACTCAAGACAAATGTTAACCCCTTCAAAGTAATGCCTTAGGAGTCCACATTGTATCTTTTAAAATTGTTTGAGAATTACTCTCTTTGGCAAGTAGGGCAAGTTTATGAGCTGCACAAGAAAGTCGGAATTGTTATTCTGTGAAAAATAATTGTAAAGCATTTAGCAGGCAAAGGGTTAATAAAAAGAGCTTTTATAAAATCAGTAAGGAAAAAATAACCTATAAGTAGGAAACCAGGCAATCCACAAAATAAGAGTTTTAAATGGCAAATAAATATATGAAAAATACTATACTAAAAATTAAAGAAATACACAGAAACAACTAGATGTCATTATTCATTAATAAAAAGTTAAAGGCTTGATAAAAATCGAATGTCAGTGAGGGTAATCATAATTTATTTTTACATTACAAATCACTCCAAAACTCTGGGACTTAAAACAATTAGCATTTACCAGCTCACAAGTCCTCAGGTTGGCTGGGCATTCTTGTCTGAGCCACACTCAGCTGTTCACGAGGCCTGGCTGGGCCTGCTCATGTGTTGTGGTCAGCTGGGGGTTGGCTGGAAACCTGCTGGTCTAGGGTGGCCTCACCTGAGATGGCTCTGCTCTGCTCCATGTGGTCTCTCATCCTCCAGGAGACTAGCTTGGGCTCACTCACATGGCAGTTGTGGCTGGAATCTTAAGAATGAAAGCAGAAGCTGCAAAGTCTCTTGAGGCCGAGGCTCAGAGCTTGTATATCATCACTTCTGTCACATGCTAACTAGCCAAACCAGGTTATAAGGCCAGCCCCAAAAGACCTCTGAATGGGAGAAAGTACTGTAGGTGTGATCATAAACTGATAAAAATCATTCACGGGTAAAGTTTGTCAATATCTAACAAAAACCTTAAAAATCTTCATACCTTTTGATCCATGTTTAAGAATTTATTCAAAGGAACTGATTTGAAAAGAACGTAAAGATGTGTGTATCAGAATGTTCATCACATCACTGTTTATATTAGCAAAACATCTGGGAAAAGTTACCTACTCAATGAAAAGGGATTGGTTATGTGGATTATAAACCATGTAGAAAATAGAGCACTATGCAGCCATGTAAAATAACGACATAACTATATTCACTGATGTGTAAAGACTTCAGTAAGGAAAGCAGGTTACAAAAAGCATGTTTATCGTAATCCTAGTTTGGATTTTCAATTTCTATTTTATATCTTTCTGTATCATCCAAGTTTCTGTTTTGTTTTAATTCTGCTTGGGCTTTTTTTTATCTGGTTGGTTTTTGTTTTGTTTTTTAAATATATCTTTATTGATTTCAGAGAAAGGAAAGGAGAGGGAGAGAGAGATAGAAACATCAATGATGAGAGAATCATTGATTGGCTGCCTCCTGCACGCCCCCAAGTGGGGATTGAGCCCGCAACCTGGGCATGCGCCCTGACTGGGAATCAAACCATGATCTCCTGGATCCTAGGTCAATGCTCAACTGCTGAGCTACCCCTGGCTGGGCATTATCTGGTTGGTTTTAAAATTTTTATTTTATTTTCAATTTTGAGTTTTATCATGCATAGATTTATGTAACCACCACCATAGCCAGATTACAGAGCAGTTCTGTTACTCCCAAAATTATCTTGTGAAGACTCTTTGTAATCGCATCCTCCCATCACTCCTAAGAGTTTCTCAGCATTGTTTAAAGTATTTCTTATTATGGATGTACCACAGGGTGTTTATCCATTCACCCATTGAAGGACATTTAGATTGTTTCCAGTTTGAAGTGATTATGAGTAGAGCTTCTGTAAACATTTGTGTATAGGCTTTTGTATGAACATAAATTTTCATATCTCTGGGATAAAAGTCCAAGAGTGCAGTAGTTGGGTCATATGTTAAGTATATGTTTTGTTTTATAAGAAACTGCCAAACTATTTTCCAGAGTGGGTGTACTGTTTTACAATACCACCAGAAATATATGAGAGATCCAGTTTCTCCACAACCTTGTCAGCATATAGTATTACCACTATTTTTTATTATTGCTCTTCTAATAAGTGTGATATTTCATCATGGTTTTAATTTGCATTCTAATGGCTAATCACGTTGAATATCCTTTTATGTGCTTACTCACCATTTCTGTTTTGGCAAAATACCTGTTCTTTCACCCATTTTCTAGTTGGATTGTCTTTGTACTTTTGTAAAAAATCAATTTGCCATATTTGTATGGTTCTATTTCTTAATTCTTTATTATATGCTCTTGACCTATGTATCTATCTCTTTGCTACTATCACACTGCTGTGATTACTGTAGCTTTATAGTACATCATAAAGTCAGATAGTTGGAGTCCTCCAACATTTTTTTCAAAATTGGTTTGGCTACTTTAGTTGTTGTATCTTTTCATCTAAATTTTAAGACCTTGCCTATATCTACAATCTAAAAAATTCCTCCAAGAAGTTTGATAGAAATTGCATTTAATCCTTAGGTAAATTTAGGGAGAATGCTAACTTGGCAATATTGAGTCTTCCAATTCCTGAACTTGGTACGTCTCCCCACTTATTAAAGTCTTCAAAATTTGTTTGATCATATTTTGTAGTTTTCAGCATACAGTTTCTACACCTTTTAAAAAAAGATTTATACTTAGGTATTTCAATTTTTGGAGCTATGTGAAATAGCAATTTTTAAATTCAATTTCCAATCATTTATTGCTAGTATAAATAAAATTAATTTTGGGTGCGGATCTTGTATCCTGTGACCATGCTAAACTTACTTATTACTTCTAGGGACTTTTCTTGTAGATTTTTTGAGATTTTCTATGTAGACAAGCATGCCACTTATGAATAAGGAAAGTTTTATTTATTTCTTACCAATCTATTTGACTTTTTTTTGTTTTATCACACTGGGTAGAACTACCAGTACAATGTTTATTAGGAGCAATAAGAGTGGACATCCATGCCTAGTTCCCAATCTCAGAGAAAAAGAATTCCATTTTTTATCATTAAATATGCTGTTAGCTGTAGAATTTTGGTCAATACCCTTTATCAGATTAAGGAAGTTCCCTTCTATTCCTAGTTTGTTGAGAGGTTTTATCATGAATAGATGTTAAATTTTGTCAAATGCCTTTTCTGCACCAGTCGATACCACCATGTGATTTTCTTCTTTGGCCTGTTAATATAGTGAATTACATTCATTGGCTGTCAGATATTGAACTAGCCTTGCATTCCCAAAATAAGCCACACTTGGTTGTGGTGTATTATTCTTTCACTATATAGCTCTATTTAATTTTCTAGTATTTTGTTGAGGATTTTTTGCTCATAAAAAATATTGATGTGTAGTGTTCTTTTTCTTATACTGTCTTTCTCTGGTTTTGGTATCAGATTAAAGCTGGGCTCATATAAGCATGAAACATTCACTACTCTTCTATTTTCTGAAGGCTCTGATGAAAAATTGGTGTTATTTTTTTAAATTGTTAAATGTTGGAGGACTCTAACTATCTGATTTTCCAGTGAAACCGCCTGGGCCTTGCATTTGTTTATTTGTTTGTTTGGTTTTGGAAGGTTTTGAACTACAAATTTAGTTTTAGAAATAAATGTAGGAACATTCAGGTTATCTACTCCTTTGATGAGTTTTGGTAGTTTGTAGCTTTCAAGGAATTGGACTATTTCATCTAAGTTGTAGAATTTATGTACACAGAGTCGTTTGTATTCCTTATTGTTATTTTAATATATATGGGGTCTGTAGTCATAACACGCATTTCATTCCTGATATTGGTGTTTTGATTTCTGATTTGTGTCTTACCTCTTTTCTTTTTTTGTCAATCTGGTTAAAGGGTTTATCAATTTTACTGATATTTTAAAAGAACCAGGTTTTGGTTTAATGGATTATTCTCTCATCAATTTTCTCAAGTTTTTTTTTTCTGCACCACACCATTTCTCCTGTCCTTCTGGCATCTCAGTGACATGAATGTTTGCCCTTCAGGTATTGTCCCACAGATCCCTGGGGCTCTGTTCACTTTTTTTCTCTCTGTTGTTCATATTGGATCATTTCTGTTACTCTATCTTCAAGTTCACTAAGTCTTCCTTCCATCGTCTCTATTCTGTTATTGAGCATATCCAGAGAATTTTTTAAACTACTATATTTTTCAGTTCTAAAATTTACATTTGTCTTCTTTATACCTTTTCAATTTTTGCTGATACTTCCTTTTTTTACATTTGTTTCAAGACTGTTTGCCCTCTCTTTTTAGAGCATGGCTATTCTAAAGTCTTTTGCTGATAATTCCAAAATCTGTGTCATCGTGCGATTGGCGTATGTTGATTGCCTTGTCCTTTTCAAGTTGATATTTTCCTAGATCTTCCTTTGCTGAGCAGTAACTTTGGATTGTAGCCTTTGCAGTGCTATACGGTTCTGCCCTGTTATATGCACCACCCAGTGGCTTGTCTGAGCATTGTTATACCCCATAGTTTAGTTCTCAAAGATTATGGTATGATTTTAGGATGAGATCCAAGCATGCACAACTCAGATGTGATTACAAGAGTTCCTCCATAACTTTATGGATTTGCTCTTTTGAGTTCCCCCCTCTTCAGAACCCACTTTCCAGTTCTCTGGCCAAAAAGTTGGGGCTTTCGTTTTTCCACTCTCCCAGGCACATCTCACAACTGTGTCTGCTTCTGGAGCCAATAAACAAGAACAGAGAGATAAAAAAAAAAATTAGTTTACCCCCACACTTCTGGGAATCATAGCTTCTCTGGTGCCTTCCCTCAAAGACTTAGGTGTCTACCTGGCCACCAAAATCACTCTGCACTGCTACTAGTAGAATTCCTGGGGGCTGAGTACAGAAATAGAAAAGGGAGGGGGACAATAGGGTATTTCCCCCACTGTCTTCCTCTTAGAGGTTCTCTTTCTCACTCCTCAAGCCGGAAGAAAGGGCTTCTCTTGGACCACTTTTTCTCTGCACGCATTGTGCACTTCTGGGTTTGGAGCTGCTGTTGAGTCCAGTCTAAGTAATACCATGGGGGAAGAGAATGGTAAACTCACTGCCAATTTGGTGATGCTTTAAATTCTAATCTTCCTCAATATTCCTTTTGTCATTTACTTTAGAGTCCTCACATAGTTGCCCCATGCATTCTTTCCAAGGTTTATAGTTGCATTCAGTGGGAGAGACAAGGTAGAATGTGCTTACTCAATGTTGTATGGATCTAGAAACTGCTTGGTTTTTGTTTGTTTGTTTGTTTTAAAGAATTGCTTGTCTATTCAAAAGAAAGCTTTAAAACCAATTGTGTTTTGTTGTTCAAACATCTGTGAACAGACATTGCACCCTTTCCTAGTAGCATCTGGATGAGAATGTCACCTCCTGTTCTTTTACAGGGACACAGCTGACTGTGGAGGTCCACCCTCGAGATGCCATGCCCCAGCTGCTCAAGAAGTTTTCCTTGGCTAAACGTACGTACGTACAGGGCTGCTCGTGTGTGGAGGGCTGGTAGGGAGGCTGGAGGGCAACTTAATAGGCCAGAGCCCAGCCTGGGCATCTTCTGGGGTCAGGAGAGGAGTGACCTGGACCTACACACCGGTAAGAGGCAAAGGTATGACAGCTTCATGCCGGGTGTTCTCTTTCTTCTCCATACCCAGTAATCACTGTTGAGTGTCTGCAATTCAGCACAGGTAAACAAGGCATTTAGCTAAACATGAATTGCAGCACAAGACTGTTACTGTTTTTAGATACCATTTATTGACTGTCTAAAAAGTCACATGTACAGTGCTAAGTTTTTTACATTCATTAACTTTTTAACCCTTTGACTTATACCAGTATTATCCCCACTTTTTAGATTAGCAAAGTGAGGCTCAGAGAGGTGAAGTAAACTGCTGAGTGACCAGTTAGGAACAGGGTCAGACCTAGGTTCGATGCAGGCTTGTGTTCTTACTCACCATACTTGGCTGACCACAGTGCACACAGGCTCAACCCAGGCCCGCAATGTCTCCTCCACTTCTTTCTTGGACTTCTCCCTGTATCTGTCCATCTTGTGGCTAAACAAGGGCCTAGGAAAATACCAGCCAAGGAACAGAGACTGCAGAGCAGCCAAGGCACAGGTTCTCTCTGAGTCCACTCAGTGGGCCAAGGCAGACCCTCCAGGTCTGCCTGGCCCTACAGATCCTCAGCAGTCAGGGTCCCAGGAGGGCAGCCAAATGTAGAGAAGACAGGCTCTGGGAATCAGTGGGCTAGGTTCAGATCTCAGCTCTGTGACTTTGGGCAAGTGGCTTGACCTCTTTTTGGACTCAATTTTGTCATCTATAAAAGGGGGAAAATAATTCAGCATCCCTCTTCATAAGATTCTTGTGAAGTGAATGAGAGAGTTGATACAAAGCACAAGCCAGGTGTAGTAAGTACACAAGAAATGCCAGCTTCTATTTCGAACCCCCATTATTCCGCCAAAGAAGGTAGATGCAAGAAAATGTAGGTGCAAGAAAAGGCCCGCTGTTACTCAGAATGGCCTACGTACATCTGCAACCTCCTGTTGTTATATTTACAGCCTGCAGCGGGCTTCAGGGGCATGAAACAACCTGCTTTGGCACCCCACCCCCAGCTCCTCCACGTTCCATCAGGAACCCTCATCTTCCTGACCTGGTTTCAGATCAGCAGGAAGAGTCTCTCTCCTGCTACTCATGGGGCCTAAAAACTATTGGCAACTATCCTGTCTTAACAGTCGTGGATTTATAGGATTTGGTTGCCCTTGAACCTTTCCAGGGAATAAGTTAATAACTGCTTAACCTTTCTGAGTTTCAGTTCCATACAAGCCACCTTCCCCTTGCCCCACTTTCATGTCTGTCCATGGTCAGTTCTTGGCTGGGGTTATCTGGCAAGAGTTCGCTGGTGCTCTCAGCATCCCCAGCTGTGCTCCTGGATGGCAGGGGAATGTGGAGGATGGCAGCAGCCACAGGCTCCTGGCGGGCTCACTGAATCATCTAAAGGGTTGCTGTCAGAGGAAATGCCACCTCTGCTCGCAGACTGCAGGTGTCTTTTTTGTCATCCTTTCCTGGGTCCTCCTTCTGCCCCAACAAGAAGTCCAGGGCAATTCCAGCCACCACACAGAGAATCGTCCGTGCTTACATTTCTTTCTTCCGGAGTGCCTCCACATCTGACCTTTGGGATATTGTAGGTTTGCAAGGTGATAAAAATGGAAACACAAGACCCCGGCAGCCTGGAGGGAAAGATGCCCATGGTAAGTTGCAGGGGCCATTCTCTGAGACCGGGAGTTGGTTTAGCCTCATGGGGAGTCTCCAGTCAGTTGAAAATGGCTCCCTGGGTGACTGTGATGAGAGTCGGGGGCCACCTCTGGGCTCAGGGTAGGAGGAGTGTGTGATTGATTAGCAATGTCTGTCATGGACACAGGGGGAGAAGTGAAAAGCTCACACAAGATGAGCTCAAAGCAAAGCACAAACTCCACCAATAACAAGAAGTCCATTATGGGAAACATATTGAAACAAGAATTTAAAATTGTGTTAACTTTAAGTAGAATGCCAATCATCTGTAAGGTCAGAGGCATGTAAATGAGCAGAGTGGAGCAGAAGAAGAAACTGTGAATGGGTGATAGACCGCCTGGGTTTGAATCCTGCTTTTGTTTCCCGCTCACCTTTCCTGGGCCTCAGTTTCCCCCCAGTAGACCAGGTAGCACCTAAGGTTTGGTAAGGTTTGGCACTTCTTCCCATTGTTTTGCTTTACAATGAGAATAATTTAGTTAATGCCACTGGTATTTTAAATGTATTTGTGCAAAATCATATTTGGACATATATAATCTGCTCAGACGGTAAACTTAACGAGGCATAAATCATTATGGGTAATCTTAATGTTCAGGTATTGTAAAACAGAACCAAGAAAGGGTAAAACTTCTAGATTTCAGTCTCATTTTTAAAATGCCATCTTTCTTCTAAATGGGGCAGGGAGACCCCATTTGCAGAGCTGTACTGAGCAGAAATTGTCTGATGTGCAAGTCCCCTTCAGATCCACTTAGGTCACCCTGATAGCCTTTGTCAGAGAATGGTAGGAGACAGATTCCATGAAGGGAGAGGGCACTGAGAAGTGGGGGAGCTCAGCAGGGCCTGCCATCATGTCCCAGTGCCCTTCTGAGGGGGTGGCTGGGCCAGAGCTGCACTGGGACCACACAGGATAGGGGCTGATGGTGACCTGAGCAATGGGAGACAAGAAGTCCCAGTTCCGGCACCAGAGTAGTAGCCACAATGGTGCTGGGCTTCATGCGAGCTCTAATGCAAGATTGTGCAGGACAGCAGGATTTGGGGTGTGGGGTCCAAGAAATGTTGTAGCCCTCATAGAAGGAACAGAAGAAGAAAGAAAATGTCAGGTTGCTGAGTGAGGCCACAGCTTCATGGTAGGGACTTTGGAGTGGTGGGGAGATGCAGAAGGACCCATGTGGCCTGCTCCTGACAGCTGAACTTAACTAGCTGCCTAACCAGCTGACAGAGCCTCTCATCTAGCGCTGGCCCAGAGGGGTCAAGGAGCAGCTCAGGCCAGAGCTGGTGGTGACACCCCATCCTCTCCTTTTCATCACACCTCTTGGGTCTATAGCACCAAGGTACAGGGCTCTCACAGCCCTTATGGGAAGTGTGGGCAAATGCACAGGGCACAGAGGCTTCATGCCCGGTCTCCTGCACCTGCTTGCAGAGGACCCCATCCTTCATCCTCCAGGAACAGAGGGACACTGACCTTACACCATGACCCACCATCTCATTCACCCTCCCAGGTGTCCCATAGATGTGTGCTTGAGGCCGTGGCTGAGTCCAGTGCCCCCCATTGAGGTGGAGGTTGGGCCCCAGCTAGAACCCACACCTTGTACTGCCACACTGGGCATTTCTCCACATCACTCTACTCCTCCTGGGCTTGCTGTTGCATTCTGGTGTCCTTACTCACCCAACATTTGGAGGCTCCCGAGATGGCTGGCTGAGAGTTGGGTAGGTCCACAGGAGTCGGGGATCGATGGCCCTGTCCTCCTCTCACCCTCTCCCTCCTCTCACCCAGCTGCCTGACTTTGGTCAGCTTGGCTCAGGGGGCCTTGAATAAGAGGACCTTGCCAGATCCCAGGCTCTCTTCTGGGCTGGGACAGGAGGTTGCTGCCCATCCATTGGCTGGTCTCACCTCTGGTCAGTTGGCCCTGCAGCACCTGACTGGGCCTGTCCTGTGTCCAGGCTTTCTATGAGAAAGGCAGGACATACATGAGTGACTCTGGGGCCCAGCGTCCCTCAGCTACCTCCTCACAGTTCCTTGGGTGCCTGTTGTCAGAACACTTGGCTCCAGGCTCCATCTAACAAAGGGGCAAGAAAGAAACCTATCTGAGTGCCAAACCACCTCAACCTACAGATACCCAGATGACCTGGCTCCACCCTGCCCCCTTCCCACACCCAGAGTGCTGTGCAGCACCATGGCCCTGGCACAGACCCTCCCTCCCTGAGCTCATCAGGGACTGGCAGCATTGCCTGGACGCTTCCCACAGAGCACTCCTTTCTGTAAACGTGAGCAGGGATCCTGCAGAAAACTAAATGGTGGGAGAAGGGATTTCATCACCAGTCTGTCCAGGGCCTGTGAGTTCATTGAGGAGAAACTAGTTTCTTTACTGATGGTTTCATAGGCTCTGCACATAGGCTTATGTTCCCTGTGAGCCTCCAAGGTGATAAGAGGAGTTGCCATAGTTCCCAGACCAGTTTGACCAAGGAACCTTTCTAGGAGGTACAGCTCTTAGGAGCAGAGTTGCAGGTTCCGGGAATCATGCAGAAGGTCGGGCAGGCACAGATTCTCAAAAAGACAGGGAGTCCTGAGCCAGGCAGCCATCTTCAACAGGTCTCAGTGGCTGACCAAGCTTCCCTGTGTTTCCAGCCTACCCCTGGGATCGGTCCAGCCTGAAATCCATGCCCCTGGACCTGAGGCAGTTTGAGAAACTGGACACCTATGCCTCACAGGTAGGAGAGCTGGCCCCTCTGCCTACAGGTCCCCAGGGTGGCTTGGAGTTCCCCAAGCCAGGATAGCACAGCCTTTCTCCAGGTCCCTCCTGAATGTATCCTGAGTCCTTTGGATGGATGGCCCAGGGTGCCTTTTCACAGTGTATGGACGGGGGATGGACAGCCCGAGGCAGCAGGCCCCTGCCCAGGACCAAATGCCATTCCATCTCCCCACACACACCACCCATGATCCTGATGTTCCCACCTGAAGCTGCACACCCTGCAGCCACCACATTGGCAGTTCCATCTGGCCAGCCCTATCCTGCCCTCTCCCTGCTCAGCTGGGCATTGCTACCACTGAACCATGCCAGCCCCAGCTCAGAAAGAACAGAGCAAGAGGGTGGGGAAGGACCACAGATGCAGATGGCCAGCACCTACTGTGCCTATAGCCAAGCTCATCCTGGAGCATGTAGGCTGCTAAGCTCTCACGTCTCTGGGCCTGGACACATGTGGTATGTGGGTGGAGAGGGGCGGTTACAAGAGCTGAAGCACTAGGAGCACACTGGGGTCATGGGAGCCAAGAGGGACCCTCACCACAGAGAATCTGATTGGAAGGGCCAAGGAGCTAGTCCCACTGGTGACATCAGAATGAGCCATCCTAAGCTGGTAAGCCAGGAAGTCATCTATAGGCTGCTGGCCAGGCTCAGAGCAGTGCCAGAAACCCAGCTGAGGCCACAGGCATGGCCACAGAGCAGTGGACAGCCAGAGCCAGCCAGGCCCATGTAGGGCCAAGGGTGGGGACCAGTGGACCAGAAGCCACAGGACTGAAGTTTGGGGTTAAATCAGGCATCAATCAGGCCATAGTGTGGGCCTGCAATGTGTTCTAGGCCCTGGGAGAAAAACAAAGACAAGGACTATGGAGTCGGAGCAGGACATAGAAAAAAAAGAGGCAGAGCAGCTGGGCGAGTGGGAGACAAGAGGGGCCATGAGGTCTCCTTGTGGTCAGAGGGTGAGTCCTGGAGTTCCAATATGAGCAGTGGGACAGTTCCAGGAAAGAATAGGTCAAGGAATACTCTAGGGTCGGGCCTGAAAGACTTGTGGGCAATGGTGACCCCACAAATCTTCCAGTTGCCCCAACTTCTCTAGCAAGATTGAACAGGGTCAGTGCCCATTCAGCAGCCCCAGCCCTGCTTCCTCCTGAGGGCCCCTGTGACAAAACATAATTTTTTCCTTTCTTTTTTTAAACTGTGGTAAAATATGTATAATATAAAATTGCCTTTTTAATCATTTGGAAGTGGCATTAATTACATCCACAGTGTTGTACATCCATCACCACTATCTACTTCCAAAATCAGAAACTCTATACCCATTGAGCAAGAAATTCCCATTCTCCCTCCCTCCAGCCCCTGGTAACCTCTGATTTACTTACTGTCTCTGTGAGTTTACCCATTCCAGATATGTCATATAAGTAGAATCATACAATATGTGTCCTTTTATGGTTGATTTACTTCACTTAGTGTCATGTTTTCAAGGGTCATTCATATTGTAACACGTATCAGAACTTCATTCCTTTTAATGGATGAATCACATTTTATTTACCCATTCATCTGTGATGGACACTGGGTGGTTCCTGTCTTTCAACTTTTGTGAATAATACTGCAATGAACGTTTGTGAACAAGTATCTGTTTGAGCCCCTGTCTTCAGTTATTTTGTGTATGTACCTGGGAGTGGAATTACTGGATCATATGGTAGTTCTATGTTTAACTTTTTGAGGAACAGCCAAACTGTTTTCCACAACAGCTGCATCATTTTACATTCCCACCAGCAATGTACAGGGTTCTGATTTCTCAACGTTCTTGCCAACACTTCTTGTCTATCTTTTTTACTCTAGCCATCCTAGTAGGTGTGAAGTGGTATCTCTTTGTGGTTTTGATTTGCATTTCCCTAGTGACTAATGATGTTGAGCATCTTTTCATGTGCTTATTGGCCATTTATATATCTTTGGAGAAATGTATATTCAAGTCCTTTGCCCATTTTAAAGTTGGGTTGTCTTTTTGTTGTTGAGTTGTAGGAGTTCTTTATATATTCTGGATATTAAATCCTTATCAGATATATGATTTGCAAATATTTTCTCCCATTCTGTAAGTTGTCTTTTCACTTTCTTAATAATGTGCTTTGATGCACAGAAGTTTTTTATTATTATGAAGCCCAATTAACCTATTTTTTCTTTTGTACCTTATGCTTTTGTTATCATATCTAAGAATTCATTACCAAATCCAAGGTCATGATGACTTACCCCTGTGTTGTCTTCTAAGAGTTTCATAGTTTAAGTTTTTATGTGTTGGTCACTGATCCTTTTTGAGTTAATTTTTTATATGGTGTGAGGTAGGGTTTTACTTTATCCTTTTGCATATGGATATCCAGTTGTTCAACATGATTTGTTAAAGAGACTATTCTTTCCCTTATTGAATGAACTTGGCACCCTTGTCAAAAGTCAATTAGCCATAGATGTATTATGAGTTTATTTCTGAACTCTCAATTCTGTTCCATTGGTCTGTATGATCCTTATGTCAGTACCACACTATTTTGATTACTGTAGCATTGTAGTAAGTTTCAAAATACAGAAATGTGAGTTCTCCAGCTTTGTTCTTTTTTCAAAATTGTTTTGGCTATTCCAGCCCCTTACAATTCTATATGAATTTGAAGACTAGTTTTTCCATTTCTGCAAAAAAGGTTTTTGGAATTTTATAGAGATTCTGTTAAATCTATAGATTGTTTTGGGTAGTATTGACCATTACTATATACCAACCTGGCTGGTCCCAAATTCTACAAAGAAAAGATATAGTGTCTCTAGGGCCAGTGATTCAGCTGGTCAGCACTACCCACCATGTCCAGTCCCCCTACCAATGGCTGTATTCAGCCCAGGCTTTGTCCCTCTGGGCCCCCTCCTCCACTTTCTCTGCCTGGAGGAAAGGCAGCACTGACTAAGTGTCAGGGTGCTGGGCGCCCCGCAGCCCTCATCTAGGCCCTGACACAACACACCCTTCCCACTCCCCAGGTGACGGTCAAGAGTGGCCTGGATGAGCTGGTGAATGACCTGCTCCAAGAGGCCCACAGTGACCTGGAGAGGGTCCGTGCCATCTGGATCTGGATATGCCACCACATAGGTAGGACCACTTGTGTTGTTACTGGTTCTAGGACCCCTTGATGCCACTCCTTGCAGGCCCCTGTTCCCAGGGCAGTAACTCTGGGACTCACTCAATCACCAGTGAGCATGAAAGATGAAAGACAGAGGACAAGGGTTCCCAGATGGCTAGATTGAATAAGCTAAGACTAACCAAGCAGAATAAAGGTCACCATGTGCTAACAGTCTCCATGAAGGGTCATTTGGTGGGGGGGGACGGATCCCACATGGCCCTTTTCCCACAGCCAGTGGCCAGAGCTGAGGCTCTTTACCCAGTATCCCCTGCCCTCAGTCTTGGCTTCCTAGTAAACCTGCTCTAGAGAGATGAGAACCCAGGACAGACCATCTTCAAAACAGATGATCATCAGTTGGGGAGGAGTCACAACTGTTTGGAAAGTTATTACAACCATAATTTGCTTAAAGTAGCAGTGCCAGGAAGAGTGGGCTCTCCTCTCCCTGCTCCTGTTCCCACATTGGCAACTTCAGTCACTGGTCTCAGCCCAGTTCCCAGAACCACCTCAGGGGACCTGGGCCTGTGCAGCTGCCTACAGCTCTTCACAGGACCATCTTGGGAGTCTGACTAGGTCAAGCCAAGCCAAGGCCCACAGGTGGTTGCTAAGAGGATAATGGATGCTGCCCTTTGAAGTGGATGGAAGTACCAGATGGTGGGTGGACTTTCACTGATTTCCCTGTGACATAATGACCCAGGGGGCTCTCCTGACCTGCTAACACTGGGCTTTTACTTTGTCTTCCTGAAGTAGCAGTTAGAGATGCAGCTTGGATGAACTCACCTGACACAGGTAGGGGCTGTGACATAGGCCTGAGGGGCCACCTGCTCCCACCTGAACCCGAGCATCTCAGCCTGGGCCTTAAGGGGGCAGGATCAGAAACAGAATATTTGGTAGGACTTTTTTACCGCACACACACACACACACACACACACACACACACACAGTCATACGTACATCATTTGTGCCCTCAGTGGCCACTGTGCCCCAGGGCCTCAACCTGGGCCTCAAGCTCTCTTGTTAGTGCAGTGACAGGCTGCAGGAGAGCAGTCTTCTCTATTTGGGGCAAGCTTTGACTGTAGATCAGCGCCCCCTGTGGGTCAATGTGAGGCCTCGGCTTTGGGGGCCGCAGCAGAGATGGGAGCAGCTTCACTGGACTGGCCTGCAGAGCTGTGTGGTCGTGGGAACAAGTGTGCAGAACCCCCTAGCCCCAATTCTTCTCCCAGGCCTGAGAGAGGCCAGCCCAAATGCTGCTGAAAGCACAGCCGAGGGCAGGGGCCATGCCACAGGCTTTGGGCCCCCTCCTCCTCTGCATCTGCCTCAGTGACCTGGTTCCTCACAGCCTCCTACTCTGCCCTCTAGAATACGACATCGAGGCTGCCCAGGAGAAGGACCGCCAGGCCTTCAAACCCAGCAACATCCTGCGGACCCAGAAGACCAACTGTGATGGCTACGCCGGGCTCTTTGAGAAAATGTGCAGGTACCAGAGGGATCCTGCAAAAAGCAGGCAGTCATGGGGCTGACAACTGCCACCCATCCCTCCCCTCTTCCAAAGTGCTGTGTGCCTTCGCCCACATGCCAGTCTTGAAACCTGAGTTTGCAAACTCTGCTCTGGAATCCAAGTGAGTCCTGAAAAGGTCAATTTCTCCCATTTTAACACCAGCGTAATTGACTTTGTACCATCTGCCAGGCTTCGCGATGCATTAACATAATGGCAGATGAATGCACAGAAATAATTTGGTTATAAAAGGCCCTTTTTCCACCTTCTCTCATCTCTGTGCAGCTGAAGGTTAGAAGAATGGCAGATTTGGGAACAGGAGGACAGTGGCTGCTGACGCCAAGGGGACTGTGAAAGGCTTGTCCTCAAGTCTGGCACAGGGGGCCTCTCTCGGGGGAAACAAAAAAAAACTTCCACCTGAAAAGAGTTGTCAGTTGGAAAAGCTGAATAACTAGGAAGCAGCATCTGTCTTAGAGCCTTTGGGCTCCATTTTCATTACTGTGGGAGTGAGCGCCTGGCCAGGTTGCCTGGGTGGGGGGACAATGGCTGAGTGGCCGGTAAGGATATCATTTGTGTTTGGAGTCATCATTGCCCGGTCTGGGTGACCTCGAGACAGACTCAAGGCTGAGGAAGCCCCACTGATCCCTGAAGCTTCCTCTGCCTGCTCTCTGAGCCTTCTGGGTTCCCCAGGAAACGATCAGCCAGCCCCAGGGGCAGCTGGAAAGCCCCCTCCACAGGGGATGGACCCTCTGAGATTGGGTCTGCGGAGGCACCAAGATGTCAGCCCCAGCACTGCAGGTGGCGAGTCCTCAGACCAAGTGTAGCAAGCAACACTTAGAGTCCAGAGACAGACAGCTGTGATGTGTCTGTTTTGCACCGACGTCAACAAGGTGTCCTACTCCATTAGACACCCACGCCACCCATTCCCCGTCTGACCTCCACGTTCCCCATTACCACCTGCCCCCCATGGTGCTCTGGCCCTCCTGCTTTTCCCTTCCCCTGCCTCCAAGGCCCACCCCTGAGACCACAGCCCCAGAGGCAACCAGGACAGAGCAACCCTCACCATCCCTAACATTCCCATCGCCACCCCCACCCCAGACCTAGGTGCCCCCACATGCCTTTGGGCTTCTTCAGGAGCTGGGATCCTCTCCAGCCCTCTGCCAAGGCTCCTCGGGCCCCAGGTTCCTGAGCAAGACTGTCCTGTAAAGTCCTCCAGAATCTGGCCTCACCCACCCTTCCAGCCCTGAGCCCTTGGATGCCGCCCACACTTCCTGAGCTCACTCCGCTCCCCTCTCCCTAATGCTCCTTCCGGGCCCCATGCCAGGACCTCCTCAGCACACCTTATCCACAAGCTCATGTCTTGCCTTATGCTTTCATTAAATAAGTTTTCTAAATTAAAAATATACTTGTTAATTATAGGTGATGTATAAAGTGCACAGAAGCAAAACCAAGCAAATTAAATTACTCTGAATCCTACCACACAGAGAGAACATTCTGTCATGTTCCTCTCTGGACTTTGTTCCCCCCTAGAGGTGTTAACCTCTACTCATTTCCTCTCATATGTCCAGGGGGGTTATATGTCTTCATATGTCGTTAGCCACCCCCTCCGCTTCACCTATGACCACCCATCTCAGAATCCTGCACATAGTAGGCCCTCAAAGACAGGAAAGGACAGGCCATTCCAGCAAACTTGTACAAAATGGACTTATTCTTTCTTTAAATATGGAATAACCATTGATCGGACTGCAGCTCTACTTGTGTGTAGCATTTTTCAGACCGTAATTATTTTCATCTGCATTTGCAAATGTGAAAACACGTGGGTTTTTCAAGTCATAGACTATATGCTTCTGTACCCAGTACAAGCTTTCTAGCATGGTGGAGGAGTGCCAGGCTTACAGCCAGGAAGGCTGCCCCAGTCCTCAGCTTCCCAGTCCTTAATTTACCACTTGTTAGTTTAATTCCTTTTGGAAGGCACTTAACCTCTCAGATCCTCAGTTTCCTCGTCTGTACACTGGGACTGCGTTGCCTACTGGCAGGACTGTAGGACTAAACGAGAACATGCAGTTTGGGGTTTGCTGAACGGACTTTGGGATTGTTGGTTTTTTAAGCTTTCTTGTCTTTCTTGAGTATGGAAGTGGTTCTGCTCTGTGGAACTTCCCTACAGACTCATCTAGACTCCCAGCGACTCAGAAAACTGACACTTGCCTCAAGTGAAACTGTCAACTTTTTGGCCTGGTCCAGCGGCTTAACAATGGCCAGATCCCAGCCTGCGGCTGATCATTAAAACACATCCCAGTGTTTTACATCATTTAAAGTTAGGCCCCAACGTGGCAGTTCCCAGGTGCAAGACTCCTCACATTGCCAGGGATGTTTAACAATAGCTCCCAGGTCCTGGAATTCTTTTAACTTTTGCTTTAAAGATCAGTAACCTCATCTATACATCACTTCCCTAATTCCCTTTACCTTTAAAATAACTGTCGAAGGTTTGGTAAATTCATTAGCTGATTCCTTAATAACCGAAGACATGCAATCCACACTTGCTGATTTATCCCTGCCCAGTTGTCAGAATGTCCTCTTAGCAAGAGTTGTACCCACACGGCCATCATTACTGCTGCCAGTCCATTCTGCCTCCCTGCAATGGCCTCATTAAAGACTGATTTAATAAAGTAATTTGGTGGGGAACTCAGATATTTTCTCAAAATCATTCATTTCCTCACCATCTTTCCTACGTAACTGATGGGGGCTTATTTGTTGGTGCTATTGCTTGTAACTGCTGGTCCACTTTCTTTCTGACTTTCTATCATCCAGCATTAATGTCTTTCCCTTTGCTCAGTTGTCACAGCCTTAATGAATTCTGCTTAATTTCCTTGCAGGGCCAAGTTCAATTCCCCAGATTCCTGCCCCTGAGTCAGCCTCTAGTACATTCCCTCACCCCGTTATCACAGCTCTAGCACCAGCTAGCAGATTTTCCAGAGACTTGATAAGGCCAGGAGCTTATTACCAGTTTGAGGCTTTGATGCTGAGGGGATTGATTGTCACCAATCAGATGTCAGTCGGTTTCCCATCCATCCTTCATCTGTCACAGAGAGCAAGCGCAGTGACATGCTTCTTCCTCGCATGATGTCCCGAGTGATCCCAAAACATCTCTTGCTTCTAAAGGGCTCAAAACTGCAGAGTGGCCTTCTCAGCCTCCTGAGAGAAGCAAATACATTGGATAACCTGAAATTATCCCCAAATCTGACTGTCGTATAAGGCCTCCAAAAGAGGCATTTAACATCCCCCAGCCTGTGTTTTTCAAAGGATAGTGCTCACAAATATGAATTATATCACTAGAGCAAACCACCTTTTAATTATGCTCTGTATACCTCCCATAAATTTATAGATTAAAACATATCTTGGTGAACAAAATGGCTGGTGCAAGGCAAAGCCTCCCAAACTGGGCGTTAGGACAGCAGAGTCCTGGTGCTGCTTTGGCCACTGACTGGCTGTGTGTCCCCAGGCAAGTCAGCCTCCTTCTCTGAACCTCTGTCTCCTCACCGGTTGGAGAGCTTATCAGTAGCATTTTAGTGATGGTTCACGTATCTACTCCCTCTTCCAACTTCTAACTACGAGCACATCCAGGATAGCCAGTGAGCTTTATTTTTGGAATATTGTATTTTATTATATTGTAGGATATGATATAATATGATATATGATATGATATGATATGATATGATATGATATGATATGATATGATATGATATGATATGATGATATGATATGATGTAATTCCCTGGTGCCTGGCACAGTGCTTGGCTCATAGTGTATACAGTCAGTGATCTTTGATGGCATGAAATGGTCATGGGTTATCCTGACTAGCTACCAGCAGCTGGAATTACTAGTCCCACAATTTGGCATGAGAATTATGGAATATTAACAGTAATGCTTTACATTATGACTGCTTTGTCCAATTCATCTTGCGCATTACTGCCAGGTAATAAAATATCCTTATATCATAGTCAAGCATGGCATAAGCTTATAGCTGAGTTTCTTTTCTCATCTTTATTCTGCCCCAGGCATCCCCCACGGCCCTCCCATCTTCTCCTCTGCCTGTCAGAGGAGAATCAACCCCTAGAGATCATTTAATGCCAGCTTTTCTTTTTGCCTATTATAAGCCTGGCAAGGTCACTCTGGAGGTGACCATTGGAGCTGGGAGTAGAGCTGTGATCTGGCTCAGCCCAGTGACCGTCCACTTCAGCCAGGAGCACCCCAGGAGTGAGAGCTGCCCCTGACCAAGCCTGGGCAGGTTCTCAAATCTTATTTCCAGTTCGTCCCCTCCCGCAGGAGGGCACCCTTGGGCGGCAGCATGTCCAGAGGTGCATGGCTCCACTCAGAGCACCCCACTGCAATGCAGGCCGCTCCCCTCCCTCCACATTGCACTAGAAATCAATATGCACCGACGTTCCGGGCAAGGAAGGAAAATAACTCACCGAAGAAAGTAATTTCAAGTAGTATTTATGCATTTTTTTTCCAATTCCAAAAGTAACACATAATCATTATTGAAAATTGAGAAAATATAGAGAAGTTCAAAGAAGAAAATTTAAACCACCCAGAATCCCAGGTGACTTTTGTGCTCTCTCTGCCCACACCCTGTCCCTTGTCCTCTGTGAATGGGCACGTGCGTGCGCGCGCACACACACACACACACACACACACACACACACACACACGCTGCCGGCAGAGTTCTATAGGCTCTGGTCAATTAGCACTGCTTCAGGAGTGTTTCTTACCTCACTAAATATTTTTCACAGCATTTCTTCTCCTCACCCTCTCTGAGCATGTGGAGCCTTCCTGTTGAGGCCCAACCCTTGCCCATACCTCCCTCCCCCCCCCCCCCATTGTGCTTTTGGCCCTCCCCCCTCGCTGGCCATTTTCTATGAGACTATGACCATGTTCAGGTCTCCTCATCCTGAAAACAAGCCCCCTGGGCCCTGCACCCCCGCAGCCCCCTCCCCTGCAGCGTTGCAGTGCAGTGAGGCAGGGGCTCCCTAGGTGTTCGTGCTGTACTCTCTCCTCCTGGGGGGGGGGTCCAGGCCATGGGGGACAGGGCTCATCCCATGCAGGTGAAGTAGCACCCTGGCAGGGTGGGATGTGGTCACCTGCAGGCTCCACATCTCACCTCGGTGACTCTCAACAAATGATATGTAGCTATAGATAAGTAATACTTAATCCAATATGCTGTTAATTGTTGATAAAACATTCATTTTTATAAGGGACATTTCCCCCAGTCCCATAGTGAATGTGTGGCCATTTCACCCCAGTACCTGAGACACTCCATGGTGCTCTTGCTTGGACTTACTAAGGGGACACCTGGTGCATGGAGGGACCCTGGCCACCAGAGGCCTCCTCCCAGAACCAGGCCCAGAGACCCCCAGAGTGGGGAATCAGCCCATCAGAGCAGAGTTCAGGGTCAGCGTGCTGTGGAAGGTGACTGGGCAGCCTCTGTTGTGCTCCCAGGAGCCCCATCTAAAGGGCCACCATGCACATCCCAGATAGCATAGATTTGTGTATTTACTATACCAACCTTCCACAAGTGAAAGGAAAGTGTCTCTAAGAAAGGCAACATTTTCTAATTCACACAAAGGCCCCAGAAGGGCTAGCACAGGTGTCCCCTCAGTCAGACTAACAGTCTACCCCCTTGGCTGCCATTTGGGGGCTAGGATACTAAAGAGAAGGGTCAGCTGAGTGTCACAGGACTCTCAGGGCTCCTGCTCTGCCTTGGAGTGGTGCCCAGCACTCAGATTTGGGTCTCAGGATTTTAGCTGCAAACAGCCCGATTATAGATTGCCAGTGATTTCTGTGGTTCCCAGATGTGGCCAGTGCCCATTCCCCGCTGTCCAGGTCCCAGAGAGTCTTCCCAGCTTGGTTGTGAGCACTGGGGGAGTGCTCGCTCAAAGGGGCCCGAGAGCTCAGAAAAGACCAATCAGCATCCCACGTCCCAAAGGACAACTGTGGGGAACTCCAAACCGGTGGCGATGGCAGTCGATCAGCAGATGACCTTAACGCACTGTTATGGCCTGGCAGTGAGACCAGGATGATGCTGGCAGTGGGCCTGTCCTCCCAAGTCCAGACTGGAGGCACAGGCCGGCCCACCCCCATGCAGAGGGACCCCCACACAGCGGTCCCTGAGCAAGGGGAGTAGGGCTCAGCTGTCTTCTGCACCCTCGCTTCCAGCACACCTCCCTGACACTTCGCTGTGTCACTTAGACCCCGCTCCTCAGTCACACACGTGTCTAGAGCTCCTCTGGTCCTTCAAGAATGTTGCCATTTCCATGGTTTCCATGCTGTTGAGGGGCTCCTCTCTGTGGTGCTCGCCATCCCCATGAAGAGCAGGCTCTGGGGAGATACACTTTAGTCTGGAGGAAGGAGCAAGCAGCAGAACCACAGCGGGATCGCCAGCCCTGTCCCCACCCCCTGCCCAGGGGATAAAGGCCCCCAGGCTGTATGAATACATACATATATGTATGTGTATATATATACACGCCCGTATATATATGTCTCTGTGAGCGGTAAGGAAAAAGGGAGACACAGAGGGACTCAGAGATAGCAGACACATCTGAGGCCCAGGGCCACTGACAGACGGGAGGGGGGCAGCCCAGCAGAAGCCACCTCTCAGACCCTCTGTCCCACCCCCAGAATCGCTGGAGTGCAGTGCGTGACGGTGCCAGGCTACTCCAAGGGCTTTGGCTACCAGACGGGGCAGAGCTTCTCTGGGGAGTTTGACCATGCCTGGAACGCCGTGTACCTTGAAGGGAGATGGCACCTGGTGGACAGCACCTGGGGCAGTGGCCTGGTGGACACCACCACCTCCAAATTCACCTTCCTGTAAGTACAAGTCTCAGTTCTGCTGGGCGTCTGGCCGGTGGGTATGGGGGAGATCCAAGGTTGAAGGAGGCGACAGGAGGGAGGTGGAGCCAGGGAGACCTCGGCCTGCTGCCGGCCCCTCCCACCCTTCCTCAGGCTCCGAAGTGAGCTAGCTCCAGGCCAATTATTAGGGCCCAGAACTTTTTGTCGCCTCACCCTCAGCTGACTAAGTCCCTCCTCTGGCTCCCTATTCCCTCCACCCAAGAGTTAAAAGCCACAGGCATTTGCCCGCAGGCCACATATGAGGAAAGGCAGGGCTGAGAACCTTCTTTAACTACCTTGGGTTCCTTGCAGGCTCTCGGGCCCATTGGCCATGTGTGATGCACAGATATCAGAATTCTCTCCTGCTGCTTCCCCTAGACACCCAGGCTCCTCTCCTCCTCTGTGGGCTGAATGCAGGAAGGGGTGCTGTTGGTGTGCAGAGTCACTGAGCCACCCTGGGTGCAGGGGGCTGGAGCAACCCTGGCCTTAAGCCAAGGCTACAACGTTCATTGTGGAGTATGATGTCCATCAGCAGCTCAGATCCATCAGAAAAATGAGCGCTGTCTCTGATGTTTTCAGTTTAAATATTGACAGCCCCCCCCACAGAACAAATACAAGCACGTGCACGCACACACACATACATACACACACACAGGGCTGTGCGCTCTCAGGCCTCCTCACCTCTCAGCTCCAGTCGCTGCTCAGGTTGGGCTGAGTGAAACCCCCTATCTCAGATGAGTCTCCCCATTCCCTTCTTGATCCCCAATGCTGATTCCCAGAGAGCCACGTCTGATCATCTGGTTGATCCCATACACTCAGAAGGGCCTCCACTGGCACAGCTGCTCAGGCATGGAGACGAGTGGGGGCAATGGAGCTGGCCCACCTGAGCGCTTTTCCTCCCTGCCTCCACTGCCTGGCACCTGGTCCGCAGGTCACACCTTTTGCTCCCTTCAAATCTCCAGCTTTGAGAGCAAGGGAGCACATTCTCCCTGGATGCAGCTGTGAGTTGTGGCCTTCTCCTTGACGAGGCCTCAGATCCTACCTTGGCTCCTGTTTCGGGAAGCAGACATGAGTGGTAGTCTCCAGTCCCCGTATCAGGATTGGAGATGGTGCGTCTTCCCATCCAGGCGTTGACAGGACCCCTCCTGTGGGAGTGTTAGCCAAAAGAAGGCCCCACAGATCCCCCTGTGAGGCCCCGCCCCCCAGAGCTGGCCCTGCTCACCCCCATGGCTGCTGACCAGCTTTTCCTCCGCTCCAGCTACAATGAATTCTACTTCCTGACCCATCCCGCACTGTTCATCGAGGACCACTTCCCCGACAACAAGAACTGGCAACTGCTCAAACCTCCTCAGTCCCTGAGGCAGTTCGAGAACAACATGTATCACAAGAGTGAATTCTACAACAAGGGGATGCTGAGTGCCCACCCGGAGACCCCTGTGATCAGAACAGGTAACCCTGGCAGGTGGCCAGTGCACCCACAGCAGGGACAGGGCAGCCACTCAGTGCCTCTAGGCACCTGGGCCCCCATGGGACTGTCTTTCTGGGCCCATGAGCTCAGTGTAAGCCGTATGTATGTGGAGGGGCGTGCAGGGGAGGGCCACTGAGGCAGCCAAGGCTGGCAGGCCATCAGTCACAGGTATAGGGACAGAAACCCGCTCACGGCAGCATGAACCAAGACGGGGGCGTGGAGGAAGCCTGCAGGCTTTCCTACCCCATGGGTTGCACTCACAGCCCAGCCCGTCAGGCAGCAGGAGCTGTTCCCCATGCTGGCTGAGCCTCAAGCAGCTCACAGGGTAGGTAAGGACAGCCTGAGCCCTGGCTGAGCCCCCTCCCAGTTCAGGTGCCCAACAGAAGCTGGCCACCCTTCTGTGTTCTGTTCCCAAACTCCTGGCAGAGAGCATGGTTGGCCCAGCTGAGTCAGTATCTGTGTGTCAGTGATCTAACCAGGATGCCTGGGAGTGGCAACGGTCTCCCAAGACTGAGGGTGGGGAAAGTCTTCTCAGGTAGGTGGCTGGTGAGCTGGGTCTTAGGAGCTGGAGTAGAGCAGGCATTATGGTACATGGGGACATACATGTCCCAGGAACCTCAGCTCAAGCTCCCCAAGACCAGGGCTGGCTCCAGAGGGCAATACAGCCTCCTCGGTGCCCTGGATGCCTGTTGGCTCTGCTGGCCTCTGCTCCACCTCCCTCCTTTCTGGCAACAGGATCCAGCCCTTTCCAGCTAGCTTCCCTGGGGCTGGGCAGTGCAGGACCCCGAACTGAGCTGTCCCCATGGCTAGCCTGGAGTGACATTTGCTCCCTACCTCCCCACGGGGACCACACAGGCAGCCAGCTGGGTGTGTCTGCACACTATGAGGCATACAGGGTGCCAGCTCCAGGGGTCCAGAATTGTGGGCATAGGCTTTGCAGGACTGTCTCCAGAGGACTGTGTCTTATGCATCTCTGAGGCCCTGGGGCCTGGTCCTGGGCTGGGCACATGCCTGGGCACCCTGCGGGGCTCAACACAGCCCTGTCAGTGCCCCCCACACCTCAGCAAAGGACTGCCTGTCTGTCCACCCCCTCTCTACTTCCAGGGGGCTTGTGTACCCTCAGGAGGGAAGGCCTGAGCTCACATTAGTGATAGCACAGGGTGGCCTGGGGGTGGGCCAGAGCCTGTGGAGGACCCACCATGCACTGCAGGGGCGATGGGGGCACAGGTGCTCCCAGATTAGTTCCAGCTGCCTTGCCCCTTCAGCCTCACTAGGGGTTTCCTTAACCAGGCTAAATTCTGGCTTACTTTTTAAAACTACAAATACCTGGTGTATCCTGCTGCTAAATCACAGCGGGAGGCCACTCTCTTGGAGAATGCCTCTCCTGAGCTTGAGGCCGAGGGCCTTGGCTGCCTGGGGTCTCAGCAGGTGGGAGCCTGTTGTCTGCAGTGGGCCCTGGAGCCCCAGGGAAGAATGTGCCAGGGCACACCAACATCCAGCTAATGCCACTGAGTGGAATTTGCCTTTTCAAGCGACAGAAATGTCAACACCGGGTGCTTTCATAGATAGTAATCTAAAATGAGATTCCATATTCGTGATGCATATTTAAAGACTCTCTCTTGGTTGGAGCTAGATATGTTAAGAGTGGAGATGGGAAGGAACCAGAAGAGGGAAACTGAGGTGCACAAGGCAAGAGAGGAAGAGGGCACAGGACCGGGGGGGGGGGGGGGGGGTGTGGAAAGCCACTGAGAGCAAAGAGCTGGAGAGAGCCAGGAAGGACGAGGGGAGGGGGAAGAGAAAGGGTGCCAAGGGGGTCACAGGCTCCAACAGTCCCTAGGGGTCCCCGGGCCTTTATTTCAAGTCTTCCCAGCCATACCCATTACCGTTGCCAAGAACCCTCAGGGCAGGGCACGGGGACAAGGCAGGGAAGGAAACAGGTGGGCCCCTTGGGCATAGCAATCATGCCCAGCAGGGAGAACAGACAGTACACAAAACAAATTCATGTCAGCAGTGTGAGGTTCCCTGAAAAGAACAGAGGGCAGGGGAGAGGCCTCCGCACTCAGCCTCATCTGAGGAGCCTGGAAGGCTTCTTGGCAGTCAGATCTTACCCAGGTTTGCGGGAAGTCGGTGGAGGGGAGAGCAGGCGAGAGAAAGGGTGTGCCCCTGGAGGATGTGAGAGAAGGCCCTGTGGCCCTGAGGAGGCCCATGTTGCTGGCAAGGCTGCAGGGAACAGGCCTCTCCGATGGCTCCAGCTCAATGGTGACCACAGAAGTGAGCCCAGGAGCGGCAGGGAGGATATTTTCACAGGAGCCCTCAGGCTGTCATGTGCAGGCACTGGACGGTGTTCCACGCATCAGATGTGAATTGCAGGGGCACCTCACAACCAACTCAGATGCTGGGTGGAACAGGGTGGGGCCATGAGCGGTTGAGGGCTGAGGCAGCTCTGTCCACTGAGCTGGTTTAAAAGAGGAAGTGAGGGGAGAGGGTTTCAACCCAAAGAGGATAACAAGTCTATTATCCTTGGTCACTTTCTTTGGAGGTTACATTGGGACAGATCTGCCATAGGTACTGAAGGCCATAGACAAAGAGTATAGACAAAGAAAATAGCACAAAAGCATGAAGAACTCCCCAATCAGTGGAATGGAAAGAGAAGGAATGACAGCAAAGATCAGGTGACAGTCAGAGGAATGGGAAGAGAGCCAGGCTGGAGAGGGTGGCAGACCCAAGGGGAGGAGAGGACTTCCAGAAGGGCATGGCCAGCAGCCTATTCTCCAAGAAAGTCACTGAAGACTTTGGAGAGTGGAGACAGAGGCCAGATTTCAGAGAGCCAAATGGGTAGAGAGGAAGTGCAGTGGGGTGGGGTTTGGGAGTATAAGGTAGGTGAGGAGTTGGCACTGCCTGAGTGGGTAAGGGGAGAGGCAGAGGGAGGGGCACCACACAGCCAACATGCAAAGACCCTCCCGTGCACCCACTGACTCTTCACTCCACAAACATGGCTAAGACACACCTATGAGAGAAGCATGGGATAGGCGAGGGTGGAACAAGGAAGCAGGCCCACCCTTTGAGCGCAGACCCCAGGAGCAAAGTCAATCCAAACAATTTTTAAGGTAATGTGTTGATGTAACAACTGTTGACACTGTAATAAACAGATGCTGGAGGGAGCGGTGTGAAAGCAAGGCTCAAGACTTGGAGGAGATGGTCAAAGGGTGGCTCTCCAAGCAGGGCCCCAGGCCCTCCTTGCTCCCCTGCCCTGGAATCAGGGTAGGCCTCCATGCAGCTTTCATCCCATGTGAATCAAATGAGTGAAATGAGCACATACAACTGGGGGCAGATTTTTTTCTTGAGATCCCACCTTTCATCTCCCTCATAGAGAACCACCTAAAAAGGGTCCCCCTTCCAGTGGTGTGCTGCAGCTGGTTTATGTCATGTTTGGTGACACTCCATTGGATGCTTAAAATCAACCTTGATGAAAGTATTTACACCACGGAAATGGGCAAATGCTACAGGTCAGGGCTCTTTCATCCAGGGAGCCAATTGTTAAACATTTACCAGCACACCTTCACAGGCTGACCCCATCTCACTTACCCTTGGCTTCCTCTCCACAGTGAACGGGAAGGCCACAATCACCATGGAGAGCTGTGCCCCAACGCTGTTCATGTTTATGCTCAATGGCAAGCAAGAGCATGGGCTGCTGAGCCTCCAGAAGAACGGGATGAAGCTGGAGGTCTACCCTCCAACCATGGGCACCCACAAGCTGCAGATCTTTGCCAAAGGCAACTCTGACATCTACAGCTCAGTGCTGGAGTACACGCTCAAGTGTAACTACGTGGACTTGGGCATCCGGCTGCCAGCTGAGCTGCACCAGCCCGTGGGCCCCAGCTGGTTCTCAGAGAAGATGGGCATCCTGAAGCCCTCCCACCCTGACCCCATGATCCACACCACTGATGGGCGCTGCTCCATCAGCTTTGGCGTGGAGGAGGGCATCAGCGTCCTGGCTTCCCTGCACGGGGACGATGGCCCCATCACCGAGGAGACGCAGCGGCGCTACATCTTCCAGCTGCACCGGGAGAAGCGGACAGAGCTGAAGGTCCAGCTGCCCCATGCCGGCAAGTTTGCCCTCAAGATCTTTGTCAAGAAGAGGCAAGAACCGGGCAACTATGTCTTTGTCTTCAATTATCTCCTGTGCTGCACCAACACCAAGGTGAACTGGCCCATGTTCCCCGAGAGCTTTGGCAACTGGGGGCAGGACAATGAGCTGCTGGAGCCTCTGTCAGGCACGCTTCCTGCCAACCGGAATGTCCCATTCAAGTTGAAGCTGCACGGAGTCGCCAAAGTTCTGGTGAAGGGGCAGGACACGTGGCCCCTGACCCTGAACAGCGAGGGCTACTGGGAGGGCAGCTGCAACACAGCCGGCTGCCAAGAAGTCTATGTCATGGTTCTGGAGAACGCCAACCACAGCTTCTATTCCTACATCCTGAAATATAAAGTGAATGACCAGTGAGGGCCCGAGCCCAGTCACCTGGCCAGGGAGGGCCCAAGGGAAGTGCAGAGAACCCTGGACACCACCGAGTCTGCATGGAATCACTCCCGGGCCTCTGCCTCTGTCTCCCTGCTCTGCCGCAGGAGCTGTGATGTTTGTGTTCTGATGGCTTCACTCAGTTGTGGCGATGGCTGAGGGGACAGAGGCAAAGGCTCTTTAGAAGAAAAAGGTGCTATGTAAATCCAAGGTATTGTGAACTGTACGCCACTGCCCAGATGCCCCCTTCTCATATTCATGCCGTTGTTGTTGTAGGGTTGATGCGGGAAAGCAGGGGTGTTGCCCAGACTGAGAGCTCTTCACATGATGGTGAGAGGATTAATTCTCCTTGGGGCCCCTGAGGGATGTGATTTGCAAGCTGAGTCATCTCTGATCCTAGAGGCCCTTCCCAGGCACATCTCAGTGTTTCTCACCCACTCCTGGATTCCAGGGAAGGTTGGACTGTCATTTTTTCCCCAGACCTGACCATCTTCAGCATTCCTGCTGCCTCTTTATTAGGTGCTTCTTGCTCTTGGGGGAAAAGAAGATGTGGAGTGGAAGCCAGCGCCCCCAACTGGCTGGAGGCTGGTGGCCCCCACAATCCCTGTGTATACTGGGAATGTGGCAACAGAGAAGCTTTGAGGAGACTGGGAAGCAGAGAGAAGCCATGCCCAGCCTTGGGTGTCCTGGGTGGGGGCACCGTGGCAGTCTTGCAACCTGAGTCTGCAGGATGAGACCTCTGACTCTGCGCCCAGAGGAGCCTGCCAGACAGTTGGTTCAGGTTGGGGTGACCTTCCAGGTCCCCTCCGAGCCTGCACCCTGCACAGGGAGCTTCAAGAGGCCTGCCAGCCCCTGGGGAGCCTTGTTGATAGCCCTAAACACAGACCTGGGCGAGGAAGCCAGGCAAGGGAGCAGTGCAATGCTGCAGTGCCAAGGAGACTCCCAGATAACAGGGCTCTACAGGCCCCCAGGAGTCCCTACCAGCACAGTCACAGCTGAGGGACCTCAACCTGCTCTGAGGGCAGTTTTTGTGCTTGTCCCTATGCCATCTCCCTTCCTCCTTTTCTCTGAGAAGAGAGATCCTCGAGGTCCCACCTTCTGTGGGGACAGTTCAGAGCCCCTTGCTTGCTCAGGTCCAAGAAGCCTTGGCTGCCCAGCTGGCCCTCAGCAGCACCTCTGGCAGGCGTTGCCATGGCAACAGTGGGAAGGCTGGCTCCAGCGAGGGCAGTGGAGAGGGAAAGATGGAGAATGCCCTGGTGGCTGATGCAACACCATTGGGCACACAGACACATTCAAGGTGGCCCCTGCTGACCTCCGGGCTTCTCCGGCTCTGTGGCCTCTGGCTATCTCAGTGCCCCCACCCCTGAGAGCCAGCACTGCCCAGCACTCTCCCCTCACTGCTGCTCCAATCGCCCCCAGGCTCAGCTCCAGCCAGGGCCAGCCAGGCATCCTCACAGCCTCCTCTGCCTTCATTCTCACATTTGTGTATTCAACCAATGTTTGTGGGCACTTCATAAGCACCAGGCACTGTGCCTCGTGCTAGGGTTACAGAGGAAACAAAAGGGGCCCTGCCCCTGCCATCCCAGAGCTCAGGGTGGGTGGCAGCTGCCTCCTCACCCAGACCTGCCTCAAGTTCCAGGCTCCCAACACTTCAGTCCATCATCCCCATGGGCTCCCTCCTCAAAGGTCCCCACTGCCACCCAGCGTGGGCCTGGCCCAGAGCAGTGTTACAGCAGTAACATCTTCCACCAGGCTAGAGGCCCTGGAACTCCAGGGGAGTACCCCCCACGGGGGGCTGAGCTGTCCTGGCCTGTGTCCAGTGCCTTCTGGCAGGCTCTGCCACCAGGCATTCAGCACCATGTCACTCGCCTGGAAAACGCACAAAGGCCCTGGGGAAGGAACTGCTGTGCACCACGACAGGGAAACAAGGGGAGTTTTTACACCCTGAAAACAGCCTTTTCTCACACCTTTGATTTTATGGCCTGAAAGAAATGTGCTGTTTCATCAAAATAATAAGTTCCTTCAATGACTCCTGTCATTCACTGGAACCCCAAGCTGGCTGCCTCCTGCTGAGAAGGACACGCATCTTTTTAAAAACAATGTACTTAATCAATATATTCAAAATAGAGGCTGTCCGGAGAAGCGGAAAGCGAGGCCCAGCTTCTCAAAGTGCCTGCAGAGCATCCGCGTGCCCTTCGCCGGTTAATCAGGCGACCCCATTGTAAAGACAGCTGTAGACACAGTCAGAAAATCACCTGCATTTCTTTCCACTGAAGTAAAAATACATGAAATGAAATCTCATATTCATGAATTTTTACACGCATGCTGCTCAGGGTAGAATTTGGGGTTGCATTTTGAGGTCTTTTCAAATCCCCGTCTTTGTTTCCCGGTCCACGAGTCCCAGCAGCCGGTGGAATGGCACGGGCGCCCCCTGGTGCCCAACCTGCGGAACTGTCGTCGTTGCACACCTCCGCAAGGCTGAACCTATCCCTGGGGGTTTTCCGCAGAATTTGCAAAATGCTGCCGAGATGTTTTGTGTTAAATTCACTTGGTGCTCTCTCGTGGCTTCTCAGGGTTTCCTCGTGTGTACACTAGCACATTTTTGCCACGCACAAGCTGTGAAGCAAATCTGGGGGACTGCCTGGCGAGAAGACACGGAGTATAATAGGATTGGGGAGTGCTTGGCCCAGAAATCCCATCTTGAAACTGAAACACTGGACATTGGACTGGATGTCAGCTTTGACCACACTCATTACTATGCCAGGGAAAGACTGAAGCTGACCATACTCGGAGAGCTTTGGCTGGCACGTCCCAGGATGACCAGCCCTGAGGCCACAGGCGGAAGGGTGTGGAGGGTTCCAAAGGGAGGGAGAGTGCGGGGCAAATGGGCTACAACCACAACTGCAATGAACTTCTTTTCAGCTCGTTTGGGAAGCGGCACCAGCACAGCTGGACTCCGTTTTCAGTCTGATTGTGATGGTTGTGAGTTCCCTGTATGTTACATTGTCCCACCAGGACAAACTCCGCACATACAGCCTGCTGAGATTAAAGGAAAAGAAAGAGATTAACTGAAGCATGAAGGATTTAGGCTAGACATAAAGAACTATTTCCGGTTGTTAAGCAGGAGGGACACGTTGGGGAGAAAGTTTGTGAAACCCTCTTCTCAAAGGACTTGGAAAGTGGAAACGTTTTGCCAGTGGTCTGGGGTTTTAGAAGCCACGCTAACTGCTCACTGCAAGGACTCGGTTCTCTCCAAACCAGTTAATCTTGAAACCAGTTAATCTTGAAACACATTTGATCGCCCACAGCAAACACAGGGTGAATGGTATTTGCTGCATCCTTTGCTATTGGGAAAAGTGTTCAGCGGTGTCCCCCGTGCATCGGTGTCCCGCATCAGTTTATCTGAGGCCATCATTTCTTTTCCTTTGGAATGACTAGTTGGACATCTTTAAGAGGTGATTACTTTGCATTATGCGTGCATTGAGTTGTGTGGGCCTGTGGCTGTTGAATATGCTTTTCCCACGTTGTTGCTGGTGTTGTTTTGCAATAAAATTTATATTCATTTTTATCCAACAATGTAATTATCGATCCATTCTTATCACTGCTCTCACAAGAGGGGGGGGAAACAGGAAGAAACACTTTCATGTTCAAAGGAAGCCCTAAGAAGAAGAAAAAAAATCAGTGTCCCAGCCGTTTGAATGTGATGGTGAGATGCAAATGGGATGTCGGGCAAATAGCTATTTCACATTAAAGAAAACATAATTAGGTTAACTCCGGCCCCTCTCTGGTTCGCATGCCTTTGAAGAACATGAAGGCAGCATTTCTTTCAATGAATCTTGTTTAACTTGAAATTTTTAAAGTCAATCCTAATTTCTGTTTTTAGTGGGAGAAAAAAGAATATACCCAAAATGCCTATCACTGTACCTTTTTTGTTTTGAGTATATGTAAATAGGTATTTCTTGAGATTCATATGCTTTCCAGCAGGCTTTCTAAACAGATTATTCATAAATTAGACATTTAGGGAAATACAGAAAATGAAAATCTAGGCACATCTAGGAAGCTGCCGTAACCATGGAGACCATTCTCGTAGCTGTGGTGTGAAGGACAGAAAGAATTTGTGTTCCCAAATCCCCCCCCACCATGGCCCTCACCGCTAGATGCACGCACCTGAGTCCCAGCATGCTTCTCCTTAGGAAGGAGGCCCCCAGGCGGACCGTGTTAAGGGAAGTCAGAAGAAACAGTCTTCGCATAATAGAAGAAGGAACCCTTGAATTATTAGAACAGTCTGAAAATGCCAACCCCGAGGCTGGAATGAGTGACCTCTAACGTCCCTTCCAGTAGGGAGAGTCTGTGATGCTGTGTCTCCGTGAACAGATGCTGGCGGGCAGTAGACCTGGGATTGTCATCTGCGGAACATCTGAAGGGCCCTGCTGCGTTAAGAGCTGCCCTGCAACCCCCAGCAGACTGCTCCTGCCTTCTCTCTTGCCTGAGGGCAAGGGGCTGGAGAGAACCCAGCCTCGGGACCAAAGGGGAGGCAACAGCCCCCGACTGAATGTTGCTTCTCTCTGGTTTTGCAAGCAGAACTAAAGAAAACTAAAAGTCAGGCGGCCACTGAGGTGTCCTCTCTTGTATGTCTCAGAGGCGTCACAGAGTCAAAAGATAAGGACCAAAGTCCTCTTCTCCCCCAGATTTCCTCCAACTCCTCCTGGGCCCCCCAAAGCAGTAAATGCATCCCCATCTCACAGGGCCTAAGTCAAACTCCTGGTGGCCACTAATGACTCCTTCATCCCCTCCGAATGATGAAATTTGGCCTATGCTGGCTGTGTCTCATCTCTTTTCCAACTCCACGTCCACTCCATTGCACGGCCTTTGCCATAACTCAAGCCCTCTTCATCTCTCCGTTACACTAGTGTGACTGCTTCCTGTGATGGCATGATCCCTCCCGCTGCCCCAGGACTCTCCATGTTTCCTCTTATATGAACACCACAACTACTGGGTGTGTTAAGACAAGGTTTCCATGAAAGCCTTCCAGAAGATGTGTACCACCTGTGGAGAAGGCATAATTTGTGTCAGTCACTGGTGGAAAAGGTAGGTCTTCAAACAAAAACTGGGGGAGGGGGTTTTCTTGGTTGTTAATCCTCACTGGAGGCTATTTTTTCTATTGATTTTTAGAGAAAGTGGAAGGGAGGGAGGGAGAGAAAGAGAGAGAGAAACATCGATGTGAGAGAGACACATCGATTGTTTGCCTCCCCCACTCACCCCAACTGGAGGCTGGGGATGGAACCTGACACCCAGGTACATGCCCTTGACCGGGAATCGAACCCGCAACACTTCAGTATGTGGGCTGAAGCTCCATCCAGTGAGCCACACTGACCAGGGCCAAAAACTGGTTTTAATAGGGAGGCAGGAAAAATCCCAGAGTCCTCTCCTTTTTTTGGACTCTGAAGAGGCCAGGTGCTGCAGCCTTCACTACCAGGCCATAGTGTGTAGGAGGGCTCTGAGCGCCACCGCCAAATGGGGACCTGAGACAGGGCACAGTGGTACAGCCCTGAAGGTGAGCAAGCTACTCCATGTAAGTCAGATTATCCACGGGAGAATGCCACCCTGCTGGTGAAGGTGGGTGGCAGAGGACACTCAGGGACTCTTTGAGGCCGTGAACAGTTTTATGGAATTTCCTTTTCTCAATCTAATTAGGATTCCTACCCAGATTTCCCCCACCCTCAACCCTGCTTAAAGGAGATCCTGTAACCCAAGCTTGGTGCTTCTGTTGCAAAGCATACAGATAGAGCTGAAGACAGCTGCTGGTCCCACCCACACTTACCCAGTGCCCAACAAATCAACCTTTCTGCAGAAGAGCTCCTAAACCCCAGGAGAACATGTTATCTTCAGAAAGAGCAGTGGAATGGTGAATCTTTGGTTATTTAAGACCAAAATACATAAACATTTTCTACCATATGTGGGACTACCTCCAGGAGAGTTGCTATTTAGAAAGCAATGCTCAAGTGAACACTCAGAGCTCAGGTTTCTTTGAGCAAAGTTCTCCTCGGGGCTGAGCCTGTAAAGCAGGGGTGGGAAACCTTTTTTCTGCCAAGGGCCATTTGGATATTTGTAACATCATTCTTGGGCCATACAAAATTGTCAACTTTAACATTAGCTATGAAAAAAGCTCCTAGATTTATTGAATTCCAAGTCCTACCAGCAGTTGCCTTGGCAGGGCCAGACCAAATATAATTTCAAGGGCCGTATACAGCCCGAGGGCCAGATATTCCCCACCCCTGCTAAAGGGAAGCTGAGTCATGAGGGTTTGAGAATGAGAAGGAAACCTGGATGGGGCCTGCCGAGTGGTTTCATGCCTTCCCTTAAACCAGCTCTCCAGCTGTCTGGCCACTGTTGCCTGGAGCACTCGGTCAAGGATTCTGAGGTCACATCGAGCTCTGCAGGAGTGTTGTGATTAGTTATCGATCCATAGACTCTCGATTGACTTGCATTTGCCAATCCTGGCTCAAAGGCAGCCAAATCAGGCTAAGACCAAAATCACAGAGGAGGTTATGCAGAGCACTGGCTTCCCAGGAACCTAGCCCACTGACTGACAACCAGTCAACTACCAAACCATGCATGGGTCCAAGGATGCGCTGAGGCCTCCTGACCGCCTCTGGGCTCCGGTCCAGGAGGATGCCACTCAGCATACCCACCTTAGCATACAAGCGCACAGACATTTCACTCCAGGAGGGAGCCCCAGCCAACCTTGTTTGCTATTTCATCTTCATGATCAAACAACACCTTGCCTGTAGAATAAGTGATCAGTACGTTTTTGAAGTGAACATCAATTTGCCATTTCAAAAATGAATTAACACATCACTGGATTTATTTACGTGGCTGTTGACTAAAAAGACTGTTGAGTTACAACCTCTAAATAGTCATTTCCTCCTTCATGCCTGCTAACTGATATAGTGCATGCGGGGCAGCGAGCTCCTTTGGCCTCGTGGGAAATGTATGTTTACAGCAAGAGAGAAATGGCCACCTGGCTGGGTGCACTCGTGGTGTTTGCCCCCAGGAAGCAATCAGGGCAACCGATCGATCAGAGCAGCGACTTCCTCAGGGGCCCTCTGCTTTCAGCTCTTGCTGGGATCACTTTGTTTCCATCAAGGGCACAGTTGACTGCCTCGGTGACACAAGGAATCAGCCATCATTTCCCCATGGCTGTGCGGGGACCAAGGTGGTGGCATCCCCTCCGGGTGGCAGGGAGGACTGTGGACAGGCTCGTGGAGCGAGGGCAGCAGGGCAGCCGCGCAGTGAATGACCAGGAACAATTGGGCAGCATAATTAATGTGGCACAGATGTTAGGAGTGGGGGGCCCCTGGCAGCTCCCATATGGACAAAGAACGGTGATAAGGGGAAATGAGGAAACGTTTACTTAATGCAGAATGACTGCAGAGTTACAAACTGCCCAGTGAACGCTTTGCGATGTACGTGTATTTGTATGTATGTGAACACCTAGAGGATCTGAAAATTAACATTTTATGATATGATGAAAAATTAAGTGTAGCCAAGATGCCAGAGGCATTTGAAGGCTGTTCCCCTCCCCCCAGATGCTTTGGATCATCCACCAAAGCATCTGGGGCAAGTGTGGGCACCAGGCAGGCTCTGACTTCCATTTCATCTCATCAGGTCCCCTTCCCCATCTCCCAAGAGAAGCACAGTGAGGAGAAGACGGAGCCTGAGCATGGGAGGAAGTCCACTCAGTCAGTAAAAGCTTCACTCGACATTTTTAAAGCTCAGCGAGAGTGTTAAAAGACCATTTTTTAAAGAAGCGAATGGGAGAGTTAGGGGAGGTGGGTAAATGGCGATGGACGGAGACTTGGGGTGGTGAACACACAATACAGTGTACAGGTGATGTGTTGTGGAATTGCACACCTGAAACCAGTAGAATTTTGTTAACCAGTGTCACCCCAATACATTCAATAAAAAGGAAAAATAAAAAATAAAAGAAGCGAATAGGCTTCTTTTGGGAAGGTGGCCTCTCAGCCGTTGGTCCCTGTTTGACTGAAAGCTGTCTTGCGCAGTTAAGAGCCGTTACTGTAGGATTGAGGTTTCCGTTTCCTTCTCCAAACATAGGTTTGATTGGGGAGCTATGCTGCTAGCTGGAGACCCCTCCTCACAGAGCTCTGGCCGTCCTGAGGCTGTGGAGGCCTGGCTCGGACCCTGCGGCATGCAGCAGGAGGGTACACGGTTGAGAGTGCTCACCCTGTCTGCAGCCGGCCACTGGGCTCCTACCCCAGCTCTGCCACCTCCCAGCTGCCTTTGGCAAGTGACCGAACCTCCTGTCAGCTTCCTCAGCAGTAAAATGGGGATGATACCCAGAGTCCTGACCGTGGAAGTCTCTTGTGGGAATGAAATGAGTCAGCACCCATACAGAGAACACAACAGTCCCAGCACTTAGGAAGTGCTCAGTGAGGTCAGCCTTCATCACCACCGCACCACAGTTGTGCAGATTTTTGTAGAGTCTTGCATATCTTTTATGAGATATACTTCTAGCTATTTGCAGGCGTATTTTTATGATGTGGTAAATGGTATCAATTTTTAAGTTCATTACCTAATTGTCTCTAGTACATATAAATACAATTACGATGCATAAAATCATGCCATGCGTTCTTTGTGCAGGTGTACAAACAAACACAAAAATACGGCTGTGAAGTGTCAGCGCCGTCACTGGGAGAGTATTGCTCTGGAGACAGAAGAAAGGGTATGGCATGAGAAGGGGCCACAAAGAAATTTTTAAAAATCTTTTATTCTATGTAAGTTTTGAAGCATATATGATATGTTGGCATTTCTTAAATCTAAGGGAAAAGGAAAGATCCATGCCACCATTTTCAAAAAAGAATCTTTGCCTAACCCAGGGTCACCAAGATTTTCCCGTTTTCTTCTAGAAGTTTTATGGTTTTTGTTCCAATAAAAGTCACTCTATTGCAAAATGAGCCCTTTCTCCCTGGAGGATGGAACGCAGGTGTGGTGCACGGCCAGCTTTGGTGGCAGTGATGTCCCTTGGAGCCCTCCAGACAAGGGAGGTGGTCTCTCCTCCTGCCATCCTCCCCGTGCCCTTTCCTGGGGACCTTGCCTGTGATAATGGGGCTGGCCCACCTTTATTACCCCAACACTGTTGTGGGCAGAGGTTGCAAACTTTACTGTTCAACCTGCACAATGTTTAAAAAAAAAAAGTTAATTGGTGCCAATCAGGAAATTGCATTACAATCTGACCTGCCAGCTTCTCCCAAGAAACTTGTGAATACCTCCAAATGGAACCAAGCTGCAGGCCCCTTTGGACAGACCGATTTGACTGCCCAGGTCACCCCCTAGCTGCCCCGCTGACTGTCTCCCAGACCCTGAGGCCAGGTCAGCTGCGGACGCTGAGTGGGTGCTTTCCCACTGCTTCCCTCTGCCAGGCCTGATGCTACCCTGAGGCCCCATCTACAGCTTTTTTATTCCCTTTCCTGCTCAGGTCTCACCTGGCCGGCAGCAGCCTGCTCAGTGGGGATCAGAGTCCGCATTCTGCATATGAAGAAACCGCCCAAGGACATACAGCTGCTGACTGGCTAGCCAGCTTTGAGGCTTCCTTTTAGCTCTCAAACTCACTTCCCTGGGCCCCATCGCCCTGGCACCGAGCTGTCTTTAAGCATCGGTGATGCAAATTGCTAAGGGCGCAGGTGTGCCTGCCGCGCACACTTGTCAGGCGTTCTGGGAACATGAAGGGAGCTGGGGTCTGTGTGGCATCTTCAGGGAATAGCAGGAGCTCAGTCTTCTAAGATCAGGGCTTTGCTTGATTAAATGTTTGATGAATGAATTAATAAATGGATGAGCTATCATCTGAGTAGCCCACATGTGTTTAACCATTAATCAAAATAGATTTTAACTGCAGAAATATTTTAGCTGAGGCATAAAGAGGCGGAAGGGCTGGCCAACACCACACCAGAACCTGCACCAGGTCCTCGCCACCGAGGTCCTCTCATCCATGGTTGAATATTTAAGAGAGAACCTCCCATGAAAAGCGTAGACAATAATATCTGCACAACCCCCTGGGGTAAACTGAGGAGGATTTAAGGGTGTCCATATGGAACAAATTTCATTACATTTCCCCCGCAATATTTAATTATGACGATAAAAATAAAATGCAAGTATTAGCAAAGACATTGAATTTATATGAAACTTCCAATATGATCTTTTCAAAACACTTTAATGAAAACTCTGAGCTTTCTTTCGTGACCTTAACTTTTTATATGAGGATTTATGCTTGAAATTGTTACACAGAATTTCTAATCAAGATGGTTTTAATTAACAAAGTCTTTAAATTCTTCATAGTTTGCTTTGATGAGAAACTTTGCCAAGTAGTGATAAGTTTCATTACAACATTAATTTGAAAATTACAACAATGCAAATGATATTTAAAGATTCTAATTGTAATCCCTCTTCTTTCATTGAAAAATTCATTGTTGAAGTTTCTGGTAGTATCATGGATAGATTTTTAATCCAATCAAACATTTTCAGATCTACTGTTAAATAATGCAAAACATGAATTTGGAGGACTTCTTTTCTTGTTGGAGCAGTTACCCTGCAGCTGGTTTGGGGTGAGAGGCAGCAGGGCACACCAGCAGACGGCTGTGATTGTCTGACCATGGCTGGATAATGCTTTTTGCCTTGATTGTGGTATTTATCTTTAGGCCAAGGGCCCAAAATACACGAGTTGAGATTCCAGAAAGATTCAGACTGTTGGATTATTTTGTGAAGACAGAGATTTGAACTTCTGTCTAGAGTTACACTCACAGGAACTCCACCTGGCCCCCCTACATCAACCACCCTCTCCACCTGTCCCTTGCCCCACAGTCTCCAGGCGACTGCACTTGGGCTGCAAAATTCTCCTGGGGTACACAGAGCACCAGCTCCTCCAGGATGCCACGGGCCCCTACCCATTGTCCACAGTGGGCAGCGGCACCCTCTGCTCTGTCAAGGGAGATGTACAAGTGGTCCAGCTTCTCCTTGGTTGCATGCAGCAAGCCCAAGCTGCCTTATGTCATGCATTGGGCTTGTAATGTATAGAGACAATGGGTTGCTTAGCCAAACCTGGCTTTCCTCCAAGGAGCCCCAGGCCAGAAGCTCTGGCTATCCTGGGCTTGACCTGGCTGCCCCAAAAGTGGAGGGCTGCTAAGACCCCATGGTCCCCCAGTAAGCCAGGTGGAATGCTCTGACTTGTCTAATGTACAACACTAGTTCTCCAAGACATCCAAAGGTGCACCAGGAATAAGTGTGTAAATTGGTTTCTGGTTGCATCCACTTAAAGACTAAGTTCTTAGAGTCACAGGTGACACTAAGCACAAGCACCGCCCCCTCTACACAGGTGAAAGTTCACAGAGAACCAGACTGACCAGATCCGAGGTAAAGCACAAGGAAGCTCAAAGACTGAATTCTTAACCCGGAGTCCACAGGCTCCTTACCACGGGGCCCAAGGACAGAATTTAGGACTCCCTGAATTTGGATGGGAAACACTGACATTCTTATTCTCAGTAGCTTTCCCTGAAAGTGAGCTTTTATTCCATTAGGATTCTAGGCCATAAGCCACCGCAGTGCTGGCAGTGCCTGGGGCTCTTTTCCCATGGAAATCAGATAGTTTCGTATTTCATTACAGTGTTGCAGACATCTCAAAATATTCTTTTCACGCATCTCTGCTTCAAAAGCATAGTAGGTGAGAGACCTGCTGCTCAGTCTTGTTATTTAATGAGTTAATAGAGGCATACATTATATCACAAATTTGTTTTTCTTAGGCTTTGATAACTGAATGCCAATATAATTGGTTTTCTTTTTAACATTGTTTTATTTATGCTCTTAATCATTATTCTCAGGGAGCCACAGGCTCCAATGTTGTAAAAGAAGTCCCTGGCACACAGAAGGTTAAGAACTCTAAGGCCACCAGCTCCCAGTGACTCGGGAAGCAATCCAGGAGGCCATCAGGGAGAGGGATGGAGGGATCTGGCCAGTGGGAGGAAGAGAAAGGCAGCTCTCCCACTTCCCACCTGGCCCTGGGGCTATGGTATATAGCGTTTCCCATTCTGCTTTGACATATTTCTAAGGAACACTTATTAACACATTGAAAAATATAAAATTTCAGATCTCTGAAAGACAGTTTGAGAAATATGGATTTAAGGAATGACTTAGCCTGGGAAGATACTGGAATTGCTTGGTGGTGTTAAAAAATGTGTGTTAAGCCTTTTTGGAGCAAAATAAGGAGTTAAGATGATGCCTTCTTAGTCTACAAAAGTCAGCTCATGCTGAAGGTGGCAGGTTGAAACTATCCGCAATCTAGAACCTTTCCCATCCTTGGCTCACAGTCCAACACATATTCATATGAACAGGCTGCTGCCAGGGTTCCATGCTGGACTGAGGGACTCTCAGCCAGAAGGGGGATCCCTGGGGAAGCCACAGGTCCCCTGCCCCAGCCACCGCTTACTACCCGGTTACATGGGGACCTGCACATTTGGAGTCCATGCTTCTGCTGGGAGCAAAGGCTACATTTAATCAAGGCTGAAAGATTAATTGATAGAAGGCACTTCTTGCCTTGTTTGTGGCATTTAACTTTACGCTGAGGATCTGAGATACATCTCCTAGATTGCAGAAAGATCCAGGGACTGGTGAGTTGTTTTACTTTATGCTATTTATCAGAGGCAAGACAAATCCAAGAGATGGCCCACCCAGAGGCCCTCACTGCTCCCCTGGGCCAGTGCCATGGGCATCAGGACAGCACTGGGAACTGGCAATGAGCTCACCCACACTGGGTGCCTCCTAAGGAGCGGCTGTTCTGTGAAAGCACTCAGCAAACTAGTGTCTTAGCCGATCTGTTCTCCAAGCTGAAGACATGAGCGGGCTTGTGTAAGGCACCTGGCTTCTTTCTGTATTTGCCCAGCCATGCTTGTAGAGATATTGGGGGACTTGCCAAGCAGTCTTAGGGCACAGTCCCATAGTCCCACATTTCCCATCAGGGGTCTATAACCCTCTCTAAAACATTCTGTAAACAGCCCGCCTCTAACCATGGAGGTGAGTGCCGAACACTCCTGCAGCCCCTATATACCATATGCTTAGTCAAGGAGCCCTGCCTGGCTGATTATTATGGACTTTGCTGCCAGAATCCTCAGTAATCCTGGAAACTGCTCCCCTCACAGACAGCCCAAGGCCATGCTTTACCAGAGGGAAAGCAGGAGGGCTGCCATGTGCCGGCCCCGGCAAAGCCCCTCCCCACTTTATCTCGGGGTACAGAACCGCCCCACCCACAGCACTTACTCAGACAGAGCCTGATTGCCACTAATGATGGCTGCCACTGTCACTCCTGAGTGTGAACTGAGAGTGGGAAATATGAAATTTTAGACAAGCATGTGCTGCATGTGCTGTGATGTTTTCTGAATTTAAGCTTGGATTTTTAGGTATTGCTACCCATCAGTCCTTTTTTGGGTAATAGCTTTATTAAGATATAATTCACAGGCCATATAATTCACCCATTTGGAATGTACAATTGAATAGTTTTTTGTGTTAGTTAGGCAACCATCACAATTGATTTTTGAACATTTGCATATGCACAAAAGGAAACCCTGTGCCTTCAGTTATCATCCCTTACCCTTTAGTGACTATTTACTTTAAAACTCAGCCTCAGGCTCCTCTAATCTTGTCCCTCTCCCCAGGAAATAGAACAGTATTCTGGGAGAGTTCCAGTCCCTAAAGTTGAGGTTCTTAATCTCGTTTTGGATCCCAGATATCCCTGAGAGTCTGATGAAAACTGTGGCCTCTCTCCCTTGGAGAAATGCACATATGCAGATTTACGCGCTGCATGCAATGTAAGGGAGCCCCTGGACCTAACGCCGCTTGAGCATCGCCTTGATTAGGTTCTTTCTTTTCGTACGTATAAACTTACTTCCAATAGGGCTGTCAAATCATTTGAACGTAGCCATAATGGGCAACATAGAATTTTCCAAATTCTAGGTTCCCACGGGGAAAAAGAAGACTGAACTGTGTTATTTGAATTATCAAAATTGCTCTGTGGAGAAATAGCCTTTACAGAAGATTGCTTTAGAGGCCTGCAGGTCATGATCTTCCTAGATGCCCCCCTCTGACCATGCCCGGCCACAAGAGCTTTTCACCGTCATGCTCGGGACCCTCTCAGGACTGGTTCCTCCAAATTGCCCTTCAGCCTGTGCATCAGCCTGCACTGAAGCACACTATAAGGAAGCTGTACATACAAATTCCCTGATTATTAGCAGTTACAAAAACATAGGACCTCTCCTAAAGCTCACACACCTAGCTAAATGAAACACACTCAGGACAGAGATGTGCTTCTCCTGAACCCACGGTCTGTTTTCGTCTAGTGGGCTCCATAAAGCTTCTAAGTCATAATGTTTTCTTCACTTTTGCCCTTAAGCTCGCAGGTCATTCTTCTGCCTGCCTCTAGCAACTGGACTGGACTAGACGCTCATTTGCGAATCAACATTTACAGCCCTCGTTTCCCCTTTGGCCCAAAGCCACCGCTGGTTCCTTTTTGATGCATTTTTCTATTGCTCTCAAACTACTTCTAGAACAAGCCGACACATTTCTTTCACTAGCCTTGCCACTCCGCACTTGAATGCAGTTCATGACAACTGTTCACTTGATGTATGTTCTCAATGACAGAGCTTATTTTACAGTTATTTTTCTCACCTGCAACTTTGAGGTGCTAGACTCAGGGTGTTTCACAAACAGATAACCATCACCCGTAGTTTACCAGGTGTTAAGTGTGTGTGAGGAAAGGTAGGATTTTTTGGAGTTAAATAGACATAACAGAAACACAGAGCCTTGTAGTTTTCTATTAAACAAGATACTTCCAGAGCACTTACTAGGCCAGGCACTGATCTAAGAGTTTTCCACGTGTTAATTTGATTTTCACAAATACCCTGTGAGCTAGGTATGATTTTTTTTTTATTTCCTCCACTTTATAGATGAGAAAACTGAGGCATAGAGAGGTTAATTAACTTACCCAAAGTCACACAGCAAATAAATGGCAGAGCTAGGATTAGGAACTGGGTCTTCTGCCTGCAGTCCACCTCTAGACCCTGAAGCTCTGCTACAAAGAGCCTGGGCATGCCACTTAAGTCCTCCCTGTCACCTGGGGACAATGGCATCCAGTGCAACCTACACTTGAGATTAAATGAGGCCCATGGAAAGGTAGTGTCCAGCCCACATCGGGAACTCTACCTTGTCCTCTTCGGCTAAATCAGCACAGAAATTCAGTAGGCGTCCAGGCCAAGAGGCCTAACTCGCCCAACAAAGCATCACCGGTAAGCACCAAGAGTAGACCACAGCTCCCTCATCTTTTCATCTCATTTGGGTGCCTGACCACTGAGAGGTTTTCTGAAACGTGTACTAAGAAACTAACTCAAATTTAGTTTTGACACATTTTCTTGTACCCTCACCCGAGGATATTTTTCCCATTGCTTTTCATGGGGGGAGGGGGGAGAAGATGAGGGAGGGAGGGAGGGAGGGAGGGAGGGAGGGAGGGAGGGAGGGAGGGAGGGAGGGAGGGAGGGAGGGAGGGAAGGAGAGAGAAACATAGATGTGAGAGAGACACATGGACTGGTTGCCTCGTGCACATGCCCCGACTGGGACTGGGGATCGAGCCTACAACCAAGGTACAGGCCTTTGGTTGGAATCACACCTGGGACCCTTCAGTCCTCAGGTCGATGCTCTAACCACTGAACAAACTGGCTAGGGCAGTTTCGACACATTTTAATATGTGGCATGATCTTTGTGAAAAGTGAAACTGAGAGATTAAATTACAACCAAATGTTCCTACAAACTTAGACAACCAGTTAACCACTTCGGCTTTAAACAGCACAGCATAAATTTAAGGAAGCACATCGTACTTCGTGATTCCTTGGCTATTTCCAGTGACAGACTCTGTCGCTGTGCCTCCTAGTCAATGTGTCCTAGGGCCATTTCAGAAGCAGGGATTGGACCCTACAAAGTTTCAGCAGAAGCTTGGGACAGTCTGAAACTCAAAAGCCCCCTCATGGCAACCCAGAGGGTGTACAGAGTTTTTAGAGTGTGCCAAGCCCAGTGAGGCTGTATTTTCAGTAAACCCTCCCAATGCCATGGGGCATCACCCCCACTTACAGGAAGTACAAGGAAGCCTCGGAGGGACTGATTTTCACCCGCCCAGTAGCTGCTCAGTACCTATCGTGTCTTGGGCAGCATGCTGACTGAGGCCCTGGGCAGGACCTGGCCCCTGCTTTTAAGGAGTTTTCAGTTCAGTGGGAGAGGGAAATTCAAAGAGAAAGCACAGCATGGCTAGTCTTTGAGAGGGGCACACACACGAGAAATGAGGAGAAACTCTCCCTGGGTCTGGTCGGGGTTGTGGGAAAGGTTTCCCAAGTAGGATAATAGAGACACGTGAAACTGCGTGGGAAGGGGAAGCTGACCCAAAGGACAGCAAGTACAAAGGCACGAGGAGAAATGCAGTGCATCTGAAAAAGGACATTTACCCACTGGTTCAAACTACGTGAGCACCTCCCGAGTGCAGGGGGATGGGCACTCCACTGTGAAGGAGACAGGCAAAGGCCTTGTCCTCAAGGAGCTTAATCCTAAGGTAGAAATAAGTGATAAAAACATAAATCAAATCAAATATGATTACAGAGTGGTGAGCATATGAAGGAAATAACTCGGGGAATGAGCTGGAGAAACAGGGAGGAGCAGATCTTAGGTGTAGCCGTCAAAGACAGGAGGTTTGAGTGCAGAGCTGAGAGGAGAAAATGCCAATCACGGGCGAGCTGAGAGGGACTCCAGGTAAACAGCAAGCACAGGGCCCTCACAGGTTAAAGCTGGAAACAGTAAGAGACCAGTGTGGCTGGAGCACAGTGAAAGAAAGAAGATGCAGTGGGTGACGGGGGTGGGGGTTTGTGGGCTGTGGATTTATCCTGAGTGCAGTAAGAAGCCTTTAAAGGGTCTCAAGAGAAGTAACTGTGAGACTGTTCATTTCCATTTCTAAAGGGTAACTCTGAAGGCACTGAGGAGAATGAATTATTGGGGTTCAGGGGAGGAGTAGTACCAGTCAGGAGGCTACTGCCAGAATCTAAGTGAGAGACTGTGCTTGGATCAGGGTGGTGGCAGTGGAGAAGAGACAGTAGTTGGATCTGAGATAGATTTTGGAGGCAGAAATGACTGGACTTCCCAGTGGCTTGGATATGGAGGTGTGGGTGAGGAAGGGATCAAGGATAACTCCTAGCAACTGACAAACGGGATACTATCTTCACATGGAATATTGTGAGTCCAGAGTTCGCTCTTGGAAATGTTCAACGTGAGATGATCATCAGACATTCATGTGAAGATAGTCCATAAGCAGGTACCTAAGACAGCAGCTCTGGGGAGAGGTCAACATTAGTTTTGAATGTAGGGGTCACTGGCATGAAGATGGTAGTTGAAGCTTAAACATCGAATGGAGTAAGTGGAGTGAGAAAACCCATGTCAAAGCCTGGGGGTTGAGGGGGGAACGTTAGAAGAGGAAAAGCCAGAAAACTACAAAGAGATGGAGTGGCCAGTGAGGTAGGAGGGAAATCAGGAGTGTGAGGTCATAGAAACCAGGAGACAAAGAGGGAGAGGCCAACTGTATAAAATAAAGCTCAAGGAAAAGTTGGGTCACTGGTGATCTCAAGAGCAAGAAAGCAGTTTCATGGTGGGGATGGAATTGGGGTTGGAGAGAGTTAGGAAGAGAGTGGGAGGTAAGGAAGTATAAATAGTCACTCCACAACTATCTGGAGCACTAGACAGAGAGGCATACAGAGGTTTTGTTGTGTTTTAAAAAAAGGAGAACTCACAGGATGCTTATATGCTGATAGGAAAGGTCCAATGGAGAGAGGGGACACAGGAGCCCTTTGAACTGGCAAGTACACTACAGGTCACCTTGTCTCTAATTGCACATTCTAGCTCTCTGCTGACCTATTTCCTGTGGTCCTCACATGCTGCCATCCTTCAGGGCTCTAAGCATAGCATTCTGCTCCTCTCTCTTCACTCCCTCCTTGGTAGATCTTATTGGATCTTATCAACTCTCCAAGGTTTCAAATGTCTCCTGCACATGAGATCTTTGTCTCCCACTTGATCCTCTTAGAAATGGAACATTTCCATTGGATCATCCATGGGCACCACTCACTAGAACCAGCCCATCCCTCCCTCCACCTCTCTCTCATACCTGTGCTCTGAGCCAAGAGGCCTTCCTTCAAAGTTCTTTAACCCCTTTCTATACCTCCAGCCTGGCTCTGCCACATTACCAGCCCAATTGGCTAGTAAGCAACAAAACCAACACATCAATCAGAGCAGTGTGACTCTGAATCCAGACTCCTACATACCTCCCTTAAAGAGGGTCCTGTGGTTACTTCATTTTCAACATGTACCATAAAGTCTTTATGTTAGCCTACAGCTAGTCACATTGAAGTCAGCAAGAGAAAGTATCATCTTATGATAATAAATACCGATGAGAAAGAAGTCTAGCAAAGTGGTTTATTCTTACAAGTTATTGCTGGGAAAGGTCCTTCAAACAGACCAGTGCAGTAGAAATGCCTTGGAGAAGGATCAGCTTTTCAGATTTCTTCACAACAGCTCTATGATTTTTGTATCTCCGTGTCTTTAAAGGGCCACTACTTCAGATGACAGTAACTCTTTGGTGTTTATTTCCAAATTTGTGATTTTTCTGAAGAGGCTACTTTGGGGCTGTGAATTGTTTCACTGTCTTTTCACTCTCTCTTTTCAGTTCCTCAATATGGGCATCCAGGCGTTCTAGAATATGATGAGACCTCAGTTCCTCCTCTTCCAAAAATCGTGTAGCTATTGAACCAAGGGGAGATACAGGCGAGGGACTCTAGAACAGAAACAGATTGGCATATGTAAGTTGAATATTCTGTTTCTAACACATGTTATGCATGATATTTTCTATCTAGTACTATTGAAAGGTGATTTTTAAAAATACCTTTTCCTCTGAAGGGATTGTTTTTGTTTTTATCCTAATGACAAGAATAGTTCATTTAAAAAGTTCTGCAAAAATTAACACAGATCTCCTTCTTTCTGACCCAAGTTGTGTAAGTGTAAAGCGTCATATAAGACATTAATTACTGGTCTGAAAAATGTCTCATTTTAGACTTGTATATCCTTCTATACCCCAGAAGAAAATAACACTTAATGCCTGTTATTCAAACATGGTTTTAAACTCTAAATATGTTACTTTTACTTTAAAACACAGAATATCTACCTATAACATATTAGACACCAGTTAAAATCAATTACTCTTTCCTTCTCCAAAATTTCCATCTGAAGTCCCCTATTTGACACCCTTGGGCTCAGTGGTAGTTCAGAGCTCAGACTTTAGAAAAGTGACACAAGACACATATCACATGTAGTCGAGCCTCATCCGCAGCAGTTGTTTTCTATCAAGTCACCTCAAACACTGAATTAGTGAATACAGAATCACTGCCCCTAGGGAAATACACATACATATCTCATACAGATTATCATGCTAAAAACAACTCATCCTAGTAGATTAAGAGAAAATGAGGGCAGGCTGGTGTTGCTAAGTGGTTGAGCGTTGTCATATGAACCAGGAGGTCATGGTTCGATTCCCAGTCAGGGCACATGCTGATGTTGGGGCTTGATCCCCAGTAGGGGTCATGCAGGAGGCAGCCAATTAATGACTCTCTCATCATTGATGTTTCTATCTCTCTCCCTCTCCCTAACCCTTTCTCTCTCTGAAATCAATAAAAACACATTTTTTTTAAAAAAAGAGGGACCAAGGTTCAGAAGTGGTTAGTGACTTGCCTAAGGCTGGCCCACTAAGGATGCCAGAGCTGGGATTGAAACCCTGTTCAAGGTGCCCAGAGTCTGAGCTTCTTGCTAAACTGCGCTGCCCATCCCACTCCAGCCTCTGGTCCTCCAGGTACGAGAGCTGAAACAGGAGGGCAGGGCCATGTGGCCACCTCAGCTGGGACTGTGCAAGACTGGTCGCTCAGATTTTTCACAGCTCTGCCCCTGTCCACAAATGATGTGGCAGAGCTGCAAGTACTGACTGGGGGTTACAAATACTTTTAGCAAGGAGGCAAATTCACAAACACCGAATCCTTGATTAATGAGGTTACATTCTGTAATCAAACACACTAATATTTCTGAAGTCAAATGCTGAGTGGGATAAAGTCTACACATATTATCACATTAGTTCAGGGCAGGGCAGGTTTCAGTGCCAAATAAGTGCTGCTGCCAAACTTGGGAAGAAAGTTAGATTTCGGGACTTTTTTGGACTTCAGAATTATGCATAAGTGGGGACTTATTTTAAAACTGATGATGGAAATGAGTGGCCCAAGACAAGTGCTTCAGTACAGAAAGCAAAAATGATGGTGGAGTTTGCACAAGAACAAGGGGCCAGCACAGTGTCAAAGAGCAGCCTCTGCCGTCAGGGCCAACATTGCACGACTTCGAGTCCGTGTTGTGGACACGTGGAATGCAATCCTTCCTCCACCTCCGCCCACCCCTTTCCCTTTTCCAACAGTTCCTTTTTTCCTTCTTCACTGTCTATGTCTCAGGACTATCCTGCCAGCCAGAGATATTCCTTGAACCAACCTTTCCAATACAAAATGGACCCTCTCTAAAAAACAAAGGAAGGGTGTTTCCAATTAGGGATAAAAACAAAGGAATATCTTATGCTATATTTCAGAACTAAGATGTATTCAGAAAAGTAATCATGGCTGAATGTGTCTTCATAAGCAAAACCATAAGACAGAAACACATGAGAATAATAATAAAGGGTACTTAAGATAGGAACCAGTGAGAAACAAAATAGAACAAAAACATATCACACCCCTCACCCTTAAAAGTTAAAATCAAACTAAATAAACTTAATAAACTAGGAAGATCAGAAAGTTTCCATACCGAAGACATTAACTCTTCTTGGTCATTTATACTCTCAGAGATAGTATCAGAAAAAATGGCTTCATTTGGATCTAGCACTGAAGGCAAAGAGTGGGCTTTATACAGAAAGTTGGGAGGCAGAGAGATGCAGGAGCTGGAAGGGCTGAAATGAGAACTCAGGGGGCTGAGGACCGTGGCTACGGGCCCCACCCTCTCCGGCGCCTGTCCTCGTGGAGGACAGAGACCTGCTTGGCGGCGCTCCGTCTTTACTCCATCGCGTCTGTGCTGGCCAAGGGATGGCCTGGAGAGTGGGTGAGGGAACAAAAACAAGAATTGTAGTAATTTTTCCCCTTCAAAACAGAAATGTTGTAGGAAGATCACTTAATAAATGAAAAGGCTAACTAGCTAAAGCTGTAATTTATAAAATAAGCAGTCCACTCAGACCAGGTGTTCTCGTTCACTCAGGCTCCAGATGTGCCATCCCCGCTGCCAGGCCACCCTCACGCACTTACAGTACGGCAAGGAAGGCAGACAAGCTGCCAGAGAACTAGCGTGGTTAGTGCCTGGATAAGGGGAAGTGCTGCGCTCACAAGGGCATCTAGCCCTGGCCGGGCAGCTCAGCTGGTTGAAGCATCACCCTGTACAACAAAAGGTTGTGGGTTTGATTCCCAGTCAGGGCACATACCTAAGCTGCAGGTTCGATCCCCAGTCAGGGTATATGTAAAAGGCTACCAATTGATGTTTCTCTCCCCACCCCCTTTATCTCCCTTCCTCTCTCTAAAAAAAAAATCAATAAACATATCCTTGGGTGAAGACTGAAAAAAAAAAAGAAGGGCACCTACCCTTATCTCAGGGTTGAGAAAGGTTAGAGCAGTGAGAGTGTCAGCAAAGGCTTTTGGGAGGAAAACATGTAAATCACATAGAAAGACCTGAAGCCAGGTGGTTTTTCACTTAATGCTGATTTATGGTAACAGCCTATAATTAACTAACCAAAAATACAAAGCAAGCTTTTTCTAAAAAGCCAACTTCTTACGGGGCAAGTGGGGTTGGGGTGGTGGCAGGCAGCAGGAAAAGGCTCAGGGGAATAAGGACATTGTTTATACGGACATCCAGAGTGTCTAAAACCAAAGCTTGAATGAAAGTGCTCTACAACCCCCTCCGTGTTTTAACCTGACAGGAGCCTTACTTGTGCACATTGTACTTCAGAATTAAACATACAGCCCTTTGATGAAGATTTAATATCTAAACATCAGAAATAATTCTCAAAGAAATGAGAATTATATTACAAAGATACATATTTTAAATAAACTGTGAAGAAATGTTACTTGAACTCTGTATTCTTGAACTCAGGTGCTCTGCTGTATGTCGGTTTTAAGAGCATGTCATGGTTTTTTTTGCACATCTGAGTAGAAATCTCCAGCTTAGATTGGGTGTCCATCAAATCTTTCTGTAGTTGTTGATTTTCAGACACTAATTTATTTAATGCCTCAATATAATTCTCCTGGAGGTCTGCTAGTGAAATCTCTTTTGCCTAATAAAAAAGAATACTAGAGTCACTTAATCTGTATAAAATACTTGCTATCTGTGATATCGCGGCTCGTGGAAAAGTACTTTCTTTTTAGTTGTAACTAGTTCATCTATAGCTTTACTTTGGAAAAAGTGAAGATTTGCTTTTGGCTAAGACTAAGAGAGAAAAGGGGTTCTGTCTCTTGCAGTAAGCGGGGTGAAAAGTTAGAGCACAATGGGCTTTAACATGCACCTGGCAGGAGGAAGGCTCAGAACTAGCAGGGAAGAGAGCTCCAAGTGAGAATCAGAAACAGAAAAAGCAAGAGAGCAGCCATGGGTTCTTCAAGAAACAGAAGGTTCAATAGCCTGGAATACCTGTGGAAGAAAATCGAGAGACCAAAAAGAAAGAAATTGAACACAAGTTTCCAAAAAGGAATTCTGGCTAGCAGGGGCAACTTTTAAATACTCTGGCCTTAGACAGTTTTCCATAACGTTGGCACCTATTTGTGTGTGTGAAATACATTTGGACATGATAAAGCAGCACTCAACTATAAAGTGGGACTGACTGCTCTGATATGGTCTGAATTTTGTGATCATAAACTTTACTGCTCTTCAATTCTAGGTGTTGCCTGGTAATATAGTACCTGGGGGGGTGGAAAGTGGTCTGTACCATTTTTTTCTAATGACAAAATACTTTCATTAGCGGTCTAAAAATTATGGTAATCTTTGGAGTTTAATACAATGTTTACCTTGGTCTTTTCTGTAAATAATTTTCTGAAAATAAACCGATCAAGAGTGGTTTGACATACAGAATTTACCTAACAAAAACATAAACTTTAAAATACAACCTTTTAACTATCTGCGTACACTAGTGACAGTAAGTTACAAAATCTTTCAATAAGTCACCAATGCCAATTAAAATCCACCCCACCCCAAAAGAATTTGCAGAACATAGGATTTAAACTGCAAACTAATGTCAATTTTTAAATGTGGTAAATAATTTATTTTACCAGAGCTATTGTTTTCATTAAGATAACATTTATTAAAATAGTTATTTAACCCTGGCCAGTGTGGCTCAGTTGTTTCCATTCCCAATCAAGGCACATGCCCAGGTTTTGGGTTTGATCCCAAGAAGGGTTTATATGGTAGGCAACCAATGGATGTTTCTTTCTCACATCGATGTTTCTCTCTCACCCTTCCCCTCTCTCTAAAATCAATAAAAACATATCCTAGGGTAAGGATTTGGAAAAAATAGTTATTTAACCCAAACATTCATTTGTAAAAGCAATTCTACCTTCGTAGGTGGTAAAATACAAAAAGAAACTTTGTAATAACTATTCTTAATATGTACAACATATTCGCACTGAGTGTAGCTTCAAAACCAGAGAGAGTTTAAACTGCTGACAGGATTTTCACCAGCCAGAGTTTAATGTCTGGTGTCATTAAATATACTTTTTTTAAAAAGATAATGCTTGCCTTTGCCAGGCATCTTTTAAGTTTTCTCAAGTGTTATTTTATTAACAATTGCAGATAAATGAGTGTAAAAAGGTAATATAAAAACTCAGCAAGCACACACCTGGCTGTATAAAGAAAGGACAGCACTACCACTGTTTGATGAGGTTTCAGGAGAAACAGAGCTGAATAGAATCTCTGGTCATGGTCAGGCTTAAGTGCCCCTGAGAGTTCCCAACTCATATGTGAACAGGTCCTCACTGCATAAGAGAAGATTCTATCAATCAGTTATTGCCAAATCCAGGGTCTTCTGAAGATTCTGTTATAAACCGGTTATTCTTGGCTTTCTCCACTGCTAGCTTGGTACTGGCTTTATCTGGACATATAAAGTCATTTCCACCCCTCCCTCCATCTCCCCCCCTCACAAGATGTTTAGCTGTTGTCTCCTTTCCTATTTTTATCATCCTTGTAAGTTTGTGCTTTAAAAAAATTCCTTTCATTATAGTTTTAGAGGTCCAGGGGGAGGGAGCAAGATTAGAGGCATATTTTCATCTGCCACCTTAAGTGACGGCGTAATATTTCATAGAATAGAGAGCCACAAATTAGCCATCCCTCTATAGATTAACATTTAGTTTATTTCACATTTTTGGATATTGCAAACAATACTGAAATGCCCATTTCTGCATATTTGCTCCTCTAGGATGGGTTCTTTGGGAATGCAGACTGATACGACCTTTCTGGAGAATTATTCAGCAATGACTATCAAATTCAGAAATGCACGAGACTCAGTTTATAGGTTATATATATTTCAAGTTTGATGAATGTTACTAAATTCCCGCTAGAAAGGCTCTATCAATTCACTTTCTCATTTACAGAGCATGAGAGGGCCTATTTCCCTATATTTTTGCCAGCACTGGCTATATTAGTTTTTAAATATCAGTGTCAATCCAATGAGCAATAAAATATTTATTTTGTTTTGATTATTAGGGAGGTTGAGCAGCTCTTCTTGTTTACTGGATTCTTGTATTACATCTATGAATTATCTATTTATGTCCTTTGACCATTTTTCTACTGAATGGTCTTTTATCATCTTTGTAAGAAATCCTTACATATTAATATTTTATGTTAACCTTCGGTCTGTTTATAGATTGTCTCCCCCAGTCCATTAGTCTTTTTTTACAGGATCTTTTGCTGCCCAGAAATTTTACATGTTTAAGTTGTAAAATTCCTTACATTGTACATTCTTCATGGTTTCATGATGTTAGTGCTGACTGTCACAAGTATACACGTGTTTCTGTGTCCGACCATTGCTGACTATTCACGAGATAACTCGTGGCTGCACTTACATTAATTTAAGTAATTTTAAACACCTTGCTGACCGGTCATGACAGAAAAGTTGCCAGGCACACGGGCAAGTTCTGGCTCGAAACAGCCGGTCAGCAAGGTGAGAATCTTACCTTCCCCAAAGATTATAAAAATAGTTCCCCATATTTTCTTTTAGCTGAAATAAAGTGGTCATCTAGTGTTTTGCACTTCCTCCAACCCAGCTTCCATAATCCCTAACTGTGAAATTAGAACTACATGGGAGCAAATAGGGGCACTGAGTAAACTATGCATCTTTGGAGGCCCATGTTCTCTTGGAAGTACAGAAAAGAAGAATTCTACAGTCCTTGAGCATTTGCCCTATATCAAAAAAAGATGGGTTAGAATAGATGGGTCATTCTGCAAGTTATAAGAACTTATAGCAAAACAGCATCACCACTTTATAACTCACTGTTAGCTAATCAAGTTCTCTGATTTCACAGGAGCTGGTACACACTTCTTATCCTCCCTACTAGACTATTCTCATCTCTTAAAGGGAAGAACCCTCTCATTCATCCTTGTGCCATCACCTACTAAAATGCTCCAAACATAAAGACTTCAGAATATTTGAGGGAGTTAATTCAACCTTATAGAAATATAATTAAAACTAAATTATTTAAAAGGTGATATACTTTATAATGAAAAGATATTGTGAACATCATAACTGTAACAATAACAGCACCTAACACTTTTTGTGTGCTTACTAAATGACAAGCATTATGCTAATTCCTTTATATACATACATGTATTTTATCACATACATAATATAAAAGATATCTTCCAGTTGCTAGAGTGGAGAGTCATGTTTTGCTCGCTTCCATCACTATATTTGAGAAAGTTTCTGCAGAAGGATCATTCCATATTTGACCTTAAGTCTCTCTTTACGGTATCAATATTCACAAAGTGATCTTTTTAAGGCTTAGGTAGCAGAAAAACTTAAGTTTCTATTTATGTACCTCATGTAAACCCACTTCCAGTTTCATCACGATTTCAGAAAGATGACGATTTTCTAACTTGAGTGACTCCAACTGATCCAAAATCTCCTGAGAAGGGAAAAGCAGGAAAAACAAATACACAGAAATAACAAATAAATCAAATATATCCTACACAATGTTTTCACATGTAATTTTCATTAGGCAAAGTTACATTCTTCATTGATAGACATAAATATTTTCTAAAAAGATTTTTTTTAAAAAGTGTTTCAAAGTGAATTAACATACATGTAATTAAAATGTTATTCTAAGAAGATGAATCAGTTCATTGGCAAATCCCTAACCACTCTCCTGTGTTAGCCTCCTGATTGGGCTTCTACCTTCAACATCATCACATGGACTGCACAAAATAATACCTTATTTTCACAAAACAACACCTTATTTTCAGTCCTCATTCTACTCAGCTTTTCTTGACCAAAAAGTCCTGCCTTCCTGCTTCCTTAGTGAAAACTGTTTCCTTCCTTAGTGCTACCATTTTTATTTTTTTTTAGCTCCATGCCAACTCCTTTTTTACCCTAAATGAGTAATGTCCTCAGTTTGGTCCAAGTCTCTGCCCTTCATACTCTACGCTTTCTCATTATAATCTCCAAATCTCTCAGGATGTTTCAAATGCCAACTTCATGCAAAGACTTCCACAGCTAAATGTCTCATCCTGATTTTAATCTTGAACTCCAGGCCCTCTGTGGAACTGACTATTAGATATTTCCATATGAAAGTTCAGCCTTCACCAGAAGCCAAACCAATGTCCCCTCTCTCGGTTCCCCTGTTTTGTACCTTTCATGCAAATTCATTACCCTCCACAAAACTGCTCCCTATCTTTTTCTCTTTTTCACTAAAGAGCATCACTTTCCACTCAGCTGCCCAGGCTGGAATCGAGTGATATCTTTCTTTAACTCTGTCTAACTCACCTGCCTTGTCCAATCAAATACAAAGCCCCATTGATTTTACCAGCCAAGTATCTCCAGAATTCATCCATTTCCCTCAGCACCTGGGTGGTCTCTTTGCTCCTTGCTCCTTCCATATGATAACCACAGAGATCTTTCATCCTGCTTAAAGCCATTCTCCACTGACAACACTCAAGGTAACACTCAAACTCTTAAGCATGACTGATAGGACCCTTCAGGAGCTAGCCCCTGCTTTCCAGTCTCCTCCACTATCACCTGCCCCACTTTTACTCTAGCTTGTCACACTCTCACCACACACCACAGCAACAGTCTCTTTCCTTGTATGTGTCTACTCGCACCTCCCCACCAATCCTCACTAGAATGCTTGTTATCAGCATACTCTCTGCTCAAAGCAGGTGTCTAACAAAAACTTACTGAATTAAATGCTATTATTATTTTATTATTTATCTTTAATAAATTCAATCTTCAAAAATAAACTTCAAGTAAAAAGAGGTTTTATTCTAGTGTTACCTTGTGCTCTACGGCTTTTTCTTCTGCCTTTTGTATCTCTGCTTTGAGTCGCTTTTCCATGTCAGAGGAAGAACTTTTGGCAGAAGCAATAGTGACATCTCGCTGATGTAACTCCCGAGTCAACTGGGAAATTTCCATCTTCATTCCTTCTAGTGCAGAACTGTAACTCTGGTCAGTCTGTAAAATCTGTTCTTTCAACTACAAAGAAACAGAAAGGAAAGGATGAAAAATTAAGAGAAAGTATGTAGATAGAAAAATATATTAATAGTTAAAATAATATGGTAATTTTTACCGTACCTTCAAGACATGAATTGTTTCCTAGATTCAATTGGCAGAAAATTAGCAATTTACCAAATTGTATTTCTGTACTGAAGGTCATATAGTTATACCCACAATCACTACTAAATAGCAAAACGGGACAGAGGTGATTCAAACATTGAGAACCAGTATCAAAGCCCATGCACACATTATTTAGAGGACAGCACCTGGGACCTTCACTTTTTTTTTAGCTACAAATCTAAAAATTTTGTTTACATGGTTTCCTGGTCCACAGAAGATAACAGAAAGACAAGAAGAAGAAAGGGGCTAGAAGTCATCTCAAAGAAGTAATAAAAAATATGAGTCAACAAACAGGCCAGAGCCCATTAGTGCAGAGACAAACAGCTCTGTATACCTCAGCAGCCAGCAAGAAAATTAACTACACCACAGCACAGAGAGAAGACATATCCATAACCACCTTTAGTCGGTAAGACAATATTAAGTGCTAGCTCATATAATATCTCTTTGCAAGCAGGAAAGTGTGTACCTTTTACAAATATTTTCATAAAAATGGATTTAAAAGTTTTAGAGTACAAAGAGGGAAGGCCTCAATTCCCTTGAAAATATTTGTGTGGCATCCCTGAGGATGACAAAAAAGATACTTTTCCTAAGCACATTCCAAGTGCTCATCTACTCCTGAATATCAAGTGGCCCTTTGGACTACATTTTCTTCCATTAAAAATAATTCCTGCGACCTTCCAACCTATAGTTCCATTCATAAGCACAAACAATTTTGCGAGCCCAGCATGCAGATGTTTACCTTCTTAACCTCTGCCCTGTACTCATTGTTATGTCCTTCCATCTTCTTCAGTTCTTCATACTTTTCCATTAGTTCCTGGCTCAACTGTTTACATGTTGTACTTACAGATTCCAAGCTGTATGAAAAAAATAGGATCACATGTTTAAAATAGAACCCTAAAACCCACAAACTGAATTATCTAACTTACCTTTTTGATGTCCAAGACATCAAAAACATCACCTCAAATTAAAACTCATTTCCAATTTCCTTATCACCAGAGGCAGCTAAATCCAACTCAAACTCTTAGAGATACTTTTGATTTCTGTGTTTACCTATAGTCTTTCCTTCTGCTTAAAATTTAACTGGTTACAAAATGCTAAAGATTACAGCTAATTTTCCCTCTCTAGTTGTACAGGATTTGCTATCATAATCTAAATCCTCACTGCACTTAATTGCAATCCCAGCCTACACACAGCTGCCAGAAAACTCTTCTCTAAAGAGTTCCCAACTTGTCGCCCTTACTTAAGAATCAATCCCTTATCAGATATAGGAACCTCAGGGGCACCATACCTCTCTTATCTCACTGCACATTTCTACTAATAAAATCATTTGCTTCTAAGTCAACAGGCTTTACTGTTTGTCGTGTGCCATTTGTCACACCTGACTTTCTGTCTCTGCACACATCGTCTCCTTGACCACAAAGTACCTTCCTCTCCCACCTGCAATGGATGGTGAGCATCCTTTCAAGAATCAGATCAGCATTTACCTGATAGAGCTGCCCCAACCCTCATTCCCCTAATCATCTTAAATACAATTTATTTTCCATTTTTTATAGCTTGAATGTACAAATTTTCTAGAATTTTCTATCTTAAATCTCTACTTTAAATTGCTCAGGTCCAAAACATGTATATTTTGTCTACCGAACTACAAATTCTATAATTAAAATAATGTCTTTTACTTCTTGTTTCCCTCCGGCTTTGCCCACCATCCCCCCTCAGCCCCTGGATCATTTGTTCTAAACTGTTCAATAAATGCTTAATAGCTACCTAGAGTATTTCAGCAACACAGTCAACTTACCAGATAAGCTATCATTCAAAAATACCATCTTTACAATACAGCAACACACTAACAATTATTTAAATCCCTCCAGTTAAAGAATATTTTATTCAAACTGAACATCACAAATAAATTATCTAAAAGGGTTCCTCTTCCAGTTGCCTTTCGATACAAAAAAAGAATTTTTTAAAGCCACTGTTTTAGTACTGAACACTGATGTTTGTATTCGTTCATTCCAATTTTACCTATCTCTAAAAATCCCAGAGTGCTCTTTTGTTTGGTACTTGGTATGTCAAACACTGAGTTAGAAAGATGAGAGATAACCTTGTCCTATCTACAGTGGAAAAATTGGGGCCTACAGAGGCTAAGTGCCCAAGGTCACACTGCAGGTCAGAGCAAGAGGCAAGTCTCCAGGCCTGAGGAGAGCCCAGTAAAATACCGATACATGTTACAGATTACTCAGAAGCCAATCAATGGAAAATCTATGGCAAAAATGTTAAATCAGTACTACTGTCAAAAAGAATAATGAGATTTTATCTTATTTTATTCAGTCTAAAGTGTGCACATATACCTCAACGATGATAACCAGGAATATCTTAAGTATTCCAAGGTGAAAAAGAAATAAAGCAAGAACTATATGCATGTGTGTAGGCATGTATATTTAACATGTAAAGAAAATACTTGGTGGTTTCCAAAAACAAAAATTAAAAACAAAAAAGGTATTACTTAAAGATAAACTTAAAAGGGTAAAAACAGCAATTTTATTTTTTTTAAAAAAAACATATTTATTGATTTCAGAAAGAGGAAAGGGGGGTGAGAGAGAGAGATAGAAACATCAACAATGGGAGAGTCACTGATCGGCTGCCTAGCCCGCAACCCGAGCATGTGCCCTGACCGGGAATCGAACCCCGATCTCCTGGATCCTAGGTCGATGCTCAACCGCTGAACCATGCCAGCCAGGTAAAAAACAGCAATTTTTTGTTGTTTGTTTGCCTAAAGGCTAATAGTTTATATTTTTTATCTTTTAGATACAGAAACTGTTAGTGTATCAACAGTCATGATTCGTGTTTAAATAAAATATCAAACTCTCCCCAGTCAAAAAATTTAGAGGTATGACAAACAAAGTTCACAAGTATGACAACAATACAAGTGAGCTCGGCGTGGTATAGCACAAATCAGGATTAAATTAATACCAGGGAAATACCGAAAGCATTTCAGAACAGAGGGAGGGAGCGCCTCATATCCAGTGTGACTTGCCAAGGGCGGGTCCAGCGAGGTGGCTGGTGGAAAGGAAAGCATAACTGAAAGGAAAGCGTACTGAAGGGGTAGCACACAGGTGGAAGGTGAAGAGAAACTGACAGCACAGACAACTCTTTTGAATAATTTGGTTTTGAGGGAGAGCAGAAAAATATGGAAGTAACTTGATGGGGATATAGGATTAAAGAAAGGTTTAAGTATCTTCCCCAAGATGGGAAACATTAAAGCATATTTTATACAACTGGAAAAGTTATTTATCAGAAAGGAAGAACTTTATGATGCAAAAGAGAAGAGAAAAAACTGTGGGAACAGTACACAAGTGGAGTTTTAGGAGCACGGACATGTCACCCATCAATTAATCCACTGTAACAGATTATGGGCACAGATGTAGGCAGACTGATAGATTTGGTGGCAGAAAGATGAGGAAGTTTTCCTTTAATTGCTCCTGTTTTCTCAAAGAAATAAGAAGTTAGGCCATTTGTGGATGCTAGAAGAAAAAAAACTTTGTTTTTTCACTATTAGTTTATCAATATAATGATCAACATCATTTTTAACAACTTGACCACTTTTGAAATGTGTATATGAGTATCTATCTACCTGCTTTCCAGATGAGTCACCTCTGCCTGCAGAAGTTCCTCACTCGTGTGGGTAAAATCCAGCTGGGAGAGCACGCTGTCTAAGTCCTGCTCTTGTGAGGTGTACCGCCTTTCTGTCTGAGACTCCTCTAGTGACCTGTGAGAGGATACAGGGAACTACTAAAGGCCCTTTATCTTTGCATACAAAAACAACATGCAACACGTTCAAATTTCCCAACCGTTTTTTTGTTAACGAAACTCTCTGGGACTCTTCAGTTTGTCTCCTGCTCTAGGAAAAGAACACTGGGGTAGTAAAGAGGAAAGAGATGATGCTTCTAAAAAATGTCAGCAGCAGTGTACCCTTTCCCAACTTGAACTTGGCCTCATTTTCAACGGGAAAAAACAAAATGATGAAAATCACTTTGTTGTCACTTTATACCCTGAGTCAGAGAAACTGGAAAATTATCAGAGTTCTGGCAACAATAGAAATGCACACCAGAGTTTAATCAAGCAAAAAGAGCACAGCTCCTTCTATTTCTTTCCACTACAAACCTCACAGCAGCAACTCATATCAGAAATAAAGTCAGTTTTAGAAACTTTTTTAAAAGGGCCATCTCAAAGCTGGCCTATCTATGATATTGATGATAAACAGCTGATAATCATGGCCTAATCTACCAAGGAAGGGAGGCCTTCCAGGAGATGTGAGCTATAATTCCTTTCACATTTGGAGTTTGGCCAAGGGTACAGATTGACCAAGTGGTTCCTAACTTTCTAAACATCAGTCTCTAGGCTAGGGACCCAAATTGGAGGCAAAAAAACAACAACAAACCACACAAAATTTTATATCACTATAAAAATTTAACTCAGAAATTAAAACTGAATAAGAAAACCCATAATATGGTCAAACACAAAATTAAAAATATGAAACATTAAAACTGGTGCTTGATGTCAAAACACCAAGTGGCTAAGATTAATATTTAAGATGAAATATACCTTATGGCCTCTGTTGTGTGTTGAGTGTCAGATGCCTTTAATTTTGCTCGTAGTTTCTCCTTTCGCACTTTTGCCTCATGGATGAAATTTTCTTGAGACTGAAGAGTTGCCTTTAATTGTCTCTTTTCTTCCTGCAAGACCTAAAAATTACTCAAAAAAAAGTCAGATATTATTACAATTTTCCTATTTCAAAAGAAAAGTAAACCAGGGAATCAGACTGTAAGTTATATAATAGGCACTACATTAATAAGACTACAAGTATCTGACCCACCAGATACATAATAGGAAAGAAACCATAGATTTTGGAAATGGTTCCAGATTAATTACTCTCTCTTGAAACATACATACATACATACATTTCCCCAATTATAGTAATTTTAAAACACACCTCTAACAGTTTTTCAGATTCCCTCAATTTTTCTTCTTTTTGCCGCTGCTCTTGCATAACAGTCATATTGGTTCCAACCAAGTCATTGACCCTCATGTTGAGGCGCTCTATTTCCAACTCATTGGCACAGATAGTGTCATTGGCCCGCTCCAGCTTACCACTCAGGTGCTGAATTTCTGACTGGCGGGACAGCTCTACAGACTCTAATTTCTGTTTCCGGTTGGCAAGCTGAGCCTAGAAAAACACAGATTACCAATAGGTAAAAGTGAAATGATAAAAGAATAATCAATGAATAAGGAAAACTAAAATGAAACTGAGCTTTACTTCCGTAAAAAACATAAAACATTAGCTCATTAAAAATATAACCCATTCATGGTAAAAAAAAAAAAAAGAAAACTCTCATGATAAAAACTAGGCATAGAAGGGAACCTTCTCAACTTGATAAAGACTATCTATAAAAACCATACAGCTACAGCATAGGGAATAACGTCAATAACACTGTAATAACTATGTATGGTATCAGGTGGGTACTAGACTTATCAGGGGGGTTACTTCATAAATTATATAAATGTCTAACCATTATGATATACATCTGAAACTAATATAAAATTGTTATTATATTTTATATGTGTTATATTTTATTTTTCAGCTGTAATTGAAAAATAAAAAAAGAATTTAAAAACAAACAAAGAAAAACCATACAGCTAACATTATACTTAATGGAGAAACATGAAGCTTTCTCACTAAGGTCAGGTATACAGCAAAGTTGTTCCCTCTCACCACTCATTTTCAACATCACACTGGATGTCCTTGCTAATGCAATAAGGCAAAAAAGGAAAGCAAAAGGTATGGGAGACATACAATTGTCTTTGTTCACAGATAACATGATCATCTATGTAGAAAATCTGAAAGAATCAACAAAAAGAACTCCTAAAATTAATAAGCAATTATAGCAAGATTGCAGATACAGGTTAACATACAAAAGTCAATCACTTTCCTATATACCAACAACGAACATGTGAAATTTAAATTAAAAATAATTAAATACTAAGTATAAATATAACAAAATATGTACAAGGTCTGTATGAGGGAAACTACAAAACTCTGATGAATGAAATCAAAGAACTAAATAAATGGGGATATATTCCATGTTCACGGGCAGGAAGACTCAATATTATATGGATGTCAGTTCTTCTCAATGTGAACTATGAATTCAACACAAAAGCAATCAAATCCCTTCAACTAACTTTATGAATATCAACAAACTGATTCTAAAGTTTACATAAAGAGATAAAAGACTAAGACAATAGAAATACCCTAAAAGAAAAATGAGCAAAGGACACAAACAATTTACAAAAGAATGGAAATGGTCATAAGTAGATGAAATAATGCTCAACCTCATTCATAACTGAAATACAAATTAAAAGGAATAATCAGATGCCACTTTTTTCACCCACCAGATTAGCGAACACAAGCCTAAAAGTAGGGAAAATTAAAAGAAGTAATAGTGTCCAATACTGGAAAACTGTGAGAAAATGGACATTCCCAAATATTGCTAGTAAGTCTGTATCAACACATCTTTGGAGAGCACTTAAACAATATACGTTAAAATCTTAAAGCATGTACAGCTACTCTGATGCAACAATTGCACTTCTAGGGCCATATCCTAAGAAAATAAATAAACATATATTCCTAAATGTTCATATAAGGGTGTTCTCCCAAGCACTCACTATTTATAAGAGTGAAAAAGTAAAAAACTAAATGTTCTACCATAAAGGACTGGTTACATAAATTATGGTGCATTTAATGGTAGACTGAACTTCTATGCAATCATTATGACCACATATTTGTTGACATGTCATATTTAAAAAAGAAAACTTTTCAACTTGTGAAAATTAAATATTGTATTGTAAAGTGCTTAGCATAGAGCCTGTCACAGAGTAAGCACTCTATGTTTTAAAGTTATGTTTTATAGAAAATTTCAAATATACACAAATATAGAGAGAATAAGACGATGAACCCCTATATATTTTCATCACCTAGCTCCAACAATTAACAACTTGCCATTCTTGGTAATTTTTAAAGTTTGCAACTATCCCTCCCTTATGATGTGTTTTTCTACCAAATGTATATGAATGCAATGTACACTGCATATAAGCACAGAAAAGGGTGGGAGAAATTTACTCCAAAATATTAATCATGGTAAATCTCTAAAGGATAGGATTATAGGTAACTTCATTTAATTCTCACTTCATCTACATTTTCTCCTATTTCTAAAATGGGCATGTGTTATGTCATTTCAATGGCTGACTGAAAGAAAAGAACTCAAGCAAATACATAACTCAAAGGGTTAGAAGTTATTCTGAGCCTCATTTTTGAATGTTAAGAAATATGTAAGAAAAACATTTACATCAAGAATTTTTTAAAATTGGGGGAAAGCATCAATGTTGATATCCACTTATCCAATCTCCCCGTCTTCTACCTTTATTGTTCAAAGTGACTCATATATGAACAAAATGCAATGTACTTTTATTGGATTCAATTTGAGCATCAAACTGTAAAATGACATTATTTCAGACAACTGGGGAAATTTGAACACACTGGATATTAAATTACGTAAGAAGTTATCTATTCTGCTAACGTGACACTGGTATACTAAAAGTATGTTTTTTAAGTTCTTATTGCTGGGAAAGAGACAATGTGTGTCACATGCTTTGTAATACTCCAGCCCAATAAGAAGCAAGGAAGGCTGAAACAAGATTAGCAGATGAGTTTTCAATGGGCACAGTCTTAGATTTTGCACTTTGAAAGGTACTCAACAATCTGCATACAGTTAACATTACTGTGCTATATATACTCTTCAAAGTGGTTAAGATGGCAAATTACAGTTTTAAAAAACGATTGGCAAAATGATAACTATTAATGCTGGGTAACGGTACAGAAAAGTTTATTAAAAAGTTTTTGTGGTTTTTAATGAGGCCCATGCAACTCAGCTACAGAGTGAATCACAGAAAGACTTTCTTTGGTTAGTTTGCTGAGGGAGAGAGAGAAATGTGAGTAACGTTTTCTTTAGCTAAACAGCAGCTTTAACTAAAACAAAACCACCAGAAGAATAATTCAAACGCCCTAGAAGGGAAACAAACATTAGCTTTCTAAAGGCTTTTCACTCCAGCCCGAGCTGAAGTGTGGTAAATAAAACCTCACTTTACAGCCAAGTTTCAATTATGCAGCGTAATCACAGTAGTAAGTTGAAAATAAAGGATCTGCAATCAACAGTAAGTACTCGCCATAGATGAATAATTGAAAACTATTAAAAGCTCAATTTTCTTTTTTTGCCAACCTGAAGGCTACGATTAGAATATAATGATACCTTATGGGTATTTATGTTTACTTAGTGCTTAGTTCAGGTAAAAAATCTCAAGTCTAGACATTCAGAATTTTATTGGCCCATTCTGGTTATGTAGCTTACTGTAGCTTTGAAAATAAGTTTACTCCCTGAGGCCGCTGTGAGTCCTCCTGCCATTCTCAGTGGAGTCACTCACAGCAGAGCCATTAGTGGTGTTTATCAGCCAGCTGATATTTCAGGGGCATGGTCAAAAGCCAATACATTGCCCTCGCTGGTGTGGCTCAGTTGGTTACACGTCCTCCCAGGCACCAGCAGGTTGCTAGTTGATTCCTAGTCAGGGAACATGTCTGGGTTGTGGGCTAGATCCCCAGTAGGGGGCATGCAGGAGGCAGCAGACTGATGTTGCACTCTCACATTGATGTTTCTCTCTCTCTCTCCCTCTCCCTTCCTCTCTTTCTAAAAGTCAATAAACTACTCTTTAAAAAAAAAAGCCAATACATTACAGAGACTTGAAGCAAAAAATAAGCAGATTATTTTCTTTTTTAAATAAAAAGCTTCCCTCCAGCTCTCTTAACTTATTCAGTCTATTCCTTCCTTCTATAAAACTGGTAACTACCAATCTCAACAGATTATCATATAAAACAGATAACATATAACTATATATTCTAGAGAATTGTATCTAGAAGCAGCATTGATTGAGACAGTGTCTAGCACATAATAGATAGTCACAAATATTCATTTCCCTCCATGTTTCCCATTATTTTCTTGGTTCTTAATTGAAAAAGCAAACAAACTGAATGTGTCACAAAAAGAAATATTCCTAAATTGGTGGCTATATTTTGGTTTTGCTTAAGCCATTAGTTCTTCATTAAAAAACAGTTTGTACTAGTGTTCTAAAAAGTGTTTCTGTTGCCACAAAGATACTGCTTTTAATTAGTGTGCACACTAATGCAGTGTGAATCTCTCAGCATTTGTGTCCAAACAGGGAGACTTGCTGAAGCTCCCGCTGAAGCACCTCAGCCAGTGTATGCCAGATACCACAGTCAGAGCAAGACACAGCCAGAAACAGCCAGAACAGGTAAGCCAGAGACACAAAGAAAGGGAAAAGACAGAGAGAACAGGGGTAGAAAAACAGAAGTGGAGGGAGAGGGGGAGAGAACAAGATTGGGAGAATGAACATGAATGTGAGCGTAGGGCGAGCACCAGAATTAGAGACACCGACAGAGTAAGAGCAAGAGAGCAAGCATGAGTGAGGGAGAAAGGAAACCAGGGAGGAAAGCAAGCAAGCAAAGGAACAAGTGGGCATGAGGACACACGTGGATATGAGTAAGCACATGTCCACTGCATCAAGCTAGTTCAAATTTAATCAAAACCTCTCTGCCTTGAATTCTTTTAAAACGTCTTAAGTCCTACCTGAATGATCTCTGATTGTTCAGCCAGAGCTTTCCTTTGGGCCTCCAGAGAGGATACCTGTTGCTGATAAATCAAACGTTGCTTCTCCCAGTCCAGTGATTTCTGACGAAATTCCTGAAGAGGCAATTAAGGCACTTAACTTCTAAGTACTTCCCTTGCTGTCATACTCCCAGATTCACTTTTACTTTAATTTTCCCCATGTCCCTGGGTACACACACACCATTCTCCACAGCAGGAGCCCCATTACTCACTTAGCTGATAGACTGTAGAGTAATACTGAATTCCTTACATACTGTGTATCTGGGTATCTGTCTTTCTAAATTTAACGCCCTAATGGTGAAGAGTAGGAAACAGAGGGGCTAATACTGGGTTCATGACCATTTTCACTGATTTGCTGCCACCTAAGGGTTATTGTAATTTTAGTTATTTTAGTAATTTTTCAGAAAACTGATGCTAAGATAGTTAACTAAAATTTCAAAATATGATTACAGATATCCCTCGCTAGCCAAATTCTTTTTTTTTTTTTTCAATCCTCTCCCAAGGATATGTTTTCATTGATTTTTAGAGACAGAGGAAGGGAAAGAGAGAGAGAAACATCGATGTGAGAGAGAAGGGGGAGAGCATGGACAGTTCCTCCAGCAGGAAGTCAGAGCACATGGGCACAGCTGCAAATAGGTGGATAGAAAGTATTGGAAGTTTGTGAGAATTCTCTTCTCATTGCTTCTACTTTCTCAGTGAAACAGAAAGTGAGATCATCACCCAAAGGTGAGGATGTGGGGAAAAGTGTTGAAAGTTTGAGAAAAGAGAAAAGTATGAAACAGTCACGGAAAGCAGGAGAGTGGAAATACAGTATGATTCTGGGTAGCATTGGTACCCAATTGAGGTGAGCAACCACAAACTTAAAATGAGGTCAGCCAGCATGATTACGTTCTCCAGCCATGTTCTGCCACTCACAGCAAGTACGGAGTGGGCAGAAAGCAGGACTTAACCAGAGTTATGGTTTTGCCAAGCAAATATAATGAAGCAAAAGGAACACAGGCACTGAAGGGGGGTGTAAGTAATGTAACCATGGAATTTACACTGAGTAAGGACTGGTAAGTGAGGACACGAGGTAGATATGGAACAGTGAAGAGAGGTGGCCGAATTCATTCACTTTAAGGGAGGGGGTCAAGTATTACTGAAAGGCCAGGGACTAGAGGGAGAGTGAGCTGAAAAGACAGGGATGGTAGTCAGAGAATGAGATGCTTCAAATGTGATTCTAGGAGGGCTGCAAGTATTGGTAATGACAACACCTAAGGAATGGTGATGGGAATAGATGGATGAGTCAGGGAGGAGATCAGAATATCTAAGGAGAAAAGAACACCAAGGAATTTGAAGACCAAGGGTACTATAAAACTGAACACTAAAACCCTCAAGAATTATGATAAGAGAGTGGCAATGAACTAGGAGCTGAAATCTTTGAACCAGGGGAATAATCCAGGGATCAGAAAGTGACTACTTTGGTTGTATGTACATTGGTTGGTGATATAGGCTGATGACATGAAAATCAAAGATGGGGTTTCTGAGGTAGAAAGAAAAGAGATTGGTCAGGAAATAGTAATGAGGAATTTGCGGGGGAAAGTCCAGGTATCACTGAAGAGGGTGAGAGAGGAAGCAGTATCTCTGCAGTCCTCAGTTTCTAAGCTCTTCAAATGTATAAAAATATTGAGATGCACAAGAATATTCAACAGAAATTGCAATTCTAGGTAGTAATAATATATTGGCATTTAACAGATTGCTCTGAGTAGAAACATTGTAAGTAATCATAAAAGGATGTTGAACGATGTTTCTCAAATTAGAATCAGCTACGGGAGTTGGATAAAATGCAGATTCCTGGGTCCCATGCCATACTACTGGATCAGCATCTCTGGGAACCTGAAGAGGACTCTGGGTGGTTCCTAGGTGCACTGGAGAACCAACGGCAGAGACAGAGGAGGGGAGCGGCAGATTCCTGGAGAAAAGTGTCAGCCCTGTGCTGCTGCTCCATCTACTCTTGGCAATGTTAACTCAACGCTCCCTCAAGGTCTTCAGGGACTCCATATAGTACACAATAATCAAAGTCAGCAAAGAGGGAGGTAAATGGCTCACTATATCTGAATGGGCACTGAGGACAAACAATCTGATATGCAGAGTGCTCTGTACAGAAGAGCCCTGTGCTTTCAATATTTACTAGGCCCCTACTCTGATAAGTAAGACAAGGACACTGCCACCAAAGATTGCTAGTAACTGGTGGTCAATGTTTCTCAATATTAGCATTCTGGGTACAATAATCCTTTCTGTGTGGATCAGTCCCCAGCATGTTTAGTGTCCCAGGTCCCTGTCCCCTAAATACCAGTTTCACTCCCAGTCATTTTGACAACCAAAACAATGTCTCCATATAGTCTCAAATGCCCTTGAAAGGTGGTACTGCTCTGTTGAGAATTACTGATAACTAGTAACCCCGTCAACGAAAGGGAATCATAAGATGATAGGATGTATAGATCACCCTTGACCTTTGAAATAGCTTGGTGGCAGTCCTCGAGATGGGAGAAAATTGATTTCAGAAACGAACACTACCAGAAACAGCACTGTCCTCTAAGAAGGCTGACAATCACTATGAAGAAATTATTACTATGAACGTACCTCTATTTTTCCGGTTAACCTCTCAATTTCAGACCGATCTTCCCTGTGGTTTTTGGAGTTTCCTCTGAAGTCCCTTATTTGCTTTTTCTGTAGTTTTTCATAGCTTCTCTTCAGTCTGCCTAACTGTAGACACAGTTATTTCTAGACTTAAAATTTAAGAATATGTAAACAGTGGTGGTGGAGCAAATTGGTATTGTGAAAGCAAGAGCAGTGCGAAATAGTACTACCAAAAATAGATTAAGAGCATCTTTGATTTGCAAATTAAAATACAAAACAACTCAAACTATATATAAAACATAAACACTAGAGAAGAAATACATTGAGTCAAAGATAGTATAAAGGGAAAATATTTTTAACAAAACTTTGTTATTACAAAAGCCCTGGGCTTAGGATCCCCGCAGTTCCTCCCACCCCCATAAAAGCAGCAAGGCTGTGGTTCTGAGCCATTCTCCTGCGGAACCCTGAGAGTCAGGGGAGAAGTATTTTGGAATGAAATTAAAAGTAATTTTCCCAATCTTAACAACAAAATTGAGTTGACAAATTGTCTTACTTATTTATCCCAAAATGCTTCTGAAACCTTTGGATCCTCCATTACTTAAAATCTAGTAACTGACTTAACTCAAAAATAATATTTAATATAAGTTTTTGGTATCAATAGGTCACAGTATTATACAAAAATAGCTTTATTTCTTTCAGGTACTCAACCAAGAAACACATTTTAGAACCTCTGTTCTAGGTAGCATCAAATGTATAATTAGGTCAAGATTCTTTGCCTGGACTTAAGAACAGAGAAATCAGTTCCCACCCCTGTTCCTCCCAGGGAACATGTACTTCCCACTTTACAAAGCAGAAACTGGCCCATTAACAAAATTCTCAAGGATTAAAGAGACAAAATAATACAACACATAACAGAATTAAAATCTCACTTCTTCATGTAGTTTCTTTAACTCCTGCTTATATTCCATGGCTATCTCCTGCTTGGCTTTTTCATGTTCTTCCACCTGCTGACGCAACATTCCAACCTACAAGTAGACAGGTGGTAGCAGTGTTCATTATTAGCATTGAAACAATATCCCTGAAACATAAAAACAGAAAATAACCTTTGTACTTATCTGTAAACACAAGTTCTCAATTGTATATGGTATTACCCCACTTCTCATTTAAGTCAAATATCTAATTATTTAATGGTCTACAGCATTGCCATAAATGAGAAACAAACAACTGTTCTATTTCTACGTTTAGATGAAAACTTGTTCTCACTCTCTGATTTAGTCTCCATAACCCTTTCTATAAAAAAAAATTTTTTTAATACAACACATGAAAAAATTAAGAGATATACAGTTATAAGAACCTTGGAAACTAAGAATATTGAACAAAACTCTGAGATGGCAAGAATAAGTTCTATAAATCAAAATGCAAAATAGTAATGTCAGACAGAAAAGACAGTGGGAGACTTACACCTGCCTTACCATTTATCCCAATTCAGAGAAATCAGTTCCACCAACCAGAGCAAGGACATTATCCTAACCCATTTCACAATGGTTTGATACTAGCCACAGGCAGTTCAGGCCCAGCCCTCACCTCCATCAATATCCATCAGTATTTCTCGGCCTCTCTCCCAGTTAGAACTGCATCTGTTAGTAAGTGAGGAGGGAGCGGGGTGAGGAGGATCAGGAGGTACAATACAATATAGAATACAATATAGAATGGTAATTTTAAAAATAAAGCAAAAAATAGATCTTAAAAGTTCTCATCACAGGAAAAAAATTTGTAACTATGTATGACGATGATATTAAGCAGACTTATTGCAATAGTCATTTTGCAATTTATAAAAATATTGAATCATTATACTGTACACATGAAACTAATATAATGTTATAGCTCAATTATACTTCAGTGTAAAAAACAGGAAAAAATTCTTATAAGAACAAAGAGTTAACACAATTCCAATGAAAAATTCTAGTAGGATTTTTTTTTTTGAACTTGAAAAAGTGATTCTGAAGTTTAAACTGGAAGAATGATTAAATGTAGCTAATAAAATGGAAAAGAGAAAAACTACTCTTTAAAAAAGATTTAGTGAATATTTACTGGATTTCTGGGTAGGAGGAAACTTTCTAAGCTTAAAACTGAGTCATTTCAAAATAATAAGATTTGACTGAGAAAACCATTTATAAAAATGTTTTAAAGAATTTTTAATTTTTAGGTATCTTCTCACTTGTTTCCACTATGTTCAGAGATCATTCTCTATGATTTCAAGCCTTTGAATTGTGTTGAGATTTACCTTCTGGCCCAGCAAATGGTCAATTTTGGAAAGAGTTCTGTTTGTGTTAGAAAAGAACGTGTACTCCAACTCCCCTTGTGCAGAGTTCTGTATGTATAACTTAGGTCAAGTGTTGATCACGATGCTCAAATCTATATCCTTACTGATATTTGTCTCTTGTTCCATCAGTTACTAAGAAAAGCAGGTTACAGGTTGTGGGCTCAATCCCCAGCAGGGGGCCTGCAGGAGGCAGCTGATCAATGACTGTCATCATTGGTGTTTCTATCTCTCTCTGAAATCAATAAAGATACATTTTTTTAAAAAGGGGGGGGTTAAAATTCCCCTATACTATTATGACTTATTCTATTTCTCTTTGTAGTTCTGCCTCTTTTTGCACACAGATAAGGGAGAACGGGAGAGAAATTTCTTTTTAAACTATTTTATTAGATATTTACAAATTTCAATTTTTTGGGGGTTTGTTTTAGTTTGAGTTCTCCCAAAAGTGTAGCCTGAGGCATGGACTTCAGAGCACATAATTGGAAGTGATCCCAGGTAGCACAGTGAGGAAATGGGAAGGGAGACCCAAACAAGGAAGAAAAGCCAATAAAAGGGTGTGTGATTATTTCTTCAGTTAAGCAGCTGGGGCTAAATGACACTGGGAACTCACCAAGGAACCAGACAGAATGTGTTTCAGAATTGTCCCTCCAGGATGAGAAGCTGCAGAATATGCACCAGTTCCAGTTCCCCCACTGCTTAAGGCCTGCCTGCCCCATGAGTGTTAACATCCCCACACTTCTAGGTTTCACCTGAGCAGCCTTCTAAGACTCCAGGAAGAGAAGCATAGGTAGTGAGATGCTGGCAGTGCACAGGAGCCGTTGCACAGCCAAGATGAAATCAGGAGGCACAGGCCACAAAAAATGTCTGCTACAGTTACGTGCACTGAAATTTCATATTTTATCATTATGAAGTGTTTCTCTTCACCTGAGTAATGTTCATTGCTTCTGCCTCAAGTTCACTTTTTCTAATATGAATATACCTATACAATATTTCTACTCAAAGTGTTTTACATGATACACAGTTTTAGTTTTATTTCAACTTTGCTGTACTTCACAAACACCAAATAATTGAGTTTAATTACTTTTACCCAGCTGGAAAATTTTTGTCTTTTAATTGAGCCACTTAGTGTATTTACATTGAATGGACTTCTTTGGATTTAAATCTATCATCTTATTGAGTGCTATTTGTACTTAATAAGCTTTATGTTCCTTTTTCTCTCCTTTTTTGCCTTCTTTGGAACTGGTAACTTATCATTTCATTTCTTTCCTATTAGCTTGGGAGATATATACTCTATTAATATGTTAATATATACTTCTAATGGTTCTCTCAAGATTAAAACATGGGTCTGTGATTGAACAAATCTAATGTTAATTAGTTGTTTTACCAATTCCCAGGCAACCCAAGGACTATAGAAATACTTTGATTCCATTTACACCCCCAAATCTGACTTAAATGAGATCATAATCCTACACATGTGTTAAACTGAAAGGTTATTGTTGTTACTGACAGTCAATCTTCATTTAAATTTACCCACATATTTACTATTTCATTTCTTCCTTAATCTCTTAAGCTTCCATCTGGGATAACTTTCCTTCTTCTTCTATTTTATTTCATTTCATTTCATTTCACTATTATTTCATCATTATTTCATTTCATTTCATTAATTTTTTCCATCATCATCACTTTCCTTCTTCCTGAAGAAAATTCCTTAGTATTTCCTTGGTGCAGGTCTGTCAATGACAAGTTCTCTCAAGTTTTGTTGATTTGATCTTTATTCTGGGTATAGATTTCTGGTTTGGCAGGGGAAAAAGTCATTTCTTTGTAGATATTCTAGTCTTCTGGCTTTCACTGTTTTAGCTATCAAGTCAACTGTTAAGAACTGTTTGTAGATAATCTGTCTTTTATCTTGGTAGATAATCTTTCTGGTTTTGTTTGTTTCTTTGACTGTTTTTCAGATTTCTATTTTGTCTATAGTTTTCAACCTAGGTAAATATTTCTTTTTATTCATCTTGCTTGAGATTCTTGGATTTCTTAAACGCATTGTCTTTCTTGCTTTGGGCAAAAACCTCAGCCAATTTACCTCCCAATACTGCTTCGCCCATTCTCTCTTTTCTCTTTCAGGGATCCCAAAGTGCTCCCTGTGTCCTCTTTCTCTTCTGTATTTGCTTTCATTTTGTCTATGCTTTATTCTAAACATTTTCTTTTGTGCCATCTTCCAGTTTACTAATTACCTCAATCTTTAAGACCTTGATTTCAATTATTCTATTTCTCAATACTCTAATGTCCACTCATTTTGGAGTTTTTTTATAGTTTCCAATTCTTTCTTGAATTGCACAATCTTATCTTTAGTCTCTCTGAACACAGTAAATGTAACTACTGGAAAGTCTAAGCATGATAATACCACCATCTAGATTTGCCTTGGGTCTGCTTCTATCGTCTATTGCCTCTGTTTTTTATAATTTTTTTGTCTTGCTCCTTATGTGTCTGATGTTGCCTCCTCAGTGGTTATCAAGCATTATATTTGCAAACTTATTTGAAGAAATAATTTGAGAGCCAGAATGGTGATTTTTTTCCCCTTTGGAGAGAAAATGTAAGTTTGCTTTTTTCTAGGTTCCTGGAAGCCCTAGCACTCTGGAGCTGCCTAGCACTCTGGAGCTACTCTAGATCACCTTAAACTAATTCAGAGATTTAAATGTCTGCAGCTTAATAGCAGTTTGAAGAGGGCCTACTCTACATCTGGCCCATCCTTACTCCTTTCAGGTTCCCAACCCAAAACGAGGAGGGATTCAGGCCCACGTTGGACATCAAATCCTTTATTCTCTTAACCCCTTGAAGTTATCAAAAGCCCTATTCAGTCTCTACCTGCTCTCAGCTGCCATCTCTAGTTTCAGCTAATAATTGCCCCAAACCCTGAGCTCACTTCTGTGGACCTAGATAGCTCAGTGCAGACCCTGGCCTGGTAATTCTTCACTGTCCTGTTAGCACTCTACTTCAAGCGGACTTTTTTTTTTTAAGTCTAACTTATCTACTTGTCCTCAGTAGGTGAACTGGCGCAAATTACCTAGTCTGCCATTACCAAATGTTAAAGTCTGAAAGATCACATTTAACTAAAAACATCCTGAGTGAAATTTACTTCTAAAGCAGGATTCCACAGCCAATCAAACTTTCAATCAGATGCGAAGAGAGAATAAAGGTATTTTTTGATGCATAAAATTATGTTCTACCAAAATGAAGAAGTAAATGTATAAAAGCTCCAGAATAATGGTGAAATGAGTTCCCAAGATGAAACTCTCCTGCATGCCTATATACTGTATCCATATTTGAGAATGGCAAGCTCCAAAAAAAAAAAGAAGAAAATAGGTACAGTACCTGGCATGTCTGAAAACAGTAAGAAAACTTACATTTGTGTCAGAGTTTGGGAAGTATCACTGGTAGGTATGCTTTTAAAAAGCAAATGAAAACAAGACAATTATTCAATCCCAAGAAAATAAAAATTACACAAGAAATAAGTTTGATTATCATTATACTATCTGACTAAGCTGTGAATAATATTTAACATCTTAATGATGTAAATACTAAAAACCTAGCTAACCAAAAATTAAGATATGTAATCCTGGCAGGATGAGGGAATGGAAATAGTATGGAAGAGAGCAAAATCCTTAATTTCCATAGTAGAAAATCATTAGATATATAGCTAAACCTGAAAAGTAGGATATGTAAGTATAAAATGTTACTTAGAAACATGGGGAAAATACCAAAAGAAAGAGAAAGGCATCGAAATGAGTGCTTCAGAGAAGCAGGAATCCTAGGTTCAGGGGGGTGGGACAGACAATCACTGTTTTTCTTTATGAGCCTGTAGGACCATTTTTCTTTGTGCTTATTATATATGGCAAACATAAATATTAAATGTGAAGGAAAGATTGTTTCATTTTATGTACCAGGATCTGGCTCATAATGGGCACTCAAAATATTTAACTGTCTTAAACAAAAGGAGGGGAAAAAAGAGGTTAAACCTGAGAGTGAGCGATGGCAGGAGGCAGAGAGACGGGGGCCAAGGTTTGAAACAGTTAGTGTGGGTGACAGAAGGGCTGAAATCACTGATTCTAAATGCAATTTATAGTTTTCAAAGTGCTTTCTTAAACAGTAACTCAATCTTCACAACAACACTGTGACTTAGGGTTTTTAATCCTAATTTTACACATGATGAAACAGCCTCAGAGAAGTTAAATTATTTGTTCAAGGCCAGTCAGTTGAGAAGAGGCAGAGCCAGGACTCCAAATTCCTTACTCGTTTCATTAAGTCTACCTGCTCTGTAGGGTGTGACAAGGTAACAGCAGCAGAAATGTCCATTAAAACCAACCCAGTCCCAACAGTGTAATCAGAAAACATATAAAGCATTCGCTTAAAAAATGGGCTGTTTATACGTACAACCTATGAATGGGCAGGCGCTGGCCACAACAGCAGGTATGAGGAGCTTGAGGCAGGATGTAAATCAACTGTGTCACGAAACACACTGTTCAGTGTAGCTGACATTTTTATACAGCAAAACCTTCTATGAAGTGAAGGACACAATGCACTGATTTACATTCTGCTGTAAGATTTTTAACTCATTGTGGGCCCATCACCTGAGCAGCTCTGGTTTATACCACAGGACTAACTGCTTCTAGGCTGACAAATAAGAATGAAAAAAATTTACAGCCCTATTTTCTAGTTCTCATGTCATTTACTGTTCAAAGTAGAATATAAACATAGTATTACCAATACAATTTCTTTTCTTTCTTTTTTTTAATCCTCACCCAAGGCTATGTTTCTAGAGATTTTTAGAGAGGGAGGGAGGGAGGGAGATAAACATCAATGTGAGAAAAACATCAATCGGTTGCCTCCCATACACGCCCCGACTAGGGATCGAACCAGCAACCTAGGTATGTGCCCTGACCAGGAATCAAACCTGCCACCTTTTGGTGTATGGGACGATGCTCCAACTAACTGAACCACCAGCCAGGACCCAACACAATTTCACAGACAATCTCTACGGAACAGATTCCATTACTAGTGTTTGGTAAAAGTGCTTTAGTTCTAAAAAGTTAATCAACTTTCAGCAGCCCATTCAATGAAGCAGCAAATTGGCCAGACAGCTACAATTCTAAATTTCTTTTATGTGCCAGTTCAACCCTGTAATCTTCAAATCCTTAACATGGAACCTATAATTTCTCTTTAAGGTATTAAGTAATAGCAATAACGCTCTTGACATCCAAACTAAGCTACAAAAATAAGTTCAAACAGCCTCAAAGTGACTAAATACTCTCATAATCACACACACAAGAATTACTCTAACAGGTTTATACCAAAATACATGACTTGGAGACATATATATAATGTTTTCCTTAACTGGAAAATCACTATCACTTTAACTTACTAAACTGAACTACTTTTGTTTTGCCTTAAGAGAAATAAAGAAGTGGTAGTGAAAGCAGCTTACCAGATAAGGAGCACTGACTCTACCTAAGTCACAAGTTTTAAAATTAAATATGATTCCATGCACTTCACCACCTATCTTTGCATGAGTTGTAATTTTAAAATAAATTCTCAAGTTCTATCCAAATTTTGAAATAAATTCCAGTTTAGCAAGGGGCACTCACAGAAACTGAATTTGGCATGGCCAATATTACTATGTACTGTTTTGACCCAAAGTGCCAATGGCCAACCAATGAGAGCCACTTGACAAACATAATACACTTTCATCAAGCCTCGCTCCTTCCTTGCTAAATGAAATAGTCTAAAATAGTCTTGATAAGTCATCAATAGAATCACAATTTCAGTGTGCCACTCACAGAAGTGTACCTGAATAAAGTGAACAGCAGCACTAATGAGTGGGGATCCTATGGAAGGAAGTCCATCAGAGTAGGACTTGGGACCAGTGTTTCCCTACGACTCTTCTAATACTTCTGAGATTGACATTCATGCCAGAAATTTAGAGGCAATTCTTGCACTTACAAATGCTTTCTGCTTCCCTTCCAATATTCCAGGTACTTCTACTGTACCAGCTAAGTTATAAGAAATCAATCAGCAAATATTAAACTTTTCCCCCAAATCACCAAAATCTGTGAGTGGCAGGATTGCAGGTAATTTTTATTTTCCTCTTTTTTCTTTTCCCCTAATTTTGAACAACAGCAATTATAAATTTTTTAAAAGGGATTTTTGGAATTTTGTTTTAAATCTAACCAGAAGAGGTAAATTATTGAATTCTGGGCTTAACTTTTTCATACTAGGCATACAGTGAGGCCAAAAACAATGCTGACTAACCTCAGTGAATGTTAATATGGATATATAGGACAGAGGTTATACAAAGATCATGTGACAAAATTCACATTTTTATAAAGAAGTTATGTATGTATTATATGTGACCAAAGCAACATGCTCATTGAAATAAATATTTATATTCTTAGGCATTTTCACAATAGATTTTTCTTCTAAAAGAAACCATGGATGGACCTGGAGAACATTATGGTAAGTGAAGGAAGCCAGTCAGAGAAAGACAAATAGCATATGATTTCACTCATATGTGGAACTTAATGAACAAACTGAACTACCAAGCAAAATAGAGACAGACTCATAGATAGAGAGCTGGCAGACACCTTGGTGGAGGGGTGGGGATTGTTGGAAGGAGAGAGGGATGGAGCAAAAAAAGAGAGAGAGAGAGGGAGGGAACTCATGGACATGGAAAACAGTGTGGTAATGACTGGGTGGGAGCAGAGGTGGAAGAGGGCAGAGGGAATAAACAGTGTTGGAAAAAAATAAAATAATAAAAGAAACCATTAGAATTAAAAGACAACATAGAAACTAAAGACACAAAAATACTTTGTTCAACAAATATTTAAGAAATATATTTAATATAAAAGGTCGAAATATCAAAAAGAGGAATAAACCAACTGCTTTACCTCTCTGTGTTTCATATCCAACTGACTCCTAAGAGACTTAAGTTCCTGTTCACGGATGTCCAAGCAAGCCTCTAAAGCATGTGTCTGCCCTTCCCATTCAGATTTTTTATGAGCCACCATTATGTCGATCTGTTTCATGAGCTCCTGCAGTTCTGCTTCACAGGATGTCAAAAATCCCCTATAAATAAGAACACAGAACATGTCAAAGTGGGTTTTCATCTTTCAGATGCAAAAATACAGCAGATATAAACCTACCTGAGGGGGCAAAATGTCAATAAATAAATTATCAGAAGCAAAGAACTGGACTCCAGAGCTTTTCCTTTTGATGTTCATATTAGGGTGATGACTTTTCCCAAAAATATTTTGTCTCCCTCTAACAGCCAACCTAAAGCCTAAGTCATTTGGTCAAACACAAAATTGATGTTTTAAGTCTGGCCTGTGAGTGAGACTTCGACAGCCAACAACTAGTGCTTTTCTAATATTCTAGGGAAGCTTTCAGGAAGAATCCAGGATGGCTTATTTCACAATCTCAGTCAAAATAAAAAGCCTTGGAAACAAGTAGGCTATTGGGAAAATACAATTTTAAGAGCTGTTTCAAGAAATTCATCCTTGAGTCAGATTTATTTCAACTATTCTTTCCCATCTTATTAGCAGAAACTTACTGCAACCTATCTGATTATTGTAAACTTACTGGTGTCCTTCAAAGTTCTGGGAGATGCTAGATATGCCAGAGTGGGAAACAGCAAAGAACGCTCACAGACAGCTATAACTACTGAGGCTTAAACACTTTCTTAAGACATTGTTCTCAGTGTCACAGAAGCTCTTTACTTCTATGCTTGCTTGTTAAGAGTAGAAAATTTAAAGAGGGATGAAGGGAAGCTGAGATGAGGCCAACAACAGAGAGAGATGCTATCCACAACATGAATCAGCTTAGCTTTGGCTCAACACTTTTGCTTCTATACCCAAAGCACAAAATGGTCAGAGGCATAGCTCACATACACTGTTTAAACTGAGGGAGAAGCTTAAGGTCAAAAGCAAACTTACCCATCACGTCCCCGATTTTGTATTCCTTCCAACAAAGCCTCCATCGCCAAATCCCCTTTGCTTTGGCAACTGGAAAAGCAAAAATATCAGTCAGGAGAAAATCCATTTTTTAAGTTCTAACATTCCAACTGACAAACTTAAGAATGTGAACGAAAGTATACAAGTAATAACGAGAAAATGCTGCGCTTCTCAGGATGACTGAAGGAGCAGTCAAGGAATATCACTTCCAAAAATATTAGGGCCAAATACATTTCAGACTAAAACAAAATGACTTAAAGGGATCTGAGCTGCTGTTGACTCTCTCCTAGCATGACTGAAATCAATACCTCATTGTTGTATCCCTACTCCCTAATATAAGGGTGGAGGGACACTGACATAGACCCCCATACAGAAGAAATTAGGGGTCACACACATCAGAGAAAAAGTGTAGCTTTTTTTTTTTTTTAAGAGATACTATAAACAGATTCAATGCCCTGAGCTTGCCCTCCTTGGTCCATCACAGGAGATCCTACTCACCCTCAATGTGACAAACCCTTGAAGCTTCCTAGAACACCCTCCCTCCTCTCAAAGGAGCTATGTGGGCCCTCCCTCCTCTACACTTCATCCTTCCTAGTCCTTAGGTTCTTTCACAGGAGTTACACCCAGTGGAACATTCTTTCTCCTTACTGTCCATCCCTCCAGGGCAAAAAACCAATGTTATTCATCCCTGCAGCTCCAGAGCTTAGTGTAGCATTTCAACAGGGCATGTGCTGGATGCTTTCGGCTGAGCTTAATGTCAATTCCTCTCCCTTTTACCTATCCCCCTATGCAAGCTGGTCACAGCTGGAGAAACACAGGAAGGGTCTGGCAGAGAAAGAGAAGAGAAGGGACACAGAAGAGACTGTTGTAGAAAGGGAAAGACACCATAAAGAAAGGAAGGTGAGCCCAGCCAGTGTGGCTCAGTGGTTAAGCGTCGAACTATGAACCTGAGGATCATGGTTCGATTCCTGGCCAGGGCCCAGGCCCAGGTTGCAGGCTCCATCCCCAGTAGGGGGCGTGCAGGAGGCGGCCTATGGATGGGATGATTCGATGATTCTCTCTCATCATTGATGTTTCTATCTCTCTCTCCCTTCCTCTCTCTGAAATAAAAAAAAAAATGTTATAAAAAAAAAAAGACGAATAAGAAAGGAAGGTGAGGAGGAAAGGCCACCCTTATATTCAGAAGTACCAATGAGTAATAATAGCTACTGTTTCTCACCTATTATTGCAAATCTTCAAAACCTGAGTCAATGTCAAACCACTTCTCACTCCTGAGAGAACGCTTTTTTCCTAAAACCTTCAAAGGCTCAATCCTAAGTTAGTCTCTTAGGTGATTCCCAAATACCATGTTGTGGAGGTTCTGCCCCTCTGTCCTAACGTCTTGTCTAAAAATTGTATTTCTCTGAGGATTCTTTCATTCAACAAAGAATTCAGTGTTGTACTCACCACTAGATATATAGTGATGAAAGACATTGCCCTTTCCAAGGAGTTAATAGTCCGGTATGGGAAAGAAAAAAAATAACCCAAACAGTTCTCCCAGAGGGAAACTGTAGAGACAGGCAGTCTCCTGGAAACAGGGGAGAGTGAGAAAGCTGGAGAATACAGCTGCTGAGAGTTATCTGTACCTATCTCCAAAGTTCTAACAGGAGTAACAGACTACTCAAGCATAAATATGGCAGAGAGGGTTCTTTCCAGTCAGTTTGTCCTTCATTAGACAAAATAAAAACCTAAAGAAAAAGGTTTTTATGTCCTACTCCACTTTCTTTCAAAGCATGATACGGTCAATTATAACACAGCCCAGACTCCAAGTTTGGTCCACTCTAGAGAACTCAGAGGCAGTACAGGGTTCACCCAGTTCCATGCAGGTGGAGACCCAGGATACAGCTCTGCTCTGCAACTAACTAGCTTTGTATCCCCGGACTTCAGTTTTTGCATCTGTAAAATAAGGAGTATGTACTATAATCTCCAAGATTTCTTCCAGCTTTTTCATGGGATTCTAGTAGCCAGTTAAATATCCACTGTAACCAGCATGCTCCTGACAACTATACATGGATATTTATTAAATATGTAGGAAAGTGCAATTATTCAAAATTATCATTAGCAAAATTATATTTTTTAGGCCATGTTATTCTTAAATATTAACATACTTAGTATTATATATTATTAATACACACTTAGTAATATATAATACATTGATACATTTTCTGGATGGCATTATTTAATAATTAGCAATATTTATAATAGAAGCTAAAAATCATTGAGTGCTCAACTGCTCTGCCATGTATATATTAACTAATTCATTCTTCATGACACTCACAAAAGATCAATGCTATTACTCTGAGGAAACAGACCTAAATAACTTGACTGTGATAAACTACAAATTATTATCCTAGGATTCAAATGTAGGCAGTGTGACTTACAAGTTATAGCCAATGTACAATCTTATATATTTTACAGTATTCCATATCTTAAAATATGTCTTCTTCAACAGAGTCTTCTTGGCAATAAAATCAAACCAAATCAAAAGTGGGAATACAGGAAAAAATAAAAACTAAAGTATAACATCACTACCATAGCCACCAGGTGGCAGTAGCACAATAGTGAAATAGTCCACATGAGGAAAATTACCATTTCAGAAATCAAAATAATTGTCTAAAACAAAGATATCCCTGTTTTTAAAGAGGGGCTGGGGGGAGCAGCAGCATTCTCTGTGTAAAATGAAGTAAGCTTATTAATGTGTAATGTGTTTCTTTAATAATACCCTCACCATCTGCTTGAGTAGCTGTCAAACACCATCAATTCTCGTTCCTTAGGATCAGGTAAATAGCAAGGACTCAGATTTTCTGTGGACTTTTCTCATTTCAGTTTCTCATAGCCATATCATTAATTCCTTTCCTAACCAGCCTGACCCTCACTCAACTCTATGCACTATGTCACTTTGCTTTCTTCTTTGCCTGTGCCATGTGATAATTATGAAAAGTTAAGTATCTTTGTTCATAAGATTAAATACAAGGTTTAAGTAATTACTCTTTGGTAATCTGCCACTCCTGGCCACTAACACTTTTATAAAACGCTGATGTGGTTCAATGGAAACTGTGTAGCTCTACAATTGTTAGAGGGCAACCTTAGTCATTTCTGCATTTAGACCAAGACATCAACAAACAAAAGTTATTAATTAAAACTCTCCTTTGAAATGAAAGCTGTTTTAAATCAGTGAAATCTGGAATAAGATGATTAAAGGAAATACAAGCTTTTTCATCAAGTCTGGGAAGCAGGGAAACACACTTTATTGTGTGTTCTGTTTGTTTTTAATCCTCACCCAAGGATAGTTTTTCCACTGCTTTTCAGAGAGAGTGGGAGAGAAACATCAATGATGTGAGAGAGACACATCAACTGGTTGCCTCCCTCATGGGCCCCCGCCCCAAATGGGCCAGGGATGGAGCCTACAATCGATGTGCATGCCCTTGGCCTGAATTGAACCTGGGACCCTTCAGTCTGCAGGCCAACGCTCCAACCACTGAGCCAAACCGGCCAAAACAGAAACACACTTTAAATCTTAGGGGAAAAAATAATCCAAAAAGGACATCTGATAATGGGCAAATGCTTGAAATTCATTAGCATATTTCTAGGAATTTAAGAGCTAGAAAGAACACGAAGACCTCCAAGTTAATCTCTTCGTTTCACAGATCAGGAAAAATATCTAAAGTATGCGGCCAAGATAAAATTACTCACAAAATGGGACACAGGAAGAAAAAACTCTGGATAGAATTACAAATAAATGTGTACTAATAGAAGAGATGGATATGCCTACCCATCAAATCTCATTTAAAGGATACAATGCTCTGTCCCTTACTTGCCTTGGCATTACTATGATTACAAAGATCGACGGCTCTGTCAGATATACTAGGGCTGCTCCAATAAACAATCAATATAATTTACCATTGCCCAGAAAGGTCCCTACTTAAACTTAAGGGGGAAAAATCAGCAGATAAAGTATCAAAGAAATTTTCCAAAATAAAAATAAAATTGTAAAACACTGTCTAAACTGTGATTCAAAATCCAGAAAGAATAAGGGGAAAGACTAAGAAATCTGAGTAAATAAAAATACATTTTTACATGGGAAAAATGTCATAAGCCAAGTTAAAAGACAACTGACAACAGTACTTGAAAGTTTTATCACAAAGGCTTAATTCTCCAAATATACAGAGAACCTAAAAATTGAGGGGGAGGGAATCTATAGAACAAGGAGCAGAAGACATGAACAAGTAGCTCATAGAAAAAGAAATGCGCCCGGCCGGGCGTGGCTCAGTGGTTGAGAGTCAACCTGGGATCCAGGAGATCAGGGTTTGATTCCCCGTCAGGGCACATGCCCGGGTTGTGGGTTGCAGCTTATCAATGACTCTCTCATCATTGATGTTTCTATCTCTCTCTCTCCCTCTCCTTTCCTCTCTCTGAAACCAATAAAGATAAGTTTTTAAAAAAAAAGAAAAAGAAATGCAAATAACCTTAAACATATGAAAAGATGTTCAAACCTTGCTCATCAAATTTAAACTACACTGAGTTACCCTTCCTGCTGTATTAGTTTAACCAAAAATTAAAACTCAGATTAACCAAAAATTAAATATATACTCATGAAGCATGGGAAGCAGGTACCCATATACATTGCACAAGGAATACTAAATGGCACAACTACTATAGAGGAGATTTCAGCAATACCTAACAACTGATATATATGCATTTATTACCTTTTAATCCAAAAATGTCACTTCTAGGAAACTATCCCAAAGATACAATGGCAAAAATATGAAATCACATATGCACAAGGATATACACTGTACAACTATTTGCAATAATAGAAAAAACACAAATGCTTGTCAATAGGGAACTATTTGAATATTCATCCACCAATGAAATACTATGAAGCTGTAAAAAGGGATAACAATCCGTACATACTTCTGTGGAGGGATCTACAAGGGCATATATTATCAGGTAAGAAAAGCAAGCTACAGAATAGTATATGGGAATACTACCTTTTATCTAAGGGGAAAGTGTGTGTGTGTATGTATGATGCATCTGTTTTTGGGAACAAACCCCAACCCCAAACTAGTAAATATAATACCTACAAGAGAGGGAATAGGGTGGAGAAAACAGGGATGAAAGCTCAACTTATCTGGATGTACTTTGCTTTACAGGTACTTGTTTTATGGAATCTATGCTAATGTTTTATAGATAATAAAACAAATCCAAATTGTTTCATGTCTTTAAAATGCAATAATTGTACTATACATATCCAAGTGGAATATATATTAAGAATAAAAAAGAACTGCAAAGAAATCCTGTACACTATTCAGGAATCATATTGTTGATAATAAAATAAGTATTGTTAATTTGAAATAGTTACATACAATATAGGATAAGAAAAAAGTAATTATGTTAATAACATTAACTACCAATATTTTCAGAAAGAGAAAAAGATACAAATATAAAATCAAATACGCAAAGAACCCTATAAAATTAAATTATAAACATCAGTGTGAATTCTGTATATTTCTCTTTAAAAAAATGTATTTCCTAACCCTGGCTACTGTAAATCCTAGAACTAATGACCAACCTAGCAACAAGAGTACCTCTAGTACCCAGAATGTGGTCTCTAAATACCATCTTCCACTCAAAGGAACCAGGCTTCTTGGTGGCCAGAAATGTATAAGTGGGCCAGGAACATGTTTTACCAGAAAATGAGGAAATTATCAAAGACTACTGGTCTTATCAAAGTGGACAGGAGCTAACTTAAAGGGGCCACCACTGGCCAATGACAGGACAATCTGAGTATCCAAAAATAATGACTGCAATAGGTTGAAACAACTTAAATATATTTAAGTCAGTAAGTTCATGATGTTTTTTTAAAAAGGTAAAAACCCTCATGGTTACCTTTGGAGGTTGTTAGGCCACCAACTCATTACTGTAGTCTGAAAATAGAGGGAAAGAATTAAGCATTTTTCTTGCCTTTCTTGTACAAATTCTATCTCAAACAACTGATGGTAGTCAAATAACTGGTGGGAAAAAGTTCTTCATGAAAGACTTCCAGTTAATAAATACTGAAGGAATAACAGAATTAGAAAATCACCATATTGCAACTCCTAATGCAATAATAGATACAGGCAATTTAAACCCATGAAAAGACTGCACCATTAAGTGAAAGGCTCCTGGGGAATTTCTTAATGGATGGATGGGGCTGAAAACACCTGAACCCACTATGCTGCTCAATCTTAACATCACAAAAAGAGGTACAATTCATTGTGTGAGTCTCTGATAATTAATGCAACAGGAAGTGTATTGCACCACCTAGGAAATCTTGCCTCTACCCCAACCAAAAAAAATAAAATCAAGGTTGAATCTGATCAAGCTTCTATATCAGTGCTGTTCAACAGAACTTTCTGCAATTGTGGAAATATTTTATATCTATACCAAACGGTAGCCACGAGGCACCTGTGACTACTGGGCACTTGAAATGTGGCTAATGTGACTAGGGAACTTAATTTTTAGTTTTATTTCACTTTAATTCATTTAAATAGTCACAGCTGGCAAGTGATTACTATAGTAAACAGTGTAATCCTAATTCTAACTACTGGTTTAAAGAAAATATAAGAAATAAATGTACATGTTAAAGGATATGGAAGCAAAGGCAATTAGCTAAATCTAGAATATTAAGGGGGAAAGGGAGGCAAGGGAACTACTATATTTAAAAGATTTAAAAGATGTATCAACCAAATGCAACATGTGGATCTCTACAGGATTTTGATCCAAACAAGTTAATCATAAAAAGACATTTAAGGGACAATGGGGAAATCTGAACTCAGACTACTGAATGCTGAGATCAAGGAATTTTTGTTGATTTTCATAGGTGAATGATAGTACTCTGGTTTTGTAAAACTAACAACATAAAAATAAAAAAATTCAGTTCCTGAAACCTATGTCAATGCTGCCTTCAGCTGATTTCAAATCAAGTTGACCTTTTTTTAAAAGTTGGAGGCTCTGAGAGTGGACTACTGATGCTGTCACTATCCGCCACCTCTACTACAGAAAACAGGAGGGACCAAGCAAAGGTCTTCCTTTTAATGGGAGAAAACTGAATCAGTACAATTGACACACACAATTACTACAAATAATTTTTAAAACCTGAATCTACACACATTTAAAGGGCAGTGTGACAATGTTTATAAATCTTTAACACATTTTACATTGTCCTTTTTACTTGGTTATATTGATCACTGGTAATACACAATCAAAGGGCAAGAAGGTCAGGATAAAAATCAATCCAATGAAGGTACTACATTTCAAATAAGGCAATTATAATACACTTCATTATATAATTAAGCTACAGCTATAAATCTAAACATAAGTATCTGAAGGTGACTTGCACCTGCTAATCCTTATGATTTCCTTTTCATATCTATAAAGTTAAGTGCAAGCATGTTGGGGTACCTATAGGGTACCTACCCTACAACATGATTTATTAAAGGAATAAAATAACACTTAAGGTTTCAGGAATCGGATGTAAGGTTCCAGAAACAGTACTTTGCGCAAACAGGTGTACTGTAACTACAAATGAAGACTAGTCATTGACATCAGACTCATCTTCACTCTATTCTGTTGTAAGGGACCGAAGAAAAACCTCATGAGCCTAGATTTACCGTCTCAGTATCTTCATTATTAAAGTGTCCCTAGGGAACCATCCCTTTCATACCCTCGCTCTGTCATTTACTTCCCATCCGTGAGTTGCATGGAGCAACCCCTAGTCCACGGTTCCCCAACTTCAGTCCCTAACGATTTCCACATTTCCGTCCCTCCTGTACTAACAGTAACATTTTTTAATGAAGTCACTTTTTTCAAATGGCTAAACTTCCCACCATGAATGACCCGGCATCGCCTGCCGTCGATTACCTAAATCGCAACGACTAGCAAGCTAACCAGACAGGGCAGGCTGGGCAGGAAGGCTAAGAGCGGGGGACCCGGGGCGCCGAGGGCTCGGGAGCAGCTCGCCCCCGCCGGCCCGGCCTCCGGGAAGGGCTGACCACCTGGCTGGCCCGGACGGCGCGGCCCGCAGGGCCATGTCCTCCTTCGCGGGTCCGCAGGGCGTACGCGGCGAGTCCGAGGGGCGGGGCGCCAGGGCGAGCCCGGGGCGGTGGCGGGGGGCCTGGCGGCCGGCGGGCTGCAGCGGAGGCCAGCCCCGGGCCATACAGCCGCGCGGTCGGCCGCACCGCCGCGGTGTGCGCCGCCTCCGGACTGGGACACGCCCGCCCCTCGCCTGTCCTCCGTGCGCACATGCGGTTAGGGCGCCGCCGCGCGCGCGCCCGAGCCTTCCCGCCGTTACCTCCGGCCGGGGGCGCGCGTGCGTCACCGCCAACCTGACGTCCAGCCTCCGCCATCGGCACGTTTGTTCCGCCCCCTACCCCCTCAATTTTAATGGGAACAACCTCCTCCTGACCTCCCCTCCGCGCGGGCGAGTGGGCTCGTCCACATCCGGGAATCGGAGGAAGAGGCGTGCCCACGGTCACGTGGTGCGGAGGGCGGGCTCCGGCGGCGGCGGGCGCGTCCCTGAGTCGGTAAGGGTTTCCCGCGCCCCGAGCCTAGGCTTTGGAGGGCGGGAAAGAGTTCGTTCCTCAGCGTGACGCTTTCCCCGTCCTTGCTAGGCCGAGGCGGAGGCCTTCACTGCATCCTCGTCGCTGCCCTTACCGCACGCCAGGTCGTGTAGAAAGGGACTTGCGTCGCGGGCCTGCCCCGGTACCTCCCGGCTCTTGCACGTTTGGTATATCAACCGGAAGTCGGTGCTGTGGGCGGCCTCGCCCACCTGTGCAGATGGTGGTGGCCTGCGAGGGTCATTTCTAGAAAGGGCAAAGGCCTCCTTGCTTTGATCTTGTAACTAAGTACTTACGAAACTCTAAAACAGAGGTGTGGATAAAACGTGCCCCTGCTCCGGGGGACGCACGCCCGCGTGTCTGGAAAAAGCATGAAACGAGCAGTGTGACAAGCGCCCAGTCGGGGTCACTCAGTGCGCCCGGGGGGTTGGGACCCGCGGAGGGGCGGGTGCCGCCCTCTGCCTGGGGCTTGAAGAAGAAACCTAGTTTTTTATACCTGCTGGGGTGTTAGCTGGGGAGAAAAGGAAGAGGAAAGGGCATTCCAGGATCGGGACTATCACACGTGTAAGGAGAGCTTGTTCGGGAAACTGGTAATGGTTGATTCTGTCGAGTGTAGCAAGTGCTTGGGACGGTGGCTGCGTCCTGGGCTGTGACTCTCTCGATGCTTTCCAGCCCCTTCAGAGTGAAAACGCCTTAGCGCCTAACTCTGGAAATGGGATGTTGACCCTGATGCTCTAACGCGCACCTTTAGTTTGAAAGGAAAAGTACAGGTTAGTGATGGGCAGAAGAGGCTTTCTAGTGCAAAGGGCGGAAAGTGTGATAGGGTTAGAGGTGTTTGAAAGAGTGACAGGTGAAAAAAGATCGAGGCCAAATTGGGGAAAGATGTGTTGAGTCACTGATACAGAATTTACACGTAACAATTAGAGATGATAATACCTGAGCAATCAGTCACACAGCCGACCAGATATGTTTAGTGGGTCATAAGAACAGGAAGGAAGTATTCAAGGGCAGAATGCTGCTGAAGCTGGAGTGATTTGAGAAAACTTGACCAAAAAAGGTGGAATCTCTGTGGGCCTGGGAAAATCAGCAGTTTTTGATCAGCAGAGAAAAGGGAGGAGGGTATCCCAGAGGACAGGGCATCAAGAACAAAGGAGTGACAGCAGGAAAAAGGAGGGCTCTTGTAGGACAGGGACTCCAGAAGTATAACTGGAACTGAGGGTAAGGAACCTCCTGTGAGTAAATTTCTTAAAGACAGGCTCCTTGTGCGTTATTTACGGGGTAGTACTGGATTAATTCTTGTGTGAAACATTAAGACCTCATCTGGTTCACTGATTGCAGAAGTAGCTGGGCACCTTTTGCTTCAGTTTTACCTAGATCCTTATCTTGGGTAAAAACTCTCCCCCATTCCAACCTGTATAATTATTACCCAAGTATTAAGGCAATCTTGCAATCATACTATTGGGGGCAAACACAGGCCTGTGTGGAGTTGGATTCCACTCCCAAAGATTGTTTCTTGTATGAGTCTTCATACTCTTAGAAGTGGGAATGACAGTATCTTTGGTGCCACAGACTTCCAGGATGGCTTTTTTGTAACAGGGATCACAGTAGGGTGATACCTGTGATGAAGAAGAGCCCACACTTGGAAAGAAGGAACCCAGAGGTACCTTCCAAGCTGGCTACAGCTGTTTAGGGGGGGATAAAAGAGGGTGGGGAATCAGTGTTGATAAGTAAGCATCTTGACCAGGCATTTCATTAAAGGGTATCCAGCATTAAGAATCAGAGGAACCCCAAAGACAAGAAGAAACAAGTAGCATGAGGTCCTACCACTATTGCCCACTTGAAGATACTGCCTTCAGGGCCCAGAGTGGGTGTCATCTTAAAGGAGGCCATGGCCCGGCTGGGCATGGCTCAGTGCTTGAGCATCGACCTAGGATCCAGGAGATCTCGGTTTGATTCCCGGTCAGGGCACATGCCCAAGTTTCGGGCTCAATCTCCAGTCAGGGGCATTCAGGAGGCAGCCAATCAATGACAACTCTTTCATCATTGATGTTTCTATCTCTCCCTCTCTCTGAAATCAATAAAGATATATTTAGAAAAAAAGAAAGGAGGCCATGTCCTTTACAGACTCAGCTGAGGATTTCTGTCAGGTCTGTGGTTGGTCACTTTGTATAACCCAGTTCAGTGTTATCTCCGTATGTTCATTTGGCTTCTTAGCCTAAGAATGCCAATATTTGAGCCAAGGCAGGTGGTGACTCTTGTAAAATGGTGCAGGGAAGGCTAGAGGGACCAGAGAGGAGACTTCGTTATGAGTCAAGGACTCATCAAAGGAATCCTGAACAGGGAAAGGTGAATGTGCAAGTCAGGAGAGCAAAACTACATTCTAGATGTACTGTGGCCTCGGAACAGAGGCCCTCAAATACATTGCCTTCCTGTCACACTGACACTGATCTGCCAGCTAGGCTATGTCTGATATCCAGTGTACACTAGAAAGCATCCATTGGCTGGAGGATGGGGGGATAGAGGAGGGACTGTGATAATACAAGTAAGTTGTCACCTGACCCAGATGTGAAAATGAGTCTTTCCCAGGGTAATATTATGCCAAAAGGTACATCCAGGCTAAGAAGCCTGAGGAATCCTAGTCCTGGATTACATCACCTCCTGAGTCTATGTTTTAGAAATAACCTCTTTGGCTTACAGATTTGACAAGATCAAAGCTGCAGGAGAATGGACAGTGAAGTACAGAGAGATGGAAGGATCTTGGATCTGATTGACGATGCTTGGCGAGAAGATAAGCTGCCCTATGAGGATGTTGCAATCCCACTGGTAGGCTGTCATTTGTGCTGAGGGTGATGGGTTAAAGGTATGACCTGGTGGGCCCTAGGACGGGTAGAATATCAATGGGCAAGTAAACTAGTAAGGCAAAGAAGTCAAGGCTGTGGACTCCACTAACTTTAGAAGCTTCCGGAGAGCATCTAGACTTTTTATTTGAAGAGAAATGTGGTTCAGAGAGCTGATATGACCAGCTCAGTTAGGGGTCATTCCAGGACTGGAACCCAGGTCTTCTGAGCCATTTCCTGTCAACTACACCAAAGCCAGTAAAGCAGACGAGAGTTTAATGCATAAGATGGGGAAGAATACAAAGCCATGGCATATAAGCTTACTTCCCTACCTGTGGCTTGTCAGTCTATTAACATTTTTAAAAACTCACATTTTTGGAGCACACACCTATCCTAAAAGACATCTGACTTTTCTTCTTTTCCCTTTAGACCAGCAAGCTCCTCTTGGAATATACTTTTTTGCTCTCTGGGAAACTGTCCTGCAAGCAGTTTGTTAAACCTTATGTAGTAAATGATCTAAAAATTTTGCTTGTATAAATGCATATTAAATATCCTGTTTATGTCATAGAGGCCTATGAAGGACAAAGATATCAGGGACCAGGGGGACTGGTTTTCCTTAGAGTATACAGCTGTCCTGAGAAGAGCTGTTTATAAGATAAAGCTTACAGATAGACTGCTGCTGCTGTTACAGAGAAAGAAAATTCAGCTCACTCACGTTTTCATTTAAGAATAAGAGATGATAGGTAATATGTTCAATGACAAATACACATATCAAATAATAAGTCACAGCTTTATCCAAGTTTAGAAAAATAGTCGAAAAAGAGTGTAATGAGAATTAGAGTTGCCACGTAGTGAATACCAGTTTTATGCCATGGACCAAGATTGAAATTAGACATACGTTAGCTCTAATCTTGAAACAGCCTTTCAAGGATGGTGGCGTTATCCCCATTTTATGGGAAGAAATAGGATCAGAGAGGGATACTTGCCCAGGGTTGGGTATCTGATGAGTTGGACTGTGAGACTCCAGATCCTGCCCTGTAAACTTTGGTTTCTTTCATTCCACAAACATTTCTTTGGAAGCTGCCTGTGTGCCAGATTATATGAACATAAGATGCGGTTTCCTCCCCTGGGGGTCTAGAGAGGTAACACATAAATAACTAATTATAATAACAAAGGTTCTAAGTGGGGGGGTCACAAACAGCCACCATGGTATAGGAAGTAGCTCTTTGCCTGGTGGGCATCAAGAAAGGCCAAATAGAGAATGTAATGTTTAAGCTGGCCATAAGGGAGGACCAGTAGTTTAGTGGGGGTGGACAAGGGCACTCCAGCAATGGGGACACGTGTGCAGAGGCTAAGAGCTTTTAAAGTCTTTGAGATAGAGTGAAGTATTCAGTGGGGATGGAGAATCTATCATTCAAGGTAGGCAAAAAGTTGGGCTTGGACCAGGTTTCAAGAGGAATATTTCGTACCATGCTAGCCCTCATCCTGGGGATATTCAGGAATGAATGGTCTTCAAAAATAGAAGTCTATCATGCTCAAATTTAGGTTTTGGATAATCAGCGTAGCAGCACTGTCAGAGAGTGTCTGCCATGGAGAAAGGGGCAAGTGACAGGACAGAGAGACCGGAGAGGCCATGGTCTAGGCAAGGGAGGAGGGCCTGAACATTGGCAAAAAAATGGAGGGGAATAGGCAAATTCTGGACCTGCTTATGGCAGGATTCAGGGACCATTTGTGTGGTAGGGGACAAGGGAGAGGGAAATGTCCATGCTGACTTCCACGTTCTAGCCTAATCTGGTTGCTAATCCATGTTTTTCCCCAGGTCTTGTGATTCTAAGGCATCATGTATATCAGTTAGCTTTTGGTGCTGCCCAACAAGTCACCCTAAAACATAGTAGCTTAAAACAGTAGCTACTTGTCTCGTGATTTTGTAGCTCAGCTGAGAGGGTCTTCTGGTCTTCACCAGCTCAGCTCATCCCTGCTGGAGTTGCTTGTGTTCTGCAGTCATGCAGCAGGCGAGCTGGAGGCTGGGTAATTCAAGACACATTCTCATGTCTGGCAGTTAAGCAGGCTACGAACTGGGATAATGAAATGACTAGGCCACGCTCTCTCATTATCTAGGAGACTCGCCCAGACTTCATATGGCCCTCTCAGGGTGCCAAGAGCACCATCAGAGCAAACTGCAAGTTGCATGGAGCTTAGGCCAAGAGCTGACCATCTGGCACTGCAGCTGCTTTCTGTTGACCAGAATAAGACACCTGGTCAGTCCCAGTCCAAGACTGGGGAACTAAGACTGCCTCTTTATAAGAGTAGCTGCAAAGAATTATGGTCATTTTTACAGTGTGCCATAATAGATGGTTGTGTTTATGATATTTTGTTTTCCAGGTACATATGCAATTTTACATGTTGGCATTCATTGCCAAGAGACAATAGTGACCAAATGAAAGACATTATTTTAGAAAGCATACCACAGATGGGATGAAATTAAGCAAAGTTGCCTGCCTCTGAATTAAATAATTCATTAAGCAAGGACTTGTTTATGCTTTGTCAGCTATTACTAATTACTGGAACCAAACTTTCTCTTTAAGTTCTTTTCCATTTGTACAAGTATGTTTGAATTTCAGTCTTAACATTTGTAGAGCAAGATGTATGGGATTCAGATATGCTTGTCATATTATAAATAAATCATTTTATATATACTAACATAATTCTCAAGGAGAAAAGCATTATATTCATATATTACAAATTGGAACCCATTGGGAAATCATAAGTCTGGATAGTGAGTAACGGTTTGCTGACGCTAAAAAAAGTATAAATTCAGATAATTAAAAAGAAATATATTGGTATCAGTGAACTCTGTTACAAAGCAGAGTCCTGGTAGTAATACATTTAAGTTTAAAATATAAGGAAACTTCCTTAAAAGTTCTCACCACACATAAAAATGGTAACTATGTGAGGTGAGGGGTATACTAACTGACCTTATTGTGGTGATCATTCCACAATGTATATGTGTATCAAATCATATTTTACACCATAAACTTACAGAATATCATATGTAAATTAAATCTCAATAAACCTAGGAAAAAATATATATATATTTACATATATATATATTTATATATATATAAATAAGTAAGAAAGGAAATTATTCCAGATTCTACACTAAGTGTGGCCTGTGCTTACCATTTTAAGAAAATGCTGGCAGGATCTGAATTGATTATTTGCCATGTTTTATGCTGCCCAACTCCACCACTAGGTGGCGGTCTCATGTTACATTTTCACTGCTCCCCGCTTAGCTCATTATGATCTAGGTATGTTGGGTACAGGATAGTTTATTAATACATTTCTTGTGCTTAAAGAATATGCCACCAATTGTGATATTCTATTAAGGCAGCCCTCCCCCCAAAGACACAGTATTGGCCCTTTTCCGTTTTCTAACAATAGCAACCAGTCACTAACAATAATAGCAAATATTCCTTGAGCATGGATGCCCTGACTAGTGCTGAGCACTTGATCTAAATCACCATGTTTAGTCTCACAGCAGTCCTGTGAGGTGATGGCTATATTTCTCTCTTATTTTCAAAGAGGAAACAAAGGTTCCAAGCGCTTAAATACCTTGCCTGAGTAACCCAGCAAGCAGTGGAGTCATGGGCTTGGATCCCAGTGGCTTCCAGAAGCTCATGCCCTTAGCCTTCTGCCACATTGCCTCCTGCACAAGTGCTAGAGCCATGAGGCCATCGTTCCCTTCTGCAGAGGACCTAAGTGATACTTCTTTTTTTCCCCCCCTCACCAGAGGATATTTTTCCATTGCTTTTCAGAGAGAGAGAGAGAGAGAGACATCGATGTGAGAGAGACATATCGATTGCCTCCCTCACACACCCTGACCAGGGCCAGCTAGGGCCTGAGTGATACTTCTGATACTTGCTCACATCTTTTTATTCTAGCTCACTCTTTAGGATACACTTTACAAATTATGCTGCCTGTTTTTAGGAACTCAGGTTTGAATTCTATGTGCTCTTAAGGTTTTAAGGGGTTTGTTAATGTATAGTTTACTGTCATTCTGAATATCCACTGTACCTTTTCAGAATGAGCTTCCTGAACCTGAGCAGGACAATGGTGGCACCACAGAATCTGTTAAAGAGCAGGAGATGAAGTGGACCGACTTGGCTTTACAGTACCTGCATGAAAATGTGCCTCCAGTAGGAAACTGACCCTGGCTCCATTCTCATGGACAGATTTTTTTAAATATAGAAATACAAAATGTTTTCTTTCAGTCTCCTAATTCAGATCTTTCAGCGATAGATCAACACTCAAAAATGTACAGCCACTTAGTTTGTGGCAGCAAAGTGCAATGTGGAAATACCAGAATGAGAAACAGCTGGAGATTTCTCAGGAGCACAGAATATTTGGCTCTTTGAACCTAAAGTTCTTCATTTACTAGCTTGTGTTTAAACGTGTTCTGTTAAACATTTGCCTTTAACTCTATAATTTTGCTTTACTGTCAGAGTTTAACACTTCCCAACTACTTCTGTGTGTCCTGTGACAGAGGTGGTTGAAGATATGAGAGGAAAAGACTAAGAGAGGAAGCCAGCATAGGGAGAATTACTAACTTCTTATGTGCCCTCTTGGGGAAGCAGTCTGAGTGTGTGTATATGAAGGCTGGAGATATAATAGATATTCAGAAGCCCATTCACTGACTGCTGGGATTCCTGAGACTCCCCATGATGTTTTCAAACTGTGGATACATTTATAAATAAAAGACTGTCTGACAGTTCCTCTGTTCTCCCTACCACTTCTTTTGATGCCTTTGGAAAGGATTATTGGCTAGATGCACCACTAGTTTTATCCAATAATGGTATTTATTTTCTCAAAGCCATTTGAGATATAACTGAAACACCATGGAGTCCATATTACTTACACGTTTATATGAGAACTTTTATTTTGCAAAACATGTATTTATCTCCTGGAATTATTTGCCTCCATTAAGTGGTGTCTGTCTTGTTCTCTATCCAGACTGTAAACTCTGGGACGAGGCCCTGGTTTATACTTCTGTATCCATTATTGGAAAACTGGAAACAATAATTGAAATCTCTTTTCTCATCCCATTTTTACTGGGTCTTTCTGTTTACCTAGCTTTTAGGACGACGAAATAAATCACAAAACAAGTGAGCTGATTTTAGGAATTCAGTAGAAACCTTGTGTAGCAACTCTCCTGTGAGCCGAACACATCCAGGCTGATCTCCCTGTTCATCAAGTGTCCTGCTGAGAAGTCATTCAACTCAGAATAAAGACCCCAAGGCACCAGCCCCACAAATAACCAAAGAAAAACAACCTAGTAGAAAAGAGAATTACAATTTTTAGAAAAAAAATTATGCTAAGAGAAAGCTTTTCAAAAAATTAAAGAACCTATAATGTTCTTCCACATTCTGTTTAAATGAGGGTTTTACTACAACTGTATTTGTGATGTGTAATATCTGAGACACTGACATCCAGCTAGGAACTTAGCAGGTGTTCATGTGAATCCAGCGTTGCTCGTGGGCCCAGCCTTCCCAGGAATATTGGTAGACCAATAAAATATTAAAGTTTTTTTTATTTCAACAGAATCAGTATGATTGATACCTGTAAGGTAGACAGCTGTTGGTATATGTGCTTAGCTTATTACCCTCATCTGAGAACCTCTCCTTCACCAAGTTTCTGAACTGTGAGATGGTGGCAGAATCAGCTCATTGTATTAGGAATTGGGTAACCAAGCCTGGTCCAGTCGAGTTGTCAGCTGGGGCTTTAAAGTCTGCTCGTCTAGGACTCGCTTGAGGATGGTGAGCACAAGAGATTCAAGGCTGCTGTAGGGTGGCTTTCAACCATATATATTGACGCACCCAAGGAAGAAAGTGCAAAAGGAGGCTAGAGGATCTGTTGCACCTTGGTTCCTGCAGCTTCCCAGGTGAAAGCATGAGTGTTGTCCTCTGGAAACAGAAACTGTGTGCAGGAGCTGCCACCCCTTGAAGCCCAAGTTAGACCCACTTCTAAAGAATATGGTAACAATAACAGTTAACTGAATGCTTCTGTGTGCTTTAGACACACCTCTAGCCCTCATGGCCCTTTTGAAGGTGGATATTTTTATCAATAGGAGATGGCGACTTAAAATTAAATGACATGTTCCAAGTTAAAAGACTTATTCCAGGTCACTCAAACTGCAAATGAATTCCAGCGTAGGCAGTGTGATCCCAAAACCAGTGTCCTTCCTAGACCACATGACCTCCCCGGAAAGCTTTCTGTGACCACTCCTTTCTAAAATGGGAAAAAAATTCTACCGGAATACTTAGAACTTCAAAATGTTAACCTTGTTTTTATAATTGAGCTAAAGAACTGAAAGAATAATTTTATTAGAAACCTGGGAGTCATGAAACATTTAAAAATTTAACCTATTACCAAATCCATATATAACTCATAACTTGAGCAGCATGAGTCATGTTGTTTTCACTGGTTTTTATTCAAAGTTAAATCCCAAGGGTATATTTTCCAATGTTGGTACATTGAGAGTGAACAGTTTAGTATCAGTGCTAGTTAGTAGCATACCAGCAAGGGGCATCAATTCCTATAAATCAATCGCTGGCTGACCTTTTAGAAAACTTGAAACAAGATACTGAATAAATGTGGTATTTTGTTTGGAAGTGATTATATGTGAAGCCCTGGGATTCAGGCCACCCACTCTTGGGCTGGGCAGCTCACCTAGTGGGCTCCTTGCTCGTGCTTTGTAGGAGGCCAAGTGAGGGCATCTGGAAGGGGAGGGCATTTCAGAACTTTGCCTGCCTGTGACCCCAACTTATACTCTTAGTCAAGGCCTGGGGATTCTTTCATTAAGCTTTTCCCCCATGTCTTTGTGTTAAATCATTTGGATAATTTAGGTATCATCCTGGAATAATTGGTTTCCAAAGCTTCCTTTCTTGATTTGGCCCTGCCTTACCCACAGTTAAATTCTTTCCCCAGTTCTTTTCCACTCCATATATCATGAGTGAGCTACTGAGGAAAGCAGTGGGGGGCTAGGGGCTGGCATGGAAAGGCAAATTGGTAGTCTTGAGGAAGCTTCATATCCTGTGGCCTTCCTGGCCCCAGGTGATGACCTTGGCCTTTGACCCTTAGCCAACAAGGACTCGCTTCGTGGGCGTGCAACCTGTGCAGTTGCACAGGGTCCCACACTCAGAGGACCTGATGTGGCTGTCTTGAACACTAAATTTTTGACCAAGGGACCCATGTTTTCATTTTGTACCAGGCCCCATAAATTATGTAGCTGGTCCTTAAATCTATGGTAGCCATCTGTAGAGGTTCGCTGTTGGACAGTGACTAACTTGACCCAGCAAATGCTCTCACCTTGGGGTTGAGAATTTGAGACACTATGAAAGTAATCCTTTGGGGTGACAGAAAATCAGGCAGGTCCAGGAGAAGTGGCTGGAGAGAAGCCGGGGCAGACCTTCGAACTCGCTGTGACATCCCATAAACTGTTGCAGCTGCTGAAACTGTTTCCTGAGCTCTACTGAGTCCTGTGTCATTCCTTCCACCTGAAAGCTAGCCTAGCTGACCCATGGGGTAGAGAGAGGTATAGAAATGCTGGAAGCACAGCAAGACAGGTTTGTGGACAGCTAAGAGAACTTGAAGCAAGGTTATCGCCTGATCCCAGGGCACGTCCCTGCCCGAATTTCATTTGGCTCTTAGTCAACTGCTGTATGAACTTGCACTCTATCGCCTTGGGTATAGCAATGAAGTTGTCTCAGAACAGAGCCTGACTGAAATGAGATACCGGAAGCACAATTACAGAGCTGGGAACAGTGGTCAACACTTTGGTTTGTGAAGGGTTTCTACCTGGGTATTTAATTTACCCTATCACGTTGAACCGTATGAAAAAAAAACATTTATAAAGATCAAAAAGTGTCAGTCACAACTTCCTACGTTTTTAGCTCATTTTATTCTTACCTAAAGCAAGCTGAGCACATATACACACAAACACACATCCACACACAACACACGAGAACCGGATTTGACGGGTAGAGGTGGGGAGCCGGCAAAGGGTGGAGAATTTGAAAACAACCAAATGACTCGAGAGGAAGTGAGGGAGGTGGGTGTATAGACCCATCCCAGTTATTCCATGCCTTCGCTGGTGACTCAGATCCCCTTTACCGTGATGCCACCGCCCGAGGGCAAAAGGGGTTTTCCTCCACCCATGCCAGGATCTTGCCTCCACTCTCAGCATCCCTGCCATTCTCCCTCCCGCCCTCAGTCTCCAGCAGTTCCCCGCCCCACCACCCTGCTCGCAGATTGGCAGTCGCGCTAGCTGCCATAGAACCTAACTGTGTGGCACTTCCTGAGGGGGAGACGCGGCGGCACCCCTGCCTCTTTGCCAGGGGGGCGCCCTAACATCTGTCATCCACTAAGACCCCACGTGGCCCCCGGCTCAGCCCAGACAGAAAGGCCCGTGGGCCGGTCTGGCGAGGCGCTTCCCTCCCCGCCACCTTCTGGCCCTTGGGTCCCCAGCTGCTCCGCCAGCCTCCCTGGGGGCTGTGCAGATGCTGAGACATCCCGCCTCCCCTGCTCACCCGGGGCTGCCCTGGGGGGGGGGGGTTAGGTGCTCACGTGTCCCGGTTCCTAGCCCAGGAGGACAGGCAACACTGGCTTCAGGAGTACCCGAAAAATGAGCATCCAGCTGGGTTGGAGAGTCCCAGGTGGACAGGACCCTCAGCAACGGGTCCCCTCTCCTCCCACCCGCTGCTTCGGACCCGGTGGCCCAGTTTCTCGCTCCCTCTCAGCCCAGCGATGATCGGCCTTCACCTCTGTGTGTTCCCACTTCATCCCTTCCCGCTGCTGGTCTCCCTCCAAACGCTTATCTAGGTATCTCACGCCAAGCCCTAGACTCATCTTCTTTTCACGTTGCAAATACTCTTAAAGCACAACTCACATCAAGTTTGCCCTTGTTTTATTTTATCTAATAGCTACTAATTTAAAATTACGTATAAGTAAAATTCTATAGCCTGCTGCAAAGTGTAACAGCTAAGAGTACAGAGGCTGGAGACAGAAAGCCCTGGATTCGAAACCCAGTGCAGCGTCCCCAAACCAGGTACTCGCCTTCCTGGACCTGGGACTCCTCGTTGGAAACAGGGCTGATAATGCTGCTCACGTGCCAGACTTACTGAGGATAAGAGGGGACAGTGCAAGTGAAGTGGGTGGGAAAGTTTCTGGCACGTGGTTAGCACCTGGTAAACATCAGCTGTTGTTTGTTTTCAGTACAATAAAATAAACTTTCCAATGAATTCCATGTTGATGCTTTGAAGTCAAACAAAGAATAATTCCATTATGTAAACAATCATTCCCAAATAACCCTCAGGGATTCTGTTGCTTAGTAGAAACAGAATGAATTAGGAGGCAGAAGATCTGGGTTCAAGTTTTAGCTCCACGACCTTCTGGCTGTGTGACCAGAAGTTTGCCTGTCAACCTCTCTGAGCCTACATCACAGGGCTGGGGAGTAAAATGAGTACAATGTATTCAAAACCATTTTGTAGTTATAAAGAACTATATACACTTAAGTTAAACACCATAATTTATTTACTTTGTAAATTCATAATTTATTCTCAAATTCATGTTTTATATAGCTCTTAATATGTGTGCTAAGTTAAACACAATAAATGCACACAGAGGCACAGCTGTATGTGAAAGCATAAAAATGTTTTGAAAAGTCTGGAAGAAAAGACAGCAAACTATTGGCAGTCATTGCCTCTAAGGATAAGATTAGACTGACTGAGGAAGGAAATTGTCACATCTTTATTTCCTTCTGAAAGTGGTGGGGTTATGGGAAATTTTCAAAAATAATAATGTAGACATTGCAAAAATCAGAATAGCATTGTTTTGCAAAATATTCTCACTGCCTTTGAATAAAGATTTGGAATGTATGTTCCAACTTGTGTCAGCATTCAGCAATTTTCATGCCGTGGACATTCAGCAGGAGCACCAGCTCTGTGCAAAGCATTCTGGGAGATGCAACTGTGGATCAGACATGGGATTATACCTGAGGTTATAATGTGTTAGACCAGATAAAACACTTATGCAAAAAGCCATAATCTAAGAAGAAAGTGGTCACTGTGCCTAGTGAACTATAAGTGCTCAATAAGTACTTACTGGAAAAATGGATGGATGGATGGATGGATGGATGGATGGATGGATGGATGGATGGACGGACGGACGGACAGACGGACGGATGGATGGAGACACGGAGATAATATCATGGGAGAGGGGAATCAGAAGAGGAGTAGATCTACAGTGGAGGGATTTTAGAAAAGCCTTGTGAAACCTTTGAGAGACAGGCTTGATTTGATTATCTAGAGATTAGAAGGGAAGCTGGGAAGGTGCCTATGGTGATGATATCCTGTCATTTCTAATTCCATACCAGTTCTTCCCTCCCTCTCTCCCTTCCTTCCAACTAAGGGGAGGAGCTGGTGTGTTTGGAAACATGTGGGAAATTTTTTTGGTTGTAGGGAAGGGAGCGTGTCAGGAATCCTGCTGCATCTAGTGGTCGGTTGGCCAGGGCTTTTAAATATACTGCAATAAAGAACCATTCTATCCAAAATACTGACAGTGACCACATTGAGAAATACCGGTAGGTGAGAGAAGCATCATAAACAGATCATTACAAGGTCATAAAGAAACTGTTGACATACATATCTGCACATGTTTTCTGCTTTTGTAGCCAAATCAAATGGTGTGACCTCCCTTCTAGACAAAGGAACAGGGAAATAAGATTGGAAAGGCCCAAAGGGGATGCTGAGTAGACAGAGGGGTAGTCAACATAGATTAAACGTTGGTCTTGAGGAAAGGGGAGATTAGGGGAATGATCTTGTCATATCTGTGCTTTAGGAAATACCAAACCCCTACTCATTAAAGGCTTTTAGAGAGCCCAAATGTGAAGTGATAAGTTCAATTTTTTTAAAGCTTTCCCTGCCTCTGCATCAGGAAAGTGAAGAAGTCATTCTATATTTTAAAAACTTCTCCAAATTTAAAGTATAATAAAAACAAATTCACTCAGCAAATTATTCTAGGATAATTGGCTTTCTATTTAAGAAAAAACGTAAAACTAAATTAGCTCCCTACTTCATGCCACATATTCAAGATGGTTTGAAAAATTAAACATAAAAAAATTATGAAGATGTTAGGAGAAAATGTAGTTGAATACTTTAGGAACCTTGAGGTCAGGGAGGCCTTCTTAAGTAAGTTACAAAACCTGGGAACATAAAAGTATAAAAATAGATTAATTTGGCCCTGACAAGGTAGCATAGTTGGTTATAGCGTTGTCCTGATATGCCAAGGTTGCAGGTTCGATCCCTGGTCAGGGCACATACAAGAATCAACCAATGAATGCAAAAATAAGTGGAACAATGGATAGATGTTTCTCTCTCTCTCTCCCTCTCTCTCTCCCTTCCTGTCTCTCTCAAACCAATACATAAATTTTTTTAAAAAATAGATAAACTTAAGATTTCTACGTGACATTAGATACAATGTTAAAAGAATAGAAGTGCTCATAACAGATACAACAGATGAAAGATTATTTGCTGGATACCCATAAAGCTTCTATAAATTAATAAGTAAAAGATAACCCAAATAGGAAAATGGACAATAGGTATAACTGGGAAATTCACAGAAAAAAAGACACAAAACATGAAAATGTGATCACGGCAGATGTTTTAGACTGACTCATTCAGCTCCATGCCTACCACTTTGTAGCTTGCCCTGCTGCATGCTGGAGCTTGAAAAGCTAATGCCCCACAATTGCCAGGCTCCCTTAGGGCTGAGCCTCTGCATGTGACGTGGCTTCCCCTGGGCAGATGTACCCTTGAGAGATCTACTGACTCTGGTGGGGTTGAGAAGCCCTTGTTTTTTATGTTGGTTGGTTTGGGTTCTCCCTTCATCAACATGGAGCTCTCAGTGTCTAGATGCAGCCTCTAGATGCTTCTTGAGTGTTGTAGATGGATGCAGGGCATCCATCATGTGACTGAGGCTGTGTAATCCTGGAATCAGGTGCAGCTGAGGCTTTCTGGTTTCCAGATTGCCGAGTCAGCAGCTGGGGCACAGTTTGGGGAACCCCCAGCCTTCTGGTCATGGCAGAAGGGGAGCCTCCTTTGGTGGGTCGGTTCTGAGCTGAAGTTCTGGGAGTCAGTCCTAGAAGCTCAACCAAAGACCTGCTCTTCCACCTGATCTGACAGAATTGTAAGCACCCAGTGTCCTACATTAACTCATGCAGTTTCCCTACCCCGTGTCTATTTACCTTTCTATATAAACTGTCATCTGTCGCTGAACTCTGACACAGTGGTCAACTTTGCTAATAATGAAAGAAATACAAATTAAGCCAACAACGAAGTAATTTCTCATTCATCAGAATGTGAACACTTAAGAAGTGATAAAATTCAACGTTGGTGAGGGTGAGGGGAAACGAGCTCTCTCGGAGGCTGTGTGGATTGGAGCAGGCGCCTCGTAGAGCACTTTGGCGGTATCCATTCAAGGGTAAAATGTGCATCGAATCCAGCCCAGCGTTCCGCCTCTAGACATCTGTCAAAGAAAAATACTGCCGCATGGCCTTAAGGAAACATTTGCCATGGATATTAGTCACATCATTGTAAGAAATGGAAAAACAACAATAAATAGCTGAAATATTCGTCAAGATGGAATAGTTAAGAAAATTACTGTACAACCGAATACTTTGCAGTTGGCAAAGTGTGAGGCAGAGCTACAAGTACTAATATGGAAAGATCTCAGACATATTTTCAAGTGAAGAATGAATTGCAAAACAAATGTATAGTATGACCTCAGTTATGTCTTAAAACATATGCAACAAACGTATACATTTCTATTTTAACTTGCACCTGTCTGCAGAAACACAGACAAAGGTCAGGAAGGGCACAGAGCAAACTACCCCGCAGACTGGGGCAGGTGAGCTGAGGAGGGGCTCGTGCGGGATTTTTGCTTCCATTTTCTAACTTCTGTTTCGACATTTGAATATTTTACAAGAAGAATGTTATGTTTTATATAATTACATTAATACATAAATTAAAAGGTTATAAAACATTATATAGATGAGATTTCAACTTACAAATGTCGAAGCAAAAGCCATATAGAGACTGATTGTTCAATCTATCATATCTAGAAAGAGAGAAAGAAAGCAAATATGACAAAATATAACACGTTGAATCTAGGTGGAAGAATATAAGTAGGTATTCATTGTCCTAGCCTCTCAACTTTCCTGTATTTTTAACATTTTTCATAATATAAAGATGGAAATGAAAACAAATACACATCCTTGGACACACACACACTTTTCCTGTGCAAGCAGATTTTTCCAGATGTGGAAGCCTGTGGCTCGGTCAGCTGCAATTATGGCAAAAGGCATTGGCAATCTTTCTTAACCGTTTCTTAGAGCAAGCATCTCTCCCTCCTGTGGCCAGTGTCCTGAGGAGCCTGCAAATGCCTCAGTGCAGACAGACTGAGGTGGACACCAGCCCTCTCCCCAGTCCCTCTGGGGGCACAGTCAGGGCCAGGGCCTTTTGGGGAGCAGGGACCTTGCTGTTCCTCCTTTCTTCTCCCTACTGAAGCAGAGAGCCCATGACTAAGGACACCTTTAACATCAACTATGCCCCCACCCCAGGCGCATATTTAAACCAGCCCATAACGGGGGAGGGGACCACTGGAAAGGAGAGGAGCTGGAGGCTCCGTCCTGGCCACAACGAGGGCTCTGAAAAGATTCCACTCATTGGGGCTGGCATACTCTGGGCGCCTCATTCAGTTTTGAGATAGCCGTTTGTGGATAACAGGGTGGGGGGAGGAAATAGCAAAAAAAAAAAAAAGGAATTGGAATTTTAATGAGAACCATCTGGAGGGCTTGCCAAGGGTGTAATGTTTTTAGTACAAGAAAGTAATTCCTCAGCTTCAATGAGGAAAAGAGCAATGGAGAAAATGGTTATATTGTGCTTCCCCCAAAACTGGTGTGGAACAGAACCACCTAGAACAGGCACAGGGTGCGCAGGACCCGGGCGGAGCTCCGCAGGGAGCAGGAATGTCACCCCTCTGCCAAGGAGACTTTGAGGGATGGGTTGTGGAGGGCCCTGGGCCAGAGCCTGGAATCTGGGTAACCATGGAAACGGGCCCGAAGGGTGACAACAAACACGGGATGGAATTTCAGCGTTTGCAGCCAGGCCGCAGAGGCAGAGGAATGGGAAAGTTCAGGAAAGTTTTGTTTGTTTTTAACCCAAGGGTCGGGGGAGCCACAGGAGGGAGCAACAGTGTTCCGAATAAGGGCTCCCTGCCCTGCACCTCAACATAGTCACAGGGAGCCGGATTCCGGACTCTCGATTCTGCATGATCAGTGTGCAAATGCCAACTAGCCTTGTGGCTGAAGAACAGTGGGCCTTGATCGAATGAGAAAAGATGTATGTGATGGAGGGAAAATTTAACAGAGTCACTAGGTAGAAAAATTTTTGAAAAGAGCCTATGGACTCTAGAATTTTCTTTTCTGAGGCCTTTAGAAATAGAATGGCTAGCATGGTGCCTGGGCAGAATCAGGGCCTGGGATGGAGGAACCATAAAGACATCTGCTGCAGGCTCTTTGCTTTGCAGACGGGGGAAAGCAGGGCAGAATGGGGGACTCGCTCCCTGTCCTGGCTCCTGATACAAGATTCCTTTCTTGACAGCATGTCAAGGAGCCCAAAACAAGCCCATAGTAAACCGTTGGAGTCCGCAAATGGGTTTAGATGAAATAGTATAAATTGGCAGTGGTAAAATAAGTAACAATTGCTACAGGGCCTAGGATTGTTAACCCTGGGATCAAAAAGGGGGAGGGGGTAATGCATAATGGATGGGCATTCTTAGAAATTGAAATTAATATGGTGTAAAGTCCACTCCAGTTTCACTCTTACAACCATCAGTAGTTGAGAAGGAGCCTCTGTTCTGAAAAGAGAGACTCAACAGTTAAGAATTCAGCGAAGAAGATCGTTTTAAATAAGCAAGTTACATAACTTTATAACTGTTTCAAGAAATCATCTTGAAACTTCATTAGCAAAAAATGCCCCTGAATCAGCCAACAGGAAATAAGAAGTCCAAGGAATTTCTGGAAATAGGAGGGTGTTTTTTTGTTTGTTTTTCAAGTGGAAAAAAAGTTTTTAGGGAAAAAGGAAGCCCTGACCCACATAAAGATAGGGTTTCAGTAAAACTAATTTGAGAGCAAGAGGGAAAATGTAAGCCTCAGCAATGGAGGGAGTACCCAGGACCTGGACACTTCGGGTGGGATGCTAAAAACAACTACAGCCCCCCAAAGTGGGTGCAAGAAAGAGCCAGTTTTACACTAAAGATGAAATTCCATTCCCTGAAAACACCAAATCTGCATGAGACTGTCCATAGCCCTGTTGACATTTACAGAGCAACTTAAAAATTGTTTCCACTTAATCCAGAAATATTTGCTATTTATTCATAAGTCACTGATTCTCCTTAAAGCTCTGCTTTGTAACTTTTTATCCTGAAAACCCTTTTTTCCCTTATTCAGATGTTAAAAATGGGGGGAAGTGTTGCTCACTTTCTCAGCAAATATTTTTGACAATTTACTCTATGCCAGGCCCCGAGTATAATGCTGTGATCCTATCTGATTATTATTGCCTTTTTGGCTTAATACCATATCTGAGTTTTTAATATTAAAATGCAGAGTCTGCTGGGAATCCTTGAGCCTCTCATAAAATGCTGAGAGTTGTTCACCTTCAAATACTTAAGTACTACGCAAGCTTAAAGAGGCCACTGCCCATTCCTAATGAGAATCTTCTGTTTATGATTCATGGATTAAGCCTTTATAAATGGCTTTATATACATGCTCAAAATATGTGGATCCACAAGCGGTCTAAGAGTATTCATGTAAGTATGTATTTGCTCGTGAGAAAGTGTGTGTGGGAGGGAAGGAAGGAAGGAGCAGAAACTATTTTCATTTTAAAAAGCTAGGAGGGCAAGCAAAAACTATTCCTACCCATCATTAAAGAAATGAGGTATAGGGCATAACGCTGGGAGAAGCCAGTGCATTTCCAAACCGCCTTCCCTTTAGCCCTTGCAAAGATCACTCTTTCCAGGGAAACCACGGGCTGGTGTTTGTTTTCCCCAGTCATTATTACACTGTTGTGGGGTTTTTTAATCTCAGTGATTTTCAAAAGGTGAAAAACCTTTTATCCTTCCGTGAAAATCTTTATTTAAAAAATCTCAATCACTCAGGTTTTCATTCTCAGTGATAATTGTTACAGGGAGGGAAAGAACCCCCTGCTATTGGCATGGTGGTCTCTGCACCGTGGCATTGACATCACGCAGTGCTAGCCTGACCTAGTGGAAAGGGCCTTAGACGAGATCGTCTCAGCTCAGGGGGCCCAAATTACTGTCATGAGAAAGTGTCCTCCAGGCAAGGTGTCCCTTTCTGACCAACTCCAGACTGTACCCACTGGATGAGCAGAAGTCTAAGTACTGGAGCACAGACTCTTCCTGTCCCCTCCCTGGCCTGTCCCCACAACTTGCTTCTACACTCCATGGAAAGAAGCAACCAGAAACACTGCAACTATTACTCAGATGTTCTACATATGTTGTGTGAAACTGAAGAGTATAACTTCCTGTTTTTGTCAAAATGCCTATGTGAAACTGGATTTTTCAAAAATAAATCTAATGAACCAGAATATGTTGAGCTCTAGCTTGTATTATATTGTCAAATATAGAAGCCCAACAAACAAACTGTATCCAGTGATGTCCTGTATCCAACTAGGAAACCTGCAGTATCATTTAGGAAGCTTTGGGTTGCAAGTAATATGAAACTCAACTAATAGAAGCTTAGGCAAGAACACATTTATTATTTCATATAACCAACCCAGACCAGGATTGGTTAATTTTACAACTAAACAACATCACCCAGAACCCAGGTGCTTGTCTATCCTTAAGGTTCTTGTGTCTTCCTCAGCTGTCACCTTGCTCCCTTGATGGTTACAAGGTGGTGGCCACAACTCTGGGCAACACAAGCTCACATCAGAAGTAGAAAAGGGATTATCTTTGCTTTCTGGTTCAAGGATGGGAAGATGGCAGAACTAGAACACTGAGGGCTTAGTTGGGAAGGTGGAAGGCGCACACACACACACTGGATGCACATAGCCATGTGGGCTGCTGGCAGCAGTCATGTAACTATGGGTGAGTGCATGTCTGAGAATGACCTGACTGTTCAGAGGAGAGAAGAACCGAGCCAAGAACAGGGCAGAACTGGTTACAAATGCCATTCTGAAGCCACGTATGCCCTTGGCCTTTTTAGTTACACGCACCAATAAACTCCCTGTTTGATAGGACACTTGCCACAAAGAGACCTCACTCATATACCTTACTTGTCTAACTTTTCTAGCCCTACACTAGATCTCCAATTTTGTTTTGCTTTTTAAACATACTACTGGTTGGGACATTCTACAATATACTTGGCCAGTATTCCTTAAAACTGACAAGGTCATGATAAACAAAGAACGACTGAGAAATGGTCACAGATTGTAGGAAACTAAGGAGACATGGCAAGTAAAGGCAGCCTGGTTTCCCGGATTGGGTCCTGAAGGAGATAAAGGATATTAATGAAAAAACTGGGAAATACAGTCTGCAGCTTACCCCACAGTATTGCACCTATGTCAATGTCTTAGTTTTGACAACTGTGCTGTGTTATGTAAGATGTTAACATTAAGGAAGCCGGGTGAAAGGCATATACGAGAACTACCTTATCTTTGCAGCTTCTCTGTCAATCTAAAATTGTTCCAAAATAACAACTTCAAAAAATATATAATTGGTCACTAATATTCCAAAGTCTAGTAAATACTGAACAAGACTGACTTCTTCAAGTCATGGATAATAATGTTAAGTCCCAAAAAGGCTAAGGGACTTGCCAATGGCACCTGGCAACTAATGTCCGAGATGAGCCTGGAACCCAGGCCGTATCACCTGGACACACACTACAGCCCAGGGGTCCTGAGGCCTTGCTCAAAGGATTCAGTTTCCATGGAAACAGCTCTTCTCTGAGTACACTAAATTCCCTTGCTGCTGTCCACATTAGCTCTGGACTATTACATTTCATAGTCCATTTTTCACATTGATAAATTACGCTATTACAGCGGTCCAGGAATGAGCTATAACAGCATGCGAAAGGAATTTGTACCAGAAATTTAAACTACCATATGGTCAATGGATTAACATTAACCATAAATAGAAACCATCACATTCTCTGGTGCCTGCCAATGGCGTTCATATGAATTAAGTGTGTTCTGAAAAGCAATACACGAAAAATGTTAATGCAAAGTCAGCCCAAGCCACACCATTTCCAAAGACAGGTTTTAAAGGGGCTGCATCTCAAATGACTTAGGTGGGAATGAACATGGCATTCTGGAAAAGACGAAGTTAGGTGACTCAAAACGTGGATCTAGTGATGATGGACACTGATGTCAAAGATTCATTTTGGATAATGGTAAACTTTGGTGAAATTTGGATAAAATGTGTTCCATAAAATGTGAAGAAAGGAAAATGCAGAGGAAACTCCAGCCCCTCAAGAGTAATCTCTTGTGTCATGGTGAATTCCTCCATCTGGAATATGTTAATACAGCCTCAGGTGAGTTTGAGTGAAAGAGATATACCCTTGATCACATACTTTCCCCCCAAAATACCAATCTCATCCTCCAGGACCCCTTCCTGTAATGCTTCTGTTACCCACAGCCTGGCACGCAGACCTGGGCACAGAGTCGGCCACAAATGTAAGTTCCCCCTCTCCTCTTTTCCCTACCCAATAATCATTCCTCTTCCATCTTGTGAGCCCTGGCCTTAGGCAGAGCTCAGGCATCCGCTGGAATGCTGATCACAGAAGGTCAGAACCCAGGGGATCCCTGAGAAACATGGACTGAAGTATGCTAATTAGCACCCTCCTCTATAATTGCTGGTGACTATTGGAATTATCTGATAAAAGCTCTGACAATAATTCCCTTTCGTTGGCACAGAGATGATTTAGGAAGCACATCTTGATAGAGGAACAAACCACAATTTCTGATGTTGGCTACAGTGTCCCTCATTAGCTAATGGTTATATGACAGAAGATAAAAATGATCTTGACAGGCAGGAATAATGGGCCCCAAATTACAAAATGTAATTTAGAAGGAATGTAGGCAGTGCCCTACAGTTAGGTTCCAAAAAGTGCCTTGCAGAGGCCCAGGAGGCAGCATGTGACTACAGCAAGAGCAGAGGCCCGGGCCTGGGAGTGCCAGGTCCTCGCTGAGCCTCTGACCAGCTGGCCAGCCTTAGACAAATGACTAGCTTCAAAGAATGCAGTCTTCTCATCTGGAAAATAAGAAACCCAAATGGGATGATCTCTCATGGATTTCTCAGACTGGAAGCAATTCTTTGCCAACAATAGGAGGAGGATTCAATGAATTTGCTGCGTTTCCATGACAGAGTGTCATGCAGCTGTTACAAGCCCTGTGTTTCCCAAGAATATTTGATAACATGAGAAAGTACTTGTGACAATGTTAAGTTAAAATTAAAAGTAAAAATGGGTTCTGGTTCTGATTTTGCAAAGAGAAATAAATGAATGTTACCGGAAGATAAATGTCCATTCAATAGGTATATGAGTTTTCTAATAATTAAAGTTGTCCATCAAAGGGACCAATTCCTTCCGAAGGAGGTGACCTCCCCATTAAAGGAACAATCCAGTCAAGGATGGATGGCCGCCTGACAAGTATGATGGCCCTGAGATTCCTTCAGTGGATAGGAAGATGAATCTCAAATGACTTTTCTGACACTAACATGACAGTCAACAGAGAGCAGAAGAGACAATTACTAGGGGAAATGAACGGAGTTGCTACAAAACTCTGCGAAGCCCTGGCTTGATCAGAGAGAAGCTTTGGTGTTAATTCTTTGAATCGGATTTGGTGTGTAGCCCGATGCTGCCCGGTGCGGCATAGCAAAAGAGTTAACATGGAAGTCAGAGGCATCGCTGGAAAGCATGGAGAGGAACCACTTCCCCCTGATACTGCACAAATTATTTAAGTGGGAATTCTGTGGTTGGTTTGGAATGCTGAGTTTGCATAGCCACTTCTGTTGACTTGGCCAAGATGAGAGTAAAATGTGTTAGAGATCTGCCAGAAGCTTGGTGGGAATGAAGGATTCTACATACACCTACATATATGTGTGACAGTGGAAGTGACCAAAGTCAGCCCAGGTCCCACATCCTATTACCAATCAGTGATCCCTGCACCAATAGGCACCTCTTATTAGGTACTTAGAGATTGAGATGGGCATGGACTAGTTGAAGTTTCCCTTCAACTAGTATGACAGGTTGATTATTTTTACCACATAATTTATATCTCTGACCTCTTCCCCTCCCCCTAGTTCATTGCACTTCAGCTACTTGGACTTTCTTTTGATTTCTCAAACACACCAAGCTCATTCCCATCTTAATGCCTTGGCCCTTGCTCTTCCATCTACCCAGAAAGCTCTACCTCTAGGTCTTTGTATGCCTGGCTTCTTGCTGTTGTTTAGGTACGAGCTCAGATGGCACCTCCTAGGTGAGTTCTTTCCTGACCACCAACCCAAATTAGCAACTCTGTCCACAACAAATGCCCAGCCCAAAGAGAGTCCATTCTCTCCATCACATTATGTTTGTCTTTCTGGAACTCATTACTATTGGAAATTGTCTTGCTTATTTATTTTCTGCATATTTATGGAGCTCCGTGAGAGTAGAGACCTTCTCTGTTTTGTTCACTGCCACATCCTCCGCTTCTAGAACAGTTGCTGGCACATGGCACACAGGTCATGAACAAATGATGAATGAATAATGATTAAATGAACATAATCTTTCCCACCTTGATTTTGGATAAATTTACTCTTATATAATGTAATGTTTTCTGGAAGACAGAGCAAGTGAGTGATTGAGACTCAGGTAGGAAGAGACTCACTCTTTTGTTGAAAGGACTTGTCCCTGGCAACTTGCCCTTTAATTGGCTTAGTGTCCTGAAGTGACCAAGGAGGAAAGGAACACAGAAATTTTTCCAGAGCCCACCTGCTAGCGTACTCAGTGCTTGAGACGATTGATAGAGGATGGCTTTGAAAGTCTGAGTGCATATGACCAAAGCTGAGCTTGGATCACCCGGGAGGGCCTTTACCACTTGGGAACTTCTCTCAGGACCTCAGGAAGAAGAGACCTGTAATTACTTAAAGGAAAGAAGATGGGAGGAGTCCTCTTTGGAATGTCATCTCACAGGCTTTCCTGAGTTAGGAGTAATCTCAGGGCACCCTGAACAGGTTGGCCAACACAGATAGAGCTGCTTTAGCCTCTTGGGGAAGTCCAGGTGCAGGGATTGTACAAGGCTTTGTACAAGGAATTAAAAAAACAAAAAACATTTCAAATACAGTAATGTCATCTCCAGCATAGGAACAGATACTCAGGGAGAAAGGATTGTTCAGTGATGAGGTGAGAGGGTAAAGAAACAAACCACAGGGACCATGCCCATGGGAAGGTAGCCATGAGGGGTATATTTTTGGCTAAAATAGTAAACTGTTGGGGTGCCTTTTGTTTCTTGGTTTGTGTATTGCTGCTGGGAGCATAAAAAGTGAATATTCTTCACTTACTTATTCATCAACCAGTATTATTGACTAACTATTATGTTTCAGATGCCAGTTTTGGTTTTAGGGAATCAGCCCTGAACAGGACGGACAAGGTCCCTTTGCTCATAGGCTTATATTCTAGAGCTATAGACAGATATTTAAGAGATATTTGCATATGTAATTAACAACAGATATGAATTTATACATAGACAAGTTAGCCAAATGAAAAGAGGGCTTCACTGCTAGTTTCTTCTCTATTGCACTCCATCTGTTGAAAGACCCTCTCCCCCTCCCCATGTGTAACCCCCACTCCCTCCTCCCCAAGTGTGCCTTCACCCCTCCCACTGTACCCATTCAAAGAGCTGCAGCCTTTCCTTGGAACCTCTCCCGCTCTCTTACACCTAAACATCCCATGCTGAGATCCGCCACCAGGCAGCCTGCCAAGCATTCACTCCCAGCCGTCCCTGGAGGTGGGTGGGACCTGTCCACAGACCGTGGGGCCAGATGTGTTTCAGAATCCAGAACATTTTGGATTTTAGAAAGTTAACATATTGCCTAGTCCCTGTATTATGTAAAATCCCCGTGGGGTCAGGTGCAGTACTCAATAGTCAAATGTATCAATATTCCTGCACCAGCATTCACACTCCATAGGATAGAGGTGACGAAGAGCTTCAGGTCAATTCAGGTCACGCTGAGCTGCCAAGTGAGTTGTGTGTTTTTTTAAGTGTAGTTTTTAGAGCTGTTTTACCCTTTGGAATTGCAGATAAGGGATGGTGGGCCTGCCTGGCCTGGCCTTTCTCTTCTTTTTATTGTCTGAGTTATTTCTCAAACTAATCTGCCATAAAGAGATCCCTATGGCTTTTGTGGGCAAAGTTTGAAAGGCGGTTAATAAATAGTGATGAAATCCTTGTGCTCAGCCCAACTTTAAACACACACACACAAAAATTCACCTGGGCAAACCCCTTTCACAATAACCTAACATCTGCCCATCTGTCATCTTCTGTGTTTCCCTAATTTGTCTTCAAAGAACCAAACCATCTGGCACCTTCCAGCGTAGTCACCTTGCACCTGCACCATCCAGATGGCCACCTTTTCTTCAAAAGCGCCTGATCCCTGCCTTAATCCCACCTGGCATGCAGAGTCGGTGTGCGTTAATCACAGAGCTGTGGGGTGGCTTCTTCCCCGAAAGAAAGTTGATAGGAACTAATTATCCCAGGGCCACTCATAGGCTCCTCTTAAGTATAATCAGTATGGGATCGCAGGAAATCTGCTGGGAAATTGCAGAGAAAGTTCCTGAGGACCTCCCTCGAGACATTACCGGCCCTGATTTCAAGTTGACCACGGTGCAGCTTTTCCTCTGCCCCCCACACACTTTGCACAGAGCCTTCTCTTACTAAACCCACACAATTCCCACACGCTCCTTCCAGCCTTCATTAGCAGGTGGGGATATTGTTTTAGAGAGAATTGGACATACCTGCCCCTATTTCTGCTCTGTTTAGAATCTAAAAGTTGGCCACCTGGATGGTCCCACACCCTCCAGCCCTTGCAAAGGCTCAGGTGTGCTATCCTTCAGTGGTCTCAGGCCTCTTCCCTTTCTCCTGGTCAGCTTGCTCTCATTTCCTGCCCCCACTGAATTCCACATCTCCTGTCTTTTGTCTCTGAGTGTGGCCAAACTCAGACAACACATCCCCCTTTCTTTGTTCATCTCCAAACACCTGTCATGTCAGGTGCTGCTAGCAATATACCTTCCATTGAAAAGTTGGGGGGGGGGGGGGCGGTTATGCTTCAGGCCATTAGGTTAAAAGAGACTATCTGACCTCTCAAAAAGAGTCCCTGACCTTTCGGCCCCAGGTTCCTGACTCTCCTTACGCCCTCCCTCTCTCCTGGGCTCCCTCCATGCTCCATCTCATAGTTGTGCTCATTTGAATTTGCAGAGCAATTTCATTTTCTTTGCTGCAGTCCAGCTGAAACAGACCAAGGCCACTTCGGCCAAGGCCAAACCCTATGGCTCCACCACACTGCCACTAGTGGGGCTTCTCTTGGCTGGGCACCTGCACCCTGTGTTTGTGGTCAGACTCAGGGTGTGTGTGCCTGTGACTGATCCTGCTGGTCTGGGTGTCCTGTGTTCCCATGTCTGTGTCCTCTGAAGGTGTCTAGCTCAATACACCAGAGCTAACAAAAACTGAGTGTCTGCTCTGGGCCAGGCAGTGTTCCAAGTACCTTATGTGTAATCCTAACAACGTTTCCATTTTGTTATCCATGTTCACAGATAGGAGACCTGAGGTGTGGAAAAGTTAAATAACATTATCATGTACTCAAGTGTCTGGGGGTCTCTGGGTTTGTGTGTGTTATATAATCATGTGTTCTCATGTGTGTCCGTGCCAGTGTGTGTGTGTGTATGTGTGTTTACAGCCCTAGAAACCCCTTATCCTGGCCCCTTGCTCACCTCAGGGTTGGTCTCCCCTTCCCTGGTCCTGGAAGGTTTAGTGCCTGCAGCTATAGGTCTGGGTGTATGGCCCAAGACAGTGATGGGAGAAGGGGATGTCTGTGCCCGCATGTAACATGATTGAATCCAAGCAGCTCATCTGCTATTTCAGCAGGACCAGTGGCCCTTGTCTTCTGTGAGCTCTTTGGTGGGAACTAGGGGAGAGGTCCTGTAGGTGGCCGGGGGTCTAGGCATCTCTCTCCAGTGACAGTGCCCAGAGGTTGCCAGGCCCACTTAGGGCAAATCAAGAAAGATGGGCTCAGTTGCCATGCAGAGAGATACAAGGCAAGACTTCCTAGCAGTGACAGTTGACTGATAAAGGACCAGTGTAGGGCACTGATGGCAGGTGGGGCTTCTCCTTTCTCAGAGTGCAAGCAAAAAGCCACCTCTCTCAGGTGACCTGAACATTTTCCTGCCTCTGCCAAATACTAAAGGGCTTCTCTCACCTCCGCTGTGGTAAACATCTTACAAACACCATCTGTAATCCTTGAAACAACTGGATAAGGGTAGCTTATTGTAATTGTCCCCCAGTTACAAATTAAAACATGGGGCTCAGGGAGGTTAAGTGGCTTGCCCAAGGCCACACAGCTAGTGGCAGATCCAGACTGCAAGTCCTAGTCTTTTTGGCTACAAAACCTGGACTCCTTCCATTATATCAAAGTATCTGTGAACTACTCGATTACTTCCTTGGGATTTTTCCAATTCCTTGAGTAAGGTGCCAGCTCACGATGAAGAGGCTCCTATGTTTGTGACCCCAGGGTTCGCTGGCCTGGATGGGGGCCAGTCAGCAGCCTCTATATGGGTTTGTCTATTAACAGAGCACGAGGTTCCCCTCTAGCCACTACTATTGTTCATCCTTAGAAAATTGACCCATTTTACAGTAAGGGGAACTGAAGCACCTGCCCCCAGTCACCTGCAGTGGGTCTGGGCAGGATGACTCCTGGAAGCCAGCCTCCCAGCGCAGGACATCTGGTCCTGAGCTTCTCTCTGACTCATGGGCTCTCACCCTCATTTGGGTGTGACTGAGGATGGGGAATCAGAACACTCAGTGGGTAGAACCTCACAACTCCCCTTCAGGGCCCCCGGGGCCCCAGTCCTCCCCTCCCCTGCCTGAGAACTGTTCTTAGGATAAGAGTAAAGCCAGGGTTCTTTGGAGTGGCCTCCCAGGCTCTGCCTGACCTGAATCCTGCCCCTCCCCTGCCCTTTCACTCCCCTCTCTTAGCCCACACTGACCACCCCGTTTCTCAAAGTCATCAAGCTCTTTGTTTTCTCTGTCCCTTCTGCTTGGAATAACCTTCCCTGTAAACTTCCCATCCTTTCTGTCTCATGCTACATGTACTGTTGTAGGACCTGGCCCTCCAGGTCCTGCCAAGACCTCTGTTAGATACATTCAGAGCCCACAGGACTAGGTTTCCTTAGTGTCCTTTCCCCGCCCTAGACTATAGGATGTGAGAGAGCAGGGACCATCTGTGTCTCCTTATCGCTGTGTTCCCAGGCCACACTGCCTGGCACATAGTAGCTGTTTAACAAGATTTGAAAAATGAATATAGACATGATAGAAGGAAGGAAGGGAGGGAGAGAAGGAAGGTGGGAAGGAAGGAGGGGAGCGAGAGGGAGACGAAGGAGCAGGGAGGAAGGGTAAGAGGAAGGGGGTGGGAGGGCAGCAGGGCAGAAGAGTTAGCCTGGGAAACCCCACAGGTTCCACCCTTTGGAGCTCTGATGCACATTTGCTCATTTTGCTAAAGAAACGTTGATTGCAGAGCTGTCATTCCTTTGAAGTCACTCAGGGGAGAAAACATATTGGAACAAGGCAATAGAGGAAGCCATCCCCAGGAATGCAAAGACCTCTATTCTGTGGGTCCTTGACTCACTTTCCAGACACATCAGTGATGTTGTCCTCCCTCAAGGTGCTCATCACTCACGGGGTGACTACCCCGGACTCCGCCATCCCAAGATGACTCAGTCTGCAATCCAGCCAGACTTCCTGCTGTCTCCTGCTGGCTGTGCCAGCTGGGCTCCCAGGCCCTGACACCGCACATGCCGAGGCTGAGGTCACCATCTCCTTGACCTTCATTACCACGGTCTCAGTCACGGGGGGATGTGCATTGTCTTTTCTCCCCTCACCAAAGACGGTTAATTTGTCACCTCTTTTTAGAAGGAGGTAACTGTAGCCTGGAGAGGGACCAGAAAGGGAGGGAAGGGAACCACAGACTAACTACCTGCTCTGACAGTCCTGACTCCTAGTTCTAGAAGACAGACAAGATGTCCCTGCTGGGCACTCTGACAGGGAGTCCCACTAGGCAGGGCAGACCTGCCCCTCCACAGTACAGTCTGAGCTGCATGTGTGTCTCACTTGCACCAGGGAATCTTAGAAAAACAGGAAGAGAGTGTGAGAAAGACCAGGATGAGGCAGCCTGTCTGAGGGCGGGCAGTGAAACGCCTGCTTGCTCATGGCGATGGCTGGACCTGCTGTAACTGCCCACCTGATGGGTTTGCCCACTTAACCACCAGCCTACAAAGAAGTCAGGTCCCACTGCAGCCCCACTGGAGCGGTTCAAGGGAGGTGGGATGTGACCACAAGCCACAGGCCAGAGAGGGTGCTCAGACCCTCACATCCTAAGGATGGTATTCTCATACCCCAGGCCTCTCTGATTGGGAAAGGCCTTTAGAAACCACAGCTGACTTCCCAGAAAGCTGCTTGCAGGCGCCTGGCAGTGAAGGGCTCTGTGCCCCAGCCAGGGTAGGTGGTCTGGGCTGGATGCCATGGAACACAACTGACCTGTCACCCTCAGGCCTTTCCCAGGATGCTCCTAGAGGTGTCAGTACTATCTAAAGTACCATTGTCCCCAGTGCATCTTGTGAGACTGCTGTACGTGGATAAAATAGGGGGGAATGCTGATCTAGAAACCACTTTTCCACTTGATGTTACCTCTAAATTACCTCATGTTGCCTTTTTGTTTTGTGAGCCCTCCAGCAGCTGGGTTAGCAGATCCCTATATTAATGCCCCTCTGTTGAAATATCCAGTGTGGTTTCCCTTTTCCCAAATGAACCCTAACTGGCATCCCAGGTCTGAGCTCTACATTAGCACAAAGGGCCCAGGCTGCATACCTGGCCCATGAGGTCCACTGAGCGCCAGCCATATGCGCAGGTGGAGGAGCTGGTGAGAACCAAGGGCCAGTGAGCCCAGACTCAGGAGCCCTCGGTGCTGTTCCTCCTGATGTACCTTCAGGGGGGTGAATGAGCAGTGAGTGGTGACACACCAGGCTGGGGCCCTGGTGAGCACTGTCAGGAACGGGTCCCGCAAATGTCCATCAAATCAACTAAATGCATTATGTTCAAGCATGTTAAAAATGAAACAGAAAAGAAGAAAAGAACAGAATAAAAAGAAGAAAGTGCATTGCACATAGTAAATGTAAGTTTTATTTCATTAAACTTTTGCAAAAGGAGTGTGTGTGTGTGTGTGTGTGTGTGTGATTATACTACTTGGATTGCCATATAAAATGCTTTTTTCATTATTATTATTATAGATTGTGGCAAAAAAAGTTTGAAGAAACCACTGGTCTAGAGACCTTACTTCCTTTATTATTTTTCCTTTTCAGAGATGTGGGAAAGTCCCCACTGAGTGTAAGCATATTTTATTCTGTTGTTCAAGTTAGCAGGCACTGAGCAGCTGCTCCTGTTGGGTATTCAGAAGACTCCTAAGGAGTCTCCACGTGGGGCTGGGACAGGAACCAACAGAGCAACAAGAAGGGAAAGGTGGGGTGCCATGGGGGAGGACAAGAGTGGGCTGGATGAGAAGCTGGATGTTTTGATGTGACTACTCTGATGCCACCTTCGTGATACTTTGACAGCTTATGTCAAAGGGTAAGTCATTTTCTTAAAATCATCAATCAAGGTGCACAATAGACTCTTATAACCTTTATTCCTTTGCTTTCTCTCACCCCACTCAAGGGAGTGAGGCTCAGGAATAGCACAGGGATTTCTATATACTTGGGCCTTTTTTTCTCTCCTTAAGCTTAAAGTGTAATGGTTGGATTTTAGGCTGAGTCAAAATGTTCCTACATCAAAACAACTGTGTGAAGCAGCTGCTGCAGTTGCAGTGAAAAATGGCTTCAGGAAAATTCCATGGGCCTTCCCTGTGGGAGCCCCTCACACAAACTCTGATTTCTCCACTCTGCCAATTTGAGGTCAGTATGGCTTAAGAAGGGTGGCATTTGTGTCAGCCCGTCCTGGCCTCCCAGGCGAGAGCTAAGTAAACAGGAGTCCTGGGGAAGACCATTTCTTCACGAGGGCCCGTAGTGGATTTTTCCAGGGGAATGAAAGGTTGTCTTTGTACAGAGGAGAGGGAAAAGAAAATCTGCCATTTCATGCTGCCCATTCTCCATGACCTCATCAATGTTGATTTTCTCACCATTTCATCTCTCTTGGAGCCAGAGAGAAGGCCGAGAGGAGACTATACGGAATAATCAGCAATGGTCAGTAAGTCACCAACCGCCTCCCCTCACGCCAGGTGACAAGGGGCTAAAGGAAGGAGGGGGAGGGCATTGAGAGCCTGGAACAAAGCTGCCTTGCCTTGGATGAGGTGTGCCCGGTCTCAAATGCCCACCAGGCAGACTTCAACTTTCAGGGCCTGTATTATTTTTCTCAGGAGGAAGCAACATGACAATGGCACTTGCCCTGTAATTTAGGCACTTCCTGGAAAATCGTAATTACCCGTCACATTATAATTACCTGCCACCGCTCTCTTCCGCTTGGAACCCTTGTTTCCATGAATTCTATTCTTAAATTCCTTCCCTGCCCTGAGAAACAAGACAAAGCACTTTAAATGGTTTCTGAATGAACATTTTTCTCCTCCAAGGACCTTTATATATCACATGCTACCCCTTGAACATCTATTTTAATTTTCATAGAAATGAGACTATGCCTCTAAGTGACTAAAAAGAAAGGAGGAAGAATTTATTTTCCACGACCAGCAAAGAATAGAACTGTCATCTCCGGACTTGGTTTCTTTTTTAAGACGTCTAGAGGGAATTCTGCTTCTTCAAGAAGAGCCAGCCTGGTGTGGCAGGAAGGACATGCTACCTCCCAGATGTTTGACCTGGCATGGGGCACCATCTTTCCAGGGGTTAGTTTTCCATGATAAATCAGCATTTGCCCAATATGACACTGGGGGCCCGGGGTGGCACAAGAGCAGAGCATCAAATGAAGTAGAAGCAGGCATTGAAAGAATTCTTTCCTTGTATTTTCAGGCTGTAGGAGAGAAAGTCTCAGTGTGGTGCTGGTGGGCCTTTAACATCTCTCTAATGACTTAAATCTTCCTTTAGAACAGAATGAGCAGCCCTTAGGCCCGAGCCATCTTCTGGAAATAGCAGCTGGAATTTAATAAATTCAGTTTGATCTTATTATTTTTATTTTTTCCAATACCTTCACTTTATTTTAACTATATCTAATTTTCTATTTATGGTGGGAATATAGCTCCCTTTTTTATTTGTGTGTTTTTTAAAAAATATATCTTTATTGATTTCATAGAGAGGAAAGGAAAGGGATAGAGAGATAGAAACATCAATGATGAAAGAGTCATTGATCGGATGCTTCCTGCACGCCCCCTATTGGGGATCGAGCCCTTAACCCAGGCATGTGCCCTGACCGGGAATCGAACTGAGATCGCCTGGATTTTGGGTGGAAGCTCAACCGCTGAGCCACGCCCGGGCTGGGCTATTTGTAGTTTTTCATTAAAAAGGGCTTCTCATTTTAACATTGGGGATGGGGAGAGGGAGGCAAGCAGGGGTTAGGGTAAGGAGTGTGCCTTAAGTAAACCTGACAGGATTAGTCTTTCCAGATATTAGAAAAGACCAAGGAAATCACAGGCACTTGCAAATTGAATTAAAGATGACCTTATCTTCCCCAACCAAGAACACTTGAGAACAAATGGTTTATACTTCTCCTCCCTAACCAGAGAATACATAGCTTAAATCATCCTGGCCTGGAAAAATAGAAAACAAAGACCCAATTAATGCCATTTGTGCCAGCTAAACCCAAGGGCAGATGAAGTCTGGGGGACAAATAACAAAAACCCCAAAAGCATTTGGATAGTATCACTTTAGGCAGAAATGTTAGGCAGGACAGATAGCTGCTAGGGCAAGAGAAGGGAAAAAGCAGGGGGAGGAAAGGAAGGGAGTTCATCTCACCCATTGAACAAAGAAGTTAGCAGTCTTGGGACTTCCCAAGATAAAATTGCCAGATGTTTTCATAAATTCTGGGAAAAGCCACAACAATGTAAAAGGGGGACCTTGAAATCTAGTCTGTCTGGCAGACAAACCTTGAAACCTATAGGGGAGAAAAGTATAAAACCCTTGAGCCCCCACCAGGTGGGGCACTCAGACTAGCTGAGTTGCCCACTTGTGCTTCATCCCAAGTATATTCTCAATAAATTTGTTTGTTTTGCTTTCTTAAATTCTCTTGCTTTGCTTCAACACTGCTTTCTGTCATTTGTCTGAATTCTTTCTCACGAGCTTGACAAGAGTCGGAGGGGAAAGCTCCCTCTGTCTCAGGCAGTTCTCTGGTAACAGTGTGTGAATGACAAAGCATGAGAAATACTGCCCCAGAAAAATGTTGAATTTCCCTTCCAACTCTGGTGTGTTATTACTCTGCATAGCAGAATTACTGGGATATTCTTCTAACAGGGTATTATGTGTTGTTTTAAAGGGAAAAAAAGGGAGGGGGGAGATCATAACCAAGATTAAACTAGTAAAATGACTTCTGCATGGTCAAACAAGCCATATGTATACCATGTATGTATGATATGTATGTATCATATATATATATGTATGTATGATATGTATGTATCATATATATATACACATATATATATATTTTATACACAGACCTCAAAATGGAGACAGATCTTTAAAGAAAGCAAGGAGGCAGGAATTATAATAGTTTAGATAAAATTCAGCTGAGTGATAGCAGCAAGGACACAGAACCCTACGGTATTTAGAGAAGGACAGGATAGGACAGGAGTTGTGGCCGTTATAAGGGACTTACTCTCACAGGGCACCCCCCGTATAGAAGAGTCCACTCTAGTGAGGACCTGGAGCCCAATCAGCCTTTGCAACAGAGAGGAATTTTTCCCAAAGTAAGAGCCTCACATATTTTTTTGCTGTGTAGCATTTATTACTGCCCACCTGGGTGTGAGGGAAGGTCATTCTTAGAGACCCTGAGGGCACACACACCCATCTCTAAGTTACAAATAGGAACCTTAAGCATTCACAGCCTTAAGCCCAGGTCACCCGGCTGCCATTTGTTCTTCAACAACAAAGGGGTCCTGGCACATCACTCTCTGGGTCCTGCCTCTATTTGCCATGGACTTGCCCAGGTGTCAATGTCTTCTGTGGGTTAGGGTGACTCCCCTAAGTACTGAACACTCCACCCCAAGGGGCTCACAAAAGTGCCTCCCTGTACTCAGGAACGCTTCAGGCCTGAGAGGCAGACAGAAAGGGTGCCTGTGGGCCACCTGCCTCGCAGGGTTCAGGTTCACTTTGTTTAAGGAGCATAATGCACAGGGAGGGGATGGAGGGGCAAGGATGCCGGCTAGAGCAGGGTGTTGAAGTGAGCACTCTGGGCAAGGTGCTCAGCCCATCCACTTGGCCCCATCCAGTGGCACAGTCGTTGCTTGGCTGCAGCCCTCCAACTCCAACTGGGGGCTCTCTGCGGCACCCTGCCCGAGGCTCCCAGCGCCAAGGCTTATGCTAGATATTGGGCTCATTACTCAAATCCAACCGCTGCTGCTTTCTAAAGTCACCTTGTGTGCGAGTGAAGAAAGGCATTGTGTTCTCCGCACTGGCTCGCCACACTTGTGATCTTTTCAAGGACTCACCTGCCCAGCCAGAGCCCACCCCACGCCCCCACACCCGTGAGTGAGTGTTTCTGTGTGTGCCTGAGCGCTCAGCGGCTCTGCCCCCCCCACCCCCACTCCCCCCTCACCCCCCACCCCCTACTCCCCCCCACCCCCCCTCACCCCCCACCCACTGACCCCCACCCCCGCACACAGGAAGGGCCCTGGCTGGGATCCCCGGGGCTCGGGAGCGCGGGGCTGGCGGGCGAGCGGAGCCGCTGCGGGACAATGGCCCGCTCACCCGGCTGGCGCGTGGCCCAGCCGGGGGTTCGGAGAATCTGGTCATTGTTCGCCGGCCGGGCGGCCGCCGCCCGCAGCTCGCAGGCAGCGATCTATTCAAAAGGCGGCCGGGCGGCCGCGCACCTGCCGCGGCCCCTCCCGTCCCCTCCCCGCCCGCCCGCCATCTGTCGTCTGAACGCCTTTGTGAGCGGCGGCGCCTGGCGTCCTGGACGACACCCAAGGGGACCCAGGGCTCGGGCCGGGCGAGAGGCAAACAAGGAGGGTTTATTCCCAATCCAATTTGGAGGTGACCTTGAGCGAAAGAGCCAAGCCCTCCAGCTTTGGGCGCAGGGTTTCTTTGCGGGCCCCTCCTGGACCCGGAGTCCCAGGTTCCGCAATCTGAGTCGGGCCTTCTGCTGGGGCTTCCTGAGTGTTATCTGGGTTGGAGGGACCCATCCGTGGCGGATCCCACCGCGAGCCTCCCAGAAGAGCCCCTGGGAGCCCGTTTCAAATGCAGATACTGGTTTTGTCTGCAGGCTGATTCTCCGAGTTCACCCCAATTGTCCGGGCCTCCTGGGACACTGGGTTGAAAGAAGTCTCTTTTCTGCATCTGCCAATGCAGGCCCTCCACGTCCCACCAGCCAGCCTGCTGCACCATCCGTAGTTTATTCACCCATATTTGTTTACTATCTCACATCTTCCTTTCATGTTACTGGAAGGTTTAAATGCTTTGCTATATCCCAACCAAAAAAATAACAAACGTACCAAAGCAAAACAAAGCTATGGTCATTGTGGTCAGGACATCTTTTTCAAACTATCCCCCTTGTCCTTCGAATAGATTCTGATCCACCCTCCCTCCTAGGTGCCGCCCCAGCCCTGGCTTGGAGAGCTGACTCTACCCCCGCCTCACTCCACCCCACTGTCTCCCACACAAGAGCACATCACCTCTTTTTACAGATGGGAAACTGAAAAGAGGAGACAGGAGGAGCTGTGGACAGAGTGGATTTTATCTCTCTGAATTTGAAACAAAAGGCACCTGCCCTTAATTTGGACTGCTATTACTAGCAGGCAGGTCCATGCAAAGAGGAATGTCAGGGCTCAAGGGAGGAGGTTGGGGGTTGATCTCTTAGGTCAGGCCTCTCCAAGTAGATGTCTGTCTCTTGACCCTGCTGCCCAGAAAGGAGAGTGCTGGCACCCCAGAGATTGCAGGCCTCGGGATCACAACCACGCAGGCAGGGCAGAATCCTATCCATGCAGAGTGGGGATCTCCTCTAGAAATTTTAGGGCTTGCAACCCATAATTCTCCATCCAAAGGAAGGCCCGGTGGGGTGAAATTAGACCAGGGAATGGAGAAGCCTTGCTGAGACACAGTACTTCAGGTCCTCTCTCTTGGACAGAACTAGAAACAGGGGGGAAAGGTGCTTCTCTGAATCCCCTTTCCCAATCCCTTCAATTCACAGGTGGCTTCTTTCTTTAAATGTGTTAATATTACTGATTATGCCTGGGCTGTGTGTTTACACTCATGTGTGTGTATGTAACACATGTACACGGTACAGAATTCAAAGGGAGCAAATGGTTATTCACTGAAAAATAAGTCTCCCTTCCACCCTGTTCCCAGAATGCCAGCGTTTGCTTTTCTGTTCCTGCTTGGCCATAAGAAGGCCTAGGCTTCCATCTCAGTCACTGGGCTTCTGTCTTGCCTCCAGCTGTGAGACCTGGCTCGAGATCCTTCTCGCTGAACCTTGGTTGCCTCCTCAGGAAGATAACCTACTACATGAGGTTGTTAGGACCAAATGAGACTGTGTAAAAAGTGTTCCAGACCCCCCAAAGGGCTGTGTGCTCGAAGTTATCACTTTAGAAACAAAACACTATTCTCATTCCTCCCACCTTGTCCAGCAAGGTCCAAGGGGATAGGTATTGAAGACTTTGTGTGAGAAAAGCAAAGATTTGGCGGCTGGGAGATTATAGGCTGTTACCGTGTGGAGGGGATCTGGAGTTAGGAAAAAATGGGCACAGGAGGCTAAAGGGAGATGTGTCAGTCAGGTTATGCTGTATAACACTCAACCACAAAATATATATGACAAGAAGTATTTCTTTCTTGCTCAGCATCTGCAAGCCAGTAGCCACTCTGCTTGAGGCTGTGGATTTGTGGGGGTGGCTGGGGCAGTTCTGTTCCATGTGTCCCATTCTGGGGCTGCTGAGGGGTCAGCTCCCAGGCTATGCTGTTCTGGCAATGACATAAGTTTGAGATACCAAGCCAAACTACACAAGTATAATAGCTGCTAACATCTTATTGGCCAAAATAAGCCATATGGCCCAATGCAAAGTCAAGGGGAGCGGTATTTATTCTACCCACCATGAAATAGTGGCAAAGGTATGTATGACCATGGAGCAAAGAATTGGGAGTAATATTTCAATCACTTCTCCCTACATTCCCTTCCTAGATAACACCCATCTCCACAGCCTTAAATACCATGCACTTGCTAAGGATTCCCCTAACTTACATTCCAGGCCACAGCTGTCCCCTAAGTTCCAAACACCTCTGAGTTCCCACAACCTCCTTTTCCCCTGATATCTCCACTTGCATATCTCACACACTTCTCCAAGTAATTCTTGGTTCCCTATCTCTACCCCAAGCCTGACTTCAGCAGTGGTCTCTCTTTCTACCCTCTTGCTCAAGCAAGAGGCAGAGGATAACCTTGCACCTATTTTCCTCCCTTGCCACCTCCCCACCACATTCAACCCATTAACATGATGCTGCCTCAAAATGTGCCTCTCCCTGATCAAAACACTCAGCATCTCTCACCTGGATGACCACCACAACTTCATAACTGCTCTCCCTACTCTGCCATGGCCCCCTTCAGTTTTTTCTCAACAAAGCAACAGAGTGATACCCATCAGTTGTAGATCAGATCATGTCACTCTTCCACTCTTAACCTCCGATGGCTCCCATCTTGGAGAAAAGTAAAGTAATTATAAGGCTCTACAAAGTCTTCCATAACCTGCCTTCACTCCTCCACCTCCCCAACTTCACTCCCTAATACCTGACCCTCACACATTCTGTTCTAGCCGCACTACTCTTCTTACTGCTCTGCAAACACTGCCAGGCACACACTGGCCTCAGGGCCTTTGCATTTGTTGTTCCCTCTGCCTGGAAAGCTCTTCCATCAAACTTCTACACTGCTAGTGCTCTTGCCTCACCTCCTCAGGAAAACTTCCCCTGGGAAGCCACCATATCCAGAACATCACCCCTTACCCAAACTTTCAGATCCCTGTCCTTGTTGCTATCAAACCAATGGTACAATTCGCTTGTTTGTTTGTTTGTTTATTTGTTTTATTTTCCATCTCTAATGGGAATAATGTATGCTACTTGTATAGTAGTCATCTCAGTTTGCCCAGGGCTGTCCCTATTTCAGCACTGAAATTACCCTTTCCCAGGAAATCCCTGAAAAACTGGGGTGGTAGGTCACCCACAAGGGCAGGGATTTTATTGAGGAAATGTTGGAGATTATGGATACGTTCACTATCTTGATTGTGGTGTCAAAACTTAACATGCTGTTCAATGTAGTTTATTATGCCAATGATACCTCAATAAAGTCATTTTTAAAAAAAAAATACCCAAGGCCATTCAGGGGGTGAGCAGAGAAGCCCGAGCCTGGTCTCTAAGAGAGCAGAGCTCATTCCACCCCCACAGGCTGCACCCAGATTGCCATCAGCTCTCTTTTGGCAGGAGCTATGTGTGTGAAAACTCCGGCTGGAATAGTTGGAATTCTTCATGTAAATTCCAGGAAATCCAGGGACTTCTGGGCACCATATGAAAACACAACAGAAAAAAATGGCTTATTTTCTGAGAAAAATAAAGCATATTTTATGAGGTCATGGAGCCTGTGAAACACCACCAGCCCTTTTCCTGGGTGCTTGTTGGGGCTGGGGGTGAGGCTGGGGAACAGAAAACCCCTGCCTGCCTGCCTTTTTCAGGAGGAGACAGACAGACACTCCTGGAGGCTGGCAGGAGGAGATGGAGGAGATGAAACTCCTACAGGTTCTGAGGGTGGGGTGAGGGGATGAAGGCTGCTACAGAGCTCCAGGCTGGCAGAAGCCACAAACTCAGAAACATGGGAAATTAGGCTGTTGGAGAAGGGGGCAATGTGGCCCTAAGGGAGGCGGTGTCACTGCAGCTTTCCCTGGTGCCCAGACTGAGGTGGGGGCTGTTCCCAACAAGGGCAAGCTCTTCTCTGTAGGTAAAGACACACACACACACACACACACACACACACACACAATTATGCAGCTACCCTGGCTGTGGGCAAGGTAACAAATCGACTACCCCAGTCCTCCTAACCAGATCAAACTATTAGGAGAGCTTGTCACTCTGTACCAAGCCTCAACTGTGTTATTCACATAGTAAATGTCTCTGGGAATCCCCCAGCCTTGCCTGTGGAGCTTACGTTCCAGTGGAGAAAAGAGACCATATGCAGGACAAATAAATAAGCACACAATGTGTCAGGTGGCTGAAAGTATAGTGGGGAAAATAGAACAGAGGCGGGGGACAGGAGCAAGGATGGGTTTGTGGGTGGAATGGTGGGGGTGGCATGACACAAAAATTCTAGTGTGACCTTACCCTCTGCTCTCCCAAGACTTTTTCCCCCTCATCTTAGAACAGACCACAAAGAATGGAGGTGAACTTTGTTGGTCACCTGGCAGCAGGATCCAAGGCCCACTCATCTTCTCAGCCGCTTCTCCTGAACAGGAGGAAGGTATCTTAGCAGCTGCCCACCACTGCCCCATCGCAGGCTATTGCTGCAGCTGCTCATCCTTGGGCCCAGGGATGAGTTAACTACCCCAAGAATTGAGAGCTTTCTGCTTCTCCTTCCCAAGAACTAGTCCTGCTTAGGAGCTTAGTCTCTCCCAAACTTACAAAGGCCCTGCCCCTCAGCCTCTCATTCTTTTCTGAGCCATTACCCCGTACCTTCCATTTATTTATTCAGGCCTATTTCTCTGCCTGTAATCATGCCTCACAAATTTTTATTTCTGTGCCTTTTCTCTTATGCTCCTCCTCACCTAGAATGCCCTCCACCTATTCAAACATTTTTCATATTCAACAGTGAAGCTCTAACCCACCTACTTCCAGAGTCCCTCCCTGCCCATGTCAGCCCTATGAATCCCCTTTTCTTGATCTTCAACATCACACCACATCAGAGCCTCATAACTGAGGCAATGTTGCGTCTGTTTCACTGTTATCTCCCCTATTGTTGGTCTGGCCCCTCCAGCTGTCTTGGGTGTTCCTCCCGTGTCTTTGATTTCTTCTGTATCCCTGAGATGCAATCTCGTGCTGACCATACAAAACATATACCACATATATACCTCATTACTTCCTTAAAAATAAGCCTTTGCCCAAATTTCCTTCTCTCTATCTGAGGAATGGAAATGGTTTGGAAAATTCCAGTATGGGAGTGCTCAGCTTAATTTGAGTTGTGCAAGTGGGAAAAAATGTGCTTTTCCCAAAATTAACAAATTCCCCGAGCCTTTCCTCTGAAAGCAATTCACAGGCCTCTGAGCTCAGTATGTAAGCTCATCAGTTTCTTCATTTCTCCAAAGAATAATTATCACCCCATTCATATGTTGTAGGCACATATGTGTTTTGGAGGATGCAGTCAGAGTAGAAATTAACCAATCTTGAAAATGAAGCACGTGACAAGAGGAAAGTGGCAAACTCTTTGATGCCCGTGTCCCCTGGCTTTCCTATAGACGTGGTACTAAGCTATAATGTGGTACTAAGGAAACCATGTCTTAACAGCAGCATGCCCCTACCTGTGCCTATCTCCCCTCTCCATTTATCCAAACTCATTCATTCATCCAGTCCACAAACACTAATTGAAAGTCTGGTGTGGTTGGCAGTTTCCAAAATGACTCCCAAAGACCCCATTTCCTGGTATGTACTTATGTATACTTCTGTAAGCCCCTTCCCTTGAGTGTGCACTGGACCTTATTACCTTGCTTCTAATCAAGAGAATACAGATACAGTAAAACTGATGGACATTGCATCCAACACTAGATTCCAAAAGACAGTAATGTTTGTCTTGCTCACACTCTCTCTGTGGTTCTTATTTACTCACTCTGATGAGGTCAGCTGCCAAGTGGTGAGCTGCCCTGTGAAGAAAGAAGCCCAGGTGGCAAGAAACGGAAGGCAGATTCTGGCCAACAGCCAGGGAGGAACTGAGGCCCTCAGACCAATAGCCTGTGAGACACTGAATCCTGCAACAACCATGTGAGCTTGAAGCAGATCTTCCCCAATTGAGTATTCGGATGAGGCTGCAGCTGCAGCCAACACTTTGAAATATGCTGAGCCAGAGGACCCAGACAAGCTGCATCCAACTAAATGTTGTTTTAAGCCACAATATTTGAGGTGCAATTTGTTATGAAGCAATAAATAACTCGTACACCAACTGTGTGCCAAACACTGTTCTTGGCCATGGGACACAGTAGATGATAAAACATACACACATCACTGCCCTCATGTAGCTGACAGTCAAGTGAAGGGAGGCAGATGATAAATAAAGTGTGGTGACAGAGAAAAATAAAGCAGTGAAGGGGGATGGAGAATTGCCAGGGTTTGGGGTGGATGGTGAGGTGGGGGTGACAGTGGCTGTTACGTGGGGTGGTTGGAAAGACCTCCCCAAGAAGGTGGTATTTGAGAGACCTGCAAGGGAGAGCATGAGCCATAAGGCTACCTGGGGGAAGAATGTTCCAGGCAAAGGAAAGAGTCCAGAATGAATTTTTGTATTGCTCGGCAAAATAAAATTTAGAGAAGGAAAGGCTTCCAGCTTCTTTCTTTAGCCTGTAGAAAAGTAACTAAATGCAGGCAGCCCATCAGAAATGCATTCCAACTTTCCTCCTGCCCCCAGAGAGAGCTCAGGGGCCAGACAGAAGTAAGCTTTGTTTCTGTTTTGTTTGTTTCCTGTGTCCTCGATGTAGGTAGTTACTCACCTTGGCAGGTGGGGCTTCTGTGATTTTTTTTGGGGGGGGGAAGAAGTTGCCTAATGTCTTTTTATCTTACTCTTTTCCTGGTGTGGTTTTCCTGCCTGATGTAGAGTATAGGATTTAGGGAATGGGCAGCTGGGACCCCTGGCCAGAGGTATACCATCTGGAGAAGATTGAACTGCCCAGTTTACTCAGGGATCCTCAAGGCCACCAATTCACATGGGGCCAGACCCTCTCAGGGTCAAAAAAATCCTGTCAGAGCCACTCTGACTGCTGTGAATTGGTTGGAGACAGGGTCACTGATGAACACTCACTTCCATCCTTACAGGTTAGGCTTATTATGGGAGGAGTTCGAGGGAAGAGCAGTTTACAAAATGTTTTCTAAATTGCCCTGTGAAGAAAGGAGACCCCATAAAGTTATTCTACTGTGTGCAAAACTGGAGATTTGGATGGACTCGGAGATCCTCCTTCCCCAGAGCAAGGCTGGACACTGAGGCCCGGACACCGTAGCTGCCCAGTGGAGAACAAGGTTGTGAGAGGATGTGCCAAGAGCAGCTTTCCTTTTGAAATCGGACCAGAGCCAGATCTGATCCTTTGGCCCAAGTCAGAACTGAATAAGTGCCTCTGACTTCTGTCAAACACTGGCTTTACTTGACGCCTCTCACACCCAAGAAAAAGGGTATGAACTTTCCATCTAGCCCGTGAGGCCCGTGAGGACAGCCCAGCTCAACATGGGCCTGACCTTGGCAGCCAAGAGTGCTCTGCTTCTCCACACACAGGGGGGAAGGGTAAAATAAAGACATTTTCCATTCAGTAAAAACAGAGCTGTTGTCATCTGCAAACACACATGAAGGTAGAAAAGAAAAATGACCCCAAGTGGAAGCATGGAGATGAAGGAAGGAAGGTAGAGAGCAATGAAAAGGGTAAATATATGGGTAGATCTAACTGAATATTGATAATATATAAGAAAATAATAATAAAGTCCTGTGAGATTTAAAATATACATGGAATTAAAATACATGACAACAAGAACACAAAAGATGGGAGGGGGTTAAATGGAGTTCAAGTGTTCTAAAATCTTTACATTGCCTTGAAAGTGATAAAAGTATAAATTCACATTAAACTTTAATGTCAAGGGTACATATTGCGAACTCTAAGGTGACCACTAAAAATAATAAGATAATGTATAATTAGCTTCATGGAATGGAATAATAAAAAGTACTTAGAAAGCAAGAAAGAAGGGAAAAGGGACACAAAACAAGTGAAACAAATAGACAAGTAGTGAGATTTATGTGGATTGAACTCAAATATATTAGTAATTTCATTAAATATAAATGGGCTAAATGTTCCAATAAAAATCAAAGGTTGTCAGACTGGATATTTTTAGAGGATCGTTGACTGAGAACACGCGCACCCTTTTGCCTGGCTCCCCTTGGGTTTTAACCCTCTTAGCACTTGGAAGGTTGACAGCTGGAGCTGCAGTGGTCATCTTACAACCACGAGGCTGAGCCGGGAAGCGGTGGCCAATGGATGGAGGCCTAAGAGCCCGGCCTAAGAACCCGGCCTGGCGTGACTCAGTGGTTGAGCATCCACCTAGGATCCAGGAGATCGAGGTTCGATTCCTGGACAGGGCACATGCCCGGGTTGGGGGCTCAATCCCTAGTCGGGGGCATGCAGGAGGCAGCCGATCAATGACTCCCTCATCATTGATGTTTCTATCTCTCTCTCCCCCTCTCCCTTCCTCTCTCTGAAATCAATAAAGATATATTAAAAAAAAAAAAAAAGATCCTGGGACACTGAAGATGCTGTGGAGCTACCATGCCAGCTTTAGGTGACCAGCCTCCAGACTTCATGCATTGGGAAAGAAAAATAAATCCCTAACTTGTCTAAATTTAAGCCACTCTTTGTATGGTATTGAATACTCAGAGCTAAACAATTCTTGCTACACCGGGTTTAGGACATTACATTTGCAAAACACACTGAGTGTCAGATACTAGCCCTAAACCAATGAAAACCAAGGAGTTGCGTATCATGTAAAACCTCTAATGAGCACAGCGTCACTTACTGCAAGAGCACAGGCCACTTGGAACAATCAGACCACAGAGGAGCTTAATGGATTGGGACCAGTCACATGCATGCCCCATCTCTAACACCAGAGAGATACTGCTATGGTACTTTATAAGCAACTTTAATGAGTTAGGGGGAGAAAGTGATTTCTTGTTGGCAGCCATTGGTCATAAAACAATATAGATCATCCTATGGCCAAAGTGAATGTCCATGACTTCATTTCATTCATTCAACAAATATTTATAGATCAGCTACTATACATTGCTCTGGGCCTCAGGGGGACAGCGCTGAACAAAGCAGAAAAACTCCCTGACCTAGTGCAGTTTGCATTCTAATACGGAGGCCAACAATAAGCAGAAACATAAGCCAGGTCAATTGTAGGAAGAATGGTGCTAAGTTGATGGACGGAGAAAAAGGAAGCATAAGAACAGGGAATGCAGTAGGTAGACTGCAATTATAATGTTTATTTGGTATGATTAGGGAAGGTCATGCTGAAAGGTAGTGTTTGAGAAAGGATCTGAAGGGAGGGAATGGGAGACAAACGACATGGGCAAAAAGTTTCCGTCGGCTCATGCCAAGGCAGGAGGAAAGATTCGGGAAACTACAACTTGTCCTCATGAATTGCTTTGGCTGAGGGTGTTGCTTATTTGAGAACTGCCCTTGAGTCTTAGGGAGGGGGAACTTGGCACGTAGGAGGGCCCACTGCAATGCGGTGAGAGATGAGAATTTACAGAATTCCTCTGTGGAGAAGGTAATTATTGTGCCCATCCTGTCTGGATACCATTAGATAGACTGTTCCATTTAATGCTCACAGATACCCTGTGTATGAGATGGGTTTTATTATGGTGCTTGTTTTAAACAAGATGAGAAGAAGTCTCATCTTTTTGTCCAAAGTGGCAAAGCTAGTAAGTGGGGAGGGAGGCTGTCCCGAGTTGATGCCGAGAACACCTTACAACCCACCCCTCCATCTCCAGGGACTGCCCACCTGGTAGACATACAGGGAAAGCAGGGGCCAAAGAGGGCACCGACGAGGAAGTGAAGAGTAGGGATCCCAAGGAAACTCGGCCCCTCTCAGAAACCCTGGGCTGAACATTTCCTCCTACCTGTGGCATTGAAAGGGCTCTTTTGGGTCCAGGAGAGAGGTGCAGGGGCCAGTGGGCCAGGTGTCTAGCATTAAGCAATTCGCAGTTGCAGAGACCAGGGGCTCTGCCACCCCTCCGCCCCATCCCATATCCCACCCCCACCCCCAACCCAACTTCTATCCATGGACCCTCCTTCCTTGGCCATTGTTCCTCATGGAAACGAGGCACTGGGCAGATGCTTTATTGGCAGTGCCTTTGTAGGGGCTTGACCCAAAGGAGAGGGTCTGGAATGTGTGGCCTACATTAGCCCCTCCATCTGTTAGTTGTAAGTAGGACGTCTCAGCTACTGGAACAGGAGTGTGAGCTGGACTCCAGCGTGTGCCAAAACCTGAGGACTGACCAGTGAGATGCTCCTCAGGGCTCCACTCCCCTGAATGGAGAGGAGGGAGGAAGAGCAATAGGGTTCCCAAGCCAGTGCCTAGGAAAGGAGACCCAAGTTCTCTCTCCTTTTCTCTCCCTCTGTGTATTGAGTGCCAGGCACTGTGACAGTGCTTTACATACATCATCTCATGTGATCCTCGCCACGGCCCTGTGAGGAAAGCCCCATTTCATAAAGGAGGGGCTTGAGGCAGAAGCGAGGGGATCACACCCCCAAGATGACACTGATACAAAACCTTGGCTCCTCACACTGCCAGGGAGTCCTCTTTTGTCCCCTCCCTCCTTCTGTCCCTTTCTGAACCTTTAGGCCTCCCTCTGTCTTCTTCTTTTCCCCTTCCCCTTTCTCCTTTGAAGTCTTTGGTCCAATAGGTATTTATAAGTCAACTATTACGTGCTGGGCACTGAGAATAGAGCGGTGCAGAAAGACACAGTCAAGTTTACGTTCAGCTGGGAGAGACTGACAACAGGAAACAACCCAACACGTGCATAAATAAAGGATTAGGTAGTGATGAAATAGCTTGTTGTTACTACAAAGAGAGCAAGAGGAGTGATGCGCAGGTCGGGTATTTTAAATTGGACGGTCAGGGACGGCCTTTCTGAGGAGGTGACATTTGAGATCAGATGTAAAGAAAGAGAAGGAACCAGCCATGTACAGACATGGGGCCAGAGTGGTCCAAGTGGACTGGGAGCTCAGGGGAGGAAATTCCTGCCAAGGGGTACAACTTTTAAAGAGATGAAAATGATCTAATTTATATTACTGTATACAATTTCCAAATTTTGTCAAACTGTACACTAAAGTGGCTGGATTTTATTATATATTATACATATTATTATATACCTTACTTTTATGCAGGTGTGACTTTGTCCAAAAATAATAACTGATCTGTCTGGCTCTGTGATCCCTGCTCTCCACTGTCCTGCCCTCTCCTCCCTAGAGCTCATGTCCTCCTCCTCCCTCTCACCTCAGAGGAAACACTGTCCCTGTGCCTTTCCAGAGCCTATGATTGCTCCTGTGTCAGACTCCATGTCTCCTTGTCACTCTGGATTTGGACTGGGTCTGGGAAGTTCTGCCAAAAGGGTCTGAAAATGAAAGCAGAGCAGTCAAGACCCTCTGGGCCTCTGACCAAACTCAGACAAGGACCGGCCTACATATGGGCTGCATTTTCACTGTCTCCAGCTCTGGAGCCATCTTATTTCACCAAGATGATGGGCTCTATACTCCAATCAGTCCACAGCCTGGACCTCTGAAGATCCATCTAACTTCTTTCCTGTTCTCACTTCTGTGGGTGTCTTAAAATATATGGTTTCCTTCCTGCCAGACTTTTCAGATTCTTCACAAAGGTTAATAACGCACCCTGAGAGCCTCTGCACAAAACAAGCCGGACACGATCGTGTCTCCCAAGTGACTCTCCAGGCCCTGCCCAGTCATATAGCAGAACCTTTCCAACGGGGCTGAAAGGCCAGATGCTCTGCCCTCAGGAGGCAGCAAAAGATGAGCCTAGGACAGACAGTGTTCCCCCTCCACTCTCTCCTGTGAATGCACGAAGAGGAAAGAGGTGAGGCCAGAAGCCAAGGCCACCTTTCCCCCTGGATACCCAGGCTTCGTGAAGAAAGGGTGGTGTCTGAAGAAGGTGTCTGACACCTCCTAGGACCCCCAAGCTTCAAGTCTTCCTTTTCAAGGGTCTTTACTGCAGCCTTGGAGCCTGGAGTACCAGGTGCCATGTGTCATCCACAGTACTACTGCCACAGAAGCATCCCCACCCCAGCCTTATCCTTGGCAGATGTATGGGAGCCCAGCCCGCAGCAGGGAAAGCAAGCCCTGAAGTTGTAGAACCAGCTGGACTACCCTGAGTTTGCCAGCTTCCTGCCCAAGTGCCCACACCAGTCTTGACAAGGTCTGGAATGAGCCACCTGAGTGAGAAAAACCAAGAGGAGGCTGAGTCTGGCCGAATGAGGAGGAGAGAACAGTGCCATCACCCTGGCTCCACCCCAAACCTGCCTAGGGACAGCAAAGGGATAGAAGGAAAAAGCCCTCCGCAAACGAAGGCCGGAGAGGGGAGAGCAGGGGAGTGATGTCAGCAAAATTCTGAAAAGTCAAGAGCAGTCACATGAGGTTATAACTTTCTCCCCAGCACTGAGTGTCTGAGGAGGGGAGGAAGCAGGCTTGGCAGAGCCTCAGACCATCTTAGCAAGTGGGGGCACCTCCAAGACAGGGTGAGGGAGAAGCAGAAACAGGGTGGGTTGGTTGTAAACCTTATGAAGAGGAGCACACTCTGCAATCCCCCCTTCACCACAAGCAAAGAAGAGCAGCACCATATTCCTTACTGCTCCCCCCCACCCCCCACTGCCAAGCTGGAGAGTTACCACAGGGCGGGGGGGGGGGGTGAATGTAGCGGTGAGGTCTGGCAGAGCCAACTCCCCCAGCCCTCTTCTGTTCCCTTCCTTGTTCTGTTCTGAATACACTGGCAGCCAGGCTTCCAGACTCCAACATCAGAGCCAGAACCCTATCCCACCCTTTTTCTGTGAGGCCCACCAAGAAACAAGCTCAGCACCCACACAGGGCTTCCATCAGCTTGCAATGCCTCCCTCTTAGATAGGACTAGAGGGCCAAAAACCAAAGTCATTTGAGGGAAACCTTAACTACGAAAAACAGAGAGCAAGACAAACAAACAGCAAAAAAGGAACTCCAAGGAAACAGAGATAATGTGGAGACTGGAACAGGAAAACAATTTTTATTATAATTACTACTCCCAGAGAGATTAGAGAAGATAATGGGTCTACATTCATTGGGTTGAACTTTAGGATTCTATCTGTCCATTTGGGCACAAGTTAATGCCAAATATATACAGCAGGCCAGGAAAAATGAAAAAATGAGGCAAATATTTAACTCCAATAAAAATAAAAGTTGTATAAGATAGGAAGTATAATCATGGCACAGTATGTGATTCAGCTATTAACAATATTTACATAGTCACAATCATACAAACATTGAATAGTAATTTATGCAAGAAAAAATGCCATGTAGCCATATCCAGAGGCTGGATGAAGAGAAGTGTGTATGTGTGTGTCTCTGCGTGTCTAGTGTGTAAGAGAGCTCTATCCCAATCTTTCATAATTGCAAGCAGATTGATACTACCTAAAGCAGAAACTCCATGAAATAGAAGACTCTTTTTTAGAAATTTAGGTGTCAATAACAACATGCAAAAGACTTGAAAGTGGTCGTCTCTTGGGAATGGAGCTTGGTGGGGACAAGAGTGGAACAGGGCAATGCTTTTTACACTGTAGTACTGTTTGACTTCTTAAATCTTTTTATTGAGGTATGATTGACTTATAAAAAACCTACACTTATTTAAAGTACACTATTTGATGTTTCAGCATATGTACACCACAAAGTGTCCCTTTGTAATCCCTCCCCCCCACAATTATTCCTGGAGAGGGGCACATGGAGGCTGGAGGCCAGTAACCACCCATGAATAGTCCAACATGTCCTGCTTCTGTTCTAGTGAACCAGGGGGTGGTCTGTGCTTCTAGTGCAGGTTTTCCAGATGCCAGCCTGGGAAAGACACCTTGAGGCCCATCTTGGCCTTAGCACTCAGCTTGAGAAGCATCCCCTCCAGGAAGCCTGCCACAACTCCCTCCCTGTGCCCATACTCTCTTCCTCAAAGATGGAGCTCCCTTTCCTATAATGTACTAGCCTCTTTCTCTCCTGCACCCAGGGACTTGTGAATGCCAAAAGGATGGAAACTCCCCTGGATTCATAGGGCCCGGCCCCAAGTGCATGCTCAGGAAATATTTTTTGAATGAATACATGCAATACAAGACGGAAGGGATGCACGGAAGGTGAGTAAATGCGAGGTATTTTCCCAATGTCAATGATTTAAGGTTGTTCGTGTCAAAGATCGCATGTATCTCTTTAAAGACCATGTGAAAGTCCAGAAGAGGCTGAAATGGGAGAAAAGTCAGAAACACAACTGTTGCCATTAGTCCGTTCTTGGAGGGGCTTGGTAGACAACTGTCTCCTGGTTAAAACCCTGTCTCTAACAACCCTCCACCACCCCTCTCAGGGACCCAAGATCTACCCTGGGAGCCCTGAGAGCTGACCCAGCAGTGGGGATGAGGCTCACTAGGGGGCAGTATTTTATCACACTGGCCCTGCCCCAGGAGCCACAAAAACCTGAGTGGGGTTCTTGGCTACAACGAACCTGCCAACCCAGAGCCTTCTCACATTCCTTGCAGCTTCTTGCCAAGAGCAGAGGGTCTTTCCAAGCAGCAATAACATGTCCACCAAATCAGTTCTCACTCAGTATTAGGGAGCTGTGCAGAAAAGGCAGGTGTCTAGAGTCACATCGATATGCAAAGTGATCTTCCCTTCTTCACTGTCTGGGATGTGCCAAGTCTTAGTTCCCCATCCCCAGCCTGATGGCTGCCCTGAGAATAATAAATTGTGCTCCTGTAGTTTACGAATGTATTCACCAATATCCATCAGACACTATTCCTAGACACATGCAGGACTGAGGACCTTGGAGGTTCTGGGCAATTACAGACCCCAGAGCAGGGGGAAGAAATGAGAATAGTGTTCAGAGCTCCCTCCCCAGTGTGGCACCTCACCACCTGCAGGAATCATCCCACCCCTGGGCCTGTAGGAACATCTGAAGCTAAGGGCACAGAGGAAGGCCAAGGACTCAAGGGTATATGCAGTTTGGAAAGTCAGAACTTCTTGATTTTTTAGGACAGCACCCTCTTGCCTCAACCATTGTGGGGCCTAATTTCAAAAATGCTTCAACTCTGGAGGAATTAATCCCCCAAAGACACAGACCCTGTGAGGCAACCTGTGCCTGATGGAGATTCTGGGCCTGGTACCTGGAGTGAAAGGGGGATGGTGGTGGTGGAAGGAGAGGATTTGGGGAAAAACCTGGGACAGGGTGAGCAAAAAAGAGGGTGAATAATGGACCACAGGGGCTTACAGAAGGAGAAAGAGAAGAAGGTCCCCAACTTGGCTCTTGAAACAAGCACTGGAACTTCGATCCCAATGTCCAAGTTCTTGCTGTGAATTTGCCACCTGTTCTAGATCCTGGTGGGTTTCCTGTTTCCCACAATCTATCAAAGGAAGTGTCCAAGAGAGGCTGGAAGGGAGAATTTCACAACTAGCAGAGTCTTCCTTTGATGTTGCCATCTGGGCCCTGGAGCCTCTCCTCCAACAATTAACCATTTGGGAAATAGGAGACCATTCCTTTCCCAGCTCCATAGGAGGGAGCTGCTAGGGTCCAACTCAGAACTCACCTTCATATTGCTGTTGGGTACAGTGGGACACAGCCTAGGCCCAGGCTAAAGAGGGAAGAAGGTGTGGGTGCCAGGATCCCTTGCTAAGCCCTGTACACACCTATGATGCAGCCACACCCCTGGGAGCTACACTCTCCTGAGCAAAAGCATCAAGCCTGGTTTACTCTGAGAACTGGGTCACCTCTGCATCTTTCCTGGGCAGGAGTCCAGACCCAGCCAGCCACACCGTCATCTGGGAAGAGTCATTACCTGCAGGGGAAGGGGAATAAGAGAGGAGACAAGATGGGCAGAGAGGGACAAAGCTGAAAGGAAGCATGCACTGGCTCACTAGGCAATCCTCTCTTCCCCTGCTGTAAGCAAAGACGATGTACATGCTAGCAGGCTGACCATCCCTGTGCCCACCTGTGCACACTGCCTCTGGCACATCTGAGCTGTGGTGACCCTCTCACCCAATCACCCTGCAGAGACAGGTGTGGCTGCCAGCTCAGGCAGCTCCACTGAGGCCTCCAGCCCTGCCCTGCCTGGAAGGCACTGCCCTCCATCTTTGCAGAAAGGAGGAGAAAAGAAAAGTGTGTGTAAATTTCCCATTCAGATTTTGGGGTCCTTCTTCCCCCTCTGTTGCTCTAGGGGGACACAGAGTTGAGTAGTCTTGAGTAGTCACGAGGGCTGATTTATGTGTGCAGTTTACTTTCCCACTCCAAGATGTACCTCCTTGACTCTAGCTCTCTTGGCCCACCCCTTTCTGCAACCATCTCAAGAATGTTTGCCAAGCTTTTTGTCAGTTGTCCCCCAAATGCCCCAAAGGCAGAAACTGTACCACGTGGCCTTTCCCCTGATTTTGCAACCCCAGAGTGCACATGCCCACACCCACTCTCACACCTCCACCAGTGTTTCCAAGAAGAATGTTGTCCATAGGGCAAGGCCACCTGGGGACCTCTTCTCTCTTGCTTTTCATTTCTCAAATTTCTACCTAGTGTGTCTAGTTGAGACAGTGGCATATTGGCCATAGTTTCTTTTTGTGAGGTGTTCCTTGGATAGCCAAATATCCCTTAGTTTGGCACAAATGACTTATTTTTTTCATTTGTCTCAGAGCTGATCACTGTTTGTAATGATAAGCCAAATGCAATATTTGGCTTCCAAGTAAATCACACATACACAAATTTTGGGGAGGGTTTTATTAAAAATTAACAATGTTTCTGGTTAGTAAATAGCTCTTTGAACCTACAAAGTTTTCTTGTCCCTGGTTCCCCTCCAGCAGATCTTGGAATTGCAAACTTCATGGTGAGGGGAGGAGGAGATGGCCCAGGCAGACTTGGAAGTTAGCTCTGACTCTCCTGGGGACAGCAGCCTGACAACCTCTCCGCTCCCAATGTGTGTGGGGAAGCCCAGTGTGGTTAGGGCTCAGGAATGGCAAACAGAGCTGGGGGGAGGGGGGGCGCCAGGTGGGAAGGGTGTGTCAGAGTAGGCTTTCTGAAGAAGGGGTTTCCATCAGCACAAATAGACCAGCTTAGTGGGAAGGTGAGGGAGGGAGGAAGGTTCATAAAGGCAAAGAGAGAATTCCATCCAGAGGAGAAACCGCAGGAGAAACAGAAGTGGGCATGGGAGTGGGGAGGGGGGTGATGCTAGCTGGCAGGGGTGTAGGGGGAAATGAAGAAGAGACTGGACCAGAGAAAGGGCAGGTGGGGAGAGGTGGGTTCTCAGAGCCTGCCCTGTCCCTCTAGGGCACCCGGATTCAGGTGGCCATGAAAGGGTTTTGAGAATGAGAAACTAAGCAGCCCAGTGGTTACCTGGCTTCATCACTTACTTCCTGTGTGACCCGGGGCAAACTAATTAACTTCTCTGAGACTAGGTGTCCTCATTTATAACATAAGGATGGTAACAGACCTCCCTGGCAGGGTGACTGGGAAGGCTGAATGGGATGACTAGGAGAAAAGCGGGTGGAGACACACCGTGGGCTCTGCGTAAAGGGATGCCCATTACCACCTTCTGTTAGAGCTGGACAGAGCGCCTGGCGGCGGGGGGTTCAGTTGGTTAGATGGACCAAATTAACTAGAACATTTTCCAACCCAGATTCACACTTCCTGTGGAGACAAGTCCTAAAAGAACTGGAGAAGGTGTTTGTAAACAATAAAAGTGCAATTCAAAGGTCGCCGCTGGCGGTGAAATTGGTGGGGTTAGGAAGAGGCTCGGCGCAGGAGGCAGAGTCTTCTCTTCACCCGGGGCGCGGTTCGAACCAGACAGGTATGGGCAACTTTGCATTCGTCCCTCCCCCTGTACACACACACACACACACACACACACACGCACACGCACACACACACACACACACACACCGAGCCCCCCACCGCAGCGACACCAGAATCCTTCGGGGACACGCGATGTACATCCCTTGGTGTCGTCCCGCCCACGCGTGAAGGGGTGAGAGGAAGGAGGGAACAGGGTTGGGGAAGGTATTGGGCAAAGTTGGATTAATTCGTCCCTAGCAGTTCCCAAGGCAAAGCGTGGCGGGAAGGGAAGGGGGAGGCGGGGAGCGGGACGGGGAGCGGAGGGGCGCAGCGCATCCCGGAGGGCCCCAAACAGCCCGGGAACGGAGCTCCAGGGCCAGCCCCGCGCCAGGCCCGCAGCGCCGCCTCCTGGGAGGACGGCGGGGGCCGGGAGGAGGCGGAGGGCGGAGGAGGGAGGCGCGCTGAGAGGTTATTTGTGGTTCGCTTTGATCCCTAGGGGGAACCTGAAACTCTCACATTCCTGGCATAGCAGCCGCCTCCAGCGCCGGCCGACCCTGGGGCTGCGCGCTGGGGCCCGAGCAGCCAGAGCGTCGGCGCCTCCGCTGAGCGCGCACCTCCGCCGCGAGCTGCGCCGAGAGGAGCCGGCCGGGTCGCCCGGCCTCGCCGCGCCGAGCACCCGCGGGCCTCCGCGGAAGGAAAGGCCGATCGGCGCTTCAGGCAGCGCGCGGGGCCAGCGGAGACGGGCCCAAGTCGAATCCGTGCTTCGAGGTGGCCCGGTCTTTTCCGAGAGCAGGAGCCTGGCGGACCCAGCGTCCTCAGGGCGCAAGGACAGTGACAAAGGTGGGCAAGGGCCACTCGGCCCCCAGGGTGGCGCATCGTGCGCGCGGAATGGGGGAGTTCTCCAAGGCGCACGGGTCCCCTGGGGCTGGGGAATCGAGCAGCCTCTGGGGAGAGTGGGGTTCGTGGTTTGGTCGCGGGTCGGGGAGAGGGGCGTGGAATAAGGAAAGAGGCGTCGTTTCGAATTGAAGCCTCAGGGCCCTGGTGCTGATTTAATTAAGTGGGGGTTACAGGTGCTTTTGCCCCCAACTAGTCCAAGAATTCCTCTTTGTCTTCCTTGGAAAATCCTCTTTGGAGCCACGAATTGGCTCTCACTTAGAAAGAATGCAGCCTGAGGTCCAGCCCGGTGACGTCAGCGCTGGAGCATTCGGAAAACAAAGGGCTGGCGAGGGAGGGAAGGAGGCGGGCCTGCGACGCTTAAAAGACCTCGCTGGGCCACCGACTACCTTCGGCCGCTCTCTCTAGGCGCACCGACAGCTCCCGAGCACTCGTGGTCGTCCGGGAGTCCGGGTAGGGCGGGGTCCTTGGCTGCGGTGGGGCTGGAGAGACCCTCACTCCGGTTTTATAGGCGAGCGTGAGCCCAGGCAAAGGCCGGAGAGACGTGCTTGCTTGGAAAGGGGGTGTTTCAGAGAACCCCGCGCGCTATTGCAGCCGAGGTGCACCGAGGGGGTGGGCGTGCGCAGATTTTAATCACGGCTCAGCTGAAAAGATGCATCTTGAGGGTCTTGTCGAGGAGAAATTCGGGATGAGAGGCCCGGAGGCAGTGTTCCCTGGTCCCAGGCGCACTGTTGGGGGAAGGAGGTCTGGAATCTGTCCGGAAAGCTCTGCAGGCCCCTGTCCTCCTCCGAATCAGGCGGACAGTGATGAACTTAGGCAATGCTTGGCGGGTGAAACTCTAGGGCAGCGATTTTCAACCTTTTTCAGTTCATGGCACACATAAACTAATCACTAAAATTTAGCGGCACACCAAGAAAAAATATTATATATATTTTTGCCGATCTGACAAAAAAAATAGATAGGTATGATTCATTCACACAGGAGGGCAATTGTGCTGGCTGTTGTCATTTTTTTATTTGACATTCGAAGGAAAAAGAGGTCAGTGCCCCTGACTAAATAGTCAGCTATTGCATGTTTTAAAAATTCTTGTGGCACACCAGTGCGCCTCTTTGTGGAACACCGTTGAAAATTGCTGCTGTCAGCAAACTGATTGTTGTTTGTGTGGCCTCTGGTAGCTCTGGAGACTTGCAACTTCACTCCAGTGTGTAGGGGGAGGGGATAGGATGATTGGGTGCCAAGAAGGATGGGGACCGAGATGTCCTCCAGACTTATCTCCGGCTCCTTAGCTGTGGGCAGCTAGGAGGAGGAAGTGGATTGGGAATGGCTGCTCTGACAATCTGCCAAGCCCAAACTGCAGCAGCCACTGGATCTAGTTTGTGGCAGAGGAAGGGCCACATTCCTCCCATTCCCCTCCTCCCATACACACGGGACCTGTGGAGGTGTGGGTTTTGTTTGGCTTTCCCTGAATCCCAGTTTGGAGGTTTGTGTTGGAGGAGGCTGTGGAAAGGAAGCCTAGTGAGGCATGAGCCACTGGGAGCCCAAGCTCAGAAGGGAACACCTTCCTCAGAGATAACTTCCCTGCACCCACAGTCCCCAGCCCCCAGCCTCCAGCTCCCTGCAACCAAGAGCCTCCCCCTTGTTCCCTTCCTCCTAGATTGGGCTCAAGCGGGTGTTACTAATGTCAAGAGGCTGAGTGCCCATCAGCTATGTGGCAAGAGGACCAAGAGGGCTTTTCCAAGTTGTGTGTGTGTATGTGTATGGGGGGGCTGGCAGTGATCATAAACTGAAAAATGTTGTCCAGCCTTTCTTTTCCCTGGAGCGCCCATACAGACACTGTCAACACACAAGTTATGGGACTGACCTACAAACTTGGATGGGTGGCACCTTTTTTTCCTCACCTCACAAAACCATTGTCCTATTGTAGCCTCTCTTCTTTCATCCCTTATTCACCAATCCAGATGCATTTTCTCCTTCCCATTTACCTTGCAGAGTGACTGCCAAGGTCATCCCATGACAGGGAGGGCTCCGCAGCGTAGAGGATGGTGGGTTAGCTGTGCCAAGGCTGGAACTCCGGCATGCTTCATTCTAAAGGGTGCTGGGGGCTGTTTGCCTGGGGCTCCTACTGGGCTGGACTCACTCTTTATCACCTGCCAATAAACTGGGGCCCTGTCCACCCCTGGACTGGACAGCTCAGTGGTTAGATTTGACCTAGGCCTGTCCTAGAGTCTTTCATCAGGCTCTTTGATGGGTGGCTGACTGCAGGAGGCTATGGTTTCTGGTCGATTACCTTCTAGGTACTGATATCTTTCTCTAAGGCATAGTAAGTCTCCATGAATATAATTATAATGGCAATTCTTTACCAAAATTATAGTGCACCAGGAACTCAACAGCCATTGCTTCTTTTAATTTTCAGCTTCATGCAGCAAGCGTTATTCTCTCTGTTTTTCAGATGGAGAAACTGAGGCTCAGAGATTAGGTAACTTGCCTTAATCAGTAGGGGCAGCACTGGCTGGTGAACTCAGGCTTGTGTGGCATTCTAAGCCTTGCTCTTTAACATTATGCTTCGGACCTGACCCTAATGGAAAGTTCCCTCTTTCCCATATGCTCCCACTCATTGCTCTTCTTTCTTTCTTCCCAGGTGCCCTGGGGCCACGTGCCTCTGGCCATTATCCAGGCAGGTGTGTGCAAACCAAGGAAGCATGAGGACTCTGGAAGACTCCTCTGGAACAGTCCTGCATCGCCTCATCCAGGAGCAGCTGCGCTATGGCAACCTGACTGAGACACGAACGCTGCTGGCCATCCAGCAGCAGGCCCTGCGGGGTGGGGCTGGAGCTGGGGGCACAGGGAGCCCCCAAGCCTCTGTGGAAATCTTGGCACCTGAGGATAACCAGGTGCTGCAGCAGGCCACAAGGCAGGAACCCCAGGGCCAGGAGCACCAGGGTGGTGAGACCCACCTGGCAGAGAATACCCTCTACCGGCTATGCCCACAGCCCAGCAAGGGCGAGGAGCTGCCCACCTATGAGGAGGCAAAAGCCCACTTGCAGTACTATGCAGCCCAGCAGGCGGGGCCCCGGCCACGTGTTGGTGACCAGGATCCCCGAGGGGCCCCTGGAGGCAATCGGAGGCAAGATGAGGCCCTGCGAGAGCTGAGGCATGGGCACGTGCGCTCCCTGAGTGAACGGCTCCTGCAGATGTCCCTGGAGAGGAATGGTGCCCGGGTCCCCAGCCACATGAGCTCCTCCCACAGCTTCCCACAGCTGGCCCGAAACCAGCAGGGCCCCCCACCCAGGGGCCCCCATGCCGAGGGCCTGGAGCCCCGTGGACCTCCACCTCAGTACCCACACGTTATGCTAGCTCACGAGACGACGACTGCTGTCACCGACTCGCGGTACCGTGCCCGTGGCAGCCCACATCTCCAGCATGCTGAAGTCAGGTAACTGCCCACATTGGTCTTTCAAGCTCTTGACTTGCATTCAGTATAGTTCTCCCAGGGTGGAGAGCCTCCAGACAGCCCCTGTGTCACGGCTGGCAAGCCCAGAGGAAGGCTGTTGAAACCCCCTCCTTCCCAAGAGTGAGGAGCTAATACCCAGAGGAGGGAGGGCTTTAGCCAAGGTCACATGAGAACTTAGTGACATCCTTTGCTTTACTTCGGAGATGGACACCAAATTGTCTGATTAGCTGTAGCAGTCAATTAACTAGAGTTCCCAGAGGGTATGAATTACAGCAGGGGGTTAAAGGTTAGGTTTCAAAAAGAACTTGCTAAAGACAGTTTGGCAATGATTGCCAAACTCAAAGTTAAGGAGGAGAAAGGGGACCTCCTCTGGAGATTTTTAAGTAGTGGACAGTGCTTTCTGTGAGTATTGGGGGGCATTCTTAACTGGAGACAGACAGGACCAGATGGCCTCCTTAGAGACCTCTGCCCACTCTACACCAAGGCAGAAGCTGCCCCTTCTCCACTGTTCATTTCCTTTTGTGTTTACCCACATGTTCCATGTGTCGAGCCTGTAGGGGGAGAGGATTCTGGGTCCAGAAGAGCCCCTGTGTGTGGAGGCTCAGGAGAGGCTTTTGGGGGACTTGGAGTTTAATTCTAAGTGAAAACAAGCTTTTGGAGGATCTGATCTGCTTACCTTTTTTAAAAGGCCCCTCTGGCTCCCTGTAGAGAATGGATTCTAAGGGGCAAGAATGGAGACAGGGAGCCCAGAGAGTTTGCAGATATAATGGGTTCCTGGAGATGAAACTGACACACACTCTTCATTTCACACACCCAGCATCATCCCCTACAGGGGACCAGGAAACCTCCCCCCAGAGGGGCCTGAGGATTTGCAGACTCCCTTCCTCTGGTGGCTCAGGGTCAGAGTCTGCTTCTCCTCAGGCCTGCTGAGTCTTTGTTTAGTCACCCACTTTCCCACCGTTTGGCCTTTCCTTGCTCTCGAGAAATGAGTGATGAGAAATAAGTGACTCGAGGGTGTTGGCATTGGAGGAACCAAACCTTATGGGTTCTCTCCAGCCTCTACCTCCCAGGCCCCCTACCTTATCTCCCTTCTCAGAGCTGGATTAGGGAGAGTTTCGGAAGCTGAGTCGTGGTTTCTTCTTTGGGACTAGCCTTATTGAACCCTGTCAGGAAAAGATAATGTCGTGGAAAGGAAGTAGACTGTTTGCAGGAGAACAAAAAAAGGGGGAGGGGGAGGGAGAGCAAGTGTGAAGGGAAAGGAGACTCTATTCTTTCTGGGAGCTAAGTCATCCACAAAGAATGCCAGTTGTGTCTGCCAGGCCCAGTGCAGGGGGGCAAGTTCATGAAGCAACCCAGAGAAGGCCACATTTAGCAGTGCAGTGAGTCTGGACATTCCAATGGGACCCTTCTGCTCAGCTCTCACTGGAAGGTCTACCTTAGGCAGTAAGAGATGTATATCTGCCCAGCCTCTCCTTTGGGCTGACCAGATGAGGACTGTTTGTTGGGAACTGGGGGCAGGGTCTTTTAGCCTAGGGTCCTGAGAAGAACCTGCAGGGGAGCAGGGCTGCAGGGGGAGGGATGAAGGGGAGGCTGGGCATGAGTACTGAGGTGATGGACCCAGGAGTAGAATTAAATTTTTGTGGGGTTTCTGGGAATTGGACAATTCCTGGTAAAACTAAGATAGTCTAGTGTTTTACATTTAGTCACAGGCCCCAGAAAGGGTCTGTCACCTCATCTCCGTCCATGTCTCTTGCTCTTTGCTCCCTCCCTCAACACAGGACCCTGAGGCTTGTGTTAAACCAGGCTAGAAGCCCGTAGAACATTGTCCCTAAATTCAGGCTATGGCTATAGTCCAGAGGCAGCCCCTACACCTAAGAAAATGCAGTGTTTGGGTCATATTTACTCTTTAAATGGAGAGTAAGCTGTTGTCACCACTGGGAAAGGTAGGGGATGGCCACCATCATGGCGGCTCCTCTTGTAGGCCCAGCACTCTGCCAGGCCTTGTGTGGCCCTGGCGAACCCCCCTGAAGCTAGAGATGCCTACGTTCATGATTTAGCAGAGCCATGCTGGCACCTTGGGGATTTAAATGCCTACTTTGTCAGACTGGAGCTCAGGCTCTCATCCTGACATCTGTCTCGCCACTCTAACCTTAGCCACAGTCTTCTAAAAATGTTTCTGCAAGGGACCCGAAATAGGAGGGGGAAACGTGAGTGTGCTGCACTGGCAGGTGCTAATGGAATGCCTGAAACTAGAGGCTTGTAACACACACAGAGGTAGCTGCTAGGGCTCAGGCACTGAGTGGCCCAGGGGCCTGGAAGGCTGTGCTCGGTCATGATGGAGGTGGGCGTCCAGACCCAAAAAGAAACTGCTTTTGATTAGAAGGGTCAAGTGCGCATTTTTAAAGATGCCTTCTTTAAGCACTGGTTGTTCAGGAAGTCCAGGACTGCTCAGGCTGATCCCCCAAGGCCCTGGCCACAGTGAAGCTGGGCGTGAAACGGGCATTCTGATCTCAAGACCCTCTAGCCCTGCTCTCCTGGTCCTTGAGGGTCTTAGGCAGACACTAGGTGGAAAAAGCCTTTCCCACTGTGGGAAGGCTGAGTTGACTTGTCTTCCCAGTATGCCCAGGAGGGCTGGGCTCACTCAGGGCTGCTCTGGGGTGGGAGCCATGGGGGCCTGTGCAGTCTCTGAGCACCATCTCTTTTGTTCCCTAGGATCCTGCAGGCCCAGGTGCCTCCTGTATTCCTCCAGCAGCAGCAGTACCAGTACCTGCAGCAACCCCAGGAACACCTTCCACCCCCACACCCAGCTGCTCTCAGCCATGGCCCACTAGGTTCCCTCAGTCCACCTGGAGTGGACGGGCCAGTAAGCACCCAGGCCTCCTCGGCCACCTCGGGCAGTGCCCAACTGGCCCAGATGGAGACTGTGCTGAGAGAGAATGCCAGGCTACAGAGGGACAATGAGAGGCTACAAAGAGAGCTGGAGATCTCAGCAGAGAAGGCTGGCCGAATGGAGAAGGTAGGCCCTGCTTGCTGGAGCCTCAGTGGAGCAGGGGGAGGAAGGGACCTGAAGGCTGACTGGGGAGTGGGCAGTCGAAGGGGAGGCAGTGGAGTCTGAAAGCTTGTCTGGCTCGGCTTTCACCCATCCCTCTGCTCCCACCCCCTAATCCCTCATGCACCCTCCCTGGCTGACTCCAGACAGCTGGGGAGCAGCCGGGAGGCCGGCAGAGCAGGTCTGGAGCATGAGCAGTTGCTGGCCAGTGGTGATTAAAAAGAGCTCATTCACCAGCTCCCTGCACACTCACACCCTTCCCCTCCCTCGGACACCTCCCACAGAGAGCCCTTTGTGTCCCCCACACAACAGCAAGTCTGTTCTAGGCTAGTCCTGGCCAAAGAGAAAGCCCCTCCTCTTGGAAAAAAACGAGCAACTTATTGGAATCACAGGCCAGCTAGGAGCACGTGCGGAACCTGCCAGGAGCCAAGTGGGAGGGGCAGCTGGGCCAGGCTGGCCCTCTGCAGTGGATGGCAATGGCCAGAGCAGCAAATACTCCGGGCAGAGGCAGCTCAGGCTGGGGTCCAGTGCCCCCATTCTTTAGTGAAGGTCTACCGCTGTGTGTTCAGCTTTAGCAGGTGACCTCAAGCCTCCCACAGCTGTCCTGCGGTGTCTAAAATAAGTCAAACCTCAGAACATGGCTGGAGTCTTTGTGCCCACTGCTGACCCACTGGGCTCAGATCGAAAAGCTGTGTTTAATCATCCTGGCTCTGGGTTCATTAAGCATCTGGGCCTTGGGACAGTTGACAGTTGACAGTTGACAGGACCCTTGCTTGCTGGTCCCAACAGTCTGGTCCACCCCCTGAGGCTGACCCTCCCACTATCACCAACTGGATTTTTAAATTTTTTTAAAAATATATCTTTATTGATTTGGGAGAGAGGAAAGGAGAGGGAGAGAGAGATAGAAACATCAATGATGAGAGAGTCATTGATTGAGCCCGCAACCCGGGCATGTGCCCTGACTGGGAATCGAACCCCGATCGCCTGGATCCCAGGTCAACGCTCAACCGCTGAGCCACGCCCAGCCGGGCACCACCTGGATTTTTTGCTCTCCGTTTCACCTTCTGTGATGGAGAGCAGTTCAGCCTGGGCCTGTTCAGGGGGCTTTGATGCCACACACACCCTGGGAGCTCTCCCCTTCCTTCAGCCCTGCTGTCTGTCTCTTGCAGCTGGAAAGTGAAATCCAACGGCTCTCTGAGGCCCACGAGAGCTTGACAAGAGCCTCTTCTAAGCGGGAGGCCCTGGAGAAGACCATGCGGAACAAGATGGACAGTGAAATGAGGAGGCTGCAGGACTTCAACCGGGATCTTAGAGGTGAGAGCAGGTCACCCAGGTGGATGGGGCAGGAGTGTCTGTGGAGGGCTAAATTCCTCAGTTCTAGAGAAAAATTCAAAATCTCTGTCCTCTGCAAAAAGAAGTGTAAATTGACTCAAAGAGGGCCAGGTTGAGACCCCTTGGGGGCCACCCTGACGGTGATGCTTATTTTGAGTTCTGGATCTTGGGGCCCCTCATGGAGCTCTCATCTATGTGGCCCCAGCTGCTCCCTCATTAGGCCCTGAACTGATCCAGGGGCTCCCCTAAGAGCCCATCCCTAGCTTGGAGGATGCAACCTCATAGATGAGACCCCGGGGGACACCTGGACGGGCAGCTTCATTTGATACTCAAACATCTTTCCTTTGTTTCAAACAGAGAGGTTGGAATCTGCAAACCGCCGCCTGGCAAACAAGACTCAGGAGGCCCAGGCTGGCAGTCAGGACATGGTGACCAAGCTGCTTGCTCAGAGTGAGTAGGGGTCCCACTCAGAAACTGGCCAGATGTGTGGGTGGTGGGACCATAGCAGCCCCTCCGGACAGGGAGGATTCGATCTTTCTCTTGTCAAAACAGTGCTTTGAGCACAGGTTTACTGAATGCCTACTATGTGCTGGGCGCTGGACTGGACTTGGGGAGAGGGGTGGCTTCCAGAGAAGGGTAAAATCTGGTTTTATTGGGGAGATCAGTGGATACAGGAGGGACAGCTGGCGAGCAGGGATTTGCTGAGCTGTGGTGCTGACCACCAGTGCAGTGTCTTTTGGAAGCAGAGGCGTAGTGGGCAGTGGAGGAGGCAGGATCGCCCTGGAGATGGTGAGATGAAAGAGAGGAAGAGTCTGAGTTTCCCAGGAAGTTCCAGGCAACAGAAAGGTTGGGGGTGCCCAAGGGGTGGATGAGAAACTAGGGAGCATGGAGGCACCTGAAGACAGCAAAAATGGGTTCCTGGAGCTTAACGACAGGTGCCGTCTAAAAAGGGATTTGGGGAGGCTTCTCTAAAGGGGTTGATCGAGCCTCCTTGAAGAGTGGATGAGTTTCTTATTGGCTATTCCGTTCAGCCAGTCATTTGTTCATCAGCAGCACTGTTTTAAGCACCTGGCTGGGTTTAAGCAGAGGGTGAGAACAGGCCCAGGAAGGTACTATGGCGGGGAGGTGAAGAGAGAGAGGGGCTGAGCTTGAAGGAACAGAGAAGGAACAGATTCAAGGGAACCACAGATGCGAGGGAACAGGGTGGCCTGAAGACCAGTGACTAGGGGGTCCCCAGTGGCCAGAGAGAGAGAGACTGTGGGAATGGCAGGGATGGAAAGTGGGCCACAGGTGAAGAAACAGCTGGAAGGTTCAAGGAGAGGTACATGGGGTGGGGGCCGCAGAGGAAGCACTGAGCTCAGCAGCAGGAAGCTTAGCAATCAGAAGAGACAAAGAGGCAGTTATTTCTTGAGCTCCTACTGTCTGAACATACTTCGTGCTATAGCGGTATTTGGGGGTGTGTGCAGAGAAGAGGAATGGGGGTGTCTGATGTCTGGGTGATGGTAGCCTTGAGGAAGGAGTCAGGGAACCCATCAGGAAGCCTACTGTGGGTGGCACTACTGGTAGGGGGTGACCAGAAATGGTGGAGCAGCTTGAGGAGTGAGCTCTGACTGGCAGCACCTCCCTCTTCCTCCTGGAGGGCTCAGGGCGGGGAATGGGGGAAACGCGGCACTGAATGGCGTGGGGGCGGGGCAGGAGGTAGGCTGGGCTGTACTGGCTGGGTGGGGTGAGGTGGCCAGGACTCGTGTCTCTGGGAGGGAGGTGATGGGTGGTGAGGGAGAAAGGGGAGGGAGCAGCCCTTGGGAGTCTGGAGAGGACCGGTTGCTGGGAGTAGGCAGTATAGGGGTGTCCTGTAGGAAAGGGTCTACTTGTGGGCCCTGGATCCGCCAAACAAAGGAAGTCACAGGCGAGTTTCTGGGAGCCGGCAGCGGGGGGCGGGGAGGAGCCTGCCCGGAGGCGTTTCCGCTCCCCGGGGAGCGAGCGCGGGGCTGTTCTCGGCTCCTCGCTGGAGCCAGTCCTCTCGCAGCCGCGGGTGACCTGGATGCCGGGCATTCCTGCGCCGCTCGGCTGTTCCGCTCGGGCCGTCCCCCCGCCGCGCCCTCGCGGCTGCGCGCCTCCTGCCCCGCGCCCAGCCCTTCCTGCCCGCTGCTGCGTTGGGAGGAGAGAGTGAACACAAAGGGAGACCAGCGGGCAGATGGGGGGAACCTCGATTTCTCAAGGCAGAAGGCGAATGCCCTGCCCCCTCGCCCCCTCCTCCTCCAGGCTCCCACCCAGGAGCTCCCCTCCCAGACAAGACTCACAGGCCCATGGTTCTATCCTGGTGGCTGGGGGTGGCCGCGGCCTGAGGACTCCCAACCCCGGCCAGGGCCCTAAAGGTTGCGCTAGGCAAGCAGGAAGCTACTGGAAGCAGAAGGCTAAGACCTCCCACGCCTCCCCATGGGCCGAGGAAAACCAAGCAGTTCCTCCTTGCTCCTTAATAGCCATGGGGAAAACACAGAATTCTCAGAGAAAAGGTCTCTGGTTGACCTCAGCCCCTCACCCACCCACCCACTAGTAAGGAAGTGTGATCCCTATCACCAGTGCCATCTGCTTTACCTACTAGGCAGCCCATACAGACCCCCAGCTCTGGCTGCCCTGGTCATGCCCCTGCCCTTCCCTTTCTCTGGGGATCTGGCCTGAGTCCTGAGGCCTGGTTCTCCTAGCTCTGTCGCCCTTGGCAGTTTCTTCACCTGGAGCTCTCAGATGGGACAGTTATCAGGGATGTGATAAAGGCTTCTTGCAAACTCTGTAAGCTGTTGGACTCACACAGGAGGGGGTCATTGTCTCCAGGTCCAAACTCTCAGTCTGCTGGCCTTGCCTGCCCCCTGCACCCCACTTACTGAATGTTAAGCCAGCCCAGTACGAACAGCTCAATTTCCACCAATACTGAGCTTCCCCATCTTTTCCCTCCACATCAACAAATGAGGCCAGCTTTGGGCCCAGCCTTCAAAAATCCAGAGTGAGCCAGAGCTGACCTGAGTCATCTGTGTCCTCCCTCTCATCCCCCAGGACCCCAAGTAATTGAATCCTCTCTTCTGCCTGCCCAGATCCCAGGCCTCCAGTCTTCTGTACCAGAACCTGTACTGTCCTTTACCATAGGTACTTAGCCCCATGTGGCCCAAAGATTAAAACTAAGTAAAATGAAAATTTTAGTTTCTCCCTTGAACTAATTACAAGTGTTCAATGGCCTTAAATGCCAAGTGGCTACTGCACTGATTGGCACAGTAGAGAACAGCTCCAAAATGCCACTGTGCCATGATAGTGCTACTAAGAGAAAGTGCCTCTGAGTGCATCAGGTAGGCCCCAGAGCCCATCCCCCTTCTGCCCTCCAGCAAGGCAGGCAGCAAACACACTGGCCTGGGGGGAGGCAAGCCTGGGACTCCCAAGTGGAGGTCTGTGGGAGATGGATTTAAGCCTAGAGCAACAGCTGAAGGATTTGGTGGTCTGGCTCAGTTCTTGCTTGGCCCAGATATATGGAAAGGGTCTCTGAACAGAGTTCCCCTGGGCAGTTAACAAGATGATTTAAAAGTCAGGATAGCTGGAACCTCAGACACAAATCTTTGGACCATAGTCATTGTCATTGTGCTCCAAAGTCTGCATTTCTTTATGAGCCTGGTTGCCCATATCTCAGTGGTCTCCCCAGACCATGGAAGGTAATGGGACGGGGGGTTGGGGGGGTAGGTGCTGGGCCCATAGAATGAGCCCTGGAGTCCACTTTGGGAGGCCTCTGGCGCAGGGCCTTATACCATAGCCAGAAGCAACTTGGTCCTTTGGAGCCAGACTGACTCATATTCCCATCTGGGGAGCACTGTTCACTTCCTCTGTTTCCTCCCCTGTAAGTTGGGGGTCACAGATCTTACCTCAAGGGGCTGTTATCGGAGGCTTCAGCAGAATAAAATGTGTAGGTGCCTAGCTTGTGGTGTAGCAAATAGTGGTTCTTGTCCCTGTTTCTTTACTCTCCCACTTGAACGATATCCATGCCACAGTCCACCTGAGCCTCTGTTTTTCATCTGTAAATGGGCGTCACAGTTCCTGTCTGGCCAGTCTCTAGTGTCATCATGAGGCTCAAGGGAAATCGTGAACGTATTTTAGAAGCCATGACACTTGGTACAAGTAGACCGTGTTTGGGGCTATAACTTGGCACAGCCATGTCTCAGCAGAGAGGAAATGTAGCCCAGTCGTTACAGTGAGGGCCCTGGTCCTACATTGCCATTTATTCCTAACTTAACCTGAGCCCCAGTTTCCTCACCCATAATGAGGTTAATAGTGGTAACCCAACTCCTAGGGTTTTCGAGTGGCTAAGATGCAAACATACTTATCCAGCAGATAACACGAAGCCTGGCACTCAGTGGGCCCTCAGCAGACCCTCGATGTCACTGATCGTGCCCCCCTCTCTCTTCCTGCAGGCTATGAGCAACAGCAGGAGCAGGAGAAGCTGGAACGGGAGATAGCACTGCTGCGCGGTGCCATCGAGGACCAGCGGCGGCGTGCAGAGCTGCTGGAGCAGGCTTTGAGCAATGCCCAAGGCCGGGCGGCGCGAGCTGAGGAGGAACTGCGCAAGAAGCAGGCCTACGTGGAGAAGGTGGAGCGTCTGCAGCAGGCACTTGGGCAGCTGCAGGCTGCATGTGAGAAGCGTGAGCAGCTGGAACTACGTCTGCGCACACGCCTGGAGCAGGAACTCAAGGCCCTGCGTGCACAGCAGGTGAGCTGGGCAGCCCTGTGGAGGTCGCAGAGCTAGGATAGCCCCTGAGGAGGACAGTTTTAAAGTCCCTGGGGGCCCCTACACAGACCACGCAAGGTCCCCCTTAGAAAGCAAGGGTGATCTCTATTCCACCTTGGCTGCAAGGCTCCTCCAAGCCACCAATCTCAGCAGAGGCTCTGCCACTTGGCCATGTGCTGATCCTGAGGACTCAAGACTTGGGCTTCTGTCCTCAGGAGCAGCAGGGGTCAGCATCCTGGGTCTCCAGAGAAAGTAGCTCAAGATCTTTGATATAGAAGACTTATGTGATCTCCCCAAGATCAAGAGAGATGGTCACCCAGATCCTACATCTATCCTTCCTTTGGACTGTGTAAATAACTCTGGTATTTACAAACCAGATCAAGTTCTGTCTCCACTCCCAGCCTTACACTTCCCACAGAGGTAGGGTGACCAATTTCCTGGTATGCCCAGTTCTGTCCTAGTTTATACCTATTATCCCAGTGTCATTATTAAGAGCACTTCTTTCCCAGTTTAGAGGATAATTTATATGGTCACCTGTGCAGAGACAGACCTGATTTTTCCTACATCCTTGGCCACAGGATTCGGGGCAGGGATATGGGGACTGTGCCACCTCCTTTGTCTCTGGGTGGAAGCAGGATGGGAGAAGAGTGTGCTGTGAACGGCTGAACAACCACAGGCATAAGTGAGCGTCCTCCTGTGGGGGTGAGCCCCAGTGGCCAGCACACCACAACGTCTGTCCTTCACCACAGTGCTCCTTGCTTTGCAGAGACAGGCCAGCACCCCCAGCGGTGGTGGCAGTGGTGGGTCCCCAGAACTCAGTGCCCTGCGGCTCTCAGAACAACTGCGGGAGAAGGAGGAGCAGATCCTGGCGCTGGAGGCCGACATGACCAAGTGGGAGCAGAAGTATTTGGAGGAACGTGCCATGAGGCAGTTCGCCATGGATGCGGCCGCCACAGCCGCTGCCCAGCGTGACACCACTCTCATCCGACACTCCCCCCAGCCCTCGCCCAGCAGCAGCTTCAATGAGGGCCTACTCACTGGTGGCCACAGGCATCAGGAGATGGAAAGCAGGTTGGCATTGCAGGCCAGGCCAGGGCACCAGAGGTGGGGTGGGAGGTAACAGTGTCCAGTCCCTGCCATGTTTTTAATTTCTGATAAACAGGTCCCTCTCCCCACATGGCTCAGCAGTCCCTCCTACTTCTGAGCTGACCCTGTATGTTTGGCACACCGGGTGTTGTACACATGTTCTTCCCAGAGATAGCACCTGAATCCATGATCTGCCCAGGATACCCTGGCTGTGGAGGTGCTGGATGTTGTCCAAAGCTCAGGGCCTCTACCTGCTCCCCTGCCACCATGTAAATCAGAGACTAAGACTTTCCAACTGAGTCCACACCATGTACTACCCAGAAGGAATGTGGGCTGGGTCCCTGGCTTGGGGGTAGCTAGTATTTTCTCTCCAAAAATAATGTCAGAGGCCCCTCAAGATTTCATTTGACCTGTATCTGACTCAAAGGCACAAGCACATCACCTGAACTCATTTGATAGTCAGTAGCTCTGGGGTTGCACCCCAGCTGTGAGGGTTGTGCCAGTCATTACTCTCATCAGATGAGTCCAGAACCCACTCCTTGATGACCTGCCTTTGCTGGTCTAAGAACAAGTGGTTTTCAGAGCATCGAAATCCAGAGCTATGATGACATTTCTGAAGGCCCCCTCCTGACCCTGCTGCAAGGGCAATTGAGTCCAGCCTGGCTGTAGGAAGGGCTTTTCCTCCAGCTTTAACCAGGTGGGAATGGTGGAGGCTGCTGGATCTGTGGGTCTAACGATGTGGGCATGACCTCTCCCCTCAGGTTAAAGGTGCTCCATGCCCAGATCCTGGAGAAGGATGCCGTGATCAAGGTCCTTCAGCAGCGCTCCAGGAAAGACCCTAGCAAGGCCACCCAAGGCTCCCTGCGGCCCGCCAAGTCCGTGCCATCTATCTTCGCGGCTGCAGCAGCAGGGACCCAGGGCTGGCAAGGGCTCTCCTCTAGTGAGCGGCAAGCGGATGCCCCTGCCTGGTTGGCTGCAGGTGAGCAGGGGCTGGTGGGTGACATAGGTAGAAGGGTAGGTTGCTCTCAGGCCTTTCCTCCCAGAACTGAGGCTCAGAGGAGCCAGGGCTTTCTAACCCCTTACCTAGGGAGCCAGCTTATGACTCCAATGATCCTGCAGCCCACAGCTGTCTTTGCCAGTGCTATAGCCCCCATCTCCATAAATTCCATCACCCTCGGCGCCAGCTACATAGCATCTAAGTAAGGATAAAGTTCCCTGTGCAAATGCACTTTTAAGACAAGCCCCTTCCACTCCTCCTCCTAAGCAAATGCCATAGAAAGTCTAGAATCCCTGCTGATTTTAAGATTTAATCTACAAAGAAGGGTTCTACCACTCAACATTTGGAAGCCAATCCAGCCAGACAGTTATTCCCATTTAGAAACAGGAGCATCTTTTTTATTGACTTTACAGAGAGAGGAAAGGAGAGAAAGAAACATCGATTTGTTGCTCCACTTACGTATGCATTCATTGGTTGTTTCTTGTATGTGCCCTGACTGGAGATTGAACCCACAGCCTTGGCGTATCCTGACAATGCTCTAACCAACTGAGCTAACCGGCCAGGGCCAGGAGCATTTAGTCTGAATTAAAGTTCTTGCCAATCAGGAATGACCTGCACCACCTTTGCCCCCAGTAGGTGCAGTTAACTTGGGGTGTTCTTCATGGGGGCCATATCTTGTGGAGGAGGCAATTAACTATTGCCCTTTTGCCTTTCCAGCAGACAGGGCTCCTGTGGAGGAGCCAGTGGCCACAGCTCCCCTTCCTGCCCATGCCAAACACGGGAGCAGAGATGGGAGCACCCAGACTGACGGCCATCCGGACAGCACTGCTGCCTGCCTGGGACTGGAGACCGACAGCCTTCTGGGCTGCGGCAGTGGCCAGAGGACAGCCTCACTGGGTAAGTCCCCACTTCCCCAGCTGCTGTGCTTAGCAAGGCTGAGGGCACATTGGGGTTTAGATTGCAGTCAGGACCAGCCCCCTTCTGTTCATTGCCTCCACTCCAGGGGGAACACTGCACAGTGATGGGCCAGCAGGGCATGTGGCGCACCTCAGTGTGAACTTGAGGGCTGGTTGGATGCATGAATAGAGAGAGGAACAGAAAACCCTGATTACAGACGGATCCAGAGTTCAGAAAGAAAGCGACCCCATGGGAGACACTTTTATCTCCTCTTCCCTAGGCTTCCTTACATATTAATTGCCTGTCCAAATATCTAAGACAATGGAGCTTGGCAAGTTATGCCAATCGTACTCTCAAGTTGGAAGACTTCATTTAAAAAGAGTCAGGGAAGGAGAAAGTTGAGAAGATGCCATTTACATTTTGTGCTCCCTTTCACATTAGCCTTTGCATATCTGTTGTGCCTCACATCTCAGAAAAACCACAGGCATGAAAAGAATGCTGCAGCCTGCCTCCCTCAGGGCTCTCCACCCTCCCTCCAAGCCCTCCAAGGAGTACAAAGTTATAAACAAATGTGTCTTCTGCTCTGGAGGTTGGTAATCTGGGTGGAGAGCTGAGAGGGAACAGCGTTGTGCTTGGTTGGCCAAGTTATTGGAACCTGGATACCTGGGCAGTTGAGGTGGGAAAAGTTGGTGAAGAAAGATCCTGTCTTCAAAATGTACCAGGGTTGACCAGAGCAATCTGGAGACACTTGCTGACGTGTGTGCCTGTGCTCTTGTCTCTCCGCAGACTCTGTCGCTGCATCGAGAGTCCAGGACTTGTCAGACATGGTAGAGATTCTGATCTGAAGGAGTTGATGCCGTGGGGACTCAGAACTGTTCCCTGCTCTCCTCTGCCACTCGGTGCCATTCCGGCAGCCCCTCCAACTGCTGCTTCCCCGCTTCCCCCAACTGGGCGCTCATTCCCATTGACCATCTGGTCCCAGGAGCTTAGGAAGGATGCTACAGGGGAGAGGGGTGCTGTGTGAGCACCTGTGCCCCAGAAGACCCTGCTTCTAGCCCCACATTCCTCCTGGGCCCACGCAGAATGAGTATTCAGCCATTAACTGCTGCCCAAGCCTTGCTGCTGGGGTAGCGACTGGAGGCCTAGAAGAGAGCTGAGCCCCCCGTGCATCCCCAGTTGACAAGTAGTAAGAGGGGAAAGGAGGGGATATGTTGGTTTAGGGAGCTGACTTCCAAGCATGGCTGCCCGTGGACAACAAGTAGGCTGGTTCGCTAATCAAGTTGGCCATGGTATTCCCCTCTGGCTAAGTGTGGTCCCGGCCAACCTCATCTGCTCCTCAGCTACTCACTGCCTCCTTGGGATCACTAAGACTTGCTTCTTTGGGGGACCGTTGAAGATGTTAGTCTTGCAGAAGCTACGGCATCACCCCCTCACCTGGAGTGGGCAGGGGCTGTTTAAGTGGACTGACCTGCTGGGCAGTTTGTATATGACTCCCTTTCTTGTGGAACAGAAGATTGAAGCGTGCTGCTTTAGACTTGTCCCCTCCTCTGTGCTCTCCTCCCTGCTGCCATGGTTCCTGTACCTTCTTACCAGCCTACCAGTTACTCCCATTCTCAAGTTCTTGGCCCGTGGATTTTGATACTGGTGGAACCACAGGATATTGGCTGTCGTTTTTCCTCCCATCTTGAGCTGTTTTAAATGCCCATGGGACCATCACCACCATCACCAGCCTCTTGAAATAGCTCCACAGCTCCCGTCCCTGGGACACCCTGTCAGTTTGGTTATGGACCCTGAGCCAGATGAAGCGAGCCACCATACACAGACCTCTGCTGTGGTGGACTTCCCTGCACCTGTCCTCTCGAAGGAAACTGGAGAAGTTGCCCTGTTTTCATCTGAGTCCTTGTTCCCACCTGGAGGGATTGAGAGGGAGCGATGCTAGTGAAACCTAGTCAACGAGGTACAAGATGGGACTCAAATAGTCCTTTGACGGGAGCCCCCATCACAGGATGGCACCGTGAGGCTGGCTCCTCAAGCTCCCTGTGCCAGCGCCCTGGAACAGGGCCAGTGCTTGGAATTAGAGGGAAGCATCCACGTGGCAGCCTGCCGGCAGCACGGACTTGCCTTCTGGTCTTAAGGAGTCCCCCAGCTCAGCCCCAGGAGCAGTGGGTGGGCTTCAGCAGTTTGTGTTGACTGTTTTTAGTTCTTGAATCTTTGTTTTTTTCCTTTCCTGTTTTTAAGTTCTGTATGTTATTTTATTCCCATGGTTCCTTTTTGAACATTTGCATTTGCTGGACAATTGCATATTTTTTTAAATCCCCTTATCCCTCTGAAAGCTGAAAAATACATTTGGTTCATGTGCATTGTTTACAAGCGAAAAGAAAAAAAAAAAAAGGTAAAAAAGTATTGTGAAAGGAAAAAAACACACAACTTAATATATTTTGGATTAATATTTGGTATTTCTTTTAAGGTATTTTTTGTGCTGTGAACATTTTCTGCCAAAGACCATGATGTGTGTCTGTATGTTTAAGTTATCGTAAATATTTAAAATGTAAACATGGCTGTTCTGTTATGCTACCCTGTACCAGGATTGCTGCTGCATTCCACTGGGTATAACAGTATTTTAATAAAAAATAATAATTAAAAGTGGTGTCTGTACCGATGAGACTGCACAGAGAGAGAAAGAGGGAAAGCAGAGGGGATGAGGGCTGGGTGGGGGCCGCCCATGTCACAGTGTCTGACCACTCTCAGCACTGAACTGTACCCCCACGTCCCCACCCTGTGCTCGGTTCTTAATCATTGGCCAGAGCATATCCATAAACAACCAGCTCAGGGTCGCTGCCATTATTTGTACCGAGGAGTGAATGGTGCCAGTTTCCATTTTTCTACTGGGATACCAGCAAGCAAGGCAGATCCACCCTTATTTGCAGGGCTAGGATGGCACACAATATCATCTCTTCAAGGATCCACCAGTGCCGGAGATTTTGTGAGACTGCATTAGGAGAGAACTGGAGTGAGGTGTTGGCTTTCTTTCCACTTTCATAGAACACTTGTGTGGCCCCAGTGGTGACTCCACAGTAGGAGTGGGTGTCCAGAGGTGGCTTTATCTTCTCGCCCCCCTCCCCACTGCTATCTTCTCTCCACCCCCACCCATAACAGAAAGTTGTCTGGGACCCTCCAAGAGACTGGACACCGTGCTTGTCCTCTGCCTGGATGCGGACACAAAGTGTTTGTGGCATGTTCCTGGTCGTTGCCTCTCTCCCTTGCTGTGGCATCACCACTCTTGCCCCAGGTGCAGGAAAGCATGTCACTCCAGTCCTGAAAAGAGAAAAACACCCAATCTCAGGTGTTCTCGTATCAGAAATAGTACCTGCTCTCATAGGCCGGTTGGCACACCGAGGTTCCCAATCAGGATGTGGGCTGGCAGTCAGGGACTGACCACGAAGCGGCAGGCAGCCAGACCGGCTGTGGGCACCTGATGGAAAGTCACCCTGCAGCTATGGGTGAAGCGTTTTCAGGGCAGGTGTGGGGACTCAGCAGCCATGCTAATGAGTAATTAAGTAGGCTCCTAGAAAACATGTCTTCCTGAGCCAGCCTTCCTGCCCACAAGAAACTGGAGTCAAACAGAAGAATTAGAAACATCCAAGGACTTTGTTTTTAAGCAACTTTGCAAATGGTAATAGGCCCCATGGAATGGGGAGCTCCCCGTGCAGGATTCTCCACACAGCACAATGCAGAGGCCACACACACACACACACACACACACACTGATCACTCCAGCCCTCTTCACCTGGCAGCATCCATGCCCATCTTACTCCTTCCAGGCCCTGGACTGAGGTTTGCTGTGTGGATAGGTTGCCTTCCTAGGATGCACTGGGCAGCCTAAACAGCAGGGCTCTGCTCCCACTGCACTTCCTTTGGCCATACCAGCCCACGGCTATATTTGCTAAGATGTGTCCAAACAAAATGGCAGTGCCTGTGACAGGGCATTTTAAAAACCAGCTTAACAAAGAGGTTCCTGTTTGGGTACCTGCCCTCTAAAGAGCCCTGGGAAGGCAGCTCAGACCCAGGTGCTATAAGCCCTGACAACAGTGCCACCCCACCCCCTGCACCTTTGGCCAGGGACTCGAAGCATGTGTGCTTTTTGCAGGAGCTAGTCTGTCAAAAGTCACTTTAATATTTCCTTGGAAGAGACCGGGGGAGTGAAGAAACCAAACCAGCCTGCCCAGCATGTGTATATGCATGTGTGTGTGTGTGTGTGCGCGTGTGCGTCTGTGCACATGTGTGCCTGACCATGTCATAGAAAAAGATGTGAGGGGCGCTAATATCTCCTGGCCAGTGCCCTTGCAGAGCACTGGGGCTCTCCAGCCACATGGTCACCAGTGACTCTGAGGAGCCATTTCTTCTGAATGCAGTTCGTATCTCAGCCTAACAACACTCTGGAACCTGTGGAGAAACTTGTAGAGCTGCAGGCCCTGGTGGGGTTGGGTGGGCCTTAGGGAGGAGAGTGTTTGCTGTGGGCCTGGGCCTGGGCAATGAAGGGGCCAGTCTCTGGACCTCACAGGTGGCTCTGCTGGGCCCTTTGGATGCCAAATTTCTCTGCCAGGGACAGCCCTGCCCTGCCTGCCCTGCCTCCACCCAGTGCTGGGGGTGTGGCTCAGAAGAGGCCTCTGCTGCTGCAGAGGGCCAGAAGGCTACTTGTGAGTACGTCCTACCCTCTCCTCGCTCCCTCCTCCTGGCTAATCATTAACTCTTTCCCTGGCTCAGACAAGTGTTAGCTCAGAGGGCTTAGAGAAAAGTGCCAAGATAGGGGCAGCAAATTGGGGCCTAGTCTCCCAGAAATGGCTGAGGCCACCCACTGCCTCCAGGGACCCCAGCGGGACAGGGAGCTTGTTGGAAGTGCCACCACCTTGTCGCCCAGCTCTATGAGGATCCAGCCAAGATACAGTGGTCCCTGAGCAGACCTTGCTGTGTGTGTCTGATGCCGAGGAACTAGCTCCAACCAGTGTCTTTACGAACCTGCCACATAGGGATCAAACACACAAGGAGAGCACCGCAGCAACCAGGCTCTCAGCATCCTTTTTTTAAAAGTTGAGATATAATTCTCACACCATTAAGTTACTCTTTTAGCTCTGGCCCCTGTGACTTGGTTGAGAGTCGTCCCATGCACCAAACGGTCACTGGTTTGATTCCCGGTCAGGGTACATGCCCAGGTATCAGGCTCGATCCCTGTTAGGGGTATGTGTGGGAGGCAACAAATTGATGTTTCTCTCTCTCTCTCTCTCACTCTCACTTTCTCTCTCTCCTTAAAAATCAATTAAAAAATTTAAATCCACCCCTTTAAAGTGTACAATTTAGTGGTACTTTATGTTACAACATCCATTTTAAGCAGGCAGCCAAACACGGGTGATCACCAGATGCCCCGCCAGTGAGCCATATGGGCAGTTATAAGTGGTATTGATCTGGTGCATTCACATTTGTCAGGCACCTCAAAGGTGCCCTTTGACCTTTCTAGAGCTGACAGTCTCCTTCCACCTGGTCCAGCCCACCAGCTCAGCAACACCTCCTCTGGGCCTCTGAGAGGACACTGTCTGCTCTGGGCTACAGCCCTCCACCATCTACCCCCAAGCTGCTAGGTGGAGGTCCTGGCTAGAGGTTCAGGAAGGAGAGTGAGCCCTGACCCCCCAGGCACTCACTGTCTGCTCAAGGTTTTCCAAAGTCAAGGAGCATTTGCAGGGGTAGGTTCAGTTTTGTGGAACCTGAAGCTTATATAATTTGGGGGACCTTCTTTAAGAAAAGATTGGAAAATAGCAAGTAGAAAGTTAGGTCTTGGAAGGGGCTTGTTCAGGCAAGCGCCTCGAGGCATAGGCTTCACGAACTGACAGTAGCCCTGCACCTGGGCATGGGCATCGTGTCTCCCCAAAGGAATGAAGCTCTGGGAGGTGCCCATGACTCCTGCCCATCCCTGTCTCTCCTTGGTGAGGCTTGGAACTAGAGATCAATGAAGCTGAGGTTTTTCTCTGACTGGGGCAGACAGAATCAGTGCTTCTGGGTGCCCACTATAACCCTCTCCCTTGGGGCTGAGGTGCCCACAGCAAGGGGGCCTGGAGTCCAGTGAGGAGATAGCACCACAGAGCCTGGACATAGGGCTGACCAGCTTGCCAAGGGCCAGATCTGCAGCCAGCCCATGCCTGCATCTTGCTCTCACCAACAAGCAAATCTCCAGCCGCAGTAGAGTTTGGGGGTTGGGAGGAGGGGAGTAGAGTTTTGGGGTTGGGAGGAGGGGAGTAGAGTTTTGGGGTTGGGAGGAGGGAGGACATCTCACAGTCGACTTCCTGGGTGCCCTGGAGAGCCATGCCACTCTCTTCTACTCTGAGGGCCTGTCAGCTTTCAATTCCGAGCAGGCCAAATGTCACAAACTGTCCTCAGATAAAGGCCTCATGCGAGTCCAAAGGCTCCTACCTGGGGCACATTCCAGGTGTGGTTGGGCAACAATGTGGACAGTTCCCTGCACGGATTTGTCTCTCCTTGCATCAGTTTGGCCTTCTTTTTCTAGCTGTCAGACGCCCTACCCAGTCTCTCCCCTGCAGCCTTTGCTTGCTCAACACAATGCACTGTGGAAATCCTCACGGCATGTTGCATCAGCAGCAAAAATACCAAAATCTCAACCATAGAGTGACTAACTGCATAAGCCACAGCTAAGGTTTGCCCTGAAAACTGGAGTAACCTTCTTTAACTTAAAATAAAGAAAACCAGTCCCCCTTCCCAGACACTTTTCTCTAAGGTTTGGGTTCTCTGCCTTAGCAAGACTGACTTCTCTGAAAGTGGCCTTGTCGCCTCTTCATTCATTCATTCATTCATTCATTCATTCATTCATTCATTCACATGTGTTACATATGTTTACTGAGTTCCTGCCATGTTCCCAGCCTGCGGCAGGCACTGAAGGCACAGTGGTGAGTAAGGAAAATTGTGTGTCCAGACATCTTTATGATCCTATCATCTGCTTTATCTTTATAGCCCACATTGAGCCAAGCACAGGGGTTCTCATAAGTGTGGGCTGAGTATTCTTGACAAGAACTCGTCTACTTTTCTGGCTGTGGGTTCCATCCGCCTCCCATGCACACCCAGCCATATGAGCAGCAGATGGATGGTTCTAAGTGCACTGTGGTCTCTCTTACCTCCTGGCCTTTGCACATGCCATGCCTTTTCCCTGGAATGCCTTTCTCATCTCTTTTCTCCTCTCTTTTGACTTTTAACTCAAAACCCATTCATCAAAATTCAGCTTGAACATCACTTCCTCCTGGCAGCCTCCCCTCTCCAGCTTCCTTCATGTTCCCCAAGACCAGGAGAGGGGGGAAAGGTGAGACTTGCAGATGGAGGGGACCCTTGTTAGCAGACAGTCTGTGGCTCTGCTTGATTGAGAGAGCAGGTAAGAAGATGTAACTCACTTTTTCAGTTACACAAAGGTTACACCTTGGCCCTGTGCTGGGGTCACAAGTGGCCTTGAACACTAGGACAGTCGCCCCTCAGGATGTTCTGGTCTGAAGGCCTAAGCCCCACCTCCTTGGCCAGACACTCACGGTTCACTGGCAGTAAAGAACAAGAGAGATTCTGTGGTATAGTCTTGAGGTCAGAAAAGGAGAAGCTGAGCCTGAGGGCTTGGGTCGAGGTGGAGAGGAGTGGCTGAGCACACAGCCACAACCGTGGGTGTGTGAGCCCAGAACCAGCCCTGCTGGATGGCTGGCCCATGAAGCAGGCTTAGGCATTGCATGCCACGTGGGCCCCAGCCAGCCCCAACCGTGGGAATGGCTGGTAGAGCCAAACTTCCTCCACCCCCAAAAGAGCCACTCCTGCCTGGCCTTGCCAGCCTTGGGCTCCCTCTGGGCACAGGCCCGGCACAGGAGCAGGGTGGAGCACTTTTCATCAGTGCAGCAGTTCCCAACTATGCCCTATGGTACTTGAGTCTCAAGCAAAATGCACAGGGTTTAGACCAAAAGCACTGTGCTCACAGCCAGGCAGGGGTGGGAGACAGAGAGCACTTTCTGCCTTCCCACCCCATGTCCAGCTGGGGATGCTTCACCCTCTCAGACCACCTCCTCCACAGTCGCTCATTCAACAAATGTCCATTAAGCACCCGCTGTGGACCAAACACCATTGCTGGGGAGATCGTGGGGGAGCAAAGCAAACAAAACTCCTGCCCTATGAAGCTTGCCTCCACGTAGCAGAGGGTGGGGGCAAGACAAACAGAAAACTGAATACATTTAATAGAGTGTATTAGAACAACGACTCTTGTACCCTCAGTGGTGAAAAGCCAGTTCATCTTTTTTCTGATCTGCACTTGGATTTTTCGGCAATGTCAAATTGCTATAGATTCTAGAGTCTCTCAAGTTTTTAAACGCTTACTCTCAGTTCCTGCACGCATGTCCTCTCTTGGTGGACACACTGGTCCACACCGTGTGAGAAGGTGATAAACAAAGGAAGGCAAGAGAGGTGAGAAGTTTACATCAAGGTGGTAAGGCTGGGGAAAGAGTTGCAATTTTAAAAGGATGGTGACTGAGGTGACATTTGAGCAGATTGGAAGGAGATGAGGGAGTGAGCCACAGGCATATCTGAGGAAAGATGTTCCAAATGGAAACTTTAATAAAAGGAGAGTTTTGCAACTTGGACTTTGGCTGGTTGAAGCCTCCTTGAGGGTTGAGAGGCAGGAGGCAGAAAGTGAGGGGGCTTTGTAAGGGCAGATGAAAGGGGGATCCCTGTGCAGGGGAGGCCCAAGGATGACCCCCCTGAACCCTGCACAGCCTGCAGCTCCCTGGGGGTGGCTCCTGCACCCTGGGTGGACCTGGGGTGATCCGTAGCCCCTCAGAGCTCTATGCAGCACCTCAAGCCCAGGCAGGGCCTCCCTGGAACTACAGAGACCCTTGGTATCTTGTCTCCTCCCTTCTTTCAGAACCTTCTTCCTTCATGAGCCAGCTCTCCACACCTGATACAAGGGCCACACAGAACACCAAACACTGGCCATTCTCTTCTTAAAAAAACACTTTGTCTGCCATGTTCAGTGCATCTGCCTCCAGACGTCAACAGAAGAGGTGCTTCTAGCCCAGGAGGTTTGAGCTCCATTCCTGTGTCCACATAGACGCAGGGCCACGGCTACAGCTGTAAGGAAGATTCCATCTGTCTGACTTGTTTCTGCATGTGAGCCCAGGCTATGAGGCACCACAGACAGGTGGAGATTCCTTTCTCTTACTGAGCACACTTTCACACTTGCAAATGCACAACCTGTCACATACACATGCCTCTGCATCAAACACACCTGGACTCCAAATACACTCATGGACTTGGCCGAATGCACACCTGACCACACACATCCATCATAAACCTTCAGATGCACTAAAATGGGCATGCATACTTTTACACGCATGCATACACACACACACTTTTGGATCCACACACACACCAAACAGTACTCCCCAGAAACACACACATGCTCACTGCACAGAGGCTCACTCTCCCTTCAAGAGAGTTTCTAGTGGGAGCAAACACCCAGCATCTGCAGAGAGTGGCAGACAGACAGATGGGGCAAAGTTCACTCATGCACCCAGGTGGCCCTCTCTAATACAGCCCAAAAGTGAACACACAAGACAGACAAAAACGCATAGACACAGACAGCAGAATGGTGGTTATCAGAGGGAAAGGCGAGTGAGAGGAAGGTGGACAATGGTAAAGGAGATCAAATATCTGGTGACGGAGGAGACTTGACTTTGAATGGTGAACACACAATGACATATACACATGATATATTCTAGACCTTGAAACCTATATAATCTTATTAACCAATGTCACCCCAATAAATTCAATAAAATTAAAATAAATAAATTACTCTAGGTCCCAGCTAATAAGGGCAGAACTAGGATTTGTGTCAAGTCTGTCTGACCCCAGAGCTCAGACTCTTGCTACCTCCCTACGTTGAAGCTAAAACGTGCATTTCAAACTGTCACAAGCAAGAGGAGCTGAAGAAGACAAGACAACTAAATGTGCTATGGTATCTTAGATGGGATCCTGGACCAGAAAAAGGACATTGGGGGGAAACCGAGGCTATCTGAATAAAGTATGGAGTGTGACAATGTACTAATATTGGTTCCTTAATTGTGGCCAACGTACCATACTGATTAAGACGTTATGACAGGAAAAACTGGGTGCAAGGTACACAGGAACTCTTTGTGTTATTTTCATAATAATTCTGCAAATCTAAAACTGTCCTAAAATAAAAAGTTAATTTTAAAAATGTTGTGTTTTTGCTAGGAGCCGGAGGCAGCAGATAACTTGGATTCCATAGTGCAGCCAGTTGCCAAGGCTTCACAAGTGCCTCACAGCCTTTTCTCAAAGTGAGGGGCCTTTTAGACTTTGTACCACTGAGTTCCCATCACCTGCACAATTTGAAATACGGACATGAATTGCAGGTCTGATGTGGCCAAGGCCACCAGAACCCCCTTCCTAAATGGGACAAAGGACACTGAAGGCAGGCAGAGGCAGACAGAAGGTCATGGAGCTCTGGGGCTCTGCAAACTGGCATGAATTGCTGAGGCTGAAGCAGGGAGGTCTTGCTGGGTCAGCCTGTTTCTCCTGAGAATATGGCCTGGCCAGGCTGACCTCCCTCCATTTTTTTCAACTGTTCCCACTAGAATGTAGCTTTCAGTTGCACTTATTTTATTAAATTTATTCCTACACATTTTATTGTTTTGATGCTATTATAAATATTGTTTTCTTGATTTCATTTTAGGACTGTTTATTGTTAGTGTATGAAAATAAAATTGATTTTTATATTTTGACTTTTGTCTCTTGACACCTTGATGAACTTTTTTATTAATCTTAATTATTTTCTGGTGGATTCCTTAGGATTTTCTATATACAAGATTATGTCATCTACAAATAAAGATAGTTTAACTTCTTCCTTTCCAACTTGAAAGATGAGTAGGTATGTTGTACACAGCAAGGTCTTGTCTTGTGGTCCAAGTGGGGATTTCTGGACACTGCTGCAGTCAAGCCTGTCCCCACTGATAGGCCTGAGGTTCAGATTAATAGCTCTGGTTTCAAGATAAGCTTAAAAACCTGCTCAGAGGTTGTATTAAGGCCAACGCTGGAATAAGGGTTAAATGAGATAAGGTAGGAAGAGTCCTTAGCATGATGCTTGGCATAGAGTAAGTGTTCAGTAAATGAGGACATTATTATTTTATGGTAAATTTTATTATTTTATAAATTATTCTAGAAGGAAGTCTACTGACAGCCAGACTCTCTTGTAGCTTCATTTTATTCATAACTTTAAAACCCCCTCAGTAGATGCCACTTGGACCAATCCAAGACTCAGAGAGCATGAGGTGCCCCTTCACCCCCACCAGAAGCAGTCATCAGGGTCCACCCTCACCTACTTGGCCACAGATGAAAGCTTCTTTAGGGCAAGCAGGAAAGAAAGTGTCTAGAAGCTTTAGGGGCAGGGAAAGCTGTCCTTTTTGTCTCCCTCACCCCCCCACCACATGTCAGGCTGACTTTTGACTCTCACAATAAAAACAGGCCAGTCACAAAGGCAGTGGAACTGGAGGGCACCATTGGAAACAAGCTGGGCTTGGCCAGGGTACGGGGGTGAGTCCTGCCTGCCAGCTCTAAGAGTGGATCCCAGTCCTTCCCCTGCATGTGGTGGGAATTCCTCCTTGGATTCTGGCACAGGCCTGTGCTCCTTATCTCCTCCATACCAGTCGTATCAGAGCAATTCAGTGAATCCAGCAAGAATGTATTTGTTGCCCTTTGAGCAACCAGAGTGCTTGCAGAGCTGGCCTTGGGCCTGTCCCTTCCAGGAAGCAGATCAGCAGAGACTCTGACCTGAAATACTCCCAGACCAGGACCATCTGTGCCCCTCGACTCAGGTGAATGCTGAGCACCTTCTGTGGGACCACATCCCAGACTCCCTCACAGGCTCTACTGATGGTGTGGATTTCAGTGTGGTCTTAGCCAGAGTTGACTGAGACCTTGAAGTAAATGGGTTAAAAAAAAACAACACACACACAATAGGAAAAGTAGAGGTAGGACTGAGGCATCAGGGGAATGTTGAGGGGGGCCAGGAGGGTGAAGGAGAGTGGGGTCTGGAAAAGCACAGGGTCTGGCAATGAAGAAGCCACAATTCAGAGCAAACTCTCACAGCTAAAGATTCAGGGTTGTCTGTACAAAGATGTTTATTCCAGCATTGTCTATAACAGTGAACAATTGAAAGTAAGTTCAAGGTCCAGCCACAGGAGATTGATAAATTATGATTCAGCCACGTACAAGTAAAAAACTGACAGCTGGGGGTGGGAGGAAAGAGATGAGTAGACAGAACAAAGAGGGTTTTTAAGGCAATTAAACTAAACTCTGTGTGATATGATAAAGTCATTATACATTTGTCAAAACCCACAGAATGTGCAACACTAAGGTGAACCCTAATGTAAACTATGGACTTAGGTGATTATGATGTATCAGTATAGATTCATCAGTTGTAACAAATGTGCAGCTCTGGTGGGGGGTGTTGGTAATGGGGGAGGCTGTGCATGGGTGGGGCAGGGCACACATGGGATATTTCTGTACCTATCTCTCAATCTTGCTGTGGGCCTGAAACTGCTCTAAAATAATAAAGTCTAAAAAACAAACAAAAAGTCCCTGATAGCTCACAGGTTTTGTTTGGCTTTTAAGGAGAATGGGATTATTTGTCATCATGAAAATATTGAGAAGTTTTATGGAAAATGAAACCCAGATGTCCAGCTTCTCTTAAACACCAGAAACTCGGGCAATTCTACGCCCTCATTTCCACTTGGCAAGACTTTGGAGTGAAAAGCAGCTGCTCCTTTCAAATGAGGAAGCCCCTGCAGGTGGCCAAGGTTTCTACCAGGCCAAAGTCAATCATGCAGTTTCATGTAGTCTATTGGCTTTGAGTGTAGATCTCTTGTTTACGCTATTCCCTGTGTCTGGAACATTCCTCCTTTACCCTCAACCCTTTGCCCTGCTCACTTCTGTTGATCCTGCAGGAATTATCTTAAATGTCACCTCTTCAGCAAAGACTACCCCAGGCTGGGTTAGGTCACTCTGTTTTATGTTCTCATGGCAAGCTCATAAAACTCTTCCTTATTGTCACAAAAGTATTTGTGATAACTCTCCCTTACAGAAGAATCCCACTCAATAAATATAGAAGGAATGAGGAAAGAGAAAATCACCATTAGAACACTAGATCTCTGCAGGCAAGATCCGCCCATGGATATTAAACTTAGTGGTTTAAATGAGATAATGTTAACTGAGATATTTGCACAGTCTAAAATTTTCTTCCCAAGACAAATCTTTATGTTTTTAAAGATTTTTATTGATTTTTAGAGAGAGAAGAAGGGAGGGGAGTAGAGAGAAACATTGATGTGAGAGCAATTGGTTGCCTCCTGCACACCCCCTCCAGGGATCAAACCCACAACCTGGGCACACTGTGCCCTGACTGGGAATCAAACTGGCAACCTTTCAGTCCATAGGATGACACCCAACCAACCAAGCCACACAGACCAGGGCCCAAGACAAATCTTTATTAATGACAAAGGGGAATATGGTAACTTTAGCATGGAGAAACCCAGTGGATTTCATCTTATCTAAGAGACCAAGGTTAACATCTCAAAAAATAAGACATAAAGACATCATGTACCACCTCATATCCTGCACTGAGAAGGGTATAACCTCAATCTAATCATGAAAAAACATCAGACAGACTCAAATTAAGGGATAGTCTACAAAGTAACTGACCAGTACTCTTAAAAAGTCTCAAGGTGATAAAAGACTGAAGAACTGTCACAGATTGGAGGAAATTGAGAAAACATGACAACTAATTGTACTATGAGGCACTGGATTATAGCTTGGAACAGAAAAATATATATGGAAAAGAGAGTCTATATTGGATAGTATTACACCAGTGTTGAACTCTGAATCATATTTGCAACTCTCCTGTAAGTCTAAAATGGTCTCAAAATAGAAAATCAAAAAAGTATTGGTGTAATTATTATCTTGATGCCTGTGTCCCCTGCCAGGCTATAAACTTCACAAAGACAGGGACTGTGAACATATGTCTTTTCATCACTGCATCCTGTAAAATGTCTGACGCATGGTGCATAATATTCAATAAATAAATACATGCTGAGAAAATAGACTTACAGTTATTGGCACAGAAAAAGTCCAAGGTGTATTAGAGTGAAAAATATGGAACACAAAAGGGCACATATAATATGTCAATATCTGTATGAGTTAAGAGACCAAGGATTTACAAACCCATGTTGACTGTAGCTATTTCTGGAAGATAAAGATAAAGTGATGGGTAATTTTTCTTGTTTTCTTTTTACTTTGTTATCATTTCTAAGCATATTTAATGGTTTGAAAACCTTTTTCTATGTGCAGAAAAAATTATGTACACCCCCCGACACACACATCTTCATTTGAAAGAAAGCCATGAGCTTGCATCCTGCAGACTTGGAGCCAGACCTTGAGAGCAGGGCAGAAGATGAATGTACCTGAGCCCTGAGCAGTGCCTGAGCTGCATGGTGATTGCAGCCAGTGTGCGGGAGAGGTGCTGAAAGGCTGGGTTGACACCCCTCTGCTCCTCAGCTTCTGCACTCAGCCAGTCAGCGCTCCCTGAGCAATCTTTTGAACCAGTATATTTATTTCCTAGGGCTCCCGTAACAAGTTACCACAAACTGGGTGACTTAAAACAACAAAAATTTATTCTCTCACCATTCTAGAAGCCTGAAGTCAGGATGTCATCGTGGCCATGGAAAGAATTCTTCTTTGCTTCTTCCTGGCTTCTGGCAATCCTTGCATTCCTTGGTTTATAGCAGCATTGCCCACCCCCTGATCTCTGCCTCTGTCATCACATGGCCTTCTTCCCTGGGCCCCTCTGTGTCTCTGTATCCAAGTCTCCCTCTTATATTTCATATAAAGACATCAGCCATTGGATTTAGGGCCCACTCTAATTCAGTATGACTTCATCTTAACTTGATTGCATCACCAAAGACCCTATTTCCAAATAAGGTCACATTCACAGGTACTGGGGCTTAGGACCTAAACATATCTTCTGGGGACACACAACCCACTGCAACTAGGAAATACCCTGTGCCATTATCTATTACTGTGGAACACACCATTTCAAAACTTAGCTGCTTAAAACAACAATAATTTTATTTGCTCACAAGTCTTTGAGTTAGCAATTTGGGCTGTGCTCAGCTGGAAGATTCTTCTGCTCGTCTCAGCTGGGTCATTAGTGTGGCTACAGTCTTCTAGTGGCTCTAGTTGGACTGGAAGGTCCAAGATGGCCTTATTCATACGTCTCACCCTCAGCGCTGGTGGTAGTCAGTCAGGTGAGCTTCAACTGTGATGGCACTCTACTGCATGTGGCCTCGCAGGCTCCAGCAGGCAACTCAAGTGTGTTCACATGCAACCTGGCAGATTGTAAGAGGACAAGAGCAAAAGCTGCAGCACTTCTTGGGGACTAGGCTGCTGCATGCTAGTGTCAAAACAAGTCACAGTCAAGCCCAGATTCCAGGGGTAAGAAATAGACTCCACCATGGCAAAAGCAGCAGGGTCCCATTACAAAGGGGCATACACATAGGGATGGGAGGAGTTATTGAAGTCACCTTTGCAAACAATCTATCATAGACTCCAACTTCTGGGAGGATATGATGAACAGATGCAAGACTTGCCCTTAAGAAGCAAGTGTAACAGCTGACCATGATGAACCAAAGAAAGTGTTGTATGTTAGAGTAAAGGCACAGAAGAAAGCAGTGCATTTCCTTGGGGGGGGGGGGGGAGTGCCACAGTTGTAGGAGATGAAAACTGAGCAGCCCACTTGCCCTTCAAATTTCAGGTCAAGGGCTGCCTCATCTTTGTCTGGTTCTAGATAATGACCCCATTCCCGTATGTCTCCACTCACTAGCTCAGATAATCATTGCTGTGAATCATAGTCTAACCCTAAAGCAAGGATGGCGTGATCTCAAATTCCCAAAGCAGTGGCTATGTCTTCATGTACAATGCTGACTGAGGCCAGAGAAGATTTTCAAACAAGAGAGTTGGTGCCGAAATGGTCTGGGAGTTGACCTTTGGCAGAGTCCCTCTTCCCTCCCTTCCTCACAGGCAAACACTTGCCCTTTTCTCCAGTGACTTCCCAGGAGAGGTCTAGCTGCTCATATTTATGTGGGAGGAAAGCCTCCCAGGGCACACATCTCATATGCCATATGGAGGTGGAATCCTGGCTGCATGTATTCACTGTGGGACTTCAAGCCTGTTCCTCGTCTGTAAATTGTGGGTTCAGAAGGCTTTTGTGAGAGCCTATGAGAATGATTTGTAAACACTGCAGAAGCTGTACCATCCTCTCAAAGATGCGTGTTGTTCTTGGCTCATTCATTTATCCATTCATTCACTCACGCAACTTTTAACTTTATTTTGTCTAAGCTGAGCAGCACTCACCTCTTAGGATCTGCTCTTCACCCTTCTCCAAACATGTGCTTTGAATGGGACCTGCCATCTTCTTTGTTCCAAGGATGGGAAACTGACTTACGTTGAGCCAATCAGTATTCTTTCCTGGAATTTTAAAAGGTGAGAATATAAAGAGGTGGCCTAGTTCCCCCATGGGTTTGGAGCCGGAAAGTGTTGGAGCAATGCGAACCTTGTCATCAGGTGAGTAAGCATATGGCAGGACTCTGTAGGCTAAGAAGGGCATTGCTGGGGAAAAGCTATTACCATGATATTCTCAGTGACTTAGTCAAGAGTGTGACATCTGGACCCACTCAGCGGTACATTGAGTTGGCAGCAAGAGGCAGGAGCTATGGGGCTGCAGGGAGGAACTAGATGGAGGTCAGAATCACTTCCCTAATGGAGCAGCAAGTGCAGGACTTAGAGGGGTGCTGAGGTGGCCTCTGAGTCCGAAGCACTGGAGGCAGAGGGATATGGAATGATTTACCAGGTGGAGAAGAGTGAGAGATGAGGCTGCAGAGGGGGTCCAGACCATATCATGAAGACCTCATAGGCCAAGGCCAGAGTTGAATGCCATTCTGATTGCCTAGAGGGCAGCAGGGCAGGATTGGAGGCAGGGAGTGGCAAGGTCGGTTTTGCATATTTGGAGGAGGTGGAGACTCACCCTGCTGGCCTGCCATCCCCACTCAGACTCACTGGTGCTAAGCACCCTGGTATTTGACAGCTCCCGCCTCAAGTTCCCAACATACAGGAGGGCTGGGGGAGGCAGCCAGGGATCTGGGCACACAAGTTGCTCTACCCCTGGGGGCACCCACCTGAGCAGATTCCCTGCTGGACAATGACCATGGAAAGGACTAGGCGCTGGCTTGTCCAGACCCAGAATCCCTGGGCATGGGAGGAAGCGTGACCGTCAGGCCTTGGGCCTCACCCAGAATGGAGTCCCCTTTAGTAGTCCATTGGTTTCTCAAGGTGCGGGGCCTGGCCCACAAGCCCTCCCCATCCCACCTGGCTATCCCAGCTCCAGCTTCGCACTGGGCTTATCTGGTAGAGCAAGAAGGCCCCAGGGCCCGTCAGGCTGCACCCTCACCTGTACCTGTATCAGTGTTGCTGCCTTCCTCCCACCTCAGGCTTAAGGGAGTGCCCACCTGGGCCTTGGCTCCTCACCAGCTCCCCGGGCCTTCTGTGTTCCCATCACCTGTCAGGCAGCCTGTGCTGTGCTGTGCTGTGCTGTGCTGTGCTGTGCTGTGCTGTGCTGTGCTGCTGAGCACTGTCTTCCCATCCCTGCCTGCCTAGCTCAGCATCTGCCAAGGATGCCCAGGTCCCCAGGACCCACCTCAGCTTAGGGCCATACCACCGCCCCTAGAGGACAGAAACCAGGAAGATGCAGCCCTAGAGGACAGAAACCAGGAAGATGCACAGGGCAGGGGTGGGATCCCCAGCCCCTCCGTCTTGCATAGCCCCCCCACACACACTTGCTCCTTGTGCCAAGGCTGAGCCACAGTCTGTGGCACTTCCTGCATGCTCCTGGGCGGGGGATTTTCACCATATGGGGCTGACATGGGAACAGGTGATTCATCACTTTCAGCAGCAGGATGATGCAGTCGAGAGCTCCCCAAAGGAGAAGTAGGGAGGAGGGGTGTGCCAGCACTGGGCCCAGAGGGTGCAAGAGGGAACAAGGGACCTCATGTCCAAGCATCACTTTCAGCACCAACTCCAACACCACGCTGGGCACGAATGGTGCAGCAGCCCTGCCCTGCAGGAGCTCAAGCTGGCTGGAGGCAGATGATAATAAACTTGCCATGTGTGGAGCAGGTATTTCTGAAGCAGGAAGCAGAAGCTGTACAGGAGCACAGAGCAGAGACCTGTGATCTGGGGGAGCCAGTAAACTTCATGGGGGAAGAGCATCTCAGCTGAGACCTGCAGGGGCACTGGCCAGTTAAAGAAGGGGAGTGGGAACAAAAGGTAGATAGCAAGGGGGAGAGGGAGCAAGGCACAGGAGAGGAACAGGCAGACACTGTATATGGCGGGATTGTGCAGGGCCAAGGGGTACAAGGTAACCAGGATAGCATGACCCCCAGAAAATGCCTGCTGCCTGGAAAGGGGTGCTTTGGTCAGATGGCCGCTGGGTGGGGATCTGGTTCCTGCTGGGGCTCCTGGGTGTGCTCCCCAGGATCAGGTCAAGCCGTAGACCATGTCTACGAGGCTAGAACCACTGGAGCATCCTACATTATGTCCTGCCAGGACCCCCAGCCAAACCCACATTCCCTTTCATTGAATACATTAAGAAATTATTTTGCTAATAGACACCTGAGGTTCAGAGTGGCCAAGGAACTTGCCTGAAGTCATGTGGCCCATCAGGCACAGAGGAGGTTCGAGCCTGTCCAGTGCCAGAGCTCTGGGCAACATTAATAGCTGTCACACTCACGTCACACACTTACACAACAGATTCCTTGGTCATGAAAACTTGGAAAGTGCTGAGTAAAATAATCTCAGGCAGGCACTGTCCCACAGGACTTGCCTGATCCTTTAATGTGCTGATGGGTGACAGAGGGTGTACAGCATGGAGAGATTGTTGAAGCATTGGCCACAGAATTCTTTCGTCCCTGATGGAGCTGCTGTCTCCAAGGAGCCCACACTGGGCCAGCTGGTCTGCTGGTCTGGGCAGTAGGGTCAGAGACTGCCTTATGCTTTGTGTGAGCTCACTTTAGTGCTGGCCCTGCATTTGGTAGAGTTGGCTCACTGCGGATTTTACACGAGCCCTGGAAGAGGAGCACGTGAAAGCGGGCTCCCCTGACGCCCGTCTTCACAAGAGCCTCTCCACTCTGTGCACCTTGCCGGCAGCCTTGGATCACCTGTGCAGATGTGTTTGTGGTTCATGAAGGGACACTCCCAGACAAAAGAGTCATCCAGGGTCACCAAGGGCACCAGCATGTTTAGGGAAGGCTTCCAGAAAGAGGTGACATTTTATGGTAAGGGATGAGTGGAGATGAGTAAAGGCACAAGGGACCAAAGCACTGGGACTATCGGGGCCAAGGCTGGGGGAGGCCAGGAAAGGGAGATGGTGCCGGTGGTGGAAGCTTTGAAGGCTATCCATGAGGAACAGGTACTTAGATCTGGGTCAGCAGAGGACAAAATGTGCTTGAGAAAGGGGTGATTTGATCAATCCATAAACAATGCCAACCTGGTGTCGTTCCCAGCAGAAGAGATTCCGGGCCTCCCTTCCTCCCATTGAGCTCCCAAGACCTGAGCCCCACCCACCCCGCCATGGAACCTGCCACTGCCCATGACCTCCGATCTCACCCCTGCTGGAGTGTGCCGGCTCTGACCCAGACCATGCCACCCCTTGGGTTGGCCCTTCTCCTTGCAGCCTCCTTGGCCTGGTGTCTCCATCCCCATTGCTCCCCTGGGGCCCGTGCACACAGCCCCCATGCTGCCCTAGCTGGGAACCTTGCCCTGGGCTGTTTCCTGGGCTCCTCTGCTCACTGCAGACTCCTCAGCAGAGCCATCTACACCCACCATCTCCAGGCTCACCAGGGACTGCCCCCAACACATTTAAAGAAGGGCTCTGGTTCTGGGGCACCAAGTAATGGCTGAGCTTCAGAAAAGTGCCCATGGGTGACCACCCTGCTCCAGACAACACAGGATGGCACTCTCTCCTTGACTCAGTCTGCTTTCCATTCCAGCTTTCCTGGTGCCCATCCCTGGCTCTCTGGGAAAGGGGCACATCAACCAAGCCAAAGACAGCACTCATGGTCACCAGGACCAGGATTCTGGACACTTGTCTCACTCATAATAGGCAGATGCCAAAGCCACCAGGGAAGGTGGAGACAGAAAATAGGGGCATCAGACTGAGAGCATCAGACTTTGATGACCTGCTGCCCCCACCCCATCCTTGGCACAATTAAGGGTCCAGATGACTGGGCTAAGGCTGCTGTCCCCTCTGCCCTCTGGGCAGAGCGGGCTGCCTCCAGGGCTCTGACACATCTTTTCTTCGCTGAGTTAGTCCTTCCCTGTGGTTGTGCTTCTGCCTCAGAGGGATGGCTTTTCTGATCAATGGTGGGATCCTGGGGATGGAGGTCACTGGCTCAGTTCCTTTCACACAAGCACACTCATATGTACACATAAGCATATTCGTATGTACGCACACACACAGACACATCCACAAACTACCTGACACTGGGGCAACCTTTCTTTGGAATTCTCTTTCCCTAAGCTCCCATGAAGGGGCAGAAGGTTAGAATCTCCAGAATCTGCTGGTTGATTTCCTGCTGGTATGTTAGTTATTTTTACAATTGTTGTAAAAATCCCATTATCTCAGCGTTCTGAACAGGCTCAGTGACTCATCCTGGCTGAATGCGTGACTAGACACCGAGAGGTCACCTGCTACCCTGGCTCACAGGCTGGGTCTTCAACCTACTTTCCCTCCCTGAGGCTGGGGCCACAGGGAAACACAATAATAACGAAACAGGAAGCATCTTGACCACCCAGGATAATTGTAAATACTGAAAGATATTTCAGAGAAAAACAAAAGTAAAATTATAGGGTTGGGAGGAGCTCAGAGATAAATTTTATCATTCTCTCCTAGCCAGCACGTCCCACATTAGTAATTTTACACTTATCTGTGTTACTATTTGCTAATTCACTCGACAAATATTTACTGAGCACACACTATATGCCAGGCACTGTTCTAGATGCTTGGGATACGTCAGTGACAAAGCAAAGATGCTGCCCTCTGGGAGCATTCCACGGGAGGAGAGGGAGAGACCGACAGCAGCAAATGGTATTCACAATAAATAAGAACAGGACGAAAATGTTAGAAGAGGATAGTGCTAGGAGAACAGAAGAGCAAGGTAAGTGATGCTGGGGGTGGGGGCAAGTTGTAGACTCCAGTAGTTAGCAGAGGGGACCTGGGGAGGAGTATGCCAGTGAAAGGGGCAGCTAGAGTGAAGGCCTATGGAAGGAAGAGGCAGGAGGCCAGGCGGCTGGAGCGGAGGGGAGGGCGGTGGGAGAGGTTGGGGAGGTACAGAGAAGAGGTCACTGGTCACTGGTTCACTGTAAGGACTTTGGCTTTCATGAGAATGAAATGGGGAGCACTGCAGAGCAGGGGAGTGGCACCTGTGAGAGCCCCAGAAGGTCAGGGTAAGTTTGCAACTTGGGACATGGCACCTGGCAAGAGCTCAATAAATACTAAACACCAGTGGAATGAATGAATAAATGAATGGATGGCCCGGCCGGGCGTGGCTCAGCGGTTGAGCATCGACCTAGGATCCAGGAGATCGTGGTTCAATTCCCGGTCAGGGCACATGCCCGGGTTGCGGGCTCGATCCCCAGTTGAGGGCGTGCAGGAGGCAGCCAATCAATGACTCTCTCATCATTGATGTTTCTACCTCTCTCTCCCCATCTCCCTTCCTCTCTCTGAAATCAATAAAAATATATTAAAAAAAAAAAAGAAGAAAGAAAAGAATGGATGGGTGAATCCAAGCCAGAGAGTGTGCCCACACCTTCCCAGAGATAGGACTGTGGATACTTCTGGACAAATATGTTTCCAACCTTGTCCTTGTATCTGGACCAGAGATGCATGCCCATTTCATTCAGGTTGTTTTCAAAGTTCTCATATCCAGATCCCTCCCCAAAAGTCCTGGTTCCTAGGCTGGGTGGACCGCAGCATGAGTATGTAAATCTCACACAAACCCACTGCCAGGTTAGAAACAGAAATCTAGATATGGCAGATACTTCCAAATACTCAGCACCTGGCATCATATCCAGCCCTGGGGCACACAGTGAATGAATGAATAAATGTGTTGACTAAAGTCATGGATGTATAAGTGCTTGAAGATTGCTAATCAATTGCCCTTTTCCATTTTCAACTCAGATGTTTAGGATTGTGTAAATAAACAGCTTTCCAGAGGCTGAGAAGCCAGGTTACTACCTGCTGTTCCCCTCCCCCACTCAAATGCATGGGCCACTCCCCTTATCTGGGGCTCTTTCCTTCACTGCTTCCACCGGGTCTGCCCTCACGGAAGGAAGCACAGTCAGCCCTTATCCTTGGAGGGTGCAGATACCCTGAAAGCAGGTGGCCTTTTATAACCAGGTGTGTTTCTGCAGAGCTCCCACCCCCCTGGGCCTCTCCTTGCTGAGGAATGGGGCTCTACCAGAGAGCCCTATCCCCCAAAGAAAAAGGGTGCTGAGGCTGAGGAGCGGAGGCAGGGGAGCCAGAGGCTCTGAGGGAGACAGCAGTTCACTTCCCCTTCCAAGCAGGAGGGGTCCGCCCACATTCCAGGGGTGGGGACCAACGTCTTCCTGCGGGAAATGCTGGGGCTGCAAGGACTCCTGTCGGTCTTGCGGTTCCCCATCTCAGCCAGCTGCCCCCCTCCAGAGCCCGCAGCCGAGGCTCAGGGCCTCTGAGTCTCAGATTCCTGGCTGTGGCTTGCAGGTGCTGGCTGCCTGAGATTTTTGCATGTAAATAGTAAAGAGCCCCTTATTATCTTGACATACTTGGAATAAGTACAGCCACTTTTTTTCTCTTCCCAGAATTCACAAAAGGCCAGAAATTCCACAAGGCCTCTGACTCAACTCTATTTTCTCTCTTCCTCTTGCTAAGCATCCCTACCCTTGTGACCTTGAAAGAGCAGCCCAGGAGCCTAAGATTTCTGCCATACCTAGTGGCTGAAACGAGTCCCCTGACCCAACTGGGGCCAGAGGCCCACCAGGTATACCCCGCTGAGGGGCAAATCTGAACTGCGGAAGATTAGGTACTGGTTACATAAGGGCCTCGCACAAAACTCAGGCAGCATGGATTCGAATCCTGGCTCCTTCACTCATTGACTGTGCAACAAATATGTCTCTGAGCCTCAGTTTTCTCATGTCTGAGATGGGTGTGTTAACAGTTTCTTTCTCTTAAGGAGGCTGTGAGGATTAAATGAGATAACGCACAGAGAACACCTCACTAAATAGTTATAATTATCGTATTTTCATTAGCATTGAGCACCTGTCAGATACCTACTACTGTACCAAGTTCCAGGACCCTGATCTAAATGTCCCAGGCCCTCAGAGACCACCTCACCCAGGGGGTAGTCAAGGAAACAGAAGCTTTGGGCGACACATGATAAAATGGTGTTCAAGGCAGAGGGGAAGACAGGATTAACCCTCGGCAAAGAGGTCAAGACAGTTTCACAGAAGAAAGAAACTCTTGAAAAAGTTTTGAAGGTTGAATAGGAGTCCTTAAGACAGATAAGGGCAAAAGGACATCACAAGTAGAAGAGGCAGAGCATCCCAAAACTCAGAGGCCCAGCCAGGGAGCTGGGTTTGGAAGTCCGAGATATCGGAATCTAAAGCCAGAAGAGGACAAGGGTGACAGGAAAGCTTGCAAGACAGGGAGAGTCCCATCCTAGAAATCCGTGGGAGCCTTGTCACAGAGAGGTCTAGCCCTGCCGGGCGTGGTTCAGTGGTTGAGCATCGACCTGGGATCCAGGAGATCACAGTTGGATGCCTGGTCAGGGCACATGCCCGGGTTCTGGCTTGATCCCCAGTCAGGGGCCTGCAGGAGGCAGCCGATCAATGACTCTCTCATCATTGATGTTTCTCTCTCTCTCTTCCCCTCACTTCCTCTCTCTGAAATCAATAAAGACATATTTAGAAGTAAAAAGAGGTCTAGACTTCTCCCTAAGGGCACTGCCTTGTAATGAAGGGTTTCCTTTTAGGAAGATCTCTCTGGCTGTAGTGGGAGGGAGGGGGTAAGAGCACACACAGTAGAAGAGACAGAGGCTGGATCAGACTTAGAAGATGGGTGCCAGAGAGTACGGCAGTGGCCTTCAAGCTTCAGTCATTCCCTTGCCTCCTTGGTGGTGTTTGACATATCCAGACACAGCCCAAAATATTATTTATGTGATATTTTCCTTTATGTCAGCTCGTTTGTCACCATTATATGTGTATCATTATAGCTACTGCTTCATTAGAAGTATAGCTACTGCTATACTCCTAACATGAAAAGCGTTATGTCCACTTGCCACAGAAAACCACCTCTTTGCCCACCAGAGGTACCAGCCTCAGGCTTTGGGAACCATCAGTCCTGCTACAGATGAGAGAGCCTGAGCCTGGAAGGGAGAAGGGTCTGCTCAGCATGTAGTATCAGCCAGGCTGGCCCCCCAAGCCCCTGCTTCAACCTTTATGGCCTTTGAGACTTTGCTTGGGGGCTCAGCTTGGTTGTTGCTCTGAAAGGGAAAACCAGACAGGCATCCCCTGACCTTGGTGACCTGGACTGTAGTTGTTAGCACCCCTCCCCATCCAAACCTATGCTTGGGGCACAAACAAGCAAATGCTCTTCCTTGAGAAGCAGAGAGATTTAAGCATACCCAAGGGTGGCCCCATGGCAGACTAGACTGTGGGTAACTGCAATGCGCTGTATTAGTGAAAACTATGCAGAGAGAGGAGGAAGAAAGGAAGGTCAGAAAGGAGGAAATACATTATCTGATTTATCTTCACAAGAATCTTGTGAGGCAGGAATTACTGTACCCATTTCACAGATCAGGAACAAATCTCAGAGACATGAAGCTACCTGCCAGGGTTATTTCTAAGAAATAGGACTTAGCTACTCTTCCAGATCTGCCTGGCTTGAAAGTCACTGTTTCTTTTAAAAGAATAATGTTCATAATCACACTGCTGTAGCACAGCAGCTATTTTAAAAAGCCCCTTCCAGTTTTCTCTTATTCGTGTGCAAAATATATGCATGTTTTCTTTTTGCTCACCTAGCACTATATCACAAACATTTGTAGTGGTGCTACAGAGTCTTTACAATAATCACTTTTACGTAATATTCCAGTCTGTGGACATATCATGATTCACTGAGCCATCACTGAACATTTAGATGGTTTCAGTGTCTCAGGAATAGAAATCCTCCCCATCCCCACCCTTCCCAAGTCAGGCTTCCCTGGGATGAGTCAGGGTGCCCACCTGTCCCATGTCTGGAAGGTTATGTAGGTCACTGGGGCCTGATCATGCCTGCCAGGGTGCAGGAAGGCATCCCGGAGTCTCTAGGGAGGTGAGAGCTACTCAGAAAGTCATGTCCTCTGCTGGTGAAGGCAGCCCCATGCCCAGACATCTCAGGAGTCATCAGGCACCCAAATGACCCCAGAACTGGTCAGCGATGATCCCTGCACTGGGATAAAAGCCAGACCCCTCCAAAGAGCCCAGGCCTTGCTTGGTCCCTGTTCCCTTGAAAGACTCATTCCAGAGGGTTCTCTGTTCTCTGGCCCCTCGGAGGACACAGCCACATCCCATGCTGGCCCCCAACGGTTCTAGGAAACGCTCCTGGCAGGCAAGCTGACGCTCAGAACCGCCTAAGGTAAGCAGCCGAAGATCACATTTTCGGGATGCTTCTGTGTTTTATCTGTTTGCAAAGCAGATATTTGGGGAGGTTGGGCTCAGAATTGCTTGGAGGTTGCTAGTCCCAAGGGAAATGGTTTGCATTCTTCGCATAGCTGGAGGGCTGTGAAGCAACAGAGATGACTGACTGCTCCGAGGCCTCTCTCAGCCCGAGGAAGATGAGCCATGGCCTCGGCATCTTCTCTCCCTGGCCGGGTCCTGGTGTGGGACGCACAAAACGTTCATTCCAAGAAGGCAGGATGGATGGTGGGAAGTCTCCAGAGGGGCTATTTGGAGAGAGAGTCATCTTGTTACTTATGCAAGCCCAGGACTGGGCGTGCTTGCCGAGGTCATGTTCTCCGCACCCTGCCCAGCACAGCACCCGCGCCAGCAGAATCTCCTGGAGAGGCCCACAAAGTGTTCAGGAGGGTGGCTTCCTTGAGACACTGTGATGCTGCTGTTTGCATTTTTTTCTCTTAATAAAGACTGTGTATCTCTTTTTTTTAAAGCAATAAAGTTATTTTAAAATAAATAATTAAAGAAAAAGAACTCAGGCCCGGCCGGGCGTGGCTCAGTGGTTAAGCGTCGACCTAGGATCAAGGCAATCAGGGTTCGATTCCCGGTCAGGGCACATGCCCGGGTTGCGGGCTGCAGCCGATTAATGACTCTCTCATCATTGATGTTTCTATCTCTCTCTCTCCCTCTCCTTTCCTCTCTCTGAAATCAATAAAGATATATATTAAAAAAAAAGAAAAAGAAAAAGAACTCAGTCCTAGCTGATTTTGCTCAGTGGTTAGAGTGTCGACCCACAGACTGAAGGGTCCTGGGTTCGATTCCAGCCAAGGGCACGTGCCTCGGTTGCAGGCTCAATCTTGGCTCCGGTCCGGGTGCGTGTGGGAGGCAACCAATCAATGTGTCTCTCTCACATAGATGTCTCTCTCTCCCCCCCCCCCACACTCTCTGAAAAAAGAAAAGAAAGGAAAAGGGAAGGGAAGGGAAGGGGAGGGGAGGGGAGGGGAGGGGAGGGGAGGGGAGGGGAGGGGAGGGGAGGGGAGGGGAGGGGAGGGGAGGGGAGGGGAGGGAAGGGAAGGGAAGGGAAGGGAAGGGAAGGGAAGGGAAGGGAAGGGAAGGGAAGGGAAGGGAAGGGAAGGGAAGGGAAGGGAAGGGAAGGGAAGGGAAAGGAAAAAGGCCTCAGAGCCAGGGCATTTCACCTCTCGCCTTGAGTGTAAACCCCAGGGTTTAGCAATCCTTGTGAGAAAATCAGAGCTGTCACCCCTGCGCACCCTTTCCTGCAGCCGTTTGGACGCCCTGCTGCGCTGCAGAAAGGAGGGGGAGTAGTGGCCTCCTTGAGTCAAACCTGTGACAAATGCGTTCCTCATTGGGCACATGGGCCGGTGGCCAACAGCCACACCTACAGGATTCTCTGAAATGAGGAACCGCATTCTTGAGGCCGTTTGGTGGAGGTGGCCTCAAAGGGTAAGCTGGACTTTATTCAGGCCCTGCTCATTGCCAGGAAATGCAAAATTCGGGGAGGGAAGTTCTCTCTGTAGCCTGTACACAGGCTTCTGCCTGGTTGGTGTGTGTCGGGTGCTCGGGAAGCTTGGCCCCAGGCCCACTGAAAACCATGTTATCCTGAGAGACAGGCCCCCTGGATGGGCCATAGCTTCCATCAGAGCTTCAGGAAAGCACTAGAAGAGGGGCATTGACGGCAGAGGGAGAGTCAAGCAGCTTGTGGCCTGGCTGACCACTCCTGTGACTGCTTGACATGAAACCGGCAGAGAGAAATCCTCCTGGGAGCCTGCTGCCAGGTGTGTGAGTAGGATGTAAGAGAGGCCAGGGCCCTCCCTCAGATGGCCACCGGCCAGGGGGCGGGAATGAAAGGCCTGCCTTAGAAGTGTACGAAGAGCCCAGCAGGTGCGTGTGTCTGTGGGCTGCCAGGCCAAGAGCTCTCACGCGCCTGAACTTCCTGCAAAGCAGGGGCTCTCAGCCCTGGCAGCACGTCAGCCACCCCCTAGAAAGCTTCTGAAACTCCCGACGCCCAGGCTGCACCCCACACCGATTCGATCAAACTCTTTGGAGGTGAGATCCAGCTTTCAACCAGAGCTGAGAACCGGTGCTTTCAAGAATTATGTAATGCATCCCGGGCTCATCAGAGAAAATAAGTAAGGCTCCTCCTGAGTGATTCATGGAGCCACCTTCTCTCTAAGGCCCTCCTCACTCTCTAGTCTCTCCGAATTGCTGCCATTCTTCATAACCCATCTCACTCCCTACCTCCTGAGGGAAGTTCTCCCTGGCTGTCTCAGCTGCAGTAACCACTTTCCTCTGAGGTCCCCTGTCACTTAGGACCTGTGTCACATACCGTACATAGCCATCGGTCGACCGGTATCTGTGCTATCTACAAATTGGGTAATCTGTTTCCCTGGGGCCAGGTGCTCTCTTGCATTTTATGCTTCCTTGTAACCCACCAACTTATCACCTACCAGCATTCATTGCCCATCTGACATGCTCAACAAGTATTTTGGGGCTGACTTGCATTCTGTTGCATTTCGACATTTCGGGCTATCTCGGTGAGAGAGTTGAAAGAATGTCTGATCCAAATTAGTGCTTTTAGTGTTGATCAGCGATTGTGGTTATGGAGGTATGTCCTGTGGGGATGGGGTGGAAGTGGCTGCAGGAAGGATGGCAGAGAAATGCCAGTTAGGTTATCTTCCAGGAATGTATGTGTGACCCACCTAACCCAGCCCTCACGTGGTCCAGTCTCTGCACTGAACATCTTCAAAGACACAGCAGTTCCAGGGAGTGGTAGGCAGGGGAGAGGGATTAACTAATTAAGAGCACTGAATATTTACTGCAGTCTCGTAAGGACACTAGAATGTGGCAAATCTGAGAAGCTGATGTATCATTGAGGCCTTGAGGAGTGGAGAGAAACAGGAAAGGTGTTCCAGGCAGAGAGGCTAGCTGCGATGAATGAAGAGGGACGCTGTGCCTCCTGGGTCCTCAGGATGGCCAGTGAGTATGGAATGAAGGATGGTGACGGTTAAAAGAAGACAGAAAAACAGGACAGAGGGCCAGTATATTAAGAGCCTGGAATGCAGATGAGAGAGGTAAACTCCAGGTTGCACCAGCCAAAGCTTAAGATCCAGAAGCAGTGCGATGGGACAACTCTGGCAACTTACAAAGGGTGGGAGACCAGTCAGGGCACAACAGCCGGCCCCAGGACAGACAACTGGGCCAAAGAGGAGCCGCAGGTGAGGGCTGGCACCATCAGTCCACCTGCTCTGCCACTGAGGCTATATCTGAGCCCCATGCCCTGTGTGGTATGTTCTCAGGCCTGGGGCCAGCGTTGGAGGTGCTCCCACACACCCAACTCGAGACCCTTCCAGAGGTCCTGGCCTGCCTGGCTGGTCACCTCAGACCCAGACCGGCCACTCCATACCTCCAGCATTTGAACTGAGATCAGAATCCCCCCAGGTGTTGGCAGGGCCACCCTCAGCTGCCTTCACCCACAGGGTGACATTTTCACTTTATGTCCAAAGCAGAGGGTAATTATAGTCACCATCAAATAGGAAAATGACAAAACCAAAAAATTAAACAAGCAAATCTTTAGACTCAAACAGCATGAAATACATCTCAATTAAAAATTTTAACAGAGGAATGGCTCTTCAGTTCTAAAATTTTTATGTCTGTTTTTACCAAAAGATTTTAGGTGTCTGGACTTCTTAGGTTTACCAAGAGGCTCTTGCTGAGATGGAGATAGGAATGACAGATGAGGTATGAAGGGAGGAGGTAACACCTGTGAAAGGGGAGGGAGAAAACAGACCTGGAACCTTCAGCCTGGGATGTAGACCTGACAGACGCGGCCAGCCCACCAGGCCTGCCAGAGTGTTCAGCGTTGGGTGGAACTGTGGAAGTGGCTAGGCCCTCCTACCACCATCTGGCTCAGTCATTGGCCGAGGCCACCCCAAGAAGAGCATAAATATGGTTCAAAAGCTGAGTGGATCCAGCAGGAACCAATAGCTGTAGACTGCCAGCCGACCACAGCCTTGCTGCTGGGCAGTCCTTTCTTGGAGAGAAATCTCTGTGACTGCCGTAGAACCCCTCCTTCTCCCAGCCTCAGGTCAGAGTGGGCCACACCTTCACTCTCTCCATCACTTTCCTACCCTCCTGCCTCACTGGGCAGAGGGCATCTCTCTCCAAAAACCTGTTCTGTGTTCTCCCTCCCTCCACTTCTCAACCCTGAAGCCTTTTCCTTCACTTAGCTCCTCACAATACTCTGTCCCAAACTTGCCACATGCAAAATCAGAATATGAATGACTGACTACCCAGGAAAAGATCTGTGTAACTTGAATCACCAAGTACTCATACTAAGATAGAAAAAGCTCAACACAATCACACACATAGCCAAACAGAAAAGCCAGCAAAAGCTATGAATAAGTGACTTGTGGAAACGGAAATAAGATGGCCCTTAGATGAAAGGATGCTCAACCTGACTCAGTCCAAGAAATTCAAGTTAAGAGTACAGAGAGATACCATGTTCGCCTATCAGATTGGCAAGGATCAAAAAGTTTGACTCAGCACAGCGTTGGCGGGGAATCAAGCACACTCACATGCTGCTGGTGGGAACAGTGATTGGTGAAGCTTGTGTGGAGGACAATTTGGCAATGTCTCTCTAAGTTACAAATTTCTGCCACCTTCAGATGGCAGTAGAATGTAATGGTTAAGAGAAGGAACTGGAGTCAGAGCACCTTGGTCAGAATCCCAGCTGCCCAAGTCATCGAACGTCTCTGTGCCTCAGTTTTTCTCATCTGTAAAATGGGATGATCTCCACCTATGGAGATTCTTGTAAGGTTTAAAATACACTAATTATTGTAAAGCACTTACCACACTGCCCAGCCCTTAGTAAATGCCATGCAAATGTTAACTATCATCATTATTAATTGACCAGCAATTCCACTGCTAGGAGTTTACCCTACAGATATGTTTGCACATGTGCTAAATGAGTTTACAATGTTATTCATTGCAGCATTGATGCAACCGGGGAGAAAACTGGAAATAATCCAAATGTCCATAAACAAGCTAAATTAACTATGAGGCATGTGTATAATAGAATATGATGCAGATTTTAAAAAAGAAAAAAAGAGGCTCTTTAGTACTAATCCAATGTGTACAGAATGCTACCATAAGTTCCTAAATGAGTAGTATAAACATAAGTCCACATTCCCTTATCCTCAATTATGAGATTGAAAAATGTCTAAAAGGGCAGAAGTTTTTTAAAAAACCGGCCCAAACATACTTGGTAGCAAAACCTGAATTCAACTGAACTGACTTAAGGCTGATTCCATCTTTACTTATCCCACTTGGTGCAGAAATATTAACGCGTGTTATCACAGACCCTGCAGGGTGCGGCATAATACACACACCACCTTGTTGTTCTGTGAGTAGAGGGCACTGGCTCAGCACAGGGCCTTCTAGGTGAGAAAGAGAAAGATTGAGAAGAGAAAATGCAGCGATGGTTTAGATGGTTTACCCCGGCCTCTGCCGCGCCTGTGGGCCCCACCCGCAAGTGCTTGGCCCCTGGTGTCCCAATCACCAGCCACCAGCGAAATGGAAGTTCCCCTGCGGGGCTACCTTTATGCACACCTTGAGTTCCCAATTCCCAAACACACCTGCCCCCAAAGGTTCCAGATAAGGAACTGTGGGCCTTTATCTACCTTTATTTTTCTTCTCCCATTAAAGAACCAGAAACTGGCAAGGAATAAAAGAAACTGCCTGGCTGTGTGACAGGAACATGAGGGACAATCTCACTGTTTTCGAATCCAAGAATTTAAAGAGTCGATGGATGTCTTACTCATTCAGAAAATAAATACCACTGAAGATCTCCTCTCCCCAGCTGCCGGGTCGTGTTAAAGCCTGAATGCCCGCTCACTGGCATCTCTGTGGCAGGCTGCCTGGGAACTTCAACCTGGGAACCAGGGCTCGAGGGTGGGAGCCAGTGGAACGGGAGCCTCATCTCTGACTCACGTGCTGCCCTGGGCACCGTGGCAAGGCCTCCTCCCTAGAAAAGTGGAGATAATGAGAGTGACTAAGTGGAGAGCACTCCGATGGGCCGATTGGTGGGGAAGCCAGGTTTCCTCACCAGCACCATCCTGCACACCTTTCCCCTCCTGGGAGGGCGAGAGCCACAGTCCAGAGGCCTCCTTGGCTCCTCTCCTAACAGAGACCCAGTGGGAGAGGGGCTGGTGCATCTGTGAGCGCAGGGGCCTGCAGACGAAGTCTCAGGGCGGAGAGCAGGGTGCATGAAACCAAACCCGCTGAGGACGCCCAGGAAGCTCCCAGCAACCCTGTTTTCAAGAGTGAAAATTCAGAACAAGCCACATGTGGGTGTGATAAAGGATAGTTCAATAAAACCAGGGGATGGGTGGACCTGAATGTACAGGTAAAAAAGCAAATTGCAGAATAACATATATAAAGGGTGTACCAAAAAAATGTATACACACTTTGAGTAATTATTAATTCCAATGGGTTAAATCTAAAAAGAAAGAAACATCAATTGAGCTATCAGCTATAAAGCGTATATACATTTGGGGGGGGGGCACCCTGTATATATATAATGACAAATCCCACAAGGACCCTTAGATGGCAGGGGAAGGGAGGAGAAACTAACAGATGAAAGACATTAGTGTGTTTATAAAAGAGGAAAAGCAAATGGCAGATGGGCAAGCTAAATGCCTAGTGCCAACCCAGAAGAGCCTGCTCAAGAGATGCCCACCCATTCCTCCTGCAGCAAAGCCCAGGTGGCTCAGGAACTGGGACACAGGCGGTGCAGAAGGGGCTGGAGTGGAAAGCAAGGCACAGGCTAAGAGTCTCAAAGACAGGGATTAGATCCAGGTACCCTCCCCAGCTGGGCAGCAGGTGAGCTCATCTCACCCAGAGGAGATGCAAAGAAGTTAAACCGGAGAGATGCCAGATTGAGGAGCACCGGGCACAACAGAGGGCCGAGGCCCAGATCGGGGGATATGACACAGCATTGAAAACAGAGACTTGCCATGTGAAAGATGTGCCCACCAACCCCTTTCCCCACACCCCCAACCACCGCCAGGCAGCCACACAGTGTCCCCTGCCCTACCTACCCAGAGGAAGAGATCGTACCACTCCCAGAGGGAACTGAATAGCCTCAGAGAAAAGACCCAGAGAAACCAATTCTCCAAACAAACCCCTGGGTCCTCTTGTCACCCCCCAGTGAAGCAGAGCACACATTTCCAGCCACCTTTCTTTAGCACCCTCGTGAAATAGAAACAGAAATGCGAGAATCACCAGTCCCTTGAGAAAACTGAGGACACGAAAGACAGAAACCACAACAAAGAAAGAATGAAAGCAGACAACAGATAAAACAGAGTAGACGAAACGTCAAGAAGAACAGTGTCTCCCATGAGCTGAGAAAATGGATTCCATGAAATTAGATTATGATAATTTTTAGAGACGGGGGGGGGGGGGACCTCTTAGAAATTAAAAATGTGATTCTAAAATTAAAAAAGAAAAGATTTTAAATATATTTTAATTGATTTTTAGAGAGAGGGAAGGAGGAGAGGGAAAGAGATTGATTGTTGGTTTGTTGAGCCACTTATTTTTGCTCTCACTGGTTGATTCTTGTATGTGCCCTGACCAGGGACAGAACCTGCGACCTCGGTGTGATGCTCTCACCAACGGAGCTGCCTGGCCAAGGCAAAAACAGACAAGATTTAATAGAAAAATTTGGCCATGAAGGAAATCACCCAGAGAGAAGAACAGAAGGAAAAAAGACAGAAGAGATAAGAAAATTTAGAGTCTCAATCAAATGACCCAATTCAAAAAGAAAGTACAGAGGAAATGGAGAAAAAGACATAGTATGTAAAACTGCCACAAGGAAACTTCCCCGAACCAGAGGAGATGAGCCAAGTGCCTATCAAGGACCCAGTACAGCAAATGAGGAAACACCCACAGCAAGACCGGCGGTGGGTCCTTCGTCTGCAGGCTCCCAGCGGGAAGGACACGGGCCATCTACAGCCACGCAGGAGCTGGAAGGGGCATTTCACCAGTGGAGGGGCAAACTCAGGAAATCATTTTTTAAACACATTAAAATTGACGCTCCTTCAGATGTTGTGTAGGCAGCTGAGTAGAAGAGGCTGGCTGTTGGGGATTTTAGGGCAATCTATTTTTCTTTCCTTCTTTTTTATAAGGCCTCCCCCGCAATAACCTACGTAACAACCTAGCAGGTATCCTTCCACACCTGTCCCTATGCCTTTATATGCCTACATATACAAACATAGATACACACACATATGCCCTTATGTACACATACACGCATGCCCATCTGTAGACACACATACATACACAAGCGTATCCACGTGCGAGTAGGGCAGCTCCGGAGCACGTCTCTCAGATCTCTGACTATAGTGTCTGCCCTGAGGCCAGGCGTCCCCAGCCAGTGGCCGAGCAGGACAGGGACACTAAGGCAGGCCTGTTCCCAGGACGCAGGATCCCACAAACCTGGGACTTTGACTCAAGGATTCCCCATCCCAGTTGCTGGAACTTTCTCAGCACTCCCCAGCCTCCTCTAAGACTTCCCATTTTTCACACAGGGGTTTTTCCCAGGAAACCTCTTGCAAGTTGAATTACATTTTGGTAACATTCTTGGAGGACCCAAATGACAAAATATATGTATATGTTTTAAATCATTGTTTTACCTTGATGCTGTATATGCCCTCCTTCATCTTGCTTTTCTTATTCATCAGTATTTAAGAAAAATCTGTCACTAGTATATCTTTATTTTATTCTTTTTAATGACTGCATAACATCCTGACATATGGATGTACCGTAACTTGCTCAGCCACTTACCTGTGGCTGGACGTGCATTTTAATTCTAATTTTTGGACACTATGGAAATGCCACAATTATTGTTATTTGGTACAAATGTTTGAGGACAGATGATAAGGAATGGGTTGGTGGTCAAAATATACTTACACACACATAATGTGTATAATTAGTTTTATATAATCATTTTAATTGATGTTGCCAGATTGATTTTTAAAGACTATACAATGAAAAAAAATAAAGACTACACAATGCACATTTTTATAAGTAACGTAGTATATGAATATCCCTTTCTTTGTGTGTCTACTGGCAGTAGGCATTACCAATCCTTTTCATTTTTTCAGGCTAACCTAACCAGTTCACTAACTACTAGTGATTTTTCATACTTTTTTGGCTCTTTGAAACTGCTCTTCCATAAATTGCCAATATTTCTATTGGGCCAGTAATCTTTTTCTTGTCAAGTTGTAAAAGTTTTTTGCACCCTTTGTTTGGATTTATAAATACAGTTTCCAAATCTCTTGACCTGTTGCCTTTGTGTGTTATCTTTTGCCACAGAAAGTTTAAAAGTTTGCCCCGGCAGGGTGGCTCAGTTAGTTGGAGCATCATCCCATCCCCCAAAATGTCGAGGGTTCGATTCCTGGTCAGAGCACATACGTAGATGAGGCAAGTACAGGAGGCAACTGATCCATGTTTCTCTCTCTCTAAAATAGATTTTTTTTAAAAAATCATATCTTCAGGTGAAGATAAAAAATAAAACTAAAAAGTTTATCAGCTTAATCTAGTCAAACATGTTCATTTTTTTCCTTCATAGCTTCTGGGTTTCTGGTATTTGTTAAAGCTTTCCCCCACCCCAAGTCTTCACGGTCCAAGAAGGCTGATAGTGCTCTAGCCATCACATCTGTATTACAGGCAGCAGGATGAAGAAAGGGACAGGAAGGGGAACCCATCTCCCTTTGAAAGAAACATTCCAGAAATTTCCACATGAGAATTCTACTTATATGTCTTTAGTCCTAACTCAGTTATACAGCCATAGCTAGCTGTAAGGAAAAATATTGTCATGGCTGCCTTTGGGAAATGCAATCTGCCACACCCATGCTTAGAACCAAGGGCACTCTTGCTTTGTGGCATTCAGTAGGCAAGCAGAGACTACACACTGCTAAGGGTGACCTGGAGCCTGGGAACCCATCTATTTTGTCTCCCGCAGGCATCATACTTAAGATGATATGCCTATTAAGTCACAGAGAGGGCACTCAGGGGGGTCTCAGCTCTGAGGCTGTGTAAACGCAACCCAGAGTGGTCCCAGGCTCCAGAGGTGGCACCTCTGCCTTGGACTCTTCTCCTCTTGGTGCCTTCCCCAGGAGAGGGACAAGAGGTTTGTGGCTGGGTGGGGAATAGCTAAGCCTATTGGTATGCAGGGCTGATGGCTTCTGAACTCTGGAAAAACCACCAGGCATTTCCAGGCAGATGGGGGCTGTAGGGAATGACTTATGATTCATGCCAGTCTGTGGGGTGTGTCTGTGCCAGAGAGAAAAACATAACATTGCAAATACTTTCTCAGTCATTCACAAGCCCACTTGTCACTCACTGAGGGCCCACACAGGGGCCAGCCACATCTACCCAGATATTTATTTATTTTTTAAAAATATGTTTTTACTGATTTCAGAGATAGGAAGGGAGAGGGAGAGGGAGAGAAACATCCATGATGAGAGAGTAACTGATCAGCTGCTTCTTGTACTCCCCCTACTGGGGATGGAGCCCACAACCCCCGAATATGCCCTGACCTGGAATTGAACCGTGACCTCCTGGTTCATGCATCAACCCTTAACCACTGAGCCATGCCAGCTGGTACCCAGATATTTCTTGCATGTTTTCTTCAGACAGTTTTGTTCTCAAGTGAGAAAAGCACCAAATGGAAGAGGTAGGTCAACAGAAGACAGTTGGCCATGAGGTAGAGAAACCTAGAAGGTTCAGCTTGGAAGAAGCAGAAAGCAAAAGATGTGGATCCTAGCAGGATGGCCTGCATGCAAAGGCCCATTCCTCCATGCCCCACATGGCTACTCTTTTTTTTTCCTCTCACCCGAGGATCTATTTATTGATTTTAGAGAGAAGAAGAGAGAAACATCGATGTGAGAGAAAAACATCCATTAATTGCTTCTACCAGGTATTAAACCTGCAACCTGGGTATTTGCCCTGACTGAGAATTGAACCAGCAACCTTTTGGTGTACGGGCCAACGCTCCAAACAACCATGCCGCCCAGCCAAGGCCAAATGGCTACTCTTCTCTGAGTGCCTCCAGCCCCCTGAGCCTTGGCTTCTCATTTCTAAGGTGGGAGTGACCATCCTGGACCTGCCTCCTTGCCATTGTGAGAAGGGGTTGATCTGGACAGTCCTCCAGTCTTTCATAGGTCAGAAAGCTCATGATCAGCTATGCTCTGCTACAGTTCTCTTGTTTTTTTAAAAATAACTGTAATAAAATTATACAAGCATTACATATTCATTGTTAAAATAACCAGGAAACACAAACAAGAAAAAGGTAATAAAAGAGAGAAAAGAGCTTTTAACATTTCAGCATATGTTCTTACGGTTTTCAATACCTAAATACATTTTCAATAGGAGCTTACTTTATATATGGTTCTGTAATCTCTTCTTTTTCCACTCAACAATATGCCATGAGTTTCTTTCTGTCAACAAACAAATTTCCACGACATATTTTAATGCTTATATGACATTCTGTCAGTGCTGTATTTTGTTCTGAACACGGGATCAATATTACTGATTCTTCCTTTGCCTCAGGTCCCAATAGGTCTATGATAGAACTATTACTGGCCCTGTCTTTATTTAAACTGTTGCTGTTTTGTTCACCATAGATTGATTTTTATTTGCTAAAATATTATTTATCTTGATTGCAGAATTTCTTGGCACCCTTTATATTCTTTGCCCTAGGCAAGTACCTTGCTTGCTTTCACCCTAGTCCCAGTCCTGTGTCATGTGGGTAGTTCATACCTTATGTGACTAATTGTTGGGATCTTAATTTTGTTTCCAATTTTTCCAGTTTATTGGTCTCTGGATTTCCAGCACCCAGCACAAGGCCCAAAAGCCTGGTAGGTACTTAATAAATATTCATAGAATGAGTGCAGGAATGAATGAATGAATGAATGAATGAATGAATGAACTGGTGAGGTAAGGAAACACTACAATGACCATTCTTGTGGGCAGTAGGTGTCAAGAGAGAAGGGCAAGAGGTAGAAGCCACACTGGGCAGGAAAGCACACCACTCACATGTGTACCACACAGAGCTCAGGAAAGAGGGTCCCCCAAGTCACATGGGCAGGGGACAGCTCTCTGGTAGCCTGGATGTCCTTCAGTGTATACACTGCACAGGCCCACCTGAAGGCCGCTTTGGAGGTCCCCACCATTTCAAACAGAGCCATCACTACTCTGGCCTGGCTTTGGCCCAGGCAGCTGGAACAAAACACTGCCACGTCCCCACTGTGAGATTAGCACATGCTCACGCAGAGGCACACACACCCAGCCCCGAGAGTCTCCCTCGCACAGGCTGACTCAGGAGCTCACTTGAACACTGGGGCTGGCAGGCCCACTGACCAGGGCATCGGGCCTGGGCCCCCAGTGTACAGCTTCCTCTCCACAGCAACAGCAGCAAGGGATTTTCCCAGCCCGAACCAATGTGTGGAATTTTAAAATAACAAAGCCAGAATCCAAGAGAGGAAATTCTAAGAACATGAAATAAGTCAGAGGAGCAGAGGTGGGTGTTTATTTTCCATAGACTGCCTGGTCCTCTGCCTCCCCCCCACCCCCCACCCCTACCCCTAAGGAGGGGGAATGGTCCGGATTTAGTTGTCAGCACCACAAATCTAAAGGAAACCCATCTTCCTGTGTTTGCCAAGGAACAATGCTGGAGAGGCCATCCAAGGCCTGCACTTTTCCTCTGCACAGAAGAATTTAGGTCCAGTGCATTCCTGGGAGGGGGGGCCAGACAAGGAATTTCTGGATGTAAACATTCCTGTTCTACCACTCAGGGTCATTTGGGACATGCAGATGGGGACAGTTAGGACACCCCGTGGCCTCCTGTGATTGGTGAAGTAAGGAAATACTACGATGACCATTCTTGTGGGCAGTGGGTGTCAAGAGAGAAGGGCAAGAGGTAGATGCCACACTGGGCAGGAAAGCACACCACTCACACTATCCATACTACCTACACCAGGTAAGGATCTAACAGTGGATTTGGAGCCCTGGCCCCACCTTGCAGCCAAGCAGCTAAAGAGTTTGGTCTCAACTGCCTCCTCGGTCTCCATCTCCCAGCACAGCTCTCTCTGTTCTCCCTTCCTCAGCTCTTCTCAGGCTTTTATCACTCCTTTCCTGGACTGTTGCCCAATTCCAGCCTTCCTGGCCCTGACCCTCCTTGCTTCATTCATTCAGGACCTCAGGACAGCCAATCACAACACTTTCATCTCCAGCATGCTCCCCCTCTCCAACCAGAGAGGGACCAAAAAAACCCCCCCAAAAAACCAAAACAGGAAGTTCCATGACAGTGTCCGCCTCCTCCACCATGCACCCCCTCGGGGATGAAGAACTGGACAGCTGCCCTTTTCAGAGGCAGAAATGGCTATTTTGAAGGGAAAGAGAAAGAGTCCTTGAATCAGGCCGTGTTGAAAGATCAGTCAATGTTTACTGAGCACCTGCTAGGTGCTTGGGGCCATGCCCGGTGCTTTATGGGCCTTATCGCTCAGTCTCCACAATACACCAAAGCATTATGCCGAGATCCGATCCTCACCCTCCTCACAGGCCCTCTACTGTGCCTCCTGCAGAATGCGGGCTTCATAAACCAACCAATTTCACAGAATTGACTGAGGTGGACACCATGATCCCTGCTGTGATTCTGGTGACCCACTGGCAGGTACTTGTGGGAAGGCAAGCCCAGGCTTTGCTTGGGGACACTCAGGCCACATGCTCTTTCCTCAGCCTCCATACACAAGGTTCCTTCTGTCTAGAACACTCTGCCCAGCTTTTGGTCTAACTCCTACTGGCCTTTCAGATCCCTTAGCCCCTTCCCACGAAAATCCCTCCTAGATCTCCACCCTAACCTGAGTTGTTCCCCTGAGTCCCCAACATCCGTGGGCTTCTTTGCTTTCTGTGGGTGTTTCAGCAACCGTCTCTAGGATCAGAATGCCAGTTCCTCAAGGGCAGGGGATGCCTCGTTCACCTCTGTGCGTCCAGAACTTAGCTCAGGGACTGGCACAGATGCTCGGTAAATATTTGTTGAATGAATTCAATGCTTACTCTCGGGTACTCAGTCATTCCCTGGCTGGTCAGAAAGCACCTAATCCCAAACTGGATCGTCTGCTTTTCCTTCCTCGCCAGGCCTTGCCATGCACAAGATGCCCTAAAGGTGGGCAAACCTCAGGGTCTGATCTCAGTGCCCCTTGAAGCTGGTAGCGCAGAGCATTGATCCAAACTCCGCTTCCAGCTATGGGCCCGGCCTTCTTGGTGCCTCAGGAGGCTGCTTCTGGTTCCCTTCCTTTTCTAAGCCACACCTGCTCTCCAAGTACCCCTGCCAGGTGCTAGTCCTGAGTCCCCGCTGGCCTGAGAGCCCTCAGGGCCCTCCCCTCCCCCGGGAGGTGCTGCGGGCTCTGCGGGTGGCCGACAGGGGCCAGCCCTGCAGCCGCTGCCCCGCGTTCTCTGACGGGAGGGGACCGACTCGTGCGTCCAGGGCGTTCAGTGAACACCCTGTTCACATTCCTGCGCTGGCCGGAATGTGGACCGGGGACGAGCCAAAGGCCGCATTCCTCCGGCCGCGGCGGGAGCGCAGCCCGGCCCCTCCCGGGCCCCGCCCCGCCCCGCCCCCAGGGCGCCCCCTGGCGGCGCGAGCGGCCCCGCGCTCCGCGCCCTCCCCGCCCTCCCCGCCCTCCCCGCCCTCCTCGCCTCCTTCCCGGCTCTGCGCGCTCACGCCCCGCCCGCCTTTAGGATCCAAGAAGCCCCTTCTTCCTTTCCTGGAAGCTTGCGGGCACTGTGTTAAGACTCCAGAGCGTTTTTGTTGCTTCCATCTCAGCCACCCCGCTCCACTGTTGTCTTTGTTTTTTGTGATTTGATGCCAATCAAATCAGGTAAAAACCAATGGCTTCCCAGAGGCCTAGCAGCAAAATCCCATCCCCAGGGTAACTTCCTCTCCCGGTTTCCCATCCGACACCCAGGGAGCCAGCCTGGACCTTCTCTAAGGCTCCTGCACCAATGGGCCTCCTCCCAGGAGGATCTCTCTGCAGGAATCTCCCACCCTTGAGTGCCATCTCCTCCCCACAGGCACCTCCAGGGCCAGAGACCTAGATGGATGAGCCTCAGGCCTCAACCTGTGCCCCTAAGGTGACTTCCCCCTGCTCCACGGAGGGTTTAGGGGGAGGAAATGTGGCCTGTCCCTAGTCCATATGACTCTAGGTCAAAATCTGAGAAAATGGGCCAAGTAGGTCTGTACTTTGGTCTACACTGGAAAAAGCACCTTTGCCCCATAGCAAGGATGGCTGCTGCTGATGGGAGCGGAGGCATCAACAAAGTTGAAAGCCACTGGGCTGAGGTTTTCCAGGATGGTGTGGAAACTCCTCAGATCACATGCACACACACAATTGCATCAGCGTCAAAACACCACTGAAACATGTAAACTAAAAAATTACTCCTACCCCATGGACAAGCAAAAGGGTTCTATGGAAAGTAACCTCACAAGGCGATCTGATGCAAAATCCCTAACTGGGCAGGTCATGGTGAGTAGTCACACCCCAGGCATATAACTTCTTTAGTAAAAGTTTTTACCATTGCTCTAAGCAAGCACTGTCCATTGTTTTTGTGCATCTAGGTTAACACCCTTTGAAATAAGCCATAACTACCCTCAAGAGAACACATAACCTTAACTATCCTGTAATCCAATCCCTGCCTTGCTTTCTCTCACCCTCAAGTAATCTTCCTTTCCTTCCCTTCTTAATCTCAAATGCATAAAAGAAACTGCAAAGGAAACAGAAAAGACTCATAAATGCAGAGAACAAATTGATGGTTGTCAGAGGGGAGGTGGTTTGGGGAGCTGGGTGAAAAGGTGAAGGGATTAATAAATGCAAATTGACAGTTACAAAATATATCACAGGGATGTAAAGTACAGCATAGGGAATATAGTCCATAATATTATAATAACTATGCCTGGTACCAGGTGGGTCCTTGAATTACTGGGGGGAATCACTTTGTAAATTTATATAATTGTCTAACCTCTATGCTGTACGCCTGAAACTAATATAAAATAATGTTGAATGTCAACAGTAATTGAAAAATAAACTTAAAAAACAATTCTTTAAAGAATAATAATAATAAAAAAAACTCATGCAAAACTGTCAGTCTCCAGAGCATTTGAGAGATTGCTCCCCAGAATATGTCATCAGTTTCAGCTCAAAAAACTTATAAAAATTCTCTACAGGTTTGGACATTTCTTATGTTGACAGCTCCAAACAGGACTGCGCTGTACCTGTTTAAGTCACTTCCCACCCTCCAGGGACTTGAAGAAGAGGTGTGTGTACTGTTTACTTACTGCCACAGGAGGGGAAAAGCAACTTGTCTCCCCAGATACCTGGTCACCAGGAATGTTGGACAGTGCTGGGAAGGCCTGGGCTTCAACCCATTTTCTGGGCTTGTTGACATGTATCATTCTTAGTGGGAAAGAAGCTGCAGCCTAACACTGTTTGCATATGGAAATTTGCATGTTTATCAGCCCACAACCTGTCAAGGACTCGCCCTGTGGTTAAAGTAGCACCTGGGAAGCCAACAACAAAACAAGGCATGCCTGGAACTTGCATTGCTCACCATCAGGAAGGGTTGCAAAGGTTGCCAGGAAAGGTGAAAAAGCAGAAGCCAAACTCTCATTGGCCAACTCCTTGGCTGCAGGAAAAGGTGGGAAATCAGGAGAGCTGGCTTGGAGGTCCGGTTTGATAGCCTGTCCGCCCTGCTTGCTTGGTTTCTTAGCCTCTAGAAAGAAGAAAATACAGCGGTCCCTTCCTACCTGGCAGGAGTGTACCTGTGGAGGTAGGCCCAGAGTGACAAGTGACAAGAGGTCATGCAGCCCTCGTTTGAGGTTGCAGCCCTGGTGCCAGGTTTGCCTCCTCCAAATGACACAGAAAATGGACCTTCTAGGTGTTTCACGCCTCTGTGACAGTTCATCAAATGGCCGTGCAAGGCTCTGTCTTGTTGGGATGTCAGGGTGCTTGAGGTGGTAATGACTTAAGTTAGACACAAGAGAAGCCCCAGAGATGAACCTATCCATTTTACAAAGGTGTACTGAACCCAGGCCCTACCTCCAAGAGACTTACTGTCCACTGGGGGAGGCAGACACCCAACTGGGCCATATAATGCAGAGTGATACACGACAACATGGATGCAGACCCAGGCAGCAGTGGGAGCACTGAGGAGTGGTCCCGGCCCATCCTGGGTCAGAGCGTGGGCACAATGGGCCCTGTGGAAGGGACTGTTCTCCAGTGAAGCTCTGAAAGAGTTGGGACTGGCCAGGGGAACTGGGGCAGGAGGAAGACTGCCAGAAGAGCCTAGATTTTATTATTTCCTGTGCTCTAGAATCCTCTTTAGCATCTGAGGCCAACATGCCATTGTGCTGATCTTTTGCTAAAGAATCTCCATGGATTTTGCCGGTCATGTGGATGGGTTGGGTTGGCTAGCCTTTAAGCTGTGAGTTCCAAGGTCATTTTATGAAGATGAGTGGGATTGTAATTTCCACTGGGCCCAGGTGGGATCTGGTTTCAGGAATGAATTTGCCCCAGAAATTCACCCCCTCCCCATGGAGTTACTTCAAGCCAGGGTCCTCTTCACTGATATGTGGAGCATCATCTCACTCCCCACAACCCCCAAGTGTCCAGTTACGTGCCTGAAAACTGGGCAGGGAGGGCCTAGTTCCCATCTGCTCCTGATGTTCTCCCAAACTTAGGAGAATGGCTGTCCCCCTCTGAGCCTCAGTCCACCCTTCTACTTAAAATCCATTGAAGGCTACCTACTTTTCCCATATTAAGAAAAATAAATTGAGATAAGAAACTCTGAAAAACTAGAGTAATGTTTCTGAAAATTCTGAGTGTGCTCAGAATCCCCAGTTAGGGGGCGGTGAAAGAAGGGTGTGTTTAAAATGCATTTTCCCCAGTCCACTCACAGATTCTGAGTCAGGAGGTTGCAAGTAGGGCCCAGGAATCTGCATGTTTAAAGTCATCCTGATGCCCTTGGTCTTTGGACAGCACTTTGGCAAGAAGTGACACAGACAACCTTATGTATGTTCTCAGTAAGTCCGCTTAAATGAACTCTGCCTCTGTCAAGGTCTGGACAAATCCCATGAGATATTTAAATCTTCTGCCTCTGAGAGGAAACACATAGGAAAGGGGGCTGAGAGTGAGGCACTGTATTCGAAGGATGGGGAAAACTAAGTAAACCAGGGTGGACCCCCAGGAGTCCACAGAGTAGACATACTCCATGAGCACAGCAGAGGGCCACATGCAGAAGGCTACTGCCCCCACCCCTTTTACAGGAATCGGACACTTATGAAACAGATCAAAACCAAACAAAAACCACCCTATTTCAAAACTCGCTTCAGGTTTGGGAATCGGAACCAGATCCCAAAGGGTCAGAGTGCCAATGTTTGGCACTAGAACAGGGTCAGCTACCATCTTCACAAACCTGACGCTTAGGCCCTCGGCCTATAGCTAACGCTAAGAATGTCAGCACGGGAACGCTGGACCATTGTCAGCCTCACACGCCAGTGATCTCCAAGCTCTTGATCGGTACCTCAGCCTCCAAACGTGTTTTTGCTTGCACTCCTGGTATACTACAGAGTTGTACTCCTGTCACTCAGCTCTTTTTTGATACTATAATAAGGCTCATCATAAGTAATAATAGATATAATTTCAAATAGTTTTGACAGGTTTGAGTTTCAGAGTCTGACATCCTGTCAGGTCTGTTTAGACTGTCATTGTTTTTATGTTAAAATGCAGCTAAGAGTTCACACAAGGAGTGGAGGTGACAGCTCAGTCATTTATCTCTCTCTGATTCATTTGTGCAGGAACTGTTAGTATAACCTTCAAACCTTGGTTTCTTCTCAGGGATCCTTAAAAGCTCCTTGTCTATGAGGTAAGTACTACTTTAGTTGAACTATGTAATATGTTGCATAAATCCAGACCACTAGGGACATGTAACCGGGCTTGATTGTCAGGGCTCCCCCACTTCACCACACAGGCTGGCTGATACAGGGCTATTGGACATACAACCCAATGGCAGAGCCAGCACCAATCTGGATATCAAATAGTTGTGAAGCCACATTCTCATTTTTAGATTTAAAATATAAATACGTAAATAAAAGTTCTAGTATTTTCTTCCTGTACCTCCAACAGACCACCTTGCACACCCCAATATGGAGACCACCGGCCTAGCTGGACGCTCCCACCCCAGAGACCCACACGTCTGAAAGGCAACCTTCCTCTCTGAAGAAGGGGACCCAGCAGTTAGCCAGGCCCCTGAAAACCAGGCAGATAGGCCCCTACAATAGAAAGAAATTCTGATAGGGCAGAAAAATATTTGGACTTCTACTTTGGCATCTGCAATTGCCAAGCTCTCCATGCTCCCTTTTGTCATGTTGTGGGGTGGGCAGGCTGAGGACTGTGCTGAGTACTGTGGGAACAGGGGGTGGGCCCCATAGGGCATGGAGGAGTCCCTTAGGGTCTCTAGTTCAAGCTGGGACTGCATTAGATGGCAGCCAGGTTCCTGGGTTGAGCATGGGGAAACAGCGACCCCTGGTGGCTTAGACACACACACCCTGCCTCAGCCCCTCAGCACCTCTCCTGCTTTAACATTTGCCCCACCCTCAGTTTGAAGTCCAAGTATTGTGGCCTGTTTGCCTAGACATGAGTAGGAAAGTCTTAGGTTCCTGTGTGGCCCAGACAAATTAGCTTCTCTGAGTGCTCAGTGTAAAACGCAATTAGCAGACCTACTTACTTCTAGCTAGGGTTAAATGAGATGATGAATGAAGAGCAGTAAACAGTGCACATAGGAAGGACTCATGGCTGATGTTGATGCCTCTAGACATCTACAAGACCTGGAAAATATCTCTAGGCCAGCCTTGAAAGAGGAGTGGGAGATCCTGAGCAAGAACTCTTGCTTTTTTGTGTTAATAGACATGGGTGAGCAATGAACGTGTCCTAGACAGGTGTGGTAAGCGTGAGCTTGTGCGTGTGTGTGTCTGTTGGGATGTATGTGTGCACACAAATAGAAAGGCAGAGAGCTCTGGAAGATGCCCAGTGCACATTCCAGAGGGGAAGCCAGTGTCACTTATTCCTCTAATTGCACTGCAGAGCTAAATTCTGGAGAATGAGTTTATTAATGCATACCACAATTATTTATTGATCACTTACTATGTACTGGGCAGAGTTAACAAAACTGATAAACATCCATAGCAAGATCATTTCAAATACAGGTCAGGGCTAAATAACAGAGCTGGTCCGACCCAGTGGGGTGGTGGGGGTCCAGTCTAGAGTGGTGTTCGGGGACTAATCATCGTATTTTTTGCAGCCACCAGGACATAATAATTGGAAGTACACAAAGCCTGGCCTAGGCAAGTAAGGATTCCTCTGCTCAGGTGGCCTTCCAGAGGTGTGTCACCACCCAACTCTGGAATGTGTGTGGGTCCGCACAGACCAGAAGAATCCAGGAAAAGGTATGAGGTTCCCGCTCTCAGTCACCCTTGCTCCATCGCTGGGACTCCATCTGACTAAAATTTGCTTCTGTTAAAAGCTAGCAACCTCTGAGTGTTCCCCAGCTTTCTCCTCCTGACTGAAGGGGGTGAAGGCCTTGCCTAGGACTGGCAATGGAGAAGGAGTGGGGAGCTGAAGGCTTAGAAAAGATACACAGGATCTGCCAGCCCCTGGTGGGGTCCTTTAAGGACTCTCAGTCCTTCCATCATCCAGAAGAACTTACATGTTTGCCCAGATGCTCTGAAAGATGAAAATGCAGGACTTTTGTTTCTCTGCTGCCCATCCTGCCCTTATATTACCAACCTCTGAGTTATGCATATCAATCCCAATGGCCTTGAGCTGTACCCTGAGCAAACTGTGCTTATTGGTTATATTACTTCTTAAACACCTACAATGTGCTAGGGAAGGGTTAGGAAAGGATAGATGCTGAGATCAGGAAGTGGCCTCTGCCCAGGTCAAAGTTTCCCCCTTCTCATGACTTGAAATTTTTCTCTCCTCCCCATCTCACTCCATTTGCCCAGCTAGAGGTACCAAGGGCTTGCCTCTAGCCCACTTCTGCCTTCACAAAGCACAAACCATCGCATAGTCCTCCTGCTTACCCCTCACAGCCATTCCAGATAAATGCAAAACTGCGGGTGCTTCAATGTTTCTGCTTTCTGGCTAGCTTGAAAAATAATATTGCTACCATAGTACAACTCTCCTGCAAAGGTCTGGTGTAGCTGTTCAGCTTGGGGGCGGGCTGGGGTGGGAGAGAAGGGCTGGGAACCACCCACCATCAAAAACAATGCTTCTGTTAGAGACATTCTGAGGTCAGACAAGAGACTCCTAAAGTTCCAGTCCCGGACAGCTGTGGACTGTTTTCCCCTTTCCAGGCCCCAGCCTTTTCCTGCCTCCCATCTCTCCCTGACACCCTGATCCTGTCTTTCCTGGCTCTGTCCTCAAACCTCAAGAAGAGAGAAACAAAGAAAGCAGCCAGTCCGTGGAAAAGGGCTCTTCCAAATTCAAGTCTTTTACAGTTCCTTTGGGAAGGTTTTGAAGGCCTTAGTTAAAGGTACATATAAATCTAAATAATAATAATAATAAATTCCAAGGGGAAGAAAGGAAACAATCATAATGAACTTTTTGACTTAGGCATGAACTACACTCACATATTACCCCCCTCCCACAAAAGTAACTAATAATTTAACAAGAAGTTGGGACATAACTGCAGCAGCAGGATGGAGGGAAGGGCAATGGAGATATGGAGGTAGTATTAGTGCTAAATCTACATCTCTCATCATAGGAAGTCAAAGATAAGGTCTAGAGCTGAGAAATACAAAAGTACATAGCTAAAAAAAATAGCCAAAAAGTTTAGTAATGGGTATCAGGAGTAAGAAATTGCAGGACAGTGTTATCTGTAAACCGTATAACCCACACTTTATAATATAACCCTCAGGCACTACTTTGATTTTAAAAAAATCCTCAAAAACAGTAATCTAAAAATGTCTTAAAAGCAAGAGAAATGTCAGAGATAGTGTTGAGGAACGTTTCCTTGAAGGCAGAGAGAAAAGTCCAACAGATGGAAGATATGAGATAAAAATAAAATGACAGCAGGACAAACCCAGATGTTTGGATGCAGAGGGACAGGCAGAGAAGAGAGAAGAGGAGACAATTGAGGAAGTAACCAAAGGACATTTTCCCGAGGCAAAGACAGACACGGGCCGTCCAAGAAAGGATCCACTGAGGCCAAAAACACGAATGTGAAGCCAGAAAAAAGAAATCCGGATGGCCAATAAACTTAAGAAACAATACTAAGCCATATATTCAGCTAAAGAAATACACATGAAAACAGCAATATTTTCACCTATCCAGACTGGCAATACTTAGAAAGCTGGATAATACCTAGTATTTGTAAGTAAGTCGGGAACGAGACACTTTGATAATCTGTTATCGAGAAAGCAGTGGTACAACCTTTTTGCAGAAAAAGAAGATAAAAATTTTAAATGTCCTTACTATTCCAATAATATCACTACTAGGAATTCATTCCTTGCATATACTCATTAAAATATGTCACAATATTTATAATCATTCAAAGTGTTTACTGAAGTATTGTTGGTAGGGGACATAAAACTTGAAATAATTTAAACATATCCACAGAGTGCTGGTGAGATCCCTGATGATACAATCACAGGGTGGAATGACGGCAGGCTGACTGTGTTAGTGTGTGTGGTGTGCACTTTTAAAAAAGATTTACTTTTGCCTAGCCGGGTGTGGCTCAACGGTTGAGCATCGACCTAGGATCCAGGCGATCGGGGTTCGATTCCCAGTCAGGGCACATGCCCGGGTTGTGGGCTGCAGCCGATCAATGACTCTCTCATCATTGATGTTTCTATCTCTCTCTCCCTCTCCTTTCCTCTCTCTGAAATCAATAAAGATATATTAAAAAAAAAAGATTTACTTTTTACATATAGTATTATCTTTAGGTATCTTTATTACCTGTAGAATCTTTTTAGAAAGATTCATTTCTCACATACAGGATTCACTATATGCCAGTATGAACATTTTTTCCTGGATGGGTGGATCGCAATGAACCATTGGAGATGGGGAGAGGGACTGTAGCTGAGGACTGAGACGAGCTGTACCTTTCACTTTTACACTGTACAAAGCTATTTCACCCTTTGCATGATATTATATTCTTTGATGCTTTAAAAATGTTAATTGGAGGTATCTGGGTGATAATATTATTGCCATCTTTGTTTTCCTCGTGATACATTTTGATACTAAACCAAAGAAATGTTTTGTTTCGGTTTTGTGTTATTGTAAGGAACCTACTGAGGGTCAGTGAGGATGAGTAAAGAAATATCACATTTAAATGCACTTGGGTAAAATTTCAGAAGCACAAAGGGAAAATCATATAAGCTTCCTGGAAGAAAAAAACAGGTTGCATATGGAGGGATACGATTCAGCCTCCCCTAAGATTTTGCAACAGATATTAAAGGAAAATTCATTTGAATCTGGAATTGTATAGCCAGCCCAATTAAAAGTGAAGGAAAAATAAAGACATTTTCTGAAATCCAGAGAGTCAGAAACTATACTAGCCAAGCACTGCATATGAAGAAATTACTCGGGGAGATGTCTTACCAAAGCAAAGTACTTCAACAAAGAATGAGAGAGATTTTTTTTTAAATGGAAGCTAAGTATAAAAAGAAGTATAAACACAGAAAAAAAAGATAAATGGACACTAATTTAGACTTTGATGCCTGGAACATGTATTGTCCTTTGACCTACAGATGTTTAGTAAGCAATATAAAGTAATTTTCTTCTTAAGACCTCCAGTCATACTACTTGATTCTGCAGCAAATAATATTTACACAATTATAACGTCCTAGTTATAAGTTACAATAATGTTATTTATGAGGGGTTTACTATCTTAGACTCAATCTGTAGGCAAAACATGTAATGAACAGGACAGAATGTAAATATTTTAAACCTTGACAAAGTGAAGGGAAAACAGTGCTGAAAGCTAGGGAGCTAAAGTCTCTAAATTCCTTTAGGTGCAATTAGTCTATGGAAAGCGAGGCCTGGTTGATTAGTGTGTGGGGTTCTAATAAATGCAGCATTGGGGGGAGCCCAGGACGGTTGTAAGGAAATGGCTCCAGGGATGAGCTGGAGCTGTCTCCACTGCTCCTCACAGCTGACTGTCTCCATTCTTCCCAGCTCCCACTGGCATCATGCTCTCAGTTTGTAATGAACCACAGTGGGAATATTTCACCACAGATATGGGCCAACATACTCAAGGGCTTTTTCCCTTCCAGGGAGCCTGTTAGATATTTAGCGGCATACCCTTGGGAAAGCCTGATCCTTCTGGCCCGCAGGGTTGTAAATGGAAGGCTAGGAGGGCTGTGAAACTCGGGTTTACGAGGTTGCACCCACAGGGTAGATGGACTGTGGCAGAGCAAGTGGCTTTCTCAGAGAGTGAAATCTTCTAAGATGGGAGTCAGCAAATTTTTTCTTAAAGGGCCAAATAGTACCTATCGTGAAATTATTTAACTCTGCTGTTACAGCTCCAAAGCAACCCTCATTCTCGCACAACATGGGTAACGTCTGCTGTGCGGCTTCCATAAACTGCTTACCCATCCTTACCCATCCTTGGACCCACATCAGAAGGGCCTCCATGCAAGCATTCATTTCATGCTTCGCTATTCCGGTTTTGAGTTTTTAATTCATTTTATTTTTGAATTTGCATATTCTAAGTGAAGTCCAGCAGGCCGATGCAGGATGTGCAATGCACATGTCTTCTGTTCCTTGCCACCCATTGGCATACGCATATAGCCATATGGGTTTGCAAGTGCCAGGAGCACAGGATTCCGGTGGCCCCACAATGTGTGGGATTTTAGCAAGACCCAAAGTAAATACAAAGTAAGCATGTTATGTCCATGACTGTGTAAGTGGGAGCTGGCAGCCCTGAGAGGCCACACTTTCCATTTGAACCAGAACTTGCTTCAAATGCCGAAAGAAGGAACACAGTCTAGAAACCCTGCGGTATCCTTTCTTATGTGTATGACTTCCCTGTATTAGCCAATCACTCACTTTGAAAATGCATATGACCTAAATGCTCTTAAATTTTTTATTTTAAATTAGCATTGCGCACTATAAAGATGAATGGTAAAATTCATAGTGATAATATAAAATTTTAGATTTTCTTTACTTAAAATGATATTCACTGGCAATTTAAGAACAGCATGACAAACCAAGAGAGAGACCACAGAAGATAGGAAAGTGTTTAATTAATTTTAGTACCTGTAGTAATACTTTTCCCCTGCTTTTTGAACAAGGGGGCCCTGCATTTTCATTTTGCACTGTGTCTTGCAAATTCTGTAGCTGGCCTTGGCAGCACATTACCCGGGATGCCATATGGGACTAGTCCCATCTCATGTTAACTGCCAAGAGCCGATGCCCTGCTCCTCAGAGAGAGCAGCAGAGGTCCAGAGGACCTGGGTGTACTGAGGGCCCCCCGCCATCAACTTCAGTGTATACAATGAGGGCCTTCACTTACCAAGATATCCAGATGGCATCTTGGGGAGAGGGAGTGAGAGGGACAGAGCTGAAAAAGACTGAGTTTTCTAAGTGTGGGAAACCAGCCACACGAGGGAGTTCATCACCAAATAGACTGAACACTCTGACTGAAAGGAGGCTTGTTCGCTGCAAAAAGACCAGTCTATTGTTAAAAGGCAAGCCTAGGCATCCCCACTACACAATAGGATGAGGCTGCCAAGGAAGATCCTAATCTTTGCAGGTCTGGACGGGGTGTGCACATTTGCAAGCCTGCTACCCTGGATCCAAGGCACTTTGTGTCTGAAATACTCTCCTTCCTCCTCTCTCCCTCCGTCCCCTAGTCCTATAGCCCTTGGACACCTGGCTAATTTGTCACCTTTCCACACTCAGCTCAGGTATCTCCTCCCCCAGGGAACCTTCCCTGACACTCCGCCCTCATCACAACCTGCGCCCACCTAGTTTCAGAGCAGCAGTTTGAGTGACACCAGGCACTTGCCACAGGTCCACAGGCCAGGAGTCGAGGCCTTCCTGATACTGTATATGGAAAATGCGGGTAATAATACCAGACCCACCGGCCTTACAGGATTTTAAAAAATTAGTTTATGAATAGGCACTAATACACTTAGTATACAATTCAAAAGGTATATAAGGGCATAGAGTGGCAAGTGACTCTCCCCACCACTTCTCTCTTTCAGGGCCTCAGCTGTCTTCTCCAAAGACAATCCCATGACCAATTTCTTTAGCTTCTTTCGTAGATACGCCATGTGTTTTAGCGCAGTTATATTGCACATTGTCGCCCGGGCAGCATTTCAGGGAAGAATGCACAACCTGAACCTGACTGTGAGGACTCATCAAACAAACCTAAAGTGAGGGACTTTTTTTTTTAAAGTGTTGGTTATAAAACATTAATATCACAGAACACAACAATAGGCTATGGATTTGCTCCAGAATTAAGGAGAATGGTAGATTAGATGAAATCCTTGTATCCATGTTAAATTTACCAAGGTTGATAAGTGTACTGTGGTCATGTAAGATAATCCCTTTCTAAGGAAACACACGCTGATATATTTAGGGGTAAAGGGCCACAATGTACAGGGTGTCCCCCCCAAATGCATACACATTTTAACAGTTGATAGCTCAATTTTGAAAATGAAATATATTTTAATAAACACTGCATCTATAATTATTTAAAGTGTGTGTATACATTTTTTTGGTACGCCCTATATACTTACCCTCACATGATTCAGGGGGAAAAAAGTGTGTTTGTGTGTTTGTACAGGGGAGGGGGAGGGTGGCCACACAAATGGTAAAGCAAGTGGGGTAAAATCTGGGTAAAGTATTGATGAATACTCAAGTACTATTTTTATTTTTGCAATTGATGTCTAAGTTTGAGATGATTTCCCCTATAAAGTTGAGGTTCACATTCACAGGTTTCACATTTGCACACTTGTCTACTGCTAAAGTCTATTTGTGAACCCCAAGTCAATACTCAAGACTCTTCCACAGGCATCAGCAGACTTGGGCCGAGCAGTGAAAGATCTGAGTCGCCCAACACGCATGCTCCTAGCTGAGGTCAAATGAGGCAACGCTCTGCCTTCCCGGTTCAGCTCTGATCCTGTAAATAAGTGTCCTGTTTGCAGTCTACTTAGTGCCACGTTCTTCACATTTTTGTAATTTTTGTTGATTTCGCTACTTAAAATGGCCTCCAATCATAGTGCTGAAGTGCTGTCTAGTGCTCCTCAGAACACAGGCAAGCTTTGATGTGCCCTCTGGAGAAAATACATGTTAGGTGAGCTTTGTTCAGGCATGAGTTAGGGTGCTGCTGGGTACAAGTTCAATGTTAATGAATCAACAACAGATATTAAATAAGATGTCTTTGAAAGAAACACACATAAAACAAGGTTGCATATTTGCATGTGCATCGATTGGTTGTTCAAAATACTGTGACTAGAGCCTGATGGAAACGGATCTCCTGGGAGCCATAGTCCAGCATTCGTGGCAGCTTTGTAGAACACAGCTACCGTGAACAACCACCAACTGTTTCTACACGTGTATTTCTGCACAGATGGTAGAATACAGTACCCACCCTTCTGTACTTTATATATTTTTAAAATTGTTTTTAGAAATCATGCTATTAGTTTGTATTAATTCTTTTGAACATATGCTTGCTATGCCCTATATGGATATATCCTAATGGATCTAATTAGTCCTCTAGTGACAGACATTTGGGTTTTATCTCTCGAAATGCGCATCTGATCATGTTCCAGTCCTGCTTAACTCAAAGTATGTCCATGGCATCTCCTGGCTCTTGGGGTAAAAATTAAAAGTCCTGCAGGTGACCTGTCAGACACTCTCACAGCGTCCTTGCCTCTGCATTTCTCCCCTCCAGGCTTCTTTAAGCCCCTGGTGTTACCCACACTCCCTCCCAGCACAGAGCATCTGCATAAGCTTTTCTAGTGGGGCACCTTCCCTGTCCCTTGCTCTTGACCTGATTAACTATTCTTTTTCTTCATACCTCAACTTCACAGCTCAGTCTTTGTTCACCCATGTATCCTTGGGCTTGGTACGGAACTTGGCATCTAGAAGATGCTCAATAACTATTGTTGAACAATTGAAGGAATGAGGCAGGAGGCAGGCAGGGAGGCAATCCAGCTGGTAAGGATTATGTGGGTCTCTTTGGACCAAACATTTGGTCTTAAACTCTTAGTGGAATAAAAACTGTACAGCTGCCTTATCTTCTCCTCTCAGGCTCTCAGTTCATCAGCACTGGAGTGATTTCTGTTGAACTAGACAAGTGACAATGATGGGAAATCAGTGAGTCCTGCAAAACTACCCTGAGGAGGTTGCCATATCTTTCTGTGCCAGTTCCTCATCTGTGAAAAGGGTGATAATGTCTGGATCTGGCTTATTGTGAGCAACACAACAGGCACTTAGACACATTGCAGGGGCTCTTGTCCCTCTCTCCAACTCCAATAATCTGTAAGATGTTGACCCTGGCCTCTAAGGACATCCTCAGCATATTGTCTCAGAACAAAAGATCTGAAAAGAAAAATCCAGTTACAGGTCACTGTTCCTCCAACCATCATCCAGCCAGTCTGGTGGCTAAAGGGGAAGGAACCAAAAAGGAAGTGTCATAGCAAAGTGTTTTCCCACCTCTCCAGGGGCTGATCACCTTGTCTCTGAGCAGGGTGGGGCAGGACTCTTTCGGAGCTGTCACCAGACCTCTGGCTCCTTTCTACCTTTGAGAGACTAGTTCTATTCTCATGGGTTCCCTAAAACCATACGAAAAGTGTGGTAAAACCCACATCCTGCCCATATGCCAGAAGGCCCCCAGCCACATCCTCCCAATGGCCATCACCCCTCTTCCTCTGTTTTTGGTGCAAAATGAATCAAACTAGCTCACATAAAAGGGGGGGGGCACAGAGGATACACAAGGGAACATGATATACCCAAAAATCCAACCAGCTACTTCTCACCACCTACCATCTACCTCCCTGGTCTGACCCACCCTCATCTCTCACCTGGCTTACTGCAACACCCCTCACTGATCTTCCTGCTTTCATCCTGATACCCTAAACCTTTCGCCGTATGTAGGTTAAATACAGGACAGCCTGCTGGTCTATGATAGAGTGGAGAGGGGAAGGGAATGCTCTTATCTTCGCTCTGCGTGGCACTCAACCACTAGGCTCTGCAGCTGCCCCGCTTGGACGTGGGGTCTCACATAGCCCTTCGTTAATTCTGTTCCTGCTTTTCCCATGAAGCATCAAAACCAGTGAGGCAGCCAGTTCTAGGGTGGTGGAGACTCAAACCCTCCCATCCTCCACTATCCTCATCTTTACCCTCCCAAGGGACCTTGTCTTCATTCTTCAACCAAGATCACAAGGTTGCCATGTACTAATACAAACACATTGTTGTGGAGCAGGGTGTCGCCAGTGCCATCCACCAGGAGCATTGTAGACTCAGGGGCCAGATCATCCAGAAACACCTGAGATGACAGTAACAGTCAGTGGACCTCACCAAGAAGAGTTGCTCTCTTCTTTTAGATTATTTTCCTAGGATAAATTCCCAGATGTGGGATAACTGGGTCAAAGTATTAAGATACTTTTTTATGACTCTTAACTCAAGTAGACAAATTGTTTTCCAGGATTTGCATGGAGGAGAAGCACTATCTACGAAAATACCAGTTTCTTGCACTGTCACCAGGATTAGAAATTATTGTTTTAATTTTTGTCACTGTGATGAGCAAAAATCCTACTTTTTCCTTATTTTAGTCTGTATTTCTGTGATTGTCACAGGCTTTAATCTTCTGCCACATTCGTTTATGGCAATGTTTCCACTTTGATTTGTCGGCACAGCTGTTGGTTCATTATTTATTCCAGCCTTAATTTCTTAAACCAATTTTTATATACTTTCATAACAAAGATGTTAGTCTTCTGGTCATGGTAATTGCACCTTAGAGCTTCCACCCTACCACCCCCTTTCTGGTCCCTTTGACTTTTTATTTTGGTTATTTTATTTTCATTGCTTTTGCAGAAGTTTTGCATCAGTTTTGCATTGTTTGTGCAGAAGTTTTCAATTTGTATTTATTCAAATTCATCAGTCTTTCCCTCTGTGGCTTCTTCTTCTTTTTTCTGTCTTTTTTGTTTTTACTTCAATGCTTACAAATATATTTCCTGTCCAGGAAGTTGATCAATACTGATTCTCTTTTCTTCTAGCTTGTTTTATGATTTGTTTTTTTGATATTTAAACCTTTAACCCAAATGAAATTTACTTTAGTGCTGTATTATTTCTTTTTCCAACAAGTAGGAAATGTAAGACTTCCTACAATTCCTTAAGCCAAATAAATACATAAAAAATAAACAAGCACAGCCCTGGACGGTGTAGCTCAGTGGTTAAAGTGGTGGCCCCACACACCAAAGGATTTCGGGTTCAAGTCCCAGTCAAGGGCACGTACCTGGGTTGCAGGTTGGATCTTGGCTCCATTAGGGCCCCTGCAGGAGGGAACCAATCAATGTTTCTTTCTGTGTCTCTCCTTTTCTCTGTCTCTCGCCCCCTCCCTCCTTCCCTTCCACTCTCTCTAAAAATCAATGGAAAAAATATCCTCAGGTGAGGATTAAAATAATAATAATAAAATAAAAGTGAAGTTTGACCAAAGTTTGGGGCATGTGAAGTCTAGGAATGGGCCAGGGTACAGGAATTTTCTCCCCTCCCCCGAGCTTCCTGGAGAAAGTGAGTCTGGAAAGCTTGTTAGGCTTTAAAAGGTGGAGCATAGGGAGAATAAATCTGAAAGATGTCACATGGACGACAATAGCAAACCAAAACAATGAAGGGTAGATAAGAACTGTGAGTAGAATTTGTTGAAAACACTTATCTTCAAGATTCAGTGCAAGGGTGCCCTCTACCAGGCACAGCCAGCCACCGCCTGCCCTTTTTTTCCATTTGCCTATTTTCTGTCCTATCTAAACTGATTTTTCTGCCATAGCACCAGGAATACTTTGGCTACATTTTTTTTTTTTAACATTCTTGTTATGGTTAGGGTAAAGGCAAGTGTCCATAACAGAGTTCCCAAAAGACAGTGACTTAAATTATGTAGATGTTTACTTTTCTCTCCCATATAACAGTTATGAGATGAGACTTGCCCCTCAAGGGCATTCAAGGACTCAGGTCCTTCTAAGTCATTGCTCTGCTGTCCCCTCAGGCAATGTGCTTAACTGCATGATAGAAACTCGGTCACCATCAAATCCAGGCCCTAGCCAATCCGGAAGATGGAAGAGACGTGGAGGAGGCAGGCCTGATGTCCTGGACCTGGACCTGGCACGCATCACTTCCAGTGCACGCCTTTGTCAAGAACTTGGTCACATGGCTTCACCTAAAGCCCAAGGAAGGTGGGGAAATGTAGCCCAGCTGGGTAGCCATAGAGAGCTGTAATTCTTTTACTAGGGAAGAGGGGGATTTGGGGCAGGCAGTGGCAATCTGTACCCATCTTCTCCTGAGTCTGGGAGCTCCTTGGTGCAGGAACCACATTTCCTTCATCTCTGGTCCCTAGTACCGAGTTTGCTTCCTGACACAGAATGGTGTTCCATCCATGCCTGCTGAATGGATGAAGCTGTTGCAGTGGCCTAGGCTGGGTGTGATAAAGGTGTAAGCCAGCTCTGGGACCTGAGAAAGACGAGAGAGGACAGATGTGGAAGAGTTTAATAGGGAAATGCACGGGGCTTGATGAATCTTGCCAGAAGAGAAAGCTTTCAATGTTATGATCTTTTGTGATCTAACTTGACAGCTCTTTGGCACAACTTTAAAGAACTTGAACTGAATACCTCACTTAACAGAAATGTATTGAACACATTCCAAAGTTAAGAAATTCCTCAACTGTTTCAAAATCACTTTAGGAAAAAGCATGCCTCGAACTGGAAGACTTTCAGGGTTCTTGTTCAATACTTGCCTCTGCTACTGTTAGCAGGTTAGAGCACCTACCTGCACATCTGGGCTTTCACCTGGGGGCGATTCCACACCATGGACCACACCTTCCTGCTCCAACAACACCTTTCTGGAATGATAATGCCTCCCTCCCCCATAAAGAGAATATATGCACTGATTTACTGATGTCCAGACACTGTCTACGTTCTGGAACTCAGGCTTTGTGGCTAAGCACAGTTAGGACTTGTCAGCCTTCAATGTCAGCAGAGGCTTGGGAATCAGTATAGATCCAGTCTGTACTCTGGCTCTGCCATTTACTGCCCGTTTTTGTCAAGTTACTTAATTTGTTTAAATCCCAATTCCTTCACCTGTGAAGTGGGGGTTATAATGTGGCTCCATCACTTGGTGTGTGAGGGTTTAATGAGGTTCTGGCTGTAAAGCATTGGCCCTTAGTAGGTACCCAATAACAATAGCTCTTAAACTATTATGACAACTAGGTTTTCAGGCCCCTGTGGCCTCTTGAGTCAAGGATATTAAACGAGTGCAACAGAAATAATAGCAAGTTATGGCCATTCACAAAACTCAAGTGTGAAATTGGAACCTTAGTCATTTCTTGAGCTAGCCTTCATTTCTGACCCTGTGGTTTTGTCCTGGCTTCTGGAGGACAATCTGATCCTGGCATGTGCAGTCCCACCCCATGACGACTCGGCCAGATTTGGGATGAGTCTCAAATTGGAGCTCAGAGCTCCATTTCCACTTCCTCTGCTCCTTCCTGGTCTGGCACAATCTGAGAACTTCGGTCATCAGCATAGTCACCATGTAGAGGGAGAAGTAGTTCCCTTTTTGGTCTCCTATCTGCTTCTGGGCCCCATGCTCTTGTCAGCTACTTATGTCCTGTGGTCTGTGGCACTCTCTCAGAGATGACAGTGTGGCAGCTCTGGTCAGTGGCACATTCTGTTCATCTCAATGAGCCCAGCCTCATCCTTCTTTTACTTCTAAGGAACAGGCCTGTCCCTCCTTTACCTCTTGGGGCAGGCCAAGCTCATTCCCCAACCAGACCAGCTTGTCGCTCACTGCCAGCTATCCCTTGTCTCCCTATGAGCTCATAGAAGCTCTCCAAGCCACACTGGAGCCTACTCATGTCTAAATGCACCATGCCACCATCCCTCTTGCTTCCCTTTTCAGAAGGTGCAAGACCCATCTGAGTGACTGCAGCTAGAAAACAGCCTATAACCCATCCGTCTTCCTTTCTCTTGAATCCCCCTGTCCTTCCCAGAGAAATGTTTTTTTTTCCTTCCCTTTCTCCTCAAAATATATCAAGGGGGAGGGGTTATTCTTCCTCTAGATTTGTCTCCTCTTTCTCCCTCCTCCCCCAGCACAAAGCTCTTTTTATGGAGGTGGGACACACACACACACACACACACACACACACACACACACACACAAGGTGGAAACCAGTTCTCCGAGTTTATGCATACTTTCCAGACTGTTTTGTCTCCCATCCACCAGAGAACAGAAGGTCTTTGAAATGATAAGCTTACCAGTCTGCCATTCTTGTTGTTAGCAGGCTTTGTGTGGTGGTTGAGGGGAGCGAACGTGCTATTTGATGTCTCAGCTATTATTCCACTGCAAACTAATACTTCATGTTCGATCCTGTCTCAGGAGGTACATGGCTTTTTACTAAGTTAATGTAGTTGGAAAGAAGTCTACCAGGCTGCTCAATCCCTGCATCCGGCAGAACCCTTTTATTGTGCTCCAGTTGAGCCCTCTATATCCCATTCCAATCTTTTAATTTAATTTTTATCCAAGTTGTAGATACATATAGTTTTAAAAGTCAAACAGTTCTCTAAAACGCTAGAAAAACAGCAGTCTTCTGGTCCCCTCTCCTGTCCTCTACTCCCAGTCTCACTTTAGCTAATTATTTTGCTTCTTCTACATTTCTAGAGAGTGGGATTATATTGCTACTTCTTGATTTTTAGGTATTATTTACTAATTTCCAAGTAGAAGAGATGAAGATTTAACTCTTTTTAAAAGACTCCCACACATGCTAACTTCCCCTTCATCCGTGAATATTTAGGGTTTACATTGTTCGGCCAAGGTACATACGAGTCACAGGTAAACACTATCATATCCTTTCATTGCCTTTCATTTCTCAAACAACTTTTTGTTTTCCTTTGAGTTAATAAATTCCCCTTTCCCCCTTTGTTTAATTTTCTATGTATTTATCTCTAAACATTAAACCCTCCTTGGAGACTGCTCCTAGATCTTTCTAGCTAACATCTGGACTGCCGCTCTCTTGGTCTGCAGCACAGCTATCATCTCATATTAACTCTCTTCTCTCTTCTATTTTTTTATCTCTATATTTTTTTTCTGCTTTCTGGGATATTTCTTTAACCTTTTTATTGCAACTTTTATATTGGCTTTAAAATTTTTATTGTCATAGTTTATTTTCTTTGTTTTTTGACTTTTTTTTAAAAAAGCAATCTGTTTTTATTTCATGAAGTCTATATTATCTCTAATTTCCCTAGAAATATTATTATTATCATGATATCTTAAATATTTTCTTCTATTCTTGGCATTGCCTATTTATGCAGATTTCACTTTTTCTGTTTATTTGGGTCTTTGCCTTTTTTTTTTTTTTTTTTTTTAGAGAGAGAGAGAGATCGATCTGTTGTTCCACTTATTTATGCATTCATTGATTGCTTTTTGTATGTGCCTTGACCAGGGATCAAACCCCCAACCTTGGCATATCAGGACAACACTTTAACCAACTGAATTACTGGGCCAGAGAAATCTTTGCCTTTCATGGTTAAGAATTACCTCAAATGCCTATTGACCTTTGATGTCTGCTGCCTTTCCTTTCATATTTCAGAGTGAGGCTAAAAATCTGATTCTTCACTGGTAACCTTTACCCAGAGTAATAAAGGTGGAAGGGGTACCACATGTCAGTATCTTCAGAGATTTTTTTCCTGACTGATCAGATTCCCTGGAGAAATCTTCCAGTCTCCCACCTGGCTGCCAGCATCTTGGGAGGTAAGTGCAGGAAGAGAGCTGAGGGTAAAGGGGTGGGGAGGGGGTCCTTCTCTATTCAATGTGCAGACTTTCGCTCTGTCCTACTTTTAGTAGGGTACCTTGGCTCTCACCAGTGTCTGATGTCCTCCAGCCCAAAGACCTCTGTTGTATCCTTTCCAGGTCATACACTTTTAGCTTTGTGCTTAGGTTGGGGAGAAGACCTGGGGATCTATATACCTCTCGAAGAGACACTCGGTCGACCCTCCCACTCTTAGCCCTCCCGCATTCCCCTTTCAGAGATACTGGTGTTTGATTCCCAGCCTAGGTTTTAGCTAAGTCAGTTACCATCCGCTTTCAGCTGCCAAAATATAGCTACTGTTGTCTTTATCTTATTTCCCTTTCTCATTTGGGTTTATGCCCTTAAAAAACAACAACAAAACCAATCCCTTTCCTGTCATTTTAGTAGGGTTTGGGGAGATTGCAGGGATAAAAGCGGTGTTCAGCCCAGCCGGGCCTGGCTCAGCGGTTAAGCGTCGACCTAGGATCCAGGCGATCGGGGTTCGATTCCCGGTCAGGGCACATGCCCGGGTTGCGGGCTGCAGCAGATCAATGACCCTCTTATTGATGTTTCTATCTCTCTCTCCCTCTCCTTTCCTCTCTCTGAAATCAATAAAGATACATTTAAAAAAAAAAAAAAGCGGTGTTCAGCCTGCCGTCTTTAAGCAGAAGTGCCTCACCCTATTTCAGCCCTTCCTGGCTTCCCTTGGGAACTACCGGAGCTAGACACCGTGATACATCCCCTGCGACCTTGCTCCTTTCACCTTCCACTGCTCTGCAAGGTTGGCATTAACACTGTTATTCTCTATCCAGCACAATGGTACCACCATCGCCTCATTCTAGCTCACACACTTGGGATTCATCCTTGACCTCTGCCGCCCCCCCAGGCTTATTCAATCTATATCCACCCTACTGATCCTGTCCCTTACCCATCCCTCCTATCAGGCTCCCCATTCCCGTCCCCGCTGCCCTGGCCTGTGCAGCCCCATCCTCTCTCACCTGGTTTTTTTGGGGAACTCATGCTGCCTGGTTTCCCAGCCTCTGCTGGTCTTACCACTTCACTTCTGGTGCAGCCTCTAAATCCTCCCCCAAATGACCCATCTAGCATGCTTGTCTGACTGTCATGTCTCTCCTAGGCATCTTTAAGCAATAATTCTAATTGTAGCAGGGAGGGAGGAAAGCTAATATTTAAAATCAAAACAGACTGCAGCTGCATCTTCCCCTCAGGCATGCATTCCTCCTGAGCACAAGGCTCTTTGTTCGACAGAACACCTGGGTGGATGTGGAAGGTGAACTGCTGCGGATAGACAACAAAGAGACAGTTAAACTCCTCTACAGAGGACATAAACCAGAGTTGGGGAGTTTACGGGCATCCTGGAAGGGAAAGGAACTGAGTAAAGCCTTGGGGGATGGGAGGAGAGATACGGGCTCACCATTTCAGTGGGTGGCTAGAGAGAAGCGGTCAGTAGCAGGAGCGGGACTGTCATGCAGAGATTAGAGGTGTCTAATTTATTGTCCTCTCAAGATTGGGACCAGTCTGTCCTGGTCTAGAACCCTTCTCATTCTGCCTCAACTTCACTTCCCTTTGCCCTACACCTTTAGTAAAAGTTTATTACCCAAACGCTGCCCCACATGATCCTGCAAATGGAGGAAAGGGGTTGTGTCCTGTGTGGATCTGCTCTGCACAGAGAACTGAGAGCAGAGGTGGAGGGCTTTCCTGGTGTCACTGGGAAACCTGGGTAGGATGAAATTGGAGCCTGCAGATCCTAGGAACAAAAGGACTTATTTATTTATTTATTTATTTATTGGTGGGTATGGTAAACCTATTGGAAGCAAAGGTGGGGTTTCAAATCAGTTATATTCAAATTTCTAAGAGTGTTGTTATTTCTCCTCTGTGTGGTATCACCACTATGGCAGTAATTTCGCAGCTATATTTCCTATGGGCCAGGCAACAGGTTGGGTGCTTTGCACGCACAATCTCTGACCTCCTGTCTGAATCCCAGCTGCGGAGCTGATAGTTAACTCCATTTATAAGAAGGACCTATAACTTGCTTGGGGTCACAGAGCTGGAGGGGGTTAGGGAATTGGGGTCTCAGCTTTGATCTGTCTCACTGCCATTCAGGGCTCTCTCCTTGCTCTTGGATAAATTTGCAGCTACTCCCATAGGCCCCAATTTTCTAATTGTGGTCAGGTTCAATCTCAAGTCTGAATAAAATTATCAAGTCTATCCACTTTGCAAACTGGATGAGTTACTTCAAGGAAGCAGAGTGACACTGTCAAGGGGCCCAGTAGACTAGGAAAATGTTCCCTTTACTCCAAGCCCAGTGTTCCTTCCACTGTACCAGTGTCCCAAACTTGGTCTGTAGAACTGGTGATGCCAACAAGTGTGCCATGAGAAATTGTCCTGTGATTAAATCAATATGGGAATTATTGAGTTAAGTAAAGTTTAACAGGACTTCTCGCAATCTTCAATATGTCCATATGTATTTGATCTCCAAAACCAGGCATTGCTGTGCCATGTTTCCAAACTTACTGGATAAACAGTTTGGTGGAGCAGCTCTTAACCTCTTACCGAGCTGGTGTATCATGGAATAGAGTTGGGAGACTCTGGCTCCCTTTGCAGAAAAGCCCTTTGAGGAAATACAGGCATTGCGTGAAGCAGGGGTTTTAGGTAATGCAAACTGACCACCTGGAAGGAGGATATTTTCTACAGGAAGAGCGAGGAACCCCTAGAGTTCTGCAGCATCTCATATTTCCACTGACAGAATTGGGTGGAGACAGATGCTGAAGAGAAGGGATATTGTGAGTAAAGGGAGGAATTCCACAGGCTTGGAGAGAAAGGACAGAATCTAGCAGAAAGAATCTGCAGAGAATGAGGCCAGGTCTAAAAACACATGTATGTAACAGGTAAGGACAACTCCATAGTATTTAAATTGCAAGGGTGACATATAATCTTTTTTTTCTCTTTTTTTTTCAGTCAAATAAAACCTGGCTCTGAGGCCCACTCATAATGGTCGGCAAGAAGTCTTGCCTCAGTCATTTTCTGTGACTTTTCTCTTCCCTTGGGTCAGAGCAGAATCCCAGGCTTATCTAGTCCAGAACAATGGGTAAAGATAAGCCTCTGGTCCTGGCAGACCACTAGGAGCTTAGTGACAGGGTCCCCTATGGCAATCAGGTCCACCACTCAGTGTCCACAGACATTTAGACTTCTCACAGAACCTGAAACACTTCCCCTTCGCAGACTCCACGAAGTTTTCTTGGCAGCTATATACATCCCTTCTTCCCTGGAGGCCCTAACCCAGCCCTCAGCCCCACTCCCAATTCATCCAGTTTAGCTTCTTTAACCAAGCTCCTGAGAGCACAGGCCTGATATCTCTCTTCTGGGGGTGAGGAGAGCCAGGCTGACCTTAAGCATTTAAGGAAATCACGAGCTAAAGATCCTCTTGAACAGGGAGGAAACCATGCTTTTTCTTTCTTTGGCTGATGAATTTATAGCAGGCACCTCTAACAACACCATTGAAAAAAGAAGATGTTTTTCAAGAATGCATTGTCTCAAAAATATACTGTTTATTTGTTATGATTATATTTGTAATAAAAGAAAGGAAAAGCTTCCTAGAGACAACTTCCGTAAAACAATGAAGCCCTGTAAAAGAAAGTCAGTCCAGTTAAGTCCTAGTCCCAGCGGAGCTTCCCAGAGTGGGGCTGGGAAAACCACGGAGTGATTCTGACTCTTGAGTGAAAATGACACCCTGTGATTTCTGCGCTCTACATTAGCACTGATGCTTCGAGTGCTGTGTGGCTGAGCACAGGAGATAACACGTCATGAGCACATGTTGCCCAACATCAACAATGAGTAACAATACACGTCATGGGCAGTGACAAGGAAAAGAACCGGAAGGCTGGCTGCCATCGTTGTTTTTATGTGTTAACTTGTGCACAGTTGTTTGGTCAAACACCAGCCTGGATGTGGCTGTGGAAGTGCTTTTTAGATGTGATTAACATCTAAACCAATATATTGGGAATAAAGCAGATTACCTTCCATAATGTGGGTGGGCACAAATCTAATCAGTTGAAGGCTTTGAGTGACTGAGGTTCCCTGGAGAAGAAGGAATTTGGCCTTCAGACAGCAACAGAGATATTCTGCCTGATTTTCTCCCCTGAGTATTTTGGACTCAAGACTAGAACATTAACCCTTCCCTGAATTTCCAGCCTGCCAACCTGTTGTACAAATTTCAAACTTGCCAGCCCCCACAATTACATAAGTGCATTCATTAAAATCATTCTAGCTCTTCCTCTACCTTTATCTCTTATTGGTTCTGTTTCTCCGGAGAATTCTAATATAGTTGGTTGCAGCTACTAAGAGGGGAATATTCAATAAATACAATAAATAGTGTTTGAAAGAAATCTCTCCCCATATGGAAAAAATAAAATCATGTCATATACCATATATTAATATAAATTCCAGATGGACTGAGGAGCTCATTTTTAAAAAGAGAAAAGTACAAAAGCATTAGAAAAATATAAAAATTATTAATTGTGGAGTCCTTCTTAAGCAAGACACAAAACCCAGAAACCATAAAGAAAAAGATTGGAAGATTTATCTAAAATAAAAATCCAAAATTTAAATTGAGCAAAGGACATCATAACCAAGGTTAAATGAGAAGAGCTAAAGTGAAAGAATTTACAGTGTCTACAAATTGATAAGACACAAGCAATCCACTAGAAAAGTAGTCAAAAGATGTGGACAGGTAGGCCACAAAGTAAACAGAATGGGCAATAAATATATATATATGAGAAGATAGATACTCAACCTCACTAGTGAGGGAAGTGCAGATTGAACAACAACGAGTTATTTTTCTTTCCCCAGCAAAATGAAAAACACTGATGTATTGTATTACCTTGTCGCTCTCATTTATGTCATTGGTGGTAGTGTATATTGGTAAAGTCTTTCGAAGGACAATTAAACGGAATCTATCAATATGAAAAGGTAACTCCCTTTGACTCAGCAATTCCACCTCTGAGAATCTACAACGCATACCTACATATGTGCACAAAGAAGCATGTGTAAGGATATGCAGTCTATCACCAGAACCATGAGGCCAGAGCAGCATCCCCACTGCTCCCGGCAAAGGACGGGGCTGTTTCTAGAACTTACAACCACCCCTTTCTAGATCCCTTCCCCAGCTAAGTGAGCATAGTCCAGGTTAGGGATTTGTTCCCAGGGCTCTCTGAGCTGGGTGTCTACCCTGTGGACATGAGCTGGGACTCTAAGTGGGGCATCAGACGCCATGCATGGAACATCCCAGTCATTTCTATTATCACAAAGGCCTCAAACCCCTCCCTGCTTCCCAAGTCCTCCCACCCACCCACCCTGCTGCATCTCAAACCCAAGGCTGTCCTTTTTTAAGGAGTAGTGAAACAAGTCCTGATGATGCTATTTTCCAGTCCTTCTGAAATTTGATCCCTGGAGGAGCAGAATAAGGTCAACCACAGTGAAAAGCAAAACAGTGAGCGGGGCGTGTGTAGAGTGTGGTGGTGACTGTGGCCTTCATTTCCTCCGGGCAAAGAAACCTCAGGAGACTGAGGTCAGGGCTTCCCAGCATTTTCACGCCCAGAGGCCTATTGGGAAATGTCAAAAGTTGCCACCCACACCTTGGCTGGGGAGGGAGAGGGGATTGCTTCTCCAGGGATGGGTTAGGGCTTGTGGGAAGACCTTTATGTGAAACCAAGTAGCCTGTAGAGTCAGAAGAGACTGGGGACTGGTTCCTTCTCTGGGCAGTTAAAGTGTTGGGAAGTTCACACTTGAATCTATTCAGAAGTTAACATTTAAGTATAGATTCGAAGAGGTGAGAGATGAAGCCATGTGGATGTCAGAAGGAAGAGCATTAGGGTTCAGGGAAAAGCAGTGTAGAGGCCCTGGGGTAGGACTGTGTCTCCTGTGTTTGGAAGTACAGCAAGGAAGCCCTTGTGGCTACAGCTGAGTGAGTAGGGGGAGGAGAGGAGATAAGATCTGAAGGGAAGAGAAAAAGGTGGGGTGTAAGTACTGCCTTGATAACTTTAAAAAATATATATATCCTTATTGATTTCAGAGAGAAGAAGGGAGAGGGAGAGAGATAAAAACATCAATGATGAGAGAGTATTCATTGATCAGCTGCCTCCTGCAAGCCCCCTGCTGGGGACCAAGCCCGAAACCCTGGAATGTGCCCAGACTGGGAATCAAACCTTGATCTCCTGGATCCTAGGTCAACGCTCAACTGCTGAGCCACGCCTGGCCGGGCTCTTTTTAAAAATAATTGGTGACTGCCTGGTCGGTGTAGCTCAGTTGGTTGGGCATCATCCGGTACACAGAAATGTTGTAGGGCAACCTCAATTCTGGTCAGGGCACATGGTCAGGTTGCAGGCTTGATCCCCGATGGGTGTGCGAAAGGCAGCCCATCGATGTTTTTCTCTCACATCTCTGTTTCTCTTTTTCTCTCCCTTTCTCTCTAAAAATCAATTTAAAAAATCTAAAAAAAGAGACTAGAAAATCTTTTAAAAAAGCAGTTGGTGACATGTTAAATGCCTTGATATCTTGTAAGGACTTTGCCTTTTATTCTAAATGAGTTAGAAAGCCATTGGCAGTCCAAGAGCCAGGGAGGGACATGATCTGGCTGGTGTTTGACAGGATGGCTCTGGCTACTGTGTTAACAGACTAAAGGAGTAAGGGGAAAGCAGGGAGGCCAGTGAGATGACAACTGCAATAGCCCAAAGGAGAGATGTAGAACTGAATTTTCCTTGACAGAGTGGCCAGCATCACCTGGAGGGCTTGTGGTGCTCTTTGGGAGGACAAGGACTCCTTAGAATAATTAAATGTGCATGCCAGTTCTCTGTGCATTGCTAATAGAAGCTGTTACTTCTGTTAGTCTGTGGTGGGCCCTAGGAATTTGCATTTCTACAGGTTCCAGGTGAGAATTCTGCTTGTCTGGCACCCACAATTTGAGAACCACTAACTTTTTCTTCATAGCACTGATGACAATGTGCAATAAATATTTGTTTATGGTACATCCTCAAGGAAGCACCTTGCTCACCTCTGTGTCCCTGTGCCAAGCATGATTCCTGGCATGAATATATTGAGCTTGGCTCTGGGCCAGGTATGGTGCTATATTGAAAGAAGTTCTTGAGGATCCCTGGTTTAGAGGTTATTGGTGAAGAAACTTCCCAGAAAGTGGTCATTAGAGGAAAGGGGTTAATTATAACAGCAGTAACAATGGGTGTGACTGACACCCAGTCCAGAGTCTGCCTAGGTGTTTTACTCACATCTTCTCCAATTAAATCTTGTAAAAGCACTGTGAGTCTGGCATCATCACCCCGATTTTATGAATGAGAAAACCAAGGCTTGGAGAGTTTGAGGATTTTTCCCAAGGTCACACCATTAACAAGTACCAGACCCCAGCCAGGCCCAACTGACAGCTCTGCTCTGTTTATGTCACAGTGACTACCTCAAGGAGTCACTGATAAGAGGAGATTGCCTTGATGACTGGAGCTTCCTTACTTGGGGTCTGTGAGCCATTTCCAAAAATTCAGGGAATATACCATCCTTTTACAAGATGCCTCCTGTCTTAATTTGGGAGACCTGTTCACAGGGCACATTCCCAGCCCCCAAGCCATTCTTGACAGAGCCCTGGTTCCCTAATAGGTAGCAGTGCCTGCCCCGACATAAGTATTTCTGCTGACTTGTGTGGCTTTGATCAGTCTCTGGCTGTACAGTTTTCTCAGCCCTCAGGCTCTGCCCAGCCTCCTCCTGCAGGATGATGGGCGCTGTATTGTGCTGGGGGGCTGGAGCTGGGTAAATTGAGGCGAGCTTATCCCTAAAAGGAACCCAGCGCTCTCACTCCAGAAGGAGAACACCAAGCTCCAGGACTTCGGGCCTGATCGGCCTCTCTCTTCCCGCAGCCTCCCCAGAGGATAAATATAGCCGCCTCCCAGGGCCTCAGCGCAGCGCAGCAACTGCGGGGAAGCGGCCTGGCCCGGGAGCAGCTGCTCCCCCAGGCGCAGGCCTGCGGGCCGCTTGGGGCCAGGCCTGGGGCCTGCGGTCGGGACCAGGTGACCCGGGCCGGGCAGGGGCGCTTGGAAGCCTCACGGAGAGAGGGGGCACCTGAAGACAGCTTGACTGCGATGGTGGGTGGCTCACATAAATGCAGCAGGAGGCCCGGAGGTCTTTGCATGGCTTTGCTGGGCTGCCTCTAAAAAAGACCAAGTATCCTTGATTCTTACCTCCTTGGGGGACAGGGACTCCTTACAACAAATGATGAGATGTACCTACCACTTCTCTGTGTGTGCTCAAGCATACGCACAGCACACACAGACACAGATGTCCACAGACACAAGCACACACTCAGAGACACAGACACACTTTTGCGTACAATGTCACATTCTTGGGAGAGGGGCCTGCCAAAGCCTGGTGTGGACCACCGGTTAACAACCCCAGATGCGGTTGATAATAGGGACGCAGAACGATTATTAAAAAAAGAAAATTGTGTAACGTTTAACAATAGGTTACTATAGTTTGCTAAGCTCCTTTTGGACAATAAATGTATAGAGTATATATATGCATAAGAACAAACATGGGAAGGTTACTGTGGACTTCCGATGGTGGGATACGAGGTGATTTCTATTTATCTCCATTTGCTCACTAAACAAAAAAGCGAGTTTCTCTTTTGCAACCAGAGCGGCCGCGTCCAGGCATTTCCCCGGATTGGGGAGCCCCCTCGGCTGCAGGCGCGGCCCCGGCCGGCAGGCCCGCCCGCACTCCCCGCCGCGGTGAGGGTGCTGCAGACAATGGACGAGCAGACATCAGGTTGGTGACAACGTGGGGTGGGGCGGCCTCCTTTAGAGGGTGACCAAGGAGCCCTTCGCGGGCGACTGCACTTTAAAATCAAAGCGCCCCGCGCCGAGCCGGGCCCGCAAGGAGCGGACGAAGCCTGCGCGCGCGCGCTCGGGGCGGCGGCGACGCGCACGGGCGCGCCCCCGCGGCCAGCCCCCCGCCGTGGACGATGCCGCCGAGGAGGAGGCGGCGGCGGCGGCGCGCTCCGGCGGTCTAAAGCGGCGGCCGGCTGCCACGGGCCGGCGGCGCGATGAGCTGGGCGGCCGCCCCCGGCTCGGAGCTGTGAGGGGCTCGGGGCCGGGGGTGGGCGGCGGCGGCGCGGCGGGCGGCCGACACTCTCTCCTGGCGGCGGCGGCGGCGGTGGCCATGCGCGGGACGGCGCGGCCGGGGCCGCCGTGCCGGGGCCGCCTCCCGGTGGCCCGCGGCCTGAGGGCCCCGCCGCCGCCGCCGCCGCTGCTGCTCCTGATCACGCTGCTGCCGCTGCTGCCCGCGCCCGGCGCCGCCGCCGCCCCGGCCCCGCGGCCCCCGGCGCTGCTGCCCGCGGCCGCGGGGCCCAGCGTGAGCCTCTACCTGAGCGAGGACGAGGTGCGCCGGCTCATCGGTGAGTGGGGCCGCCGCGCCGGGCGGGCAGGTCGGGCTGGGCCCGGGCTGCTTCCGGCCGTCGGCGGCCCAGTGCGCCCGCCGTGGCCCGCGGGGCCGGCTCCCTCCTTGTTCCCCGGTGCTCCCCAGCCCGTCCCAGCGCCCGGGGTCGCCCTCGGGCCCCGGCCTCCGCCTGCCGTGCTGGCTGGGAGGTGTGGTCCCCGCCTGGCCCCCCCGGGGTCAGCCTCCTGGCTTCGCTCCACGCCCTCCGGCTCCGCCACGAAAAGACCTGGGGACACCTTGGCCGGCGCGCGGGACCGGGATCCACCGCATTCCCTCTTCCATGTGGCCTCTTCACCCCGTCGCTAGAGTCAGGCGCCCGGACAGCTTCCCTCACCCGCCTCACCGGGCGTGTCATTTTAGGGCCCTGGATTTTGGATACCTCGACATCTACGCTTTATGTAGATTTAAGGCTGTAACCCCTTGGCGGTGGTTTTGATGCTGCAGTAGAGGCCACATTACTGAGCTCATACTTTCTTGTTAGCATGTTTTAAAAAAAAAAAAAAAAAAATGAGAGAGGCTATAAGCATTACATGCTCGTGGCAGTCTCCAAATCTTGCGACTGAAAACCATGCTTTTAAATAGTGAATGAATTTTCAGGTAGCCTTCACCTTTTAACTTCTTGTCTGGGATGTGTTGGGGTTTGATCCTTTATTTCTGGGCCACTCTCCTACTTTGAATATTTTGTAAGGAAAAGGAGAACTTGGCTTTGGGTCAGTTGGTTCTATTCTACTTAATTAGCTTTGTCGTTTGGGAATTAATTTTTTTTTAAAAAAAACAGTGGTGTTCTGGTGTTGTGACTTTGTGGATTCTGGAAATGACCCCTTGGAGGAAGGTCTGACAGAAACGGCCCCAAATGGGAAGTCTTTGGTAGTTGCAGATACCTAGACATTTACGTTCTTTTGTGTGTTATGGCAATGCCTTTATTTCATCTCAGGTTTGTGGTGCGTCTGAGTGAGGGGAAAAATTATTCTCGTAAGCATCAATTATTGGTCAGTTTTATTTTTTTTTAAGTTATAAGACTTACTTGAGGTCTTTTGAGGAATTGCATTTAGCGGACTGTTTAGATTTTGTTACGTATATGGGTTTTCAGTCTTTAACCAAAGAAGAATGCTGTGTTTTTATAATGTCTTGCTTTCTTAATTCTCTTTTTAGTCTAGCTGAATCAGCTGAACTGACTTAGTTTAGCTGAATTAAAACTGGCAAATTGGGTTAGTACTTGGAACATAAAACTAAGGTTTAAGAAAAATAACAATGCTTATAAATGGACTCATCACATTAATTTTTAAAAAATTTTCATGTATTATGCATGGTTTTGTGAAGTTTGTTGTTGTTGTTAAAAACATGTTTATAATTTGTGACTGTTTACATGTAAGAAACCAGTCTGGGTGGGGGTAGGGGACAGGGGACAACCAGAGGCTGACATTGATTGAGTGCCTGCCATATACCTGCCCCTACTTGTTTTATACACATTATTTCCTCTACTTTTCTTGTGACCTAGTGAGGTAGGTATCATTACTCCCATTTTAGAGATGAGTAAAGTAAGGCTTTAAGTAACTTGCTGAAGGTCACACAATTTATAATCTTAAAAAAAAAAATCTAACATAGTGTTGACATAGGCTGCAAAGTTTCATTGAATGAAATGAAGATATTGTTGATACTATAGAAGTTTGATTATGGCATGGTAGAAAAACAGTGATTGCTAATTAATACTTGAAGTGATGTATATGTTACCTGATTGATGAGCAGGAGTGGGCTGTAGGGAGCAGAGAGGGAGGATTGCCTTGCTGATGAACCTAGTCCACTTCTGGGGCAAGAGGGACCTCCAGTAGTATTTTCTCTAATGTAGGTAGAGTTGATCTGTTACAGTGGGTCTTTTGACTCTCCACCTTGCCAGGTCCAGGTCCCCTCCTTCCATTCCTTTCCCATGTCCCTTATGCATTATACCTTTAAAATGTTCCTTGGCTACACTTGGGTGCAGAAGAGCAAGTGGGTAGGACTGAGGTGTGTACCAGGCATCCTGAGTTCTCAGAATGCAGTTTCCCACAGAAAATCTTAATTTACAACTACTTGAAATACTGCTTTGTACTATACTTCTGTATCCTTATGGGTTAAATGTCTTCTGAAAGCTGACTTGGGAAACTAACCAGCATTTTATAATGTTTCTAAGACAGTGAATTTGGAATTCCAAGTACGAAACTTATAAATGAAGTTGATAGTGACAACTTTATAAATTGAACTAACTGCCCTTGATATGAGAATAAGTTGTTGTTTCAATTAATACATGCACATAATTTATAAAAAAATCAAATAGTGCTAAAAGGCTCAGAATGAAAAATAGCAGTCTCCTGCCTTTGGCCTTTTAATCCTCCAGGCTCTACTTTGCAGTTGAAGCTGCTGTCTTAAACTAGTTCTGCTTATTTTTCCCCCGTTTTTTACTTTCATATATCTAAATCAATATATAATAAGCAATTGCCGTCCTAATGTCATAACTGAGTACTTGGCCTCTTCTCTTCCCCAGTCCCCCCCAATATAGTTATGTAATAATTTTTGGTAAAACCAGCAGTCAGTATTTACATTATTGTGTATATATTTATTGCTCACTTCAGAGTTAAATAGTGACCCATGAATATGTTTTCTTTCGCATACATTTTTGTTTTCCCTGGAGCAAGTAATTAATTGCCTTTTAAACTTTGTGATTAGTTGTGTGTTTTTTAATATATATACATTCCCTGAAATACTCCAAGAAATATGTTTAAATTCCTTTTGGTCCCCCCCCCCCCCCCGGAAGTACATCTATCAGTTCCGCTTGGTTTCTCCTTAGAGACTTGCCCCTCCAGAGTCTCCTATCCTCTTATTCCAATCTGGACAGTGGGATTGTTTTTCCTGTGACTTCTGTTCCCTTCTTTTCTGTCTTGGAGACTGTTTCCTAGATCTCCTGTCTTTCTTTTTCTTGGTTTGCTTTGTTTTGTTAAAGTGTATCCTCTTTAGAAAGGGGTGCATGGGAGGTAAATTATTTGAGGCCTTGCATGCCTGAAGGCATGTATCAGGTCTTCATGCTTTATAGATAATTGGGCTGAATTTAGTATATTAGGTTGAAAATATTCCCCCCCACACACACAATTTTGATGGCATTTTCACACTGTTTTCTGGCTTTAAGGTTTCTGATAAAAATCCAAAGCCATTCTGATCCTTGTTTTTCTTTGTTGTTTTTTTGAAGTCTTTCTGGTGTTCTGAAATTTTATAAGCTTTTGTGTGGGTCCTTTCTTCTGTCTGTCTGCCCGTCAAACAATCTGGGCCCTTTCACTCTAGAGACTCATATCCTTCAGTTTTCAAAAATGTCTGTTACTTCTTTGATAATTTCCTACCCTCCAGTTTTTGTTCTGCCTTTCTGAGATGTCTGTTGTTTTGGTCATTGACTGTCCTGGAATTGATCTTCAGATTTTCTTAATTTACATTGCCTCTTATTTATGCCTTTGTATTGGAGGTGGGAAGAGGGGAAGAATTTCTTAATTTTGTCTTACAAGTTTTTATTTTAAAATTTTATTTTATTTTATTTTAAAATATAGCTTTATTGATTTCAGAGAGGAAAAGAGAAGGAGAGAGAGAGAGGAACATCAATGATGTGAGAGTCATTGATCTGCTGCCTCCTGCACTCCCCCGACTGGGGATGGAGCCCGCAACCTGGGCATGTGCCCTGACTGGCAATCGAACCCCGATTGCCAGGATCTTAGGTCGACGCTCAACCGCTGAACCACGCCGGCCAGGCTATTTTAAAATTTTATTGATGATGTTTTTAAATTTTAGAAGCTCTTTTTGTTCTCTGTCCATTTCCACTTCATTTCATTTTCTGTTTCCATTTTATCCTTATTTTATGAATGTATTATTTTCTCTTATCTTTGAGGTATGTGTGCATGTTGTTTTTTATTTTTCTATATATTTAATATGTTTTTAATCTTCTGCTTCCTCCAGTTAATTTAACAGTGCCTGTTAATTTCAGGGTTCTTTTTATGTTTGTTTATATCACAAATGTCTGGTGATCCTTGGCTGTCTGTAATTAAGAGTGAGATGCTGAAAAGTTAATTGGGGAAAGAAAGTGTGTGTGTGTGTGTGTGTGTGTGTGTGTGTGTGTGTGTGTGTGTGTGTGTGTTGGTCTAATGTGACTACCCTTGGGGTGCAGGTGGAGTCTACCCCACATATCAGCACTTTCATGTCTTCTTTGGGACTAGTCAGTGTCTACAGAGAAGATATCTCCAGTTTCTGCCTCTGGTATGTTTGGTGATACACCAGCGGCCTGGGTTTGGGTTAGATTTTGACTTTTGTTTACAGTGCTCCTGCCGGTGTGGTTCAATTTCTTCAGAAACGACTTTGGGTCTCCTGCTGGACCCGGGGGTCCAACTACTTTGAATACCTCCTTCAGAATCCCCCCCTTTGTCAGGCCTGAGCCTAGGCTGGACTTTGGTGGCTTTTGGTGCCTCCATTGCTGAGCCCCTCAGGAGTCTTCTGAGGGGCAGTGACCACTCCTTCAACTGCTTCTCATCTGGCAAAAGTTGTTGAAATGTATGATGTGTTGTTGTTTGCTTTTCCTTTCTATTTGTCTTTGTGGTTTAATGTGTTTGTGATTTCATTGCTATCATGTTAGGGAAGTTTGGGAAGGTAATGGAGATAAAGGCTAGTAGTCATTCCACACTGTGTAAATGGCAGCTAAGGTTGAAGAGCTGGTGCCATATAGCAGTTTTTTTGAAATAACAATATTAAGACTACTAGTGGTAGAAGTAGCAGTCGACACTTTTTAGAAAGCTGCTGATGCGTGGAATCTTTTGCCTTTGTCAGGTCCAAAGGTAGGCTCTGTGTGAAGTATATATTGTTATTTCCATTTTACTGATGAGGAAGCAGACTTGGAGGAGGTATGTAACCAGTTTGGTTCCTTGGTAGTGGGCATGCAGTTCTGTTGAAAGTCAATTGGTACAGGGACTCTAGAACCTCAGGGGCTTTTCATCAGATGTGACATCCCTGTCTCCCCAGGCCCTGCTTCATTGCTCTCCTTTACTCTTTTTAATAAGCTACGTTATAGGCATCCATTTCCTCATTTTACTGATGAGGACTCTGATTCTGGGCCCTTTGGGTAGTGAGGAGAGTCAGGTCTTGACTCAGTCCTGCCTGAGTCCAGAATCCATACTGCGTCTTTGTCAGCTCTGGAGGAGCAATTAACCAGAATACTCAGGGAGTAGAATCTGCACGCCTGCTGCCACGTGTGCTTGCTGTGGTCTGGGTCCTTATCTGCATCCTCCCGTGTTCTCTATCTAATTGAGGTTCCTGAAGTCCAGAGCTTGTGAAAGTGGTATGTGGCTGGGGCAGTGCTAGGGGTTAGGGGGAAAAATGCGGGGGGGCAGGGGGAATGGTATAAGCTGGTCATGGCAGCAGTGTTGGTGGTGACGGGGCAGGGGTGGGGAACCTTTTTTTCTGCCAAGGCCATTTGGACATTTATAACATAACTCACGGGCCATACAAAATTATCAATTTAAAAATTAGCTATGAAGAAACCTCCTAAATTTATTGAATTTCGAGTCCCGCCTGCCATTGCCTTGGCAGGGCCAGACCAAATGATTTCGAGGGCCATATACAGCCGGCCCGTGGGCCAGACATTCCCCACTTCTGTGATAGGGAATGTGTAAGGGTTAGTCGGACTTTTTTTTTTTTTTTTACTGATTTTTAGAGAGAGAGGAAGGGAGAGGGAGAGAAAGTAACCTCTATTGACTGCCTTCTGCATACTCCCTACTTGGGATCAAGTATGTGCCCTGATGGGGAATTGAAGGGGTGACCCCTCCATTGCATGGGACACTGCTCAACCAACTGAACCACACCGGCCAGGGTGGGACTTCTAAAAATAGACTCTGCCTCCCCCCGCCAATTAGAAATTCACTTTGGACAACTTGCTTCTCGGTTAAAATAAATACCCCCTGGAAGAGTTAAGCATTCATTGTGCACATCTTATTTAAAATTAGGTCAATACTTGTTGAGATTATTGCTCCCCAAATCAGTCCAGTAAAAAATTTTGAAGCCTATATTTTGGTAGAAATAGTGATTCAAAATTATTAAACTTTTCTTGAGGAACTTAGAATATCTACTTAGATATCTACAATTATAACATTGAGATAAGAGTTATATTGCTGATTGATATAAGTTAAGTTATTGTAGGAGTGATGACTTTTGACTAGAAGCAGGGAGGGGAGAGAGGCTTAGAGAAAGGTGTTCCAGGAGAGGAGGCATTTGAGTTTCATCTTGAAGGATGAGTTTGATAGGCAGAAAAGAGAAACAGTCCATGCCAGGCAGAGAAAATAGTATGACCAAAGCCATAGTCCTGTGGAAGCAGATGTGTGTGAATCAAGGAGTGGGAAACATGTATTGTGGCTAAGGTGAGAAAAATTGGCAACGTTCAGGGAGTGGTAGAATATAAAGCTGGGAGGTAGGCTGAGATTGGATTAGGAATTTGAGTTTAATCTTCTAGGCAATGAAGAGCTGTTGAAGAATTTAGAAAAGGAGAGGACTGAGTTATAGAAAAGATAGTTTTAGCCCCAGTGAGAATAGAATGGTGGCTTTTAGACTGAAAAGCTGGATCTGGAAACTGGGACAGAGCCAGCCTTGTGATAAGAGGGATCAACTAGGGCAGTTGAAGGGGTGAGATGGATTTGTGAGGAATTTACAGGGAGTTTGCAGGAGACTTAGTGGAGACTTGAGGGTTAAAGAAAAGGGAGGAGTCACAGAGGAACCCAGGGTTTCAGATTTGGGCAGCTGAATGGAAGGACTCTTTTCTTTTGGGAAGTGGTTGAGGGAAAGAAAAATGAGATGAGCCATGTATTCCTCTTCTCCCAGCATCTTTCTTTCCTCTTCAACCTCAGGCCAAGTGCTGAGGCTGGTGGGGGAGGGCGGTGAGGGTGTCCTCTCTGCTGATGTGTCCAGCATAACCTACCACTGCTGAAACCCTGGGGTGCTGGTGGCAGTGGGTCAGCACCCTGCAGCAAACTCTTCACCCTGGGCGTTCTGGGTGGGATTGGTGGCATTGACGCAGCATCAGTTTGAATCCATGTGTTCTTCATTGGGGGAGCAAGGCTGAGTGAGACATTGTGCAATTGTGGGTTCTGAGTTATTTTTTCCTTCTTCGTGCTACACATGTGGGAGAACTCTATCCAATTATAGCTAAACCTGTCCCCTATGAGTCACATCCTGAGTTGACTAGTCAGTTTTGAAGGTGCTGCCTAAAATACTGTTTGGATTTTAAGGGTCACTTTAGAAACAAATGAAAACATGGAGGTATTTTTTGAGCACCGTGAACTGAGAAGTTCCACAGCATTACATCTGGGGTTTTAATGCAGTTATGCCAGTGTTCAGAAAAAACTCACCAGCTATACAAACTAAAACTAAATGAAACAAAAACTTGGACATGAAACAGAGCCATTAGCTACTCTGAAATTATATCACACTTAAAAGTATGCTTTTTTTGTGTTATCCTTATCGATGTACATCAAGTATAATATTTCTAATCAAAATGTTATTAAACAGCTTGCCTTTATGTAAGGCCTCTTAAAATGTGATGTGCCAAAAACAAAACAAACAAACAAAAACACATAGGTATTGCTGAGTTACATAATAAATACTTATTGAAAGATTCTTTTTACTGTGCCCAGCAAGTGACAGTGCTGTGTGGTAGAATATTTCTGAAAACTGACTTCATAGGTCCCATTCTTATTTGTAAGACAAATATGTTATGTCTTGTTCATAAATAAATACGTTCTTGTATAAATACATGTGTTTTAGTGCACCTCTTGCTAGGTGGCAAGTACTTCACGTGTTCTCTTATTTTATCAACCGTAGGGAGTAGGTGGCATTGACATTTTTTACAGATAAAACTGAGGCTCTGGGAAATTACAGAATTTGCTGGAGGTCACAGAGATGTCTGGGGCTCTGTGACTCCAGTGTACATGCTTCCTGTCCTGTGCTGCCTCTGAAGGTTAGCAGTTTAGTCTTTATCTGACCAGAATCATCTGAGGGATGTAAACAAACACAGATTCCTGGACCTGCTCTGAGCAGTTTGTTTAGCAGATCTGAGATGGGCCACAGCTAATGAACCTTTTGAATGCCATGTTTCATTGATTATAAGATGTATAGTTTTTCTACATTTGAATGTCTCTGAAATTGGAACCATTTTACAGTCAGTGGAGAGTCATCAGTAATTGACAGTTTGTTTTTCATTATTAGTGGCACAAAAAATAATGGTGCACTTTAGATTAAAGGAAACTTACATGTAATTTTGCACCTCTTTTTTTTTTTTTTTGGTGCCTGTCACAACTTTTAGAGTTGTAAAATTCATTGGTGGTGTTTATTATTTGCTTGTGGTAATGGCTGTGTAGTAATGTCCTTGCAGAGAATCCAGATAATTGCAGTGAGATATTATCATTAGGTTTAGAGCAAAAGCAGTTCAATTTTTTAGCTAGGAAGTTGCTGGCAAGAGAAATGTCAGTGGCTGTCAGCCTTTTTTGGTGAAAGCCTTGGGGACTTTCACTAGACAAAGGCATGGATACCCACACATAATCAGTTTTGTATACTGTGCCGGGAACCCGTGATGAAAGCTTATGGGTGCATCTGAGTCCCACAAAAGCTGGTTCTGGAAGGGGGTGTCTGTTACATTCTGTATTTCATCCTGGGATTCCTTGACCAACGGCGTGGCAGCTGCCTATTTTCTGTTACAGCGCTGGAGATCATGGGTTATGTTTTTGTTCCTTATTAAACTTGAATAGGATTTGGGAATCACCTTCAACATCTCCCCAGTTGTAGGTCAAATCACATCAGTAGGGGAATTCTTTTATGGATTAAAAAAAGTGACAACTATATTAATTGGAGGTGAAATCTTGTTCCCTGATCTTGTATGTTAGTGTCCAGCTCTCTAATTTCTTCTCAGTCTGCCGTAGTATTTTCAGATGGGGGAGGTGACAGCACATCATCTGAGTCATCCATTTGAAGTCAAAAGTGACCATACTTCCCCTCTGATTTCACATAACTTCTCCCAAAGCTGATACCAACACAGGTATTAGAGAGACAAACCTGAGCACAGCATTGGTGGTGGACAGCTTTGGACTTCCATTTTCAGGAACCTGAAATGTAATCTCTAGAGCCTAAGGGTAGGGAGATGCTTACTAAGTGGATCTTTGCACTCTGTAGCTTGGTTTGTTAGTGCAGTTGCCAGTTAGTGGGTTGTTTTTAAGTGGACGTTGATTTTGACCTCAGATCGTGTTTTCTTCCTGAAATGGCAAAGTAAAGGAAGGTGCTCAGTGATTGCAAATGCCTGGCTTTTCCTTGGGAGGGTCAGGAGATTCCCTTCCTTGAAGCTGACTCCCTAGCTGCCTCTCTGGGACTGAAAGGGGATGGGTCCTCTTGGCTTTCCTTTGAGGAGGCCAGTCTTAGGTAGGAGATATGGAGGCATCCTGGAGGAAGGGCATGGAGGGCGGTGGCCTATTTACCTTGTCTTCTGTTGTTAATCATACATATCTTTTTTCTCTTAGACACTTTAATTCTTTTTACACTCTGTGTACATCTCAACCTCGCTCTATCAAGATGCTTTAGGTTGCACAGGAAAGATAGGAGGCAAATGCTGAATGGAGAGAGGATTACACAGAAAATCTTATTTAACATATTATTGTTTAAACAGCTGTGGTGATTGACGATTTATTTATGTGCTTTTTTTTTTTTTTAGTTGTGAAGAAATGCCCTTTCCTACAGTCTGACATTTGTAAATTCCCTGTCTTATGATGTAGTTAAACATTAGGTCTCAGCTAATTTTCTTGGTATAATTTTACTATAGATTTATTAGATTCTGATGGACAAGTTATTATATCTATTTCAGCTTGTTAGTTTCTATAAACTAGGAAAATTTGAAATAAGAGCCCCATTTTTATTATCTTCTAGTGTCAGTTAAAATACATAGTATTTAATGATTTCATACGTATTAAGTGATTTTGGCTTTTTCCCTCTGGCTCATATACCACACTGTCCTCAGAACCTAGAAGATTATCTTGACTAAATAAATTTTTTTACTCGAGTTTGACTAGCATTTGGAAACTGTGGGTGATATCATAGAATAATAGGGTTTTGGCTGACATTTGGAAACCATGGATGATATCATAGAATAATAGGATTCTGTGGCTGAGGAGGGACATTAGCATCATCTGGTTTACCTCCCTTGTTTTATAGTTGAGAAAATTGATGGCTGGAGAAGGTGGTTAAATAATTGCTTGCCAAAGGTCACTCAGCTAGTTATTAGCAAAAACTGCTTTAGTTCCCTTTCTATGACATCACTTTTATTTTCTTGCCTTAACTGATTACTGACTTAAAAAAAAAAATAGCTTTTTATCCAATTCATCAAAATCCATCTTTGATGTAGTTGATTTTTATCAACAGCCAGCCATTCATGCATCTAACATTTGAGTAGCTACCAGTGCTAAGACTGAACCCTGCTTGTGAGGTATTGGGGAAGACAGACAGACAGTGGACGACTCCCTGGAGTGTATTTCGTTAAGTGCTGTAAAGGCGGCTCTTTTTATAAAGAGAGATGGTTTGCTCATTGACACTAAACAACCATTGTTGTAGCTTTGGGAAATCGGTAGTTAACTTTTAAAAACATTTGAAAAAAACTTTGAACTATTAAGTTATTTGAACATGAGCTAAACAGGCCAGATCATGTAGAATACAGGCCTGAATTAAGTTTGAATTTAAGATTGTCTAGGGGAAAAAATCATTTTTCTTAATGGGTGTTGAGTTTTGCAGGAATAACTTTGGTTTTTCAGCTTGGATTTTGGGTGTTTGAAATTATGAACAAATGTCATATCTTCTAACAAGAGAGAAGCGTTCCTGCTTTGCTGGAATTGGCAGTCTGATGACGGTAATTGAACAATTAGATTAAAAGAGAAAAGTTCTGTGCTTTCTAATAACAAAATGGTATGTCTTCCGGCCACAGCTGTCCACTCTTGTTCCTGTCTGCCTTCCAGCAGAGCCTCTTTCCCCCTCTCCCTGCTCTACCTCACCTGCTCTGCCCTCTTTTCTGCTGGCCTTCCTTTATCTTGGGAGCTCCAGTTCTGTTTTGAGGGTTCCTTAGACTCTCTTCATAATGCTGCTTTATCTCTTCAGTCTAACTGAAACCTGATTTTCTCTTTTAAGTGATAGTTTCCTCATAATCCTTTCACGTCACTGGAAGCTAGTTTTACTACACTCCCTTCCCGTTTATGGCTCAGGGGCCAGCTCTTTTTCTTTTCTTTTTTAAAAATAATTTGTTGAAGTGAAATTCTAATAACAAAATTAACCATTTCAAAGGGAACAATCGTGTACGTGTAGTTGCACCACCACCACCACCTCTGTCTAGTTCCTAGACGTTTCCATTGCTAAAAGTAAAACTCCTTACCCATTAAGCAGTTTCTTGTCCTCCCAGCCCCTGGCAATGACCGATTTGCGTTCTATCTTTATGGATTTATCTGTTCTGGATATTTCACTTAAATGGAATCATACAATGTGAGACCTTTTGTGTCTGGCTTTTCTTTAGCATAATGTTTTGGAGGTTCATCCACATTGTAGCATGTATCTGTGCTTCATTCTTTTTAATGGCTGAATAATACTTCATTCTATATATATACACCACAGTTTATTCATTCATCTCTCGATGGACATTAGGGCTAGTTCCACGTTTTCACTATTATGAGTAATGCTGCCATGAACACGTGTATAAAGGTACTTGATTGAGTACCTGTTTTCAATTTTGGATATATACTTAGGAGTGGAATTGCGGGTCATATGGTAATTCCTAATTTCTTTATTTTGCCTGTGGATATCTACTTCTTCCAGCACCATTTGTTGAAGAGGCTATTCTTTCCCCATGGAATGGTCTTGGCACCCTTGCCCAAAATCTATTCGGCTACAAATATATAGGTTTATTTCTGGACTTGGCCTACATGTCCGTAGTTATGTTGGCACCACACTGTTTTGTTTTCTGTGGCTTTGTGGTGAGTTTTGAAATGGGGAAGTGTGAATCCTTCAGCTGTGTTCTTTTTCAAGATTGCCTCTTGGCGGCCACTTGCCATTCCATATTAATTTGAGAATCTGTTTTTTCATTTCTGCAAAAAAAAGATGCTTAGAATGTTGATAGGGATTGTACTGCTAGATCCCTTTTGGTAGTATTGCCACCTTAATAATAGTAAGTCTTCCAGTCCACAAAGATGGGAAGTCTTCCCATTTACTCAGCTCTTCCCCATGTTGTTCTCATTTAGACAGTGAGCGTGGGGAGTCCAAGAATTTTCTTCTCGTTTCAGTCCTATTGTCAGTGTTGCATATGGAAATTCTTTTGGAGCTCTGATCTTCTCTTTTCAGTTCATAGTGCTTTTCCAAATTTTACCTTTCAGTATATTTGGGTATTTTAAGGGAACGTTGGAGGAAAGTGTTTTAGTCATTAGTAACTTATCATTACTAGTGTGTGTGTTTTTATTGGGTTTTGTTGTTTGAGGGTTTTCTCTCTAGTGCCCACTGGCCTTTATATATTATTTTAGGCAGTAATTGGATTTTTGTTTAGTGAATTGCTGCAGCCATATGTGTATTTCTTGAAACATTTTTGAACTGTTTTTTTTTTTTTTTTAGTTAACTTAGCTTTCATAGAAAATTTAAGAGAAGGAAAAAAACAAAAGCTTGCAATAAAAAATAACCCATAATTCACCATTGATAATCAACCACTGTTAATATATATATATATTTTTTTATGTTTCCTTTCTTTTTTGAGAAATGAAGCACACACATTGTACATATATGTATACTTTTAACTTTAATTCACTGTTCTAGGTGCCAGACATTATTGAAAATTTGCTGTATATAGTTTGTATCTTACCTGTTTTTATTTAATGTTACATTCTAAGCAAAACCCAGTTCATTAAAATTTATTTGTAACAGTCCTGTTCATGGCTTCCTAGTCTTTTTCAGTGTTTTTTGGTCCTTAAAACCTGTTTTCCTAGGGGAAGCTCAATATGTCACATAGATGAACGGGGAGAGATTTGATCGAAGGGGTGTGGTGGCTTGGAGTACCATCTCTTCTCCAAAGAAAGAGAAACTGTGAAACCTATTGTCTGTTATGGATACAGTATAGTTTATTAATCAGTGTTCTATTACCAGTCATTTATATTCTTTAATTTTAAATATTACTTTGATTAATATCTTTTTACATAAGATTTGTGTCTATATTTGATTTCCTTAGGATGGATTTTTAGAAGTGGAATTACTGGATCAAAGAGCATAAATATTTATAAAACTTTGATATATACTCACAAACTGCTTGCTTGCCATACCCTGCCTAACATTTAGTATTATATTTAAAGAATATAAGTGTTCCTGTTACAACATCAAATACATTCCTTAAAAAAAACAAAAACAAAACACCTTTAAGATGGCCTATTCACTAAAAATAACAGGCTTTATGGGAAAAGTAAGGTTAAGGGCAAACCACTCAAGACCTCTGCAATTTTCAAACCAAGTACTAACAAAAGCATAATTGATACCTTATGAGATAACTTGGACAGCCCAGTCAAACCACTCATGATGGCTGAGGCTGCCTCAGAGGAGAGTTAAAGATATTAAAACATAATAGGATGGAAATTGCTGGCTTGCATGGTCTTTAGATAGTGCAGCTGAAAAGTAGCTTTCTAAGCCAGTGAGTACAAGAGGAAGTACAGCTTGCTGAGATCCAGGTCCCATGCCGAGGCCGGCAGTGCTCCTCTGAGGAAGGAGCTCTGGGTTTAGGTGCTCATTTTTAGTTTTCTTAAAATAGGGCTGAGAGGCCTCCTGCCCGGTCATAGCTGAGCTGAGTAAGGGTCTTTTCCTTTCCCACTGAAAGTTGTAATTCTTTTTTTTTTTTTAAATATATCTTTATTGATTTCAGAGAGAGGAAAGGAGAGGGAGAGGGAGAGAGATAGAAACATCAGTGATTAGAGAGTAGTTATTGATTGGCTGCCTCCTGCATGCCTCTGACTAGGGATCGAGCCCACAACCTGGGCACGTGCACCAACCGGGAATCCAACCAAGATCTGGATGCTAGGTCTATGCTCAACCACCAAGCTATGCCTGGCTGGACTGAAAGTTGTAATTTTTTACCTGCTTTTCCAGTTTCCCTTGCCTGCGAAAATTCCGTTGGGAACCAACACAATTTTTATGTTATTACGGGCACTGTTATTTTATTTACTAACCACCTATAAGCTAATTGGTGTTACAGGAACCTGTCTTATGACAAAACAGACTATATGTGCTAATTTGATAAGCAAAACTTTGAATCTCATTTTAATGGTTTCTTTGAAAAAATCCAGACCCTTTCCAATTAGGAATTAATGACCTCAGTTAATAAAGAGTATCTATTTCAAAACAAATGTTTTCAAAATCTGTAGTCAGAAAACAGCAACTTGGGAAGCATTTTTCTCAGTATGTTGCTATCTTGCTTCCAGGTGTATCATCAGTTTAGCTCAAATGAAATCTTAAAAAATAAAAAAAGAAAAGAGAAAACAGCAGCTCTGTTTAGCGATTGCATTACAAGGTCAATACCTCAATCTAGAGTAGTGAATTTCACATTTTCAATTTATGTTGGTGGGTTACAGGGCTCCAAACTGTCAGTAGCTTATGGACATTAATTTATTTGAGGATAGTAGTTATGTTTTGGTAGTTACTCTCTTTTGTGGGGATGGCTTCATCCAGAATTATGCAGCATTCAGTTATAACACCAGAGAAAACAGGGAGGAGGGGAGTCCAGCCAGTTCAAGATTGGGTGTTTTTTCGGTGGCGTGTGCATATCCAACATAGGCTGGTGGGAAAAAGTTGAAAGTCCTGATATGTAAGTAATTGAAGTAATTGGTACTGAGGTCGGTAAGAAGAGAATGAGAAAAGATTGGTGTAGTAGAATGGGAGAAACGAGAGGATTATGGACACTGGAGATATGAGCCTAGAGAACAGCTATTGTAACAACAAAGGGAAGGCGCTAAGGAGCTACTAGCTGTTGAGATATACAGTGCAAGATTTTGGAGGTGGAGCAATTTACATATTGCTACTGTCCATAGAAATGGATTACTTTGATTTGGATGAAGGTTGGAGTTAAAGAATAAAAGGACCATTGAAGGACAGGTTGAGAGTGGGGCGGTCTCACAGACATTGGAGCCTGCCATGATAAGTCACAGCAGAAGGATGTGTAGAAACCTTATAAACTAGTCCCAGAGTCCTCAGGGAATGGGGAGGATAGGAGGTGGCATAGTTTGATGGTGTGTGCCTAAATGGAAACAGGACTTTTGATAAGCATACTCAAGTAATCACCTGAAGTGATCACAGGGATCCAGGGCAGTGCCCACTGAGGGCGGGAGAATGGTTCCTTAGGGCTCTACGGGGCCAGCTGTGCTTCAAGAAGGTGAGGAGGTTGTGGAAGTCACAGAGGCATTAGGGGATGACAGTATACGAAAGGGTCATTGATGAGAAGGGGTTATGGATGGATGGATAGGTAGTAAGCGCGCCAGCAAAATTGAAGTCCTAGTAGGCTTTAGAAGGTTGGGAAAGTTACAGATTCCAGTCTTTGCCCAGCCATCAATTAGAACGTTGTGAAGCTGCTCACGTGTGTTCCAAGAGAATGTTTACTAGTTAGGAGCCATGGTTTCTATCTAGAGTTTGAGTTGGTAGAACAGGAGAGACCTTGAGCAGTTTGGGGAGAACAGATGTCCCCAGGATGTTGGAAAGGAAATTGGCCGTATCCCTAAGTCTCATGAGAGGTAATTTGGAGAATTTCAAGTAGAATTTAAACCACAAATTATTAAATGACCGTGTGAATGGCTTGAGGATGTGATTGCCTTTTGTTCTTTCTTTCTTTCCTACTTTTTAACCTTGCTGTTTAAGGGAGTTGAATTTACAAACCCGTAGATGTTCTTGATACTTTGAACTATGTCTGGAAAGCTTCAATATTTACACATTGTTGTTATTATTACCAGTAATAATATTATAAACTGCTATTTATTAGGACCAGAGTTCTTTATTTCCCTGTGAAAGATGTTTGAAGTTTAAATTTGGAAGTTGTTGATTACTTAAGGTTAATTAGTTTTTTCTAAAACTTTTTTTGTGAGTGCTAGTAAATTCTATGGTATGCAGGCTTTTAAAATTAGAACGGAGAGGTAAAAACTGTTATTGACTCTTTTTTCCACCCTGTTTTGGTGGCTGTGGCTTTTCATTATGTTGTGAAATCAGGTAATGTGAATCTTCCAACATTGTCCTTTGTTTTTCAAGATTGTTTTGGCATTTAAATTTCATTTTAGAAATAATTTGTTTCTTCAAAAAAAGTCTGTTGGGATTTTTATTAGGATTACTTTAAATCTGCAGATCAATTTGAGAGACTTGACATCATAATATTCAGGCTTATCTAAGAGAATGGAATCTCTCCAATTACTTAGGTCTTCTCTAATTTTTCTTAGCCAGGTTTTGTAGTTTTCAGCATAGAGGCCTTACGTATTTTTAGTTAGATTTATTTCTAGGTATGGGTGTTTTTTGATGTTATGGTATTGAATTGTAAATTTTATTTCGCAGTTGTTGAGAATGTATGGAAATACAATTGTTTTTTTAAATAGTGGCCTTATATTCTGAAACTGCTAAATTCAGGAATTGGTTTTGATAAAATTTAGTAGATTCCATAGTGTTTTCTACACACATAAGTCCTATCCTCTCTGAATAACGAGTTTTAATTCATCCTTCCCAACATTTATGCTTTTTGTCTTGTCATAATATATTAACAAGGACCTCCAATATAAGTTGAATAGAAGTGATGTAAGTGGACATCCTCACCTTGTTTCTGATCTTAGAAGTAAGACTTTAATAATTCAACATTCATTATGATGTTAGGGTTTTAGTAGATGTTCTTTACCAGACTGAGCAAGTTTATCTTATCCTCATTTGCTAACAGTTTTTTACCATGAATAGGCTGTGAATTTTACCAAATGCTTTTTCTGCATCTATTGAGATTATATGTTTTTGTTTTTTTCTGTTAACATGGTGAATTATATTGATTTTTAAAGGTTAACCTTTCATATACACTTGATCATGATGTATTATACTTTATATATGTAGCTGGATTCAGTTTGCTAATGTTTTATGGAGAATGTTTGTACCTATGTTCATGAGACATGTCAGTCTATAATTTCTTTCTTATAATGTTTTCGTTTGGGTTTTAATATCAGTGTGACGCTGGCCCCATAAAATCAGGAAGTATTTTCTTTAACTATTTCCTGAAAGAGTTTATGTAAGATTGGTATTATATCTTTCTTAAATATAGAATTTATCTGAACCTGGAACTTTGAAGAAAGGTTTTTAATTATTTGGATTTTTAATTCTTTGTCAGTTCTGGTAAATTTTGTTTTTCAAGGATTTTTCTATTTTATATGTTATTGAATTTATTGTCATAAAGTTTATAATTTTATCTTTTTAACATCTGTAGGATTTATAGTGATGTTCCCTCTTCATTCTTAATATTGGTAATTTGTATTTTCTCTTTTTTTTCTTAATCAGTCTTGCAAAGGGTTTAACTATTTCATTAATCTTTTCAAATAATCATATTTTGGCTTTATACTATCTTACAGTTAATTTCTTTATTATGGTATTTGATCAGAGAAGGTGGCCTGTAATATTTCTAGTTAGAATCAGTTGTTTTTAATGTGTATGGTCTAATTCATGATTAAACCGCCCCCCTTGTTTCATGTTCCACAATTATATTGTTCAAATTCTATATTCACACTAAATTTTTACGTTTTGATCTTTTGTATTCTGAGAGCATGTTAATTTTCAACTATTGTGGATTTATTTATTTCTTCTTGATTTTTCCCCCCTGTCAGTTTTCACTTTCTATATTTGAAACTTTTCTTAGTTGCACTACTATATCTTATGTTTTTTATTAATGAGAAATTTTTCTTATTAAGAAATTCTGTATTAATTAATGGACTTATTAATGTAAAATATTTTACCTTGAGTTCTAGTTTGTCTCATGTTAATGCCTCTTCTACTTTTTTGTTTTTCTTTTTTTTCAACCTTGCAAGTTTATGCTATTTACAGTTACTGTGATTGCTGACGTTTTCTTTGTTCCCAGCTTTCTTACTGCTTTTCCTCATTTCTCCCATCTATTACCTTCTTTCTCCTCCTTTCCCCCCTTTCTCCAGCACCACCAACCCTGCCTCCAGATGTTTGCTAGTACTTCCGGTCCTGCCCGCAGGGAATGCCTTTTGCAGAAGACCTCTAACCTCCATTGCATTTGATACCCACTCTAGGATCAATAAAGCAGTGCTACCCAGCCAGTGCAGCAACTTTTCCCTATGGAAGCCTCAGAGCTTATTTCTGAACTGATGATTGTATTAGATTTAGTTCAGAAATAAGACAACTAATTTTATAGGAGAAGTGTCTGTAGCAGTTGTTTCTATATCTGCATTCTTAGATGTGAGATCCCATCTTGAGTCCTCTGCATGCCGGGAGGTATGAGATCCATGTATAGGCCCAGAAAATACAAAATTTACATTTCCGTTGGTCTCCCCTGTACCTTTTCCCCTCCAGCATGTGGAATACATGTGTCATGGATTACTAGAGGGACACCTGAACACAACTTTAAACATCAGTAAATCACTGAGAAAAAGTTACGCTTTTATTCTTTTAGATTATCATGGAGAAAGTCTCTGTTTGATTTTTAAAAAAAATATATATCTTTTATTGATTTCAGAGAGAGGAAGAGAGAGAGATAGAAACATTGATAAGAGAGTCGTCATTGATCGGCTGCCTCCTGCATGCAAACTGGGCATGTGCCCCAACCAGGAATCGAACTGTGATCTCCTGGATCCTAGGTCAACGCTTCACTGTTGAGCCACACTCGGCTTGGGCTCTGTTTGATTCTTTACCTCTCTCAAACACTTGCTAATACTCCCCCTCCCTTTTTGTAAGGGCTCAGACTCACTTTCTTGATGGACAGCAGTATTTAGCTCTACTTTATTAACATTGTTTTATTTTCCTTTTAATTGATTTTTGGGGGGTTACCTTGTATTTTTTTTCATAGTAATTACTGATTTTCTACTCAAGATAGTGATGAAAATTTGCCTTTAAAATTTTTGTTTTAAAAATTGAATCAGTTTTAAAGAAAAATGTTAAATACACATAGGATGAAGGTGTATGGCAAAATTGGAGAACATGGTATGTGTTGGAGGTTGGATGGGTTCCTGGTTAAGAAGGTGGTGTGGAAATGAGTGGAATTTCAGAGTTACTCCCCTAGCATCTCTTAGGTGTCCCGATCATTTCTCCTTTATCTGCAGTACTTGTTGTTTAATAAGTATTTACTGAGCATCTATTTTGTGCAGAACACTGTGTGAGAATACAAGGGGAAACGTGGTTTGCTTCACCTTGTAGTCCAGGTAGGGGAGAGGACGCGTGTTTGTGCAACAGGTGTTGTGCGTGTGCTGTGGTCAGTGCCAGCAGAGCAGCCAGGCGGCATGCTGATGGAGCAAGCAGCAGGCAGAGGTTGGCTCTGGCTGAGGGCTTGAGGCCTTGGCTCACACTAGTGCTTTCACCCAGGTACCTTTCTTCCTTCCATTTGACACTCTTCCTAAATTCACATCAGTTTTGCGGGGAGAAGGGGCTTTTGTTTGTAGGTGTTACTGAGAAGCACTGTGTGTAAAAGGAAGAGTGTCACATTGGCCCCCAGAAGACAGGGTGACTACCAGAGTTCTGGTTGCAGCACCCTGTGTGTAGCCGGCCAGCTACCACCAGTCATGAGTATACATGTGTTTCCGTGTCTGGACGTTGCTGACCTGTCACAAGGTAACTCGTGCCTGCACTTACATTAATTTAAGTAATTTTAAACACCTTGCTGCACAGGCGAGTTCTGGCTTGAAATAGCCAGTCAGCGACGTGTTAATTGTTTTGAACCTCAGTTTCTTCATCTTTGTGGGTGTCGATGAAAACTAGTGTCCTTGCTTCTTAAGGCAGCACAATGGGAGACATTTATTATGTACATTTGTACATCAATATTTATTTTCACTCCACGATTTGTACTTGAAACACTGATGGTTAATGATTTTGTGAGAGTATTTTAGGAGTTTAATTCTCTTTTCTCTATTTTTTTTTTCTAGGTCTCGATGCAGAACTTTATTATGTGAGAAATGACCTTATTAGTCACTACGCTCTGTCCTTTAACCTGTTAGTACCCAGTGAGACAAATTTCCTGCACTTCACTTGGCATGCGAAGTCCAAGGTAAGAGAGTGGTCAACCAAAGAGGCCCACCCAGGCCCAGAGGCTGAGGCAAGGGCCGTGTCTGAGGGGTGGGCTGCCACATATGCGAAGGGCCAGTGGGTGGAGGGCTATAGCAGTACTGGATCCTTTCAGATTTTTTTTTTTTTTAAATCTTTAGTTTATTTCTCTAGACTTTCATTTTTAAAATGAAGGAAGCCATCACCTATATGCCTGGCTTATGACAGAACACTTACATCCTTTCAGGCTTTTCAAACAGGGATGGAGGTCTTGCTTGAAGAGGGGACATTTGGACCTGCTAATGACTGGCTGTTATGATGAAATGATATGAGTGGAGGGTGGGAGAATTGGTGAGATAGGCATTTTAGACATGTTTGATATAATGGATATAGTTCTCCCATTTATGGAGAAATGGTGAAAGTGAGGTACAGCTGACTCAGGCCCCCATGTGTGCTGTGGCTAAGCTTTAACCATAAGGAACCTCTTGCCTGATTTACTTGTTGCTGAATTCTTTTCACATTTCCTTGGACTGTCTGGCCTCCTTGAACACAAGTTTTCTCATAGGTCAAAGAGTGGGAGGCTGAGTGTAGAGCCCACCACCTCCATTCAGCTTTATATATAGGCTTCCGAGTAGGATTTTATTTGGGAAATAAAAATAATTTTGCTACTAAAAGCGAATAATACCTATTGTAGAGTGTTTTTTAAAAGTATTGTAAAGTGATGTCTGTCCTGTATTTTTCCAAAGTCGTTTAAATTTGACCACTTTAATACAGGTTTTTATTTCTACTTGTAAAGCAATAATGGTTATTGGGAAAATTCAAATATTATAGATTTATTTTAAGAACTTTTAAGACTTTGTAGATCTATACCCAGAAGTAATCATTGTTTATAGTTTAGTGTACTTCAAGGCTCTTTTTTCCCCCTTTTTAAACAAAAAGGGGATTTTATGACACATGTGTTGTACAGTATTTTCCCCCTACCTAGTACTATATCTTGGCGTCTTTCCATTTCTCTACTTATAGATTTAACTCATTCTCTTTAGTGGCTTTGTAATATGATATTGTATGGAAGTATGATGTATGGCTATTTAGGTGCCTCATTGACACATGGATTTTTAATAGCATTTTACTATTTCAAACAGTGCTTCCTTTCACTCCTACAAATAGTTTCCTTTACTTCATTTGGCAGACAGAGTCCATGGTAACGGGATGGTGAAAACACCTGATAGTTCATCTTTTGTTGCTGTTTCTACCTTTGTTACCGATGAATATAGAAAGAAGGGAAGAATGTGTGTGTGAATGTGTACATGTGTGTATGTATATGTGTGTATGTGTACACATTAAGAACATCTTTGTTCAGAAACTTTTGTGCACTTGTGACGTTATTTCTGAATAAAAAATTATCACTAAGAAGTGAAATGATTGGATTGAATAGTGTGTATGTTTAAAATTTTGATTGACAATGTCAAATTGTTTTTCCCTTCCCTCTCCTAAGATGGTACCAATGAACCAGCATTCCTTACAAAGTGAGTAAAGGGTGCTTGTTTGTTTTAGTCACTCCCTACCACTAAATATTTTAAGTACAAGTAAAAATGATTATATAAATATGTACATATTCATATTATATATACTCATGCATACGTTATAGAAATACTATACACACATACAAATACATGTATTAAATGTAGCAGCAGAAATGTTGTGATTAAAGTTGAGCTAGGTTGGATCTTGGGTAAAGCATGTGTGTCTTGCTACCTGGAGCACCCCAGCTGTCCAGTGTTGTTACCTTAGGGTATTCTAATATGGGGGTGCTCTTTTAGGAGTGGATAGATCTCTTTGGGTGAAAAATGCAAAAACAGAGGTGAAGGAGAAAAGTTCATGTGAAACCATTTAGTACATGGTAACCTGGACGTGCTGAAGTGGCAGAATTGACACAGATAATTCAGAAGAGGTTCACCTGAGACGTTTTAATGTGAAATACGTCAGTTTCAATGAGCGTGCACCTAAACTCTTCAAGGAAACTGCACCCAGCACAAAGCCGCTCGAGGTTCTCAGTTGCCACCAGAATAAAGTTCTGATTTCTTAGGATGCCCTCATGATCTTGTCCCTGCCTTTCTCTTTGTATCCTCTCCTGCTAATTATTTAGTGCCATTTTGTCTTTCTAGCAATTTCTTGAATGCCCTGTGGTCTGTTACATTGCTGCTATTTGGTCCGTTCGAAATGTACTTTCTTATCCTTTATCTCATTAACTCCTGTTTATCTCATAAAATCGGACCTGGTATCACCTTTCCTTGGCTGTTTCAGTGCCCTTTTCTGTACCCACAGTGCGTTGCTCTTTCTTCCCTCATAGCCCTCATCACGCTCTAAGAATACTGTAGTAGTGATTTTCTTCTCTGCATCCCTCTTAGATGCTCAGCATCCCAAGGGTGGGAACCGCTTTCATCTTTCTCTCTGTCCCTTGTGCCTGTTATAGCACCTGGTACATAGGTACAGGTGTTCCTTACCTGACTGCAGAAGAGATGTCAGCAGAAGCGACAGGGCACACAGTTCATCAAACGGGGGAACTTGTGAACAGTAGAGCTTTTCAAAGTTGTACTGTGCCGCTTCAGGAGCTGTGAATTTCCTGTTTCTAGGAGCATGAAAACATAGGCTGGGTACATTTGACACCAGTTGCACATGTGGGCTTTTTCAGGTATTTTACTCAGAATAAAGTTGTAAATCTGGAAAAATAAATGGAATTCATAGATTGACTGTATAGCTAAAATAATTTTACAAGCACATCTATAACAGGTATGGGAATTTAGAGGAAAGTAATCATCTTGTATCTTAAAAGGTTTTATAGTAAAAAACTTAGGAATATGTGTGTGTGAATCTAGTTTCAGGCTTCAGCTACCATTGCAGCTCATAATTCTAGTTTTAGGTCATAGTTGCTGGTGATTTTAGCTCAGTTGATTAATTGAAGTTTTTTATTTTAAAAATTAATCTTTTGAATATTCAATATATGCACATGGTACAAAATTCAAAAGGCCTAAGGGGCATATAGTGAAAAATAAGTCTCTTTCACCTTCCTAGTACCACCCCAAGCAATCCAGCCACCTAGTGCCCTTCCCTGAGGCAACCACTGTTATCTGATTCTAGCCTTCCCTTCTAGAGATGGTCTGTGCATGGATAAACACCTGTGTGTGTGAACAAGTAATATACTGCACATTTTTCAATGTATCCTGATAAAGTTTCTCATTGCTTATAGAGTTGAACATTTTTCTCCTTCAGATGATTGTATCAGATATTATATGGTTGTACTTTGGTTTATTGATCAGTTATTATAAGAGGAAACCAAGACCTATATTTGGGAGGAAGCAGGAGGTAGAGTTGACTTGAAATGGGAAAGTCACGCAAGGGGGCAGGAGGGACGTGGAGAAGATTCTTCACCTGATCGTGCTGGCTCTGGGATGCGTTCGTGAGCTTTCAGAAGGAGGGCCATGGCTCCCAAGCTCTAACACTTTATCAGAAACTCTCCGTTCTTGCTTTTTAAGACTGTGCTGGAAGATGCAATATTTGCTTCCAAAGATCTCCAGGCTCCATGGTATGTCAGCTCACATTGTAGATATTTTAACATTCGTTTTCACACATCAAAGCTTTTGCTCATAGTGCTGCTCTCCAGTGTTTACACAACTCTGTTTTGTCCTGCCAAACAGACTGTGGTCTCCTTGGAGGCTGGAGCTGTGTCTTATATTCTATGTGTGTCACATTGCCGTAGTGAGTGGTGGATAAATACCATTGGCTAATTGCATTTCCAGATGGGATGAGAACTCTGATGTTGCTTCTCTTTCACAAGGCCACACACTTGGAAAAAAAAATCAAAAGCTACTGGGTTGTTTTAACAAGTAATTAGTTTCTGCTGTAATCCAGAACATTCTCCAATATCCAGAAAAAAACTGCATTTGTTAAGTGTCGATATATATTTTAGCTATCTGAAAGGCAAAAATATATCAAAGGGTAGCAGAATACCTCCCTGACACATCCCTACCTCATAGCTGTTCTCTGGTTTCAGGAATTTTTCATCATTGTCGGGAGGGTCTGCAGGGAACTTGTCCAGAGTTCTAGCAGCAGCCCCAGGAGCAGCCTGTGGTGTCCCCTGCAGAGTGGAGTTTCCGTGAGAAAGGCAGCACTTGTGATGTTTTCAGAGAAATTAAAGGGCTGTCTGGCTGTAGGCGAGCGTATTCACTTTAAATCTGTACTGTGTTTCAGAAGGAAATGGCTTTACTCATCAATTGCCTATTTGCAGTTGCCATTCGTTTCCAAGTAAGAGAAGATGACCAAAAATGTTTATTTTTTAGCTTATTCAAGTATTTATATTTTCTCCAGCTTCTTTTCTGAAGTCTTTTGGCTCTTTCTTTTTTTTTCTGATAAACAACTGCTGTTCAAATTTCCTTTGCTGCAGTGGATTATAAGTGTTAGCTGTAGAACAGATCTGTTTCTTCAAAGGATTGCTGGCAGGTGAGATTCCGTATAGATCGGTCCATGCCAGAGTACAGAAAATGGGACTTTAATAATGGGCAGTTTCTTCTCTGACCCCCAGAAACTACAGTTTCAAAATTTATGTCTTAAAGATTCCAGAGGGAGAAGAGAACTGCCTTGTGAGTGCCTCACATATTTTGACAGTCTCTCAAAAAGGGAGCCAGCAAAGGGCAGGCTTTCACACTTTCAAACTTATTCCTCTAGGCTGCTGTTCTGGCCAAAGTGTTGTCCCTCTCAGACCTCTTACTGAGCCCCTTCGCCACCTCTCCTCATGCCCCTCACTCTACCCAGCTCCACGCACAAGCTCACTTCCCTCCCTCTTGCCCTTCTCCCCACCTGCCACGCTTTGATGAACTGTGATCATGCTCGTCTTGTTCCCTGTCCTCAGCACTACAGTTAGGGCCCCTGACCCCATGTTCTCTGCTTCCCTAGGGGTCCTGGTCCCTGGTTAGCTGTGCCTCTGCTTATAATAACTGAGACAATAAAGGAGAAAGTAAGTGTGGGGAAGCATAATAAGTTTGGCTTTGAATCTGTTAAATTCGAGGCTGTAAGAAGATTATTAGGTAGACATGTCTAGTAGGTAATTAGGTATATGGGAGAGATTGAAGATACAGAGAGTGAGAAAGACCAGTTGATAGTATGAGATCCCAATGGGCTAGAACGCAGCTTACTAGAAAGAAGGGTTTATCTTTAGGAGAGGAGAATAGATCTTTCCTTGGGACTGGGTGCAAAGGATGGGTGTTCTGAAAGATTTTCCTCGTGCTGAAAAGAAAGGCAGAAAGGATGTTGCTGTGTACTCACCGAAGGGGACAAGAACGTTGTTGAGTGAGGAAGTGGGCAGAGCAGCAGATGGTGAAGCTGTGAGGTCCTATGAGGTTTGGAATGAGAAAATTAGGGAGAGAGGGTTGGTGAGGAAAGATAGCTAGCTACGCAGGATTAAGGGCCTATCCTGAGCCTAGGGGTCAAAATCGTGTGAGAGCACCTTTCTCTCCTGGGATGTGATCTCTGGCAGTGCTGGGCAGCAGGAGTAGAGTGAGTGGGGGGAGTGTCAGGAGCTGGGGATGCTCTTTAAGGGGGAGGGAAGTGAACCAGTTGAGGGTGTTGATATGACTGTGTCGATAACATTGTCTTCTTTGGTGCACAGACTGTGGGAAAGTGAAACCAGGTCACTGGCTGGGCTACAGAGGAGGGAAATAGCTTTACTGGCTATTGCATCTCAGCTGTGAGCACAGCTCTTGCTTATAAATGCGCTTCATAGATGTTGGCTGAATTAGAGTGGTGGAGACAAAGAACTGGTTTTGTAGGAATCAGAGGTAGTGATGTATTCTTTGATAGAGTAAGAATTTTGCATTGGTTTTGGCTATGGAGCAAGTTCTTTAGTATGCAGGGATATTGAATATTGAAGCCACCAGGTAGATGGCAGGAGACAAATTGAGCCAAGGGCCAAGACTTCTGCAAAGACCTGTGTCTGTCGTTTTTGTAGATGGCATGAGAAGAGGTATTATGAGTAGAATTGTGAGCTCCAGAATGGAGGTGATTTTGCATGAGGAAGGGATGTCTAGAAAGGACCTAATGATCCTAAATGAATGCTGACTGTACTCCTTAGTCCTTGAGGGTCAAGTGTTACAGGAACTGAATGATAAGCGAGGGAGGACATGACTTCTGAGGAAAGCCAGGCTGGGGAACAAGGTGGGAAAGACATTTGTGAAGAGGCGAAGAGTGTGGGAGGATGTTTAGAATAGTGGGGTTCGCAGGTTGGGGGACAAAACAGAAGGACTACAGCAGTGTTCTTGGCAGAGCACAGGAACACTGCTGCAGTCAGGATCTCTAGGGTTGGGAGTAGGCTGGTGCTTATGGGAAGTGCAGCAGGGCAATAGGGTAGCTACTTGAATGAATGCTGATGCCACTGGAATCTGCATTCATCAGGGGGGACCTGTGCCAGACTGACAGATGTGCTGCATTAATTATCGTATTTGATCTTCAAAACGGGTTCTGTTATCTTCATTTTACAACTGGAACTTGCAAAAATTAATAATTTACCTAAGGATCACACAATCTAATGGTTCCAAATCCAGTTTTTGCTGACTGCCAATTTCTTTTGTGCACTTGTTCTCCATGTATGGTCCTGTTCAGAGAGAGCATGGATATAGGGATACAGGCAATGAATTATCTTACTGTTAATCAGTGAGAATTGCTGAAAAGTCTGCTAGTTCTTGGCCCAAGATTGCTGGACTGTAGCCCTCTAGCACCCCCTGGTGGCAGTGACAGTATTGTGGTTTGCTAAGGTGAGAGTGAACACTTCCTAGCCAGGGTACCACTAAGTCACTGATGTGCAGCAGCAAGAACATTTCCTTTGTTGTGAACGTTGCATTTACCAAATACAGCCATTAACAATTGCTTGTATACCTATCATAACTGCAGAGCTGTAGTTTAACATTTGCATATACCTGCAGCGTTCAGGGACTTTCAGGTAGAGTGTGGAAGGAGAAACCCAGAGAGGGAGTTAAATTCATTGGATTAAGCCCTTCTTATCCATGGCTAAACACCCCCTTCCCAGCCATACCCAAGGCCAGTCCTTTCTCTTAGTTTGGGATGGTATTCTTTCCCAGTTTCTTTTCATCTTTAAGATGTCCCATTTCATTGACTTTTTTTATTAACATATAAACACATTTGAATATCTCCCATTGATAAAAGAAGAAAGAAAAGCTTTGGAATCTGCTACTCCCCCTCTCCCACTATTGCCTGGTTCCTTTCTTCCTAGTTAAGCTTGTTAAAGAAGACTTACGAATTGCCAGTTAAAAGTACAGCTTAGGGAATGTAGGCATTAGCATTGTAATAACTATGTATGATGTCAAATGGGCACTAGACTTATTGGGGTGATCACTTTGTAAGTTATATAAATGTCTAATCACTGTGTTGTTTACCTGAAACTAACATAATATTGTATGTCAACTATAATTGAAAGATTTTTTTTAAAACTTAAAAGAATAGCTTCTCAAATCTTTCCTGCCACTCTTTTCCCAACCCACTGCCCCTTGGCTTCCACCTGTCCTAGCCCTCCACCAAAGCCACCCTTGTGACCACTGAATGGGAGCAGGTACTAGTCTTATCAAGACCCCATGGGCAGTACAAACAATAATGTGAAATATTAGGCCGTATTGAAGGTCTTGAAGGTGGCAGCCATTCTGAATTTTAGTTGTTGCTTTGCAGTTTGAGCTGTTTCTTCCATGAACATCTTTCTAAGCAGCAAGACTGTATATTTATTGATGCTGGTTGGTTCTTTTAAGTTACACTAAAAATACCAGTGGGCCTGGTATTGATAGATAATAGTGGTGTTCCAGGGATATCTCCTTTTTTTAAAATATATCTTTATTGATTTTAGAGAGAGGGAGGGAGAGGGAGAGGGAGAGGGAGAGATAGAAACATCAATGATGAGAGAGTCATTGATCGGCTGCCTCCTGCACGGCCCCTGCTGGGGATCAAGCCTGCAACCTGCACATGTGCCCTGACTGGGACTTGAACCTCAATCTCCTGGATCATAGGTTGATGCTCAGCTGCTGAGCAACGCCGGGCAAGTGACATCTTTTTAGTCACCTCTTTTCCCTTCCGGATTCTGAATCACTTGAGAAACAGATCCAGAGGTAGATGAACTTTCTTAGTGCTGAAAGTTGGGCTAGAGAATGTGGCTTAGATATTATGTGAGAAATTCGTGCCTTGGGATCTGTTTGTGGGAGTGGGTCTGTCAGCCATGTGGAGCCCATCAGAGCTTAGCTTTTTTCAGCCAGAGAAGGCATTGGTGGCTAGTCTTGGTCTGTGAATTACACCTTTCAGTGGCTTTCCAGGCTTCTTTGTCAGTGACTGTGTAGGTCTCAGTAGGATTTCTGAAATCTAGATTTTACAGGAGAGCAGTGGTACTTTTCTGGACATGAGGTAGAGGGTGGCTTACAGGGTTGAATTTTTATCCAATTGAAAATTCCTAGGACTGTCTCTGGCTATTTGGATTTTTTAATACTAGATTATTTGTACATATGAAAGGCTCATGTATTCATTAGTTAATGAGCTAATCAGTGAAGTCAGGTTATTACTGTACTTTCTGATATCACAGATCCAGTTTGTTTATTTCACCATTTACAGGTTGAATATAAGCTGGGATTCCAAGTAGACAACTTTGTGGCAATGGACATGCCCCAGGTCAACATTTCTGCTCAGGGGGAAGTTCCACGCACTTTATCAGGTAAGTCTCAAAGAGTTAACCTACTGTTTTCAACTGTGTCCCCCGTGTCTCAAAAAGAACAGCTTATATGCTATACTGGTGTGTAGTACATCTTGCTTGATAGGTATAAGATATATAAGTACTTTGAAAAGTAATTTTTGTAACTGTTGATTATTCGTACTGTGTTTTAAACCATCCCCTCTTTTCCATCGCCTCTAGAACTGTCTGTTTTAGCTCTTCCTTACCTCTTTTTCTACATTGCTGGCACTGGCCTTTGTATGGGTCCCTGTGCCTGGTCTTGTTCCTGTTGGAGTAATTCCCATCCTATGCCCCCTACCTCCATCAACTGAGTACATCCCACACTCTCCAGCCAGTGTGCTGGTGTTGGCCGTCTGCCCCTACCTGCCTGTCTGGCCCTGATGCCGTAGTTGCCCCAGAGTTCCAGCAGCTCCACACCATGTGCAGTTCTGACATCCCTGCCCTTTCACGTGCTGGTCTCTGTATTTGGAACCATCTCTTCCTCTTTTCTGCTTGTGAACTCCTGTTCATACTGAATATTCTCCATGTCTCAAAATCTACTGTTAACTCTTTCTTCTGGTCTTCCTTTCCCATAGAATCTTTATTTAACTATTTTTGAACAGATCACATTATCTTGTAATTCTTTGTCTTCGCCTCTCCCTGCTAGCCTGTGACTACCCAGAGGGCAGGAGCTGTCTTTTCAACTCTCTAGCCTTGGCGCCTAGCATAGCACCTGGCCCGGGATAGGCACTCAGGGCTCATCTGAGTAAATGGTTTAAGTGTCATACTTACACCAGTTTAACTATTTTTGTACCAGTCTTTTGAGAAAGGCTCCTGAAGATATGAGATTTTTAAGGAAATGGAAATTTTTGAAACTTGGATAAGCCACAGCGGTGTGGTGAACGTCTTTCTGGCAGTCTTACTCACTGTTATGAGTGACATACCTTTATCTAAGCTTTGAGAAAGCATAGGACGGCTGGTTAATGTTTGTAGGTCAGTAAAGGTATTCAGAAATGCCCGTGTCTCTCATGTGCTCACACAGATGGTAGAATGATATAGTCTAAATTTGTAGAAAAAAACCTCAAACTGAAAGATTGAAAAAAATTGATGTGCACCAAAGTTTGTTATCCGATTGATACAACAATTGATTAAAGCCACTTTCTCTTTAGAAAAGTATTTCTTCATTCAGAGTTGAGAATTTATCAGATTTTTTTACAGCTTTATATTTATCTCTTCATTAAGAGCAATACATACTGCATTTGGTGGTGAATTGTCTTTCCTTTTTATCAAGTAATTTTTGTTATTTTTTATGTGACTGGTGAGGTAGCAGGGTTTGCCTTACAATTCTGTAGCTTTACTGTATTATAGTGAGAGAACTTATGAGACAAAGTGGTATTGAAAATCATGAGCAAAAGTTGAAAATAATTATCTCTTCATTTATTTCTTGGTTCTTTAACACTAACTTTTACATCTATAATGAAATATTTAATGTCTAAATAGTATTTTATGTAAATGTATTATTGCAACAAAAATAAAATAATTTAAAAATATTTAATGGGTGTTAATGTTGAATTTGAGAAAATTAAAATAATGCTACTTTTTTTTTTTTTTAAACAGTGTTCCGGGTTGAGCTTTCCTGTACTGGCAAAATAGATTCTGAGGTTATGATTCTAATGCAGCTCAATTTGACAGTAAACTCTTCAAAAAACTTCACAGTCTTAAATTTTAAACGGAGGAAAATGTGCTACAAAAGTAAGGAATTTATTTACCAATGTATGTGTTTTATATAGATTTTAAGAAGCTCAAAAATCAATTTTTGAGTGGACTTCAGAGACTGTCTGGTTTGACTGGTCATTATGTCATTAATATGAGGAGACTGGGCCTAGAGAGGCTGCCTAACCCTGCACACCCGTCAGCGAGGAGTGTAAACCACTGGGCTCCTGATCCCTAGGGGAGGCGGGTAGCGACTGGCCGTGGCACTTCACCTTTTAATGCTTAAGGAATGAATCTGTAATACTTTCAACAATAAAGATAAATTTAAAAAAGAAAAAGAATGGTGACCAAATGGGATTTAGCCTGTGAAGCCCACCACTTCGCTAAGGTTGGTGATCAGTGGGTATTCAAAATGACCCCAGGCCTTCTCCTTTTACTTTAAGGTATATGTGAAAATTAACATCAGAGTTAACAGTTGGTGTAATTTTCTATTCTGTTTTAGACTTAAGTTTAATATAGTACCACCCTTTTTCTTTGGTGGTCATACTAATGCCCACCCCAGTCATGACTCTTCATTTAGTATGTGATCCTGCTATGTTTATTTATCTGGTTTTCCATCCCCCGACATTTAAAAAACTGTCTACAACAGAAAACATATCTGTACTATTTCAAATGTTAATGGGTGTTACCGGCAAGAAAAGCTTCCCATATCATATGAGGGTGGAAATTACTGGGTCAGACAAGTTTGTTTCTCTGGAACTCCTTATTGTCTTTACACTCTGCTAATGTGCTCTGTGAGCGTCCACACAGGATATAGTGTGTGGCTTTCCTTAAACTGCTTAACCACAGAAAAGCCCTTTTTCATTGATCATCTATAAGAAACAGCCTTTGGTTAATGATGATTATAGTGATAATTATCAGAATAATAATTCATCATTTATTATCTTGCAACAAATACCTTGTTACTTAGTTCAGGCAATGTTGTGATATAACATAAAACTATGTTAGAGAAAATTTAGAAAATGTAATTACAATGTTTAAGGATTTTCATAGAAAATAATTTCTAAAGCATCTTCTATCTCCTTTTCTAATTCAGAACTTGAAGAAGTAAAAACTTCAGCCTTGGACAAAAACACTAGCAGAACTATTTGTAAGTATTTCTGTATTATCCTTTTCTGTCATTAGGGATGAAAAATAGTTGATTGCAAATAAATATGGTTACATGAAGCTTGGAGGCCTTGTGGTTCCCAATTTGTCAAAAGATGAATGATGCCATGCTGTTTAATTTGCTGATGTTTTGTAGATTTGTATATAGTCAGATGAAACTATTAGAATATTAAACATTTTCTAAAGTAAAATTCATACATATTTCATAACAAGTGATCTAAAAAAAACTTTTATAAGCAAGAATTCACATCACATTATTTCAAATGGTCATAATTTAAGCGTGAACATGGAATATGTGTAAGATCTTCTTCTATTGAGCAGAAGGTTAGAGAATCTGATTTGTGATCTGGACCTAACCCTCAGCTTATTTCTTCCAGGTGAAAATGTAAGCTTAAAAACAGATATCACATTTAAACCTACAGAGCAGAAACACAAAGTAGATTTTTATTTTTATGGTATTGGTTGTGTTTAGATAGTCACTCAGACTTCTCCGACATGGACATGTCCTTGAGATTGATTCTTCCTCAGGTAGTTTTAAAAGGAGTATCTTAAAAGGTTACTGGATTCTCCTTGTGCAGTCAGGTCTAGAGGCCCTGGAAGCCATTCGGTCTCTTGGCATTAATTTGTTCTGATTTATTGTTGGTTGACTCAGACTTTAAGTTTTAGAAAGCAGTCTCATTTACAAGTTTTGAAAGCTGTAATTTTTACCTTTTGTCCTAATTTATCCCCAGAGTTCCATCAACTCAACATCTCCACATAGGTGCACACTAGGTATTTTCGGAAAGAACAAAACTCTGGGCTCTCTTCCCCTAACCCGCTTCCTTCCTGTCTTTGTAAAGCTGCAGCCTTCACCTAGTTCTTTAAGCCAAAGCTTTGATTCCTCGTTTTCTTTCTACTTCAGTATAATCCATTCGCAAGGTCTGTGGACTCTGCTTCCCAGTCCCTTAACTTCGCTCTTCACTCAGAAACTCTCGCTCAGGCCACTGCTGTCTTCCTGGGACCTCTGCTCTGCAGGCGTCCACAGCATTCTCTACACAGCATGCAGTCGCTCATCTCCTTTTTTCCTTCAAGAATGCTAATGTGTCATTCCTTTGCTTGAGACCTTGCAGTGATTTCCTATCTCATTTAGGATAAAACCCAAATTCCTCAGGTTTTGTCCGGTAGAATTATGATGTAAGTACTCATCAAAACTTACTTAAATCTCCAATTACACCAGCTCTGCTTCTCTGTCTTCCACTCTACTCACTGATCTTTTTCTGTACCTCTGTCTCTGTCTCTCTTTCTTAGTTTGTGTCTGTGTGTCTGTCTGCTGAGTTATTTTCTCTGTTGCTGAGGCTTTCTTATTTTCTCTTTCTTATTTGAATAATATAAAGCTGAATATTACTTTATTTCATGAATAGTCTTTTTTTCTGCTTTTATCTTTAAACACAGATAAGCAAAATAATTTGTTACTCTTAAAAGGGAAAAGGTTAAACGCTTGTTGGTTTTTTGAATGTATGGGTTGCTGTGTCGAATATTCCTTCTGTGAGTTGGTGCTGATTGGCACCAAAGATTCCTGATCTCCCTACTTCAGCATCAATGCTGAGGAAGTATGAGGATCTACCGTCCAATGTGGTAACTACTAACCACATGCGGTTATTTAACTTTAATTATAATGAAATAAAAGTAAATCTTCAGTTCCTCTGTTGTACCAGCTACATTTCAAGTGCTTAGTAGCCACAGGTGGCCAGTGGCTGCTCTATTGCCAGCACACTATAGAACATTTCCATCACCGCAGAGCATCTGTGGACCGCACTACCATAGTTGGTTTATTATATGGGTCCGCTTGTGACTCATATTCATTAACCAAAATTCTATTTAAAAAACTACCACAAAACATTTAAAAAATTATGTGAACTTACATCAACACATTACTGGTAACTGATCTTATCAAAGAATGGACACATAAAATGAAAATCTTTTTTACAAAGAACATATTTATTGTGTATATTGGGTCACAAAGCAATTGATATGTTTAAGAAGCCTAATGTGCTTTTCATTTTTATTTCAGATGATCCTGTACATGCAGCTCCCACCACTTCTACGCGTGTGTTTTACATCAGCGTAGGGGTTTGCTGTGCAGTAATATTTCTCGTAGCAATAATATTAGCTGTTTTGCACCTTCATAGTATGAAAAGGATTGAACTGGATGACAGGTATCGTACATATTTTGGGAAAGGAAGAAAATAAAAGTAGTTATCTGCATTTGCCTGGGAGCCCACATACACCCGCACATGCTGGTGCACAGTGGTGCAGGGGAAGGAGGGAGGGTGATCCAGCCCTAGCCCAAGGAAGAATTACTGTCTTTGTGATTGCCATCATTGTGTTTCTCTATTTTTATTTTTTAAAATTCGCGAAGTCAGAAATAACAGTTTATTAGTTGGTGGAGAAGTCGAGATCACAATTTTCCCCTGTCCCCTTTGATACGACCATATTTCAGACTCCTAGTACCTTTTACAAATAGCTGTTTCTCCCTCCTCTTTTGCTCTTTCACCATTTTCCATCTGTCCACTCACCTGCTCATCCATCCAGTTAACATTTATTGAGAACCTGCCATGATTTAAACCGTCGGTTCTCAGCCTGGGCACATGTTAGAATCATGGGTAAGCTTTTAAAACATATCAGTACTTGGGTCCCACCTTCCAGAGATTCTGATGTAATTGGCCTGGGGTGGTGTTTGGGCATCATTATTTTTCTTAAAGCTTCCTGGATGATTCTAATGTGTAGCCTTTGAGATATACTGGGTTAGACATACTGAGTGCTGGGAATTATAAAATTAATGATATACCTCATGGCTTCAAGTATTTAATCTTTGACATTAACCCATAATTATGAAAGTTTGTGAAGTTGATGATTACAGTATGTGTGGGATACAAAGGGTGCTGGCCCCAGCCTGGGTGAGTCAGAGATGACAAGGAGGACATTACAGCCAGGATAGCCTGAGAGGTCAAGATGGAATGATAGACAGGTTTATTTTCCCAGCACACGATTCTTGGTTCCCTCCTCGATGATTCCCAGTTGTTGGCTGAAGACATTCCCAGTTGCATGGCTTGCAAAGTCAAAGCCCTGCATTACGTGGAGATCTATCTCCCATGTTCTTCGAACCTTTCTCCCTTTGTTGGGGCCACGTGGGGCCTCTTATGCCAGGTGCTGGCTTCAGTGCTGGGGGGGAAGGAGTGAACAGACAGGCACTTTTCCAGCCCTCGTGGACTCGGTATCTGCCTGGGCAAGACAGACATTGAAGAAGAAATCCCTGCTGGACTATGGGCTTCACAAGGGTAGGGTCCTTTGTATATTATGTTCACTGCCGGATCCCCAGCACCCAGCACAGTATCTGGCATTAGTAGATACTTAATAAATACTCGTTGAATGCATAAATAAAGTTATACAGAAAATAGAGAAACACAAATTATAACAAGTGCTATGAAGGAAAATGATGAAATTGCCCTAACTTCTAACTTCAACTCTAAAGCAGAGTTAGTATCTCCATAACTAATCTTACTTGCTTATGAAAATTAAATTAAATAATTTATTTAGACTGGTTTTAAACTATAAAGTGCTAGAAAATGTACATTTTAATTTCATTTTCTACCTTGTGACGTAGCTATGTAGATAGTGGTTTTAAGAGTTGTCAGGGGTGGATCCCCAACTGCTACCTGCTTCTCTGGGGTTTCAAAGGTTTGTTCTGACCACTTAATAGTGCTTTGCTCATTGTAGGGACACAATAAATATTTGCTGTACAAACAAAAAATTGGCATGGACATACTCAACATCTGCGCATGCCCAGTCCTTTCAAGAATTCTGAGTTGGTACAAGAGTGCCACCTAGTGGAGCGAAACACAGTAGTAAATAATTTGGGGTCTGGGCTTTCTACCATCAGTGTATGTTGGTTGCAGGGGATATTTAAGCAGTGTTTTCACATATATTATACAACTTGAGCCTCACAAAAATCCTGGGAGGTAGGTTTTTCTTAATCCCATTTTATGGGACATTAATTGAAGTTCTTTATTCCGCCCTCTTTGGGGATGGTAATGCTGCTTTTACTTCCTCGTTATTGAATTTTGGACTTTTAACAACTTTGATTTCCATTGTCATCTTTGAGTAGCGCTCAGAACTCCAAAAATGGGTGCCTTGTGCTTTCTTGTCATTCAAAAGATTGGAGATGCATAATACTAGTAATAACAAAAATAATTAGTAATAATAACTTGTAACTGTTTTGTTACTCCCTCATCTGTAGGCCATTTGATTTTGAACCATCATTAAAGGAGACCTGTCTTTCTCTTCCTTTTCTTAAAAACAATCTAATTGAATGGTATGGGCTCTTTTTGTAAGAGGTGGTTCGTAGTTCCGTAACGCATTGTATGAGGCTTAGGACTGCTGCTACTGTCCGTAGTGTCTGAGGACCGGTACCTGCATTTCTGAATGACTTTGGTAGGTGAACCTGTTTGATGATTGTGGAGGTAGAAAGGAAAGAAAAAAACGTAGCTTTACATTATGAAGTAAAGATGTTTAGTGTGGAACATTTGTGATGGAGATGCACATTATTGTGATCTCCGTCAGGACTTTAAGCTAGTTATAATGTCTACGTGCATTTCATGTGTATGGGGAAAGGAAATTTCTCATTGAAGCTGACTTGCCAAATGCATCTCTTGTTTGCAGCATCAGTGCCAGCAGCAGTTCGCAAGGGCTATCTCAGCCATCTACCCAGACGACTCAGTATCTGAGAGCCGACACACCCAACAACGCAACTCCTATTACCAGTAAGAGTTAATTTAATTCTAAAGATGATTTACTAAAGTCGTCTGTTGTCTGTCCGTCAGTGGTCCTGCGTGGTTAGTTACTTATGGGACATGTGTACCATACTATGTACATAGTATCCAACAAGTGCAGAATTAGGCTTGATCTTCAACTTTTGCCTTCTAGAGCATTGAATGAAACATTCTAAAATTAGAGTATGAAAAATAAAATTTTAAGTTTAATTGCTATATTTAGTTTTGTGGATGTTTCCGTAGATTAAGTACATTAAAGGGGCTACAAAATCACTCCTATAGAAATTCAGAAGGAAGATTTCAGGTATTTAAGTAGAATAAGCCATTGAGCTGCATGAAGACAGAGACTTGGGTTTTAGTAAATTGTTTGGTGGTCTTACAGGCTGTGGTAAGGACTTTACATTGTTTTCTTATCAAGATAGGACACTAGCTGCTATTAGAATTGAGAGCATGAGACCTGATTTCCTTTTTTTGAACAGGATTTTGATAAAAGTTTTATACTGTAACATGTAGATGTTTAGGGGGAAGTGATCATTCTTAGAGTATAATTTAGACATAAAGAGGAATCAGTCACCATACAAATAAGGAACACTGGAGACACTGGATCACACAGGTCAGGGCTCCACTCAGTGGTGCTGTGGTTTAATTAGGTTCTTATAGGCAGTTAACTGTTACCTTCCTTGGGCTAGCATTTTTCTTTAGTAAACTAATACTAAGAATATCCGTTCTTCACCCAGTGTCCTGTTGTGCCTTTTAATACCATTTTTCAATAAAAAGAACCAGAATTCTTTGGCGAAATGGATGATTCCAGGACTGGATCAGGAATGTACAAGATTAACCTGGGACATGTTGCTGAACAAAAGTCAAGGGAGCCACAAAAGACTTGAAGAGCTCCCCAAAATGGGCCCATTTGAGCATCTAAAAAAATGATGACTGCAGTGGATTGTAACATAAACTGTGTAAAAATCCATGAGTTCATAATGATACCTTTTTAAAACACTGGTCATTCTGAGGTTACTAAGGACCAATAATACCTTACTCTGACACTGGTCATTCTGAGGTTACTAAGGACCAGTAATACCTTACTCTGACAACTGGCTACTTGGTGGCTACAGAGCAACCAGATAGTGCTGGTTCATGAGGCAAAATGTTTCTTTATAGAAGATTCTCAGCTAATAAATAGGGGGTGGATTGGTAGAATTAGAAATTGTATTTGTAATCCCAATAAAGTATTTGATTCAGAAAAAGACTGTAAATGTTTAAAACCCTGTGAACAAAGGGAAATGGGAACTTAACCATTTGAGAGATTAGACTGTCACTACCCAAATCCACTAATGAAACTTAGTGTTATGAAAAGTAAGACAAATAGATATTCTGCATTCACAGATGTGATGCACTACCCCTGGGCTTTTCTTGTTTCCCCTCCCATCCTCAAGAGTTAACCTGGATCTAATTAGATCTAATCAAAACTGTAGAACTGATTTACAGTTTACACAAAATACAGAAGCTAAATGATACTCGAAAAAGCAGATGCCAGATATTCCCTGGGATAACTGACCAGGTTTCTCTAAGAGAGAGAGAGAGTGTGTGTGTGTGTATTTTAGAGAGAGGGAAGGAAGAGAGAGAGAGAGAAATATCAGTTGGTTGCCTCTACCAAGGATCGAACCAGGAATTGAACCTGCAACCTTTCGGGGTACAGGACAGCGCTCAACCAACTAAGCAACACTGGTCAGGGCCTGACCAAGTTTCTTTAATAAGAGAGTGGAAAGAAAAAGAAAGGGGAAGGGGGGTACTCTAGATTAAAATAAATTTAAAATAGCAGTTGCCATTACCACCAACAAAAGAAAGAAATATGTACTCTTCAGGAAATATGATGATCGATGTGAAAGTAGTCCAGACTCTTCAGCATAAACACAGCATTGCTTTCAATGTTCAGATGTCAAGCTTTGCCTTTAAAGTCAATTTGTGATTGTGGATATAAAGAGGCAGATAATTCAATTATGCTAAAAGCAAAATACTTTTCTTGAAAAAGTCAGTGGGAATCCATTTACTTATTAAAATACTTTTTTAGTTACCATCAATAAAAAATTTCCTTGTTTTTATGGACATAACCTTAAGTAGACAGATAATTTATTTATTACGATAAAACAAGTACTTTTTAAAAGCTCAATGGAAATACTTTGTTTATAAGTAAAAAAAGAAAAAGGAGGAGAGAAAATATTTGAAGACATAATGGCTGAGAATTTTCCAAAATCACAAAACACAGCAGACCACAGATCCAAGAAACTCAGGAGAACTCCAGGCAGGAATAAACAGGTATAACTGCTCACATTGTACTCGCACACCTAGACACGTCATGGTCGAACTGCTGACGGGTGAAGTCAGGTTGTCAGGCGAATCCATCCGTTACGAAGTCCCCAAAGCCTTCCGTGCCGTTCTTCCCGCAGCCTTCGGCGATCGTTGTCTAGGTCCCCTAATTCTGGGGTAGTTCTTCTCAGTGTTTCCCAAAGCAGATAAGTCATTAGAGATACCATTCCAATTTCCCCTTGCTAACACTGGATCTTCGTTTTTTTTTTTTGAATGAAAATTTTAATTTATGGCTAGAAATTTTGTTTTTGCTATCATCATATTAAAAAATGAATGGGAGTTAAAGGAACTGAAAAAACCACCAAATGTGAATCTCACAATGGTATGACTAAGCTAGCTGTATGAGTATCAGAATGATTAAATTGATTATGTATTTTGTTAGAAAAGACATTTTTACAAACATCTCTTCATTTGAAGAGTTCTTTTGTTAGGAGACTATATTAGAAAATCCTTTGGGAGGCAAATGGTCCGTAAGACCGATTAAATTGAATTTCACTAATCAAAGCTTGTTTCATTTGGCTGAAAGGCAACTGAAGTGGTGGTAATGGTGATGTTATTTTTAGTGTTTCTTATTTTAAATCTGCATTTTAAGATTTTGGGGTAGGTGGAAAAGTGTTTTTTTAAAACTGAGTATGGCCTTCGTAAGTAATCCCCCTGTTCATGTGTGGACCTTTTATGATGGTTACATTCATTCCTGAGGTCCTAACTGAGCCAGTTGACCCTGATGCCTTAATAAGGGTATTTATATTTCTTGGTTTGGCTTTGTTGGCTCCTCAGGTTATCCTACCTTGCGGATAGAGAAGAATGACCTAAGAAGTGTCACTCTTTTGGAAGCCAAAGCTAAGGTGAAGGATATAGCAATATCCAGGGAGAGGATAACTCTAAAAGATGTACTCCAAGAAGGTTTGTATCATCTCAAAGTCAGGTTGTCAAGGAATATTCAATGTTAGCACTAAAAATTTCATTTTATGTCTAAGGATAGAAAGCAGTGCATAATTTATTTCCTTTATAAAACTGATTTTTATTTTCTCCTTCTTTAGATCTTTAATTCGCCTTAGTATGGCTTTGGTGTAATTCTTGATTTTCAAGTATGTTAAAGCATATATATTAGTGCTTGTTCCCTTTAAAGTACATTTTCTGTTTAATTCTTGTTTAAAGATGATTACCTAGCAGGCCTCTTCGAAATATTCTAAGTAATTTTCTCTGTGACAGATAGTGTGGGGGTTCTAGCAGAAGGAGCTTGCATGGGCTTTGGAATCACACCCAACCTCCAGTCCCATTCCTGTGATATATCACCTGTGTGACCTTGGGGAAATCACTTAATATCTTCTGTGACCAGTTTTCTATAAATTTGGACCACATGGTTTGCTCTTAGGCTAGTTATGAAGATCAGATGAAGTGAAATGATGCACATTAAATGAACTCACACATGATAGGTGTTTGATAGATACTAGTGCCCTTTCCCTCCCCTCTTGTTGGTCCTTGCTTTCTGTTTTGAGTTCTAGGGTATTGATTGGAGAGATGCTGGAAGAAGAGGGCAGAAATTAATAATAAAATACTTCGTTGAGCTCTTCAAGTTGTTAAATACAGAGTCACGCTTTTCCCCTCTGGGATTCAGTTTGGAGTGTTTTGGATGCATAGGAGTCATTTGAATTTATCTGTTGGTTGGGATGCTTGTAGGTCAGTCACAGCTAGTTGGGGGTCTGGAACTGTCCCCAGCGGCAAATAGTAGTCAACAGAAGCAGACATATTTGTTGTCTGTTTTTGAATGTGTGAGAATAGTCCATTTCTCTCCTTTGTAATTGTTCTGAGGCTAAGCCTAGAACCATGTCTCTGTGGACACCCCACTACTGAGCTTCAGTGCTCCTGGCTATAATAGCCATTAGTTAGGATAATTAAGAAAGAATTCTCATATTTTTGTGAGATCTGGTATTTCTGAAAGTAAAGCATTTCTTAGCTACAAAGAACTTCTGTTATTAAAAGACAGAGATTTGGGTCTTTTTACTCTAGGGCTGGAGTAATGTTATTGATCACATATGCCCTTGTTATGTTTGTTTTAAGTTAAATTGTGCCAGAAAGTTTTGTACTTAAAATTTTATGAAGGTTATTTTATGATCTCATTAATTATTTTTTTTCCTTTTAGGTACTTTTGGGCGTATTTTCCATGGGATTTTAATAGATGAAAAAGATCCAAATAAAGAAAAGCAAGCATTTGTAAAAACAGTTAAAGGTAGGAATTTTTCCCATGCTATTTCCATAATGCTTTCCAGTCTAAGGTAGCTCATGCGAGCTAAATTCTGCCTCAAATTCTCAGGGTGCCAGACCTTTATAAATCAGTCCATGTTAATTTAGCTCCTATGAGACTATTAAGGAGATTTGTGGTGTTCTCATTAAGGTATAGAAAATAGAAGTCTAATAAATTAAGACCTTAAACATTTATTAGATATTACTCAGGCTTCTAGTTAAACTGCATCCACTTGACTTCATTGTTGCTATAGCTAATATTGTGGTTTTCCTAGGTTAAAATTCTTTGTTTTTTCCCTCTTAAAAAAAACGTTGTTAAGGGGAGTAGAGGGAGGTAGAAGGGGGTAAATTATGACAGATAGAGACCTAGACTTGGGGTGGTGAACACACAATACAATATACAGATGATTTGTTATAGAATTGTACACCTGAAACATATAATTTTATTAACCATTGTCACACCACCAATAAATTTAATTAAAAAACAACAACATTGTTAATAGTTTTCCTTCCTCTCTCTCCACCTGCCCAATACTGAACACTCTAAAGAAAAAAGATGCGCCCTGGCTGGGCTGCTCAGTTGGTTAGAACATCGTCCTGTGCATCAAGGGCTTGCCGGAGGCAGCCAGTTGATCTCTCTCCCCCCATAACCTTCCTCTCTCTCTAGAGTCAGTAGAAACAGTAGAAACATATCCTCAGGTGAGGATTAAAATAAAAGAAAAAAAGATGACTCACTGTACCTTATGTGAATTTCCTTCCTCCTGCTCCCCCCTTTGCTATTATACATAATGCTGCAGAAAATAGGTGCATCCGTGTGTCCACGTGTAGGTATTTCTTGGTATAGTTTTGCACATAAAGCCATAGTTGGGCTTGGCTGCCCCAACAGATGTTGCATTTAAAATTTTGAAAGATATTGCCAGATTGTTTTCTAAAAGGTAACACTAGTTCATATTTTCATGAACATATTAACCATTTGGAGAAATCTGATACCCACTTTTTCAATAATTGATTTACATAAATTTTTAAATTAGAGATTCCATAGCAAAATATACTGGAATATTATTTATATATGGCTTATTCCCTAATATTAGTAAATTAAATACTAGTAAGACTTTAAAACATTAGAATTTTATTTATAATTGATGTTCCTAAGAGCTTACATAATTCTTAGATAAGCCTATTTGCTCTTTTTAAGAGAAAGAAAAGTGTGGTAATTTATAAGGTGCTTAATGTCTGACACTGTCTGCTATAGATGGAGATGACAAAATATTAATTTTGGAAAAACAGATTTAGCATTTTGAATGCAGAAATTGAGGACAAAATTAAATTCAGCTTGAGGAGGTGACAATGTTATGAAGTTAACAAAGTTAATATATAAGAACTTGTTTCTAAATTTACTTAAAGGAATTTATGGAAAGTATGAGGAGCCATGTTTATTGTTTCTAAAAAGTTGGGTTGTACTAATCTAACAAAAATTCTTTGGGATTTGATTTCTTTGAATTTAGCAAAATTGCTTGTTTAAGGATGTTACGAACACACACACACCTTTTATCTTTTCTAAGTAAATGGTTTAACTCACTATATTGTTCAGTATTTATTTTATTCACCCACTTTTCTAGCCCAAAAATAATTTTAAAGGTTAATATTTAAATCAGGTCCCACTAGATTTTCTGGCTAGTTTTTTATTTTTATTTTGTTAATCCTTACCCAAGGGTATTTTTTTCCTTTGCTTTTTAGAGAGTAAGTGGGAGGCGTGGGGAGAGAGAGAGACTTCGATGTGAGCGAGACACACTGATTGGTTGCCTTCCCCAGCCAGGGAACGAACCTGCAGCCCAGGTACCTGCCCTCGATCGAGAACCAAACCTGCCGCCCTTTGGTGTGCAGGCTGACGCTCTAACCACTGAGCACACCGGCCAGGGCTTCTGACTAGTTTTGAGGGACAGGGTACATGTTACTCTTCGTAAATGTAAAATTTGAACCCTGTGTTTAATAACCACTGCCTTTGGTTACACTTTCCCCATTTTTTGAGGAAACATTTTCCCTTAATTCTAATATTTCTTCTGGGGTTTGTAAATATTCTATGGACAGTTTAGAACTGGACTGTTATTCAATTGTTCTGAATGAATCTTGAATTAACAAAAGAGATTTCTGTACAGAATTGGGCTGATACAGGGTTGGAAGGGGAGAAAGGAGGAAATAATAGTGATAGGGAAACACAATGTGGATACTGGGACTGTTTCACAAGATAAGATTTCTCTTTCCGTATACACTTGAATTGGAGTCACTTGCTTGTTTCTACGCCTTACCACTGTAATTACAATGTTCTCTTTGAGCCAGACGGAAACAGGAGAAAGCACAGGGAGTTCTTAGCCAGTATATGGTCATGGTTTGCTTGGGAAACAGAGAGGAAGTGCATTGACTACAGTCCTCACCTCCAAATTGTCAGATAATTCCACAGGATTATCTTTGAGATTTATTCTTTTACAATGTTATTTTTATTTTTTAATTGAGCCTACATAGAACTGACAGTTTCACAAATCTGTATTTAGAAGTGCGGCTTAAAATGCAAAAAATATGTTTCGAAATGATCATTGCCCTTTACCTTTAGGCAGAGTTTGGCTTCTTAAAAAATTCATAGTTTTGCACAGACACTTAATAGATATTCCCATATAAATTCCTAGAGATTAAAGTTAGGAATCTGAATTTCACACAAGATGGTCAAATTGATTTTCATAAAATAAAGGAGTTAATTTGAGGTTATTGGTGGTAAGTTCTTATTTAATTGCTAATGTTTTGTAACCTGTGAATATGTTTTTTTAAATCATTTTGTTCTTTCTTGTAGCTTTTAGAATGTAAATTATTTTCTGGTATTCTTTTCAAATGTATACCTCCTGAAGATAGATCTTTCAGCATTTAAAATTAAAAGAGTAGGACTACACAGGGAAGGGAATCCAGGAAAATGATTTTTTTCTTACTAAGTGGATACAATTTTTTCTCCAATTCAAAGTTTCCTTAGATCATCATTAAGTTCAGGTATTTCTGCTTAATAGAATATATTTATCAAAGTTAAGAACTTGAAAGATACTATGCATACAATGACACATCCTGAAATTACCTTCTGTTCTACTTGGGTCTCTGTACCGGTTAATGGGAAGGTGGCAAACTCTTACCAACTGGTGTGCACCTCCAAATATTACTAGTTTTCAATCCTGAAAAGATCCTGCCAGCCCCCAAATAGTCCTGCCTATAATTTCATTAAAAATTATTTAGATTACAGAAAGAGTCATAATAAGGTACATCCTGCCATTTACTAAATGATTGTAAATGTTAGGCAGTTTTTAGACAACTAGAGTTTATTTCCCTGGACACTGGCGTGGATTGCCTTTTTCAAAGAAGTGCCAAGTGTTCCACATCCACATATGTGGCTTTTTGTCCACGTATTTGACATTTCTACAAAAGTCTTAACTAAGTGACGCTGTCTGGAAAGGGGACAGTAATAACAAGTAGTGGGAGAGGGAGTGATTCCATCGGTTGGAGTTGGAAGTAAAGGAAATTTGCAATTTCTGAGCTTTAAGGAGTGAATGTGATGTGTAATCCTAGTGCCTGAATTCAGTGGTCCGGATTTTACTGTTGGTTCCAGATTTTACTAGGGATGTGGATCTTGGCTTTGCCAATCTTTATATCTTCTTCCTCTTATTGCATTGATTAGAAGCTTATAAATTATTATTATTATTTTTACTGTTGACATACAAATTAGTTATTGGTTTCTTTGAAAGTGATTTTAAGGATACACTGTACTCTTAATTTTGTTTTTGGTATGTAAAACCATTTTTTAAAAATGACACTCAATTTTAATTTTATAATGAAAATATACTGTTTACTTAGTGGAAATGTTCTTTTCAAAGAGTGGAGAGATGCCTCTTTAATTTTTTTTTTTTTCTTACTGATTTGTATGAACTCTTTAAAGAAGGGGGACAGAAAGGAAATTAGCCCTTTATATGCCTGGTGTGTTGCAGATACTCTTCCGGTCTGTTATTAACTTCCTCTACTTTGTTTATGGAACCTTAATTTCTAATTTTTATGTAGTAAAATTCATCTTTAACGGCATCTGTTAATGTTGACCTTTTCTACTGCAGTAGAATTTTAAGCTAGACCTGTTTAAATTTAGTCGTGACTTACAATAGAACTTTACCTTACAACAAAATATTAATGGCACATGTATATATAGTATTGTCATTTAAGACAGTGTCTTCTTTACACAGACCAAGCTTCTGAAGTTCAGGTGACAATGATGCTCACTGAAAGTTGTAAGCTGCGAGGCCTTCATCACAGGTGAGAAGAAAAACCACCACAGAACCTGCCCTTCCTCTCCCGGGTCCTTCTCTGCAGCACCTGCTTCTGCTCTCGTCCACCCTTCTTGGAGCCCAGGCCTTCCTCTTCGTGTTCCTTTCCTTTATAAAACCAAATAACGAAGAGCAGCCATTTGTACTTTGAAACATTTTTATGTTGCTCGTTACCTTTCCCAGAGGGATTTTAACCCTCTGATGATAGAGACAATGATTTTATCTCCTCTAGGAAACTTGCTGTGCCTGGATAAAATGCCTTCGGTCTGCTCAGTGAATTTCAGTCATGAGGAAAGGAGCAGAGAAATAATTCGGGACGGGGGTGAAGACAGTGGGCCACTCTTCACATCACCCCTGAGATGCTCATGTAATCCTGAGTGCAAACTTGCTGTAGTCATTTTAGTGGGCATGGGACTTGGTGTGAAAAGAGGCCCTGTCATCTCCCCTGTACTCCTTTCTGTTCCCCTGGGGGGACATGTGCAGGGGAACATGTAAGGGTTTTGGAATCAGATAAAGATTTGCTTTTTATTTTTTATGTACTTGCGTTTGACCTTCACCGATTACCTGACCTCTCTCTTCACACATGCTTCCTCCCTGTCAAGTGGGACTCATCATCGCCGCCACTCTCAGACTGTAACGCAACAGAAGCCTCACAGGGAGGTTACCTTGCACAGGTTCACTGATCTGAGCCCAGATTTCCCCAGCTCCCCACGGTCAGGACTTTCCCTGCTAGGAACTCCTGCACAGCACAGGGGAGCCCACGGTTTTCACTCGTACACTGTCGGTCGGTCCAGAATTGTGTCATGGTGGTTTTGAAAGAGATATGTGTTCAATTGAGACAGTTTAGGAAATACAGTAAAGCAAGTTAGAAATAATCCAGCCGTACAACTCAAAACAACAACTCTTAAATCTTGGCATGTTTCTGTGCAGCTTTACTTTTTTCTCTGTAACTGTAATTATCCTGCAAACATGTGAATTTTGTATCTAGCTTTCCCATGAGATCAGCTTTTACTCATATTCTCTTAACAGCTCTTTGTTTTCAGCTTAGTGGGGAAGATGAGGCAATTATATAAAAAATTACATAACCTTGGGGAAAATTAATGGCTATTTCCAGGTACCAATAAAAAAGGTGTCATTAGGCAATAGGGTGAAATGTATGTATTGTGCCATAGAAATTCAAGAAGGAAAACATTGTTTACCACATGCTTAACTTTGTGCGCACATTGTAGCAGCGTGTTACGTTGGGATTCCTGTGTCAGAGGTATGGCAGCCAAGGTCAAAAGAGATGGTCACCCAGATAGTTAGTGGTAAATTATGGATTTGGAAATCGGATTCCAAATACCACATGACCAGTTGAGACCATCTTGCCTTTTGTGATAACTTTAGCCTCTTAGAGGCTTTTTTTTTTTTTTTTTTTTAAAGATATCTTTTTTTATTTCAGGGAGAGGAAGTGAGAGAGAGAAACATCAATGATGAGAGAGTCATTGATCAGCTGCCTCCTGCACGCCCCCGACTGGGGATCAAGCCCACAACCTGGGCATGTGCCCTGACCGGAATCGAACCGCGATCTCCTGGATCCTAGGTTGATGCCCAACCGCTGAGCTGTGCCTGCTGGGCTCTTAGAGGCTTCCTGACTATCATATTCTTATCCACAGTCTGCATCAGGGCTTTTTTAAAAAAAAAGTGTGATGATGGACAAAATGGGATATTGTCATAATACGCTCATAGTCAAGCATTTGTCTGTAATTATCCTCTCAGTGAAGACTCAGAGTGGCCAGATGTGTCTTCAGAGAACCCAGTCCACAGGAAACAACTTCAGTTGACAATTTTTTCTTGTCGAGAAAGTGCATATATGGGACATGTTAAAGTCTAGCTTAAAAGAGCATTTCTAATTTTACATTTTTAATGGTACTCATGTTTTTAAGTATGTTACAGATATTGTTTTATTTTAGGTTATCTTTATTTTACTGCTTTTTATTGCAAGAGGTTTTAAATTCCACTTGTCTTTCTCCTGATTTCTGATTTTTTTGTAGAAATCTTCTCCCCATTACCCACGTGTGTATAGAAGAAGGAGAAAAGCCCATGGTGGTACTGCCCTACATGAACTGGGGGAATCTAAAGTTGTTTCTGCGACAGTGCAAATTAGTAGAGGCCAATAATCCTCAGGTGAGAAAAAGTTGCCAAATACCAGCAATTTACCGGTAGCTTCTGATAGTGTCTTTGAAAGCAGATGTTTACATTCTTAAATATGAACGGTGTAGAGGCCTGCACAAAGAGACTGAGTGCGTCAAAATATGTGTATAACCTGTTGGTTTGGAGGAAGATTGGTTTACGACTCCTCCTGCCTAAAGGCATGCGCTTTGCTGATATTGACATTTTTCCTTGTGTACCCATCGTGTCTTTATTTAGAATCACCTCAGACCCTCTGTAACACCTCCCCAGTCACTTTTCCGATAAGTCTTGAAGGCACTTGCACGTCTGTGGACCTCCCTTCCAGGAGCTGAAACAGCCTGCTTGGTCCATAGTGCACCAGAAGCTGGTGATGACTGGAAGGTGTATTTTTAATGTGCTCGGCTGTAAGATGTTAGTCACCTAAGCATTTCTTTCTCTTCACTGCTTGTGCATGTAGCTGTGCAGCGTTGGTCAGATTGCGCACACATGACGATGGTGGTGGTAAAGCCTAGTGGGTGTTCTGCTGCCACTATGTCTTGTTTCCAGATTTATAATAATGTACTTCCTACAGTTGCCAGGAAGAAATAGATTCAGAGGCTGCATTGAGTATTTGATTTAACACGTTTGACATGCTTTGTAAACGGAAAGGGTTAAAGCCGGGTTTCTAACAGGTGGTTGGAGGCTGAAGTCCCCCCGGCATCACCTGGGGAGGAATTTCATTCCTCAGCCCACAGCACTGGCATCCGTGGGGAGAGCTGTAAGCTTGCATTAGCTTGAAAAGAGTCTCCCTAGGAGATAATCTCCTACTAAAAACTATTTAAAAGAAAAGAACTAGTTATTGCGTAATAATCATCTGAACTACTACCTTGTGAGTTCAGCATTGACCAGATACTTATGAGCAGCTTCTCTGTGTGCTGGATGTTGGGGAGATAAGCCTAACGGATGAGAGAAGGAGATGGTAACTTACAGAACGGTAAGGACTGTAGCAGATACAGGTACAGGGAGCACATTCTGTCATAAAGGAGCTTTTTTTTTTTTTTTTTAACAGTGAGTGGGTATTCAAAGTATTTTTGGGAAGGAGTGGGATTGTGGAATAAAATAATAAGCAGCTACCATCATAATTTTTGTGCTAACTGCAGACATTGTCATTTTCTGCTCCCACAGGCAATTTCTCAACAAGACCTGGTGCACATGGCCATTCAGATTGCCTGCGGGATGAGCTACCTGGCCAGGAGGGAAGTCATCCACAAAGACCTGGCTGCTAGGAACTGTGTGTAGGTGCCACGAGAGCATCGCCGTCATCTGATTGCTTAGTGTTCCTTGGATTTGGGGTTCTTTTCGGAAATCACTGTGGGAATTACGTTGTATTTAAGAGTAACCTTTGACCCGTATTTTTAAAATACCCTTACTGCATTTGATATTTGTATCTTTACTTTTCAGCATTGATGACACACTTCAAGTTAAGATCACAGACAATGCCCTCTCCAGAGACCTGTTCCCCATGGACTATCACTGTCTGGGGGACAATGAGAACAGGCCAGTTCGATGGATGGCTCTGGAAAGTCTGGTTAATAATGAGTTCTCCAGCGCTAGTGATGTGGTAAGTCCTGGGGCCCCTGGATTTCAACAAAATGGAAACAGGGCTGTTTTAAAATATTTTTTCTTTCTTTTTTTTTTTTTAAATGTAGTAACTTTTCCCTAAAATTTTTCATTGATAAAGCAAGCGTAGTTAGCTCTCAATCAGCCAGTGTATGGAGAGAAGCCGTGACCCAAACCATGGCCCATCATTTGCATGTAATCTCACTTCATCCCCACGATAACCCTGTCAGGGGCACTGTTAACACTGTTAACACTATGGGGTAGGGAGATACTGTCATCCCAATGTTAAAGGTGATGACATTGAGACTCAGGTTCCAGTATTTCATTGTTTTTCTTATTTAAGTCTCAGAGTGACCAAGTGGTTCCTGGGTCACAAAGATTTATTGTTTTCTTAAAATGACCTCTCTAAGTATTATGGCCTGTGTAATTTATAATTCCTCAGGTGTCACTTTCTTCCCCTTTGTCAGTTTCTGGGTGGTCCTGCCCACTTGAGCAGATCATGTAGTGGGATTCTTTATACTCGGTGATGGATAGTTTCCAAAGTCACATATGCTTGTGGGTATTTTGTAGGCATTTTAAATTGTTTTTAAGTTCTGACACTTTTTGGTCAGATTCAGAAGATTAATTTATTTTCCTGTCTCTTGCTTGCTGCACTTTATTGTAGTAAACATTCAGAGATTAGCTTAAACTTCTGGTAAGGTAGTTATAAGTACAGGGAGCTATGGGACCATATTCTTGGTCACACAGTAGCTTTTTTAAATATTCAGTGTGTAGGTATAAAGAAGTATTTTGGGATGGGGTGGGATTGTGGAGTAAAATAAGCAGTTGCCATCATAATTTTTGTGCTAACTGCAAACACTGAATGATCAATGATGTCTGTTTGTGTTACTTGTAAAATCTTAATAGAATAATTTGCTTCAACGTTACAACTGTGAAAAACCAAGCTTACTGTATCATTATATATTGTGTCTGGATATATTTTATTTATAGTATCAAGTTATCCTTTTACTTCTACGTGTGTATGCCTTAAGGATTACTCTTTTTAACACACTCTTCCCTCAGTGTTTTAGTGCCCCGTGGCTGCTGTGACAGATTACAACAACCTTGGTGGTTTACAACAGAGATTTATTCTCTCAGGGTTGAGTTCAGGAAGCCAAATGTTTGAAATCAAGATGCAGGCAGGACCATGCTTCCTCCGGAGGCCCTAAAAGGCAAACCTTCCTTACCTCTTCCAGCTTCTGGAGGCCGTTGACATTTCCTGGCTTGTGGCTGCCTCTTTCCCTGCTCCATATTCATAGCACTGTGTGTGATACAAATATCACTGTGTGCGATACGAATATCCTATTGCTGTGTGCGATACGAATATGCAGCAGGAGGTGATATGATTCATATCACTCCTCCCTGTGTGCTTGTCTCTCAGAGCTCCCTCTCCCTCTCTTACAATGATATATACGATTGTATTCAGGTCCCACCTACATAAGCCAGGATAAGCTTCTACTCAAGGTCCTTAAGTTAATCACTTCTTTTGCCGTATAAGGTAATATTTACAAATTTCATTCAAATGCAGGCATATCTTTGGGGCCATCATTCAACTTACTACACTCAGTGATTGAAATTATTTAAGATTTCCATATTGAAAAGCTAACCTTTTCATTTAAAATTCTTGAAACGAGAATTATTTAAGGGGAGAAAAACCCCCTATTGTTAATTAAAATCTAATTTTTATTCTTTTTCAGAAGCTAGGTTAGCTGTTTGACAAAGTGTGCCTTTTGTACATACCAAGTGTCTTGATAAAGTGTGTTCACTTGATGTGGGTGAACAATTTACTTACATTGTCTTTTGCCTTTTTTCTGTTAATTAAGATCTTTTATTGTGCATATCTTCAAAATACTTTGTTATAATTTAATTTCAAATCTGTTACTCTCAGGGAAAAAAAACAAAACGTATTTGGCACTTGTCAGATGGGCAGAGTAAATATGAGCGATGAGGAGAGAAAAGGAAGCTTTTCTTCGTGAACAGCCGCAAAAGTTTGGGGGATAGAACCTTGCTTCGTGTTGCAATAGCCCGTCCCAGCAGAGGCATGGGGTGTGCTGGAGGATGGGTGGGGGAATGCATACACACTCCTAGATCCTGAACCCTGAGGACTCAGCTTGTATAGCAGCAGGGAGCTAGGCCTAGTCTGTTGTTTCAGAGCTTTCGTAATAGAATAAAATTTCTCTGTCATGAATGTCAAGAAGTTAAAATTTCAAGTAAAACAGTACAAATATGCAAAACATGTAAAGAAAACCTGGAATTTTTCTTTGGGGGAAAAGGGGGTTGCTTTTTTGGTTTTGGTTTTTCTCAAATACTATAAAAAGGGAAAGCAGAGTTTGAGTTGAGGCCAGCATACAGCTGCTGCATTAATGACAGTAAGGACCAATTGTGCTGTTTGGTGTCGGGTGCTTGTTTTTAGGGTTGCCAAGTCTTTATTCAGGAGTTCTGAACTGTAGCTGGAATTCCTCACCAGTTTCTACATTAAGCAAAGCTATGTTTATGGGGGGAAAATGGGTTTAACTTTGGTTTTGGAACATAGTTTTTAAAAATGGTATCAGTTGAATTAGAGCTATATGGTTTTCAAATTTACCCCATTAGTAGAAAAGCCTACTCTGGAACATTTTTGAATACAGGAAAGTAAAAGAAATTTTCCGTCATTTTTTTTTTTAAATACCATTCCATGGTTGATTTAAAAGGTTAATTGACTCATCTCTTTGGGATATTAATATTTTTTTCAATGATTGATTTAAAATATTTATGATTTTGTTACTCACTGAAATATAACGTAGTTGCCTTAGTAGAAACTAGCTGACAGTCGAGGTAAACTCAAAACTAGTCTAATCCAAAAGTAGTCTAATAGGCAGGAAATGGAAGATATTTCTGAGATGACAGCCAACAAGTAGGCCGTGTAACCTCGAGACTAGGGAGTGTTTGATCGGTCTCTTACAAAAAGGAGTTTTGAGAGCTGATACTTGAGGGGTATTCACGATGGCCAGTAGTGCTGTTTGCTTGCACAGTGGGAGCCCCCCAAAGCCCCCAAACATTGCTTCATTTCATATATTTGTTTATTTTTGTATATAGGTATTCCATTTTATACTCAAGCACTAATATGAATTATTTTTATAGCACTCATGATCAAATATTTCAGAGTAACTACAGAGTAAAAGTTAAGTTAGATGGTACACTTTCAGTCAATAAGACTGTCGTTAATAACACATCTCTAAGCAATGTGATCTCTATCTCTTCAGCTGTGTACACTGCCCTATATTAGCTGGTAAAGTCCATATTGAGGATACATGGTTTAGTTAAGCAAATATTTCAAAGTTATGTTTAAAATTAGTTATTTTTATGGTTATGATATTTTATACATTTTGCAACAGTTCACAAATTTTATATAAGAACCTGCCTTCCGTCAGAATATAGTCATCATACCAGATACCTTGTTGCTGCTTGATCATTTGACAGCTTAATTTTAAAAACCATGAACTTAATGGTAAGCAAATTAACAGAATTACTTTAAAATAATAATCACTTTTAGTGTTTTGGCATAAAGTTACTTGAAATGTCTGTGTGATCCAAGTTCTTCTGAGCTGTACTTCAATATGATGCTGAGAATACCTATTGATTTACATTTATCGTGGTTTAACTCCTAAAATGTTAAGATTTTTCTTCTTTAGATTCTTATAAATTCATTTCTTTTAAAATTATATATATATATGTAATTATATATATATACACACATATATATATTCCCCAACCCCCAAATATCTTTTGCCTTGGATAATTGAGATTTAAAGGAATAGGGACGCCCTTCTGTTTCCTATGCCTGTGATGTGGCTATTAGTGTAAAAATTCTGCTTTTCAATTTTGTGGGATTGAATATTTTCTGAATTCTTATATTAAAGCACAAATGTTAAAGATTGCTTTTTAACATTTGTATTGAAAATGTGAAACAAATGAACAAACAAATGAAACAGAAACAAACTCAAAGATATATAGAGAGAACAAACTGATGGTTCCCAGAAGGGAGGGGAGGTGGGGGATGGGCAGAAAAGGGGAAGGGAATTAAGAAGTACAAACTTCCAGTTGTAAATGTTTGGGGGTGTAATGTACAGTATAGGGAATATAATCAATAATACTATGACTGTGTGGTGACAGATGACTACTAGACTTATTGTGCTAATCTCTTTATAAGGTATATAAGTGTTGCATCTCTGTGTTGTACACCTGAAACTAGTATAACATTGTATGTTAACTACAATTCAAAGTATATTTAAAAAATAATTTAGAAAAGGAAAAATGTATATACATAATTATTCTGCTCTGTTTCCACTTTTTCTTTATGGATGGAGTTGGGAGTTTAAAAGCTACACTTAATAGTCTACTTTTGGGCCCGGCCGGGCGTGGCTCAGCAGTTAAGTGTCAGCCTAGGATCCAAGAGATTGCGGTTCGATTCCCGGTCTGGGCACATGCCCGGGTTGCGGGCTCTATCCCCAGTAGGGGGCGTGCAGGAGGCAGCCGGTCAGTGACTCTCTCATCATTGATGTTTCTCTCTCCCCCTCTCTCTGAAATCAATAGATATATTTTTTAAAAAATAAAAATAAACTTATTCTTTAAAAAAAAAAAGTCTATTTTTGGGCTGAAAAACTTCATGCAGAATCACAGGCAAAACAAGTAATGTAACCTCACTCCCACTAGAGTCTCTACACGTGTACAATACATATTTTAGGTATAAATGTAACACTTAACTAATTATATTACTGTCTTGGAGGGGACATTTTCTTTGCCCTTTAAAAGACCCTTAACAGTTTTGCATTTCTTTATAGTTAAAAACTCTATGTGATTCGTGTAGAAATATATTAATGTTTTCCATCTTATAAATAATACATTGTGTCTCCGTTGTGTTTTCACAGTTTTTAATGGAAAGACTCTGTATTTCAATATGTCAAGATTCTTATAATGTTAATATCAGCTTTTAACTGTTGAACTTAGGAAATACGCACAACTAGATTTGACTAGTTATAAATTTCTTTCTGATATTATTTTAAGACATGACATCACCATGTGCATTCTTAAGAATTTCTGGATATTGTTTCTATTCTGTTTTCATCAGATGTGAATACTACCGTAGATTTTTTGTGTGTGACTTTCTTTTCCTTTATTTGAAAATTATTTTTTGATTTATATCTTCTTTGAATTATTTAGTTAATTATGGTAGCTAATATAATTCTGCTGTTAAGAGACTACCTTATATTAAGAAACTAAATTCCGTCAAGAATGCACAATTAAGAGTTTCGTCCTTGTTGGTTTTCTTGTCTTTATAGTAGTACATTGTGTTTAAAAAGCATTTTCTGGGAAAAACAAATCAAGAAGATTATTTTAATGCTGATCATATCAGTGTGGTTTATAGCCACGAGGAGAGCCTTTAAGGTAGTTAACAGACTTTAGGGTGCAGGGCAAACGAAAATGTGTTTCTGTGCCTTTACGCTGTTTATTTTGAAAACATTAAACATTACCTCGAGAAGGGACATCTGTAAACTTAGCCAGATAGTATATTTATAGCAGAGTGCTGCTTATCACTCCTGTTTGCCCAGCCCCATGGGAAGTCATTGCCACGCCTGAGCAGACCTGAGCAGGAGAAACTCACATTCATAACGAACCCATGAGGAGTGGTCGTCTGATCTGCTCTAGTCTAAGACAAAACTGTACTTTTCAGAGAATGCTTATTATTTTTTCTTTATTTTATTTTTCATCGCCATTTATCTCCCTCTCCCCTCCCCCGCCCCACCCACCCATCTTTCCCGCAGTCATCACTCTTGTCCGTGTCGGTGAGTTCTTTCTCTTGACCCAGTCCCTTTAGAAAACTTTATATTGTGTTATTTCTTCATTATTAATTTTAGAATCATGCTTATATGACCAGTATTTACTTGTTTCCATTATGGTTGCAGATTTTACACATCACCAATCTTAGACTTATTGTTTAAAAAATATTAAATTCATGTTAAGAAGAACTGATATAAAGACATTAAGAAAAAGTTAGCCACGCCCAGGTGGGCGTGGCTCAGCGGTTGAGCATCGACCTAGGATCCAGGAGATCTGGGTTCGATTCCCAGTCAGGACACATGCCCGGGGTTGCGGGCTACAGCCGATCAATGACTCTCTCTCATCATTGATGTTTCTATCTCTCTCTCTCCCCCTCCTTTCCTCTCTCTGAAATCAATAAAGATATGTTAAAAAAAAAAAGAAAAAGTTAGCGAGGTGATAGTATCATTTGGGCATTAGGAAATAATGATTTTAAGTTTAATAATAATAAGATATTTTTTAGTTTTATTTAAAAGTATTATTTTATTAGTCCTACTATTATTTTATTAGTCCTAATATTTCCTGGGAAGGAGGAATAAGTGGGTTTACTTCAGGAGCAATTAATATACTTTCAGAGGTTTCCAGTTGCTATTTTTTGATCAAGTAATTGCCCTTGATGTATGCCCTGTGTTTGGCTCTCCCTAAGAATGTTTTCCTTGAGAGATCTTGTTAACATTCCTGCCCTGCCGTTTGTGTTTAGCGTCCCTTCAGATGACCCCGCATTCTGGTGGAGCAATGTCTAAGCCCCTGGTTCAGTGGAGGGATGTGCCATAAACAGCAGAAATGTCCGATGGCCTGCTAGGCATCCGGTGTTGGCTCTTCTGTCTTTCCTAACAGGACTGATCTATAGCATAAGGAGTCTCTTTTCAGTCACGTGTGACACCTTATGCCTCAAAACAGTTGATTTTGGGCGTTGGGTTACCACACTCTCTAAGTTTGGTACCTGATTCAGTCGGTGCATTTTATATAGTCGTCCATCTGGTGACGTTTGTTTAGCTGGAATAAAAAAATACTGCCACAGTGATAAATCTGGAGGAGTATTAAGCTTTTTAGTTAATAGTTAACATTGAAGAATTATTAAGAAGACCCCACCCCTTCAGGGGTTACTTGTATAAATTTATTGGATAGTAAAATTTGAATAGTAAAACTTTTTCAAAGTGACATAATCCCGTAGATGCATATTTCAGTTATAGTTACTGAAAAGGCCTAGAAAACGTGTCTGAAAAATTAAAATTCACAGAATAACAAAGTCTTCCAAAATTGGGTATTTAGGAAGGGGCACATATAATAAAGCCTGTAACATGTACACAGTGGAGTGTCAGTTTTGAAAACTTGTGAAAATTGATTAAAGTTAGTAAGTTGAGTAAACTCAGCCTTCCACTGCTAGGAACATTTTCTGTGATGATTTGATCTTCACAGTGAAGTCTTAAAGTGAGCTGGTAAAGAAGGATCCAGACTCCTTCCCCTGTTTTTCAGAGCCTCTGTTCCTTACCTTACTGTCCCTTGGTAGCTTCATCTTTTCCACTGTACGTCTCCTTATATTCTGCATTTCTGCCAATCTGGAATTCCCACTGGGTCCAAACATACTAGGTACCTTAATGACCTTTTGTTTTTTTTAATCCTCACCTGAGGATATTTTTCATTGATTAGAGAGAAAGAGAAAGAAGGAAACATTGATCAGTTGCCTCCCATATGCTTCCCGACCAGGGGTCGAACCTGCAACCCAGGTATGTGCCCGGATTGGGAATCAAACCTGCAACCCTTTGGTGCATGGGACCATGCTCCAACCACCTGAGGCACCCGGCCAGGGCCCTTCATGACCTTTGGTTTTGCCTTTCAATTCTCCAGAGAATTTTGAACCTACCTAATAACACCTGTTACATGCTGCCTTATGTATTTATGGACAAGGCATTCTTCCCAGAATGGGCCATGGAAACTCTGCCTTACTTACTTTCCTTTAGCAGGTGTTCCATAGTTACAGAATTGAAGTTGATATGCATATATATGTCTTTTGGGTCATTTATTTTAAGAACAGTCCCAGCCAGCAGTGCTGATCTTATCCTTGGAGAGCTGTGTACTTGACTGTGTAAAAGAATCCTGCATGGCCTCACACTCGCCTCTTCTCTCTATTTCCTTGCTGAATCCTCACATTTCTCCTTGTCTCATTCCCACAGACTTCACATCAGAGATCCCATTTGTTCTTTTGACTACAGCTGTTATCAGAGTAAATGATTTATTAATTCACCTTTGTGGCTGGAGCTCCCCGCTTAACTATTAGATATATTGCATAGATGTCTCCTCTGCCTTTTTACCCAGGGCCCATGTTTCTGAAAACTTTAGTGCAATCTTTGATTTGTACTTTTAGTTACTTCTGCTGTTGCAGTAAATCCTAAGTCACTGTGAAGATACAACATGATTGAGGACAGCAGGTAGAATATCTGGTTTGGGGAAAACATGGTAAATTTGATGTGGGGCATGTTGAGCTCTAAGTACTGATGAGTGGAATGTGGGTCTGGAATTCTGGAAAGGCATAGAAGCAGGATATTAGAAATTGGACATTAACTTCCTAAAAGTGGTGATTGAATAAACAAGAGCATTTGATCCCAGAGGTATTGAGTGTATAGGGAGAAGAAAGCAAAGGGGGCAGGGAATGTTTATTTTTAATTAGTCAGTAAAGAAAGAAATAAAACAGAAAGATACGAAGAGAATCCAGAGAATGCTGTGTCATAGAAGCCTGGAAAGAAAATAGTTTCAAGGAGAATCTAGTCTGTAAACATATGTGCCGTGGTCAGTAAGAATGAGGAAACCATTGGGAGGTGTGTGTGTGTGGCGGGGGGTTGAACAAGCAGGTTTAGTAAATCATTAAAGATAGATGTGATATTTGATACTGTGGAAGGTGAGAAAGTGGTGGCAATAAATAGACTACTTTGAAGTTCTGAGAACCCAACAAACTCTAGACACAGGAAGCCTGAAGAAACTAAACCACAACGCATTATAATCAAATTGCTCAAAACTAGTGATAAAGAGAAAATCTTAAAAGCATCCAGAAAAACAACAATATGTTAATATATTTAACAGAGGAGCCAAGGAAAGAGTGGCAGCAAATTTCTCATTGGAAGCAATGCAAAGGAGAAGATAGTGAAGTAACATCTTTAAAGTACTGTGAGAGAGAACTAGAACATAGAATTCTATACTCAGGAAAAATGTCTTTCAAAAATAAAGGAGAAATAAAGACTTTTCCAGAAATACAATAGTTAAAGAAAGTCATCACCAGCAAACCCACACTACAAGAAATGTTAAAGGAAATTCTTTAGGAACCAATGATACCACATGGAAATAGGGATTAATACAAAGGAACAAAGGGCACCAGAAATGGTAACTGCATGGGTAATACATAAGATTTTTTTCTTATTATTTAAATTTCTTTAAAAGATAATTGAAAACATTTCAATGCCCATCTCTCAGTAAGTGATCAAATAGAAAATCAGTATGTTGAATGACAGTATCAACCAACTTGATCTAATTAACAATTACAGAATACTCCATTCCAACAACAGCAGAATGCATATTCTTTTCAGATACACATGGAATATTTACTAAACTAGATCATATACTGGGCCATAAAATAAGTCCATAAATTTAAAAGGATTTATTCATAAAAAGTAGGGTTTTGTGAACACAATAATTCAAGAATCAAAAATAGGAGTCTAGAAAATCCCCAAATATTTAGAAACTAAATAATACACTTCTAGGTTACTTGTGTCAAAGAAGAAAGCAAAAGGGAAATTATAAAGTATTTAGAATGGAATTAAATTCATTTTAAAATTTTGGGGATGATATTCAAGGGGGACATATACTGTATTAAACATCAATATTAGAAAAGAAGAATACTGTAGGAATTGGTGAGGCCTTGACTTAAAGCTTTCTTTACTGTGATTTCCTTTTGGGTGTATTTTGCTAAGTGAAATTTGTTAAAATTTTTTTTGTTAACTAAACTTTTTTCTTAAAGACTTTTTCACAATGAAAAAAAGAAAAGAAGAAAAGTCTCCAATTAGTGACCTTAGTTTTTACCTTAAGAAACTAGAAAAAGAACAATTAAACCCCAAGTAAGTAGCTGAAGGGAAATGGTAAAGATTAGACAGAAGTCAGTGAAATGCGAAACAGAAAAACAATAGAGAAAATCAGTGAAACCAATGTTTAACTCTGTGAGTATATCATTAATGATAAATCTCTTGCCAGACTAAGAAAAAAAAAGTTGCAAATTAACAATATAATGGGGAGGGGAGAATAAAGGGGACACCTGTAATACTTCCAACAATAAAGATAGATTAAAAACAAACAAATACAATACAGTGAATGAGAGGCAATACCATTACAGATTCTCGCAGGTATTAAGTAGTAAAATATTATGAACAACTCATTCCCAATAAATTTAGACACAGACAGATTTTTTGGAAGATAAGAACTTTCAAAGCTCACTCAAGGAATGGATAATCAGAATAGCCCTATATCAAAGAAATTGAATATTTAGTTAAAAGCTTAGGTCTGCAGTGAATTCTAGGGTTCTGTTGAGTACCTCCAAACATTTCAGGAAGAAATAATATAAACTCTACACAATTTTCAGAAAATTGAGGAAAGAATACTTTCTAATTCATCCTATGAGGTCAGCATTACCTGAAACAACAACAAAGATGAGAAGAAGAGAAAATTGTAGCTCATTATTTCTCATGATGATAGATTCAAAAATTTTAACCTAATGTTTAGCGAATAGAATCCAAAAACATTTTAAAAAACAGTATGACCACATAGGCTTTATCCCAAGAATACAAGTTTACCATTTGAAAATCAAACAGGGCAATTTTCTGTATTAATATACTAAAAAAGAAAAACCAGAAGATCATCTCAATAGATGCAGAAAATTCAAAATTCATTCCTAATAAAAATTGCTAGCAGTCTAGGAATAGAAGAGAACTTAACCTGATAAATAGCATCTACAAAAACCAAAACCGACAGCTAACATCATACTTAATGCTGAAAGACCAAATTCTCTTTACCAGTAACAGAAATGAGGACTCCCACACTCATCACTTCTCTTCAGTATTGTACTTGAGGTTTCAGCCAGTGCACTAAGACAAGAAAAGGAAATAAAAGGCAATCAAAGATTGGATAGGAAAAAGTAACTATTTGTGGATATGATCATCTATGAAGAAAATTCAGTGTGATATACAAAATAGTTACTAGAACTAACAAATGAGTTTATAAAGATTACAAAATCAGTGTACAATGATTAGTTGTATTTCTATACACCGATAATGAAAAATCAGAAATTAAAGTTTCTTTAAAGATTAAAACACAAAAAATATGAAATTCTTAGGAATATATTTGACAAAACGGGAAAACCTATACAATGAAAACTATAAGACATCCTTGAGAGAAATTAAAGATTTATATAAATGGAGAAGTATACCATGTTTACTGTTTAGAAAACTTAAGATGTTCATTCTCTCCAAGATGATCTATAGATTTAACACAGTCCCAAAGAAAATCTTGCAGGCTTTTTATTTTTTTGGTAGAAATTGACAGTTTATTCTAAAATTCATATGAACATGCAAAAGACCTAGAATAGCCAAAACAGCTTTGAAAACAGAATGTAGCTGGAGGTCTGATTTCAAATTACAGTAATCAAGACAGCGTGGTGTTGCATTAACGTAGACAAATAGATCAATAGAAGAAAACAGAGTATCTAGAAATTGACCCACATAAGGTATGGACAACTAATTTGCAACAAAAGTGCAAAGGCAATTCAGTGGAGAAAGAATTATCTTTTAAACACACAGTCCTTGAGCAATTGGATATCCAGCTACAGAAAAATGAACTTTGATCCATACCTTGCTCCATACACAAAAATGAATTCACAATAGACTACACACCAAATGTGAAATCTAAAAGTATAAAACCTCTGGAAGAGTACATAGAAGAAAATCTTGGGGCTTTGCATTAAAGATTTCATAGATAAGACACCAAGGTCTATAAAAAAACCAAGTTAGACTTTACCAAAATTTTAAATTTGTGCTTTTTGAAATACAATGTTAAGAGAATACAAAGACAGGTCACACCTGGAGAAAATATTTGCAAATCATATCTGATAAAGGACATATGCAGAATATAAAAAAGAACTCTTAAAACTCAGTAATAAAAAAGCAACCCATTATAAAAATGGGAAAAATATTTGAACAGACACTTCACCAGCAAAGATACACAAATGGCAAATAAGCACATGAGAGTATGGTCAACATCATTAATCATCAGGAAAATGCAAACTGAAACCACAATGAAATACCATCACACACCCGTTAGTATGACTAAAACTGAAAAGACTGAAGTGTTTGCAAGGATCTGGAGGAACGGCAGCTCTCTTACACTGCTGGTAGAAATCTAATATGGTACGTTCACTTTGGAAAACAGTTTGGCTGTCTCTTAAAAAGTTAAACATATATGTACCATATCCAGTCATTTTGCTGGTAGATAAATGAAAGCACATGTCCTTACCAATACTTGTACACAAGTGTTCATAGCAGCTTTATTTTTAGTAACTGAACCTGGAAATAATCCAGATGTCCATCAACAGGTAAATGGATAAACAAATCACTATATTCATACAATGGACTACTTATTCAACAATGAAAAGGAATGAAACTGTTGAAACATGCTGTGCCATGGATGAATCTCAGAATCGTTACCCTGAGTGAAAGAAGCTATGCACAAAAGGAAAAAAAGGCATACAGTTTAAATGATTCCATTTATATATAATTTTAGAAAATACAAACTAATCTATAATGACAGAAAGCAGATGGTTACTTGGGGATGGTAGGAGTGGGAGGAAAGGATTAGAGCAGGAAGAATCTTTTGGAGGAGATGGATGTGTTTATTATCTTAACATGGCAATGGTTTCGGGGGTATATACGTATGTCAGAACTTACCACGTTGAATACTGTGCAGTTCATTGTATGTCAGCCATACTACAATAAAAATGAAAACTGTCTTTGCTATCTGACCACCTCTGCTAACATCTAAGACTAATTCTTAAATTTGCTGGATCTTAAGACACAGCTAGAATTGTTAAAAAATACCGCGTTTCAGGCTTCAGAACTTTTAGGATAGGACTGGGGAATCTGTACTTTAAACAAACACCCCAGATGATTCTTCTCCTTAGTCAAGCTTGGGAAGCACTTGGCCTAGCCATAGAACACTTTATGCTTTTACTGTGATCAGATGAAATAATTGAAAATTGGGGAAAAATTTTTCTCATCATATGTAGTATACTGAGGTTAGCCTTGCATTATGAGTTCCTGAAGTAACAGAATGAAAATCTCTTGGTAGCCCCAACATTAGTTAAGTTACGTTATTGGTAAAAAAGAATTTTATTTATGCAATTTTTGACAAGTCACATCAGAATATGTTGCCAGTTGAAAGAAAAAAAAAAGCTTTATATCCTGTATATTATTGAGAATCTGTAAAATAACACAGGTTGGGAAAAGAGGAATAAAATGAATAGAATTTGTTATTCTCTAAACGGTCTTTAAATGGACGTAGTGTTACTGGACTCAAGGGGTTCAGGGTTGTTGCAAGGTAGTTTTATTTACTATCAGCAGGTAAAGAAGATGGAATTCATATCTAAAACTCTGTGTCTCTGCAGAGAGGCTTGGCCATTGCTTATATATACTATTTGGTCAGTTTCATGTTGATTTCTTCTTTGTAATTGGCTATACTTATCTGGTTGAGTTCCTGTCAGCTCATCCTGTTTACAACTGCATCTGCAAAATACTCTGCCTCATTTTAACATTTGGTAAGAATAGCACAAAGTAAGAACCACCCAGCCCTTGAGACCCTTCTAACAGTAGCAGCAGCCTTTTATAAAACTCTGGAAAAAACAACTTGACCTTCTTATCACTCCCTTTCCAGTGACGTCAAACAAAAGGAAATTATAGAATAAGTCTGTCTGAGTTTTAAATGGTTCAGTTATCAGAAGACTTTAGAGAGCAAGTTTTCCATAAATCATCCCTGTGCTATTGGTCTTGATTTTTTTTTAAAGGGTTAGTGAGCCAACATGTAATTAATCATTTGTTGGCTTTTAAGGAAGTGAAATTGCAGTGCACCCTTCAGCTTTATTGTCCTTTTTTGGCACTTATTAGAATTGCAGTTTTTAATGTGAGAACCTTGGGTGAATGCTCAGAGATAATGTGGACAAAACAATGCAAAAGAAGTGATTTTTTTAAAGTCAGCTTATAGTCATGGTACTGTTATGGTACCTGTGTGTACTCCAGGTCTCAGATGCCACCAGCATGGTACCTGTGTACACGCCAGGTCTCCGATGCCACCAGCTTGGTACCTACGTACACGTCAGGTCTCAGATGCCACCAGGGTTACTGTGAAAGCCCCTTACAGTCCAAAGTTAGAATGACCCTGCCTTGTCAGGATGGGTTACTCTCCCGTACACAGTGGCAGTGTCCATTCGTTACCACTCCCCATTGTTTCTTCCTCCACAGTCTGGTTTGGATCGGTTATCCCTTCCCCACAGCGGCTCCAGGGGTGGGAAGTCCCTCCTAACCAGTCTATCATCTCTGGACTCTGTTCTGTGTAGTAAACTTACCTTCCCTATGGAAATTGGACACTATTTTTAAACTTAAGCCTTACATGTACTTATCACTGTCAGTCCTAAAAGTTCATAAAGAGTAAGGTATCGAGGTAGACAAATACCTGTATGTAAGCAAACAGCTTCTTTTAACTTTTATTAATTTGACATGTTTTCATTTTTAAGTGGAATAGAATGTTCCCCTTAAACTAGTAGGCTCTGTCTATATGGAGATTTAAAATCTATACATCCGTCTCCATCAGTTCCCTGTCTCTCCCCACCCTCACCCCCCACCAAAAGCACAGACCTCAAGGATGGGCATTGTTCCTCCCCAATGGTCGCTGTTAATAAAAAGGTTACTGAGTTCCAAAAGGCTGAACTCTTTGGTTTTGGTATTTATTGTAATGCTGGCCTCAAAATGAGTTGAGAAGCGTTTCCTCCTTCCAAAAGAGTTTGTGTAGGGGTGTGCTGTGGATTGAATTGTGTGCCCTGCTCCATCCCCACACAGAATAGGTGAAGTCCTAATCCTCAGTACCTCAGAATGTCACCTTATTTGGGAATAGGATCTTTGCAGATAAAATGTTAAGATGAAGTCATACTCATTTAGGGTAGACTTTAATCCATTATGAATAGTATCCTTATGAGAAGAGACACCGACATGACATTTGAGGGGAGAATGTCATGTGAGAACAGAGGCAGAGATTGAAATGTTGCAGCTGCAAGTCAGGTAACACCAAGGATCACCAGCAAACCACCAGAAGCTGGGAACAGGCAAGGAAAGACTCAACATCCTATGCACAAAACCTCTCACAGCAAAGAATGACCCATCCCACAGGATCAGGAGGGCTGAGGTTGGGAAACCTGTTCTAGAGTTTACAGTACAGACCTTCAACTTTCAAATAATATGACCCGGCCACGTGTGGCTCAGCGGTTGAGCATCAACCTAGGATCCAGGAGATCAAGGTTTGATTTCTGGTCAGGGCACATGCTCAGGTTGTGGGCTCTATCCCCAGTCTGGGAGTGCAGGAGGCGGCCGATCGATGACTCATCATTGATGTTTCTATCTCTCTCCTTCTCCCTTTCTCTCTCTGAAATCAGTAAAGATAGATTTTTTTAAAAAATGTTCAAATAATATTATACCACTGCATGTTTAATATAAGCAGCTTACAGTATATTATTTCCACTCATCCCCTTCCACCCTTAGTGCTATTGTGGGCATGCATTGTACTTCTCTGTATGTTATAAACCCCACCATATATGGTTGCTGTTGTTGCTTTAAACAATCCAGTAAGGACATTTTTACATGAGGAAAAAATACCTAGTTGTTACTCATGTTTTCAGCTGTTCACCTTTGTGTAGGTCCAGGTTTCCATCTGGTCTTTTTCTTTCCACGTGAAGAACTGCTCTCGTGTGTCTTGCAGTGCAGATCAGCTGGTGACATGCTCTCAGCTTTTGTCTGTCTGAAAAACTGTATTTTGCTTTCATTTTTGAAGTATATTTTAGATTGGTATAGTATTCTCCATTAGCAGTTTTTCAGATATTCTCTAAGATATCATTCCATTGTTTTCTTGTTTATAAAGATTATGATAAGAAAGCTATTGTTCATTAATGTAAGGCTTTTAAAAAACCTGTACATTTTAGGGGTATTTCTGGATTATGTTATTGAAAAATAGCAACATAAAATTTAATGCGCTGTGCTTAGATTTTGTAAACAGACCTGTTTTTGTCTTGTGTTTTTCTTTTTTTTTCTTCTTTTTTTTTCTCCTTCACTCAAAACATTTTTTGAGGCAAGTTATTCTAAGCCTCAAATTCCTCACCTGTAAAATCAGGCTGCCCTTATTCTCACAGGTTTGTTGTGAAAATTAAGTGAGATAAAGGATGCACAATGTCTAGAATTCTAAAGGACTCATAAACACGATACCCTGGTACACAGGTATCCTCCGTTGTGCCTCCTTTCTGACCTTGGGGTTCACAGGTGGCAGCAGATCAGTGGGAGTCCCCTCTGTGCGTCCTTCCCAGCCATGTGGCAGTAGCTCTGTGTGGACACATCGCCTGCCCTCCACACGCTTCCCAGGGGCCACACTGTAGCCAGGACGGCCCAGAATGAGCGCTGTTGCCCCTGCTTGTGATTTCTGCTCCTACCAGTAGTTCACATGTTGCTTTTAAATCTCATCTCTTACTCAAGCAAGGTTGGAACGTATTTCCTCAGGTTATATTTACCTGTTAATTTAAAACATTTGAATATAGTAAAAATCCATGACATCTATTTCACATAATTTACATGTTTCACTGTTTCAGGATGCTCTTCTGTCCATTTAGGCTCAAGTTACATTCATTTTCCACTTCTCAATTGTCCATACAAACTGCAGTATTTACAGTAACACATTTCCATATTAGGAAAATTATACTTAACAGTTTTGGGCGGTGGGGCTTATAACCAACAGTAAAAACAATTCTTTCCAATGGATCTAATTATCTTAGAATATCCATTAATGATATTCATTTCACATTAAAGGATATATCCATTAAAATGCATTTTTTCTGTCCCAGCAAGATAAACTAACTGGGAAGGTAGGTAATATTTTGCTTTCCATAAGAGTTGGTTGATCCTGCTATTTTTGGTTCATACCTGGCCACAGGCAGTGGCACTCTGACAGCTGTTCTAAATACCCCTCCTGTGTTGCTACTCTTTTCCTCAGTGGGCCTTTGGAGTGACGCTGTGGGAGCTCATGACTCTGGGCCAAACGCCCTATGTGGACATCGACCCCTTTGAGATGGCCGCGTACCTGAAAGATGGTTACCGAATAGCCCAGCCTATCAACTGTCCTGATGAACTGTAAGTTTTTCTGAGCTTGAAGACATGGATCTCATTCCTTTTATGATATTGGGATAAAAGAAAAAGAGCCAGGTGTCAAGAGACTTCCCTTTTGAGAATAATGACTCTTCGGACTTGAATTAGACTCTTACAGAGAACCACAAAGTCAGCCAGACTCGTTCACTCTTTAATGCATTTGACATGAAGACGTTTTGCATCGTATATTTGTTGTACTTAATCTCATCCAAGAGACTAATGTACATAGTGAGAAAACGCTGAACATTATATGGGTTACTCTGTGTCGAGTGAGGACTGACTGTTAGTTATAGAGCCTTAAGGACATACTTAGTTATAAAAAGCCTTTCTCATTGTCATCTCGCCGTGTCATTTGGTGTCAGTTGATGTACAAGGAAGATGTTTTGAGCTAGCAGGTGAGAGAGTCCTGTTTCCTGCTTTGATCACATAGCTAACCTTCCCATGTGATGGAGATTGAGGGGGGCAGGAGGCTAGTCAGGGGTGATTGAGTACACAGGTGAGCGTGATCTCATTCTAGAATCCCCTGAAAGTTTCTCCACTATGACAGGGTGACAGCATTTGCACTGATTTTACTGTAGATCCAAGGTTCCTAGAGCTTAGATAAAGCCGCCTCTTTTTCCAAGTTCTTTCTCTCAGAATGTAAATACAGGATAACACAGGTATTTACATAAAATCTCCGTATTTGCTGATATATTTTGATATGCTCATAAAGAATCGAAATCCACATATAAGATTCACATACCTTGTTTGAGCTTCTTTTCATTTTAGAACTGCCAACAGGTAGTAATACTGACTGATTTTTAATACATCATCCTTTCCATGCCCACGTGTAGACAGAAAACACAACTGGCATCAAATTGACTAAAAAGTTCGGAGTACTGTATTGTCACTAGCTGAATTTTCTGTCTTTGTCCCTCTACAGGTTTGCTGTGATGGCTTGTTGCTGGGCCTTGGATCCGGAGGAGAGGCCCAAGTTCCAGCAGCTGGTGCAGTGTCTCACAGAGTTCCATGCAGCCCTGGGGGCCTATGTTTGACTCTCCTCTCACATCCCATAGCATCCAGGCAGAAGGTGCCATCTGGCTCACTCAGAGCCAGGCATGGGCGCTCCATCCATCCCGTGACACCAGCAGAAGCACATTTGTCTTCCAGAACACCGTGCCTTAGGAACGCATTAGAATCTGAACTTTTTAAGACAGACTTAATAATGTGGAATATTTTCTAGATATCACTTTTATTAGGTTGAACTGAAAGGGTTTTTGTAAATTTTTTGGCCAAAAAATTTTAAAACATAGTTACTTTGGACTAGGGGTACATTCTTACAAAATAAATAAACAGTTTTTAAAATTGTTTAAACACTTGGAATAGCTCTCTTAGTGCCAACTGCTTTTTATTTTTTGACTTCATCAAGGTAAAATATAGGTGATTTACCTTTAAAGTTTTTAAATATTTTTCACTAGTCTGGGGAATGGTTTGTCTTCAAGATACAGTACTTTTTCTTAGGAAAAGGAAAACAGCATAAAAAGATGTCTGGTTTGCCTCATACAGGATAAGGCAGTATTGGAGGAAGAAAACTTAAAAGCTAGAATAAAAAAAAAAAGAAATTAAAAAATACTTATTAGAAACAGAAACTGCCCTTTCGTGGAAAGTTGTTTTTGTTTTTTTAATGAAAAGGAGTTCTGCTTTTTTTTATTTTTGAGGAAGTAGGAGTTGAGTTCATCGAAACATCTTAAATTTGGCAGAAATTAGCTTTTCCGTGAGCCAGATGTGGGTTTGGGTCAGGTCAGTAGTAAAGAATGGTGAATTTATTTATTTTTACTCTCTGGAAAAGGTGATAATACAATTTCAGAAAGTGAAATCACGTTTCTAAGGTTAAGAATCCCTTTTTGCACCTAGAATAGTGCTATGCACAGAGTGGGTGCTTGAGTTGTGGGTTAAAAAATGTAAACTGGTAAATTTTGTGCTTATCTTCAAGGCTGGCTTAAGTATAAAATTGTTTTTTAAAACACTTGAAAAATTAAAGGATTTGTTTTATATTATGGCAGTATTGACAGTATCATTCCTAATCAATGATTGGTTGTGTCTGGTAGGTCTTTGAACATGCAGCAGGTAGATATACCATGTTTTATTTCATGGATGTTTTGCTCGGGCTCCCCACCCCTAATACAATTACAGCTAACTCTATCCAGCTTCTAGGTTCCAATAAAAAGGTGGAATTATGATTGCAAAGAAGTATTACAGCAATGACCCCAGAACTGTTACATTAGGGGTATGTGTGTACTGATGCTTGGTTATAGTTGGCCTAATGCAGAGTTGAATGGGCCTCTTGGATAGTTAGGCCTGAAGGTGCCCCACCCCTGCTCCCATCCTCATAGGTGTACAAGGGAGGATGCATAGCAGTTGGAGACTTTTGCTTTTGTTAAAGAAGCTTTATGAATTAGCAGCACATCTGGAAAAATAGTTCACACAGTACATGCTCTGCCACACGCAGGCCAAGAGCATGATTTTTCTTTGTGCTACTTACTAACACTGGTCCTTTGGTTTTATGAAGTACTTCAGCCCCACGAATGGCCGGTTTTTACAGAGCTCTTTGAACTGTTTGTAAGTTACAGATGTTTTCATTCACAGCCTGCAATCTTAGAAGGCATTCAATTAACAAATATTGTTTAGCACTAACTGGTATTATGCACAACTCGAGCGTCCCTTCCAACATTCAGTGCATTCTTTTTTTTGTGTTCAGGTTAGTGCATTGTTTAGAAATCTCAGTTCTACATACAAGGTCAGTTCAAAAGAAAAGGTACTGACATCTGACTTCTATCCCAAATTAGCAAGTAGCAAGAGTTGCTCTCCATTAGCTGGGCTGTGTGGTGCTTTTAACCTTATCTTGTGATTGTAAGCTGTTTTATGTATGTATATTTGTTTTATAGTAGGTGGTTTAAGAGTTTAAATAGATTTTTCTTGCTGAGCTGCTTGAAGGCATTGACATGGGAAGAAAAGACCGGTTATAAGATTTTCATGGCTGATCATCTTCCAGTTGTTTTGTCATAGATTGTGAGTATTACTGAGCAGGCTTTGCACAAAATGATATTTTTATAGGAAAGAAATAAATTCACAAAGTACTGATGTAATATTATAAGCTGACTCTAGTCACCTAGAGCTGTAATATATTCTGTCCTTTCTTTTAACACCTCTATTATAAGAATGTTTTATTTGTGGAAGCAAGGAGCAGTGGGCTTTTTAGTCAGTATATGTGTATTAAGTGCCCATGTATATTTGGCTCTCAGGATATGCAGGGAGCAAGACAGATGAGGTTCTTCCCTTTCTAGGTCTTATATTCAGGGTAGGAGAAACAGATAATGAACATAAGATTTTGTTAAGTGCAATAAAAAAAAGTAGAGTGGTGGTATAGAGAATAACTTTAGATTAGTATTTAGCCAGGCTTCTCTGAGCAGGTAGCACTTGAGCTGAGATCTGAATGACAAGAAAGCAGCTATGAGAAAGGGCATAATTGCAGAGCCTTAAAGCAGGCACAAGCTGGCCTCCAGCTCGGCCCTTCCTGCTTAGCCTCCAGCTGCTGCTGCTGGAAGAAGAGAACAGAGGTCGGGGTGGCTGGAGTGTAGGTGGGGAAAGGGGGGTTCCAGATGAGGTCTGGGAGACATGAAAATGGACAGCAAGGCCCTGGAAGCAACGGGACACATTTATATTTTATTCTACATACAGTGGAATTTCAAGGGTTTTTTTCAATAAGGGATTGATTGATATATGATTTATCATTTAAAAAAGATTATGCCAACTCATTTATGAAAATTGCATTTTGGGGAGGCAAAGATGGAAGAAATGAGGCTTTTAAGAATCTGTCGCATAGTTTAGGGGAAAAAAGACGGTGGTTTGGAAGATTGGAAGGACAGACTGGAGATGTTTTGAAGGTAATAGACAGGGCCTGGATTCATGGGATGTTGGAGGTGGGGTGGAGAAGGAAAGAGAGTGATGAGACTGATGAGTTTGTTTGCAGCTTGAGCATCTGACTGTATCGCTAAACTATTTAGGGAGATGGAAAAACTCTCGGAGGAACAGGATTTTGCTGTGGCAGGGGAATCAGTAACTTGTAGGCTATGTTTGAGTTGCCAATTGATCATCTAAATGGAGTCGATAAATGAGAGTCTGGATCTCAGGAAGGAGGTCTCATTGAACATATAAATGTAGGAGTGTAACATAGACACTGTATTTAAAGCCTTGGTACTGGAAGAACTTGCTTCAGGATATGGTATAGATGGACAGGAGGTCCTAGGACTGAGTCCTAAGCACGCCAACATTTAATGGTCTGGCGACGGAAGAAGAGATGACTATAAAAGACTGAGAAGAAGCCACTGTTGTTGGAAAAAGCAGCAATGAAAACAGGAAGATGAGAGGTCATGGAAGCCCAGGGAAGAAACGTTTCCAAATAAAGAGAGAAGCCTCTGTGGGACTTGGTGTTTTGGAGGGTTCAGTATTGGCAAAACTAGCAGGGATTGGAGCAAGTTGAAGTGTGAACACAGGTGGGAAGGTCAAGGTCCTGTAGTCAGCACTGCTGGAAAGTTTCACTGGAAATGGGAGTGGTAACTAGAGAAGATCAAAAAAGTTTTTTGGGTTTTTTTGGTCAGGGGTGGGGGACAGGGAGGAGAACGTGTGTTTTTCCAGGTGAAGGTAGGGGTACCAGAGAATGTTTCTTTCACAGGCTAATGGGAATTGTCCAGTAGAGGGAGAAAAATCCCTTTGGAGTATGGGACACCCCTCTTGCCATTTGGTCCATAAACACAAAAGCCTCTCCACTCCACCCCCCAGTTCCTTTGGTTGTGGAAAAGGTTATGTTTGTAATGGGGAACTAATGTGAGGGTGAGGGGAGGTGGTATACCAAACTTTAAACATCCCCACTGCATGGAAATCTGTTGAGTTGACTAACCTAGAACCTGGGACCCATCACAGTGTCTTGCTGGCTGCCATCTTTTGCCCCACTGCCTCTGTAACTGCTTAACTGGCCTTGGCCCTTAACCCGTCCATTCAGCCTCTGCCAGAGTAGGGCTTCCCAGAGGCGCTGTCCCTGCATGGCCCCTTCAGCAGTTTCCCAAAGCCTTCAGGGTGGAGCTGAGAACTCCAGGTGCACAGTCTCCGCTCGTCTTTGCAGTTTCACCTCCTGCTTCTCCACCCGCTCCCACTTCTGCCCAAGCACGTCATGCTGTTGCATGTGTTCTTTCTTTCGCATGTGCTGCTGCTCTTAGAGTGTTAGAGTGCTGCGCTTTTCACTAGACAGCCCCGGCGCCCAGGAGCCCTGACACTGTACCCTGCTCCTGCAGGAGCTTTTCAGCCTTGCTCCCTGGGTTTGCACTCTGACAGAGGTAAGACGGGGCACATATATTTATTTTAACCACTTGGCTGTGAATTCTTTGAGGATAGGAACTTGTGTTGCACTAAGGGCTCAATCTCCATTGCTTAATTGGCACTTGACATGTGGTAGGGTTGAATATTTAATGAATTGATGAGTAAAAATAAATTTACGTAAGAGAGCAATTAGGGAGGCTTAAAAGAAAAAATGCTCATTCCTTTAAAGCATTATCTTATACTTAAAATATTGTGTTCTATCACCAGTGTGGTATTCAAATTTGAAGAGTTTAAGTTTTATGTAATATAAACTAATAAGGCATGAAATAAAAGCAGATGGAAGACCATACCCTCCCCACCCCCAACCTCATTCCCAACACCCTTCTTACTTAATTTTCTTGCTTTTTCTTTGGTCACAGGAACAAATTGCCTGATTGCAAATTCTGCTTCATACATCTCTACAAGGCCAACTTTATTTGGAGTTGTACACGATGTAATTCATTGGCTTTGGAAGATTGTTTTCCAGGTGTTCTTTTCCCATGCCCCTCACCCCAACGCCATACAATAAAAAGGAGGTGATAGAATTTATGGGGCTAAAAAAGAAAAATTTAAACAGTTGCTTATTAATGATTTTTGTTTCCACATTCATTTTTTGCCTTTAATATTTCAGGATAACATTAACCTAATTTTCTGGGACACAAGAACATCTTGCATAAGTGTATTGAGTACAGTCATGTGCCGCTTAACCGATGGAATACCTTCTGGGAAAAGTGTCATTAGGTGATTCTGTCGTTGTGCAAACATCGTAGGGCTTGTGCTGTACTTTTAAACGACTGGCAGCACTGTAGGCTTGTTTACACCAGCATCACCACAAACACATGAGTAATGTGTTGTGTTGTGTACAACCTTAGGACAGCTGCTGTATCACTAGGCGATGGGAATTTTTCAGCTCCATTATGCTCTTATGGGACCATGTTGTATAAGCTGTCTGTCGTTGAGAGAAATGTTATGCCACACGTGACTGTATGTACAATCTGTATGTAAGTGGGCCTCTGATTTCTTTCTGAGAGGGACTTTCCTTAAGTAATTCAGGCTAACCAGGTCTAGAGGGCTTAATGGAAGATGTCCTAACCCTTCAAAGAACAGATGTTAAAAACTTATATTTTAGCCCTGGCTGGTGTGGCTCAGTTTTTACAGTGTTGGCCTGCACACCAAAGGGTCGAGGGTTCAATTCCTGGTCAAGGGCACTTACCTGGGCTGCATGTTTGATCCCCTGCCCCAGTTGGGGTGCGTGCAGGAGGCAACCAATTGATGTTCCTCTCTCTCTCTCCCCCTCCCTCCTCTCCTTTTCCCTCCCTTCCACTCTCTAAAAAAAGGCAGAAAAATCAATGGAAAAATACCCTCAGGTGAGGATTAACAAATTATTTTTAGAAAAAGGGAATTGATATTTGAAACTACTTCTCTTTGAGCAAATAATACACCATTTGCTCATACTTGGTTTATCAGTATTTCAAAACTAAAGCATTTTATAGTGATTTGCTTTAGAAAGAGGTAAACACTCCCTCAAAAATTGGGGGAACCATGTATAGTGTGAAAATAAAATAACTATTTACCCTTAAAAAAGAAGGAAATTAAGGCTGACTTCTTGGTGCCTGGATGTTACATTTGGAATCCAATCTTTTTGCCTCTTTCTGAGTGCTCTTTGGCTTTTGCCTCCTTGGCTCCGAGATTACGCGTAGGCTGATGCGTCAGGAGGCGTAGCATTTGACCACAAGTGATAGAAATCCAGCTCTAATTGCTTAACCAAATTCAGGTTCATTTCTCTCAATAACAAAACCAGAGAGAAACCAAGGCTGGTGCAGTGATCCCAGGATGTCACCCATTACCCCCCCCCCCTCCACTTTTGCTGCTCTGGCATCTTTAACATGTTTTTGTTCTGAGGGCCCTTCAGGACCTAGACCTGTACTAGGTAGGAAGATGGGAAAATAATAGAAGGCCAAAGATGTGACCTAGCTGAGGCCTTTTATGGGGGGACGATTGACTTTCCCACAGTATCCTTCCATCAACATTTTACTGGCCAGGACAGTAGCACGTGGCACTCCTTGCTGTTAGGCATCTTGAGAAACTAGGTGTGTTATTTTGGTGTGTCTTTTCCAGTGGTTTTACTGAGATATAACTATCTAGTATCCATTTAAAGTATACATTTAATGATTTTCAGTATATTCAGAGTTGTGCAAACCATCACTACAATCAAATTAATTTTTACCATCCCCCAAAGAAACTCCATACCCATTAGCAGTTCCTCCTAATTCCATTCCCACCCCCAGCCCTAGACAACTACTGATCTACTTTCTGTCTCTCTAGATTTACCTATTCTGGACCTTTCATATAAATGGAATCATACAATATGCAGCCTTCTATGTGTGGCTTCTTTCACTTAGCATAATGCTTTTGAGGTTCGTTCATATTGTAGCACTTATCAGTATTTCGTTTATTTTTATTGCCAAATAATATTCCATTGTATGAATACTTACTGTTCATTTGTCAGTTTATGCACATTTCAGGAAATTGAGTTTTATTTGAGCGCATTCTTACCCCAAACAAAATCGGGCTTCCATTGGTAAGGAAGTAGAGATGATTGTTGGTGGACAACTAGCAGTGTCTGCTTCTGTGCAGAAGTGGGGTAATGGACTGGCATCTGCCCCCTTTTACCATTATATTAAACGCTTCAGAAGTTCTGTCATATATGAGAGGAAGTGCAGTGAGTGGGAGGCTCAGTGACTGGGGGGAGGGTGCCCAGCCAGCTTGTATTGGGTTGGTGTGTACTGTCTCTATTTGAGGAGAAAGCCTGGTAAGGATTCCTACCTAACCTTTTACCCTCTATGTTCAGAAAACCTATTCCATTGTGGTTGCTGTTACTTTGGCCTCTGGCCCTACTGTTTTCCGCCAGTCTATAATTCTGCCTGCACTTTGTAGATTTGGGCTTTCAAGGATATTTATGTTCTCAGTATCTGGCCTACATGTCTCCTCCCAAGTGGCTTTTGTAGCTTCATGTTCTGACTACGTAGGGCCTTTGGAAGTAAGCCAGAGATTGGTTATATGTCTTCATAAAAATTCTTATTAAAAGAGCTTAAGCAAACATTTATTTATTCATTTATTGCTAGACCACATGAATTTTTTTATGGGACTGCATTTTATATACCTTTATCTAGACGACATTTGCATTCATGTGAGGTTTGTTAATTTTTGGATTGAAACTATTTAGCCACAGCATTGCTTAATATACATCCAAGGAACACCTTAGAATTTATCTACAGAACTCAGAGGACAGGATACTCCAGAGACTGGTGGAGTCAAGGAGAAATTGATCATGGGCCCTGGCTCCAAAAGAGCACCAGAGTTATTTAATGTTCTGAATAAAGTTCCTCTAACTCTGACTCTCCTCAAGCCAAATGGGTTTGACTAAACCTTAATTTCTTCATCAGGAAGTGCAGTATCCTGATAATCCTGTAGTTTAACTTTTGTGTTGGAATCTCTAGGCAGTGCCCCTCTGGCCTTTGCTCTTTTGTTTTTTTTCTTTTTCTTCCTGAGAAAGACCCACAGATGACTTAGCAGAAAGAATGGCAGCGTTATTTGATCTGATGGACATTCTTGGGCAGCTAAGCAGGCTCTTGTGTTAAGTGCTCCTTAGGGTCCTTCTTGCTCCTTCTGGGAAGGCAGGAAAAGGAAGAGACAGGAGACTGCAGCCTGGCACTGCTGGGCTTTGTGGAAACCTGGTAGTGGCTCCACCTGAGGGCCTTCCCCTGTCTCCACCTTCCTCTGGCCACTTGGAACTTCTTCCTGTTCTTGAGCATCCCCTTTGTTGCAAGCCTCACCATTTGGCTCATGCATCACAGGATGTGATATTTCAAGTTCATTTAAACAATATAGTGTGATTTAAAGGTAGCTGTTAAATTGTTATTTTTCCCCTTCCAGCCACCTTAGCATAGCATTGTATTTTAGAGCTAAAAGGAGGGTAACTTAATATTTTTATTTTACTAATAAGGAAACTGAATTCAGTATAACTTCCTAGACACAAGATGAAAATAAGCTCTTTCTCCCTTTGGTGATTTTTAAGGCGGTAGGTATTCTTTCCCAGGAAGGGGAATTCATTTACTGGAGTGGTCACTAATGCTCCACAAGTGGACATTTTAATATATAGCTGTCAAATTAGTGAACGTTGACTTTATTTTTTTAGATCTGTGGGCAGTTTGGTATTATTAGAGCATAGTGTTCAAGGCAGAAAGTGGCAAGAGAGAAGATTCAAGGCATAAGTGGCAGGTGTGTCATGAAGGGCCTGACATACTGAGAAGTTTAGACTGTTGTGTAGGCGATGGAGATTCAGTGGAGGGCTCCCACCAGGTAGTGGTGTGGTCACACTTGTTTTATCAATGCTAGTCACAGGTGGCCGTTGCTTACTCTGTGCAAGGCATTGTGCTACTTACTATACATGCGTTATCTCATTTAATCCTCACATACCTGTTAAGTTCTGTAATCATCTTCATTTTAAAGTAGAGGAAAGAGTGGCTGTGATTTTAATCCAGGGAGTCTGACCAGAGCACACAGAAGTCACCTTTACCAAGAGGGCAGCAGGAGGGGGTGGGACATGGTGGGAGACCCTATTTGGCAGTCTCAGCACTTGTAGGGATGTAAAAGGTTGAAAGACCTCTGATAAACAGCATGAGAGTTGGAAGCCTTTACTGGGGGTATTTTGCAAGGGATTGGACTAAGATCAAACAAAAGTGGAACTGAGCTGAGGCTGGAAATAAAAAATTTGTGGTATTGTCCTGATTGGTTATGGCATTTTTCTCCACGGATTTGACTGTAGTAGAATCTGCTGTAACAGGGAGTGAATTGCATAAGGTAAATGTTTATTTCTCTCTCACATTACAGTCGAAAGGGGGGAGGCCAAGGCTGGTGGAGTGGCTCAGTTTCCAGAACCACTCGGGTTCCTAGGTCGCTTTACTTTGTTCTGCCATTCCATACGCTGTACTGATGTGGCTGCATGGCCAAAGCTGAGGCTCTGAAAGGAAGTAAGAGAAGTGGAAAGCAAATAATTTTCTTTTAGGTAAGAAAGAAGTGGTGCACATCACTTCTGCTCATATTTCATTGGTGAGAATGTAGGTGCCTAGCTGCAAGGAAGTCTGGGAAATGGGTCTAGCTGGGCAGCCATGTTCCCAAAACCCTATTACTGTGGAAGGAGAGAATAGATTTGGGGACCAGATAGGAGATGAAGGTGACTGTGGGGTTGATGGAGGGTTGTTTTTCTGGACAGGTATGAGGATAGCAGTGCAAGAAAGTTTAGGGGTGTTGAGGTGTATAGTTCAGGTGGTCAGCTAAGGGCTCCGACTGGGCTGGGTAGTTAGGCCAGGACATTGAGGGCCTGGAAGCTGTGAGTCCAAGAGGTTGCAGAGCAGATGTGAGACTGAAGGAGGAAGTGGTTGGGATAGGAGCTAGTTGTTTATGGTTAGAGTAGGAGCTGGAGCTCTGTACAGAGGTGGCTTAGTTCTGGGAGAAAACCTGTGGTGGAGCCATGGGTGTAGGAAGTTGACACGGTGTGCTGGGGGTTTCCAGAGTTGCAGTCACAGGGCATGTTGGGGTACCCTGCAGTGCTCAGACTTTCTGTCTCAGCACTTGATGCCCTTCACCATTGGCCCCTGATGCTCTCCCCTTCTCTTCTCCCTTCCTCTCTCTCTACTTAATACTAAATTCGTGTTCATACCCCCTTTCCCATCATTCCAAGTAATTCCCCCTCACCTATAAAAACCATCTCTCCCAAAAGGTGGTCCTTGATCCCTAGTCAGTCTCTTAAAGTCCTTTTTTTATCCCCGTCTGGCTACAAGCTGTCTTCTTCCTCTGCTTATTTATAGTTTGTAACTTAACCTTACATATGGCCAGTTTGGCCTTCTAACCAACTATATATACACACTACATATCTGCTACTAATGGGCGTGTCTTCACTTATTTTCATATGAAATTTTTGAGACAGACAATCTGATTGGCCCATCTCGTCTCATCTTTCACACTGGACCATAGCTGTCCTGTACGTTAGCTACCATCAGCTGATCAGTCACTTGCAGGGGAACAAAATGGGCAGATCAGGACACGAACCCAGCTAATTTCCATGCTGGGTTCAGTGCCGAGGCTTGACCTGTGGGTGCAGAGCTGTGGGAAGGAGTACAGCCCCATCGCTGCATTATCTTCCTGCCAGGCCCTGAGGAGGGGAGGGGTTTTCAAGGAGATAAAAGTTGGCTGTTTCTCCTTACCACTCAGGAACAGTAAGTTTATACTGTACCAGAGGGATTTGGTCATTGGTGTGTTCATGCAACTAGAACAGCTGAGAAACTCTGCCAGGTCCTGGTAATTGAGAAGGCAGGGAGGCCACCCTGTCTTCACAGTCTGGTGGTGGGGACCAGCCAGTTATGGTGCAATATGTGTGGGAGGAAAGGCTTTGAAGCTGGAACCCCCAAGGTTCCAGCCCCAGAGAACCTTCCTAAAGGGCCTAGTAAAACCTAGAAGCCTGAACATTCATGGAGGGCATCTTGAGACATGAGATGATCCCTGGAGGGGTAGTGCCCCTGGCTCTAAGGGAGAATGGCTCAGACCATTGCCTGTGGGTGGCCATCACTTCTGTCCTTGAGTTTGGTTTTCTAATTGGCCTCAGTGATATGATGAGACACTGCATCTGTGAACCTCCCCCAATCCTCGCCCCTCTAAGCCCAGTGGCTCAGACCACCCGGTCCCAGGGCGTAACTGCAGCTTCGAATACTCCCTGGAGTTGGGCCTCATCCTGACAGTGAGGAAACCACTTGCAGCATCAGCTGGAATCAGGCTGCCTTCCACTGTTTCCCCCTCCTATTTTTATTAAAACTTATTTGTAAATCGTCCTTTCTGTCCAAGAATGTTTCTTGGAAAATAAATGCTCCATTTCCCAGAGGTAAAAACAAAAATGCCCATCTTGTGGAAAGCTGGATCACACTAGGTCAAGGGGGATTTCTCTTCTCAGGATAGTGAGGATTCTGGCCAGGCCTCCAGGCCCTTATTGCCGTGGTTGCACCCAGGGCAGGAGCTGGGAGAAGCTGAGGGGTCAGGCCTGAGGTGATCTTGCCAGGCTGGACCTCTCACGGCCTCCCCAGAGTTGGCTCAGAGACTTTGGCCCCGAATCTTTGAGGGAAGTCCCTGCCGAGGCTGGACGTGAGAAGTGGCCCCTCTCTTGTTCCCATCCAGTCATCCAGAGGGCCTGCCCACCCTCTTCCCCCTTCTCAGGAAAACAGACATCTGCTCCCTTCCCTGAGGTTTCCCAGGCAAGGAAAAAACAGTGGACTATCACACGGTCACCTGCTATACTTCTTACTTGGAAGTCATTCAGATGACAACATTCCGTGCCACTCAGTATGAGAGACCAGCCTTGGTTCCTCTCTTTCTCTCACCCCCATACCCAGTCTACTCCTAAAATGTGTCTCTGCATCTTCCCACTTCACTCCATCACCATCCCTCTGGTCCAGGCCTCCATCACTTCTGCCTGAACAACTACAATCCCTTCCTAACGGGGCTGACTTCCAACCTCCCCCACTTCAGTGCACTCCTCACAGCTGCCTGAGCCACCCTGTGATGGGATCTTCCTGACAAGGGCCTGTCTGGATCATCACAGTGGACAAATATGGCACAGCTTGATTCTCCAGAACAGCTGGAGACCCCACAGGCCTGCACAGGAATTCCAGAAGGAACTGCACAGGAAGCATCCCCTCCCTGCCCTGGAAATTGGGTGAGGGGAGGAAGCCTCAGGAAACCAACCAAGGCAAGAGTGGTTATGCTAGACAGAAGGGCTTTCTGGGCTTTCAGAAGAGCTTTCTCATCTCTCCCTCTTGCCAACACTACTGTCCTCTGCCACCCTGCATACCCTGGGCTTTGTTCTACTGTGATCTGTACTCGTATGATTTTCCTATCTTTGATGGCTTCCTCCTCTGTGCATGTGAACTGGGCCATGACTTCCCTCCATTCTTCGTTCAGTGTCTCCCCTGCCTGGTGCCATCACACTGCCTAGAAGAGCCAAGGGCTTAACCACTCCTGGTCCATCTTGTGGCTTGCTCTGGGTGTCAGTGCCCCCTGACCTGGGACCACTGTTTGTTCTTTGGGGGGGGGGCTGCTCTCGCTGCAAGTCCTTTGACTCCCAGGGCTGCCAGATTCAGTGACCTTTTCTAAGTCCTTGTCTTCCTGACCCTACCAGCCACATCACACTGCTTGAAACCTTCTTTTCCCTCAACACTTCTTTCCTGGGCCTTTTCTTCCTCTTATCTTCTACACAGGCTTCTGTCTCTCTCCTGTTCCCCCGAAACATGACAGATTCTTGAGGTTCCTATCCCAGTCTTCTCTCTCCATCTTGCCCCTCAGTGATTCCATCTCTGCTCAGATAACTGCTCTGTGCCCAGCAACCCCACACCTGGGTCTCTGTTCCAGGCCGTTTTGAATATCTCTTTGTGGACATCCCCAACTGGATGTCACACAGCTCCCTCAACCCTAACACAGACCACACAAAACATCCTTCCCTTCTTGGTCCCTTCACCAGGCTCTCCCCAGGGAGCCTCCTTCACGTCGTCTCTTGTTCTTACTGAGTCATTCAGAGGCAGAATTTGGGGTCTCTGATAAGCCCTCTTCAGCCCCTCCATCCTCAGAGTTTCCAGGGTCAATGGGCCAGACTCTTCTATCACCTGTGCTTTCTTCCCAGTGCAACCCTGGCTGCCAGCCTTATCTTCTTTTTCCTGTTGTGGAAATCACTGAAGCATTTCTTTTAAACATTCTGAAAAGTTATGAGAAATGTTTTTCTCCTCAACTAGTATGGAGCCATAAAATCATGTAAACGTCAAAGATGTATTTATTTTCCATTTTGAAATCACTTTTATTTTTCAACTACAGTTGGCATACATTATTATATTAGTTTCAGGTGTATCCCCCAGTAATTAGACATTACACAACTTACTAAGTGATCATCCCAATAAATCTCGCACCCATCTGTCATACATAGTTATTAGAATATTATTGGCTATATTTCCTATGCTGTGCTTTACATCCCCATGGCTGTTCTGTAACATCAAACTTGTACTTCTTAATCCCTTCACCTTTTTCACCCATCCATCCAGCCCCCCTCCCATCTCTCCAGCCGCCCTCCCATCTGGCAACTGTCAAAATGTTCTTTGTATCTATGAGTCTGTTTCTGTTCTGCTTGTTCATTTATTTTGTTCTTTTAAAATTCAATTGTTGATGCATATGTATTTATGCCATTTTATTATTCATATTTTTTATCTTTTTTTCTTCTTAAAGAAGACCCTTCAACATTTCATACAATACTAGTTTGTTAGTGATGAACTCCTTTAGCTTTTCCTTGTTTGAGAAGCTCTTTATCTGACCTTCAATTCTAAGTGATAGCTTTGCTGGGTAGAGTAATCTTGGTTGTAGGTCCTTGCTTTTCATTACTTTGAATATTTCTTGCCAGTGCCTTCTGCCTGCAAAGTTTCTGTTGAGAAATCAGCAGACAGTCTTATGGGAGCCCCCTTGTAGGTAACTAACTGCTTCTTTATGTTCCAAATTGCTGATTTTCTTCTTGGCTTCATCTACTTTATTGTTGGTTTCCTGTAAATTATTCTTCATTTCAGTTAGTTTATCCTTTATTTCTCACTGGTTCTTTTTTATGCTGTTGAGGTTCTCACTAAGTTCATTGAGCATCTTTATAACCAGTGTTTTGAACTCTGCATCTAGTAGATTGTCTCCTTTTTGTTTAGTTCTTTTTCTGGAGTTTTGTTTTGTTATTTCACTTGGGACATGCTTCTTTGTCTCCTAATTTTGGCAGCCTCTCTGTGTTTGTTTCTATATATTGAGAAGAGCTGCTGCATCTGCCAGGATTGGTAGAATGGTGTAATGTAGTAGGTGTTCTGTAGGGTTCAGTGGCACAGCCTCTCTGATCACCCAAGCTGGGCACTCAAGGTGAACCCCCCCCCCCCAATGTGGACTGTGTACATCCTTCTGCTGTAATTGAGCCTTGATTGCTGTTGGCATGTCAGTGGGAGGGATTTATCCCTAGGCCAATCAGCTTCAAGGACTGGCTGCAACCACTGACCACTGACCTCTGACCACCATGGAAGATCTGCTATACAGGGGCCCAGCCCAGTTCCCTGTCTCTGTCCCTCCTACCAGTCCCATGTGGCTTCTTGATTAATTCCCTAGTTATAGGACTCCCATTCAGCCAGATATCAGGTGGTTTTGAATGATAGTTGTTCTGTAGTTTAGTTGTAATTTTGATGTGGTTGTGGGAGGAGGCAAATTTACCTACGCCTCCATCTCACCCGGAAGTCTCAAAGATGTGTTTTTTTGGTCTGTTACATTGTAAGCTCCCCAAGCAAAGAAGAACCACTCCACTCCCTCCTCTGCAACTCCTTCTAACACTTAGGATTTATTAAATATATGATTTCTTGGAGCAAAGAGTAATTTTTACTGACCAAATAATGGTAGTCTTCCCACTTCTTACTGAGAAATATACAGATATGGAATTCATTATTCCAAGAATTTCTACTGGCAGAAAAAAAATAATGTATTTAAAAGTCTTAGAGAAAGGTATGCCAGAGATGATTTCTAAGACACACTACTGAAAAAAACGGGAAGGGAGAAAGGGAAGGATGGAGAGAGACAGACAGGCAATCATTAATATTGATCTACAGAGTGAGATGGCCATGTATAGGGAGTTTTTACATGAACCCCACCAATGGGGTGGGTACCTATCCTTTCCCACAGCTGTGTCCCCATGACATTGAACAGTGTCTGGCTCATCTGTTCTTGCATTCACTCAACTTACATTTATGCACATATACAATCCAGCTAGTCTCTGGAGTTGCTTCTCTAATAGTGGTAACAACTTCTGCCCAATGGCCCTGACTTCCTGGACCCAGACCTGAGACCACAGTGCTTACTGGGGTGGAGCTGCAGCCTATGGCCATGAGCCACTAAGGAAATGACCCATGACCTAGACATCACCAGCACAAACACCCCTAGAATGTCATTCTGAAGACTTGATACTGTTGGCTGACCTACCATGAAAGGGAGGCGCTGGCAACTGCCATAGTGACTTCATGACAAATAGCCTTCCCTCTTCCCTGCTCCAGGAACTAGGTTCCTTGATTTATTTTTTTATGCAGTGAAATTAGAAAGTGTGCAGTACTTTTGTTACAAATATACTTTCATCTAGGCACAGATACCAGAAAGTGGCTTTGAAATTGTTTTTGAAGATCTAAGGAAAATGTATTTTTTATATCAAGTGTATTTGCTACATTAAGCATTTGATTAGCTTCTGTCATCTGGGAGAAAATGCCAAGCTGTGGGTATAGGACTAGAGTTTATTGTCAGGTTAATTAAACCCTAACAATAAGAGGGAGAAAAATACCTTTGAAGGGGAATGTTGCCTCTTCCTGTTCTATCTTCTATGTCTCTTAATCTCTCTTTAATATTTTTTCCTCGTTTTAACTTTCTGTACTGCATTCTGGGTAACATTTTGTAACCTGCCTTCTGATTCATCAATTCTATTTTTCAGTTATGCTCTTCCACTTTTTAATGGATTTGGGTTTTAAAGTTTAATGGCTTTAACAGCAACAGATTTATTAACAGTAGCCACTCTGACATGTGAGGTGATATCTCATTGTAGTTTTAATTTGCATTTCTCTGATTAGTGATGCTGACTTATCTTTTCAAAGTCTGTTGACCATCTGTATGTCCTCTTTAGGTCTTCTGCCCATTTTTTAGTTTGATTGTTTCTGCTTATTGATTCCTTCCAGTGTATTCTTCATTTCAGTTCTTGTATTCTTCATTTTTGACTGGTTATCTTTTATGGTTTCTATGTCATTTTTTTATGCTTACTGTTTCTTTGTTGAAGTCCTCATTAAGCTCCTTGAGCATCCTTATAATGCTCAAGGAGCTTAATGTTTTGGACTCTATATCTGGTAGACTTTTTGCATCCATTTCATTTAGTTCTTTTTCTGGAAAAATCTCCTGTTCTTTCATTTGGGACATGTTTCTTTGTCTCTCCATTTTGGCTGCCTCTTTGTGTTTGTTTCTATGTATTAGGTAGATCTACCTTTCCTAGTCTTGGCAGGGTGGCTTTATGTAGTAGGTGTCCTGTGGGGCCATCTCCCTTATCACCTGGAGTGTCCCTTGTATGGGTTGTGTGTGCCCTCCTGTTGTAGTTGAGCCTTGATTGCTGTTGGCACATCAGTGGGTGGGATTGACCTTCAGGCTGACTGGCTCTGAGGATTGGCCATAACCACAGTGTATGAGCTGCTGTGTGGGGGCTGACCCTACTGAGTGGGATTCACCCCACTGGGGTCTTGTCCCTACCAAGACTTCCCTTTGGGTGTGCTCCTTGTGGAACTAATTGGATGGGGGGTTTTTTGTGGTCTGAAACCAACCACAAAAGTGATTCACAGTTGATAGCTTCCTTTGTTGGATCTGGATGGATGCACATCTGAGGGACCATGCTACAGGAGAAGTCGCCACCAATACCAGGCCTAGAGCAGGTCAGCAAAAGGCCCAAGGCACCCTGAGACCTACTGCCACCTGCTGGCTGCCATAAAGCTCAGCTCTTTATAGAGCCTCCAGTGGAGTGCTAGTTGGATTAGCCAAGGTCTCAGGGAGTCATCAGGGTAGAGATAATGGAGTTTACCAGACTAATGCAGAATCAGGTTTGGCAGTGTTGGGGGAGGGCTCAACACAGGGACAGTGTCAGCCGTCCCTCCAGCCCTTGCCCTGAAGCTACACAATTCAGATTCTCCCTGTATTTCTCTGACATGTATTTCTTCTTTGCATCTTTTAGTTTGACAGTTATATTTTTAATTTCCAAGAACATCTTATTGTTTTTTTTCTCTTTTTTTAATGACTTTTTTTTGGTCTACAGAAGAAAAACATAGAATTTCAATGAGGATGCTCAGTAGATTTTTGAAAAGTTATTTTCTATTTTCCAAACTATCTCTATATTTATCCTAGGTTCATTGTTCTGTTTGTTTATCTTGGTTGTGTGTGTGTGTGTGTGTGTGTATGTGTGTGTGTGTGTACACTCTTGGTTTTAAACAAAAATCGGGATCCTTGGATATCCATTTATATTGGCAAGTAAAGGATTTCTGGTTTAATATAGGTCATTGGTATTGGTCTTCTCTACCATCATGTTGATCTATTCCTTCAGTAGCTCTCTCCTCCAAGTGGGAGGCTTGTGCAGGATCAACTGGCCATCATTGACTGGCAGGATTTTATTTAGGGGTCATGGTCAGATCACACCCCCCACTTGATAAAATGGGGGAGCTTTTTCTTGGAGCCCTATCCTTTCCCAGAGATCTTGTCCAGTTTCTTTTATAGGGCATGCACCCTCTGGCTTAGCCTAGGGTGCATACCAGGTTGGCCTATTGTTCTGCCTACTCAAGACAGAAGCAAGCATAAGGTGGATGTGCTCTTAGACACAGCTCTTTCCAGATAGACCTAGGACTCACCCTGATTTCTCCCCCCTACTGGCTCCTGCCCTCTGTGCCTATACCTTCTAACCACAAAGTCTTCCCATACCCCCAGTGAACAATGGCTTTCATCTCCTCTGTGGCTGCCTCCCCTGCCCTGCTTTGCCCATCAGGATGATTCCATGTCATTTTCTTCAAACTCCCCCAGTGGCCCCTTTCCCATGCTTAGTGCTGTAATTTTTATTTCCTCTTGCCATTTTTCACCAGTGTAATCAATGTTAAAATGGGACTCTTTCTGTCCTATTCAGTTTGAGTGAATCATTGTGATAGGCAATCAGATTCCAAGCACGTCTGAGACAGACTACCACGTACATAATTTACAATGAAAATGTTTCATTTGAAGAATGAGGGAAGACTGGGAAAGAAAGCATTTCAGAGAATTTCTTTGGAGATAGTCTTACTCCGAATCCCCACCCATCTGTCTACCTACAGGCCAGCCCCAGAGGGCTGAGGCCGCAGTGAGAAAGAGAAGCTGACCAGCCCTCTAACCCTACTCTCTCCTCTCCTCCTGCTGGTCAGCAGCAGACTTGGGAAGCAGCTCGTCCCCACCCACTTAATCTCTGCTCTCTCAGGAAGCCTGGGGATCTGGGTAGCTAGCCTCTCACCTTCTCTCCTCGGAAGTGCTCTGTCTCTGGTTCTCTACCGTCCTCTCTCCCACCCCTCCTCTTCCCTTTTCCTGCTTTCATTCTTTGCCTCTCCTTTTTCTCATTTATTGGCAATTATACCAACCTCACGTTGGTAAGTTCTCATCACTGTTTATAAAGGACTATGACACCCCTCCCTTCCTTGTTCTTTCTGTTTATTGAGCAAACACTGCTGCAGAATGTGATGGTGGATCTCAGGACAGTAAGAACACACAGCGCAGTGTGGTCAAGCTCCAAGAGGGGGCAGCATGAGGGAGGGGCCCACATTCAGCGTGGAGATGTCAGGAAGGCTTCCCAGGAGCTACATTCTGAGGAAGAGTAGAGTTGGCTTGGGGGAGGAGATGGGGGAGGACATGGGCGGAGTGCTCTGGCCAGAGAGAGCACTGTACGCAAAGTTCTAGTGACACACCACAGGGTCACACATTCAGGAAGTACATGCTCTGCTATGTAGTCCCCCTATTTTATATCCGCATCCTGTGAGAGAAGCAGTGCAGTGTAAAATATTCTATTTCCAGGATTCTTGAGACTAGAAGCTTTTCATTATTCACCAGTGATCAGAAAGCTGAGAGACCTGTTGGAGATTTCATTTAGGGTCAGGAATAATGGTATTTTCTGCTAATACTATCTCATGAGGACAGAGGGGAACTGAGGGGACTATAGCCAAGTTTTCTAAGGGTGTTCTGATTCGTATCTTACATAAGAGGAGAAAACCTCCATTGTTACATGATTATTCTTATTTGGGGTGGATTCAGAGAGTTTATGGAGGCGACGAGCTTGAAGCCTTATAGCTATATTCTTTACAAGAGGGGTGGAAAACTTTTCCATCACCATCAATGTTCATTGTTACTACCACTGCCACCACCACCCACCTGCCCTCATGGCCTCCACACCTATAACATGCTCTCTCCCCCACCATCTTTGTCATCATTGAAACCAGGCGCCTTAGGAGTTTGATTAAATTTAGCTTTAAATCCTCTTTTTAGAAATGATATTCCTCCCCCCCCATATATATACATATGTATATATATATATATATATATATACATATGTATATATATATATATACATATATATATATATCCCTCAGAGACCTAGCCTTTCCCCCTGATAATTAGCATCCCCTGAGGCAACAAAAGACAGTGGCCCCAACCTGACTAATGGTCACACAACCTGACTAATAGTCACATGGTTTGGACCTCTGCAGGCTAAAGGTAACATCTTGACCTAAATGGAATGACTCCCTGGCTTCTTTCCCATGAGACCAGACAGAGGGACACTGGAGCAGATCTCAGAACTGCCCTCAAGACCTGAAGAAATGGCTTGTTACTATGGGGGCTAAATATATATATACTTTCTCTCCCACCTTCTAAGTTCTTCTGGCTGGGCTAATAATCAAATTAACAGAAACAGATTAATAGGAGAAAATAAAATATTTAATACATGTGTATGGGAATTGACATAAGCATGGAAATTCCAAAGACAATGAGGCAACACTGGGTATATAAGACATTTTTGGACAAAAGAGAAAGGTGGGGAATGGGGTATTAGATTTCAGAAGTGAGAATGGGCGATTTACAGGTAGTTGAGGAAGAGCTGAACATACATGAAAGGAAATTTCTTGCTGGGCAACTCAGAAACATTGGGACACGGAGTATCTAGGTAACAGGCCCCTGTCTGAAACCCTCTACCATACTTCAGTTAGGCTAAGGCAACATCCTAAGATCTTCCTGAAGCAGGTTTCTCTGTCTGAATCTCTGGGGTAGGAAAGCAGGGAGGGTCAAAGGTTCTTTCTGAGTCTTTTGTTTCTTAATAAACAGATTAAATCAATATCCCCAAAAGGGCAGCTTCAGAGTGACAGGACTTTGGTTCTCTTCATTACCCTTACCTTACCTCTGACCATTCAGCTCCCAGCATGACCTTGAACCCCTAACCCTCAGTGTCTTGTGATTTTGCCCTATATACTCTGTAACCTACATGCCATCCAGGAGTTTGAGCTTTTGATCACTAGCTTCGTGGGTGGCACCATTCATAATAAAATAGCCAATATTTCTTCACGGTTCTCGGTGTTTCGTGTTTGGCTCTGCTAGCACCGGGTGAACGAACTCTTTCTGACGTATAACATCATCAACATTGTACATGGTCACTACTAACCATTATGATTTCTCCCCCGTCCACCATCCTCAGGACCACTATCGCCATCATCATCATCACCACCATCACCATGATCACCACCATTTACTGAGTGCTCATTACAGCCTGTGCTGTGGGAAGCCCGTGCCAACCTCAGCTGGCTTGTCTCTGCTCTCTTGCCTGTTCTAGAATTCTCTGCCTCCTACTTATCCATGTCCCTGCCAGGAAGCCCACATGTGTTCCTTGTTTCCCAAAGTAGGAAACCTCCATCAGTAAGTTTATGCACTACCCCTGCCCCGCTTTTAGGAAGAGATTAAAATGTTTCAAATGCATGACACATTTTCATTGGATTCAAATGCAAAATTCCTGATTCTACTGGTTTCTTTAGAAATTTCTTTACAAAAATTGTCAGCATACCTAAAAGAACCATAGACAGCCCTTCTCTCATCGTATTTCAATCAGCAACAATCATTCATTTATCACACATTGAAGAGTCTTGTCCAGAGAATAAATTGGCTTTAACCAGTTAGTAAAAGGCTACCCTCTTGTCCTACCTGCCTAAACCACCCCCACCCCCACCCCCGGCATGAAATGTCCATCTTATTTCTTGGGATAAAGAAGGAGGGAGCATTTCCTGGTTCTCATGTCAGGGGATCTACCACACTCTTCAGAGCGGCTGAGTCAAGGGCCCTGGGGAGAACCAGTGGGAAGGAATTTCAGGGCTCTCCACCTTAGCCTTCAGATGTTTCCAGGAACTGGGAGAGTTCAGTTCCTTGAAGTGTTGTTTTCATTTGAATTTGTGTTCACATAGCTCCCTGCGTTTACGCAGACTGGCTGTAAGCCAATAAGTTATTGTGGCGTGGCCTTGGTATTTCCCATCATAGATTATCTCTGTTATTTGTTTAGTATGCCTTCTGTTCTGCAACTTGATCTCATATTTTAGTATGTGTTGTGAAACTTGCATTTTAAGCAGTCAGGTGGAAGGATAGTGGTATCTCATTAGGTGGATTACTAATGAGGTTGAGCACCTTTTTGTCTCCTTAATTGCTCATTTGGGAAGCCTCTTTTAAATACCTGTTCACCCCTTTCTCATTTTTTTATTATTTGGCTGCCTTTTCTTTAGGAATTATAGGAATTATTTAGATATAAGGTATACAACCCTTTGTCAGTTACATATATTGCAAATATTTTCTCCCACTCCGTGCTTGCCCTTTTCACTGCTTTGATGGCATCTTTTGATGAACAAAATTTTTTCCTTAATGTAGTCAAATTTATCAACCTTTGCCTTTGTGGTAGTGGTTTTGTGCCTTATTTTTAAATAAAAATTTTATCCTGTAGTTAGAAAATATTCTCCTGTTCTATCTCCTAAAATCTTTATTGTTTTGCATTTTACATTTAGGTCCATAGTCCACCTGGAATTGACTTTTGTGCATGGTTTGATATAGGAGTTAAGTTTCATTAGTATTTCTTATGGGTATATTTTAATTAAGACTTTATTCATTTTTGTAGAATAAATTTGACATGTAACATTGTGTAAGCTTAGGTATATAGCATGTCATGTAGGTATTTTATAGTTCCAGAATAACTTATCAAAAAGGCCATTCATACTCTGTTGTTCTGCAGTGCTACTATCATCTTGAATCCAGTCTATTTATATGTGTTTATGGGCTCTGTATCAACATGATCTGTACCATCCTCGCTTTGTAGTGTCTTAATATCTGATAGGGCAAGTTTGTCCATTTTGTTTTTCTGTAAAAGATCTTGGCTCTTAGCTTTTTGTATTTCTGCATATATTTTAGAGTCAGTTTGTCAAGTTCTATAAAAAACATTAAAATAAAACCTATTGTGTATTTTGATTGGGAATCTTGGAGGCCAAATTAGAGAAAGTGGACATCCTTTTGCTTCACATATTTCTCCTGTTTTCTCTTTCTCCTTCTGGTATTCCTGTTACCATATGTTACACCCTTTGTAGTTGTGCCACCGTTCTTGGATATTCTGTATCTTTTTCCTCTTTGCTTTTCCATTTAGGAAGTTTCTATTAACATATTTTCAAGCTCACTGATTGTTTCCTTGGTGATGTCCAGTGTGCTGATGAATCAACCAAAAGCACTCTTCATTTCTGCTAAAGTGTTTCTGATTCCTAGCATTTCATTTTTATTCTGTCTTAGAGTTTGTTTCTATCTCTCTACTTATATTACCCATCTGTTCTTACATGTTGTCCATTTTTTCCCCCTCAGCACATTAATTGTATTTATATTAAATTCTCAGTGTGATCATTCCAAAATCTCTGTCGTATCTGAGTCTGGTTCTGATGCTTTCTTTGTTCCTCCAGATTGTGTTTTTTGCCTTTTAGCATGCTTGGAATTTTTTGTTGAAAGTCAGACATGATGCATAAAAGGAAATGATAGTGTGGAGTTTTATGTTTATCTAGCTAGGAGTTGGCTGTGCTTACTGCTTGCTGTAGCTGTGGTACCAGAGGCTAAAATTTCCTCTTAGCATTCTTGTATTTGTCTCTTCTGCTGTCTTTGGGTTTCTCTAGAGACTCCTTCTTAAATAGGATCTGAGGCCTGCAGTCTTTTAGCTGTAATCCCCTGTTGTCATCATAGAGATTTCAAAGTCCAACAGAGAGGGAAGCACTCTGTAGTCCTATGATTAGGTCTCAGTCTTTTAGTAGGCCTGTGTCCTTGGGCTTCAAAGTGCCTCTCAGTTCCCTCTCCCTTTAATCGAGACAGGAAGCCTACAGGGGACTGGAGTTGGGTATTTTCTTTTCCCCAGGTTGGTTAGGCTTTGGTAAAACTCAAGGCAGTTAGGATCTACTAAAATAGCTTCCCTTGAGGGCAGATCATGTTAAGGAGAACAGGGAGCTCTGGATATGTTCCAGAATGGTTTCTTTCCCCCTCCCCATACCTGAAGCACAAGTGAACCCTTCTCCAGTCTTCACAGTGAAAACCTGGTTGGCTCCTGGAGGTAAAATTCATAAAAGTGTGGGGGATTCCCAAAGCTGTCCCCTCTGAAGTTTATCTCTTAAACTTGTCTATGCTGATCCTCCTGCAATTTGTCAATTTTGTTTAAGTGTTCCCATCAGTACTGGCTCCAGCTGTGGGCATCTGTTCCTGGGATTCTTCTGGTGAGCTGTGGTTGTTTGTATCCCTCTATTTCTCCAGTTTTCAGAGCAGCTGTTTGCCCTATGACCTCAACTTTCTGTGGGTCTAAGAAAAGTTGATTTTCAGATATTTTGGAGCTCTGAGGTTTGGTGCAAAATGTTTATAATTGTTATATATCTTGGTGAATTGACCCTTTTATCTTTATAATGTACTTCTTTATGTCTTGTAACAGTTTTTGATTTAAAGGCTGCATTGTCTGATGTTAGTATAGCCACTCCTTTCTTTTGGTTACTATTTGCATAGACTATCTTTCCATCCTTTCTTTCACTTTCAGCCTATGTGTGTCCTTAGATCTCAAGTATGTCACTTGTAGGTAGCATATAGTTGGATCCTGTTTTTTAATCCATTCAGCCCATCTGTGTCTTTTGATTGGGGAGTTTAATCTATGTACATTTACAGTAATTACTGATAGGGGAGGACTCAATATTGTCATTTTGTTAATTGTGGCTTTTCTCTCTCCCCTTTCCTTCTTTCCTCCCTCCCTTCCTTTGTGTTTCATTTTCTTTTGTAGTACTGTGTTTTGGTTCCCTTCTCATTTCCTTTTGTGTATGTTTGTCTGTGTGTGGGGGAGGGCTACCATTGCAATTGCATAAAACTTCTTAATATTATAACATTCCATTTTAAACTGACAATGTAACTTCAGTTGCATACAAAACTTCTACTCTTTTACAGCTCCACCCTCCCCAACTTTGTTATTGATGTCACAGATTACATCTTTATATATTGTATACCCATTAACATAGATTTATAGTTTTAAAGAAATGTTTTGTCTCAATCACACGTGTATATAAATTCTGTACACCAGGATTACAGAAGTACAAGTTATATCTATCCATATATTTACTTTTCCCAGATATGATTATGTTTTCAAACAGCTTTGTGCTGCTGTCTACCATCCTTTTGTTTCAACTTGAAGGATTCTCTTTAGCATTTCTTGTAAAGCCGATCTAGTGGTAATCAATTCCCTCAGCTTTTGTTCATTTGGGAAAGTCTTAATTTCTTCTTTATTTTTGAAGGACTGTTTTGCCAGATACAGTATTCTTTGTTGGCAGTTTTTTCTTCTTTCAGCACTTTGAATATAGTAATATCCTGCTTCCTTTTGGCCTGCAAAATTTCTGTTGAGAAATCCGTTGATAATCTTATGGAAGCTCCCTTTTATGTGATGAATCATTTTTTTCTTGCTGCTTTCAAGATTTTCTCTTTGTCTTTGACTTTAGACAGTTGGATTCTAATGTGTCTCAGTGTGATTCACTTTGGATTTATGCTAGCAGTTCTTTAATCTTCTTGAATCTCTCTGTCCATTCCTTTCTTCAGAGTTGGGAAGCTTTCAGCCATGATTTCCTCATAAAAACTCTTTGCCCCTTTCTCCCTGTTTTCCTTCTGGGATTCCTTCCCATTATGTGTATGTTGGTGTGCTTGATAGTGTCCTATACAACCCTTAAGTTCTCTTTGTTTTTCTTCATTCTTTTTCTCTCTTTGCTCCTCTGACTTGATAATTTTAAATGACCTTTCTTTAAGCTCACTAATACTCTTTTTGGTCTGATCAAGTCTGCTGTTGAGCCCCTCATTAGTTTTTCATTCCAGAATTTTTATTTGGTTCTTTTTTTGTAGTTTCTATCTTTTTGTTGATAACCCCATTTTGTCCATGCATCCTTTTGTTCTCTATATGTATTCTCTTTTAGTTCATTGAGCATATTTTTGACAATTATTGTAAATTCTTTGTGAGGCAAGTCATAGATATGCATTTCTTTAGGGTTGGTTTCTGGAGTTTTGTTTTGTTCCTTTGATTGGGTCATGTTTTCCTATTTCTGTCTCCCTTGTAATCTCTGGCTGAAATTTGGGCATTTGAGAAAACAATCACCTCGCCCAGTCTCTGCATACTCGCTTCATTGCAGGGAAGACCTTCAGCGGTCAGCTCAGCCAGAGATTCCTAAGAACCTCTCAAACCTCTTCTGATTGCTTGCTCTCACTGGTGTCTGCTGTGGAAGAGCAGCTCTAATGTGCTGCTTGCCTCTCTTTTCAGTGACTTCCAATCTCTGCTGTCAGTCTTTCTGTGCTCCAAGTCAGGCAAGACAGAAACCAGTCCCTCAGCAAGCTAGAATGTTGGACATACAAGCCAATATTTTATTTCTCTTTCAAGAGAGGGACCCCAGTATGTGGGATTTCCTTATGGTTGCTCCAGACTATGCTGCTTAATGAAAGGGGCATGAATGGACCCACCAGATGTCACAGTTTCCTATCCCTTTCACTAGAATTCTGCCTTGGTTTTATAATAGCCTGGGTGCTGTCGTTTCTCCACTGATGTCCAGAGCTTTCACCGAGGTATTCTGGTCCATATGTTGTTTTTAACTCAGTATCTCTGTGAGAGGCTTGTAGTTTTCTAGTTTACTGTCTTGCTTACATGACACCTCTCATTTCTAAATAGTTTTAAGGTATGATTTTGTTGGTGTTTTTTGGTAAGACGCCAAATAATTTAGAGAAGTGAACATTTTTTCCCAGGTGTGTGTGTTGCTATCCTTTCATCTCTAATTTCTAAATACACTGAATTATGGTTAGTGAATGTGGCACATATGTTTGCTATTCTGGGAAATCTTGTAGCTTCTCTTTGTGGATATTACATGGTAAGTTTTTGTGAAAATTTTATGTGTATTCTGGGTTTGTTATTTTAGTTACAAAGTCCTAATTTTATCTTTCAGATCCAGCTCCTTACTTTACTTTTTCTCTTGCTTTGTAAGTTCTGTATATCATTGCTTCTTATTTTAAACCACATAATCTGTCAATTTCTGAGAGAAATTTGAGAGAATCTGATGAATATTTCTGGGCCTTTTATAGCTTCTGTTTTTATTTAATATATTGCAAAACATGTTGTATAGTGCATAATAGTTCATGACTGCCATGTTTTATTTTTAATAGGAGGTATAGTCTTATTATAACTCTTATCAAATATCCTTCTTTGTCCCAGTTTGTGATTTTTACTTTGAATTCTGTTTTGACTGATACTAGTGCTATATGCCTACTTTCTTCTTATTAACATTTGCATGATATATCTTCACCTATATTCTACTTCCTGCATTGTTTTAGTATGCTATGTTTTCTTAAAAGAGCATAATTTTTATTTTTAAAAATATAATCTGGCAAGCTTTTAAAAATAGATTAATTTATCCCAGTTACATTTATTGTGATTATTGATATCTTATCACAGTCGTTGATTCCCACCAGCCAGAGACCACCAGAAACACATCTGTAGTCCATTCAAGTTGGGTTTTTTGGTACTTATTACAACAAGGCCAATGTGCCAAAGTTCCTCCTGGTGTGTGGTCTCCTTCTTGTTGCAACAAAGACTAATAACTTAGTTTAACTACAGGTATGTTTCTCATGATCTTTAACATCAACATAGTAAAGTGCTGTGTGTGTGTGTGTGTCTTTTTCTGTCTCTGTCTTTGTCCTAAATACATGCTATCTCTCCAAATGCGTCTTGCTACCTAGCTATCTTGAGTCTCTGTCTCAGTTTGTCTTGACGCCCATAATTCTCTGTTTCTGACTCTATGGGTCTCTCTCTCTCTCTCCTTCTCTCTCCCTCTCTCTCTCTCTCTCTTTCTCTCTCTCTCTCTCTCTCACACACACACACACACACACACACACACACAATTCTGCTGCATTTAGTTCAGCCGGATTTACTGGGCAGAGCAATGCCTGCTCTCTGAGCCTGAGAATGGGAACTGGGGAGGAGGGATTATGGGTAGTAGCTTGGCTGAGCAAAGAAGCTATTTCAAGAGATTTCCTTATATTGAAGTAAAAATAGTCACAATAAGAGCCATCTCCCATCATGATTATTCTTGATAGTTGATGACCCTGTAACCATATGGACTTAATCATACTCTTATTGCTTGGATTTTATTGATCTGTGTAATTAAGATCAAAATAATAAAGTTTGTACTTTCCCATTTCCACTTCCTTCTACAGCACTAGACCTCAGGTGTCACAGAGCCAACATTTTCACTTGTGATCTTTGTAACATTTGCATGATAGATAATCAGAGAGTTAGGCTGGAAAGAAGAGGGTGGATACTTGGGGGAGATGAGACTGAGGCCTTGGACCAGACGCCAACACGGAATGACTTTATTAATCTCTCCCACCCATATTCCAATCGTCACTAAAAAATTCCTTCCATCTACACTATATACTCACAGATACTCTCTCTTTTGCTTATTGGAACAGCCCTGTGAGATAGGAAAAATATGAATGTATCCATTTTACTGATTGAGAATTGTGATTGGATGCATGCCTTGTCCATTCATTATGCATGCCCACTGTGTGGCTGGTTGTGACCAAGCCTTATGAATTGAACATGCTGGCTTTCTGGATGAGCCAGGCATGGTGAAGGAGGCAGACTCTCAAAGGTCTACAGAAATGATCAAGACTAATGCAGAGGACAGGTGATGCCAGGAGGAGGGCATGGTGGTCGGGGGTAGGAGCGTGGGTAGCTGACTGAACTGGGCACACTCTGAGGGATCCAGGGCTATGAACCTGGCCTTAAAGGGTGAGACAGTGTTACAGGAGAAAAGAAGGCTGAGACAGGAAGATGTTTAAGCAGAGGGAACAGCACGTGTGGTGTGGAGCAGAGCTGGATCCAGGTGCTCACTGGCAGTGGTAGGATGCAAGCCAAAGAGAGTGGTAGGATGCTGACGTCCCTGAGCTGTTAAGTTATAGCTGACACTGGAGTCCTGGTTGTCTGTCCCAACACCCCTGGCCTGTGTGCCTGCCACACCTTGAGCAGTCTGGTGTTCTCAGTCATCAGACATGTTTGAAAAGACTCCAGGTTTCTCTTCACTCAATCAGCAACTCTCCATTTCTCCTCTGGGGGAGACCTGAAGCTCAAAGGCTTATCTCCATTATAAAATCCTCTCCCACTGTATTGCAATAAAGCCAGCCTCAACCCCATCCCATTCCATCCCATGGCCACCTGCATGAGTACTACTAGGAAATTCTGTTAGGTCAGGTTTGGGCCCTGATGGAGCTCATGAGGGAATGGACTGGTGAGGGGGTATGGTCTTTCACATGGAAGTAGAGGTCAAGGACCACCCCCTTCCTGGACCAGGCTTATAGCGGTGCATCCATAAGGCATCAAGCTTTCATCTCTTGTGGCAGCCCCAGGTGCATTCCTCCTGCTGACCTGGTCCCTGCCTGTCCTCGGCCAAGAGAGCTGGCCTTGGGTCAGCCTCCTAGTGCAACTTGGAGTGGACCACATGACACAGACAAGCAGGACTGATATGTGGCAGGTACACTTTATTGCTTCCTTTATCTTTGTTTGTGTCTATTTTCTCTACCTTGCTCAAGATAATACCTCCTGCTATCCCAGTAGCCTAGTCTGGTAAGGGCCAAAGCACCAGAAGGAAAGTGGGTGTGACCCCTGTTTCAGAAAGGGGATGAAGAGGAAGAAAACTGGAAAGCTCCGCTTGTCTACATAACAGTCCTGCTTGTCACACAAGATAAAGGTGGTGGTGACTTGTTTTCGGACAGAGGGCTGTGCAGGCCACCACGCAGCAAATTACTTGCTGGCTAATTAGCTGGAAGGCCCATGAAGGTGGGGCCTCTGTAGATCATGTTGGATCCTCTGCACCCAACAGCATACCTGGCACATACTAGGTGCTCAGTAAATTTGACAACGGTTTAGTAATTAAGGAACTGCTGGGTGAGAGAGGGCTCTACGCCAGAGCACAACAGGAAGGCTTTTTTGTATGAAGCCACTGAGGTTTAGATTTATTGTAGCTGTAAGTCTATCCTGACTGATGCAGAAATTGGTAAAGGAAGTGGAGTCTTGCTTAAATAAAATCCTAAGATATGTGGCATTGGCTTAGTAGTAGGTGATAAGCAGTGAGGACACAATATTTTTTTTAAAAAATTGTTCATTAATTTTAGGGAGGGAAGGGGGCAGAGATTTATTGTTCTGCTTATTTATGCATCCATTGGTTGATTCTTGTATGTGCCCTGACTGGGGATCAAACCCACAACCTTGGTGTATTGGGACAATGCTCTAGCCAACTGAGCTACCTGGCCAGGGCCCAAGGAAGCTATATTGGGGCCTGGAGGGTCCATGTTTTAGAGAAAAACCATTTGATAAAATGATTGCTTTTGAAATGTGAGAAGAAGACCACGTGCCTCATGAGTCCTGGGTACCGTGGGAAAGGATGGGGAGCAGAGTTTCAGTAGGTGTGGATGTTACTGGCTGTGATGACAGGGAATTACAATGGTCATATGCATTGAGGGAAGACTCCGCCACTATAAAAGTAGAAATGAAAGGAAATTGAGAGATTCTAGAAATTTGGCACCTTGAAGGAAGGGAAAGGTTGATATTTTAAAGCACCATGTAGGAAGAGATGGGATTTTTAAAAGCTTTGAGCAACAAAGGCTCAGTAAAACATATCAGTTAAATAAAGCACTCAGGAAAAGCATTTTAAGTTTGGTCTTTTTGTTCAAACTGGATAAGCTCAAGGTACCTGCCTTTACATTGAAAGAGGCGAGGGAGGGGTGTGAGAAAGCACTTTGAGATTTGAGTATTATGACCAAGAAAGAACCTTGGTTATGATTAAGACATGGAACTGAAAGCAGATAGATTAGTAGCCCGTAAGTGTTTGGAGGAATTAAATTTTGTAAGCTACCGCAAGCCCAGACAAAAAACAGCTTTGACTATTCAAGACTCAAAACAATCATTAGAGTGGCAGGTGGTGCAGTGAGAGGTGAGCCCGAACCCTACATTCCTCCACGCACAGAACATCCTGGGATGTTCTGTCTGTCAGCAGCTAAGGTGTTGGCAGCAAGTTCCAAGGAAACAGGCATAACGGACTGAACATGTTGGCTTCCCACAAAGCCTCTGACTTATAAAATCATGGGATCTACAGCTCCACTTGGCTCACTAATAGACATTTTAAATGTATAATATGAAAAGGTAAACATTTGTGACTTCTGATTCTGACGAAGATGGATTAACAGATCAGATTTACTTCCACCCAAAATAACTAAAACCTGGGCAAATACAAGAAACAGTGTCATTAAAACATTGCATGTTAGGCAATGAAGAACAGTGATTCCTGAAAGATGGGAAGCAAGTGAGATGAACCTTGTTGTTGGCCACAGTTTAATGCCTGGAGGGGAACCCAGGGAGAGCTTAGCAGTCTCTTCAAGTTGAGAAGATGGAGTTGGGAGACAAAGGTGACTTGAGTTCGCAGGGCAGATCATGAGAGAGGAGGAGTTGCAGAGAGAGCTCTAGAAATCTGCAGAAGTTCTCTGGAATATTCAGCTGAGTACTGACCATGCATGTATATGAGGAAATGTCACAAGGCAGAGGAAAGTATCACATAAGGGACCAGAGGAGATAGCCCTGTAGTTCACAAAGGGACAGACATAATGCCTATTCTCATCATCTAGAGAGGAAAATTTCATAATTCACAGGACACCAGGTAGAATATACAGACGAGTTTGCCTCAGTAGTAGGGAAAATTAGCCCCAGGATAACACTACTTGTGTTCTATCTAGTAAAGATTAAAAGCAAGATCTGAAGAATTAAACTGGCTCCAAGTAACTTAATCATGTCCCATAACAAGAGGCAAACATTTTATAAGAATACGAAAACATCTAACACCCCAAAAAGGTAAAATTTAAAATGTCTCCCATACACTCAAAGATTGCCAGGCATACAAAGAAACAAAGACATGATCCATGATGAAGAGAAAAGTCAATCAATAGGAACTGACCCAGAAGTTACATAGATGATAGAATCAGTAGGTTGGGACCTTAACAGTTATTAGAACTATGATTCATATGTTCAGGGGAAGACAGATGAAAGATCAACATGTTAAGTAGAGTCATAGAAAATATAAAGAATATTCCAATTGAACTTACAGACATGAAAACTACAATGTATGAGATTTTAAAACTACACTGGATGTTACCAAAGTCAGATTAGACGTTATGGAAGAGAAGATTAGTGCATTTGAAGACAAAGCAATAGAAACTATCCAAAATAAAACACAAAGAGTAGAAATACTACAAACAAATCATCAGTGGGCTATGGAACAACTTCCAGCATCCTAACATACATGTAAATCAAGTCCCTGAAGGAGAAGAGAGGGAGGAGGTGAAAGAATTTTTTCCAGCTTTATTGAGATATAGTTGACATATAACATTGTGCAAGTTTAAGGTGTACAATGTGTTGACATATGTATTGCAAAATGATTACCACCATAGTGTTAACACCTTTATCACATCACATAATTACCTTCTTTTATGGTTAGAACATTTAAGATATACTCTTAGAACTTTCAAGTATATAATACAGTATTATTAACAATAATCACCATGTTGTACATGAGATCCCCAGAACTTGCTCATCTTAAAACCAAAAGTTTGTACCCTTTGACCAACATCTCATCTCAACACCCCTCCCCCCACTCCCCAGCCTCTGGTAACTACCATTCTATTCTGTTTCTATGAGTTTGGCATTTTTATTTATTTTTATTTTTCTGGTTACTCCTCACCTGTGTTTATTTTTTCCATTGATTTTATTTAGAGAGAGAGGAAGGGAGGGAGGGAAGAAGAGGAGAGAGAAACATCGATGTGAGAGAGACGCATCCATTGGATGCTCCCTGCACATACCCTGACCGGGGTGAGGGATTGAACCTGCAACCCAGGTACCTGCCCTTGACTGGGAATCGAATCTTTGACCCTTCAGGGCTCAGCTGATGCTCTAACCACTTAGACACACCAGCCATAGCAAGTTTGGCTTTTTTAGATTCCACATGTATGCGAGATCATACAGTATTTGTCTTTGTCTGACTTATTTCACTTAGCATAATGCTTTCAAAGTCCATCTTTGTTGTTGCAAATGGCAGGCTTTCCTTCTTTCTCATCACTGAGTAATATTTCATTGTGATCATACACACACAGTGAAGATATCACATCTTATCCATTCATTGTTGACAGACACAGGTTGGATCTCTTAGAGATCCTATTTTCATTTCCTTTGTATATATACCCAGAAGTGGGATTTCTGGATCATACGATAGTTCTATTTTTTTTTTTTAAAATGTTTTTTGAAGAATTGTCAGTTATTTTCTAAGCTAGATAAACACTACAAACCCAGATATTCAAGAAACACAATGAACCCCATGCACAAGAAATGAAGAAAGTGACACCAAGGTTCTTCATAATCAAATTGCTCAAATCAAGAGATAAAGAGAAAATCTTTAAAAAGGCTAGAAAAAAAAAAAAAGACAGATTTCTCATTAGGATAATGTAAGCCATAAATAGTCTAATATCTTTAAAGTACTGAAAGACAAGAATTGCCACCCTAGGATCTTTTACCCAGTGAAAATATCTTTCAAAAATGAAGTGGTATGACATCGCTTGAAAGTAAACTATGACAAATATACTTTTGCTACAAACTCTAAAGCAACAACTAAAACAGCAAAGAGTTATTATAAATCAACCAAGGAGGAGACAAAAAATTCTAAATTGATTCTAAAGAAGGAAAAAAAAAAAAAGAACAATGGCCAGATGAGATCTGGTTCTATTAGAGCAGAGAGCCTATCCTGCATAGTACAGCTAAGTAGGCAGATGGGGATACAATATAAGTGGCTGGGTGGGTGGTAGGTAGGCAGCTGGTGATGAGTTGAAGGTAGGTGAGCAGATACCGTTATCCCTAGGTCTCAGATTCCTCCGAGCTTGGAGCCCTGATTCTTGGTCCCTCATACTCTCCTTGACTAATGACTATTTCATTCCAGCTCAGTTTCTTCTCACGAAGATTTGTAAAGAGCTGTGTCATGAAGGGTGGATAACATTTAGGCACATAGGAAGGGGAAGGGATGATGTTTCAGAAAAAGATAAACATGAAAAGATATAGAGCCAAAAAAAATTATTCGGAGAGAGCTTAGATACCAATTAGTATTGAATAAAGGGGTAGGATCAGGAAGCTATGAAAGCAAAAAAGTTGAATGATGAACCCTTGTACAATGATTGAAATGAGTGCTACTACTGTTAATTTATTGAGCATATACTATGTTCCAGGAGATATACTAGAGATGCTACATGTTTTGTAGCTACCCTCTGAAGTTGGTAGTATTATCCCAATATTATAGGTAGGTAGATTGGCAAAGAGAGGCCAATTAACATGGCCATGGACATACAGAGGGTGAATGTCTCATCTGGAGTTCAAACCCAGATCAGGGTGACCCAACGCTGGCCTTCGTTGCTGCCTCATGGAAATTACCTTCTCCCTGGGTGGACCATGCAGTGTTTGGAAGGTCTTACTGTCTTCGAGGTGCCCTTCCTGGGGATGCAGCTGCCTTCGCTTCGGAGGGAAAGAGGTGTCTCTCTCTGCCTCATGTAGGGCAGGGTCCAGCCTGGTGTGTGAATGTTCTCACTCCGTGTTTGGGGCTCCAAAGGCCGCACTGGAAGGACTCTTGTGCTGGGTGCCAGGGACACAGTGATGAACAAGACATAGCCCCACCCTCACAGTGCTCTTCATTTAGTGGTGAGATAGACATGCAAATGGCCAGTGGGCAAGGATTGAGCAGCAAGAACTTGGAGGAGGGACCCACCCACCCCTGGGGGTGTGGCAGGCAATCAGGGAAGGCCACAACCCAGTTTCTTAGGAATAAAGGTTGTACCAGTCTTGACTGGTTTTTTAAGGGGGGAAGACTCAGAGGATTTCCTTTCCCAGTTCTGATAAGTCGAGCGTTGTCATCCACTTCTTACCAGACCCACACCGATGTCACCTGGCCGTCCTGGATGAGTCAGCATGGTTGGATGGAAGACTGGCTCAGAGCTGTGGCTGTCTCATCCCCAGCGCAGCACAAAGGAAGGGGCCCTGATGGGCACCCAGCGTGCACTGTGTGCCCCGTGCTGTGCTGGCCCCCCAAGTGTGTGATTGCTTATTGTCTGCAGCACTGCTCTGTAGGTCAGTGTTATGACTCCCATTTTAGAAATGAGCAAACTGAGGCTCAGAGGGGTTGCATTTTGTCCCAGACCATGCAGCTAGGAAGAGGCCAATCCTGTATTTATTTGCACAGGACTTGACAGCAGCCTCCAAAGTGTGAGCGCTTCCCACAGAACTCAGCATCTTTCTTTATGCGCTCTGACACTCTCAAGCACGGGAACAGTGACATTTGCTGTGTCTCCCTCACAGTCTCTGGGCAGTGAAGTGTCCCAGAAACCAGGGCTGTGACTCAGAGTTCTCTTAGGCATATTTCTTAGCCTCCAGGGGAGTTTAGGGGGGGAGGCCAACTCCTATGACAAACAAAACTCTCGGGGTGGGGGGCAAGCCCCAGGCCCCTCACTGCCTGCCTAGCAGGAACCACACTCTTGTTGGCCAGTCACAGGGGAGTCAGCCAGACTGACCTAGAGCCCCTCCCCAAAGAGCCTCCCCTTGCTGCTGGCAATATTCTAAGGCCCACACCAGTGCTAATGACAGTTTCCTTATATCCAGCCCTTCCTGGGCGCCAGGCGAAGTCAGGGACTCTCTATTAAGTCCCTCACCTCAAATCTCTGAGGACGTCAGAATTTCCATCCTTATTGTATAAAAGAACAGGAGGCTCAGAGAAGTTACTTTTTCAAGGGTACAGTGTCTGATTAAACCAAACTGGCCCCAAGTCATGTTCTGACCCTACAGTCTGGTCCTCCCTCCTCCCCTGCTCCCCTGACCCCATCAGGAGCGGGGGACCTTCATGCTCCAGAACAAACACTGCCCCCTGAGGTCGTCCTCTGGACAGTGGGCACTCTGCCCTGTGCCAGGCTAAGCAATCTGCTCTCTCTTGGAGACAAGAACTATTAGCAGGACACTGGAGTGCGCAGTCCAGCAGGGATAACCGGAGAGTTTAAATCAGGTGGCCGGGATGTCTCATGGCCAGAGGCTGACCTCCCAGCCCCGCCTTCGAGCCACCTTTTCACATTTCCACTGGAGAGAAGGTGAGGTGGGGACAGTTAGAGCTGGTGCACATTGTAATCCCCTGATCGTGTCCCACCCCAGGGCTTCTGATTCAATTGGTCTTGGGTGGGGCAGAAATATTATTTGTAAATATCTCCCCTGCCCGAGGGGACCCTGATTTGCAGCCCAAGGGGAGGTGCAAATTCCTGCTGACGTCTGTCCTCCGGCTCAGGCTTACCCACCAAGCAGGAGGCTCTGAACTGGAATCCAGTGCGGTGTAGGAGCTGTGGGGCCTCTGCCGAGTCCACTCCCAGTGCCCATGCTGGCGGGCTGGGCCATCTGGAGAGCCAAGGGGTGCCTGAGACCTGGGCTCTTCACACAACTGGACAGAGGCTGAGCATGTCCCGGGAAAGCCCATTCCAAAGTCCCTGGCTAGCCTCTCCCTCTGGGACTGAAGAATTTTGGTGCTTTGAACTTTTTGCCCTGGAAGGCTGGCTTTGCCACCCTCTTCATTTGGCTGAGTGCCCTCTCCTTTTGCAGCCATGAAACCAAGGACCAAACAAGCAGGGCACTCCCAGGAGGGCTCCTAAGGTGCCAGGCATCATCCATTCCTTTCTTCCTCTCTCCATTCATCTTCTGTCCCTCAGGCCTCTGCTGCTTCTGCATCAAAGAACTCACGGGTGGGGACATGCACATGACACCCCTCAAGGGTGGCAGACAGCTGAGAAGCTGTGACAGTGTGTGCAGGATGCAGCGGTGTGGCGGGAGCAGGCAGGCCAGTGTGTACACAAGTGTGCACATTGGCCAGTCTGACCTGAGGTTCTGCTGGAAGGTCTCAGATCTGACGCTCGGTCTGTGTCCCTGCTCTGCCCTAGAGACACCAAAAGGGGATGCAGGGGGAGTGTGAGAAAGGCTAGGAGTGTGTGTGGGTCTCCGTGAGAGGTGGTGTGGTTCCTGCACTAACAGGTGCCAACTGTTTCACTCACGGCCCCTCAGGTCCCTCACGTAGCAGGGATTTCCTGTCTGGTGGCTGCTCCTCCTTTGCCGGGGCCCTGCTGGCCCAGCTGCTCACAGAAGCAGGAATCCTGGGGAGACCCTTTGTTTCTTCTCACCTGCCTGATCTCCCTGTACTCCAGCCAGACTTTCCTGGATGGGGGCTTGAGTGCGCGGGGTTGGGGGAGGGTTATGGCCCTGTAGTCAAGAAGGTTTGGAAATGCTGGGATGCTGGCAGGTAGCTTCCTGCGAGTCACGGAGCTGTTGGGCCAGCCCTGAGGAGCCTGAGCCCTGGTGGGGGTCCCCTAGGCTCTGAGCCCTGATGCAGGTTTCCAGGCGGGTCCCTCCGGCATCAGGTTCTGTAACGTTTAACTAGAAGCCTTCAGCAGTGGGACTTTGTCTCAGGCACTGCAGTTCAGCCAGGGTGATTTTCGGAATGAATGAATCAGTAATTGCCTGGCTCCCTCCTCCCTGCACCCCTTGCCCTGGCACACTGACAGTCTCTGAATGAGTGCCTGCTGACCATCTGCTGACCATCTTCTGCATCCACCCTTCACTTATTTGGGTATTTGTAGACTGTGCCCTCTTTGGGGCTTCTAAGCCCACTCTTTTCCTTTGGCCACATGCTGCGCTTACTCTCCACTTGGTCCCCCCCATTCCATGTGCACCTCCTGATTCTTCTTCCATCAAGGGCAGTGGCCTGCAAAGGACAGGGCCACTCAGGTGGTTCCAGGCTGGCCAGCGTGCCCGGGAGGCCAGCACGTGGCAGGAACTGATGTGGGTTTGCTGCTGGGCCCTCGGGGACACACTGGAGGCTGCCTTTCCAAATAGGGGTGGCGAAGCAGGGCCAATCTGGAGACCCAGAGGAGGAAAAGTGAGCACGGAGGGGAGGGGCCATGGGGGTGAGGGCATCAAAGGTCACAGCCCTTCCCTGTGGTCTGGGAGGACTGGAGCCCCTTCCTTGTGGGCAAATTTACAGCAGGACCAGGAGTCTGGCCCCTTCCCACACTGTCACATACCCGTGGCTGCAGGCCTGGAGAGAGATGGGCAAACAGAGAGGGAGAAGAGGGGAGGGCCGACATGAGACAGCTGGGCCCAGGAGGGCGCAATGGCAGGGTCGGTGCAGGCTGAGAGGTACCGTGCGGGTCCCTAGTGGATTCAGAGGTGGCCGGGAGGCTGGGGTCCAGAAGCCGGACAGCCCCCGAGAGGACACGCTCCTGCTTCCTCCCAGCCCCGGGGGTTCCAGTCTTCCGAGTGTCCTGGCGCCCTTTTGATATCCATAAATCTGATGTCTTTCACATGACTGACAATATTTTACCTTCTCTTTCTGCTAATAACTTCCAGAAAGTAAATTAAAAGCAGATTGTCTCCTTAGGTATGGGTGTGGGACAAAATGTTCCCAAATGTTGTTTAGGATGAAATTCCCACAACCTTTAGAAAAATCAGCTTCGTTTCAATAGGATTAAGTTTTCTCCTCACATATGCTGCACTGTTCTCATCCTGTCAAATACATAATTGTTATGTATTTGGATTTCCTTAGTTAAATTTAAGAAGGCCAGGAATAGTACCATGTTGTTTAAAAATACTTTTTTACTATGGAAAATTTCAATCACAGAAGTAAAGAGTAAAACAAATCCTCATGTGCCCATGACCAGCTTTAATAATTACTAACAGACGACAAATCTTGTTTCATCTCCAACCCCCACTCCCACTCCTTCCCCTGACTCATATCGTTTCATCTGAATACTCAGTCTTTTTCTTCAAAAACATAACCACATGCTAGTATAACACCTAAAAGCTGGCAATTATTCCTTAATATCATCAAATATCCCATCATGGTTAAATCCCCCAGTTGGCTCATTAATGGCTTTTACAGATGGTTTGTGTAAATCAAGATCCAAACAAAGTTCACACATTGATTGCATCTGGTTGACATGCCTTTAATGTCTCCTGTCATTAATTCGGAGAAATTCCCTCTTTTTTTTTCTCCATCTGCTCATTTATTTATTGAAGAAACCAAGTCATCTGTCCTGTAGTTTCCCGTATTCTGAACTTGGTTGATTGTGCCTTCTTGGTAACATTAACAGATTACTCTGTTCTCTGTCTTTCCTGTGAATGGTAGTTAGAGCTGGAGATTTAATCAGATTCATGGGCAGTTTTCTATAAGAACATTTCATAGATGGTATAACTTAATTCTTATGTTATCACAGCAGGAGTCACATACTATCTGTTGTCTCTGTTTTTGTGAAACATTCCTTATAGAGTGATGCATTGTAAAGTTTGCATCAACATTTTAGCTAATGGTTTTAAAAGACAGTCATTAATGAACATTGCCCAGATTCATTATGACATTAAACTATGCAAAATGATGGTTTTCAATTTCTATCCACCCCTTCTGAATTTATTCAAATTCTTCTCTAACCAACTTTCCTACATCAATTATTGAGTTACCCTGATATACAGTATGTATAGAAATTGCAATAAATGCTTGTGTGTTGTTTTTGTTTTTTGTTTTTTTTTACCAATTTTCAAAATAATGAGCTCGTATCCTAATGACTGCCTAAGGTGACCAGTAAGATGGTGAGAGTCTGGGATCTTGGCTTACTAAGAGCCACCAAGTTAGCCTGCCACATTTATGGATGTCAGCGGAAGACATGCAACTCCCGGGTCAGAGACAAAGGACCTTTACTCAGCATGCAGAGTGAGCTTCATGCTTAAATCAGTTCCCCTTGTCTCTCAAGCGCCCTGGGGGAATGCTGTACATGCAGTGTGGTTTCATCGAAGCTGAAAAACACAAGTTTGAAAGTGAGTCACGTTTGTCCTGGAGGAAGACATTGCTCAGCTTTGGGGACAAAGTTCCTCTCTGCTAACATAACACTAATAAAGAGAGGCCAGGAACTTGCATTCTTTGCATACCCAGTAAGAACATGGAAGGGTGATCAGGGCCATGGCCTGAATTCAACTGAGGGTTTTGTTTTTGCGCTATGTATGGACTCAGTTGTTTTAAATATATTTAACATATTTTATTCCATTGCAGTGATTATTCTATTTCATGCTCAAATTGTCCCATCTCTGGCCACTGAGACTGGGGTCCTGTGATCTTTTGACATGACCCCAATGGTCTTGGGTGGCACCCTTGCTTTCTAGTTAAGCAAAGTGTTACATGCTCACCTTGTAAATTCCCTGCTTTAGACCTAGACATTTCTCTAAGAAGCCCTTTATTGGAGGATGGTATTTAGAAACCAAAATCTGGGTGCTGGGGATGCTTGTTGCTACTGGGTGGGCCCTTGATTCTAGGTCTTTTCAGAGGACAGAGCTAGGAGAGGTGTTTGTTCTAAAATATAAAAATAAATTAAGAGTTAATATAACAGATTAAACTTTAAGATTACAGAATTAGACAAGTTTTTGCATTTTGTATTTGCATCTCTTTTATGCTGAAAATTTTGACTGCTGTTAACACTAACAATTATTTTTTTATCCTAATATATAATAGTTTCAAAAGAATACTAATATCATTACCACAATATGATTACAGAAGTAACCAGTTTAAAATTTCTTTGCAATTATGTCTTATTTGGAATATTCAGCCAGATTACTGCATTTTAATTTTTATTTATTTATTTTAAATATATCTTTATTGATTTCAGAGAGAGGAAAGGAGAGGGAGAGAGAGAGATAGAAACGTCAATGATGAGAGAGTCATTGATCGGCTGCAGCCCACAACTCAGGCATGTGCCCTGACCGGGAATTGAACCCTGATCACCTGGATCCTAGGACAGAACCCTGATTGCCTGGATCCTAGGTCGATGCTCAACCGCTGAGCCACACCCAGCCAAGCTACTGTATTTTTAAATTCCCTTTAATAATTCTCTGTATGGTTAAGCCACCAGTTTTATATCCAGTTAGGTTCATTTGTTTTTGTTTTTTTCCTGTGTTCATTTTCTCCTGACTTAATTTTGTGTAATTATTCTGTAAAACATCTACATGATTTAAAGTCAAAGGTATAAGTTCTGGTAAATTCAGAGAAATTCAGCTTCCATTATCTTCCCCTCCCCTAAATCCTTTACACTCTCTCCCCAATAGGAAACCACTTGCATTCCCCCTTCAACTGTTCCTGCTTTTGTTTTAAAATATAGACAAATATGAATATATACATGTATATTCCTCAAGTCCTATATAAAAGGTAGTATATTATACCTTATCTTTTTAAAAAATTTTATACCCTCTAGATTATACCAAGACTGTATTTAGAAACCCTGCTTATTCGTTTTTATAGCTACATAGCACTCCATTATATTGACACACTGTGGTTTGTTAAACCAATCCCCGATTGCTGAAAATGTGGATTTCCAGTCTTTTGCTATTATAAACCATGCTTCAGGAAATAGTCTTCCAATATGTTATTGTGTAATTTTTCTTAGTATCTTGCTCATAGATTCCTAGAAGTCGGATTGCTGAATAAAGGCATAAACATGTAATTTTGCCGGATATGACCAAATCCCCCTCCATTGGGTTTGTGCTGTTATCATTGAATACATTTAAAGGGTGATGTGATAGTTTTATTTGATATCAGATTATATATATATTTAGAGCAATTTAGACATAGGATGAAACACTTAAAAGTTGAATTTTGAGAAAGTACAAAGCTTTTCAAGAACATTTTCGGGCTTCTCGAGCAAAATTTTAAGACAGGTGGTGCAAGACAGTGTAGAATAATTGGTTTATGTTCATGTTGCTCCTGGGTGAAAGGTGAGGCTTTGCTATAAGATAGACCTGTGGTCCCTGCCTCTCTATCTATTGGCCGAGTAACCCTGGATATGTCATTTAATGTCTCTGGGATCTTGGGGAAGCATTTGTGGGCAGTGTGAGATGAGATAATGCATGAAAAGCCCCTGGTGCAAAGTCTGGAGCCGGTGGACCACCATGTGGAAGAAATTATCACTGACTTGTTCTTGCCAGGGCCACACTGATCCTCCCAGTTCTCACAGATCTAAGTGGAAGAGCAGCTATAATAGGACTGAATGATCAGGGAGTAGATTGAGCAACTTGTCCTGCTTTGCCCCGAACCTTTCTGGGTTTAGCTCTGAAAGTCCCGTGCCCTGGGAACCCCCTCAGTCCCAGGAAAACTGGGACAGTTGGTCACCCTCTAGGGAAGACGGGCCTGGGCTGAGGGCCGCAGGGACCTCTGCCAGAGGCTGGAGACAGCTCTGCCTGCTGTTCTCAGAAGATCGTGTGGCAGAACAAAACGAGCTGCAGTCACAGAGGGGGCCAGAAATGTTTCGAAGTTAAATGGGGTCCTCGTCTTGAAAGGGGAGCTCAGAGGTCTCCAGCTCCTTTCTCCTAGTCTATGGCTGGGAATAGTTTTTCATAAGGCCTTTGGCCTTTAGGTGTCAACCATGACTGAAGACCCCCTTGCCTGTGTCAGAGTGATTGAGGTTAATATTTTTTTGATGACAGTAATGAGGGGTATGTTTAGCCTACTCACTATTTCAAAATGTGGATTTTAATGTCATAAAAATCGATTCCATGAAACCATACTTAGCCATCCCTCTTCACTGGGTAAGTCATTGTTTAATGTTGACCAATTGAGAACACGGGTGTTTGGCAGCCTGAGATTCGGGACTCACAGCAGGACTTCTCAAGCCAGATTCGTGTCATTCAGCAACAATTATTTCAACATTTTCATGAAAGAAAAATGTCCTTCCATACTGCTGGGTGCCCCAAGATTACCAAGAAGTAGGCCTCTCAGCCAGAAATTCAGGAGTGTCCTGGGATCCACTGACCCACCTCCGATGTTCTGGGACTGCTAAGCCTCCCCAGGAGCATGGCCTGCCTTCAGCTCTCTCCTTCCTGCTAAGGACCAAGGAACAGTCTAGGGTGTGGCACACCGGGCACTCAGAAGTTTTAGCCCTGATGGACTTATGACATGAGTCATACACCACATCTCGTTAACTGCCTCTGAAATTGTAATTTTCGTATTCAGAATAGCTTAACAGTTTCTTCAAGGACGCTCTGTCCACTGGAAACCCATGCAGTCGCCTGCGGCCCGTTACCCCCTCCCCTGCTTCCTTTGATCTGACCATCCCCATTCCATTTCCCCCCGGTTTCAAGTGCATTGTGTCCCATCATCCCTATGGGGTATGTTTGGCCAGTTGGTGGCTTGTCACCTACAGCACCCAGAAAAGTGAGGGAAACTTTCCTGTGGAGGCAGCCCTGGTAAGGATAACCCCAGGCCTGGGCAGAATGCCCACCCCCAGCCCAGGTCCACCCCAATATCACTCAAAGGAATTTGTCTCAAGGTGGGAGGCCGGCCCCCAGGGGCCTGTAGGACAGGAGCCAGCACAGCCTGTGGGTTGCCCTGTGGACCTATTAGCACGGCTGCCTGCCTTCTGGCGGGAGAAACAGTTTCAGAGGCCTTGGAGCTAGATCTCATTCAAGTGTCTTCTCTGTGAGTGTGAGAGTGCATGTGTGTAAGTGCAAAAACCCGTGTGCGTGTGATGCTGGCTGCACACGTGTTTCTGACAGCACGCCTTGTGCATGGTGCGAAAACCAGACCTCATTCATCTTCTAGCACTGAGCACAGGGCCCGGCAGGCAGACAGGAGGTGCTTGAGATCATCTCTCCTTGGTCCTCCAGCATGAATCCTGCACTTTAGCCAATCTCAGGGATTGTTTCCTAGATTATCAGCGGTTGCTCAGGAAACAAGTTTGTTGTTTCTTGTTGAATTTCGTTTCTTCTACCTGGAATATCGTCCCAAGCTCATCTTTGCCTGTTGAAGTCAAGGGCATGCTCTCTGGCCCTCCTTCTCTGGAATGCTTTCCCTGACCAGCCGGACTGGCCAAAGGCCACAGAAAGCCTTCCTCTGTCTCACGCAGGACTGCCTGGACCCTAGCACTCACACAAAGTTATTCCACCCTGACCCTAGCCCCCATCCTGACATCAACACCAGAAACATGACATTGTACATGTAGAACAGTGCCCCACCCTGTCCCAGTGGCTCTCGGTGGCACCTGGAACCAGAGGGCTGGGACCAGCCTGGAGTCTCATCCATAGATCTGTGGTCTTCCATGGTGAGTGTCTCTCTCTGAGCTGGGAACCCTCAGCGGGAAATCTCTTTTTCTTGCTATCTCCTGGGTAATCTTCTCTCTAAACTCCTGAGAAAGAAGGAGCTAGCAACAGGCATGAGATTGGCCCCCAAATCATCCCCATGCATGTGGGCTCCTTCTTTCCACAGCTGTCCCGAGCCCGTCAGCTGTGAGCAGAGAAGAGGCACTGTGGCCACCTGGAGCTGCCCTTTTGGTGTTTACTCACTTATCATCACCTATTCAGCTGATTCACGGAGCTCCTTCCGTGGGCTGCTGGACACTGGGGATAGAGCTGTGAACGACACCATGTCCAGGCCTGAGGAGCTGATTTCTAGGGAGGGAGATCAACAATAAACAAAGAAGCAACACACATAGAGCTCATGTGTCAGCACTGCTGTGAAGCCAATAGAGGTGACTAGTGTGCAGTGGGGAGGACACCGCAATTTCTCAGGATGGTCAGGGAGGGGTCTCTAATGAAGGGGTGCCTGAGAAGGACTGAAGGAAGTGGGGAGGACTATTTGTGAATAGGGCCCTGGGCCAGAGGGGACAGCTGGGCTGTGCTAAGGACCTTCAGGGGAGAGGAAGGGCCCAGTGTGCTTGGGAGGGATGAGCGAGGGGACAGTGGTGAGATGAGGTCAAGGTAAGGGTGCTGGGGTTGGGGAGGAGTGAGCAGCAGATTGTACAGGCCGCAGAAAGGACTTTGGATTTTACTCTCTGTGTACTGAGAAGGGTCCTCTGGACTCTGGAACATTCTAGAAGAGTGACAATATCAGGCATACATTTTAGAATGAGCGTTCTGCAGCTGTGTAGAGAACAGAGTGTAGCTGGGGCAAAGGCAGAAGCTGGGAGGCCAGTGAGGAGCCGCGGCAATGACCCAGGTAGGAGAAGGTGATGCTTGGGCCAGAGTGGCAGCCAGGGAGGTGATGGAGTTATCTGAAGAAGTGACTGCTGCTGGGCTGCTAACATTCCTGGGCTGAGCTACCTACCTTTTGGGGCTCAGGCATTATAAAACTCTTTCCTAGAGTGGTTAACCATGAACTTGAGTGGGGAGGAAGCATGAGTGCCATTGACTGTTGTGCTCACAGGCCAAGCATGGGACCTGGCACATTGTAGGTTTCTGGTAAGACTCAAATGAACAAACAACATGGATTGTTGAGGGCGGGGCGAGGGAGCGGGGACTGCTGTACCATCAGCACAGCGACCCTGCACCTGGGCCGCCTAGGTGAGGCTGTAGAACACACAGGCGGGTTCTGGCGATGACGCACCGGGGCCTGTCCTGTGCCCTGGGAGGGGATGGTACTTTGGAAATAACCCTTAGTGTTAGAAGCTGTGGATCAATGTGCCTCTGAGCACCAGCCCAAAGCCCACCCGATGAGGCTCTTCCAGGAGTGCAGGGAGGCTGGGAGGACCCTTCGAAGATGGATGGGAAGACTGGGGGCCACTCCAGGTGGTGTCCAGACTGACCAGAGGACTTAGAAAAGGGAGCTGTGCCTGTGATGACCAGAGGCTCTTTCAAAGCAGCCAATCTCCTGTGAACAGGTGATCAGGACTTTCCCAGGTGTGATGAGCCCAACCTGGCCAAGATCAGTAAGGCAGCACAGGGCAGGGGTTCCCATGAGAGCCCAGCCCACCTTTCTGCCCTCCAAAGGGGTCAGGGAGAACCTTAGTCCCTAGAAGACATTGGGAATAAGTCTCACTTTCATTTAATGAATATTTAATGAGCACCTATTTTGTGCCAGGCACAGATCAGACCAAACTCCTGCTCCCATGGAGCCCACGCTCCAGAGCATTATACATCTTCTTCCCCCATACTTGGGGAAGGTTCACCTGGAGGCGGCTGTGTCTCTCCTGCAGCCAAGAGGGTGATTGAGTAGGACAGACAGGAACGGAGAGGCAGGCTATCGGGAGCACTGTGAGCATTAACCAGGCCAGCTGGCCACAGACTTTCTTAGCTACAGATTTTTGTTTTTAAAGAATCTTACCTGGAATCCTATACAAACTGTGTTTTATTAAAGCTTAACTTTATTTGATGCCTTCCAATGTGTGGTATTTAATTATTAAGCCAAATGGTGAGATCAATAAGGCAGTTTTGATCAATATAACCACTTGGAATCCAGGGTTAGAGAAATCAGTCTCATGTTGACCTGGGCATTCAATGCCTTCCCACGTATCAGGGTTTCTTAACCTCAGCACTGTTAATATTTGGGGCCAGGTTCTCCTTTGTCATAGAGGCCTGTCCTGTACATTGTAGGATGTTTAGCAGCATCCCTGGTCTCTACCTACTAAATACAAGTAGTAACATTCCCCTCAGTAGTGAAAACTAAAAATGTCTCCAAGCATTGCCAGGTGTCCCTTGGGGGCAAAATCACCCCAGTTGAGAGCCACTGCCATCTATTTTGATTGCAGAAGTACTTGCAATTGGCAAGAGTGGGTTTTGTTTGTTTGTTTGTTTGTTTTTTCATCAGCTCTCTAAACACTCCTAGGACCACCTTTAGTTAAACAAACCTTTCGCCCAGCTGGGAGTGGCTCAGCGGTTGAGCGTCGACCTAGGATCCAGGCAATTGGGGTTCGATTCCCGGTCAGGGCACATGCCTGGGTTGCGGGCTGCAGCCGATCAATGACTCTCTCATTGATGTTTCTATCTCTCTCTCCCTCTTCTTTCCTCTCTCTGAAATCAATAAAGATATATTTTTAAAAAATAATAAATTAAAAATAAATAAATAAATAAACAGACCTTTCACTCTAATGTCTGTACAAAAGGCAAGTTAATGCAATGGCCCAAGTTAATGTGTTGGTAGTTTTCAATGTACTAGATTTGTATGTAACACAAATGTGTTACATTTGTGTGGGTGTGTTGTTTTTATTACAGTTTTGAACAACAGGCAAATCTTCATATTAAAAGCATTCAAACCAAATGCTGGCAGACCCCTAAGCCCTTGGGAGGCGGGTTGGTTCAGAGACACTGGTTTCGCATTAGGAGGCGGCAGCAGAGAGGCCGAGAGTTGATGACTGCGGGAGAGCAAGGTCACAGCGTCTTACTCCCCGGGTTCATCAGACAAAGCCTGGAGGGCACAGGGAGCCAGAGGACTGAGGGCCTCTCGAGACAGGACCCACAACTGGAGAGAAGACAAATAAGACAGAAGGAAAAAAGGGCCTCCCTCCTCATGCAGTTTTAAGAAAGAGCCCATAATCTTGGTGATGCAGGGCCAGGAGGTTAAACCCAGAGTAATCATAATGAAAACAATCTGTGCACTACTGATGCTTCCAGAAATTCCCGGGAGCAGGTCCAAGGTGGAGAACCCCAGCGGAAGTGCTGCTGGTTGGAACGGAGAGGGTGCTGGTGGATGCGGGGCTGGAGGGGAGCAGCTTTCCCAGCTCCCCAGAGCGGGGGGCGCCGGCCACTCTGGGGGTGGTAGGGTGGGGGCCCTGCAGGCTGCAGAAACAACAGCTGGCTTTAATGTTCCAGAAAAGAATAGGTTTTCACTGGAATCAATTTGTTCTCTCTCCTCCGAAATTGGGAGCCAAGTCCAGGGTTTGCTCCTAGGAAGTCGGCCTCAAATGTGGTGGGACAGCTGACCCAGGCCAGCACTCACCATACCCATGGGGTTTGGTAACAGACACAGCAAAGCGTAAGGGAGGCCTGACTGGGGGACCGACAGCTACCCACTGACTGTGGCCTCGGCCTCTGGGGCAGCTCTGGAGGGAGCTGGGACACTGTCCACAGGACTCCCGAGCACCTTCCTCCCCTCCCTCACAGTCACTTTGAGGAATCTCATCCTTGTGACCTGACTGACCTCTTTCCACAAGTCAGATTTTGGTGCTGAGAGAGACCTCAGTGGTAACGTGCTCCAACTCCTCATTTAACAGACTCTGAGGCTCAGCCGGGTTACTTTCCCAAGGTCACTGCCGAGGTGTACTGACCACCAGCTCGGTGCTCCCTAAAACCACCACCTGCTTTCTGATGGGGGAGGGTGACTTGTCCAGGGCCTTTCAGCTTTACCGTCCACCCTGCTGGCTCCTGAGACAGCAAGCGTGGGAGCGAGCGTGTCCATGGATGTACACATGGGGGGTGGTCTTGGCATGACCGAGAGAGTGAATATGGTACTTGACGTGTCTTTGTAAACAGCTGGCACAAAGTGTCCAGACAGACACTATGTGAAGTGTTGGGACCAGGGGACGGGCTGGACAAAGGGTTGGGGGCGAGTGCTGAGAGTCAGGCAGTCTTGTGTGGGACCCAGGAGAGTCCTTGGTGGTCTGTGACTTGGGTGGTGCTGGGCTGGGGTCAGGCCGCTCAGAGGAGTCCCAGGAGAGGAGGTTCACAAAGGATACTCAGAATGTCGGCTGGTGCTGAGGGGCCAGGGAGGACTCCCCCACCAAGAACAAGGCTGGGAGGCTGCGAAAGGCTGAACAGTCCACATGGACTGCAAGCAAGGTTTATTTGGGGACTATTTAGTCAACTGCCAGACATTTATTGAGCACCGACTGTGTGCAGGTGCTGTGCTAAGTACTAAGGACAAACTTAGAGGAGTCTTGAGAGTTTACCAAGAGTTGGTTCTGTTCATTTCCCAGCAGACTTGCAGAAACCCAGTTCTGGGGTACACCATGGGGCCTAAGAGGAATGAAGCATGGTCCATGCCCGGGAGAACTCCCTGACCTCAGGCAGACACAAAACAGCTTGCAGAGGGCAGTGGTAGCTGCCTGGGAGGGGCCCCTGCCTCGTTACCAATCCCAGCCTAATCCTAACTCCCACATGCCCACCACCAGGGGTCCTGAAGCCCGATCCTTGCGCACCCCCACCCCAGGGAGTCTCTAAACTCCCAGAAAATGCGTGTGCATTCCCTGTTCCCATGAAAGTTTCTCCTTAAGGACCAGCAGCCCCTGTGCGAGCCCGAGTGTCTGTCTGACAGGGGAGTTCAGAGCTCAGTCTCTCTGAGCTGTGACCCTGCTCTCCCGCACTGCCACCTGTAGTTCACAACCAAGGGTGCGCAGAAGGTCTTCAGCCCTTGCCTGACTCGTTCATTCTCTGGGGGCCCCTGTGCTTTATGGCAGAGGAACCCAAGCTTAGCAACTTCTCTGCTTCACATTGAGGGCTGTCACCAGCTTACCTAGGCACCAGCTACAGTTTCCTCTGTACAGACCAGACCACTGAGGCTTGGAGAGGGTACCTGTGATGCTTCAGGTTGGGATCCCTCTAGGTGGTGTCCTCCCCACGCCCAGGCCCTGCTCTGCTGCTTTCCTCACAGCCCCCGCCCCTTCCAGGGGAAGACTTCCCTCCGAAGGCAGGCCACGTGTGCTCTGCTCCTTTATGAAGGGAGTGGTTTCCAAAACCAACTGTAGAGTTTCCTGAAAGCCGCTCCAGCTGCCCCCCCAACTTCAAGGGCTCAGCAGGGCCCTGTCCAGCAAGCGCTGAGCCATCACTTCCCCGGTAACGGCAACCGCAACGGCAACGACCTGTGCTGACCCTGGCCTCAGGGGTCTTCCTCTCCTCATGGGGAGAATGCTGGGAGGAGGCTGTGAGGAAAGCCCCAGCCCTTCTGTGAATCATCCTGAGAAAAGTGGACACTCCTGTGTGGCCCACTCAGCGCTGCGCTGTGACCACCTTTGCCTTCAGCAGGGCCTTGGTACTGGAAAGAATGTGTCTTGGCTCCTGGGTCTTGCAGGAGGCAAAGGCCAGCACATTCCCGGGCTCAGCCCTTCCGCCTCCCAGCAGACAGAGGCCTGGGTCTCCTCCTGAGCTGTGCAGGGAGCTGGCAGGGTGTGGGGACCAGCAGCCTTCTCTCTGCCAGGCAAAGTTCCTGGTCTGCTTGGTCTCTCTTGGAGCTGCTGAGTGGGAAGAGACCTGGGAGCCTCCCTCCTCAAGGGTGCCGCTGGGCCCCATACCACCGCCAGCTCCCAATGCCTCGATGCCAGCCATTGAACTGGCTGGTGAAAGAGCCTATTTCTCTGCTAGTGGAAAAGACACACAGTTCTTGGTCCTGCCGCCCTCTCTGAACATCCCAAGTCACCCTGCCTGGTCTCCCCTCGAGGCACATAGGCCTTCTCTGTCCTTCACAGCCTCTCCCACCTCTCTCCTCATGCCTTCCTCTTGCCAATTCCTGCCCCAGCTCTCTCCTCACTTCCCTGGGAAGCCTTCATGCACCCAGGATGGCTGGTCCCTGTGTCACGTGCCCTGCCCTTTTTTCCTCCAGAGTGCTTTTCATGGTCATGGTTACCAACCTGAGACTGATCCATCAACTGCCCCTCTCTAACCACAGGAAGGCTAGGACAGTGCCTATTGCTGGTGTGCCAGGCCAAACCCAGTAGGAGCTGCTCACCTGTGTTACTGGGAAGTGGAAGGTTCTAGCAAGATTGGGGTTTCCAGAAGGCACTGCAGTGAGGCCCTGCTCATACTCGGGGTGGGAGGAGGCATGCATGACCCAGAGAAGGTCGTGTGGGAGGGGGCAGGGCAGGGCGCAATGTGGGGCTCACACTGAGAGGGCTGGCTAGCCCAAACGGGACAAAACATCTTAGAAATTTGCCGGGAGAGGAGAGACCTGTGAAGGGGGTGTCAGTGCCCTGGCGGGGGGCAGCCAAAGGTAGATTCCAGTCCTTCGTGCAGTGCCCCGAGGGTCTCTGCCTTACAATAGAACTTCTTCCTTGCGGGGAGATGGCAGTGGATTCAGAGGCAGTGGGTTCAAATCTGCTTCCACTTTCTCTCTGGAGACCCACTTTCCTCACCTGTAAAGTGAGGACGACAAGACCTAACTGATGGGATGATTGGGAGGTCAGCTGAGGAAACACTCTCAGAGGGCGAATCAAATGTCATTTTGCTTTTATCTTCTCTACAGAATCTCAGGCCAGAGGGGAGGGCCAGGAGAAGGGGGCCCTCCTGACCGTGGACAGCCGCCATCTCTGTCTGGGCAATTGTCCTCCAACTGATGGTAAAAGACTGCAAACCCTGCTCCTCTGACTCGTGGCTCTGGGAAGAAAGCAGAAGCAGGTGCCCGCTAGCTTGGCAGAGGTGGGCAAGTCCTGGTCCCTTCCCGCCCTGCTGCTCACAAGCGCTCACCTAGCCCTCTCCTGAGACCCCGCATGGGGCATGGGGCATGGGGCATGGGGCATGGGGCATGGGGCACGGGGCATGGGGCATGGGGCATGGGGCACGGGGCATGGGGCATGGGGCAAACACACACAGATGGACCGACACGGCTCTGCCCTCTGCAGGTTCACTTTCCAGGGCCCAGGGAGGCCTGAAGAGAAGCGGACTGGGGAGCAAGGGTGCGTGTTCTCAACAGCTGAGTGCGGGGCGCTGCAGCTGGCCGCGGGGCTGCCGAGCTGCGTCCGGGATAAGAGCTCGCTCATCAAGCAGGCCTCCGGGCTGAGCTGTGCCCTCTGAAATCCATACACTCAGTGCACCACGGACCGTGATCCTACTGGAGACGGGGTCTTTAAGGAGGATCTACTCCCCATACGGCTGGGGCCTTGTAGGAAGAGGGATTCGAGACACAGGCACATCCAGAGGGAAGACGATAAAGCCAGGAGAGGCCTCGGAAGAAACCAACCTCGCCACCTTATGTCGGGTTTCTAGTCTCCAGAATTGCGAGAAGATAAATTTCTGTTGTTTCAGCCCAGCCTGTGGTGCTTTGTTAGAGCAGCCCCTGGAAGCTAATGCGGTGGGTCTGAATGGATTCAGTGAGCGTTAGCAAGCCCAGAGAACCGAGCTGCTCTGCTCCTCTCCCACCCAGAACCCCCCTCCCCCTCTCATGTACACACGGGCCCCAGACATCAGTGCCCAGTGCCCCCTGCTTTCACCCCCTACCTCCCCGGGACTTGGGGACGTTTGGTTAGGTCTCTCAGCCTGAAAGTAGCTCACGAGGAGTCCTGCTGGCCCCTTAGGGAACATCTTTGGGCAGAGACTTGCAGGAAGACACTCTGTTGAGGTCCATGAAAAGGGGGTTTCTGGAAGGGTTTTGGTCACATGGATTGAGATGGAAAATGCAGTTTCTGCTGGGCTTTGTTCCTTTGGCAGTCAGAGGAGAGAAATCTGTATTCTCTGGAAAGGGCCCGGCAAACTCCCAGGGCCCTGTGCCCAAACCCCCTCTTCCCTCCGGTGCTCTGGAGGCCTGTCTGGGCACACTGGGCTGTCGAGGTGAGAGAGCTGTTTGTGTCAGGTGCTTGCCTGAGCCACTGTGACTCAGGTCATCCCTCTGAGAGCTCAGGCCTCCAGAAGCTGCCAGGGATGTCCTCACTTCTCCTCTCAGAGATCATGTCCATGGAGACAGCTCATTTCCAGACCCTCCTTCCTTGTACTGGGCTTACTTAGTCATGAGATACACTGGGATCTGCTCCCCTCTCCCAGAATCACCCAACCTTGTCCCCCATTCAGGCCCCCGTGCCCCTTAGCTGCTTTGGTCAGTAATACAGGCTAATGGTCAGGGCAATGAGACCCACATATCAACGTTGTGACTATTGACCCTTGTGGAAGAATTTCCAAGTCAGATGCTGGGGTAGAAACCTTGGTAGAAAATCTTATTTCTCTCATCTGCAGAGTAAGGGGGAGAAAAGAAACAAAACAAAGTCACCCACATACACTCCCCTTTAAAATCTAGGCCTGCTTGGCATAGGTGGGGATGTGTCACCCTGCCGTAGTGTTTGGAGGCCATCTCCTCACTTGACTTGCTCCTAACTTAGGAAAGGGGAGCTTTCTTAGCACACACCCCATGCCAGTGCACCCTGGGGCCCACGAGGAGAGGGGTCCAAATTCCAGCCCCACAGCTTTGCTCCCAACTGCCTTCTGCATTGAAGGAGACTGAAGGGCAGCTGCTTTTGGGCAGCTCAGGGGACAAGCTCCAAAGAGACTGTTTTGTCAAAGCACTGGCTCCATGGTAGCTGCTGGGTGCAGGGTCTCAGATCCAGGGGGAGCCTGTGTGTCACTGGACCGTGTTCAGAATTCAGACTGTAGCTTTGGGTGTGAATATTCAGTCCAGGTCAAGCACTTTCAATGAAAGGTTTTGGACTTTGCTCTTTCCTTCATGCTTCTTCATAAATACGGTTGTTTTCTAACAGAAGCTGGACAACATGCAGATGTCAAGGTCTGTGACCTCTAATATAGTTGTGCAAAGGATCAAGTTGAAATGGGCTTTTCCTGACAGATCCAAGAACAGATTAGTAGCCCTTGCTCATGGGTGTTATGGGGCTGAGTGACCTTGAGACCCCCTCTGTTCTTCTGGCAGCAGGAAAGGCTCCTGGGAAGGGAGATGACCAGGAGCTGGTCCAGGTCCCCGCATGTCTCAGGAGTCCCCCGAGGCCTCTCAGTGCAGACAGCCTGGGCAGCCCAGGCTAGGAGGTCCCAGAGAAGGGAGCCCCATCTCCTGTAGATCTGCCGGTATTTGCAGCCAGAGTTCACTGGAACCCACTCCCAGGGAATTTCCTTCTTATTTCCTTCTTCGCTTATAGCGAAGGCAAATAACCAACTAGGAATGTAGTCCAAATAGCTGTTTAGGGAGTTTCCTCGTTGACACCACACATCAGCTCTCCACACTCCCTGATGTCCCAGGAATCAGAAAATCCTGACTAATTTTGTAAAAATCCAATTATGCTTACTAGATGAGTCTTACAAAGTTGGGAAAATGAGAAATATGTCCAGCAAAGATTTCCAATAACAGCAGTTGGAACCACACTGGACAATCTGTGGTCAGTAGAGTGTCTGCCCCACCCCCAGAGGCACCTATATTGACCAACTACGGTCGCTGTCCCAACCACAGCTGTCTGTCCCACCCAAGGCAGCTGCTCACTGATAGAAAAGATAGGAGCTAGGCATGCAGGTCCAGTTTGGTCAGTGCTGGGAATTTCCTTCTCATTTCCTTCAGAGTGGATCCACGCTGGCTGGAAGAGAGAGAGGGAGAGAGACTGCAGAGGTGTGGGGAAGTCATCGTGAGAGACTGGCCAATCCAGGTGGAAGCCCCACATGCCAGCTTGTAGGAGCAACAGGGTGGGTTTCACCTTGGTAGGGCAGTTTTCCTGGGCTACCTTTATACTGATGCGTTGGGCTCCTGACAACTTGGGATGGCATCCCAGCCCTGCACTACTAACTATAAGGCTTTGTGCAAGTCACAAACGTCTCTAAGCCTCAACATCCTCCTCTCAAAAGGACAGTGATGAGAACCTATTCCACAGGCTGCTGAGCGTCTCATGATAACGCACACAGAGCACCTGGCACCATGCCTGGGACCCAGGCAGGGCAAGCCCTCAATAAATGCTCACTATCATCATTATTAGGGCTGCCTTAGTATTAAACCCAAACCCAAGCACTGACTGCAGGTCACTGCTGGGGTCCTGCCCATGTATCTCTGTCTGTCTGTCCTTCCTTTCTTCCTTTCCAATGAACAGCCATCACTGCACTAACTCGAGTGTGTCTGTGTTGCTTGCATCTTGGAAGAGCCTCTTTAACATTGGAAATACGAAGAACTGTATTGATGTGCTGGAGCCCAGGTGGTTAGGATGTCCGGATCCTCCAGCACTCTGTGTGTCAAACACATGGGAAAAGCAGCTGGCCGGGGATGGCCTAGCCTCTGAAGGGCTGGGTCTCAGTGCCCGTTGGGTCAGTGCAAACCATGAAATGTGGTTATGGGCACTGCCCCGCTCGTGGAGAGAGAGGCTGTGGAGGCCACTTCAAGACTGGAGTGGAAGGAGGGAGCCGGTGTCCCGGCCATCAAAACGAGGAACGGCAGCACCCCAGGGCCTGATGTCCATCAGCAGTGAGGCCATAAATCTGTGTGTGTGTGTGTGTGTGTGTGTGATCTGGACATGAGTGTGGACATGCGTGCTTGTGCCAGGATGGTGTGTGTGAGGGCGGGCTGAATGGATGGGGTGTGTGCACAGTCTTGTACCTGGGAGAGCTGTGATGGGGTGTCTCGAGCGTGCGTACCTGAGGATGGGTGATGTGCACAGGTGTGAGTGTGGTCCTGTGTGCACAGGGCCACGTGTGCCCAAGCATGTGTGAGACTCTGTATGTGGCTGGTGGGTGAAGACACAAGCCTTTGCCTCCAGGGACTCGGCTGGCCTAGTGCTGACTGGGGTGGGGTGGCCCACTGGTCACCTGGCTGACACGCCTGTAATGACAACCTCTATGGGGCTCACTGTCCCAGGAGCCAGACCATTCAGGACAGAAAAGGAGGAATGAAGAAGTCCCAAAGGTTTCTGAGTATTTTCATTTCAAAGGACACACAGTGACCTTTGCCTCTGTCGCTGGGGCTTGCTGCTGCTTCTTTGTCCCTTCCCCCAGGGGCCAGTTTCACTTTTGTTCCAGTTGTTTTTACTTTCAAATTCCCTTGATTAAACACCGAGAAAGGTGAGGCAGCGGTGGGGTGACGTGCAGCGTCCTCTCAGGTGCCTTAGTGAAGGCCTCGGCCAAGAGCCACCCTGTATGGAGACAGCAGGCTCAGGAGCCGCCTTGGGTGGATATCTGGCTGTCATGAGCCAGCCCGGCCGACCCCGTGAGGGAGGCTGTGACTTCCCAGGGCACACAGAACTGTGGCTCTCGGGGCCTCCGCACTGGTGCTGAGAAAACAGCGCCCGAGAGGAGGCGTTTGTCCAAAGTAACACTGAGACTGGCGCCAGAGCTGGGACCGGATCCAGCTGCCAGGCCCAGTGTTGGTGGAGGACATCTGGCTGATTGGCCAACAGCAGGTAAAGGTGGGAGCTGACAGTCTGTGCCAGAAAGCATGGCTCCCAACACTTTTGTCTACCCATGTGACATTTGGGACATACTTATTACTGAAAAATATTTGTGGTTTATTGGAAATTCACATGAAATGGGGTGGGCATCCAGTATTTTTTCTGGCAACCCTAACCTGGAGCCTACATCCCCTGGTGTGTGCTGTCCGGTGTCAGAGGCTCTGCAAGTAACTTGTCACTAGTAGTAAAGAATTTAGGCTTGTCAATGATGGAATAATGCCTCTTTCTTGGATTCTAGAAAGTCCATACAGTCTCTGGCCAATCTTATCGATGCCCAGGCCCTCAGTGTCCTGGAGGTCACGTCAGTGCATTAGCTTATGTGGCAGTTACCAGCTGCATAGTGCTCCAGGCTTTATACTTTCAGTTTCTTTTGCTTTTCTTTCTCTTCTTTGCTTATTGTTATGGACTGAATGTGTGTGTCCACCCCAAATTCATATGTTGAAACGTAACTCCCAAGGGGATGGTATTTGGAAGTGGTCATGAGGGTGGAACCCTCATGAATGGTATTAGTGCCCTTCTACGGGACCCCAGACAGCTCTCTCACCCCTTCTACCAATGAGGCCATGGCAAGAAGGCAGCTGTCTATGAACCAGGAAGCAGGTTTTTACCAGATGCCAAATCAGCTGGTGCCTTGGTCTTGGATTTTCAGCCTCCAGAACAGTGAGAAATAAATTTCTGTTGTTTATATGCCACCCAGGCTGTGGTATTTTGTTATAGCATCCCAAATGGACCAAGACATTCATGAATACATCCTTAGCAAGGAAGAAGCAAGCCTGATGAAGGCAATTTGGCAGGAGCACCCACCTTGACATTGAACACAGATGAGGATGATGCTGTGAACATCTTTGTGAGTGATTCCCACATAAGAGCAGAGCTGGACTTCAGTGTGACAATATCCAGGTTAATGACACCATCATACAGGTCTGTAAAGTAAATAATAAATAAGGTTTCTTCATTCTCAGTCTTCAATAGCACTTTGAAGCCTTATTTATAACTTGTGGATTGGAGATATGCAAACAAAATCAATGTTTATTGCAAAATATTCCATATTTGAAAACTTAGATTAATCCTATTCATTTATCCTGTAAAGGGTCACATTTTAAGCTGATTTGTTTACTCATCTGCTTGTGAAATGCTTTGGGACAACTGTTCCAAATATGATGTCTGTGGCACGCTCTGCTCCGTTTTCCTGCACAGTGTTTTGGGGATGTGTCAACACCTCGGTCTGTCCTGGGAGGGGGTCATAGATTGAATTTCTGCCTGCTCCCCAACTTGGAGCATGTCTGCAGCCACATTTCCCTTGACACTAGCCTTGGCTGAAATCAATGGCAGGCTGGCTCACAAACCTGCTAGAACGTCATGTTTCTTCTTGTCGTGGTTTCCCTAAAGATGCCAGGTCACGAGCTGGGTCAGGTGTTGCCAACGCTAGTGAGAAGAGGGGAGCTGCACTGCCTTTTATTCGTGCAGGCAATGGGCCAAAACAGGAGGGCCACGGGCAGATCCGAGCCTTGGTAGACTGGACAGAAAGACTTCCTGCTGGCTCTGCCCTCAGGAACTCTGCTCCAAGAAGTCACTTTGGCATTTTAGCCCAGAAAGGGAAACCTGGGGCTGTGACTTGGGGCCACGTGGCCCAGATGGGCAGCACTGCCCAACCCCATCTAGCATGAGCTGTGCCCTGCCTGGCTGGACAGGGGGGACAACAGTCATCTACTAGAAAAACACATGGGGATCCTTCATGGACAGGGACCTGGGACAACATTGCCCAAAGAAAGGAGGGGTAGTTGGCATAATTTTAAGTACACAAACAGTAGCATTTTTCTAAATGGTTATGAATTTTTTTCAAATTTATTCAAAACTAGAAAAATGAGACACCAGACGCCACAATAATCATTTATTATATGATCGAGCCTGCAACCGAGGTACATGCCCTTGGCTGGAATTGAACACAGGACCCTTCAGTCTTCAGGCTGACGCTCTAACCACTGAGCCAAACCTGCTAGGGCTATTTAGTTATTTTAAGTAAGATGGCTTCATCTGCCCAGATAGCCCGCAACTTCCTTAAGGGAAGGGCCTGTGCTACATTGGTGTGGATCTGGCCTGAGAGCCTGGTCAACAAGGTGAACCAGACATGAAAAGAAGCAGAGCTGCGAGTGGATCTTTCTAACTCTTGGCTCCACAAGGCAGGTTTGTTTTACATATTGGTGACTAAATCAATTCTTTTTTTAAAAAAAATCTTTCATCTGCCTTTTATGGACCCCTGGCCCCCACCCATTGCCCCTTTTTGTTCTCTAGTCTTCCTTTGAGGCCCCAGATCTCCTAGGAACTGAGGGCACCACTTGATGGGACATCTACAAGGGGAGTGACCCCCCTCACAGGAATCAGATGCCTGTGAGCCTTAAGTCTCCAGAGAAGGGGGGGCAGCCCTTACATCCAGGTGACCAGCCATCAGAGGGTGGGGTGGAGCCGATGGAGGGGAGCGCTGGGTCGCCTGAGTGGGCAGGGAGCCCGTGTCCACGGCCTGGGAAGTTCATTTGTGAGTCGCTGAGTGAGCACTCCATTGTTCCCGAGCCGCCAGCTGCAGGCTGGAAGACGATTTGTTGTTTTGCCCCATCTGAGAACTTTAAAAGGGGAAGGATTAAAAGAAACAGGAAAAACTCAGTTTAGATAAGAGTAGCCAGGAACACATTAGGTCTTCTGGAATGCACAGATTATCCTGGAATAAATGCATTCATTTATTCAACAAATATTTGTCAAGCATCTTTTTTTTTTTTTAACCCTCACCCAAGGATATGTTTTTACTGGTTTTAGAGATAGAGGAAGGGAGAGAAAGAGAGAGAAACATTGATGTGAGAGAGAAACATCGATCGGTTGCCTCCCATACACACCCTGACCAGGATCGAACCCACTACCTAGGTGTGTGCCCCGATGGGAAGCAAACCTCAACCTTTCGGTGTCCAGGATGATGCTCCAACCAATGGAGCCACCAGTCAGGGCGCTGAGCATCTTTTGAGTGCCAAGCAATGATTCATTACTGCTCCCTGGGCTTTATGAAAGTGTGGCTATTTTGAATGGTTGAATCAGACCTGGGTCTGGCTAAGGAAGTGAGTACCGTTTTATTACAGTATTTACCAAAGAAAATATCAAGTATTTTTAGACTCCGTCCAAAGAAATTCAACCCCTGCCCCGGCAGCCTCATGCGTTCATGAACACACACGCGTCAGATCTCCGAGAATGAGCCCCTTCTTCCTGTGCAGATACCATCAGCCCTCGCAGGCTGTGGGAAACAGGGCAGACGTTTGGCAGGGAGCTCGTTTATTTAGTCCCTCAAGCAGGCAGAGGGCAGAGAGGCAGGAGCCGGGAGGCTCTGAGGCTCTGCCCCTGGGGACCGGTGCTGGCCTCACCATTCAGGTTGTCCTCACGTTACTACATCAGCAAATGTGTTCGCTCCGTTTCCTCTCCAGGGCTGGTTTGTGCCCCATGTGGATACTCTGTTTGACTCTCAGCCCCCAAATGTGGGTGTTGGGGAGGGAGCTCAGGGGTGCTAGAGGAAACTGAGAAAGTATTCCCAATGTGATTGGTAACATTTTTAGGCCTTTGCAGAAGAATGGCTATGTCCTTTTAAAACACCCATGGATAGGGCATAGAGAAAATGCAACAGTCAGAAAGGAACGCCTTGAGTCTAACCTGGGAGCAGGCGGAGCACCCTCTGATGGCATCGCTGCCAGCCACCTGCGCCTCGCACACCGTAATGATCATTAATACCTATTTACTGCTCTCTGGCCATAGAAACAATGACCAAGAGTGAGTTGGAAAATGAGCCAAGAGTGAGTCCAGGCACAGGAACAAGCCAATGTCAAGGGATGTGCCATTGTCACTGAGCCACAGTAGAGATCCAAAACCAGCCCTGCAGCTCAGGTGAGAGTGTTCATGTTTGTAGGAGCCTGCTGAGCACTTGCCTCTAAAACAGTGCTCCTCAAGGTGTGGCCACCAGGCCAGCAGCAGCCTCACCTGGGAGTTTACTGGAAACACAAAGTCTCAGCCCCAGGCCAGACCAAGTGCCTGAGATGCTCCAGGGCAGGGCCCCAGGGATCTGTTTCCAATGACACCCATATGTGAAAACCACCCCTCTACAAGGACACCTCCCATAACCCCCTCCCCACCCCCCATCACCTTCCCCACCACAGCCTGCACCAGGACTGTATTGTCACATGTACACTACACGTGAGAACAGAAGATCCCAAAGTTCAGCCAGTGACCCGAAGCGCTGGACTCCCAGGGCGCTGATGCTGCCCATTGGCCTCTCTCTTTACCAACGTTCACTAAAGCTCCTCGGTGGTGAGAAAAGCCAAGCGGCAGAGGTGACTGGACCCTCAGATGTGCTCCCACAGAGACCACGTGGGCCAGCCTTTCATATGACCCGGGACAGTCTCTCAGGGACGGATGGAGGAAGGAGGGCTTCGCAAGGTATGCCAAGGCCAGGGAAGAGACAGGTGCCTGCTTGTAGTGAGATCAGTGACGCTAGCTACGCAGCTAAATCTCCCATAATTGGCACATGAGCTACATAGGATTCGAGGTGTTCAGACACACCAAAGGGGGGGAGAAGCAGCTGGAGGAGAGGAGGCTCTGACGGCTTCCACCCTCTTCCACCAGCAGCGTCTAAATGCCCCCTCCCCTCCACTGGAGCAAAGCTTTTGCACAAAGAAAGAATGGCCAAGACTCGCACCCCACACAGTCTGTGGAAGTTTGCAAGGGCATGAAAACGTGGGCCTTGCTGACTCGGGGGGGAATGGGAACTTGAAACGGACAGAAGAAGTTTTAAAAAGACAGAAGTGGAGAGGAGTGATTGAGGGTAGCGTGAGGTACAGAGCGGGGGCCATGTGGTCACGTAATGCTCATGGCGGGGACATCACATCTGCGCAGTGAGGCTTTCCACTCCTGACACCGGAGCCTGGCTCCAGAGAATGAGTCACCTTAGTCTGGGATGCACAGTGCCAGGATCATTACCGCCGCTGTTTCCCACTATTGTGGCTGCTTGGCTGTGAGGAGTGGGGGAAACGTCTGGCAAGACTGAGCTTTCTGCCTTGGAGTTGCTGGTGGGAAACAGGAGGGGAAGGATGCGGCTCAGGGAGGAAGAGGGAAGCACTCGGCTCAGTTCCAGGCATCTGTGGGCTGGCAGGTGAGGCCAGGAGGCCCGAGTCACAGAAAGTTGGCGTGAGCCCCTGGCGGCAGCAGGTGGGCACAAAGGTTGCTGAGTGGGATGGGGAGGATCACAGCACAGGAGCATTGGTGTCGCATTGGTGTCGGAGGGGCGTGTGGAGCACGCTGGTGCTGTGCGGGTTCTCACACCTGAACGTGCATCAGAGACAGCGCGGTGCCCAGAAGCAGCCGAGTGTGGGCAGGAGGGGCCGGAGGGTGGTGTGTAGACTGAGGGAGAGAGAGGGAGGGAGAGAGGGAGGGAGGGAGGGAGGGAGAGAGGGAGCGCCCCCGGGGAAGAGCAGGGCTTTGGCGGAGCGCCCACCACGATCTGAACCCGGGTGTCCAGGGCATATCAAAAAGGCCCTTGGTGAGCTTGTCAAGGGCAGTTCCACTGCGCTGGTGAAATCTCTGAGCCAGTGTGCAGTGGTCTGAGCTGAGAATGGTAAGTGAAAAAAGCAGGGACAATCTCAGGAAGTTCGACCATAAAAGAGTACAAAAAACAGAACAGTGGCAAGAGGAAGCTGGGGGAAGAGTCGCTCTGTTATTACCGCGGGGAAACGTGCAAACGTACGTAAGCAGACTTGCCTGAGGAAGGGGTTGGAAACAGAAAGAAAAAGAGTTGAAGATGCCTGGGAGAGGGTGGAAGTTTGAAGGAGCAAATGACTGCCCCCAAAAGCGAAAGGGAGGGACCTGGAGCACAGCCCAAGGGGTTGGTCACTCTCAGATGAGAAGAGGGACAGCCCTTCCACGGGGTTCTCTGGGTTCCAAGTGGAAAGGAAGTGGAAATAGGTGGGGACGGGCAGATGGGAGAATTGAAGGCATTAAAGCACTGTGCGCGTCTGTGACGCGAGGTTGGAACGAGGCCAGAGCAGCAGGTGGGCGGGCCAGAGGCGGAGCGGCTCCGGCCCCAGGAGGAGGCGGCTAGTGTGGGCACGGGTGACCGATGTGGACGGGAGGTAAAGGTCTCCAAAGGGGAGGAGGTCAAGGACTGAGGGTGTGGGGACAGGAGGGTGATCATGTGGTGTGGGTGGAGGCAGAGGGGAAAAACTCGGGGTCAGAGCAACAGCCTTAAAGAATGGGGAGCGGGGCTGGAGAGGGTGGATCACAGAAATGACGAAGGGGCCGAGGGGGGCTGGGCTGGATGGCTGAGCCTCACAAGAGGTGGGGCTCAAGGAGCAGAGGCATGGAAGGGTCCTTAGGAACCCAGGAGAAAGCCCACCCCCGCCCAGCCACTGCCTGGTCCAGGGTGTAAAAGGAGCAGCTCTGCTCAGGGGGCACAAGGAGTGGGCCTCAAGTGCTGCCATTTCCAGCTGAGATGCTGGTGGAGGGAGCAGAGGGGACAGAGGCTGAGGAGGTGGGGGGTGGGGACAAGACCCAGGGCTCAGGGTAGGCTGGGAGGGGCTAGAAGGCACTAGGCAGCTGGAGCAGTGGGTCTGGGAGGAAGCACAGAGTGGCCTGGGGGTGGAGGAGGCAGAGGGTCTGGATCTAGGGTTGAGCTTGAGCCATGTCCCCGACCAGGGTGGGTGTCTGGCTGCTGGACTGGCTGGGCACAGGCTGGAACCACAGGGGCCCAGAGGCTTGGCAGGGCTCACTGATGCCCTGCAGGCCCCGAGGCTAGGAAGGAGGCAGGGGCAGAGGGGCCCCACCCTGTGCCCTGAGTTATGCTGGGCATACCCTGAAATGAAGCCCTGGTTGGCCATGTTCTCCTGTTGCCCTGGATGCCCTCTTCCCTCCTTCTGCCTGGATAAGACCCCGCCTCTGAATGCAGGTCCCACCCTCTCGCAAGCATTTCATCCTCATATATAGTTTCGTATATATAGTACTCAAATAAAATTTGTCGGTGTTTTCTAATTATACACCAATCAAAGATGTATCACATATGTCTTATGTGGGTGTTGCTGTATCAATATATTACGCATATTATAAATACATAAAAATAAAAATTAAAAATTATAAGACAGCCCTGGCTGATGTGGCTCAGTTGGTTGGAGCATTGTCCTGTCCACCAAAAGGTGGCGGGTTCAATTCCCAATCAGGGCACATACCTAGGTTGCGGGTTTGATCCTGGTTTGGGCATGTACAGGAGGCAATCCATCGATGTTTGTCTCTCACATCCATGTTTCTCTCTCTCTCTCATTCAAATCAATAAGCATGTTCCCAGGTGAAGTTTAAAAAAATTATGAGACAGAAAATAGCTATAAGTAGAAGTGGAGATGTATTCTGCTCATGCCCTCGGGATGGTCCTGTGCCCAGGGTAGGCGTGCTCCCTTTTGAGACTGCTGAGGTGTGTCGTGCGCTGCCGGATATGCTGGTGTCTCATTTTTCCTCCCTGTCTCCTCTGTGAACAAGCATCAGGTCATGTGCACACCAGGTGCTCAGTAAATACTTGTGAAAGGGACAAATAAACAAGTCACCCAAGAATGTTTGCCAATAGAAGCAGCATCCCAGCATGGCCAATGGCTAGGTCTTTGGAATCAGATGGGTTGTAGTTCAAGTTCCAGCTCTGCCCCTCACTGGCCCTACGACCGAGGGCAAGTTCTCAGGCTCCCTGAACCTCAGTTTTCCCCCCAGTGAAAGGGGCACAGTGACTGGAGCTCCCACAGGCTGTTGTGAGGATGGAGCACGCAGCACAGGGACTGTGTTCTCAGTGAGGGGACCCCCCAAGGAGCAGCAGCGGGTCAGGTTATCCATGGCAGTGCTCCAAGTTGGACAGGAGAGCTCCAAGTAGAGGAGCCCTCGCATGAGAGTCCAAGGTGAATATGAACTTCAGCAGAGTTTAAGGCAGGGCTGGACCAAGAGCAGCTTCCCTGACACCCATCCAGCCAAGGGACCAATTTGGTTTCAATTCTGAAAATGCTACTTATGGCCCGGCTGGGCGTGGCTCAGCAGTTGAGCATCGACCTAGGATCCAGGCGATCAGGGTTCGATTCCCGGTCAGGGCACATGCCCGGGTTGCGGGCTAGGCAGCCAATCAATGACTCTCTCATCATTGATGTTTCTATCTCTCTCTCTCTCCCTCCTTTCCTCTCTCTGAAATCAATAAAGATATGTTTAAAAAAGAGAAAAAAAAAAGAAAATGCTACTTATGGAAAATTGTTATGTGACCAAGTGATTTCTTCCTTCTCTTGTTTTATACCACGTTTATAATATTTGCTTCATTATAAAGCAATATTTATCATAAAAATTAGAAAAATATTGAAAAATGAGGTTTTAAAAAACCCTCGTATTCCCATCATGGAAAGATCATCTTTATTAATAGTTTGGCATATTTTCTCATTAAAAAAATTCTATGCATCAGCTTTTTGAAAAATATAGTTACAAATATTTTATGTTTGTGTAATCCATAAATCTGTCCGATTTTTTATTTGACTTCATGACATAACCGTTTTCGTCATTATTACAGATTCGTCATGAGTATGATTTTTAGTGGCTATGTACACCCCGAGAGCTGTTTCTCCGCATGTTTTCAGAGCCCTTTGAAGCCCAGCCGTCTCCCCATGGTGCTGGGCAGTCCTGCCTCTGCGCTTGTGTCCTCAAGGCCTGACCCCAGCAGAAAGGCAGAAGCAGCAACTCCATACGTGTCCCCCAGCACAGGGACAAGGTTTGTGTTCCCAAGACCTGGGTGCCAGGCCACACTCACCTCTCACAGGATGGGTAAGCCCCTGACCTCCTAACCTTAATTTGCCTTCTTTGAAATGAGGGTAGTAACAACCCAGACCCCCTTGTATGGCAGCTACGAGGTTCAGGGAGATCCCGGCTATGAGGCCACTCTGGGAACTGCCTGGTGCTGACCCAACCTTGGTTTATTGGATTCTTCGAAACTGTGATGCCAGCAACAGGATGACATCCAGCTCAATAAAACTCGAAACATAAAAAGAACCTATTGGCTCACAGAATTGCGAAGTCCAGGTGCAGAGGCCCAATGGGACCCAGCGCCTGAAGGACTTGGTCACAGGTCTCCGCCCCACATTCCTGCTTCTTCAGTGGCCAAATCCTGGGGCAGATTCTCCCTTGAATGCTCCAGACCCAACCCTGAGGAAGGTGCCCACACTGCTGGCAGCACTGGGAGAGAGCACCCTGTCCTGACTGCTGCAACAAAGGGCTCCTGAGTGACCTGGCTCCATGCCTTCCCATCTTGGTGACATCAGCCGACCTGGCCTCAACACCTAAGAGTGAGGGCATGGTACCCGAAAGGAAGGTCAGGTGCTTTCACCTGCAATGGGACAGACTCAGGGAGGGGCCAACAGCAGATGTCCATTTTATGGACATCTAATACTGGGGCAAAAGGGAGGTTCTCAGAGCAGGTGAAGCCAGGTGCACCTGGGCACTACAGTCTCTGCACATCGGTGTAAGAAAGGTTCTGTCTCCCCAGCCTCAGCCTCCTCTCCTGCTGGCGTCACAGGGAAAGCCTTGAATACTCTCTCTCTGAATCTGAATCTGCACCAGTGGGGCCACGCCCCCAGGTGCTCCCTCCCTGTGACCCATGAACTGGGAGGAGGCCTGACTCCCAGTAACCTCGTCAGGTGACTCACTGCACAGTGAACACAACCCAGGGTGTGTTAGGGACCCCAAGCCCAGGGCCCCATAGAAGGTCATAGGCCCCAAAGTTTGCAGCTGAGAAAGCAGAGTTGATGGAACTTCCTGGGTGAGCCAGCAGGGAGGCGCGGGGGGGTGGGGGGGTGATGACAAAGGGGGAGAACAGAGCTGCAGAATAAATAGGTCATTATCAGAGTAATCATTGGCTGCTGGTCTGGTCTGGGAGCTGGGTAGGTCCCAGCATCCTCCCCCCCAACATTTATTCAATTGGGAAATAAAGTATAGGTGTCATAAACTCATCCCCCCCAGTCCCTCACACCTGAGGTGGGGAGAGGCAGGCCCTGACAGTGGAACCCCTAGTCTGTCTCCTGCCAGTGGCATCCTTCTATCTGCTCCTGTGTTTGCACTTGGTCCCTGCCCTGAAGGCTCACAATCCACTGATATGGGGTCAGTCCAAACAGCACAGGGAGGGTGTGTGCGCTGCAGGGCAGGCCACCCATTCCCTTTCCCGGAGTGAGAAACAGGCTTTGGAATACCCTTGGGAGCGAGGAGTGGGTGCTGAGAGTGCAAGGGAAAGAAAACAGAGAGCAGTGACCTTTCCAGTAAGTGAGGAGGCCGCAGACGTGGGCATATAAAGGGGGGGGGGGGTGACACACAAGACTGAGGAAAGAGGAGATTCCTTCCAGAAGCAAGGGGGGATGTCAGGTGGGAGTGGGAGCCCAGACCTAGATTCAGGACCAGGGAGAGGGTACAGGGCAGGAAACAGGTGCCCCAGAGTGATTATCAGAGTAATACAGGGTGTGGGGGAACTTTAGAAAACGAAAGAGATGCTCAAGCACCTCCCTCCTTAGGGCTCCAGTGAGCGAGCCCTGCTATGGGACAAGGTAAGGGAGAGGTGAGGGAGGGAGGGGCACCTCTGAGCAGGAAATGCCAAGAGGGCTTTAAGGAAGCCTGTCTGTGGTATGCGTGTCTGGGGGGGGGGGGGGTGTCCATGCCGCAGCCATGGACCTGGGCTCCCAGGGAAGAGGACTGTGCACACAGAGGGAAGGCCCTGGGAGGAGGTGGAATCCCAAAGGTACCCCCTGATCCGCAGCTCCATCCCCAACATTAGGGGAGGGTGGGGCTCCAGCTAAGCTTACTTTGGGATGGGTTCAGACTTGGCCCCTGCCTTCTGTGACCCCCATTGCACCCTTTATGCCTTCAACAACCTCTGGCCTGGGATGGCAGGTGACAGTCCTGCTGCCACCCCACCCCTCATTCCGCTTCCTTAGAGGGGGCTTGGATTAACTGTCTCCCAGGCTCTACTAAGCAGAAGCCTTTGGGGAGACGTTCTTATGGAAGAAGCAAGGCCTCCTAAGGAGAAAAGCAGGGAACAGCTGAGAAGGGAACAGGGGACCATGAGGAAGCACTGCTGAATTAGGAGAAAACAATTGTAATAATGCTGACCATTACTGAGGACTTGTGAGTCCAATTTGTTCCTCTCACAGTTCTAAGAGGCAACTGCTGCACAGAGAGGTAAAGCGACTTGCCGTTGATCACACAGCTGGTAACTTAGAGCAGGAAGAGAACAAGAGGATACCCTCCCCTTTTGGACCATGCAGTCCAATGCCTTGATTATACAGGTGAGGAATCCAGCTCTCTCCGGGAAGGTGCCTCCAACCTATGGTCCTAGGTGCTGAGTTCCTTCTCCAGAACTAGAGGTGGAAGACTGGGGTTTAGATCAAGGCAGCCACGCCCAGGGCATCCTTGGGTCAGCCCCTAGTTGGCAGTCTGAGCTCCAGGGCTTCTTCTGGGCTACAGGGGACAAGGAAGACTTCAGTGCCTGGGTGGGCTCTGCACCTGGAATAGTCATTCCATTCCCCTGGGGCACTGGTCTCCCCCTACAGGCATCAGGAGGGGTCACTGGTGAGGGAGAAGAGACCAAAGTGGTGAAAATTCAGCATAAGGAACAATTTTTTAATATCACAGGGAAAATTTTCTAGAGGCATTCAGATTACCCTGCTGGCAAAGAACTTTTTGCAAAAAGTTAACTATCGAGTCACTATTTGTTAAATATAGATGTTAGAGATATCTCCAACATTCAATACGAGCGGAGGTTTAAATAACTCCTGGTGGCCCACACAGCCACTAAGAGAGATGGTGACGAGCCACTCTCAACATGTAACAATGCTTATTGTAAAAAAAAAAAAAGTAGGACACAAGTGGTATACTGTGATTTTTCTAAGTAAAAACATGCTTATGGGAAAGAATTAGAAAAAATAGAAAATTTAGCAGCACTTAATAGTGGCATGGAATAATGAGGGAGCTGAGTATTCTCTCTCCCAGGAGAGTTAAAACACAGTTAAATCATTTTAGAAAGGGTATAATATAAAGATTAACAAAGTTGAAAAACAAGCATTGTGGCAAAGAGACAAAGCACTGATTTTCTGTTTACTTGGCAACATCCACATGACGGGATCCAGCAGGTCCCAGGCCCACACGTGGCCAAGGACAACAGCTTAGGTGCTCGCTGACTGTGTGTCCCGTGACCCCAGCAGGATCTGGAGGTGGAGGTGAAGCCCCAGCTCTCTAGGAGTGGCAGGTTATCTAGTAGGGTTGGTGACAAGCCAGCACAGGAGGACAGGCTTTGATAAGCACCCTTTGGGATGACCTAAGCTGGGCAGGCAGAGGACAGGGCCAGGCTGGGCTCCTCACCCACAGAAAAGAGGCTGCTGAGAAAGTAGCCATGGGAGAGGTGCAGGGCCAGGCCTGTTGGGAGTTCTTCGTTTCCTGCCCTCACTCACCAAAGCTGTGAGTGACCCGGAGCTGGAACAGAACAGCCACGCCTTGAGTAGTTTTTCCTGGAGGAAAATGGAAATCTCATCCCTGTGTGCCCTGCCCTGTGCCAAGCATTGCAGAGGGGTTGGGGTCCCAGGAGGCAGGATACCCTGGTGCTGCAGCACCCGTCCCCCCCTCACTGCATTTTCTCAGGGCAGGGAGCAGAGTCAGCCTGAAGGTGGGGCCCTGGGTCAAAGTGGAAGAGAGAAAGGTTGATGCTGCAGGCATGGAATGTGCACAGCAGAAAAGAGCAGGATTGAGAGTGGATTCAGAGCTGGATCCTGGAGGGCCCCAGGGGCCAGTGCTAAGACCCTCATTTAGGCGGAGTTCTCCAGGCCCAGGTTCCCAGGGGGCAGGGGTGGGCACCAAGGTGGACCTCAGACCCCTGAAGGGTCATCCTGTGGGTGGGGGTTGGACTTGGCCTGCCTGAGGCTGCGGCTCAGGCTGTGAATCAGGAGCCTCAGACCCTGAGACTCTGCACCTGGCTTCATAGGGCTTTGAATCCTGGCTCTGCACCTTACTACTTATGTGGCCTTGAGCAAGTTATTTTACCTCTGTGTGCCTCAGTTTCTCCAAATAGAAAATGGCACTAATAAAAGTAACCCACTTTCATTGGGTTGTTTTGAGGATTAAATGAACCAACATTGCACCAGTCCCAGGCACAGGCTGTCAACATTGTGTGTTTGTAAACATAAACTAGTGGCTAGGGCAGCCCACAAGGAGAGCAGACTGCCCCACCAGTGTCAGTGACAAAGCGGTGGAGCACTTGGCTGCACAGGTGCCCTCTACCTGGCAGCAGTAACAGTCACTGTGGAACCCCCCCCCCCATACCTGTTGGTGACATTCAAGTATTCAAATTGCCAAAGGACCTTCATCAGCTACTGCAGGAGTGGAGAGTGTGACCCATGGACTGATAAATACATCCAGGGGCCCATGACCAGCCACTAGCGGGGACAAGGCTGATAAAGAGAGTCAGAAGGAATGGACTTGGGAACCCAGGCAATGGGGGAATTGACAGAGACAACAAAGGCCTGGATGCCTCAGGACAATAAGGCCTTCCCCAGTCACTGGGTCTTTCTGGAATTCATTTCAGCTCAGTTCCATTTAGTAAAAATTTGAAGCAATAGGATATGCTGGGCCAAACAACAGACACAAAGAGAATTAACACAGAACCCTGGCCCCCAAGGAGCTCACAGCTGAGTTGAAGGAGAGAGAAAGGGTACTTACTACAGTCAGTACCGCCAACCACCATGGCAACAGAAGCCGCCAGCACTGACAACTCACTACAGTCCTGGGACATGGACAGTAATACCTTCACCTTAAAGAGAAGGCACTGAGGATCTGAGAGGTTAAGCAAGTCATCTAAGGTAACACAGCTGATGTGAAGGGCGGTCAGCATCTATGTCTGACTATAAGGTCTGTGCACTTAGCCACCACACGTATTGTCTCCTCTGTGACCTGAGATAATAAAGGCAGGAACAGTGTGCTAGGGACGAGCCGTCAGCCTGTTTATTCATCCATAAAATGGGGATAATGACCTCCAGTTTCCTGAGTGACAAGGGCTCACATGTGTAACAGGTCCGTACCACTGCAAGACATGTTTCTACTCTTGTTAAGGGGGCCCCAAAGAGGTAGTAACAGGAGCTGCTCTTGAAGGGTAGAAGCCAAGCAAGCACTCTGAGGCAGGCAGCACAGGCCGGGAACAGCATGAGCAGAAGCCCGGAGGAGTGAATGTGCCACTGGTCCAGAATGAGACCTGAGAAAGCTGGAGACGGTTTGGCAGAGAGGAGAGCCGAAGTTGCTCAGCTCCTCCCTCGCTTTCTCCTTCCCCTCTGCAGCCTCCGAAAGCTGCTGATGGCTTCTGGGTGTACTTCCTCCTTTCTGGTTCTTCCCCAACCCCCATAATCTGGCCTCTGCACTCATCACCCACTGGAAACACTCTTGCCATGGTCCTCAAAGCCAGCCTGTTGCCAGCCCAATGGTCATCCTCATGTCTCATCTTCCCTCCTCAGCAACCTAGAGGTTCTCCTTCTCTTTGAAACACCGCCCCTTGGCCGCTGTACTTCTCTCCACAGTGGACTCTTCCCTGTCTCCTTTGCTGGCTTCATGGCCTGTGCCACCCCTGGATGTTGCTGTGGCTGGTCCTGGATCTACTTCTTGTCAACACATGCTCACTGGGAGACTCATCCTTGCTCGAGGCTTACCCACTGCCTCTGTGTGGGATGTCCAACTTTCTTTCTCTAGCCCAGTGTCCACCTGAGCCCTTGACCCACATACACACCTGCCTGCTGGGGATCTTGACCTGCATGTACTCCAGGCAATCTGAACTCAAAATAAGCCCAGCATTTCCTTTGAAGATGATGATGGTCCTGATAGCAGGAGGAGGGCAAGGTTAATAGAGCAGGATGGATTGAGGGTTGGAGAAGTTGCCCCTGCCTAAGATTCGATCAGAGGACCTTGGCAAGGCTTCAGGGTTTGAGGAAGAATCTCCAGCCGTGGCAACCTGTGACCTTGGCCTTCTCTGTTCTCCGCTTGGTTTCACTTGTGAAATGAGGGTGCTGGAATAGACTTTTCCAAGGGCATAGTGCTCCAGTCTGGGCCTTGGAGTCAGACAAAGTTGGGTTCAGGTTCCAGCTCCATCATTTAGTAGCTGTGTGTCTTTCTTTTTTTTTTTTAATTGACCTCTCTCTAGCATTGTCGCCTATAAAATCCAGACTATAATAGTGTCTATAACTCTTGGGCTAATGCTGGAGTTCTGTGGAATTGCACATGTGGGTGTCCAGCAGAATGCCTGACACAATCCACCATGGGTTGTTGGCCCAGCTACCCCCTCTCCCCATCTTCCATGTAGTATTCCAAGCCAATCCAGCCGAGCCGACACTTCACAGCCCAGTGCCCGGCATGCTTTGAGTGCTCTGTGGTGGCAGTCGTCCTTGTGTCCCAAATTCTCTAAGAGGGCAGACTGGTGACCTGGAGTTTCATGCCTGCTCTGGCTCTGGAACTGGTGCAGGGCTCAGGAAAGCCTCTCCAGATGCCTTGTTCTCTGTGGGTGGGCGAAGTGGCCACAGTCCATCCACTGTCCAATAACTTTTCCTTCAGCACCGCATGCTGTTGTGTCCTGGGTCCTTGGACCACAGGACACAACAGCATGGTAGATAGGAGACAGGAGAAGCCCTAGGACACCAGACAGCCCAGGCCAGGCCAAGAAAGGCATCAGGCCTTGGTTAGAAACAAAAAAACCTATGTGATCCATCTGTCTTGTGGCCTTTGTTGTAGCCAGAGCTTCCTGGGTATTGATGGTGGGCTCATGCTTTTTCTGAGAGTAGGGTGGGCTTGCCAGGATTGGCTCTGCAGGGGACTACCCGAATTAGGGAGCTGGAAAAATACCTCCAGAAATGGATTCCTTACTGCAGCTGCTTTTAATAGAACTTTCTTATTTTTCTCTTGAAAAGCCTCACCTTTCTCTTGGCTGCAATGGGAACCCTAGTGGAAAAAAATCTTGCAGAAAAATAAAGCAGTTCTTCTATTCCAGCCCCAGGAAGGAGGTTAGTGGGGTGCATCTGTTTGTCCAGCCACCCCCTCTCCCCATCCTCCCCTCAGTACTCCAGGCCAACCCAGCCGAGCTGACACTTGACAGCGTCTGCAGTTTACCTTGGCTCAGGTCCAGAGAGTTCGGCCCAGCCCCGGCGGCCCCCACCTCTCCACCTTGTTACCAGCCCCCTCTCCAGCGCAAAGAACAGTTTAAACATAAATCAGTCCTTGACACAAACAGAACCTCAGCGAGTCTCAGAGCCATCACCGGAACTGAGCGTCCAGGTTTTCTTTGGCGAGTGCAAACAAGCAGAGACTGGCTCAGTAAATCTCCCGGAGCGCGGGGGCTCCCCTCTCCTCCAGAAACCCCAGCTCTCCTCCAACAGCCCTGGCTCCCTTTGGCCCCTCCAGAGCCCCTAGGTCCTTCTCCTGCCTTCTCCTGCCCCAGTAGCCCTACGGACCCCTTCCCTGATCCTCTTCAATATCCCGCCAGCGGGTTCCTGCTGCACCACCCCTGGCCCCCCAGCCTCCCAACCCCCCAACCCCCCAAGCCCCGGCGCCCCCACCCTCCTGCAGCCTTCGGGCCCCCTCCAGCAGCCACCTCCCTTCCCCCGGCCCGCCACGCCGCCACCCCCTCCAGGCCGGCGGCACCTCACCTAGAGGCGTTCAAGGCTCCGGGTCCAAGCCCAACTCCAGGAGCAGAGACTCATCCCGGCCGGGGACCAGGTCGAGCGCGACAGGCCGCCGCGTCACACCTGTCCGTGGGGGCGGTGGGGGAGGGGGGCCGGGGCTCGCCGCGCCGGTGCCTTTGAGTTGAAGAGGGAGGAGGGAGGGCGCGTTTCATCATCGGCGGCGCCGGCGGCGGCCACTTATAAAACTTCTGGGCGCGCACTCTCCCGATCAGTCCCCGCGCCGCGCGCCGCCTCTGGCCACCGCCGCACCGGCCCGCCGCCCGGCCCTCGCTATACCGGCCTCCCGCCCACGGCCCCGCCGCCGCCCTGACCCGGCCGGAGGGGACGCCGCCCAGCGCCGCTGCCGTCCTTCGGCCCGTGCCCGCCCCGTCGTTCGCCCGCCACCATGGGGCTCCTGCCCAAGCCCGGCGCGCGACAAGGCAGCGGCGCCTCCTCGGGCTCAGCCCGCCGCTGTCCCGGCTCTATCTTCAGCAACATTAAGGTGAGCGGAGAACCCAGGGCCGCCCGGGCCCGAGCCACGCCGGGTGCGTCTCTTTCGCGGAGCCCGGGAGGCTCTGGATGCGCCCGGGCTCCCTGCGCCGCCGAAGGTGCCGCGCTCCGGGGCGCATCCCGCGGACCTGGCGCGGCGGGCGGGGGGACGCCTGGACGGGCGGACGCGTGCTGGGTGTGTGCGCGGTGTGTGCGTGGTGTGTGTGCGTGGTGTGTGCGTGTGTGTGCGCGCGCGTGGTGTGTGTGTGTGTGTGTGTGTGTGTGTGTGTGTGTGTGCGCGCGCGCGCGCGTGGTGTGTGTGTGTGTGCGCGCGCGCGCGCTCGCTCACACGCCCTCATCAGTGTAAGAAACAGGACAAGGAAAGGACCTGCTTATCGGGACAACTCTCTTCGGATAGTCCTGGCACTGGCTCAGGGAGTGTTCTGTTCTTTGGGGAAAAACAAACCGCAAACAAACAAACATCCCCCGGGCACTTTTTCGATCTCCTGCAGGCAGTTACTTCCTTAAAGAGGTGCGCTTGGAGGTCTCCTGGCCTCGCCTCCTGCAGGGGAAGGCTGTGGTCCCTCTGCCCTGGAGATGAAAGACCAACTCCTCCGTGGCGGGTGGCATAAGGGATGCTCTCCTGCCCCAGGCTTTCCTCCTCCCCAAGAGCAGCAGCGTGGAGGCTCTGCTGCCTCCCGCCTGCGATGTTCAGGATTCCCCAGGCAGGGCTCTCAGTCCCCTGCACTGCGGCCAGCTTTCCAGGTCTGGATCTGGCCCCAGGACAGCAGCCGGTTCTCACCGTCTGTTAGGTCAGGGCTAGACAAGTTCTGGGGAGTGGGTGAGGAGGAGATGGGGTGGAGGCAGCTGCGTGGTGAGGACACTTTCTTCTCAGGGCGTCAGGAAGACTTCCCACTCCCTCGCATGTCTAGGAGGACCCGGAATGGTTGAAACCACACTCAGGCTTTTTTGCCCCTTCTGGCCAGTCAAGGCAACTGAGAATGCATTTCCTGAGGGGGCAAAGCTGGAGATGTGGGAGGCTGCAGAGCCCACATCCTGGGTCCTTGGGGTAAGGGTGGGGATTATGGTGCAGAGCAGTTGTTTCAGACAACCATACCATCACATGGGGCACGGTAAAGCCTCGAATGGTGCAACTAAGGGGAACCCAGATATACGTGTCCAACAGAAAAGGGTCTGGAGGTCACAGTGGATCTCACCTATACACTCATATTGTTGGCCATGGATCTGGATTCTCACTCCTGCTTCTGCTTCCTCCCCACACCACAATATATAAAGGCTGAGTTGATGCCACAGTTGAATATAAACAAGACACAGACATTTTGAGATAATTTAAGATAATCCTCAAATCTCCTCATTTTGGGCTAGACCTGGAAGAGAAAGAACACTGTGCAGTTTGGGTCCCACCACTGAAAAGAGTCTTGGAGAAGTTTCAACAGAGAATGGCGAAAATTTTTGTGTTTATAACTTAGGAGTTGGGAGGAAATGGTGGGGGAAATGGCTGGGTGGTCTGAAAAGAGGGTCTCAGGAGGGAGCCAGGGTGGGGGCAACTTCCGATATCTTCACCAAGAAGGGCAGGAAGGATGACAACCCAGAACAGATCTTTGGCAGTGAAGGTAACCCCAAATGAGACTGATCCACTTAGACCCTCCCCAAGTCCCTAAAATAAATGCTTTCATGGCCACAGTTTCTTTGAAGATCTGTAAAAATAAGACAATTTATCACGTGTTGATGATTGAGCCACACGTGCCTGAGACCGGGGCCCAGGCCAGTTGGCCTCTTAAAGTCTCATACCAGTTGAGAGTTTTTCTTAGCTCTAAAAACCAGATTTTCTTAATTATTGCCTCCGTTGATCCATAGTAATTCTTAGAGTTTGGCGAGACTTCCAGTTGGCTTCACGTGCCAGCCTGAAACCAGGTACAAAGTTGGATATCTCCAGGCAAATATGGGGTCTGAAATTTTATTAAACTTACTTCAGCCTTTTCTTCCAGGGGATGTTACTGGCCATCTGGGGGCTTTGCTGTTTGATTGTAGATTTCCTCTTCGCAATGAGAGGTTGGGTGGCTGCCCTACACCCTCCTAGAGGGGTATGGACTGCACATGTCTTGTGATATGTGTGACATGGAGGGGGAACAGGAGACACCCAACCTGAGAACCCAGACTTTTTCTAGGTTCCTTGTTGCTGGGACAGATTGACCAGTTGACTTTATGACATTCCTGCAAAACCCCACATACCATATCGTTCAGAGAAGGGATGAAATCAGGGGACTCAGATCCAAGTCCTAGTCTATCCTTTTACTGACTAGGTGACACAGGGAAGCATTTCTCACCTGTCCTGGGCCTCAGAGTCCTTACATGAAAACACTGGGTAGTATGAACAATTCCTACTTCATGGGGCTCGGTAGGAGGATGTGGGATGAGGCATAGGGGGAGGTTTTGTGAACCACTCTGGGCTCTCTGGGATTGGTATCAATGTGAGGCTAGTTCTTGCTTCAATGAACAGGACTATGCATTCGAACATCATTCAGGACCTAGTGTTCCACTAATTATAGTTAACAATTAAGAAAAACTATGGTAATAATAACAATGTCCAACATAAGAGTAGTGGCTAACAGTAATGGAGCTGTCTGAATATACCAGGAACTATGCAAGTATTCGACCCATACTTAATCTTCATTATAACACTCTCAAGTGGATACTATTACGGTCCCCATTAATAATGAGGAAAACTAGGCTTAGTGAGGCTGGTCCCCTGTGCGTGGAGGCAAAGCCAGAAAGTGGGGAATATAGAGGAACCAGGTATGAGACTGCAGAGTCGGAGACCCCAAGGGCTGTGCATCCTGGGCCCTCACCGTCACACAGTGCTGCTCAATTCTGGGTGAGCAGGTGGGGATACCATGGGTGGACTTGTTCCCAGTGGTCAGAGCTTTCACCAGGCCCCGGTGGCCCACACGCTCCAGCTATGACCAGAGGTTGCCGAGGCGGCTACAGCATGGTTGCCCCCAGTCCCCGACAGGCTCGTACCTCTCACTCTTCACAACTCTCATCTAAAGAGCCAGGAAACTCTCACTCTAGCGGTGAGGTTTTTTCTCCCTCCTTCTGCAGGAGCAAATACAATGGCATTTAATCTAGAGACAGTCCCTATTGCTTCTGGCTTACAGGACTCTTAAGGAGTAGAGGACCCGCGGACCCAGTCATTGTTAGAGGGAGCAGTTTGGCATCCGGAACTCTAAAACTCTAAATTAAAAACAGGTTCATTCAACAATTATGGGGGCGGGGGTGGGGGAAGTAGGAGGGAGCCTTTGTGGCTAACCGATCCTGGCAATCTCACAGAGATCTGTTTCTTCTTAAAATGAAACTTCTGGGGCCAAACTGAGGTTATCTTATAAAAGGAGTGGCCAATTGGTGCCTGCTGCCCAAATTTCAGGCGCTTACGCACCCAGAGCCCCAGTGTAGTGAAACAATGTATATCCAGTGAGTGGGGGTGTCCCATGGGGGTGGAGTGCTGGGGAAGAGCAGTGGGAAGAAAGGGATAGACAAATCTGGCCTGAGTGGCCCCAGGGACCTCTGACCTGAGAGGGAGGCCCCAAAATAAGGGAGAAGTACTGTGCTGGCCTGTATCCATAGCTTCCTGAGGTCCCTGAGACCCTCCCTGGGCTTAACTTCTCAGTTTCCAGAGGAAAGTGCAATATCCCAGCAACCTGTAATTTGTGCTCAGAAACATAGTCTCAATAGCATGCCCGGGACCAAAAATTCCTTAACTGACCCCATGGGTTCAAACGAGCCCTCTCCTCCTCAGGAGTGGTGTTTCTCTGTCTCCAGGTCAGCTTTTCTTCTGTTTTCCTGGAATGTGGCCCAGCCTTTCCCAACTGGAGGAGTTGGGCAGGAAGAACAATGGGAATGGGAATGGGTGGGGTGGGGTCGCAGGTCACTCAGACCCTTTCCTCCTGTCACCGTGCTCCAAACCTTTCTTTGCTTTCATGTTCTCTCTCGGTGATGAATTTGTGACCTATGCTGCCACAGAACAAATGGAAAAGCAATTTGGGTCTATAACACAGGCAGCTCATCTCATCTCTCTGACCATTCCCTTTGTCTGTGACGGGGACTGCTTTTCATTCCACTCTGGGGCGCCCAGATGTTGGGATGGGAGCGTGGCTTTCCTTCCCCTTCTCCTGCTCTGCTGTGGAATAGGTCATGGCCCACGCAGAGGACGGTGGGTGGCCCCCCAGTCCAGGGGTCACCCCTCTTTGTTCTTCCTCTTCACACCCCTGCTTGATATTATCCTGTCCCGTGGTTTTAAGTACCTCCTGTCCTTATTTCATCTCCCTTTCTGCCTGTGGAAACACCGGTCTGCAGAGAGCTCTAGTTATGTGCCAAAGCCCAAGAGATGGTAATAGTGGAGCCAGGGGAGCGTCTGGGTCAATGGGTCCGTCACAGGACCTTGTGTGGGGTGGGGATCCTTTGTCTCTCATTCTACTTTGTAAGTTCATCGACGAGTCCTTGGGCATTGCACTCTCAGTTTCTGTTGAGGAAGGATGTGAAGGAATAGCTATGTGAAGTTACACCTGTCTGTACCCCACAGGCCCTGCAGAGGTGGTTGTCACTATAACACTTGGTCCCCTTATGAGGGCCCATGGGAGAAAGCTGGGTTCTTAGTATCAGACAAAGCTTGATTTATTTTTGAGTTTTTGAAAAACTTATTTTGTAACAATTACAGATTCATAGGAAAAATAGTACTGAGAGGTCCTGCGTACCTTTCCCCCAGTCTCTCCCAATGGTTCCATCTTACAAAATTACGGTATAATGCCCAAAGCAGGAAATCGACTTTTCTATAAAGTATATGTAGAGTTTCATGCCATTTCATCAAATATATAGATTCACGGAATCACCACCCCACCACTTCAAGACACAGAACTGTTCCATCACCACAGAGATCTCCTTTATAGTCACACCCATCCCCTTTAGACTACCATCCCTAACACCAATCTGTTCTCCATGGCTACAATTTTGTCATTTGGAGAATGTTAGAAAAGTGGAATCATACAATGTGTGACCTTTTGAAATTGGCTCTTTTCATTCAGCACAAGGCCCTTGAAATCCATCCAGGTTGTTGTGTATCAACCTTTTTACTGCTGAGTAGTATTCCGTGGCATGGATGTACCGAGATTTGTCTAATCACCTATTGAAGGACATTTGGGTTGTTTCTAGTTTGGGGGCTATTACAAATAAAGCTGCTATGGACAGTAAGTCGTGTACAGGTTTTTGTGTGGACATAAATTTTCATTTCTTTGGTGTAAATGTCCAGAAGTGTATTTGCTGGGTCTTACGTAGTTGCTATTGATTTTTTTTTAAAGAAACTGTTAAACAGTTTCCAAAGTAGCTTACCATTTTACTTTTACTTTTTCAGCATTGTGTGAGAGACCCAGGTTCTCTAAATTCTTGCCAGCATTTGGTGGTGTCGCTGCTTTTTATTTTAGCTTTTCTAATAGGTGTGTAGTAACATCTCATCATGGTCTTAATTTGCATTTCCCTAATGGCTGGTGATGTTGAACATCTCTTCATGTATTTATCTGCCATGCACATATCCTCTTCACTGAAATGTCTGCTCATATTATTCTGTTCACTTTCTAATTGGATTTTTTTTACTATTGTTTTGAGAGTTCTTTATATTTACAAGATACAAGTCCTTTGTTGGGTATGTGGTTTGCAAATACTTCCTCCCAGTCAGTAACTTTTCTTCCTCTTAAGAAGGGTTTTCACAGAGGAAAATTTTTGATGTTGATGAAGTCTTATTTATTTTTAAAAATATTCTGGATCCTGCTTTTGGTGTGATGTGTAAGAACTCTTCACCAAACCCTAGTCCCTGAAGGTTTTCACCTAAAAGTTTCTAATTTTGCATTTAAATCTATGATTCACTTTGAGTTAATTTTTGTAGAAGTGTGAGGTTTAGGTCAAGGTTAATTTTTTTCCCCTCTATAGTTATCTAGTTATTCTGCACTATTTGTTGCAAAGATTAACCTTTCGATATTGAGTTGCCTCTGTAACTTTGTTGAAAATCAGTTGGCCTTGCTTATGTGGGTCTGTTCTAGGTTTTTTATTCTGTTTCGCTGATGTATGTGTGTATCTCTGCCAATACCACACTGTCTGCCTTGATTACTGTAGCTATATAGCAAGTCTTGAAATCAGGTAAAAGCTTGAGTTTTATTCTATAATGGTATGTGTTTATTTTATGAATGCCAAATTTTATAACCCATTCCATTTCCCTACTACTTTGCCTTTTAGGAAGATTTAAGGGCAGATTTAAAGCTCATTTTTAGTAACTGGATGGGATTTTACACACATATGTGCTCCAGCTTTTCTTCTGACCTTTTCCCTTGAACTTGATTTTTAAGTCTATGTTCCTAAACTTCTCTACGACAGCCCTGCAAGGGGAGGTATCAGCATCTCCATTTCACATTTGAGGAAATCAAGGCTTTTCCAAGACCACATATCCAGTAAATGGCAAAGCAGGAGTTCCCACTGAGTATCTTATCACTTCCCAGATCTCTTCTTCCCAGGGCCACAGAATGCCTCTTAGTTCAGCAATCTCTAGTATGCGAACACCTGGTCCTGAGCTCAGTGATCTCTGATGTCCTTTCAAGTTCTCAGATTCTCATCTCATTGCTGTTCCGTTGCTGATTGAGATGAGACTAGGAGCAGGGCCAGTTGGGTCTGGGCTTAGCTGGGAGACCTGCCTGCTACGAAACCTTTGCTGAATGGTTGATCAATGCCCAGCTCTCGCTCTCGACTTAAGGACCTTAATTCCCTTGGGTGTATCTGACTCTTTGGGGTGGATTAAATTTGATCAAGGGTGGGGAATGAAACCAAGGCAGGGCACCTCAGACTCCACTGCGGGGTTGAAAAATGGAATGATACTAGCCAGTGGGCAGCCCTCTTTCTGAGCTGAGCTGTCTTCCTGGCCTCTTCACTCTGTTGAATGGAAATGTTAAGGATGCCCAGGGGGAACTGCTAGAGGTTCTGACACAGCTGGGAGGCACTACTAGCCCAGGATTTGTGACCTTTGGGACTAGCCCAGGATTTGTGACCTTTGGGACACTCAGTCTGGTCAGCATTGGCACTGAACCCCACAGGGCTGTCCCCCTGCCTCTAGAAATGTGGACAAACTGACCCTTTCTTAGAGATTTAGTGTGCACCCGAGTCCTGTAGGAACCTGGGAGTCTCAAGACAAGTCTCATTTTGTTTACCCAAACATCAATAATACTCATTTATGTTCTGAACAGTGTTCCATCCGACACCCTTGGGAGGTGTGGGCAGAGCGCACAGCCTCGGTGAAAATGCGGATGTCACGGGAAGGCTGCAGTGGGCCAGTGCTGGAAGACTGCCCCACACCATGCCCTGAATCCTAGAAGGCAGTGAACCAGTTTCCACATAGCGTTAGGACAAGGGGAGGAAGGAAGGTGTCTAGAGATGCTTCTTGACTAGCCATGAATATTACATGTCTGTGATATTTTATGTTTTATCTTAAAATCAAATGAATGTTATATTTTTTCCACAGTATCTATGTGCTTCCAGGTAGTATATTGTCTTTTCCCTCGAGCCTTGGAGTAGCACTGATACTTCAGGAGGCTGTCCCGTGGAGCTCACTTCTCCCATATGTGGCTCCCAGGTGGAGCATTCGGGAGTTCTGGAAACACAGCACAGGCAGACCTCAAGTCAGAACTAGTTTATCGGATTCGTTCTCCTAGCCAGCTTGTTCGGCGCAGAGGGAACAGGTACCTAGAGAGTTTAAGTGGGACCGATTTGGGGTGTGGATGTTAGACAATTCTTGGCCTGAGCCCTATGGGACACTCTGGGAGAGGAGCACCCTAGGGAATGCAGTGAGGCCCCTATGGACCCGGGGAAAAGGGATATTGGCAGAAGGGAGGGGGAGGGAGGACAGCAGGCTCCTAGAGTCACCTTTGCCATGCCTATTGCCTGCCAGAGACATTGCCAGAGGATTAAACTGACCACTTTCTCAATCTGTTTTCCAAGTCATTCCTGCCTGATGCCTCAGGCCCTTTTGAAATCTTTCTGCTTTGCCTCTGAGTCACACAGTGCATTTGAGAGAAGTGGCTGGGAGCTGAGAGTTGATATGGGATCCTGGGCCATAAGCCTTTATTGAGTATCTCTCATGTGAGGCCCTTTATCAGGTGTCATTGTTGACACTTGGCTCCCTGAGAGGCTCCCCAGTTTCCAAGAATCAGTTACCTCTAAGTTCCCTGCTTCCCAGCATAACCAACTGCCTCCATTTACCCAGGACTGAGGGGTTCCTGGGACACAGGACTTTCCCTTTTAAAACTGGGAAAGTTCGGGGCAGATTGGGATGAGTTGGTCACCCTACTGCATTTCTTGCTGTGACAATTTACAAGAACAGACTTCTACCCTCTGGCTGTGGGGCTGTGGAGGCTCTGATGGAGGGTCAGGATGGTGCCCAGGAATGGGAGTAAACCTTAGGGATCCACAGCAGGAAGAAACTGGAAGTTTCTGGAGAGAGGAGAGTGAGCAGAGCAGCAAGGCCCACATCTCCCTTGTTTGTGCAGGGAGGTCCTCTCCTCCAGTCCTGCTTTCATTGCTCATCATGGTTTGTATGACATTATAAACTTTTCATTATATGGAATCTATGCAAACAATGATATAACTGAGCTATAGAAAGATGGTGCTTCCTGGCTTATAGAATCATTGAATGTCAAAATTGAAAATGACTAGAAAGCTCATCTGCTCAAAGAGGCAGGAATCCTCTTTATGATGATATCCTAACCTCTGCTTGCATAGCCCCCATGATGGGGAACTCACCACATTCCAAGGCAGACCCAGCCACTGGTAACACCACAGGCTTTTAGCAAGTCTTTCCTATGCTGGGCTGAAACCTGCCCCTGCTCTTCCATGGAAATCCCCCAGAGTGAAGCTAGCAGACTCCTCTCTTCTGGTTACTCTCCTCACTGTTTCTAGTAGAAAGCAGTCTCCCCTCCCCGCTAAGCCCCTCTAACCAAGGAGCTGCTCAGCAGGGCTGAAACAAAAAGCCACCCTCCTCTAAAAGCTGAACCTGGTTCTGAAGGTGGGCATTGCTGAGGGACTTATAACACAAAGTTACACAAGGAGGCCCTGGCTGTGTGGCTCAGTTGGTTAGAGCGTTGTCCTGATAAGCCAAGGTTGTTATTTGATCCCAGGTGAAGGCACAAACAAGAAACAACCAATGAATGCATAAATAAATGGAACAGCAAATCCACGTTTCTCTCTCATCTTTCTCCCTCCCTTCCTCTCTCTCAAATTAATTTTAAGAAGTTACAAAAGGAAACGATCCACCTTAAGCAATAAGCAGCAGATATATCAAAGAGGAAGATCAGCACCACAAGATTTTGAGATAACGGGACCTTCAGAAAGAGACTATAAAAATCCATTAAAATGTTTAAAGAGGTACAAGAAGAAATGGAAAACACCAGGAAAGAACAAACACTATGAAAAGGGAACAGGCAGATTTGAGAGATACGTGGGAATTCTAGAAATGAAAACTACTGATATAGAAAATAAAAACTCAGCGAACGGTTAAATAGCAGGTTAGATGCCACGACTGGTTAAATAACAGATAAGAGAATTTCCCAGTTTGAAGTCCTCAATAATCACATCTGCACTCAACAATTATTAGTAAGTGGAAGGGAGGGTTGAAGAAGTCAGCCTGCGTGGAGCACGGGGGAACAAAGAGGTGGGAACTGTGAAAGACGGGCTCAGAGAGGGAGCAGTAAGGACAAGTCCAAGGTGACTCTGAAATGAGTGCGAATAGAATGACTACGTGATAGGTAATAGTGAAAGAATTATAGAGAGTTTCCAGAATTCATAAAACATATGGTACCTCGCTATAAAGACAGGGCAGTAAGTTCGGACAGGAATTTACCAAAAAAGCACACCTGCACATGTCACAGGGAAACTGCAGAGTGCAGACAGAGAACTTTTAAGCGCTACTAAAGTGAAATCTCAGATTAGTTACGAGAATCTGTAATTGGACCAACAAGGGGCTTCTCAATGTAAATAATAGATACTAGAAAATAATGGAATAATTTTCAAAATGCTAAGAGAAAATGAGACCAAATTCTAATTTTATAAGTAAATAATAATTCAAGGGGACAAAATAGAGATTTTTCAAACCAAGGCAGAGACTTTGGTAATCGCTTCCTCACAAAAATAAACGGCTAGAGGATGGAACCTGTAACGTGAGAAATCGAACACAGAAAAAGGATAGGATGCTAGAAGTGGTAGTAATTATTAATTGCAAAGAGACCAAAAGAAGGCAAGTAATGTGCGCTGGTAATATGAAAAATTGGAAGGGAAAATTGGAGTTAAAATCTTAAATCCTTGGCTTGTTTGGGAGGGGAATGGAATAACTCATTAACTTTAGCCTTTGTTAATTTATCTATGTATGTGAAAATGTACAGGTAAAAATAATAATAATAAAAAAGACATTGACTGCATGCTTTCCAAAGCAGTAGAGGGTAAACAGTAGAGGCCTAATCCAACCAACAGAAGCTGGAAAAGAGTGAATAAAAGGAAAAACGAACAGCAGCTGTCACAATAAACTGCAGAGGGAGCTGAAGAAGATATAATTCTGTATTTATTAGAAATGACAACCCATGAAAATGGACTGCTGTCACCATGCCGAGGCTAGAAAGGCTCAGACTGGACAGAGGGGGAGGGGATTTAATTACATGTTCTTTGAAAGGAAAGAAAGAGGCTGCCTGAGTGAGGGCATTGGTCGTGGGGAAAGAGGGGAGGGTTGGTGTGAATCAGGATGTGTGGTTTGTTTTCTTTTGCTTCTCTAACAAATCACCATAAATTTGATGGCTTAAAGCAATACGAACTTACTATTTTACGGTTCTGGAAGACAGGAGACCTAAAATCGAGCTGTTGGTAGGGCTGTGCTCTTTGTGGAAGCTGTAGAGGAGAATCTGTGCCTTGGCCTTTCCTAACTTCTAGAGCCGCCTACATCCCTTGGTTCATGGCCCTTTCCTCCATCTTCAAAGTCAGCAGCTTAGCATCTTGAAGTTCTCTCTTTCCTTCCCTCTCTCTCTCTCTCGTTTTCCTGAACAACTCTCCTGTCTCCCTCTTATAAGAACCTTTGTGATTACATTGGGCACACCCAGATAATCCTGGACAAGCTCTATTCTAGAACCTACAGGTATGATTACACTAAGGTTCTGAATATTAGGACATGGATGTTAGTTGGGGATGCCACTATTTTGTCAACTTCAGGGTTCAATCAAACCAAAGCCAATAGAAGATACACACACTGAGACACACACACCATGTATGTATATGTATGGATATTAAGAGTTTATTACAAGGAATTGGCTTACATAATTGTGGGGGCTGGATAAGCAAAACCAGTTTTCGTGGAGCAGGCAGCCAGGAAAGGATGATCACAGGCATGGGCTGAAGCTGCTGCTTTTAAGACCTTCTGATTGATTGACTCTGGTCCAGGCAGATTTTCTAGGACGATCTTCCTGACAAAGTCAACTTATTATATATATATTTTTAATTACATCTGCAAACTCCTTCCATAGCAACACCTAAATGAGTCTTTGGCTGAATAATTGGTAACAAATCTATCCCAGGGTAAAAGGGCAGTGACATTCAGGTCAAGTATAGGACAAAATATGGCAGCAGCTGGTAGAGAACTCCAAGAGAGGTGTGCACCACTGGGCAAAAGGCAACCCCAAAAGGAGGGGCGCAGGGACCAGAGGAGCTTTGCTGAAGTCATTGATGGGAGGAGGGTGTGTTTAGAGGTGAGCTTCTGCTAGGAGGCCTGGAATGGGGCATTCCATCTAACCCTCCCCAGAGTTTGAAAGCCCCATGATCAGGGTCTGCTCCCCTCCTCTACACGGCTCAGACACCCAGGATACCACCAGTGTCTACGAGTCCCTGCCTTATGTTGCTTTTCAGTATTTGTTCTGGGATCTGCTCCTGAGGTCACAGGCCCCTGGGCTGCAGACGTGAATTGACAGCAGTGTTGGAAAGCTGAGTGAGCTCATGTCTGCTGCTCCTAGGGCTGCAGCTGGTAGGTGGTATTTGTTTAGCTAATCTTTCCCCATCTAAACCATCGTATTGATGATTTCATTCAGGAGTCTCAAACCCTGCAGGTAGGAACCCCAGCCAAAACCAACCAGGTGTGAATGATGAAACCACATTCCCTCGCACTTGCCTTCAAGAGCTCTAGGTGCGGCTGTGTGGAGTGTTCAAAGGAATTGGGAGCTGGATGGAAGCACACAGCCAGGGCCAGTCCTGGGGCGGGGCAGGGGTGGGTGGCTCTCAGCCCACCCTGACAGTGCAGCCAGACCCTCACTGAGTAGGGAGACCCTGTGCCCAGGATGGGTAGATGGCCAAGGGAGGGCAGAGATTATCTCAGTTTTACCCCATTCCTTGGGGGTAAAGGTTGAGCCTTGTCTCTAGGAAAGAGATGTCTGGAAGGAAGGGTTAGGTTAGAGTTTAGGAGAATCTACTTGAGCCTAAGATGTTGTTTCCAGAGTGTGGTCCCCCTGCCAGCAGCGTCAGCATCATGAGAGAGAGAGAGAGAGAGAGAGAGAGAGAGAGACTGTTAGAAATGCAGATTCTTGGGCCCCATCCCAAATCCAAAACTGGAGGTAGGGCCCAGCATGATGTTTCAGCAAGCCCTCTAGGGAATTCTGATGCACCTGAAGTTTGAGAACCTTGAGGCGAGGCATGTATCAGGGTACTGATTCACATGCACAGGCCACTGAGGTAGCTGTGATATTCTTGTCCCTGAGACATTGATTAAAGCTGGGAAATAATCGTATTAAACTGAAATGGTTCCCAGGGGATGGGAGTCACTCATGTGGAGCTGTCATTCATGGAGGAACTTTGAGGAGCATCCTAGATTGGCCAGTGAAGGCCTCCCAGAGCTTCCTACTGCGGGTGGTGGGACCAAGCCAAGGGCTGTGAATCTCAGGCCCTGAGACCTGCATCTGGGCCAGGAGAAAGATGGGAAGGGTATGGAGGGCAGAGCCTTCTGAGCGAGGAGGGGCTCCGAGGGCCACATGTTGGAATTCAAGGGCTCTCTGGGCACGCAGGGTCGCTGTGCTAGCCTGAGTTCCATGTCAGTCACTTTCTTCCCCAGGTAGTTTAGTGATGGCAAATGCGCTCCAAGGTTGAGGTCAGGGGTGCTCTTACTACTGATATTTATAGCTTCAAGCTAAATACTGTAGGTAAACAGGAGGTTTGGGAAGTTGGCTTGCTTCCCCCCTTGTTCCCACCGGTTCCCTCATTTCCTGTGTCTAAACTGGACATTTCATGATGCAGAGAAGACCTTGACACCCTGAATGACCCTCTCCCAGCAATGGTGGAAATCACTGTGGCCCCCTCCCCTTGTGGCTCCCTGGGGCTCTCGGCTTAGGGAGTGCCAGAGGGTGTGGGTACCAGGGAAGGCTGTCCCAGCTGCTTTTATCTAAACGTGGCTTTCTGATGCGAAAGAGGCTAGCAAGCTTTGCTTGACCTCCTGCCTTGACCTCTCTGTTTCCTTTCCTCTGTCACATGAGCTGGGGACTTGAGGAACTGTTTCCAAGAAAAGTTCCGGGTCTGGCCTGAGTGGCTTAGTTGGTTGAGAGCATCATTCTGCACATGGAAGGGTTGTCGGTTCCATTCCCAGTCAGGGCACATACCTGGGTTGCAGGTTTGATCCCTGGTCGGGAAGGGTGCGGAAGGCAGCCAACTGATTGATGTTTCTCTTTTACATTGATGTCTCTCTCTCATTCTCTCTCTCTCTCTCTCTCTCTCTCTTTCTCTCTCCCTCCCCCTTCCTCCCTCCCTCCCTCTAAGCATGTCCTCAGGTTAAAAGAAAAACAAAAAAAGGCTTTGAGCATTTTCTGTGAACATTTCCAACTGAAGCCCTCTCTCTTCTCTCTGTCTGAAGACTGGATCCCACTCAGGGTCTTTACCTTTCCTCACCCAGCCCCCTGCAAAAGTTCCTCCTTCTCTCTTCCTTTTTGCCCATCTGAGGAGTGGAGGGAGAGGAAGGCATACAGAGAGGAGGGGGGAGAGGGACCACCTTGGGAGACACATAGGAAAGTCAAAGCCATGAGGCTACAGAAGGCACAGCCTTTTGTCTGGAAAAGTCCAGAAATAAGTTGAAATGATGGAGAAAGTGGAGCTGGAATAGAGGCTGGCCTGGGATGACCACAGGAGACCAAACATATGACCTGATGACCTGCATTCTGGTGCCACCTTCACTGGTTAGCCGCCCACTGTGGGGTAAGGGCACGGTGGCGGCCGTGGGCAGACTTCTATCCATCTAAAGACTAGACAGAAGACTCCATGTGGACCAAATCCTGTATGTTGTTAGAAATCAGTCACCAGATCCTTCATCTTTCAAATCAACCTCAGACCTCCCAGAGAGCCTTGTCAGAGTCGTTTGTTCTCCTAATTCTTCTGCAGATTTGGCAAGTGGAGTTCTGCTGGGGTATCCCTGGGGCTACATTTCAGGCCCACCCTCCAGGATAGTTCCTTGCAGCTGCATGGAGTCTAAGAAGGCAGGAGGTTCTGGCCTGAGGGAGCAGGAACAAAAGGCAACAGCAATAAAGTGACAAGACATCTTCCCACAGCTGTGGTCTTGCACCAGGAGAAGCAGGATTGCATGAAGCCCAAAGGGGATTTATTGCCAGCCCCCAAATGCAGCTTCTGAGTCACTACCTTAATTTGAGAATTGGTCCTTGGATTCCACAAGGTCCTTTCTTCCTAGGCAGGGGATTGACTAGCCATCAGAAGTGAGGCTCTCTTTCCCTAGAGACACCTGCTGGTTAGCTCCCTGGATATCCACTTGGGCCTTCCCCAGCCCATAGTCTAACTTTGCCTCCTACCACTCACCTTGCTCCCCACTGTCGGTTGAGTTCCTTGTTTCCTTTTCCTTGGTCTTCAGATACTCACTCACCATACCGCATATCTCCTTAATCATTACATCATTGCCCTCCAGAGCTTCTCTCCAGCTGACGTGTTCTGGTTCACTGCCACCCTTCTGCCTTGTTCCAAGACCTTTCATTGACCTTCCTGCCTCTAGTCTGTCATCTCTTTATGTCTCGCCCTGTTACAGATAACCTTTCTAAAAAAATGTTCGATGTGCATTATCACTGCTCAGAAATCTTTAGGGATGAATAGAGAGAGAATGTCTGTGGCTCCCTGTGGGCACCAACCCTCTTTCTGGGTGTGGTTTTCTCCTCTCACTTAGCCAGAACTCTTTCAGACTACCCAGGCCAGTTTTTGAGCCCTGATCATGCTTGTGTTTTTCCACCCCCATCTTGTCTTCTGGGCCTAGGATGACCCCTTTCTCCCTCTATACTTTTTTTTTTTTCTTTAAAAACTTTTAAAATTGATTTGAGAAAGAGAGGAAGGAAGAGAGTGAGAGAGAGAGAGAAACACAGATTTGTTGTTCCGCTTATTTATGCGTTTATTAGTTGATTCTTGCATGTGCCCTGACCAGGGCTCGAACCTGTAACCTTGGCGTATTGGAACGACACTCTAACCAACCGAGCTACCGGACCAGGACTCCCTTTATACTTTCTGACAGTCTCCTTGCCCTCAAAAACCTAGCTCCAACCTCACTTTCCCTAAGGCCCTCTTCTTCATCCTCTTATATTCTTAGTGCCTCTAGCACATCACTGGTATTGCTCCTCCGGCTGTGTTGCCTTGAGCATAGTTACTGCTATTGTGTACACATACCTCGTCTATTGTGTACACACACCTCCTCTATTAACAGACTGCCTTCAGAGGGGTCTAGCTCTGTTTGGCCTTTGGTCTGCCCTAGAATGTGCTTGGCTCATAATGGTTTTTAATAAAACCATTTGCTTATCACATTATTTTAAATGTTCCTTCTGGGAAAAATTAGCAATAATGCACCCCCCACACACACTGCACGCGCACACATGCAGCTCCCAGGAAAAGCTGTCAAAGTTGGCAGGCCAAGGAAATAGTAAATTGTGTCTGCACCTTTGCCAGAGGAGGGTGTCCTTTCAGCCATCGCAGGGAGACACAGCATCCAGTGACGGCGAAGTCTTGAGTTGTGTGTGCTCTGAACTAAGTGAGGTTTCCAGAAGTGGGTCCCCGTGTAACCACGTCTGCCCTGGAATCACAGGTGTGATGACGTTAGAGAGAGAGGCCCCCAGGTTCCTGTGGGAGTGTGTCAGCAAGGGAGTGGCCTGCTTTTGACTCTGTTACAGGTTCTTGAAGCTTTGTTCTGAGCTCTCTACTGTGGCTTCGATGGGGCTGGGTGTGCTGTGGTTTATCAGAAACTCAGCACCCTGCGGGGGGACCGTGGGATGGTCTTGTGTTGCTGAGGCCAAGCTGGTAGTGGGTGGGTACAGGCTGCTGGGCAGGGGTTTCCTGGGCCAGGCCTTCCTTGTCCCACCAGGACACCCACTTGTTCCCTCCTCAGTCTCCTTACCGGCAGCCCCTGGCAAATACCCAGACATCCTCCCTCCTCACCACCCAGAGTGAGTCTCCAGCCCCTTCTCTGCTAAAGAACCAGGCAGGACCAAGGACCGAAATGGGTCCGGGGTTTCATTTCTCCAAATGGAGATATTCGGGAGCTCTGATTTGGAGAGGGCCCTGGGCGTGATTCTGATGAAAGTGAAAGAATTTACAAGGGTTTGCTAAGTAACTTGCTAGCCTCCAGAAATTTGGGGGGCAATAAGTGGATACAGTAGAAGGGAAAAATTGACCTATTTCGACAAGGACTTTGCAACGCATTTGGATAATTTTGCATCTGCTTACTTATGGGTGCCTAGGTGACTGGTGGTGTCATTCACTGAAACATTCTTTCCTACTGGTTTGTTCATCATCAAATATTTACCCAGCGGATTGTCTCTTCCTCATAGAGTAGCAGCCGTGCTGCTGTGGTCATGTCCTTTCCCCACCCCGCTGGCCGACTAGACAGGTACGCCCTGGGTGCCGAGATTGCCGCACTCGAGGCGCACTGACCTTGCAGTCTAGGCTCCATGCCCTGAAGGAACAGCAGAGAATGTGTAACAGGAGGGACTTTCTTTGCCACCAGAAGGATGGGTGAGTAGGAGCTAACCAAGGGAGGGGGTGGGGTGAGGAACCCCAGGTGGAAAGGATGGCCCCACCCCAGAGGCCCTGAGGCCATACTTTGTCTCCCACAGCCATGGATGTTCCATTCAGCTACAAACTGCAGCTGCTTTTGTCAAGCTATGAGTGTAGGGAGCTTAGTACCTGAGAAGAGGCCGTTGCGGTGGGGAGCTCAGGGAGAGCTGAAGTGCATGGGGCTGGAGCGAGGCGGGGCTGGCGACAAGGGTTTGGGTCCTCGGCTTGATTTTCACCTGAGATGGTGGGAACTCACTGGAGGATGTTTTACAAGCTCGTGACAGGCTTTTCAAAAGATTGCACTGACATACTATAAGACTGTATTTCCATAAATACAGGCAAACTCACCTGTGTGGCTAGAATTCAGGAGAGTCGTTACCCTGCAAGTGGGTGGTGTGTCCTGTTTCTTGATCGGAGTCTGGTCCCTCGGGTGTCCCCAGCTTGTGAAATTTTATCAAGCTGTGTCCTTATGACTTGTAACTTTGTTGTTGTTGTTGTTGTTAATCCTCACTGAAGGACACTTCTTCCATTGATTTTTAGAGAGAGTGGAAGGGAGGAGGGGAGAAAGAGAGAGAGAGAGAAACATCAATGTGAGAGAGACACATTGACTGGCTGCCTCCCACACGCGTCTCGTCCAGGGCCGGGATCGAACTGGAGGGTCACGGGCCGACACTCCAACCACTGAACCACACTGGCCAGGGCTACTTGTAATTTTGTGTGTGAACTAAGTTATACTTAACGTTTCTTAAAAGGTTACTCTGGCTGCTGGTTAAAGAATAGATTGGAAGGAGGAAGGAATAGAATTCAGGAAAAGGTAGGAACTTGTGATGGTGGCCAAATGGGACCTGACGGGGACCTGGATTGGGGGGCAGCAGTGGAGATGGAGAGCACGGGGGGTGGATCCGAGGCTTGGTTTGGAGGTTGAAGCACCCACCAGTGCAAGGACCGGAATTGAGAGGAGGAGACGGTGAGGGGTAAAGGAAATGGTTGAGGGCAGGAATTTCAGAAACTGACCGGGATGCAGTTTACTGCAGGGCCTGGGGTTGAGGACGGCGCTCTGCACTCTGGCTGTGGCCTGGCAGTTCCAGCGTGCCACCAGGGATGACCCCGTGCGTGGATGAGTAGGACACCCAGGACAAGAGTGTGTAGAGAGACAGGCAAAAGGACTGAGGACAAGCAGATACCGTTGGCATCTGGTGGGGAGACAGAAAAAGGCTCCCACAAGGATTTCTAAAAAGGAACAGCCAGAGAGAGCAAGAGCCCAGGGATGGCAAGCGACATCACAGATGGGGAGGGGGAGACCAAGAGTGTCAAATGCTGCCGCCCTTGGGTAGAGCGATCGTTGGAGAGCCCACTTGCTTGGGCAGTTAGGTAACTGGGCATCTTGGTGCAAACAAGTTCCGTGATGCCTCCTTCCCCAAACTCCATAAGATTGGGCAGCACAGTGGAGCAGAATGATGGGCTTATTGGGAGTCAGTTGGCTGCTACCACTTCCCAACTGTGTAATATGAGAAAATATTGTAAGCTTCCCATTCATAAACAAAAAGAATTTTACCTACCTCTCAGGGTGGTATAAGGTTTACTTTATGCAACAAATATTTATGGAACATTTATTGTATGTCAGATAGTCAACCAGATGCAGAAGGTATAGGGCGACCAAGACTGACAAACAGGGAAACAGAAATTAATAAGTAAACAAAGATGATGTGAAGAAAATACACAGCCCCTCAGTGCCTCCCTGTGGCCATGACCCTGCCTTCTTGGACAATGGGGCCCCTCCTTCTTGGCCAGCTTCCTGGGCATCAGCTCCCAGGGTCCTGGGCTCTTCTGATATGATGTCCCCAAGCCCCACTTTCTCTCTTTCTGAAAAACTAGCTTTCCCTTCCTGGAGGGCAGGAAGGAAAGGGCATGATCTTCAGACCTTTTGGGGGGGGGGAGGTGAAGGAAAATATTAACATCGTATCTTGTTATTGCAAAGATTTGGAAGAATAGCCCTGGCCAGTGTGGCTCAGTTGGTTGGAGCAGCATCCTGTACACTGACAGGTGGCAGGTTCTATTCCCGGTCAGGGCACATACCCAGGTTGTGGGTTTGATCCCTGGTCAGGGCACATGCGGGAGGCAACCAATCAACGTTTGTCTCTCTCTCTCCCTTCCTCACTCTAAAATCAATTAAAAAACATATCCTCAGGTGAGGATTCATTTTTTTAAAAAAAGAACTGGAAGAATATAAAATAGGGGAAGTTTCCATACAGTCTGAATGTTCTTTTTGTGCCATAAACGGATTCAAAGCAGCTTCCCTAATGCTGCCTGATCACAACCTAACAAATTATTCTTGTGATGACTTCCAAAAAAGACACGCGACACTTGTCTCCCATGAAGTCAGCTTTTCTGACTTCAAAAAAAAGAAATGACTTTGGGAATTTCGGAAAAAGAGTTTGGACATGTACTTACAAAAATGTCAATGATAAGTTTCCTTTGAAATTCTTTTTCTGGGAAACCTTGAGCACCATGCTTCTGGCTAATCAGATAAGCTTGTTTCATCTCATGCACTCATGTCTCATCACTTGCAGAATTTTTTTTTTTTTTTTGTAATTTGTGATTTCTAAAGCCCAGACCACAGGTCCTGGTCACCCCAGGCAATCTGTCACCCTGTGCTCTTCCTTCACCAGTGTCACCAGGTGATCCAGACATCTGCCTTCTCCATCTCTAGGGCTGGGCTTCAGACAGGCACTACTAGGAGAAAACAACAACAAAAAACACACGACCAAAAGTGGTTGAGGATGGCTGGTGTTAAAAGCTAGAAAGCTCACCTGCTTCCTTTTATTTGCCCTCTGTCCCTTCAAACAAGGATGCTGCAGGGAAAATCCACATGTTTTTGTCCAGGTGGTTCTGATCTTTACTCTTCTAAGGGCTCCCAGGACTCTGTCTTATCAAAGGCCTTCTCTGACTCATAATAATACTAGATACATGTGCACTAAACAACAACAAAAACTACAGAGTTATGGAGATTGGGAATCCCAGTGACCATATTAATGTTATGTTACATAGAAACCTTCAGGTGATATTTTATCTACACTGAGTAGATTAAACTAAAAAATGGCTGAAAGATCCTGATCTAATCCAGTTTATTTGGGACCTGGCTCCAATGACACACCTTGGCCAGGACTCCCCAGGCAGTGTTAAAGGTGAGAGAGTCCTACTTCAGCAGGTGCCCCTCGGTGCCTTTAGTGTTTTTCTATGGCCTCCTGTCTCGATTAGGTTCCAGTTGTCCCTGACACAGCTGTCACAGGCCTCAGACAGTGGCCTTTCTTGGTCATTTTAAGAGAACCCTGATAGACAGTAAGGTCGCTCTGCAGACAGTAGAGGCTGGCAAGGGGATGCTGGAGAGAAAAATTATACTGGGCAGTGAGAACTGTCGGGCCTGGCTCACCTGGCCTCCCCTCCTAATCCCAACTCTCCAACTTCCCTCTTAAGGAACAGCGAAGCTGTGATGGCAATCTATGTTTTTATTTTTCGTTTTAGATTGTTCTAATTTTTATAATTCCAAGGCCCTCAGGACCCTGTCTTATTAAAGGTTTTGTCTAGTTTATAAGAATACTAATAATACCTAGAATACTAAAGATACCTTTTATTATTGCTGCTATGAATACCAGCAACTTTGACCCTAGGCTGGCTATTTTGAATCCCTGAACTTTATCTCGTTCAGGCATTCTTCCTGCGCGGGAACATATTTGATTCCCTGAATCACTTCATAAAAGACACATTCCCCTTTGGGGCTACCAGGCCATGATTTCCATCCAAAGTCACACCCTGGCGACAGACTGAAGGAGGCCTTCCTTCCAGGACATATCTTGGCCTTTGCTTTGTTTCTTTCTTCTACTGGAAGGACAGGGGAAAGGATCCCTTCTTCCCTCCAGCCCTGAGGGGCCTCTCGGTTGGGCCTCAAAGGAGCCAACCCAGACACCCTCTTCCCCTTTCAGATGCCTGCATCCCTGAGGGCACTGGGAAACTGCCAGAAGTTGCCCTTTCTGAGTTGCCTTTGTGTCCTTTGCCTTAGGGCCTCTTGAGCCCCAAACCTCACCTCCCAGGTCTTATCCATTTGGTAAGCTGCCAGCGAGGCCTGAGAATGGGCTATGAAGGTAGAGATACTGAAAAATATAAATATAAATGGAGATGGGCAGATGCCCAGAGCCAGCACCGCTCTGGCCATGTGCCTTCTCTTGGAGACACACCAACCACTTTGGAAGATTCCAGCCAAATAAATGCGTTGTCAGGATGCATGAATGTAGTGGGGGCAGGGCGGGAAAGAGGGTTTCGGAGAAGGACCTGGGTACACTTTTTGGTTTGTCTACTTAGTCCACTGACAAGTGTATGCTAGCTTTTTCTCCCATTGGAAAAATGGAGACAGAAGTATTAATTTGTTTGCTAGACTAAGCATTATGAAATAGATTGGGTTTGTACAGATTAGCACATGTTTGTCTTCCCTCATCTCCAACACCCTGATTATAATGAAAGTATTGAGTGAAAAGATGGTGAAAACAAATAACAGGAAAAAGAAAGGGAGAGAGATTATGAGTGGATGAGTCAGCTATAGAGGGTGTGTGCACCCAGGAGGGAAGCCCCCTCCTTCAGGCTTCCAGCTTGCTGCCACCAAGTGAAGTGACCCAATCATGATATAAATACCTATAGAATGATTGGAAGTTGGGAGGAGTAGGGAGAGGGGTGGGAGATGCAAGAACAAGTGACTGAAATCCTCTTCTACAATGGTGTCAGTCTAAACGGATAAATCAAGAAATTGCAGAACAAGCACATTGTTTTGAGATGTGTGCATGTAATCAAACTAAAGACAGGTGATTGTCCCTGAACTGCAGTACTGTTGGTGGGCTTGAGCTGAGTCTTGTCATTCTAAGCCCTTGTATATTACTTGATTTTTAACACATATGCATATAATTGATTGGGGGGGGGGGACGAAACTGTGAAAAGAAATGTAAATGGGTTTATGACTTCACAGGAGGGATTCCAGCTGACTGTGAAAAGCGCTGCTCAAATGGAGTTGTCAGCGTGGCTGTGCTGTTCTGGGGTTTCCCAAGAGATATGCAAGCCTTGGAGATGTTCCTGCATGTCTGGGGTGCAGTCAGCACCAGCCTAGAGAGAGAAGGAGCAGAATGGATTCTGGGGCCAGATTTTGACTCCCACAGGTTGGAGAAACTAAAGCAAGAGGCACCTCAGAGTCACCTCCCTGACTCAGAGGGCTGCAGTGGCCCTTGGCACACCATACTCTCTGAACTCCCTTTGCATTGCTAGGCAGGGTGACAATGAGGTTTCATTGTGCTCTTCTCCCTCTCCCTCCCTCTTTCCTTTTCTTTCCTCCCCCTCTCCCTCCTGCCCTCCCTCCCCTCCTTCCTCCTGTCTTCTTTTCCTACCTTTCTTTCTTTCCTCCTTCCTTCTTTCTGAAGAATACTTCCATTTAGATTGCTGACAGATGTCATTTATGGATAGAAGCAGTTGTTTCAGACTAAGAGGCCACAGCCTGTGCTACAGTCCAGCCCCATCTCTTGCTTGTGAATGGTTTTCCCCCCACTCCTGGGCTCTCTCAGTATATTAAGTTATCTCTGACATCACATTCTAGTGGGTGTAAGGCATCAGGTGAATGTTCTAGAGCTTTGCTTTTCCTGGGACGCATGTGGACAAAATCAGAGTTGGTTGACAGCAGCATCGGTGGTTAAACTGGTAATGACCTTATGGGGATCACACTTCAGAACTTCTGTCCAGTGTCCCTGTCACCATGATTAGAGGCCTCAGGTCATAGTTTCAATCCTGAGTTTGGAAAAGAGGGTCATAGAGGTGGAGAGCAAAGGAAAGCAGGTCTAGGCTGCACATTGACACTTCTCGTTCATCCTGCGCTGCGAGGGTTTCCCTCCTGTCCTTACCATTTCCCCTTTATGGCGTGACTTGCACCTCTGAAGCTTGACTGGGGCCTGGGGCCCCGCCCTGAACCTTCATTTGACATTTCAGCATCTTTTCAGCCTTTGTTAGCTCTCTGGCACAGATGGAAAAAAAGATTCCTCCTTATTAAAAGAATGATCTTTATGACCGCTCCAATTTCCCTGCTTCCTTCCTCTCCAGCTTCCTCTTTATGTTCCCCAGGACTGTAGACAGAGTGGAGCTGTGAGCCCAAGCATTTGAAGTCTTAGAGCTTCCCACCCACCGTGTCAAGCGGGAATGTTGTTCCCCCAGCATTAACTTTCTCTTTGAGCTTCTTTCTCTTCTACAACATGTGCCTAAAGACGTGTCATTTTAACACACGCACACACTCCTAGATGTTTACATTAGCGCACACACACACACACACACACACACAACTTAGATACTTGCATGGATTTTGACCTTTTCAAAGTAGGCCCTTTGAATAAACAAATTTATTCCAATAACATTGCCAACGCTCATAATATTATTTTTGTTAGATCTGTGGAAGTCCCTTCAAAGCCGCAGACCATTATTTTGAATACCTTCATGGCTGCAAATATTTTTAAAATTAAGTTTTCCTTAGCTCAACTTTATTGAGGTATAGTTTACATATAATAAAGTGCACAGATTTTAAATGATTGGTGAGCTTTGACAAATGTATACACCTGAGTAAGTACCACAACAATCAAAATATAAACATTCCCAGCATCCCAGAAAGTCCCTTCCTACATAAATACAAATATTTAAAACTTTTTAGTTTGGGTTTAGAAGTATCCAAAAATAAGTTAGAGTTGATCCAAGTAAATAAGTGGGGCAGCTAAGCTAACAAAAGTTGTTTTGTGCCTTATAAATTTTGTGGTGTGTAGACTGGCGGAAGGCAGCACTGAGGGGGGAGTTCATAAATGATTGAGGACAGATCATTGAAACAAACAGCTACTCCGATGGCTGAATATTCTGGAACAAGGGGTCATCAGTTAAAGTATTTAAAGACACATTGGCTCACTTAACAATGACTGAACCCCTATTACGGACCAGACAATGGGGATGTGATGTCCTAAAAAACACATTATCTTTCCTCCATGCAGTCTACATCCTGGTGGGGGGAGATGTCAAATAGCATGATGTAACTGTCATAAGCAATAGTCCTTTTAAAAAAAGTAGAGCGAGGAGATAGAAAATGTTGGCATGTTATTTTAAAGAAGATAATACAGCCCTTGTAATATATCTTTATTTTATTTCCTTTTGGGAAGAAATCACAAGACTCAGATTCTACCATAAGTTGCTTTCTGAAAGGGACATGGTATCTTTCCCTGAAGTATATTTTGCAGAATACTAGTATTTGTTATATATATATTTTAAATGTGTATGTGTTGAGGGGGTCCCATAGTTAAAGTATGGAGAAACTTGGGTAAAACAAAGTTAATCAGGTCTTTACTGAAGGTTTTCTCAGAACCTTTAATATTCAAATATGAACTATAAATATTCGTGAAGGGAGATTATAATATGCAGAGTTTTCCAAACCTTTTTCTCCTGAGAATCCTTTCAACTTGGAGCATCTCAAGCAAGTGACTCTGTATGTACGCACTGTGGGAACTTCTGTCCTAGAATTCTCATGCAGCAGGAGACCTGGACGCATCAGAGAGGTTCTGTTACTTGGGCAAGAAGAGGAGGCGGTGGAAGCAGCCTCAGCTTAATAAATATCCCTCCAGTGTGTGAGCCAGGCAGGGTGCCCGGTGCTTTAGACACGTTCTTGCGTGTAAGCCTCACAGCAGCAATGAGAACGGGTGTTATTATAGCTCCCCTTTACGGGGGGGAAACCACTGTCAGAAAGGACAGATACGTAGCCAAACATCAGGATCTGAACTCCCAAACCCAAAACATCAAAACCCATGACACTGTATTATCTAAATGATGGTGGATGCAACCCAACCAGCAAACCTGTCTTCCCATGAGTCCATCTACATGGATTCTGTTGCTGTTAATCTTCACTCGAGAATATTTTCTTCCATTGATTTTTAGAGAGAGTGGATGGGAGGACGGAAGGGGGTGGGAGAGAGAGAGAGACAGAGAGACAGAGAGACAGAGAGAGAAAGAAACATTGATGTGAGAGAGACATATCAATTGGTTGCCTCCCAAACTCACCCCGACCAGGGCCAGGGATCAGACCTGCAACCCAAGTACCGGCCCTTGACTGGGAATTGAGCCTGTCACCCTTCAGCACATGGGTCCATGCTCTATCCACTGAGTCACACTGGCCAGGACCATCTACATATACCCTTAAACTCCATGTTCTTCACGGGTGATTTCTAGTTCTGTGTTGTGTCAAGTGTTTGTCACTTCATCTCATGCAGGCCATGGATCTGGATCTCGGTAAGTTCAGGGAGCCTGGGTCATGGTCACAGGGCCCTGTCCACATATGCTCACTAGGCAGTAGGTGGGGTCAGATGGCTGTGACGACCCTGAGTGGCCCTGTCCCATTCACTTCTTTCTCTTTTCCTGGCATTTTCTCCCTGTTCTCCCCTCCCTGTAGCCACGTGTCTCATTCTCTTCCATCTGCTGAAGCCACTGGAACCCAAGGGCCCAGATACATGCCAGCACTTCTGCCAGGGCACACACAGGGCACCCATACCTGAGAGGGCTGCAGTGGCCAAAAGCTGGTGGTGCAGTTAGTTCTGTGAAGGGGTGTGGGATGTGGAAAGGTGCTTGCTGACTCTAGGTGGAGTTCCGCCTAGTACTTGGAGGGAGAAAATGGGGAATTTCTGTATTTACTGGAAAGAGCAAAGGCATAACTTTCAGGAAAAGATCTGAGACAGATTTGTTTTTTCTTCCACTGTCCTCACCTTCCTCTCATGAGACTGCTGCGGAATTTGGTAAGGATTAGTCACTCCTGTTAATTCGTTACTAATTTGGTTAGAGGGAAACTGGCCTTTTTAAGCTTTATGCTCAGAAACTCAGGTGTTCTGAAACTGAACTCACTGTTTTCCCTCTCCATATATACTCTTCCTGGGCCCTCTGTCTCCACACATGGCCTTGTCCCCTTCTTGGCCCTCAGGCTGGAACACTGCCCCATTTCTTCTCGAATCAGGGATGGCTTTGTCAACTCAACCTCTGCAAGAGCCCCTGATCTGCACCCTCCCCAAATCCCCACTGCCCCAGCCTTTGGTCCAACCCTCATTGTGTCTCCCTGAGGCTGTTAAGATGGCCCTCACTCCTCCACTGAATGCTGCCCTTAATGCCAGCCATGTGCCAAGCCATTAAGACCCCTCTGTGCAGAAGTCAGCAACAGAGTGCTGGGATTTTTAGAAGCAACCTTGAACTAGACTCATAACTGAGCCCCATGCTGGGCAATGGGACCCCTGAAGGGCAAGGAAGAATTATCCAGACAAATTAGGGGAAGATGATTTTGTGCAGATTGTGAGCAACTACACACACAGTGAATGTGCTGTGGGGAACTTGAGTAGTATGACCTTGAAGAAGTTTGAAGGGCAAGGTGTGTGGCAGCAAGTGTGGCAACTACCTAGTGCTGTGTAACAAAGTGACCCCGAACTTAGTGCTTAAACCAATGACGGCATTTAGTTTGCTCTCCAATCTGCCATCTCTCTAAGGCTCGGTGGGGATAGGTCATGTCTACTCCACTTGGCACTGCAGGCTGGGGCTGGAATCCTCCGAAGGCTCGCTTAGTAACATGATGCTGGCTGCAGGCTGAATCTAGCTGGAGTTGTCAGCTGGGACACCCACCTGTGGCCTTTCCACCCGTAGGAAGAACTGGGCTCCTTACAATGTGATGTCTGTGTTCTAAGGGTCCCAAGAGAGAAAGAGCAAGTAGATTTTCTATCAGCTTTCAGGCCTGAGCCTCAGAGGTCACACAGTATCATTTCTGTTTTGCTTTCTTCATTAGAAGCATGCAGCTAAGACTGCCCATATTGAAGGGGAGGGAACAGAGACCCCATCAACGTCACTATCACATTGTAAGAGGTGTATGTGGGACAGGAGATAATGGTGTAGCCATCTTTGTAAAATACAGTCAGCCACAACCTTATGGAGCCAGAGTCAGCCATAAGGTCTTAGATACCATGCCGAGGGCATTAGTTTTTATCTTGTAGGAAGTGAGGAGCCAGTGAGAGATGTCAGTTTGTATGTCACTTGCTCACGTTTGTGTTTGAGGAAGCTCTTCCTGGGGTAGGGGATAGAAGGCTTGACAAGGCTGTTGCAGTAATCCGGAGAGAGAGAAGAGGGCATGAGGCAAGGCATGGCATGGGGATGAAGGGCAGGTCAAGGCTGAGACGCCAGGAAGAAGTCACAGGGCTTGGCAACAGCACCAAATGCCAGGGGGTGAGAAATAGGGGCGTCTAGGAGGATTTTCAGTTTCTGGCTTGGGAACTGAATGACAGTGATGGGGAATGAAGGGAAAACAGGAGAGGTTTGTGGGGGAAGACGTTATGCCCTATTTGGAAAGTGATTAGTCTAAAGGGTCTGAGAGTATCCACGTGGACACATCCAGCAGACAGAGTTTTGGGGGCATTAGCCTTTAGGGGGATGGTCAGAAAAAGAGGATCTGGCAAGGCATTCAAGATCCAATTGCCTCTTTCCTGGATTTGGCCTGGGCCAGGGACTCAGGGCTTGAGCATGCTCAGATGCCCTGTGTGCATGGAAAACAGTCTGACCTGGGCAAACCCAGTTACTCTCCCCTTCACTCCCTGTTGGGAGCCCCAGGCTGGCCTCACAAAGGCTCTGCCCTGGCAGGTAGGAGAGGAAATGTCAGCTCTGATCCCATAGCCTGGAGCAGGGCCCCTTCAGAGGGGGCAGGATTAGCTTTGGGAGGAAACAGAAATGGAAGTGGAGCCCCTGTTGCTCTCCTGAGGCGCCAGGCCTTCAATTAAGAGAGGAACTTTGGCAGACTATGAAACGTAACGGCGCCCCACCCTTCCCTGGAAGAAAAGTGCAGTCTCCAGAAGGGGCACCTTCCAGGGGACTCGGGGATGTACAACTCCTGGCTCTGAGCCTGCTGTGGCCCCACCCAACAGCCAAGAACCCAGGAGGGCCTGGAGTTCAGCCTGGAGCTCAGCCTGGAGCTGATTCCAGATGCCACAAACTCCTCTCCACTCTCCCTGCTGTGTATCTGTCCCCATCAACTGCAGAATTCACATTTACTCATACCCACATGACGGATATGGGGCAGGATGGGATGCAGAGACGGTGGCCTAGGCCTTCCCCAGGCCCTTATCACCCATCCAGGGAAAAAGCCAGTACAATCACAGATATCACAGATAGGAAGTGATAAGAAGCTTAAGGACATTTATTAAAACCAGGTACCTATCTTGGGCACCTATCATGGTGAGTCATTGGGGTATTAGAGGTGGGCCTTGGTGGACAGGTGTTGTAGGAGTCAGGGGAATGGAGGACAGGCCAGGAGGAGTGGAATATTGTGGCCTAGGGTGTGATAGTGCCCTGGGAATGGCCTGACTTGGCTGAAGAATGACCTCAGCCCTCAAAGTACAGGAGAGACAGAACAGCAGCCTGCAGGGCACTGTGATGTCAGAAAACAAGTCAAGTGATGTGGCTGATTAGTCAGGCCTTTCCCAGAGGGTACTCCTCTACCTCGGTAGTTGACGGGGCCATTATGGCAACAGTGCTAAGAATGGCAGGGATGGATAGCTGATAACGCACTGAGTGAGTCCAGGGGCACCCTGATATAACTATGATGGCATTTCACCCTCAGACCACCTGAGGAAATCATTGTTTCTAAGTAACAGGTGAGAAAACAGAGAAGAAACAGAGTGGAAGGCCCAGGTGGGCAGCCAGGTCTCATGAGTCAAGGTGTCTCCCCAGGTGTTCGTGCTCTGCCATGGCCTCCTGCAGCTCTCCCAGCTCCTGTACAGCGCCTACTTCAAGAGCAGCCTCACCACCATCGAGAGGCGCTTTGGTCTCTCCAGTTCCTCCTCAGGTCTCATTTCCAGCTTGAATGAGGTAAGCAGGAGGTTCTGGTCCATCAGACCCACTGGTGCACCCTGGTTGCAGGGCCTGGGAGGGGGCTCTAGGAAGAACAGAGCAATGGGGAGCTAGGATAGACACATGGGGAAAGGAGACAGCCAGATTCAATGGGCATGGTGGAAGCAGCAACGTTTCCTGACGCTTCCTGGCACCAGGCACTGAGAGCCTCTGGTGGCTCCAGGTAAGGAGCTGGGATTCCCAGGCTGAACTTCTCTCTTCTCCTTCCATGAGACCCACTATTCTGGATGAGCTCACCAAGATGACAGCAGAGGTACAGGGACTGAGCTCTGAGAGTTGAGAGTCCAGAGAGGTGAGGAAGAACCAGCCAAAAAGACTGAGAAGGAGCAGCCAGGGAAAGGAAACTAAGAGGAGGTGGTGTCATGGAAACCCAGTGAAGGAAGTGTTGCAGGAAGAAAGAAATGGTGCACTGAGTCAAATGGTGCTGAGAGGTCAAGTAAGAAGGGAACTGAGAACAGACCAGTGAATCTGACAATTAGGAGGTTGTTGGTGATCTTGGCAGGAGACAGGTACCAAGACTCTGGCCCTTATTTCCTGAGACAGGTCACCTGCTTTTCCGGCCAGGAGGAGACTTTGGTGTGGACAGGAAGGGACTATGGGTGCTGACATTCAGGGCTCCTCGAGTCCAGGTGAACGTATGTTCTGGGGCAGAGGGTCATGTCTTTGGATGCAGTTATAGTCAGAGACCTGCCAGCACCCCCTTTTGCCATTTGTGACCTTGCTCCCCAAGCTGGGGCCTTTGGTTCCCTTCCCTGGCTCTGGGTGGGGCTCAGAGAGCACACCTTCCAAGGAGCACCAGAAACATGGAGTTACTGGTGTGTCCAACTGAGAAAGAACTTAAGGGAGCTTTAGTCCTGGTCGCTCATTGACGGAAGTGGAAGCAGGCCCAGGGAGGGCCAGAGGCAGGTTAATAGTGGAGCTGCTAGGACAGAAACCCACTCCTCCAAGAAGCAGTAGACTAGTTTGGTTAAAACTTAGACAGTATCTGTTCAAGCCACCTCCAAAGCTTGAGGACCTGGACAAGTTACTGGATATCCGAGCCCCAGTTCTGCCATCTGTGTGATGAGAGGAGATGATGTGTGTTGCCTGGCGGGTATTCTGACTACCAAGCCCAGGTTCTCAGGGAGTTAGTTAGGCAACATGTGCTGTTTCCAGGGCCAGCTAGAACGGGAGGCATGCTTGGATTTTGCCCCAAAGGGTTTGGTCGTAAGATGGTTGAAATTAAGGCTGTGAGTTTTTCATTGTCTCTGGATACTTCCCTTGGCTTAGCCTTGAAGGCTGAGGCTGGGAAGGGTTTCTGATAGCAGGGGCAGGTTGACACTGCGTGTACTTGGCCCGCTGAGAGGCTCTCTGGGCAAAGCTGACCCTGGGACTCTGCCTGGGCCCGGGCTGATACTGGGCAGCCTCTTCCCTCTCTGCTTTTCCTGGGCAAGGTCCAGTCAGGTTTCCACTGTGGGTGAGTAGGGATGGAGTCTCCGGTCTCACTCGGCTCCTCTGCTCTCTCCGCAGATCAGCAACGCCATCCTCATCATCTTCGTCAGCTACTTTGGCAGCCGGGTGCACCGTCCTAGGCTGATTGGCATTGGGGGTCTCCTCCTAGCTTCGGGTGCCTTCATCCTCACGCTCCCACACTTCCTCTCAGAGCCCTACCAGTACACCATGGCCAGCGCCGGTAAGTGGCCTGCACCCCCCTGCCCCAAGGGGTTAAGGAATGAGAGGCATCTCCCCAAGCTGGTGACGGTGTCCCTGGGGCAGTGGATACCATGCTGAGCCCATGCCCTCCTCTCCCACTAGAAAGTTTCCTTGGATTTTATTGTTTTGTTTCTCCCCAAAGCACACCTGAAAGTCAGAACATGCAGAATTATGTTAGGAGGCAGCTATCCAGCTCTAGTTTGCTGAGGAGGAAGAGTGCAGCAGGTGGCTCCCCTCTCCTGTGATCCTCTGGGATTCCTTGTGCTTCATGCCAGGGACGGTCCATTTCACACAAGTGGAGACTCTTGTGAGCGGTGCCTGTGATGGGCTTGGCAGGGTGAGGGTCAAAGCATTGACTATGATGAGGTCTGTGGAATTTCTCCTTGTTTGATCACGTGTTTAACACATCCAGACATTGGTATATTTGCTCACTGTACTTCAGGTTATAATACACGATGACCTCGTTTGAGTCCCCTGGACACCTGTGAAGGGGAGAGAAGAGGTCTAAGATGAGTACATGGCACTCGAAGATGTCTAGTAACTTTCCCAAGGACACCAGCCCATTAGGGAGAGACAGACTCAGGCTTCTTGATTCTTAGACAAGTGGCCATTCTGTGTCACAAGCCTCTGGTTCTTGGTGATGTGCCCTGTGGCATAAGTCTTACAATTAGGTAGTGTGACTCCTCCAACTTTTTCTTCTTTATCAAAACTGTTCTATCTATTCTTACTCATTTGCCTTTCAGTATAAATTTTAAAATCAGCTTGTCTGTAGCTTTATAAATCCTTCTAGAATGTTTATTAGAATTGCATTAAATTCATAGATCAAGTTGGGGAGAATTAACATGTTTACTAGGTTGAATCTGCCAGGCCGTGAGCACAGTCTGCCTCCCCATTACCCTTACATTTTAACATTAACCTATGATTTAACAAACTCTAAAATTGATAAATGCCTTTATTCTCCAACAGAACAAAATAGCGCCCACCATCCTTTCCCATCTTCCATGTATTGTTGATTAGTATTTTTAGTCCACCTTTCTTTAACCTCCCTCCAATTGTCATTATTATTATAGTCATTATTTATAAATAAGTCAGTGCTTATTTATACTTACCCACAAGTTTATGGGTTTCTTTGCTCACCATTGCTTCTTGCATTTCACTCACCCTTGTTGATTTAATTTCCTTTGTCCTGAGGCAGATCCTTTAGTTTTACTCTCAGGTTGGGCCCATGAGTAAAAAAAATCTCTAAGTCTGTGTCTGAAAATGTCTTAATTTTACCCTTGCTACAAACAGGATTTAATTTAATTATTTCCTCTTAGCACTTTGAAGGTACCATGCCTCTGTCTTCTGGCTTCTCCTGCTATTGGAACTTCTCCATCAGTCTAATTGGTTTCCTTTTCTAGGTACTCTGTTGTTTTTTGTTTTTCTTCTTCCTCTCTAATTGTGTTTAAGATTTTCTCTCTTCTTTGTTGTTTTGCACATCCACCATAAAGTGTGTAAGTATGGGTTAATTGTCGCTTATCTTTGGAAGTCCCATGTGCTATTTCTTTTGAAGATTAAGGGGTTTTTTTCACTTCTGAAAATTTCTCAGCCAAAAATGTTCCCAATATTACATATCCATATTTTCTCCATTCTTTCTTTTAGAACTTCATATATATATATATATATATATATATATATATATATATATGACATTTTTATTTCTAGCCTCCTTGTCTCTTAACTTCTCTTTCATAGTTTCTAGTGCTTTATTCATCTGTGCTGCATCCTTGGTGACTTCCTCAGGTACGCCTTCCTGCTTACTTAGTCTCTCTCTAGCTATGTTAATCTGATATCTAAGCCACCCTTTACATTGCAAATTTTAATGGCTCTATATAGTTTGTTAATTTCTAAAAGTTATTATAATAGTCCTAACCTCTCTGTCTTAGTTGCATGATTTCTTGGTATTTCCTTATGATTTCTGTTTTTCCTTTGGTCTCCTTAATTATTTTAAATATATTTACTTTATAGACTTTTTCCAATTATTCTTTTAGCTCAAGTTTTAAGAATGCTAATCTTCCCAGTGCTTTGTGTCTGCTTGCTCTTCTTCTTCGTGGTAGATTATTTCCTTGTATATTCTATGATATTTGACCATGGGTTCATTTGCAAAGGGATTCCCACCCCCACCCCACCCCCCGTAGAAATTTTGTGTGGTCTGGGTTGGGAAATAGCCTTACAGAATTGTTTTGCATTTGCATATTCGGAACCCCCAAGAGCATCACTGCTTTGGAACTCATTTTATGATAATTTATTGGCTTGGGATAAATTTGCACTTGTTTTAAGGGATACAGAAAGTGGCAGTGGTTTTGTGATGAGCAGCAGTGAGAGGCCCAGTTTGTTAATGTCCTTCTTTAGTCCACTGTATTGGAGCTGAAGATGTCTGAGGATAAATGAGCTACCCAGGGATGTGCTGAGGCAATAATTGATCCTTGTGTGTGTAAGTTCCAGACTTAAAAAAAAGTCAGATGCACAAATCAGGCTGAAGAGATAAAGCACTTAGAATAGTAAAAGGGATTCCTTTGTAGGTTGTGAGACCTATAGTGGGGACAGATAGGTGACTGGAATGGAAAAAGATGCAGCGAGAACAAGGATGTCTAGGTATGAACTGTCTATTGGGGTCTGGTCATGGGAACTTTCTCTCCACCTCTCTGTAAATCGCCTGTGAATAGTCATTTCTCACAAATGCACTGTGGCCTTGGATCCTTCTGGACTGTTTAAGGGCTGAATCCTGCTTCAAGTAGGCACAGGGGGAAGACAGTCCTGAGCCTAGAGGTCTGCCATGCTCTTTCTCCCCTTCAGTTTAGACCGAGGGCATGAGGCCAGCTCTAAAGGAGAGTCAGGAATTGCTGGCCACCTTCTCAGAGAGGGTGGCAAGCCCACTGCACTACTGTCTTTCTAGAACCAAGGTCCTTGCCTGTCTCCATTAGCATGAAGACTAGAATAATGAAATCAGCAAGGGAGCTTAGGGCACTTTTGGCCAAGCCAAGGGCAGGGCATCCTGCCAGGTGCCACACATGGTGGCCTGCTTAGCCTGGTGAGTTGTTTCCCCACAGCCATGGCCACATCCCAATGGCATTTGCTTCACACAGAGCAGCTACTACAGAGGGTGGTTAGAGATGGGGTGGGCTTCTGAAAGCAGTCATTCTGCTCCTTGTTAAGGATGGTTCCACATGATCAGCCCACCTGATCTTCCCCACTCTCCATCATTCCTGCCTTGACCTCAGTGCTCGGAGCCAAACTCCACTGAGAGAGAAACCCAAGGGGACTTTGTAGGGGGCCATGGCTTGCGTCTCAAGCCTGCAGGGAGGAACCACTAGCCAGGAAAATGAACATTTTTGCTGTTGCTCATTTGGTTTGTGTAAATTCTGTTTGCAACAATAGGACACAGCAGTCTCTGTCACTTTGGGGTCAGATCAGCAACTGGAAATGCTAGGGTTGAGCTACCTTCAGGACATCTTCCTGGTGCCAGCAGCTGGCGTGAGGAGGACCTTGGCCTAGGAGTCATATCTGTGGGATATAGTTGGGGCTGTGCACCGGGTGCCAGGGCAACATGGGTGTGTGCTCTGCTAATATGTACCAAAAAAAAATCATACAGTCTCACTTCAGGGGAAAAGTTTGAAATGCAACTCCCACTTCAAATATAGTACCCTGGGAACTTGAGTTTTGAATTATGCAAGGTTATCAGAAACAAATGCATTTCATTAAAAGCACCACCCTGAATGGCGTCATGAATCTAAACGGTCTTCTGGAGTCAGGCGGTCCTGGTCTGAATCTGGACATTGCGATTCCCCAATGGTGTGACCTTGGCCACCTCGATCGCAGCCCTGATTCTCAGTTCCTCCCTGTATGAGATGCCCCCACCCCCCCACCCCTTGCAGAGCTTCGAGGGCTGAGAGAATACATATTCAGAATTTAGCCCAGTGGCTGGCACTTGCAGCAACCATTAAGTGGTGGTTCCCATCACTGGTGGTGGTAGGGACAATCCGTATTATGCTGGGCAAACTAGGATCGCAAATGAGGAAGCCCTCTGCTTCCTGTGGAGAGCGAGTCTGATAGCTCCTGGCTGACCAGCTGGGCGTCCTGGGACATCGAAGGCAACTTCTCCCTGGTCCTCACAGTAAGTTCTCTTCTCTGGTCTGGAGCAGGGCCCATCCCTTGGCATAGTTGCTGCCATGTCCTCACAGGTGAGTCCATAGCATTTCTCTCTGTGGAAGCTTAGGCTACTGTTCTGCTCTGTTCCCAAATCCTCAGGTTGGACGAGGCTGGTTTGATGGGTAAGAGCATGGACTTTGACATCCAGTTCCCAGCTCATTGTAACATGGGGACAATAGCTCCTTCACTTTCGGATGCTCTGAGGGGAAAATCCACACAAAATAGTTTAGGTGAAGTGCCTGCCTGGCCAATGTCCGCTGTTCAACAAAATTCTCTCCGCCTGCCCTTGTCGTGGTATTTGAATCTGTTACTCATAAGGAATGACCCCAGACTATTAGGATGTGTTGACTGAGGATTTCTTTCCTCCAGAGCAGAAGCACTCCAGAAATGACCAGGGGAAATGAAGAGTAGCTATGTGTTTTAGGAAAAAAATAAAATTAAAGAGGGGACAAACATTGTGGGAATGGCAGAGACCTTTAACAACTAATTGGCGATTTTAAAAAGGCCATGCAGACCTTTCCAAATGCTTAGATTTTCTAAATGTCAGTGGGGCCTGGAAATGTGTCCTGCTGGCGCCTTTGGATAAGAGACGAGCTCCCCAGCCAAAGCCTCTGAGACCACTTCTGGAAGACTCTGGGAGGTTTGGGTAGGTGGGAAACAGGCCAACAGGAGATCAGCTCTCCCAGGAGATAAGAGAAGGGTCTTCGGAAACCAGCGTCTGGGAGGACTAGGTGTAACCTGTGCGAGCCCCCCGGCCAAGTCCAGGGGGAAGTCTGCCGCACACAGACAATGGCCGTGTGCAGGCAGGGAGCTTCCTGTAGGGTAAGCAGGGGAGGGAGTTCATTGTATTTTTAGAACAGCCAAGAAAAGAAAGGGAAGAGTCACTTTCTAGGCCTTTGTTCCTGAAGTGGCCAGCCCCTCATGCATGCTCATTCATCCCAAGGGTGTCCTAGAGAGGAGGGTGGTAGGAGGGGAAGCCTGGGGCTCCTGAGTGACTGTGTCCCTTCCTCTGGTAGGGGCGGGCAGGACCCAAAGTCAGGTCTCCAACCCCCGGAGCAAAACCTACTTCACTGAACCATGGGAGCTAAGCAGGTCCTTCCGTGGAGGGAACTGCTCCCGGACAGTGAGCTCAGGGCTGTTCAGTGGTGAACACCCAGCCGAGGTGTGGGGTGAATGTGTTCAGAAGTGTGAGTGTCTTTGTGGGGTAATGTGTGTGTGTGTGTGCGTGTGTGTGTGTGTGAGGCATTTCTGCGTGTAGGAAGTGGAGTGGTGAGGAGGTGTACAGGTACAGAGAGGAAGTGGGTGTATGTGGAGATGCGGAGGAGGTGTGGGGAGAAATTAGAGAGAAGTGGGTGTGTATGTGTGGGTGGGGGGTGGAGGGTGGAGATGGGGGTGTATGTGAGAGGGGAAAGCGTGTGTGGCAGGGGTTGGGGGGTGTGGGGAGGGGGAGGTGTATATGGGGGTTAGGGGAGAGAGTGTGTGTTGGGAGGTGAGTGGGTAGAGGGTGGTCAGGGTGAGAGCTACATAGCCTGGCCAGTTGGATCTACTTAACCTGAAAAGGAAAACAAGAGGGGTAAAAAAATTTACAAGACACATGGGTGTTATTAAGTCAACGGAGAGAAAAACAGCCTTGGACAGATGAGTACAACCGAGCCTAATGAGATTTGATGGGGAACATTTTTTAGTGCACAGTACAGGGAAGAAGAGAAGCCAACCTGGAGAAGTGATAGAGAACACTAGGGTGCGTTGTTGAACGTGAGGGAAAGGCCAGGGAAGGAGCTGGGGCTCCGCAGGAGAACTCGTCGTCTCCATGACAATGGCATGCGGCCTCACTGAAGGCCCCAGCAACTAGATGATATGAGGGTAGTTGACTCTGTTAGGCTATCTTAACATCTGTTTTGTGGGCAAATCATAATCCTCCACTTGGCAGCCTAGAAACATGCCCTCTTGTTCTGGGTCTCCAGCTCAGGTCTGAGCAGAAACATGAGCGTGGCTCCCCCTCTGCATGGGCCCCTCCAGGCTTGTTCAGTCATTTCCCTTGCTCAGGAATAAGTCTTGGGTGGCAGGCCTGCTTGGAGTCTGGTTGGGGAAGGGAGGCCTAGGCAGCAAGCTGCATCCTGCATTCTGCTCCCCTGGGGAGAGTGACTTCTCTGGACCCCTGGCAGACTGTGTGACTTGGGTCCACTTATGGCAGTGGGGAGAGTCTCCTTGGGAGAGTCAGCACCCAGGGTAGAAAGGGAAGACCTATTACTATTCCAGTGGCTTTGGGCAGCCCAAGAAAACTGTTAGAGAGTGGGGGATAGCCCCACAGAAACAGGGTGCATACCCCTGTCTTTCTGGGGAATGAGGTTTTGAAGAAGCCATTGATCCCTCCTTCCTATAAGAGGCCTTGTGCTCCCCAAGGGTCCCCAGAGGACACAAGGAGGAACTTTCTGCTCGTCTCGCCACACTTGGTAGAGCTGAAGCTGCTCGCTGTGCCCAGATTCCTCCTGTGGCCCAAAGGCTTGAAAGGGGAACCACCAGACATATCTGGGCGGTTTGCTACCCATCAGAAGACAGGAGGCCAGCGGGAACAGGTTTTTTCTGTCAGGAATAAAAAGAACTTTTCAGGATTCAAAGTTTGGATTGGCCACTGTCAGAGAGGATGTGAGGCTGAGAGACCTAAAAAGAAGAAAAGCAACAAAGAAAAATCAGGACCAAAGGGATGGTATTTGAAGTTGGGTCTTTGGGAGATGATTAGGTCATGAGGAATGGAATCAGTGCCCTCATAAGAAGAGAGCCAGATCACTCTCTTATGTGAGGAAGCCGGTAGTCTGCCACCCACAAAAGGATCTCAGCAGAACCCAACATGCTAGCATCCTGATCTCAGACTTCCAGTCTCCAGAACTGTGACAAATAGACTTCTGTTGTTTACCAGCCACACAGTCTATGAGACGTTGGTACAGCAGCCCAAATTGACTTCACTAGATTCCTTCTTTTTGGTCAGAGCCCCTTCTTATAGTCTTGGGTCTAATTTTGAGTTTTCAGCCTTTGGGCTATATTATTAGCCATTCCTCCCAGCTTTGTGTCATCCATAAATGTGTCTGCTTTCACCCAAGTCCATGACAGCGATGAGTGGCGCAGTTTGGCCGCTGTCTTCTAGGCCACACTGATCCATCACCTTCTGCACTGGGCAGGCCTGGAGCCCGTTCTCCCAGAGGACTCTCCAGGCACGTGTCTGCATCTTGTCTACCAGGATATCGTAACAAGCTTTGTCAAAAGGCTTCCTCTAGTCAAGTAATACTGTGTTACAGCTTCCTGTGGGTTTGGGAGACCCATTAACGAAGGAAATGAAGTTGGTTTGTCATGAATGGCTCTTGATGAACTCATGTTGGCTCAGCTAATTGCACTTTTTCTTCTTCAAAGAGCTCCACATCAGGCAATTTAATAAATCTGTGAACAGTAAGTTCTACTTCACTTCCAGTTGGGAGGTGCAAATTAAGCACACATCTCCGAATATTAAAATTAAATGGCTGTGAGCTGCATCCTGCTCTCTCAGATATGCCTTCCTCCTCTCCTATCCACTAAGTTACAGTTTTGATGATGAGCTGAGACAGGCGATGCCTCCTTCTTTGGCCTAGTGGTAATTCCTCACAGGGTGCAGGGGCAAGAGCGTGGGTGGGGAAAGCCCCTTGCCAGCAGTGTAACGCCCAGCCTTGTGGCACAGTCACAGTGGACTGCCCTCTCACACCGGCTCATTGGTCACATGGACACCTGAGTACGGATGGGAATTGGCAGTGTGGGAAGGGGTGTCCAGCCTCAGCCTCAGAACTAGTCTTGGAAATTCAGTCTTGAGAGCGAGCAGAGGAGCTCTCTCCTTCCACCACCAACCCCAAGCTTGCTCTTTTCTGCACAGATGTGAATGAACCCTTTCAAGCAACCCACATGCCTCATGACTTTTATTACGATCATGCATTGCTGGTGACCAGCACCTATCTTACTTGTCTCTAGTTTCTGGACCCAGTACCCTGATTCTTAAAAACCTGGGCAATATTTCCTGTCTCCAGGGTTCTGTCATTTCCTTTATCCATTTAAATTTCTCAACATTTCTGGCTTCTTAGAATAAAAATTGGTTTTTTTGTACGATCACTATGTCCCAACTTATAGTATACTCATTATTTTTAATCTTAATAAGAATATTGCAAGGTAGGTATTATTATATCTCTTTTGGAAATGAAGACACCAAGGTTCTGAGAGGCCCCCAACCAATAAGCAGTAGAACCGAGACTTGAACCTGGTCTGTCTGGCTTCAAAATGTGAATTCCTTCCAAAATGTGAATTCCCCATGATGTGACCGAGGCTGTCAATCCCAATTCTGTTGGTTTCTGCTGGTACAGAAGAATATGTTCTCCTACTTCCCGAAAATGAAACTCCATGAGCATGCCCATAGAAATTATTTTAAAGGGGATGCTTAGTGTAGTTGGAAGAGAACACGTATCATTATAGAAGCATTATGGATTAGTAAGGCTTGGAGAACTCCGCTGGGAACTCAGTCACTTCTGACGTACATACAACCCACTTGACAAACAACTTTGAGGTCTCAAATCATGAGTGAGATCGGGACAGCCTGTCCCAGGCCTGCTGGTGGAAGTTGCCAGAGTTTCTGGTAAAACTGTTGAGTCGCCAGATTTCGGAGGATGAGGAAATAGGTCCTTCAGAGTTGAACATTCTGAGTGAGATTCCAGGAGTTTGCTGATAGCCCAAGGGCTTGGCACCTTGGCCATGCTTCCAGAAAGCTCTCCGGAAGCACCCTTGCCTTTTCCTATTGTTCTCATGGATTGTTTCTGAGATGTGGGTTTTGCTAATGTCCACCTCATTTGACCCTACTCACCCACAAGCCTAGGCCCTCTTGAGAGGTAATGGTGGCTCTCAAGAACCATGATTTGAAGGAGAGGTTGCTGCTGCCTTCCTGTTTCCTGGCAGAATTCTCTCTTTTCTTTAGCAGAATGATGAGACTGACTAGTCAAAGGAAAGTCCCACTTGCCATCGCCTTCATATGTTGCTTGACCTTTCTAGGGATCTCTCTGGGCCTCATCTTTGGAACTTTGTGCAGCGACATCGTATTATATATACCCTGACAGCCTCCCAGCCAGCCTCAGCCTGGCCACACCTGGAACGTGTGTCCTTGAACAGTGGGGTGGCTAGACCATGGTTGGCCCAGATCTGCCCCATGTCCGAGGAGTCCATTCTAGGGAAGTAGTCTCCTATCTTTTCAAACCCGCAGAGGGATCCAGAAATCAGAATTGAAATTCTGCATATTTAAATTGTGGGAGGATGAATCAGAGGGTTGACTCTATGCAGCCAGGGTGGTGCTGGGGTAGCTGGAAGAGGGGAGCGGTCCCAGCCTGTTTCTACTTAGCATTTCATAGCCCTGCGAAAACTGGCACAGCCAGACCTCTGGTGTCTTGAGGGTAAAAGAATGTGCTCTGATGAACTTGAGCCTTCCAGAAGTCTGCCTCGGGGAACATGAGAAAGACTGACATCCGGCTAATGAACAGACTCCCTTCCCTCCCTTTCCCAGGGCCCTCCAGGACCGAGACAGGCAGCCCTGGGTGGGTAGGCGGCCTGTGAGTGCGGTCTGGAGGCTGGAACAAGCTGGCATTTCTCTCAGTTTGCATGGTGGGGTGGTTGGAGCTAGCAGCCTCTGAGGAGAAGGGCAATGTGCTTCTGTAAGTTAATGGAGAGTAACTGGGCACCGGGTTTTTGCTGGAATGCTTGGGAAATGTGGAGAGGTTGCTCTTTCTTCCTCCACATGGGCCCAAGCTCCTGAGGAAAGTGGAGGAATCCACTCCAGGGAGAAGAAGGTGCAGTGAGGCAAAGAAAGCAGAGCTCCCCGATTCTACGAAAGGCTCACAACATAGGTATTTTTCTCCCCATTTCCAGCCCTTGGAGTCACCTCTCCCTGTCCTCTTATTTTTAAGAGAAAAGCCTAGTTAGTGATCTAATTTCTAGAAAACTCTGCTCTCATCAGAGGGAGCTGGCCACGCCTCCCACTGCAGGGAGGCCCTGGCACCAGTTCTTGGGAAGCCCACAGTGTCTGTCCTCCAGAGGCAGACCTCATTTTATGGAACTTCACTTTATTGAGCTTCACAGATGTTGCATTTTTTTACAAATTAAAGGCAAGACCCTTCCACCAGCAAAAAGATTACATCTGGCTTTATTGCCATTCTCACTTTATTGCTGGTGGTCTGGAACCAAATGCGTAATACCTCCAAGGTATGCCTGTACCTGCACCACATCAAGCCAGGGGACAGCAGGCCCTACCCACTGCGGAGCCCTGCTCTTCCTGGCTCCAGGCTCCCTGCCTCCAGGACAGCCAGCTGCTGCTTCCCAGGGACAGTGCTCCCAGGGGAAAGAAGCCTTGTCTTCTGAGGGCGATTAAAGCCCTTTCCCACTCACGTGTCAGAGCCTGATCTGGGATGGATTTGGCCCCATTCACCGCTGGCATAAGGAAAAGAGAGTTCGTTGGGAGATCTTGTGTCAATATGGAATACAAAATAGCCAAAGAGGAACTCAGGAGACTTGGATGTAATTGGGGCAATTAATTATTATTTAAAATACTTTTCTTTAAATCCTCACCCAAAGATATGTCTTTTTATTGATTTGAGAGAGAGAGGGAGGGAGAGAAACATCGATCAGTTGTCTCCTGTGTGTGCCCCGACAGAAGATAGAACCCACAACCTAGGTATGTGCCTTGACCAGGAATTGAACCCACAACCTTTTGGTGTATGGGATGATGCTCCAACCGACTAAGCCACCCAGCCAGGGCTAAAATACATATTTTTTATAAAGGCAATTTCTGATATGGAATCTGACATTTTAAAAGTTAATAACAGTTAAACAATCTCCAGAGAGTTTGACCTCCTGGACACTTCATTAGATGAAATTTCAGGAGGGTTTTTATGGCACTGGTGGAGCATGCAACAGGCCATGTAAACGATTAATGGGGGAGCATTTGAGATCTTGCTTGCTGGCATATGTCATCGGTGTGGCTCAGATAAACTCATAAAAATTCTCTAAAAAAAAAAAAAAGACTTAATAAGCCAGTCAACATTTTCACAATCTTTGATGAAAAAAATTTAGCCTGCTAAGCCAGCAGCAATGTTCTAATAAGTGTGACTTTAGTAAAATAATAAGAATACGCGAAGGCAACTAGAATTCTTGAAAGCAACACCTATTGTCTGGCCCTTTGATTCTCATGCACCTGCTGTCCTAGGACACTCCTGGCTTTTGCGTCTTACACACACCCGATCTGGGCTGTGTGTCACCATCCGCATAGCCGTGGAGCCCACCATCACCCCTGCCCTTTGTGCAATGCACAACATCACTTGCGACACCACAGAAATGTCTCTTGACTGGGTCATTTCTCCTCCCAACTCGTGGGCTTTGAAAACAGGCTTTAATCTTTCCAGTGTGTTCATTGCACTGCCCTCCGCCCCACCCCCGGCCGACAAGATCTTCACCAATCTGGTTGTTTTTTTTAGGATACAATCTGAGCCCCTTCCCAGACCCTCCAGGAGTGGCCATGCCTCACCTTGGTTGCATTTCATGCCGACCACTCTGAACTTCTTTCTGTAATATTGAGGGTGCCTTCCACACCTCCAAGCCCCTTCTTAGCCTGTTCCTCTCTCCTCCTCACCATGGATCTGTCCACTCCCATTGCTTCTCAGCTCAAAGGCCACTTTCTCCAGGAACCTTTTCCCAAACCTTCTCCCCAACAACACTGGGTTTGCGGTCCCTCCCACATGCTCCTTCACACCCTGTCCTCTCCCAATTCAGCGTGTACCAGCTGGGGTTTTTTATTGTGAAAAAATATGCATAACATAAAATTTACCATTTTAACTATTTTTAGGTGTACAGTTCAGTGGCATTAAGTACATTCACACTGTTGTACATCTATTATTGCCACCCATCTCCAGAACTTTTTCATCTTTTCCAGCTGTACCCATTAAACCTTAACTCTCCACTCCTCCCCCACCCCCAGCTCTTGGCAACCACCATTCTACTTTCTGTCTCTATGAATTTTTCTATTCTTGGTTCCTCATATAAGTGGAATCATGCAGTGTTTGTACTTTTGTATCTGGCTTATTTCAGTTAGCTAATGTCGTCAGGGTTCATCCACTTTGTATGTAGCATGTGTCAGAATTCCCTTATTTTTACAAGGCTCAATAATTTTTCATTGTATGTATATATCACATTTTGTTTAGCCTTTCATCCATTGATGGACATTTGGGTTGTTTCCACCTTTTGGCTATTGTGAATAATCCTGCTATGAACACTGGTGTACAAATATCTGTCCAAGTCCCTGCTTTCAATTCTTTTGGCCATATGCCCAGAAGTGTAAATGCTGGATCATATGGTAATTTCTTTTTGAGGAACTGCCATACTGTTTTCCACAGTGGCTGCACCATTTTACATTCCTATCAGCAATGTACAGGGCTCTAATTTCTCCACATCTTACCCAACACTTTTCTTCTGTTTTTTGGGAGTTTTTTTATAATGACCATCCTAGTGGGTGTGAAGTGATAGCTCATTGTGGCTTTACTTGGACCAGGCAATATTGTGGTTGCCTCTTGGATGATCTGTGTTCCACAGTAGACTAGAGGTTTGTAAGGTCAGCGCCGGTGCCTATCTTATCTCAGTCACTTGCATGTCTTCTGCCCCAGCAGAGTGCCTGCCCACAGTCAAATGTGGCCAAATAACAGAACAACTGAGAATGAATGAAATCTGATCCAGGTTCAGAACTCAGCATCTAGGCTTTCTCCCTGGGGAGCAGGCATCTTCCCATTGCTTATGGGCCTGGGTGGGCTCCCTCAGTGGCTGACCTGGGAGCAGGGGCCAGTTCTTTGCACCACTTTCCCAGTATGGCCATTTGCCTTTCAGGTGATCTTTAAACCACTCTTGCAGCTAACATAGACCTGGCCCTGCCACCTTATAACCTACGAGAGAACATACATGCCTAGACAGAGGAGACAGGCAGCTCAGTCAAGCACATTTGCAGGTAACAACAGCCCACAGTTTTAGGGAACCTCGAACTTTTCTCACTTCCTTGTACAAAATATACTCAAAATTTGTTTGAATCTTCTGGAAAGAAATGCCATTTGAAAACTTTGCATCCCTTGTATTTATGGGCCCTTTAGAAATGCATCAACTCAGACAAAGTTGGTGCAGGGAAATGAGCAGAGAAGTGTGTGTGCCCATTTGTGTGCGTGACTGCACAGCAGTGTTTGGCCAGTGGGCAGTGTGGGTCAGGGAAGTTTCCTAGGCCCTGCAGCCTGCTCTGCCCTCATTCCTGAACATGCCCATTTGGTCTTGAGAAGGGCATAGGGGTCTCGATACTTGCCCATCACTTTTTCTAAAGGCTAGCATAGCTCATAGCGTGTAAACACTCATCTGCCTGGGGTGTCCTGTGTGGCTGCTGCACTGAGGGCAGGGAGTGAGCAATGAGCCTGACACTGCCTACTGGGCTCTCCAAGAGCCTCCCATTCCCTGCAGTGCTTGGCCCTCCAAATAATCCTCTGAGGTCACTGGCATAGGGACTCATGGATTTAGGACTAGAACCCAGGTCCCAAGCTTCCAACATCTGTTGGTCTTGCCTGCCCCATGGCCACCTGGGGAGCAGCGTGAGTCTGAAGGACCACACCCTTGTTTCTGGGTGTTGGACACAAGTCAGTGTCAGTGGAAGGATTCCTTAGTGGGGTGGAGAGTAGGCTACGTAGCCTGCATGGCCTCTTTCTCAGCAGGAACATTTTACAGTTTGGGGCTTCTAGACTAAAGTGACTGCCCTAAGACTCAGACCCTTGCAGTATTACTGAACCACACCAGCCTTCCTTCAAGAGGGCAGGCACTGCCTTCAGACCTGCTGACGGAGCTGTAAGGTCCAGCTTTTCATGCTTGCACCCCTTTCTAGAACCATAGTCTTCTAGTTCTTTAATGACCCAGAGGGAGTTTCCATGTCCAGCCACCTTATGGTCTTTGCCTCAAGGGAAACTGAGGCTCAGAAAGGTTTAGGAACTTACTCAAGTTCACACTGCTACTTGGGGTTAAAATCGAGTTCTTTCTTTTTCTTTTTAAATCACTTTATTGAGATATGCTTGACATGTAAAAAGCTGTACATATTTAATACATACAATTCAGTGAGTTTGGGGATAAGTATATTTGCTTGAAACCATCACCACCATCAAGGCATAGACATATCTACACCTCTCAAAGTTTCCTCCCACCCCCTTTTAATTAGGGGGGGGAGGGTGAAGAACGCTTAACATAAGATCTGCCCTCTTAGCAAAGGATACAGTGCAGTACCATGCTATAGTATAGTAGACTTCCAGAACGTATTTATCTTGCACACCTGACACTTTATACTCTTGTACTCTTACCTCCTCATTTCCCCTCCCCTCAGCCCCTGGCAACCACCATTCCATTCTCTGCTTCTATGAGTTTAGCTATTTTAGAATCATACAAGTGAGATCATAGAGTATTTGTCTTTCTGTGTCTGGCTTATTTCACTAAAACCAATTTCTTGACTCCGTATATTGTGTGTTTGTTTCATCTCATTGTCTCCGATTTCATCAAGTCTCCCAGCAGCCGGCCCCTGTCCAGGACACCTCTACTGGGGAGGAAGTAGGTGGAGGGTCTCAGCCACCTACGGCGGTCAGAGAGCCTGTGTGTTTGAATGTGGCTAGGAAAAGCGAAATCTCCCCAGGCCCAGCTCCTCCGTCCCTGCAAAATATCACCATTTCAAATTTGACTTCACTGTGGACTTTGAGTCAGACACATGCAGGTTCGAATGCCAGCTTTGCCTCAAACCAGCAGCTTAGGTAGACCAGTAATCGCTGTGAGCAAGAGACAATGTACGTCACAGACTTGGCAGAATCTGCCTGTGCAAAAAATAGATGTTCCAAAATGCTGGCTCTAGAACTGGGGTCTCTACAGTAGAGCCTGTAAGTTGGGAAAAGGCTCAACACCCCATAGGGGAGAGGAGGTGGGACAGAGAAACACAGCTCTGGTCCAAGGCCTAGGCCAGAAAGAAGGACAATGGTTATGGAACAAAGACAAGAAATGGGAGAGACGCTGTTAAATTTTGGCTATATTTACTAATGAAAATGTTTTTAAATTAAAAGCTTTTACTGTTGCTTTATTTTAAAAGTATCATATGTTCATTATAGAAAAATTAGGAAACACAGAGGCAAACACACACACACACACACACACACGAGCGTGCGCACGCATATCACCACAGTCCCATCACCCAAAGAGAGCTGTAGTTTTTCTCTAGTTTTCCTCCGCATATTCAATTAGTCCACATAAGTTTTCTGAATTAGGGCTCATACTCTTTTCCAAACCGCTAGTTTTTGTTTGTTTTTTTGAACCTACAAGATATAACAGCAGTCTTTTCATGTTAATAAGGCTACATCTCCACCCTGATTCTAAGAGGCTGCTTCCTATTTCACCATGAGATTGGACCACTTTCTATTTGAATTCTGCATTGAAAGATGGGATGATGGATGTGGGATGAGAGGAGGAAGGTTCAGAACCAAAACCCAGGGCTAGTCACTCTCCAGGGTGCCCTGTTCTCTGCACACAGCTGGTGTCAGGTTTGGATGACTTTGACCAGGCAGATGTTTTGGCACCCTTTGCTTTCCTTGGACAGGCCTGGTCCATGGAGGAGCCCCTAGGCCAGCAGTTTTCCAATGTGTACTGTACAAACACCAGTGGAGAGGACAGGAGATGGTGGGGCCAGGCTGGATGAAGCACGTGCATCTGGGGGAAGAGAGAGGACCAGGAGGTGGGCTGATCCCTTCCCAGCCCCACGGTCCAAGGCAGCCCAGAGCTTAACAGCATTGGGCAGAGTCCAGTGTGAGGGGCAGATCTAGTCCACAGCCCTCCATTTTCCTCTGTGGGATTTTGAGGCCCATCCAGTTCAGGGCTATACCCTCCTGGGAGCACCATAAATGAGAATTAAACTGAATCCCATTAGTGCTAAATGAAAAAACCCACAGAGTAAGATCAGAAATGCCAGTGGTTTCCATTGGCCTGGACAAGGCAGAAAGAAAAGGCATCTTATGGAAATGAGCCCTTAAGAACCTCCAAGATCTTGGAGAGCTGACAGTGCTTACTGTTTAGTGTGGGCCAAATTAAAAACAGCCTGGCCATATCCCCACAGCCAGCAGGCAACACAGTGCCCACAGTCTCTGGGACCCTCACAGAAAGGTCTCAAGGTGCAGCCTGGCTCCTATGGGTGCAGTCTCAGCTCTCCATCTGCCATAGGAGGGGTTGAATTAAAGTGTCTCAAAGTCCCTTTCTGTTTCCCAAGTTCTGTAATTCTTGGGAGCCGCCCAGGTTTCAGAAGGATATTAAATGCCTTTGGCAGTAAGCTCTCCAGTGTGATGCAGTGTTAGTCCAGGAATGAGGGCTCCCAAGCCAGGGTGACGCTGCCTTCTGTGAGACAGAATGGCTTCTGTCCTGCTAAAGAGAACCACATCTTGGGGTCCCCAGTCTGAGGCTAAGCACAGGGCACTGAAGGCTGACAAACCTGGGTTTTTATCTCTGATGCCTCTTTCCCAGCTGTGTGGCCCTCTCCTCCAGATATGAAGATACTGATCCCTCCCCTCTCATCTACCTGCCTGGACCCATAGGGGAGAAAGAATGGATACCCGTGAGAAGAAGAGTCCTCTCCCACCCCAAAAGGAGTGCACATGGAGCAGGGAGCCCACCCTCTCACCTTTCTCTCACTTTTGTTTCTAGAGTCACTCCCGAAGGCCTGGGAGAAAGGCCAGGCTCAGAGGCCAGTGGTGGAGCCAGGAGACAGGGGTGGTGGTGACCGGCATGCACTCTCATTGCAGGGAACAGCAGCCTCTTCCATGCAGAGCTTTGTCAGAAGCATTGGAAGGATCTGCCCCCCAGTAAGTGCCACAGCAGCACCCAGGACACCCGGAAGGAGACCAGCAGCATGTGGGGTCTTATGGTGGTCGCCCAGTTGCTGGCAGGCATTGGGACAGTGCCCATTCAGCCATTTGGGATCTCCTATGTGGACGACTTCTCGGAGCCCAACAATTCGCCCCTGTACATCTGTGAGTCACAGGCTTGAAGAGGGCTGTGGGGAGGGGTTGGATCCTGATATGACACTTACTTAGGCCCTGAGGGACTGAATCCAGGTCTTAACCTTCTTTGTTCCACAGCATAGCAAATGAGTGCAGAGGTTTGGGGATCAGACCTGGTTTGAATGGCAGTTCTGTTAACCTACCAGCTGTGGGATATGGGCAAGTGGCTAAGCCCCAGGGCCCCAGGTTTCTCACTTGCAGAATGGGGCTGACAATATTTGTGCACTGGGCAGCTGTGGGATTACATGAGGTCATGTATGTGACCATTTAGCCCATGCCAGGCACAGGGAAGCTCCTTGACCAGCAGTAGCTACTGGTGCTGTCCAGTCCTCCAGGCCTCGGTCTGAGCACACGTCTCTCTGAACCGTCCACTTATGGACAGATTGACCTCAAAGAAGCACATGCAAAGAAGATAGAAGACTATCTGACTGCTTGACTGCTCAGATCCTTCCCTTAGCACAGACTACATCAAGCGTCCTCAGGACCTACACCCTAGACCAGACAGACCACACCTACTGGCTCTGTGGCCTCAGGAGCTTCTGCCAAGGCCTCCAACACTGTCCCTGCAGAGAGCTTTGCCCACTAGCACTGCCCTGGGCCAGCACCTTTAAATGCCAGGAAGACCATTTACCCTCCTGGCAAGAAGATCTCTCTGGCAGCTGGCTGGAGGAGAAACATGTTTGTCTCTGCACATCTTAGAATCTTGAGTGGTTCTGGCACTGTCTGAGGGAAATGCCATAGGTGTGGACTTGTCAAGGTCAGGGAGCAGATGGGGTGACATCTTGGGAATCCTTCAGCTAGGGAAAGAGCCTGGGGCTGCCACACCCTCTCAGTCCTCCTCAGCCTTCTTTCCTCTGCTTTCCTTGTCAGCCATCTTATTTGCCATCTCCGTATTTGGACCGGCTTTTGGGTTCCTGCTAGGCTCTGTCATGCTGCAGATCTTTGTGGACTATGGCAGGGTGAACACAGGTGAGTGTTTAATGATGCCCATCCCATTGCCAGTTTCACGAAGCAGCCTCCCTGTTCCTTCCTCCAACCCTCGCTCCACCCTGCCAACAAGCAATCAGGGCAGAGAATGAAGCTTCAACTGCAAATGCTCACTGCCATTCGCTCACTCCCATGCTCACTCCTGCTGTTCTTCAGACAGCCAGGAGCAGATGGCAGGTGCCTCCCCTCCCAGGGCCCATGTTGGATGCTAGGAAGAAGGGGGGTGCACTGCTGAAAAACACACACATACTTTCTGCCCTCAAGAAGTTTGCAACTCAGGTCAACTGCAGGGAAAACTTGAGACCTTGGGAAGGGCTTCAGGTGTTGCTATGACAGCTGCCCATCTTGGTGGTGGTCTTAAAAATTATTCCTGCCCATCAGAAGATGTGACTGGAAGGCCATGTGAACCAGACCCTCAGGAATAGCACCCATACCTGTGCCAGATACACAGATCAGAGCCTGCTTGTCTCACAAAGAATATGGGCAGGCATTGAACCAGACCATGCTGCCAGAACCCACAGACTCCCGTCTCCGGGACCATCAGACCATGAGGTCATCTGCATGGCGTCTTCAGCCTATACTTCAAACCAAAGAGGAAAGCCAGGGGGAGCTTCCTGCCTCAGGGTCAAACCATCTTTGCCCTTTCAACTGGCACTTCCTGCATTGGTTCCTGGCTCTTGGTTGACCAAAAGACTATCAACCGAGCTCCCAGTCCACCAGGGGCAGTGCCTAGGGATGCCTGTTATTGTTTGCCTGAGGTCCATTCTATTCTGTCTCCTTCCCTCCATGCCTAGGTAGTTTCCTTAGAAAGGGAAACACAATGGCAGACTCTTAGATGTAGACGGGAGACTTGCCAGGAGAAAGCATCTCCTTTGGAGGCAAGGCGGCTCACTCTGTGGATGGTTGTTTCCTCGGGTTCCTAAAGATCATGAGGACTCCTTTCTTAGGGAGCGATACAGTTGGGCAACAGTAGCATTCAGTGGTTAAGGGCTCAGATGTGGACATCAAGGAGACATAGGTTTCAAATTGATCAATAACTTTAACTTTGGACAAGGGCAAGGTTAACCTCTCTGAGCCTCAGTTTTCTGATTGGCTGGAAGTGGGTGGACATAGCTTCTGCCTCATAGACTCACTGGGAGAACCCAGCAGGATAATAGACGTAAACACATGGTCTAGTGTGTGGCCTGTGGTAAGCCTCGAGAGAGTCACTAGAGCCAGGGCTTAGGACTAAAATAAGGTGAGGCCAAGGTCCTGATCCCTTCAGCTTGGGGATTCTCTGATGTTCTGCTTCATGTGCAGTGGCCTTCGTTTTCTGGGAAGACCAGAATGGCCAGGATAGGGAATGTCACCTTGGGCAAGGTTCTATTTCATGGCTTTATCTCTTCTCCATTGTGGGGAGAAAACCCCCCTAATTAGAGAGCCTCTTCCCCCAGTAAGGTGAGATCATGCATTCATCCAACAAACCTTGTGTCCTTTGCTTTCTCTTCAGCCTCAGTTAACTTGAGCCCCGAAGACCCCCGATGGATTGGAGCCTGGTGGTTGGGCCTGATCATTTCCTCGGCCTTATTGGTTTTCACCTCCTTCCCTTTTTTCTTCTTTCCTCGCACAATGGCCAGAGAAGTGGAGGTAAGGTTTTGAGAGCCCATAACTCTACCTACAGGAATTTACAGAAGGGAGATAAGGGTGGAAAATAAACAGAGCAGAGATGCTGCAGCAAGTTAAGTAAATTCTGGGTGAACTCTAAATAAATCTAATGGTATAGGACTTCTCAGAGGCTTTGAGAGGTGAGAGTGCTGGTGAATTTCCAAAAGATGGTATCTCAGTGTGCCCTTCCCATGGTAACATATAGGGATGTAGTTCAGGAAACACTGAGCTCATCTAAATTGGGATAAAGAGTGAAGATCCAATAAAAGCTGAATATGTGACCTGGTGCAATTGACTTTCACATTTCATAAGCCCATCATGTCTGAGCCTGAAAGACTGGGTAAGAAGGGAGTCCTAGTGCTTAAGAGAGTGAAGGTGGTCTGAAAGCGAAGCATAGTTTGAACAGACTGACCTTCCACATATTTTTCACTCATATCTTTTTGGGAAAGAAATCAAGGAAAGATGAGAATGGAAAACAGAGACGAGAATTCTGGGTGGGGACTTTGATGGTAGGTTGATGGGTCTAAAACCTGCTCTGATCCCATGAAATTCTGCAGTGATGGGGCTACCAGTCAGGTGGCAATATGGCAGTTAGGTTGAGGTTGGGAATCAGGAAGGAAGACTGGAAATCTGAAGAGATCAGTGTAGACAGAGGCGATGATGGCTGAGGCCAGGGCAGGGATAGATGCTCCTGGAGGCGGTACTGAGAAGGACTCAGCAGCGACCTGGATTGGAGAAGAGGGGCTACAGTTAGCACCAAGGTTTTGAGCCAGACACAGAGCTCGATGTTAAGCAATGAGGTATATGAGGTCTTGGCCCAGTCTTGGGAGGAGGGGCAGGGGTAGGAGGATATGGGCTTATCTTGGAGAAAATTTCCAGAGGCTGGCAACACATCACGGTGGTTTTGGAGTCAAGCAAACCTGAGTTTGAATCCAGCTCTGCTACTTATGAACTAGATGAGTGATCTTGGGCAAGTTCCCTTGTCCCTAAGTTTTCTCTCCTTTAAAATACTGGAAATAGAGTAGGTATCTCAGAAAGAGACTGTGAGGAGTGGGACGATGCATGTGGAACACTAGGAACAATGCCCAACATGGAGTTAGCGCTCAATGAATGGCAGCTCCTGTGCCTGGTAATGAGTTCCCCAGAGGATCCTAACCATGTCAGAGCTCAGGGCCTTGCATCTGAGTGGTGGTTTAGAGCTACATCTGATGAGTTCAGAAGAGGTATGCGAGTTCACCAAGGTGATATGCACAGAAAGTTCAGGCACAGGGCCAGGATAGGGCTTTGAGCAGGACTCAGTTTGGGGCCAGAAGGAAGAAGGGACTCCATAGAGGAGACTGAAAAAGAGCTGGAAACAGAAGTCATTCTGGACTACAGTGTCTCAGAAGCCCACGGCCTCTGAAATCCGAGGACAGGGAAGAAACATGGCCATGACAACAGGCAAGGGGTGAGATCTGGTCAGATCCTTTTTGGAATCAGTTGTGGGAAAGTTAGATATGAAGTAACATGCCCAGAGGTCTCTTGGGAGGCATTGGCCTGGCTGAATTCTGGTGAGCAGCCAAAGCACTGGGCTCACTAACATGCAGATGGCATTTACTTCAAGAGAGCATTCTCTGGACACCTTCCCATAATACCTGGGTCAGCTCACTGCTACCTCACCCCAAGCCACTGAGACCAGAAGGGTCAAGGGGCCGGGAAGCGTGGCCACAGGGAGCCTGGGCCATTAACACTCGTCTCCTTTGCTACCCTCAGAGGTCTCCTGCCATAGCAGACGAGGCGAGGAAGATGAAGGTCAAGCCAAGAGGCTCCCTGGTGGATTTCATTAAACGTAACTGACTGACCCAGCAAGGCCCTGGGGGGGCTGGCTTGGGGGGGGTCAGGGGAGGGCATCAGGGAGTACCTAAGCCCATGTGGTGTCGTGTATGGTAAGAGGCATTAGGAGCAAGGTGGTCTATAATTGGTCCAACTCACAGGAGGGGTTCTGCCAGTAGACACAGATTCAAGCAGAGCCAGCCCCAGCCCATGCTCTCTCTCCTCCCTTCACATGCAGGTGGCTGTCATGTGAGGCAAATGTCCCCACTGTTAGTCTTATTTCTATCCACCCGCTGCCTGATCTCTTCCAGACACATTCTGATTTTATTAAACCCGTGAGCATGTTGAGTGGGGGTCCGAGAGGCTGTGTGGCCCTGGAGGGGCCACTGAACTCCTTGGTGCCTCAGATGCCATCCTGAGGAAGAGAGGGGCGCCATCTGGGGGAGAAGGAAGGGCAGCGGCCAGGCTCACAGCACCCGTGATGCTGCGTGGGCAAGGGCCCGGCCCTGACTGTGGCCCGTTTGCAGGGTTTCCCCGCATCTTCCTGAGGCTCCTCATGAACCCGCTCTTCATGCTGGTGGTCCTGGCGCAGTGCACCTTCTCCTCCGTCATCGCCGGCCTCTCCACATTCCTCAACAAGTTCCTGGAGAAGCAGTACGGCGCCTCCACGGCCTATGCCAACTTCCTCATCGGTGAGTCCTGGCAGGGGCTCCCAGGTGGATTTCACTAAACGTAGCTGACTGACCTGGCAAAGCCCGGGGTGGGCTGGCTTGGGCAGGTGGCATCAGGGAGTCCCCACAGGAGTCAGAGGAGGACTTGCCCACAAGAAAGAATTCTAGGGACAGTTTTCTTGGTTGGCAATCTAGAGTGGTCTGAACAGATTTCTGGGACCCCTGTCATTCTAGGCAGGAGTGGGCAGAGGCGGGGGGCTGCCTTCCTCCCATCAGAGGGGCTGGAAGCCTGACAGCCTCCCACAGGCCCTGGGGCAGCAGAGGAAAGAAAGAGCATCAGTTTGGGGTTAGGTAAAATGCTCCTGGTTCTGTTCCTTCCTCTCAAGGACTTGGATTCATTTGCTTGGGTAGGGAGTCTGTGACCCAGGGATTCTCAGCTCAGGCTGCATTTTAGGCTCCCCTGGAGAGCTTTAAATATTAATGCCCAGGCCCCACCTTCCATCAATGACAGTGGAGTCTCTGGGAGGTACCCAGCATTGGGGCTTTTTGCCAGTGAGGTTGAGAAGCACTGATGTGGTCCCACCAAATATCCAAGTGATTTACTGAGCCAAATCCACAAGTGTGCTTGACCTTATAGATGGGGCAAGGTGTTCAGGGTGTGAACCCTGACCTCCTGTGTGGCCCTTGGCTGTGACCTTAATTCTCCAGTCTTAGACCTCTGACTAGCAGGCAGGGGGCACCACCAGAGCCTTGCTAACCCCATGTGGTCACAGTGAGGATGCAATGAGGGGTCAGGCAATGCAAGGTGCTAAATAAATGCACATTCAACCCACATCCTTCTGGCTGCAAGAGCCCCACTTCTTTTATTTGCATAGGCAGGGTAATCCTCTAGGTCAGGATAACTGTGTAGATGTGCCCGGCAAACAGTAAATGCTCAATTACTGTCAGGTATTGTTACTGTGATGGAGCATATCAAATGTTTCTTCAGGAAGCTGTGCCCCTTCTTCATGGTCCAGGTGGATGTCTGTGCCCACACACACTCCCAAGCCTGTGCACACAGACCAGCTTCTTTCTCTCTCCAGGTGCTGTGAACCTCCCTGCGGCAGCCTTAGGGATACTGTTTGGAGGAATCCTCATGAGGCGTTTTGTTTTCTCTCTGCAAACCATTCCCCGGGTGGCTGCCACCATCATGACCATCTCCATTATCTTGTGTGCCCCTCTCTTCTTGATGGGATGCTCCACCCCGCTCGTGGAAGAGGTCTACCCACCTAGGTAATGGGAATGAGGGGTGAGAAGGTACCCTTCGCTAAAGGCCAGAGCCTGGATCTGGCTGCCATACCTCTTCCTTTCTGCTTCCTCAAGTCTCTTCTCTCTTTTTCACTTTTTGACCAAATCTTTTATGTGGATACTTAGAAAATCAGGCCTCGGATAAAATACTGAATTATAAGAAATCAGAGGGTCCTAGGGTTAAGGGCCTATTTTTTTAAAAAAGCACCAAAAACTAATTAGTTTGGTTTCAGGATGAATCTGTAGGGCTGTGAGACTCAAGAACCAGGAAATAAGCTATGTTTAGCATCAGCTCTGTGCCAGCTAGAATTACAGAGTCTCGTGGAGCTGCTGAAAAAAGATGAGAGAGAGATGGAGACTTGAAAAGATCTGGAAAAGAACAATGCAAGTGATGGCAGACTTTTAAAATGAGGGCAGGTGAGGAAGAAGGTGGGTGAAGTATACCTGTCGGTTTGCATAAAGCAACACAGTCCTAAGTTTTAAGTCTGGGCTTCATGTTTAGGAAGGAGCTTTAGAGGCTTGTGAAAGAAGGGCACCGAGCAGGGAGCATTTAATTTTTTTTCTGTGTGATACCTTTCAACCACCTCTTCTTTTAAATTTTGCTTAATGAGCTTACAACATTTGGAGATGCTGTACCTTTCAGCCTTGGTGTTTTCTTCTCTTTTTCTCTTAAATAACCTCTTCTGTCTTTGGTGGAAGAAGGAGAGAAGAGGTGTGTGGAAAGGAAGGGCTGCTCAGGATGGAAGAGCCCCTGGTTCGTACTGGTCTTCTGCAGGCTGACTATGGATTGAGAGAAGCTGAGGAGGCCCTGGGCCTTTCGGTGGCTTTCACTAGGGGTTAGCACAGGGCTTTGTCATCAGACTGGGTTCTAGTTCTGGCACTGCCCTTACTAGTTGGGGAAAGTTACTTAGCTTATCTAATCTTCCAATCTTCAGTGTTCTTATCCATAAAAGGAGCACAATAATTATAGTTATTGTGATGATGTGCTTGAAAAGCCCCTGAGCACAGTGCCTGGCACATAAGAGATGCCCTATTAATGTTAACACATTAGTATAATTATTTTAGCAAAGCTCTGGACTGTGGTTTGTCAGCCCTCCCCCAACCCTCCCCAAAGAAGATCATGAATATCGGATAGGAAGTGAAATCTCCTTTTTTGAAGCTCAGGGGGATGGAGGGACCTAGGCAGTGTCTATATAGACTTAGATACAGGAACCATCTAGACCCCCAACGGCTTCAAGGGGCCCTGGCCTGTCCCTTGGCTGGAGGCCAGGTGTAGCATCTGCTATTTCTCTCATCAGAGTCCTGGTTGGTTGTTTGTCTTGAGCACTTCTATAGTGGGGCGGTTGCCCACCAAGCCTTTCTGATGAGCCGTTGGTGGGTTTGGGCTTCTAGTAGCAGAAGAAACGGAGAGGTGCCACAAGCACCGACCAGCGGCCAATTCACCATTGGCCCCAAGAGTCATAATTCAAATCCCAGGTGGTGCTGGCCCAAGACACACAGAGATGCACAGGCACGCCGACCAGGCGGGAGCTCGCACTGGGCTGACGCGGAGAGATTTTCTTTGGTCTTGCTTTGTTTGAGTCCCCGTTTCCTGTTTTTCTGGCAGCACATCAAGTTCTATACATCCGCAGCCTCCCGCCTGCCGCAAGGACTGTGCGTGCCCGGATTCCATCTTCCACCCTGTCTGCGGAGACAATGGGGTAGAATACCTCTCCCCGTGCCATGCAGGCTGCAGCCACATCAACATCAGCTCTGTAGCCTCCAAGCAACAGGTGAGGGCAGGAGGAGCCCCACGGGGTCCCCGAGCTCAGTGTGTGCCCTCAAAGACTGCTCCTCGGCCCCAGGATGGGCAGGGCGCCACCCACACCACCCTCATTCCTCCCATCCTGGCCTCCGGGCCACATCCGCCCGCTCTCTACCTCCCCTTCCCTAAGGTCATGACCAGATGCCTACAGCCCAAAGTCAATTAAAGATTGGCTGCTGTTCAACAAATGCACATTCCTGAGGCTCAGAGAAAAAACCACCCAGAGTACTTCTTTAGCGGAGGCCTTCCAGTCTCATCCTGACGGGTCCTAATGAGCATCTTTGGACAGGCCCAAATAAATCAAGGGCAGAGGGTCCTCCTGGATGTGGACCTGGAAGGTTAGAGCTGGAAGCTGTGACCAAGGGCACTAGGTTCACTCTCTCAGCTCCGAAGTGTGGCCACACAACTGGCCTGAAGTCATGCAGTTATTTAGGGGCAGATCTGGGTCTAGAACCCAGGATCCTGCTTCAGTCTGGTCATGTATCTCCTGGCCACCAGCCTTCCAAGTGTGTAGCCCACATTCACTAGTTCACTTGGTGAGGTCCTAACAGCCCTCTGAGCACTGTGGCTCCTGGCCTCCTAGGATCAGCCAGCAGCAATTTAACTTGAGTCATTTGTTCAGTTATGCAACAAGTAATGGACACCAGGTACAGATGGACATGCTGAGGATTTAGTGGTGAACCCATCAGAAAAAGTTCCTGCTCTCATGGAGTTCTCATTCCATCAAATAAATGCACAAGATAGTTTTGGAAAGTGACCCATGCCATCAGGAGAGTTAATGGACAGAGTGTACACTGGGGCCTCCCGAGGAGGTGATGTTAGAACTGAATCATCAGAAGAAAACCCTATGAAGACCTGGCGGGGTGAAGCATTCCCACTAAAGGAACAGCAAGTGCAAAGCCCCAGGGAGTGAATGAGCTGTGGGTAGGAGAAGAGAGAAGGCCAGGATTGGTGCTGGGCCAGGGAGCAGACAGGGGCCAGAGCCAGGCAGGCCAGGTTTAGGAGTTGGGTGTTCTTTTTCCTAAGAGCAGTGGGAAGTCTGTGCAGTTCCCCTAAGGAACAGAATGCACCTTGTTCCCTTAAGCCTGTATGGAGGTCATGAGCAAGGCCAGCCCCCCATTTCCCACCCTCTTCTCAGAGGATAAAGGAAGACTGCTTCCATGGCCACCTCAGTGGACAGAGGAGCATGAGTCTCAGGCAGAGGGGGTTGGCAAGGAACTTGGAGAAGATATTCTCTCAGTTGCCTTCTAGCTGGAGGAGTCTGTGGTGACCTCTGTGGTTTTCTTATCTCCCTTTGCTTACCTCTGACTTACCTACCTCCAGAAATAACCTTGACACGTTTCCAACAGCAGCACAGATCATCATCATTAGCATAATATCAAGAAAAAAATAGTAAATTATAAGAAAAATAATCTATGGAAGTAGTAGCCATATTGTACATAAGCTTATTTCTGAGCTTCCTAGCAGCCAAAATAAAGAAGGTGCATAGTTCTTGCTGTCTGGTAGAAGAAAACATACTTGCTCATTCGTCCCAGACCTGGCTTTATAACTGCTTTGACACTTAAGTGGTCATAGGCTAGTCCATCAGACACTGCAAGGGGGGGGTAAAGACCACCTGGGCAGTGGCTGAGTTGTACAGTAGTGCTGACTTGCAGGCTTAAGAAGGGGACCTCCTTCCCTAGAGACCTTTACAGACAGGAGGAGTTCCTCTCTGGCAAAGGCCTGACAGATGAAGAGCTTAGTGGATTCCATTGTGTTTTCTGTTCTCTCCTATTTATACCTTCCTTACCCTCCCCGCAATAAATATACAAACAGCAAAAACAACCCACAAAGCCACGGCTGCTGGGCATGGAGTAGCCTGGCCCAGAGAGGAAGCCCTCCCAGCCCCTGGTCCCAGGGTGGGTGGGCCTTGCCTGGCAGTGGAATCCTGCATATACTGATGTGGGTGCAACTGCTGGAGGAGCCCAGTCCATGCTGGACACTTGGTTTTGGTGAAGATGGTTTCTATTGCCTGAGCAGTGGTAAGAGGTGGGATCCACAGGGCACCTTGAAACCCTCTGCTGGTCTCCTCTCCAGCCTCTGCATCCAGCCTCACCCAGCTCCCCAGGGGACCCAGAGGGCAGAGGAGTTGAAACCTAAGGGATCGTCTGGCAAGAGCTGGTGCAGGCTTTTGACGTATGTGCGGGCCAAGTAATGACAACGCGTTTCCCCCTTTTTCCCTTCTTTCCTTTTCAAGATCTATTTGAACTGCAGCTGTGTGGTCGGGGGATCTGCTTCAGCAAAGACAGGATCGTGCCCCATCCCCTGTGCCCACTTCCTGCTCCCATCCACCTTCCTCATCTCCTTTGTGTCTCTCATCGCCTGCATCTCCCACAACCCCCTCTACATGATGGTCCTGCGGTGAGTGCCCCTCGCCTTCCCCCAGTTTGCCTCTGCTTTATGCCCAGCTGCCCACTTGTCATCTTTCCTCCCTTTCCTGGTCCTCAGAGTCCTTCGAACACGGTGGACAGTGTTCTTCGGGTGGGATGGGGAGGTGACTAACTCCACAGTGCTGGGCCCACCCGTGCGAGGCTCTGTGCAGAGCTCCTCAAGGCCTCGCCCCCTTCCCCAGCCCTGGTAGCACCTCCATTCTGCATGCGGGACACCACTGGCCCAGGAGGGCAGAGCCATCTGCTAAAGCCAGGCTGCCTGGCTCCGCGCTGTGGAAATTCATGCAGATTCACGTATTTTTAAATCCTAAAAGAACTGAGAGGAGGGAGGAGGATTTCGTTGGATGCATGAAATGGGGGATGGAAAATCAGGAACATTCCAGAGACAGAATGATGAGAATGAGAGAAATCTAGTGTGCTAGGAGCCAGGACTAAGTTCTCAGGTCAGCAGGGAGAGGCCGGCCAAGGCAGGAGGGGAGGGCAGAGGTGTCCCATTATAGTAGCACCTAAATGTCTGAGGTTTCACAGGGAATCATCCTTCCCTCACCTCACTCTCTGCAAAGGGGAAAACAAAATTTCAACCAGGCTCCCCTAACCCACCCTTGCCTGCCTCCCACCTGTCTTCACCTGCCTCACAAGCAGAGAGGGGGTAAAACAGGATTTGCATGCCAAGGTCCAAGGTCCAAGGCCCAGCTCTGCCATAGGCTGGTTGAATGTCCTTGGGTGTTGCCAACCTCGCTGAGTCTCAATTTCCTCATTTAGGAAAGGAGGTTAATGATATTGACCTCAAAGAACTGGTGTCAGGATTATACGGTAAATTGCTTTATAAATACAAGGTGCTCTACATATTGGTTAATTACCACTATTAACCAAATAATAAAAATAATAATTAGTATTATTAAGAACTAGCTAGGTACCAATGACCTATTTTCCCCAGAAGGCATTGGAAGGGATCTGTGGGCTCAAGAGTAGCAGACATTAGATTGAGATGTGAGGCCCTTTCCACTGAGAGTGGAGGGGGGGTCCCAGCAGATGCCTTTCCCCTGCTACACCCTCACCAGGCCACCCCTCACAGACGCTGGAGGAAGGTACGTTTCCAGTTTACATCCAATTCCTTTTCTTGCTGTCCTTGCAACCCCAAATGCTTTTCCCCAACAAGCACCCACTGAAGAGTGTGTGTGCTCACAGCACCCAGAAGCCAGGGGCCTATGCTCCTGTTTCCCCACCTTGTGGGGCAGGGGCCAGGAGCTGGCCAGCAGGAGGCCCCTCCATGGTCACCCATCCCTGGTGCACTTGGAAGTTTTCCATGCCCTCTGGGACTGCAGGACCCGGAGATTCCACCTCCTCTGTCTCTGAATCTCCTTCCTCAGCCAAATACTTTTCCCCTCTTGCAGGAAGAAGGGTAGGGGCAGGAATGGCTGAATGATTTGCAGGACCCAGTGCAAAATGAAAATGCAAGGCTCCCAGTTCCTATAGTATTAAAAATTTCAAAACAGCTTACAACAGAGCATTAAACCAATCAGAGGCCCCTTCTAAGGGCGGATCCCTCTGAGGCTGCACAGGTCGCACGCCCAGGAAGCTAGCCCTAGGTAGAGGACGTCTTTAGTTACACACAGACACTGACAACCCTGGGGCCCTAATTACACTTTGCGTCGGAGCTGCCTTTTATTGCTAGAAACACGTTCAGACCTGCTGCTCTGAAAACATTCTTCAGCATCGTCTCTGCTTCTAGCCTCTTCTGCCCATCACCTCTTGAAGGGGGCTCAGGGCAGCCCTGAAAATCAGAGACCAGTGGTTCTCAAAGTTGAGTGTGCATGAGAATCTCCCGGAGGGCTTCTCACAACACAGATCGCTGGGCCGCGCCTCCAGAGGATCTGATTCTTGGGTCGGGGGTGGGGCCTGAGAATCTAACAAGTTCCCAGGGGATGCTGATGCTCCTGGTCCAGTAATCAAGCTTTGAGAACCACTGATACAAATGACAAAAGCACTCGGCTGAGGTGAATCTAGTCTGCCAGGTGGCTCATCTGGCCACATGAGGGCAGGTTCTGACTGAGGCTGGCTGCCCCTGCCTGAGGGAGGGCACCCTGAGTCCTCCCGCTGCTCAATTCCTGTCTTCCTTTCCAGGGTGGTGAACCAGGAGGAAAAGTCGTTTGCCATTGGGGTACAGTTCTTGCTAATGCGTCTGCTGGGTAAGTGTGTGAGACACCCCCTTCCTGAGGAGTGACCCCTGGACATCCCAGGGCGACAGGGTGCAGGGTGGGGATGGGGAAAGTCCTCTCTCATCTCTCTTATAAAGAGAAGCTGTGCATGATCAACACAACCCCACAACTGCCCCAAAACCCTATATGGGCAGTTTCCTTGTTACTTGTGGTTAGGAAAGATTTCATCTATGGCGTTAATTCCAAACTAAATCATGTAATAAAGGTGAAAGGCGGACACACAACCGAGACTACCTAATAGAGAATTGAAGGCAGGTGTTTTGTTTTGTTTTGTTTGTTAAATATATCTTTATTGATTTCAGAGAGAGGAAAGGAGAAGGGGAGAGAGAGAGATAGAAAGATCAATGATGAGAGAATCATTGATCGGTTGCCTCCTGCACGCCCCCGACTGGGGAATTGAGCCCGCAACCCAGGCATGTGCCCTCACCGAGAATCGAACCCCGATCACCTGGATCCTAGGTCGACACTCAACCACTGAGCCATGCCCTGCCAGGAAGGCAGGTGCTTTTTAATCTCACTCCAAGAACTCGCCATCAGAACAAAACCTTGCATTTCTGTCCGGGCAAGAATGGTAGCTGAGCCTAGCCCCTGGCTTCCCTCTCATTTTACAAAATTCACTCCTCCTATCACCACTTAGTAAATGGTCCTCTGTGCATGTGGGCCCTGTGTGAGGACACCCTGCCTGCCCTCAAGCAGCCCAGAGCCTGCCGAGAAATGGAGCTATGCCCATTTCAGTAGTGCCCACAGGAGGGTGAGCTGCCTTCGGGTGCAGGCACACCAGGCCTCCCAGATGCATGGGCTGAGGGTAGGAACACGTGTGGGTCTCACGGGCACATTGCAGGCTCATTCCCAGACTGCTTACGTTGAACCGTCTCTTCTCAACACATCCTGGCTCTAGATAAACACAAGGCACTAATATGGAGACCCTGGCAGTGACAAGTAAAGGAAGTAGAGGGACCAGGTTCAACTGGAGATGTGTTTATTGGGACCCAGTGGGTGTGCACTGCAGTGGGGGTTATGGCAACTGCAGTGGAGGGACTTCCATTACTATCCAGGTGTACTTTCTGACCCTAAACACTGAACTTCTACAGAGCCCTCTGCGCATTATTACCCAGGAGCCCTGCAGTGTCTCCCATTGTCATTCTGGGGGGTGTTGGTGATGTGACCTCCTGGATCTGCTGAGTGGGAGCCTTTGTGGGGCCCTCACCAACTGAGGTTGAGTGAGGTGTTCAGATGATGAATGAACCAACTTCAGTGGCATTTCCTGGCTTTGGGCCACTTGCTCTTCTCATCCCTGTAGAGCCCCTTTAGACTCTGTATTATAAGCACTTGCTCTCGGGAAAGCTCCACTAGGAAGAAAACCTTGCATCCCGCCCAGCCCAACCATCAGTGGGATGCCCTGCCTCTTACAGCCACCTGGAGAGACCGCCCTCCCACTGCCTTTGTTTCTTTTATTTTAACTCAGATAACTCAGTGTGGGACCTCGTTAGAAAACCCAGGCCTGGAGGGATCCCATTCATTACCCAAGAATGCAATTCCATTCTGGGGTAATAAAAAAGGACTTCATATTTATAAACCCCAGCAAGTTTAAAATTACCTACTTGGACTTGGTTGAAAATTTTCTGGACTTCATTTCTATTTAGGGAGCATCACTGGAGGACAGTCAGTCCTTGTGGCCAGTTTCAGTCTCTCATTCACCTGTATCCAGAGGCTGGTTCTGGAAGTTTCCCACTTACAGGTGGGGCCACAAGCAGAAGATTACAGCTTCTCATAGAGTCCTAAACAGAGTGTGGGAAACTGTTCTCAGCACAGTGTTTCTGAGTGTATCCCAGATGGACTGTGACTGCCTAGAACTGTAGCTAACAATAGAGGGGCTGTTCCAGGGTATTTACTAGCAGGAAGGCACAGCCCCTACTGGACCAGGTCTCACCACTCAGCTTCAAGATAGTCCAGAGGGCTTGGGGCAGGGGCTCTGAGCAGCCAGGGTGTTGGGGTTTTTCTGAAGGTGTTGTCTGAGCTTAGTGGGAGAACATGGGATTCGAACCTCTGTAAACTGGGACTCAAAGTCAAGCCCTGACTCCTCTTACCTATGTGATGGTAAGCTCGCCAAGCCCACCTTTCTCCTCGTTAAAATGAAGGCACCCACCCACCTCCGGGTGCTGTGAGAACCTGAGGAGTCGATGCCCCCAAGAGCCTCCTGCCACACAGTGGAGGCCAGCGTATCTCCACCTGGGACCAATCCCAAATGTGGGAACTGTGTTGTCTGTAGGCTGGATCAAGGTGACCTCTGTGACTTGCTCTGCCTTGAAATGATGGGTGAGGTCCCTTTTCTCTTCTAAGCTCTAGTGAAAGAGGGATTCAGGCTTCACAAAAAGCTATTCTGCTTCCCAAAGTCACAGTGATTCCCAGGGGCAGGCAGAGCTGTTTCTCACACCTGTGACATGCAAGGCATTGGGGGTGCCTCTGCTGGGTGCCTCTGCCTGCAGATCCATGTGGCCTGAGCTCTCTGAACTTTCTTTCCACTGATGCCAGCCTGGCTGCCATCTCCAGCCCTCTACGGCCTCACCATCGACTACTCCTGTATCCGGTGGAACTCGCAGTGCTCTGGGCAGCGAGGGGCCTGTGCCTACTACAACAACGATGCTCTCCGAGACAGGTGAGGGCCCAACATGCCATGTGTCAAGGAGGCCAGGCCCCAGGCCTGTGCAAAGGGCAGTCATCTGTTTTGGTGGCTATCGTGGGGGATGTCAGGCTTCTGAGGGAGAAGACCAGAGGGGTGCTGCTATATAGACAAGCAGCAGGGGCACGGTGGTGGGCATCTCACAGCTCACAGAGAGCCATCCAAGTAACAAGATGCAGGGCCTGCTCTGAGGTGGCCCCCAATCTGCGGTCCCCACAGGCCCTTGGATGGACAGCAGCAAAAGAAGTGTGTCAAAGGGAAAGGGGATGGTTGGAGTCCAAGGGAGAGGCATGGCTGTGTAATGGTGATACGAGGCCAGCCTGTCAGGCCAGCCTGTCAGGCCAGCTCATAAAGAGGTGGCCCCATCACGGCTCCTAGAAGAGGTCAAGGGCAGGCGGGTCCAACCTGCCTCCGTGGGTCTGAGCCCAGCTACCGTGCCACTGAGTTCTGTATTTCTTCCAGCTACCTCACCGCTGCCATCATCATCACACAGACCAGAAACAGTGGGGAGAGGGGGCTCGAGAGGTGGGATGGGACTGGGACCGGGCTGAAGTGCACTGAAGGCTGCCAGAGGGGTGGACCAAGAGGGCAGTGAGCCCCCTCTTCTGGCAGGCTGGGAGGACAGGACCCTCGGGGCTGGCTGGGGCTGCAGTGTTGCCTTTGGCCCTCCAGGGGGCGGCAGTGCAAGGAGGAGGCCCACTGGCTTAGGCTCAGCCTTCTCAGGGGGAGGCCTGCACCCTTGTGGATCAAAGGAATGAGGAAATGGTCCCTACCTGGGTGGTGACAGATCCTTACCTGAGTGGCGACGACGCATTGTCTGGGCCACTGTGAGAATGATGCCACTCTTCCTGGTGGCCCTGGGACGTGGGCTACAGAGCCCCCACTGCCTCTCACCAGTCCTGTATGCTGCCCACAGGTACCTGGGCCTGCAGGTGGGCTACAAGGTGCTGGGCACGCTGCTGCTCTTCTTCGTCAGCTGGCGGGTGACCAAGAACAAGGAGTACAACGTGCAGGAGAAAGCTGCCGGCCTCATCTGAGTCTTGGCCCCTGGCCGGGCACCTCCCGGCTCAAGTGCGGGCCTGCCCTTTCATGCCTGCCTGTATTTACTAATGTTAATATGTCATTTCCTTTTCGTTTTTTAAATAAGAAAACAACCCCAGTCACCATCTGCTTTCCTTGCCTCCTCCCAAAGGCCCCCACTCAGGGTTCCTTAGGGCCGCTGTGCTCCTGGGCAGGGTGGGCACACGGCTGCAGGGCTGGGTTTTCACTGGCTCCTTGGGAGAGTCCCCATGTGCCCACGGGCTCCTCAGTGATGGGCCCTCCAGTGAGGCAGCCTCCGTCCCTTGCCAGGCCTGTGGGGGGTGGTTTCCTAAATGGAGAGAGAAAAGGGGTGTCTGTCCAGAGAAAGAAAGGAGTGGGCTGAGTGGGCTAGAGGATGGGGGAACCTGGCTGTTGCCCCCTTTGAATCAGTTCAGAATCAACATAGCACCCAAGAGGGGCTGGCTCCCCTCCTCTCAGACCCTCGCTTCCTGCCTCAAGAGGTCATTTTGGAAGCTGCCATGTAGGGAAGTAGGGCCAGCTGGTCCCCTCCAATTACCCACACTCAGGCACTAGAGCAAGGACCAGGACACCCCGAGAATGACTCATCCAAACACTGTTCATATGAATTCTAGACCCTTCTGTACATGGGTCTGTGCATGTTTGTCTCTGTCTTTCTGGGAGTACATTTCAAACTAAGGAAGCTGCACCATGGTGAAGACCTGAGGAAGGCTGTGAGGTGGTCATGGTGCCCAACCTCCCATCCCCACAGTGTGGGGACAAGACTCCTCATCTCAGAGTGGTCTGAAGACCCTCTCCAAGTTTCCCTGGGAGCAATGAGGCGGCTTCACACGGGCTTCCCTGTCTGGACTTCAGATACCACAGAATAAAGAGAAGCAGCCCTGGAGGTTAGCAAAACAAGTGACAAAGCTGAGGGAAGGTCCAGTGCTGCCAAGCTGGATGGTGAGCCACAGTCCACAAAACAGAGGCTGGTGAGGTTGGCTTTCGTGGTTTCAAACACTTGTTTTCACAGTTTTCTCTCCTCTTCTTACGGCCTCCGGAGGTGGTGCCCTCTATGGGCCTGAGTTGAGAGACATTGCAGCTGTGTGGCAGAGGTTCAGAGTTAGAAGCCAACAAAGGAGGCCTTTCATCCACAGATATATTTATTGGACTTTGTACAAGGCAGTGCTAATGCACGGTTCTCCACTGAGCTTCCCTGAGATCCCACCTGGCCTCTCTCCATCTACACTAGGGCCTCCTCCCAGAGTGTGCTGAGTGGGCACTGGTGGGAACAGGGAAGGCACAGCAAAAACCCAGAGACTGTCAACAGGATCTTGACCATCCATGCCCCAAGACTGACCCTGTTCCTGGCCCTTTGCCAGACAGAGGCCTGGCTGAACTGCGTCTTCTGGAGCAACTGGGCACTGGTCATTGCCACATGTGGATCTCCTGAGTGCCATTCCTCGTGGAAGACTCCTCCAGAAACATATCAGAAGCCACCTCTGGAAAGGCCAAAATATGTATGTCAATGGCCAAACTGCCATGAGACTGAACTCTGTGAAAGTCACGGTTACCGAGGCCTCATTTCCAAAGCCACCCACCTTATTTCCAAAGACCTCACCCAGGAAGCGAAGCTCCATGCAACCTCAGGGGCCAGTTTCAGCATTTAAAATGGCCCCACTTAGAAACCAATTCCCTGCAACTAACCCTGATCTTTCTTGCTGCAATTTAACCAAATTCTGAAGTCACTGCCTTCAGCTGAACTCACGAACAGTGAATGCCAACCTTCAGATTCTGAAAGATCGGTTGTCCTCCCAAACCTTTATTCTATTATGATATTGCTATTAATATATTATAATTTTGCTATTGATATAAGTTGGTCATGAATTTGTACTGGCATGTGTATCTATCAGGGAGCAGGTGGAACCTGCACCTTCTGGCCAAAGGAAATGCCCAGTGCCACAACTCTCAGAGGCCCGTGGTCACAGGGATCAGAAATAATGTAACTCTCAGGCCACCTGCCTGGTATAAAGCAGGCAGCAGGTGCTTCTTGTTCCTTAGGTAAAGTTCTGCAGGTAACTGTCAAAGGCCCACAGTGCTGGTCTCTCAGGAAGCCTGATGCTGGCCCTTGAGTTTATATACAAAAGTGGGGTTCGTCGCAAACAACCAAGTCCATAATACAAAACAGAATTAATATCATAATCATTATTGATCACTTGGTCGCAGCCAATACTACTGATCCCACACCAAATCTTTCCTCCCATCTGCCAGCAGGGAATGTAACAAATCTGATTTCCTGGGTGGCTGCAATCAGGAGCTAGTGGGCTTGTAAAACAGCCCAAGAGCTCACAGCTATATTAGGTTCTTACCATCACTAAGTGTGGGATTCTCACTTTCCAAGCTTGCGAGTACAAAATGTGTCACAGTCATTTCTTTAAATCAGTTATATCTGACTTCAAGCCCTCATCCTGCTGGCTGGCTGGAAAGTCAATGTCAACCATCCTTGGGGCTGGCTTCCAGCGCCATCTGTGGGCTGTGAGGTCCTGCCACTGTCGGTCTTTGGTTCTTTCCCAGTCTGAGGCTCCCTCCCCTGCTTCTCCCCTGAGCCTGGAGACCCTGCAGAGGCCAGAACCACTTCCCTGTGCACACACCCCCAATGCCATCCTTTCTGGCCAATTCTAGGAAGCCCACCCCTCTCCCAGTCCCTCAGGGCTGAATGAAAAAGCCAGGAAAGGAAGGGTCTGCAGGAACCTTTTTATCCCATCTTTCCTGAAACATTTTTGGCATAAGAGAGGGAAAATGCAATAAGGGTCTAACGCCCTATCTCCATAAATTATTCTTTGGCCCAAAGCCCTCTAGGGTAGCAGTTGTCAACCTTTTTCATCTCATGGCACACATAAACTAATTACTGAAATCCTACAGCACACCAAAAAATGTATTTTTTGCGGATCTGACAAAAAAAAAAGATATAATTTTTATTTCATGCATACCAACAGCTATTGTGTTGACTGTTGTCATTTTTTAAATTTGACATTCTAAGGGAAAAGAGGTCAGTGCCCCTGACTAAACAGTCAGGTACTGCATGTTTTAAAAATTCTTGCAGCACACGGTTGGAAATCGCTGCTCTAGGGTGATCCTCATCAGGGCCCCACAATGGAGACCAGGCTTATCTTAAGGCCCCCATTTGAAGTTGAGGACTCTGAAATCAAGGAAGTTACCATTGTGGACAACTTCGTGCAAATAACTGGTTAGACCTGAACTTAAAACAGGCTGCCCAGCCCTCTCTGTCTGGTTCAGCTCCAACACCAGCCCTATCTCCCCTTCTGAGTCATTCTGAACTTGCAGGGAGGCCCCTCTGTTCCCACTGAAGTTCACAGGCCCATGGGATGGAGGTGGGGGAATCTACTGGGGGCCATGTAAGAGGGGCAATGTCTGAGATGGGGAGAACCAGGTAATATTTCATTTACCCACTTTCTTACTTCTTCAAGTCGCCAGATCATTACGACTGTTCACTAACCAGGGCCACCTTAGCCCTACAGCACCATGAGTTAAAGGAGTTGCAGAGAACAGGGACAAAGAGGAAAAGGCTGCCAGGAGACAAGGTCTCGAGAGGTCTGCACATAGACAGGCCTTCAAGGAACACCCCCACCTGGTGATGGGTTAGCAGATCCTTGCTTAGGAAACAAAGCCATATTGTTATTTTTTTCCAAAGGTTCTCAAAGATGGAGAGATACAGTTAAGCTGGGGCTGAATCCAGTCAGTTTCGAGTTGATGTTAAAATATTATATTACAGATAGATTCCCAAACAGATTGGCAAGGGCTGTGTGTGTGTGTGTGTGTGTGTGTGAGAGAGAGAGAGAGAGAGAGAGAGAGAGAGAGAGAGAGAACTATCTTTTATAAGCACAGGAACTAAACACCTGGGAGAAATGTCTCTCTCCTACCAATAGCACCAGAATCATTATAACCTTTCCTCGGAGATTAAATGTGTAAACAGGTCCTGGGCAAGCCCTTGGCAAATCATAAGGGAAAGCAAGTTTTTCTCTTAGGACATACCCTGCCCCTTCAGCCACTCTTTTTTGTTGTTGCTGTTAATCCCCCCCTCAGGAATATTTTTTCCATTGATTTTTAGAGAGAGTGGAAGGGAGGGAGGGAGAGAGAGAAGGGGGGGAGAGAGACAGAGAGAGAGAAAGAGAGACATCAATGTGACAGACACATCGATGTGACAGAGACACATCGATTGGTTGCCTCCCGCATGCTCCCATTGGGGGCTGGGGATCAAACCTGCAGCCCAAGTACATGCCCTTGACCGAGAATCGAACCCACGACCCTTCGGTGCACAGGCCAACGCTCTAACCACTGAGCACACTGGCCAGGGCCATTCAGCCACTCTTCGCCTCCCCACCTCCATCCCTGCAGTATGGCCACACTACACAGGGGTCACCCTACCTTGCTGAAGTCCTTGCCCCCCAGGCGCCTTGATAACAATACCTAAAATGTGTGCAAAGCCATCCATTTAACAAACTCCTTTAAAGTTAACTCAATAAGACAGGCTTAAGCTGCCATGCTTCGGAAACAAACCGCGTTAATCTGTCGCGTGACTCAACAGGAGTTCACATCTTGCTCACCTAAAGCCCACTGCGGGGCCAGGTGGCTCTCTGGGGCAGTGGCCTCCAAATGGTGGCTCAGTAATCCAGATGCTTGGATCCTGAGGTACCTCCGTTTTTTAGCATGCTGCCAGGACTGGGGAGGCAGGGGCAGGGAGTCTTTCACGGTCATGCACTGCTAAGGAAACGCTCTAGCCCAGAAGCAACATGTTTCATCTCTGCTCCCAGCCCACTGGTCAGAACTAGTTGCATGTCCCTTTGTAACTGCCGCGGGGATGGGGAAGGATGATCCTCCTGTGAGCTCAGGGGAGACAAACATCAGATACGGATGGGCACTGGAACCCCAGACTTGGAGCTGAAAGTCAGAAAGCTGTCTCAGGCAGAGTGGCACAGCTAATTTAAAGGGGCATCTACTCAGGCCCCCAATGTGTTGCTGACCCCCTTCTCTTGGCTCTGGGGTCCATCAATGCGCCATAGCCATACACTGCATTCCCTTTTATGGACACCGAATCCATAAACGTGACTTTGGAGGTCCCAGGTGGGTACTGACGCTTGTTTAAAACTTGGTCCTTGGAAGATCCGGATGAGGCAGAAGCTCTCCCTTTGGGTGGACATTGGGAAAGGGTCCAGGCAGGTTTCGCACTGTCCCTATCTGACCGCTGGGCTGGAGCCCCCGCTGCAGACGCACCGAGTGTCAGGGGGGCTCCTGAAGCCCTTCAGTAGCTCGGGCGTGTCGAGCGCTCAGACGCTCCTAAGTTTGTGCCTCTAATCGTCACCATAGCCCTATGAGACACAGTTATCACGCCATTTCACAGGCCAGGACCCTGGCGCAAAGCCCGCTTTGTGGTCGTGGCCGCGTTTCACTCATCTCCACGGAGAAGGCGGCTGAAGGCCGGCGCTAAGGTCTGCGCGGAGCCGACCGGGCGGAGCGGCAGTCGGCCGCCAGGGGGCGCTGCCCCACCGGCAGGGACCGGGCAGGGAGACGGAGGAGGTGGCGCCACGCCTGCGGGGCGAAGGGACCAAGGAGAGACGGCTCCGCGTCGCACCAAACCCTGTGTTGTTCCCCCCACCCGGGCTACCCGGCCCGAGCCTCAGGCAGCCCAGCTTCCCCGCCCGCTCCCCGCACCCTCTGCACGCCCGCATCCCCCTATTCTGGCCACCCCAGAGTTCCGGGTCCGAGCCCACCTGCACCTGCTCGCCAGACACTATCTGGAAAGATTTTCCTCTCCCCCTCCCCCGAGACAAAGCACCAGTTAATCTGTTTTTATATTTACAGAACAAACGTGTAGTAAGCACATCAAAGAAAAAAAAGTAGAGAAAAAGATGCCAGGAAGCACCAAGAGTGCTAAGGGGCACACAGGGCTTCCCCCTTCCGGCCTAAGGTGGGCAGGGCAGTCACCCAGGCCACAGTGCCCGGTCATCATTCCCTCTCTGCAGGGGGCTCATGTAGCCTCCGATCCCTCCCTCCTCCAGTCCCCAGAGCACCTTCTGGGGCCTGGCCCTGAGTTAGGAGCACTCATCAGCTGGAAACCTGTCTGTATCCCGGGCACTGTCCATCTTGGGGAGTGCCCAAGTGGCCATCCTGTCACAGACTCAGGCACTGGGCAAGCGCTGGGCACAGGCTTGTGGAGTGAACAAGACAAATAGAATCCCTTCCTCCTTGGAATTTACAATTTGTGAAGGAAGACAGACATAACCAAGGCACACCAATTGTGTGGTTGCAACGGGCTTACCCATCACAGGTGCAATAGCGTCAGGAAGGAGAAGTGCAGAGAGGTGGGTGCCAGCAGGGGTAAGTGGGGGCATGTGGTGGTATCACTAAGGCGATAAAGGCTGGTTCCCTAGGAGATTGGGGATCAGGGCTAGAGGAGGTGAACTCCAGCTGAACTTGAAGGAAAGGGCAAGTTTGTTAATTATGGGCCTTAGAACGAAGGTATTGTGGGCAGAGGGGACTGCAGGAGGGAAGACTCAGGTGAGAAAGCTTCATGTGTTTGCCCGAAGGACAGGAGGTGGGTAGTGCACACAGATACAGGTTGATGGAGGTAAAGTGTAGTGGGAAGTAGGCTCTAGAGGGAGGGTGTGCTGTGCATTCCTCCTTTAGTAACTGGGGCACTGCCTGTGGGTAATAGGGAGCCACTGGCAGGCTTTTAGCAGAGGTAAGATACACCCAGATTTCTGGGTTTAAAAGGCCAATGGGGCATGTATACTTGAGAAAGGGAGTCTGGCTGGCAAAGGTAGGGAGGGAGACCTCCTTGTCGTCGTCATGGCCACTGAGAGGGGAGCACTGGCCCAGGATATCAGAGCTGGGATGCTCCAGCAGGTCCAGAGCCAAGGGCAGGACCAGCAAGCAGCAGGAGCACCCCAGGCACCCGCAGGCTCTTGGTGGCCAGGCTCAGTGCTGCCCAGAGGACTGGTATACGGTCCCTGCACCAGAATGTACCTTTTACAAAGTGGACTGTCTGCCCCTGGGCCCAACGCACGGGTTCTAATTGTCCCACATGACACTGTCACTGCAAACATTGGGAGAGTTGGAATCGCAGGCTCTCTCTTTGAAAAACCCTGGGCCAGCACTGTAGCCCGATAACAAGAGACTGGAGCTGAGTAGAGACCGTTCCTTCAGGTGGCCCCTGCACTCTTAGGGCTGCTAGGGTCCCCAGGTCACCTGCTTAGCCTCTGTAGGTATTTGAATTTTCACACACACACACACACCCCTTAAGAGTCAAGCCACGCCGTGAGAAATCCAGGTGAATGTTGGAAAGGACCTGTCCAGGACTGGGGACCTGGAGAAGGAGAAAAGGGCTATGTTTGTTTTTTAACCCTCACCAAGGAACTGTTTTTATTGATTTTAGAGAGAAGAAGGGGGAGAGAGAAAGAGATCAATCGGTTGCCTCCCGTACGTACCCCAACTGAGGATAGAATCCACACCTAGGTATGCGCCCTGACCAGGAATGGAACCAATAACCTTTTTGGTGTACTGAACAACGCTCCAACCAACCGAGTCACCCTGCCAGGGTTTGCATAAATGCTTTTTAAGGAAGAAAGCTTATCATTAAATGTCTTATTCTCCAAAGACTCTACTTAGTTTATACACTCTCAGATTAATTATAACAAGGTCAGAGGAGATATAGGCAAGGATTACTTGTCAAGGGGTTGTGAGCAAACTTAATTTCCTACCATAAATAGAGTTTGCAACTCTAAATGAACATTCTGTATATATGTGTGTGTGTGTGTGTGTGTGTAATCACACTTTTTCTCTAACACATATACAAAACAAAACAAGCATTGCAGTTTCTATGGCCTTAAGATTAAGAGTTACATTCCAAAGAGAATTAACAGTAAGCCTAGAGTTAAACTGTGGAAGTTTAGAGAGCACTCCTGAAAATAAACTACTCAAGGTAATGATGACAAGATTACAGCAAGAAGAGAATTAACTTTTTAAAAATTTCCCTCTTATATGAAGGAAAACCAGTATGAATTTTGTAAAAGGAATGCATGCTTATTATAAATTATTCAAGCACTCATAGAGGTTAAAAAATTCAAATGCCACAGCTCATAAATAATTAGCAGTTAGAAGGGTATCATTCTAGAATCTTTTCATGCTTGCGTTCCAGAAAGGCTAAACAGATACATTGAAATAGTTTGATAAATATGTGATTGTTTTATATATAGTATTTTCATATATAGTCATGTTATTGCATTTAATTTTATTTGTATCTAAAACTTGAGAAAGAAATCCAAAGGAATCTGAAAGAACTGTAAAATTTCAAATAAATGTTTATTCACCTCAAGAGATTTTATTTTGAAAGATTCTTCTATAATTACAAAAAAAAGATTTTGGGGGAAAAACACATTGAGATTATAGTAATCGTTTTTATAGTCTATATGTCAATTTGGGCATTATCATTTGATTCCCTGATAGGAAAGATCAGGACATTAGATCCAGAATCTTCCTTTCCCCTCCCCCACATATTCATATATTGTGGTATTAATATTTACATATACATTGTATTTACATTTTAGTTTATAACTGTAATTTGTAAAATGTTTTATATTAATATTATTTCACAGTTAAATGTTTCCATGGCTTCTCCATTCCCTGAAAACTTCATTTTGATTTACAGAAATTTAACTTCAAATAAGACCTTTACCCTTCTCAGCTCATGCTATTTATCTCTTGAATTTTTTTTATTCTCAAAAGTACTTATTTTCAACAATATTTCCCCTTAAATTTTTCACTCTAACTTATGTCTTACTTTTCCTTAAATACTTAAGTTTTTCTCAAGGGTTGGAGAAATTACAAGATTTTACCCAATGCCACACAGCTAGTGTGCAAAGTAGGATGCAAATACAGGCCTAATTTCAGAGCTCACCCTGTTGTATGTATTTATTGTCTGTTGCCCTCATTCACTTATACATTTGCTCATTTCCCACCTATCTATCATGTGTTACCCCCGTCCATCCATCAAACAAGCATCTACCTACTTCTTCATTACTCCACTCGCACACATATGATACAAACTTACATACATGCAGGGTGGGGCAGGAGTAAGTTTACAGTTGTTCCTATGGAAAATAATACAATAATTAATAAATAATAAAACAAGAATAAACTCTGGTTCGTGTACTCACAACTGTAAACCTACTTTTGCCCCACCTGTATATACGTAGCCAATCATCGATCCAAACGTTCCATCTATTCCATCTACCAATCCACCCATCATCTTTCCACTCACCTATCTATCCATTTATCTACATTCATTTGCTCCAGCATCCATCTATCCACCCATATATAGATTCCTACATAGATACATCCACTCACCCAGACATTCATCTACCATCTACTCACCCACAAACCCACCCATTCACAAATCATTCCATTTCATCTGCCATAGATCCTCTTATCCTTTCTATTAATTCACCTACTCATCCAACCAAGTTTACCAGTTTACCCAATCACTGATAACTGTGAAACCCAGACCGTCCGTAGAATAGGAAGTGGTCTTCTTCTAAGATTCTCTTAAGATCTCACCCCATTTCTCAGTCATCAAGAGAAGACCACAGCATTCCATGAGCACAGTAAGGCAGCCTGTGAGCTCACACCCTAATTGTCTCTCACTCAGATGAAAATTCTTGCAACAGAGACTATGAGTCTTACAGTATCCTATTAAACATGGAGCCCTCTGTTAACAATCTCCCCAATTATTAAAACCTCTAAATTTCTTACAGTAACCAATCTTCTGTTGAAGACTCATCAGCAAAGATTACAACCTCAGACCAGGAGGCAGGCATTTTGCCATATTTGGACTCCTTTAGGACTCCTCCGTCACTGGCCTGAAATGCTTATGTGGGCACAACCTTCCATCAGTTCACCCACTGCCTAGCTCTCTGGCCATCCAGCCAACACCGAATGTGACTTGTCAGTGTACACACACAGTAGTTTAACATCTACTCTCCTCACCCGGGTTACAGGTTAAACAGCCTGGAAGCTCCACTTCAGTGGGCCTCAGAAGCTGAGTAAGAGAAGCTTAGTTTCTCACTCAGGCGAGTGGTTCGAAGCTAGAACAATTGGATCAAGACTATTCATGAAAAATACACGTCAAAACACACCAAGGCGGAAGAGTATAGAAATACAGATAAATTTTAAACACTTTCTTGCAGAGTAATTTGCAAACTAGAAATAAGGAAACTATAATCAAACCCAGAGTTGAAAAAGAAAAGGAGACAGAGGAGAAAGGAAAGAACATTAATAATAATGATAAGGAGTGAAAGGAGGGGGAAGGGCGATACTAGTGCCTGACGGAGTGAACTCGCCCCACCTCTGGTTGCCTTAAAAAAAAAAGAGAGAGAGCCCAGCCTGCATGGCTCAGCGGTTGAGCATGGACCTAGGATCCAGGAGATCACGGTTCAATTCCAGGTCAGGGCCCATGCCCGGGTTTCAGGCTCGGTCCCCAGTAGGGGGCGTGCAGGAGGCAGCCGATCAATGACTCATCACTGATGTTTCTATCTCACCCTCTTCCTCTCCCTTCCTCTCTCTGAAATCAATAAAGATAATTTTTAAAAAAATAGAGAAACTACAGAAATGAGATGGAGGAGCTAATATAAAACTATGACTAACCCCTGGGGAGGCTAAAAAGCTGGGGTGAACTAATGACAAGTTAGTAGCAATCTGAGGTGGGGGAGGCAGGTACAGAGGTGGGAAGAAAGGGAAATGGAGAGATTTTGAGTTCTGTTCACTCTTCTCTCCCACGTATCCCAGGAAAGGTGACTGGTGGCCTCTGCCGCTGGAAGGAAGAAATCAGTGGCAAAAGCCTGGCTGCTCAGGAACGCCAGGGTAGTGTCAGAGTCATGCTGAGTTGAGATTCCCATCAAAACAAATGCCCAGATGGCCAGATGCCCAGGTGTTCACCTCCCACTCTCCCCTAGTCCCTCATGGATAGTCCATGATCTTGTGAATGGTGGCTGACCATTCTAAAGATCTTATCTCCTTTAAGTGCTGCTTTTTTCTTCTTCAAATAATTTAAAGAGGAATCTCAGACTAGAGAAATTTCTCTGTGAAATGAAAGCAAAAGGGATGTTGAGTAGCAATTCCGAAGCACCCGAGGTGCTCCAACCTGGGGCTCATCCCACCCCTTCTTTCAGAATCACCAGGAGGGACAAAAACAGACCTTCAGCATATCCCTTACACGTTAGCAGACTGAGCAGCTAATAACCACAAGGGAAACAAGTTTACAAGGTGAAATCAGTAGAGACCTAAGGAGTAAAACCACCATAAACTATATACAATCAACTGGACACCCTGCACAGACAGATCAAGAGTGTAAAACTAAGTATAATAAATATAACAAATATATTTGAAGATATAAGAGAGAATATTAAATAAGAAGGAACAAGAAGCAATAAGATAAAATAAAAAAGAACACTGTGCTCTTCTGATGAAAGATAAGTAGTTCATTCAGGACACGAAGAAAAACTAGGCACAGTTTTTTAAAATATACTTGAAGATATTGGAAAGAGAGCAGAGTAGTCATGGGCCTGGATCTTGGAGAAAATGGGAATCCAGAAAAGCATGCTGCACATTTGGATGACTTCTGCCCTGGGGGCATTTACTGGCTCTGGACAAGTCAGCCGAGAGCCTGAGCAGTGTTTCAGTCCATCTCCAAGGAATGCGGTAAAAAGTTAGAGTCTATAACTCATGTTAGGATGAGAACCCAAGTGGACCCGCTCTCACAGAGATTTCAGTCCAGCCATACATCATCTCAAGCTCTGAAATTGGATTTACAAGAATACCAGTTTGCTAGAAATTCCTAGAGCCTGGCATAAACAAATGCAAGCCCTTCTTAGAGAAAGATAACACGTTCCTCTAAGTCCTAGGTTTCAAATATGCAAATTAAAACTACTGTGAGAAATCAGTACAAATCCACCAGAATATCTAAAATTAAAAGACTTAACAATATTAAATGTGGGCAAGGATGCGAAACACTCAAACTCTCACATTCCACTGTGCTTGGTACAACTACTTTGGGAAGCTGGAAATATCTACTAAATCTAAAAATATACACACTGTATGTTTAGCAATTCCACATCTAGGTATATACCTAGAAGAAATATATATAGTTAGTACATATATTCACTAAAAAAACATGTACAAGACTTTTCATAACAGCAGTATCTATGATAACCAAACATTGGAAGCAACTGAAATGTCCCTCTACAATAGATGAATAAATAGGCTGATAGATACACACAATGGAACACTATACAGAAGTGACAATGAAGAGCCCATTAAAACCAACAACACTAAACCACGCGGTGGCAGGTAAGTAAGAGGCAGTTTGGTAAAACCTCGATTAATCAGAATGCCTGGGAGCGCTTCTACCCTTGGCGTGTGCTCCGCGTTCCCAGGGGCTCACGCCTGTTCCGTGTGCCATAACGGGTCAGGTAAATACCGAGGCAAATGGGAATCGCAGCCCCAGCCTCCAGGAGCTCATTGTCCAGATGCACCTGATTGTCAGGGCAACGAGTGGCTCTGTCAGTCGGCAGCCCCAGGGTCAGGGAATCCAGGGCACTGTCCTAGCGACTGCAATGCTGACATTCAGGACGTCATTGCTCCTTCTCTCCCATGGGGCAGCTGATTTAGGATAAAACGATCCGTAGGAGCAGTTGGTTCGAGGTAGACGTGCCCATCACTGGTGCCTCCTCTCTGACCGGCCAGGTCTGCCCGGGCGCCTGTGCCCTACAGAGGCGCCCAGAGAAGAGATCTGGGCCTACAGAGGGGAGGGAGGGCCAGAGGCCGCACGGGGTGACAGAGGGCCCGCGGCACGCACAGTCCGCCACACCCTGGCTCACCCCTCCACCTCTCCTTTCCTTTCCCCGTCTTGGTGGCTGCGCTGTGCATCGGTGTCGCGCGAGGCGGGGAGGAAGGGAATGGCATCTAGGTTTAAAGACCAGACACAAATGTCTCTTGACAATTTTATGTCATTTTTCTGGATTCAAGGGAGGGGTAGAGCGGGGAAGACAGACGTAGAGGGGCAACGAGAGACGGCCTGATTCGGGGTCTGCCGGAGGCAAAGCGAGGCGGTTCTCTCCCGCCCGGGTGCGGACTCCGGGTGGGCGGACCGACGCCCCCCAGCCCCGCAGCGCCGCGGGTCCCGCATGACATCAGAGGCTGGGGAGCGAGCAGAGCGCAGGCGCCGGCGGAGGAGGGAGGCGGCGGGGACGAGTCGCGCGGTCTGTAGAGCGCTCCGCCGCCGCGCTGCCCTGCGCCCGCTCCGCTCGCGCCTCCCGTCCGCGCGGCGCCTCCGGCGGCCAGAGCGCGCCCCCAGCACCGCAGCGAGCGCCGCCTTCGGCAGCCCAGCCCAGCCCAGCCCAGCCTTCCTCCTCCTCCTCCTCCTCCTTCGCCACCGCCGGACACGCAGCCGCAGGCCGGGGCCGGGACGCAGCTGGGGAGGCAGGGACGCGCGCAGCCAGCCCTTCCCCCTCCGGCTCCCGCACCGCCGGCCGCCTCCCCTCGCCCTCCTCCTCTCCCCTCCCGGCTCCTTCGCTTCTCCTCCTCCTCCTCCTCCTCCTCTCCTGGCCCCGGCTGCCAGCACCATGTCCGCAGGGGGAGATTTTGGGAACCCACTGAGAAAATTCAAGTTGGTGTTCCTGGGGGAGCAGAGCGGTAAGTACCCCGCTTGTCTCTTGGCTTCGCGCCGAGTCATCCGCAGCCGCCAGAGCATCAACCCATTTGGGACACCCGGCGCGGGCTCCGGGCCCCTCGGTGCCCGGGTAGAGGGGAGGGATGGGCAAGTGGAGGTCGCGGCCGGCTCGGGCGGGGCCGGGCAGGGGAGGGGCCAAGGATAGAGACCCAGAAAACGCTAGGGCCAGAGGCGGGGGTGACGCTGGGATCTGGGGCGGGGGGCTGGGGGGGCGGGTGCAGGAGCAGGTGCAGGAGCAGGTGCAGGTGCGGGGCGGCGGGGCGGGAGCCCGGAGGGCGGCGGCTCGCCCCGCGGCGCCAGCTAAGGCGTGAAGGCGGCGGGCTCGCTGGCTCGCTCGCATTGCGGCAGCGGCTGCGGGCGACCGGGCAGGTGGCGGGGCGCTGGCGGGGGGTCGGGGAGAGGACAGACGCTCCTCTTCGGGGAACGAGGTGGGTCTGGCGTCTGCTGCCCTGCCTCCCAATGCACCAGAGGGGCTCCCTGCGGACCCTGCCCGCAACCATGCGTAATTTCGGGCGTCCAGGCCCAGGGGCAAAGGGCCTTGGGGGAAAAACAGACACCTGCTTCCTCTCGAAGGAGCGAGTCTGGGCTGTGGGAGCGCCTGCTTCCCCTGGCTTATGTCCCCTGGCTACTCCCCTGGACACAGAAGGTTCTAGACCCGCTGCCCTTCACTGGCATATGTTAGCCTCTTTAGGGCTCTGGGGTCTGGGCGATGGCAGGGAGGATTCCCCAACGCGAAGCAGATTTGGGGGATGGTACAGGGGTGCCTTGCACCAAGAGGCCGTGGAGAAGCCCGGCTCTGGACAGAGAAAGGATCTGGCGACACGCCCTGCCTAGCTTCCCCGCACCCCTCCCGGATTCTTCCCACCCCCACCTCCTAGCTCACCGCCCTTCTTGGGGGAGGGGAGGTCACTGTGGCAGCCGGCCAGGGGCGGGGAGAGGGGGAGAGACACGCTTCCCTGCTGCTAGCAGCCTTCCCTGGGAAAGCATCTTTGAAACCCAGGTTGGTCCCAAGGTGGGAATACCAGATTGAAGAGCATGGACCCCTGTGACACCTGTAGGAAGGAGTGGTTCTCAGAACATCCCTCCAGAGGCCTCTCACCCTGGAGCTGCAGGCCCTGCCCAGCTCTACTCAGGGAGAAGGCAGTCCCTGGGGCCAGACTCCTTGCTCTAGCTCTACAGACCAGTCCAGTTCGCCGGGTTTGGTGCCTCTGTGTACAAAGAGCCAAGATGCAGGCTACCCTGGGAGAACCTGGTGGACTCAGAGAACAGTGTTACTGTGGTGTGTGTACATGTGGGTTGTGGAGGTCACATGGCAATCTCCTGTCTGCTGCTGCCCATTACCTGGGATGGACGGTAAGGGGAAAGGGTATCAGAAGGTGGTCAGGCCCTAGCATGGGGATGGGGCATTTCAGAACAAGGTCAACTCAGCCAGCCATCCCTGTGTCCTGGACTCTGAGTTTCTGATCTTCATTGACTTCAGTTCCAGATCTCACTTTTCCCTGGGCCTGAAGGGATTTCAGGGTCTTCACACCCCAGTGCTAGGCTCACTGGGCCTGGAGCCCTGGGAGAGAACTCTGCAGGGATCAGGCAGCCTGGGCATTGAATTCCAAGAGCAGATTCTGAGGCCTTGCTGAGCCTCAGTTTCTATCTCTGTAAAATGGTTACTTGAGGGCAATCCTCATTCCTTCATGTTTACCTAGTGCTTCTCAGAGGGCCTGGACCCTCGTAGGTTCTCAACGAACATTTGTTTATTCTAAGTCTGAACATGTTTTAGTCAAGGGCCAGGGCTTTGATGAGAAGAATGTTTTGGTGACTTTGAGTGAAAAACTCAGGGCTCCCTCAGAATCCCTGATGGGCTTAGGCCCCTCCTGAGTCCTGCAAATCCCCTTTGCTCCTGAAATCACAGAAATTAGGCCTCAGAGATGGAGCCCCTCACCTCCCTGGCATGTTTAGGTGGGATGTCTGAGCCCCAGGAAAGGGGAGGGCTTGCCCAGAATCCCATTGTGAGTCGTTAACACTTTTGGGGCTGGAACCCACGTCTTCTGTTCCTAGTCACTAACTTGTCATTGGGAAATAAGATGACCTTGAATTGGGGAAGACCAGAATTGGGGAGCCTTCCTAAGAGAGGGTGAGGGTTGCCACTATCTGGTGAGGCTTGGGGCTGGATTAGGTTACCTGGTGGGAATGCAGGGTCCCTGGAACATGGTCATTAGGGATGTAAGGCTCTGCTGTCAGTGAGATTGGCTATTGGCCACTCTGGCCCCTCCTAGCAGGGAGTCCTAGGCTCTGAAAAGCCTCCTCCTACTTGAGTGTGTCATCAGTGGGCTACCTTAGATTTTACAGAGCTTTCAGTGTCCCTGAGTTAGGCAGGGGACACGTGCATCTCTGAGTCTGGTGGGACTGGGGAATTGCCACTGCAGCCACTGCTTCCAGCTTGCCTGAACACAGTTTGCATGTGTTGGTCCTTTGTGCCAGCATCTTGTGCAGCCTCTGCAGTGGAGGGAGACCCTGAGCTCTGGCCCTCACCTCCACCCTGGCTCTCCCTCCCTGCGTGACCTCGGAGGTTCCCTCACCTACACACAGGAGATGGGCTAGCTCAGCTCAGCGGAGTTTTCTAGAGCAACTGGGCTTGCCTGTTTGAGCTGAGTCCACTGGAAAGGCGCCAGGGGAGGGGGCTGGGGAGATGTGGCCTTCTCTTGTTTCCTGTGCCTGACAAGTGGGTGAGGACAGCTGGATTCCAAATAAGAGTACCCAGCCTGGAGCCTGGTGATGAGGAGAAGCACCGGATCTTCAAAGATGCCAGGGGCCTGGTTTGAGTGGGAAGCCCTTGAGGAACACCTCTAGCCCGTGGGAGAGCCCCTGCTCCTGGCAGCAGGATGACTGCTGTCCCTCGGACTATGGAATACGGCTGGCTGTCAGTGTCAGCCTGGCAGTGGGCAAGATTGTGGGGAGGATGCTATGGACTCAGGATGAGGTGTTTCCTTGCAATAGGAAGGCTGTGCAGTCCTGCTGGAACTTAGATGGCTCTCTGGGCCTGCTGGTCATGCCCTGTGCTGATGGCAGTGGTGGGGGACAGAGGAGGTGATGTACACCAGTCCTGACTGGGGTACTTGGCAGCAGCCAGTGAAGACAGGCACAGCAAGTGTCTAAGAAAGGAGAGCGGGCCTGCGGCACACACATCTTTCTCCTGAGTTCTGATGGCAGTCTGAGGGGTTAGGTTCATCTCCATGAGTAAAGTAAGAGGGAGGGATGTGGGTGTGTTGATTGCGCTCTGGCCTTTTCTGAGCTTCCTTCCCTGAGACTCTTCCAGCTGAAGCAGGAAGATTGATGGACACAAGTTTGGGCCGCTTTCCCAGGCTGAGGCCAACAGGCCAGCTTCTCCCTCTGACCAGCCACCTCCCTGTCCTGCCCTTGCCGATTGTGCTGCTACAGGTGGAGCACAATGTGATGGTGTCCCTGGAGTTGTGCAGCACTGTGACCCTATTTGCAGCTGCCACTTGGTCCCTTAGTCATTTGTTCACTCACCCCTCTCTCCCTCCCCCGCCGCCTTCTCTCTCCCTTCCTCCTTCCATCATCCATTTATTTATTTAATCAGATCTTTGAGTGTCTCCCCACCTCGTGGAACTTATGGTCCACTGGGGAGCACAGACATTTGTGGGTATAATTACCACAAAGGCCTGTGAGAGCCGTGACAGCTGCTCTAGAAGCACATAAAGAGGAGATGCTTCTGCAGGCAGCCGGCTGGTGCTCCTTTGGGCCGGGTGCAGGGAGTAGGTCCTCTGAGGGTCCCACCCTCTCCAGGGAGCTTTGTTCTCCCTGCTCTGGAGAAGGTGTGTGGGGTGGAGGAGTCAGGGGACACGGGCAACTCTCAGGTGTCTGGCTTGTTAATGCTGAGAAGGGGCTTTTCCTCCACTTTTGTCCCAGTCCTCCAGGGTAAGGAGCAGTCATTGGCCCCCCTCACTGTCTGGAGGGCTCACCCTCCTCAGCCCATCGCCTGGCTTAGCCTGACCCCTGCCCTCCTACCACCCACACTACCCACAGCCACACAAGGAGCTGGCCTGAAGGTTGTGCCTGAAGCCCATATGAGAAGTTTTTTCTCCCTACCAATTCCCAGACTGGCTGGCTCCACTGTGCCAGCTCCCCTGGGCACTCACCGTGTTTGTTTTTTCCTGGGCATTTTAAAAACAATCACATGCTGCTCCATGACCTCTCTGTTGTCTCAGTTACTCAGGATTTTTAAATATTTATTAACTTTTTTTCTAAGTACAAAAACCCTAATTGAATTTGAAGCCCTTAAGGGCAAAGTTCAGAACCTTAGGAGGACTAGAGCTTAGTCACCATTCCCCCTCCCCATCTTCAGGAGGTTCATAATCTCAGTTTGGAAATGATAAGGTTGCCCTGCTGTGTGAGAGTTGCTGCTGGCCCATCAACAGATTAAAGTAAAGGGAATCAAGGGGGCTTTGGAATCGGCTTCTGCATCCTGACGACTGCTGCTGTCTCAAACCAGGTTTTTACCAGCAACACCTAAGAATCTTTCACAGACAATTAGATCATTTAGTCTTGGTCATGGCCAACTCACAGTTCATCTCATTCTCAGGGCACCCCCATCCCCACCACCATCTCTCAAGACCTATGAGAAAGCAGTAAGGCCACCAAAGGTGGGAAGGAAGGAACACATCCAAACCAGATGCCATCAGAGCTCACTGTGAGATCTGAGGTCAATCAACAAACTGCCCTGCGCCTTAGCTTCTGGCCTTGCTGTATCTCCTCCCAATTTCTCTCCCATCCTCAGTGTCTGGAATGAGAGAGGGAACCTTAGATTTTGTGTATGGACCCAGAACCTTTGCTTCATTTGCTTAGAGAGGTGTGTGTGAGGTGAGAGAGTCAGATACCAAGATGAGAATTCACCTGTACTTGGTGTAAGAGAAAAGTTGCACCTCAATGCTGATGACAGAGACAAGAGAACTAACCAGAAGAGAAAAAAAAAATGACTAGACTCTGTTCTGATTGTGCAGATGTGATAGTAATTACATCTTTTGCATGATCTGATTATCAGTTTCACTTACCGCCCCCAAATTAGAATGAATCTCATTAAAATATAACAAAATATCCTCTTGTCCTTTTGTTACTACATCCCTAAAATCAGCCCATGAATATTTATCCTTATAGGTGTTGCCCTGGCATTGCAAACTTACCGGGTGCAGGCCTACAGGTGGTATCATCTGTGTCCCATCCAGGCTGCAGAGTGCCCCTGTCCTGTCCACGCCATCTCTTCCACTGTTGCTGAATGAATGAACCATTGAGCATACAGGCTGTTGGTCGCAATGTAAATAATCTAGGAAGATTGTTGGACAGAACTACTGAGGAAATGAGGAAAGGTTAGGTAGAATAGAAAATTCATAAACATCAGGGTGAACTACTGACAGACTGCTGGGCATTTTCTCCACTGTCTCTGTCTGTCATTCTTTTCTAATTGTCACCACAGAGAAGACGAAGATGGGAGAGTTTGCCAGGGAGAAGTGCCAGACACACCCTGATATGGGCAGATTTTGTTAAAGCTAAAAGGCAGGCTGTCGGGAAATGGTGGGGCCCCTGGCAGGGCCTGGGGACTTAAGTCTTGAGGGGATGGAGATGGAGGGCCAGCCTCAGCTTCCTGGAACAGGGAAGGAAAGAGTGAAGATTTCTGACGCCTGAGAGAGGTTCTTTACTGTTCCTTGGGGCTTGGAATTTCCAATTTCCTTTATTATTTTTATAACTTTTGCCTTAAACTAAGTGGGATTTTAAAAAAATAAATAAATGTTCAATGCTCTGAATACTTTATCAGTTTAGTAAAATAATTTATTTTATTAGAAAAGCACATTTATCCTGGTTTCTTGGTAACAAGACCAGTGGTGACTCAACCACATGTTCTGGGACAGGTACCACCTGTTTCTAGGTAGTGACATACCCAGGGGACAGGCTGGGGTCCAGGAGAAAGCATACTATACCTTGCCCATGAGTAGAAAAGAATCTTTAAAGCAAAGGGTACTTCCAGGAAATGCATTAGAAGAATGGCATCCCAGAGCCCCAGCAGGTGCCTGGACAGTGGGGTGGAGTGGGGGAGCAGTGGGGTATGGGGGAGGGGGAGGGAGTCCTCAGTTGTGTGCCTTCCCTGCTGGAGACCACAGCTTTCTTTCAGTGCCTAGACAGTCAGTGGTGGGCATGTTGCCTTAGTGGGGTTTCCCCAGAGAAAGGGGCTTCCACTATTGAGGTAACCAACTCACCCAGCTTCCCCTGTGGCTGGAGATGAGGTGAGGATGAGTCACGGAGGATGACTCGGCCATGAGCTGGCGATTTGTTCTGAAAGAAGTGGGGAACTGGTGGAGGATCCTCAGCTGGGCAGTGGCTCAGTCCCGTCCACACGTAGGAAGGATTGTCATTCTAGGGCCTTGGAAGGAGAGTGGATGCGGAGGGGTCCTTCCTGACAAAATGGGGCTGACCCTCCAGTTAACCTCAGATGGCATTGGGGAACACCCACCCACTCTGCCTGAGGGTCTGCAAGGGGTACCCTGAGGTAGACATGGGATTCACCCATTTCACAGGTTGGGAGGCAGAGGATCAGTGAAAGCTGATCATGCCCAGGAACTCACTGCTAGTGTGGCAGGATTAGGACTCGAACCCAGGCCACTATGAGAAACAAACAGTAATCTGCTGCACCTCGTGCCTCTAAGGCAGGCCCAGGCCAGGGAGTGGGGAGAATGGGATAGAGGACCATGGTGGCCTTATGGACATGAGATCAGTCAGAAATGCCTCCTAGGGAATGTGTCAAGCTCTTTGCCCAGGAGGAGCCAGCAGATCACAGCATGAGGGTGGGTGTGAAGTCCTTTGATTCTCCTAGGCTGGTGAGGGCACTGGAGCCCTGAGCGGGGGGAGGGCCTCTGGGGAGTGGGTCTCCATGTGGGAGTCTAGTAGAGCTGGAATTGTGGATTGCACAGCAAGTACTCCATCCTTACAGCAAATGAACTGCTTATTTGGGGTAGTTCAAAGGGAGTTGGTAGAGAGTATGGGGATAGCTAAAGCCCTCCCAAGTCATCCCTCGGCCCACTGCATAGAGGAAGGACACTACCCAGGTTTCATCTGAGAATTAATTACTATGAAGGCAGAACCAACCAAAGTAAGTGGCTGCCCTCATCCTTCCCCTAGGCCTGGAGCAGTCAGGTCCCTGGAGACCCTGATTCTCTCCCCGGTTAGCTGCCAGCCAGTTGTGTGGTTGGATAAGCCCCATGCCATTTCTGGCTTTCTCGATGTGCCCCCAAGAAGCTGCCTGACTGAGTGACCACTCTAGCCAGTGGAGCTCAAACTCTGGTTCTGTAATTTAGTGCCAGCTCAGAACATGATGCCAAGCCAGTAGCACTCCCAGCCTGGAGACAGCACTGCTGGCCAGAGGAGTTAGAGGGGCTGCAGGGGTGAGGGTGTGGGGTCAGGGCGTCTGTCAGCTGTTTTATCGCTGGAACATCTGCCAGCAGGCCGGAGGGCAGGATCCTCTCCAGCCTGCTACCTCTTCTGCCGGGAGGCTGTCTTGGCTCACCTCCTGGGCCCAGCCCTCCCTCGTGTGCCCCCAGGGTACTCTGGCTTGTCCATCTGAGGATGTGTTTGGCTCAGGTTGCCAGGCAACAGGAATGGGGCTGTCCTGCCCTTCCTGCTGCAGGCATTTATTCTGTACAGAGAGGACCTACGCTGAGGATAACAGAACAAGTGACAGCTCCCAGGTACTCCAACTCTAGGACACTTCCTTCTGCAGCCAGGCAGCAGGGGGTAAGCAGGAAGGGCTGGAAAAGGGCCGGTGCCAAGAGGGGTTTGCTGTGTTTCCACCAGGCAAGCCAACTTACTGGCCTGGCCCCAGCTCCTACTCCAACCCCACCTCTCTCTCCGTTCTCCTGAGACCCCAGCTTCCTCCCCAGCCCCGCCCTTCACTGTCTGGATGGTGTTGGGATGTAACAGGACCACCCTGTGCTCATTTTCCTCACCAGACACTGGGGTGATTATTGCCTTGTTGGGGTTTCACAAAGACTGAATACCTCACCGCTTGGCACGTGGTAAACGCTCAGGTAATAGGTGATTTTGTTAATGAAATAGTGAAAGCAATCCCCCCTTTGTAGATGTATGAGGGAAAGTTAGGTAAGGGGCGAGGTTTTGAGAATCACTGATCTGTCATTTTTGTGTCGTGAGCTGCAAAGTGCACATCGTGTGATCTGACAGGTAGAACTGCGTGTCCCATTTTATAAACGAAGAATACGAGGTTGTGAGAGGTGAAGGCTTTTACGTGGAGTGCAGGACCCAGAGTGGCTACTGCTGAGGTGGGAAGAGCACCCAGGTTTCTGACTCCCTGGCTCCTGTTTTCCCTGCTGCCCATCTCAGTAGGAAGTGGAATAGACTCACTCTGCCCCACTTGGTGGGACACCCCCTCTCCCCCCAGCTGCTCACAGAAGAACACTTCATTTTCTTTTTTAAAAAAATTTTTTTTTATTGATTTCAGAGAGAGGAAGGGAGGGAGGAGAGAGAGAGAAACATTAATGATGAGAGAGTCATTGATCTGCCTCCTGCACGCCCCTTGCTGGGGATCGAGCCCCTAACCCGGGCATGTGCCCTGACCGGGAATCGAACCACGATCTCCTGGATCATAGGTCGATGCTCAAACGCTGAGCCACGCCAGCAGGGCGAGCACCTCATTTTCACAGCTCTGGTGCTTCCCCGAGGAGCACAGCCCAGGTGTACTGCAGGGTCAGAGGCTTTGAGTTATTGTGATTAGAACAGTACTTGGTGAGGTAAGCAGGTAATAAGTCTCAGCCAGAATGAATGTTTAGTACAGAGCAAGGCTGTGGGCATGGTTTCCTGGGGTTGTCAAGGAAGGCTTCCCAGAGGAGGTTGTGCACAGGAGCAGGAATTCACTGGCAGACAAGGGCATGATGAGCAGAGGGCTGGGCTGTGTCAAGGCTGAAGGTTGTGAAGGCCTTGGGGCTTTGGGGAAATCGGGCGTGGGGCACGGTGGCTGGACTCTGGCCTAGGCGGCCATAGCGTGGTGGGAGAAGGAGTTGAACCTGGACAGGTCTCAAAGTGAGGCCCCACAGGGCTTTGCTTCCACATGCAGGAGTCAGGTTCTTCCCTCCAGGCAGTGAAGGAAGATGCACTGGGGGCTTTGATTAAGGAGGGACATGCTCATGAATTAGAGGAGGGAGGTGGGGTATGGTCTCATTGGAGGCGGGAGATCCAGGCGGCCTGAACCAGACACGGCTGGGAACATTCTGAGGATAAAATTAGAGGAGGGCTTGTGAGAGGTGCAAGCCAAAGTTTCTCTGGCTCTGAAGTTCGGCCCCACTGGGGATGTATATTTTCTTGATTCTTCTCTGTAGAGTGAGGACCCGGAACAATGAAGGCTTGTAGAGGTGACCTCTACAAGGTCACACCATACTCGGATGTACCGAAATTGGCCACCTTGAGCTCCCCTGGCCCTTTGTGCAGCTTCCTATCACTCCCTCCCTTTCTAGGCTCTTCTCCCAGGGAGACTTGCCTCACTTTCTTTGCTTTCTCTCATGGATTCCCTTGCTCTTCTCTACCAGCTTCCAGCTCCCCAGCAAGCTCAGGGATCCCTCAGGACTCAAGGGAGGCTGTGATGTGTAGGGGAGAGCCCCCCTCTCTGCCTTGGAGATAGAAACCCAGTCTTAAGCTGGCTGCACAAAAAGTGAAGGGCAAGAGCCAGGGAGCCAGAGTGGACACAGGGGCTGCCATCCTGAACCCAGCCCTAGCCCAGCGCAGGCAGCCTATTCAGATCAGTTGGTGCAGTTCCCTGCCCTCAGGCCAGCTCATGGTTTGTTCTCAAGGCCTGAAACCCCAGCCTTCAAAGCCCTGGTGGCCTCTGCTCCTTGCTCCTTCTGTCTCTTGTCCAGGTAGTGCCTGTGGAGGTTGCTGAGCACCACCTGTACTCCTTTGCCAGTGTGGCTGGTGGGTCGAGAATATCCTGTTATGCATCATCAGTGATCACAGCATGCTTCAGTCACCACCCTTGGCCCCTTTGAGCAACGCCAGAGTAATTGTCTGTGAGGTCAGGGTGGGTAAGGAGATCTGTCCCTTGGGCTCAGTGCTCAGCAGGGGTGTCTTCCCTGCCAGGATTGCTGGCCAGGAGAAGAATGGGCCTAGACTCAGTTCAGCTTTGATCTGTGTGAACCCCTGCTGGTTCCCTATTGCCCCCACCCCCGTAGCAGAGGCAGGACCAAAAGATCCATTCCTCGTTCAGAACTGGAGAGCTGAGCCTGTGGCCTCCACACCAGAGACAGGTCCCTCTGGGGGAGGCTAATTCTGAAAGAGGCAGAGAAAATGTCTCTTCTGACCTGTTGTTGAGTGGGGAGTAAACACCGCACAGACTGCAGAGGGTAAAATGAACCATTTAGAACAAATGTTTCTAGTTGATTTCCCCCCTCCAATGAAGGGAGGGGGCTAGGAGAGAAAAACAGGGGAAGAGAGAGCTGTGAAAGTAGTGAGACGGAGGAGGGAGGCGTTGTCACCAGACACAGGGCTCTCTTGGCCACGTACTGGGGCATGGAAAAAGCCAGGGTGGTTTGCTGCGCTAGGCAGTGGCGCTGTCCATCCCTGGGTTCTGACCAAATAGAACTGAAAGCTGAAGTTCCCCACGACGGCATTACTGCACCCCGGAGCACAGGACCAATTCTGTATTTGTGTGGAGGACGAGCTGCTATACGATGGCTGATAAACCTGCAGCCAGGCAGGGCAGGAGGAGTGGAGAGAAGGGCCCTTACCTTGTCCTGGGGATGAGGGAGGACGTTCATCAGTTTCACTGCTCCAGTGCTGCCAATGCTGGGCTTCGGTGAGCAAACTGAGCTTTGTCTGTCCCTCCCCAAGGCCAGTTGGCTGTGCCCCACTGGGACTCAGCAGTTCCCAGGCTGGGCTGCTGTGAGTAGTGTTGGGGCCAGGAGGTCTTTGTTTGGCTTTGTTCTTCTCTGAGTAGAGAGCACCTCCAGAAAGGGTTTCTTTTTAGGGAGAAAAAGCACTGCTCCCAAATTAGCCACTTATTTTTAGGATATTAACAGATCCTACTTGTACCACCAAGATCCAGAAATTCTCTCCTGGTTCTAATTCACTAAGTGCCCCCCTCCACTCCCCTACATCCAGCCAGAACAGTGCAGGCTTCTGTCTAGACCATAAATGAAATGCAGGCCTGAAAAGGTGCCCAGCTAGCCTACCCAGCCTGCTCTTCTCCCCTCTACATCAGAAGAGGGGAGAAGAGGGAAGAACCCCAGATGTTGGGCCAGAAGAACGTGGCTCCTCTCCCGCCTCCATCATGCAGCAAAAGGGGGACTCTAAGCCACAGTTCTGGTGTGGACAGCAGAGTTGGCTCATCTCTCCACCTCAGCTCGGGAGAGGGCTGGGTGTGATGTGGGGAAATACAGTAAAGCAGACACAACAGGGGCCAGCCCCTGCCCACCCACAGCCTCTGTTCAGGCCAGCTGGTAGCTTCAGTCTTAAGGCAGAGAGACCTGTGAGGTTGGTTCTGTGGAAGGTGGCTAGCTACTTCACCATAGGAAAGGAGGTGGAGGCTCAGTAAAGAGTAGAGATAGCGTCTCTTAGGAACCTGTGAATGTGTGATGGTGTGGCAGACATGACCTGAGATGACCCCCAGTGAGTCACACCCTTGCATGGTACCCTCCCCTTGGATGCACATAGAACCTGAGACATGCTTCTAGCCAATATGGTATGGCAAAAGTTATGGGATGTCCCTGCCATGTTGTGAGAAGGTCTGTGAGGGGGTCACATGGCAAGAACCTGTGGAAGGTACCTAGAAAATAAGGGCAGCCCCTGGCTCACAGCCTCCAAGAAAATGGGGACCTCAGTCCTCTAGTCACAAGGAACTGAATTCTGTCATCAACCACAAGAGCTTGGAAGTGGACCCTGAGCTTCAGAAAGAAACACAGCCCAGCTGATACCATGATTGCAGCCTTGTAAGACCCTGAGCAGAGGACCCAGATAAGCTGAGCTCAGACTCCTGCCCCACAGAAACTGTGACATAATCATGCATGTTGTTCTAAGCTACTAAATTTGTGGTGTTTGTTACACAGCACAGATAGCTAATACAGATGGGGTGAATATTTTCAAGGGAGGAGACTCCTTAGAGATACCCTCATTTTGCAGACAAAGAGTTGGAACATGCAGGAGGGGCTGAGGCCTGCTCCTGGTTACACAGCTGGCTGGGGCCACCCACAGCAAGCATGAGGGATGCCCCTGGGAGCTGGGTCCTGGTTCTCACTCTGCTACTGGTCTCCCTTCCTGTGGCCTTGAGCAAACCCTCCTGCTTCCTGCACCTCCGATTTTTCCTGTCACATGATCAGACTTTTTCTAGGTGCCTTCTTGCCATGACTTGGTATTCTGATACCACTCTGATATGTGATCTTTCCAGAAGCCAGGCTTCTGCACCTTGGTACGGTTTACTCTTTGCTGCTCCTTGGCCCCTCCTGCATTGTCTGTTTCCACTGGGACTTCAGAAGGTAGGATCTTCCTGTCCTGGGCACATTTGGACTCAGAGAAGCCTCTGAGGTGGGGCTCTTGGCCGTGCACCAGGAAAGATACTGTCTGGCTTTGACCCTGTGGTTGTGTGACCTTGGGCAAGTGTCCCCTCTTTTCTGCCTTCACAGTTCCTCAGCTCAGTGAGCAGCTTAGATGAGATCAGCTCAAGTTCTTGATGGCTTGTGCCATCTTTGGTGCTGCTTTTGAGATGGGCTACTTAGGGACCCTGAGCTTGTGGGATGGAAACAGGTGAGCCTGGCTAACATCTCCTTGTCCTTGTTACCCAGGCATTCAAGTCCAGGGGGCAGACTTAGGTATTGACCCAGTTCCCCTTACTCCTTTCCCCTAGCTTGGCCTTTTGGCCACCCCAAAGCCTGACCAGCAGTCATTTCCGGTCCAACAGGTGGAGGCACAGTGCTGCTTCCTGCCTGCTAGGTAGTCCTGTGCCCACTTCCAGGCCCTGGTTCTTGAAATCTAGAGGGCCTTTTTCCACCCCAGAGCACTAAACATCACCTGTAAGGCTCCCCTACTCTTTGAGTGAATCCTGAGCAGGTGACTTTGAGTCTGTCCTGAGGGCAGGAGGAGGCTCCTTTATGTTGAGAATGGGGAGGTGTGCACGTCCATTCTTTTCTCACAAGCTGGCTCTGGGGGTGCAGGGCCTTGTTGAAAAAGGAAGGTGCACAGCACTGAACAGGCTGTGTGAGGCCAGGAAGAGAAGCTGGTCCGGCAAAGGTGCTGGGAACAGCTCCCTAGGCTCATGGAGAGCTCAGAGTCAGCACCCATGCTGTCCAGACCAGGAGTTCCTCTGAGAGGGGCTGGGCATCTGGGAAGATGCCTGCCCACAGCAGCCTGCAATCTGGAGGCCACCTTCCACCTGCCTGAGTGAATTTGGTCTTACGGCCAGGTCACAGCTGTGCCCCCATGGATGGGAGCTCTGGGTCCATTGTCACAAGCCCCCACTTGACTGAACCTCAATTGACAATCTAGGAAACAAGCCATGCCTCTCAACACTCTCTCTTCCCATTCTCACTGCCCCACTCTTCTCTCCCTGCAAATGAGGCTTTTAAAAATTAATGCCACGAACAATTTGCTTGGCCAGAAAAGGATAGGCATGAGCATATATGTTACTTTACCAAACTCCATGCTGTGGATGGGCTGAGTTCCTGTCCATTAAATAAGTTACCACATTGCATCAGTACTAGCCTTGTCAAAAGATCAGCTGGTGACGGGAATTAAGCATACTTACACTTCTCTCAAACATACATATACTCACTAAGAACGAATTCTTCACAACAGCCAGGCAGCCACTCAGACACATGGACATGATTGGAGTGTGTAGGGTCTGTCTGGAGCTGGGCTGAACTCAAAACCAATTGAAATGCTCACCCGTCTGGCCACCCAGGAAAGCCAGGCCAGAGGATAACTGTGTGCTGTGGGCAGGAGCCCTGTTTCTGAGCTGATCTTGGAGGGTGGCTAGCCCTCAGAGCTAAGGGGTGCTGGTGATGGTGCTGCTGTGCAGCCTGGAAGAGAGACCTTGGATCTATTTGAAACTGACAAGAGTGTTTGAAACGATTCAGTGAGACAGAGAGGATTCAGACAATAGTGGGTTAACTGTGGTTGGGAGAAGCCCTGCAGTGGTCAGATCTCAGGTGGTTTTCAAGAAGCCCTGAAGGTGTTGTCTTTGTCAGGTTCTCAGTTTCACAGATAAGACACCAGGGGAACTAGAGAGTTCCCATATACCAGGGCTTCTGGTGCCTCCTTCATTGAGCGCGCGCGCGCGCGTGTGTGTGTGTGTGTTTGCATGCATCGCAGTGCACATGCACACATGGATTCTGCCCACTGAGCTGATCTATCCAGACTTGTTCCATCTCTTGGCCTATGGTTAGAAGGGCTCACAGCAGTTCTCCAGTACCCAGCTAGATTCTTAGTCTTCAACTGTGAAGACTAAGTTGATGCCAAGTACAGTTATATTCTAGTTCCTTAGGAAAATGTCATGTTGACCAGAATGTTTAACTAATCAGCACAATATTTCCCGAATGTGCCAGGAATCTGAGGGAAGTGCATGTGTGTGCATAATTTTAAAAATCAGCATTATTTTGACATAACTTGAGGCTTATAGAAAATTGCAAGGATAATACCAGGACTTCCCATATGCCTCTCACCCAGAATGTTAACATTTTACTGTTCTCAGAGGATTCATAACATTTCTGTGAGGTAGGCATTTCTGCCCCCACTGTAAATATGAGGAAGCTGAGCCTCAGAGGATAATAACTAATCCAAGATCACACAGGAAATAAGTGGCAAAGCCAGGATTAAAACCCAGGTCTGTCAGATTTAAGTGCATCTCCTGACCGTGTTGGATATAGTGTGAGTGTGCAGGTGTCCTATTCCTTCTGCCCAAAGAACTTCCTTTCTTGTGTTATAGGTCTGCTAGGATGAATTATCTCAGCATTTGATTTTCTTTATTTTACCTCCATGGTTTAAAGATTTTTGTTGGGTATAGAATTCCATGTTGACAATATTTTTATTTTAGTCTTTCAAAGACCAAAATGTCACTTCATTTTCTTCTGGTTTGTATAGTTTCTGTCAAGGTAACAAGAATTTTCTTCTATGTTTTCTTAGGTCTGTGATCCAACATATTGTAGTAATTGTTGTTTAAACAGACAGTTATAAAGAGATTTTAATAATATGAAAGAAATCTTACATATTTAGTTACCATTTCCAGTGTTCCTCATTCTTTTGTGTGGATCCACATTTCCATCTGGTATGATTTCAGTTTCCTGAAGGACATCCTGTAACATTTCTTGTTGTGAGGGTCTTCTGGTGATAAATTCCGTCAGGAGTGTGTGTTTGAAAAGCATTTCTTCTTTGTTTTAGAAAGCTGTTATATATTATATATCTGAAAGTTATTGAATTCTATGTTAATGTGTTTTTCTTTTAGTACTTTGTAGCTGTGCTCCATTGTCTTCTTGCTTGCATTGTTTCTGGGGAGAAATTGCTGTCCTCTTTATCTTTGTCTCCCTGTATGTAAAGTGTCTTTTTCTCCCTGGCTACTTTTGTGATTTTCTCCTTATTGTTGATTCTGTGCAATTTGTTTATGTTGTGCCTTGGTTTGGTTTCTTTTATGTTTCCTTTGCTTGGGGTTCATTGAACTTTTGGGATCTGTGGGTATATAGTTTTCTTCAAATTTGGAATGTTTTCAGTAATTATTTCTTCAAATATATTTTTCTGTCACCATCCCCCCCTCCTTTTGAGGACTCCAATTACAGGTATGCTAGGCTATTTGACATCATCCCACAACTCACTGGTGCTCCAGTCATTTATTTGTATTCTTTTTCTGTGTGTTTCCAGTTCACTGGTACTTTCTTCTGCAATGTCTAATCTATTGTTAATCCAATTAATGTATTTTTTATCCCACACGTTGTAGTTTTTACCTCTAGAAGTTTGAGTCATGTCCTTTTCTATATTTTCCACATCTTTGCTTAACTTTTTGAACGTATGAAATGCAGTTAGAATACCTGTTTGTTTTTTAAATATTGTGTTTTTCCCCTCCCTAGGGGTATATTTTATTGTTTCTTTACATGCCTGATAATTTTCTTATTCGATGTGAGACATTGTGACTCTTGCCATGTTTTATACTGGGTAGTCATTGTAGTCCTAAAAATATTTTTAAGATTTGTTAGCTGACCCAGGATGGTACTCAGTCTGGGGCAAATTATTACCCACTCTGGAAGCACACTGTTTTTGACTCCTCTCCCCAGTGTGCCCAGATCAATTAGGCCTTCCACTCTGGAAACAGATGCGAACAGGCATTCTTCCAGGCCCTGTGTGGATGCCAGGCACTATTTGCTTTAATCAATTTGAGTGGTTTTTCCCCCCAGTCTTCAGTAGTTTCCTTACACACATTTACTAATCAGTCCTCCACTGAAAACTTGAAGGAGCCCCTTTGCAGACCTCTGGAGTTCTCTCTCTTTGTGCTTCTTCCTCCTCTCTGGTACTCTGTCCTGTGACCTGCGGATGCTTAGCTCTATCTCCTCGATTCAGGGAGTCCACCAGGTTCCATCTGGCTCCCTCTCCCTATGCTGCGGCCTGAAAGTTTCTCAAGGCAATAATTTGGGGGCGGTTGTGGGGCTCACCTCATTTGTTTCATGCCTCTCAGGGGTCATTATTCTTCAGTGCCTGGTGTCCAGTGCCTTGAAAATCATTATTTCATATATTTTTTATGTCTTTTGGCTCTTTCATGTGAGAGAATAAATCTGGTCCCTATTACTCCATCTTGATCAGAAGCAGAAATCTCGGGCCCTCGGTTTTTCATTTAATCATTTATTTGTAGGGCACATCAGGCTGGGCCATGACTTCGAACATTGACTCAGGCAGGGGATGTTAGCATCTTTGATTTTCATCAGTGATGTTCATCTATTGATTATATAAACATGTAAGTTTGCCCTTTAAGTGGCTACCCGATGTTTGCACTCCAGACTCTTTTCGAGAACTTCCTGCTGTTTAACTCTTATAAGAAGCTCAGCAACTAGTTTGGTTTTACCTCGTGAATACTGTGGATATTAATCACAGTTGGTCATGTATTTTAATTTAATTTTTATTTTTTGCTTTAACTGTCAAGGAGATTAAGCAGCTTCTTAGTCTGACTGCAATATCTTGAGTGAGATGTTATAAGATGTATTTCTATAAACAAAATTTTTGCTCCAGCCATCTTTTTAGCTTACTTCTCTTTTGACTTGTATCTATCTCAAAATTCTTAATTGTAAATGAGAGAAGTCTACTCTTTCTATCCAGCTGATTTGTGTAGACAATTAATATATAGAGTAATGATTGGGGAGGGTCTGCTCTGGGCTGGGGGAGAAGAGGAAACCTCAGGTCAGGTGTAGACTTGCTTAGTTAGAAGCTCCTGGCGTGGGCTGGGCAGGGATGAGTTGCAGTGTCCTAAAAGCTCATGGGCCTCTGGGGGAGGGAGGGACTGAGGCCAAGACCAGACCACAAGCTGGGCCTGGGGGCTTTGGAAAGTGAAGGGAAGCTGAAGAGGCAAAGCAAAGATGAGAGCACTTCATCAGGCAGAAGGAGACATAGCCCTGTGGCAACCAGAGGTGCTGGTGTGGCCATCTGAGGCTGCCACCTCTCCCAGCCCAGCACCGCTGGCCACCTGTTTCCTTGGGGCTTGCCTCTTTCTGCCAAAGGTGAAACCTCTGGGGAAAGAAGCAGGAGGTGGGTCAGGGCATTAGTGCAGGAAGGGAGACTGAGGCTGAACTTCCAAAGCTCCAGCCCCAGTTACCATGGGCAGACCTGGCAGCCATCATGTCCCTGGAAACCACAAGGCTCAATTAAGGTGTTCAGGAGGCATGAATGGAGTGGAAGACCGACCACCCTGGGAGTGCCGTGTGGGTTCGCACACACTAGGAAAACTCCCCACCTGGAGTCCTAGCTTTCCGGAGTCACAAGGGAACTTGACTGTATTTGCCTTTCCCTTTTCTCTCCAGCCCATGCTGCAACCTTCTACATGGCTGATGGGATTCTTTAGGACCCACTTGTCCTGCTCTTTTTTTTTATAATCCTCGCCTGAGGACATTTTTTTCCATTGCTTTTCAGAAAGAGTGGAAGGGAGAGAGAGAGAGAGAAACATCAATGTGAGAGAGACACATTGATTGGTTGCCTCCCCCATACACCCCGACTAGGACCAGGGATCGAGCCTACAACCGAGGTGCATGCCCTTGGCCGGAACCGAACCCAGACCCTTCAGTCCATGGGCTGACACTCCAACCACTGATCCAAACAGGCTAGGGCTGTCCTGCTGCTTCTTACTCTGATGGGAAGCTGAGACCCTGAGTGAGGGCTGTGACAGGTCCAAGATGTAGCTAGCCAGGGGCACATATGAAGCCAGTACTTCCTCCTGCACCCCAGGCTTTCTCTTTTCCAGCAGGCGGTGGGGAGGGAGAGTTGGCAGGGAGTGGGTGATACCCCATAGCCCTGACTCAGGGCAGGCTTTCCTGGGGTCGCTGGGCTTGGACAGAGGAAATGGGACAGATGGAGGACAATGGGGAAGGGTGAGGATCAGCAATGGGTCAACCTCCCAACTGGAGCAGGAGAAAGGTCCTGGGCCAGCCCAGCCCACCGCTGTCCTGCCGACCCCCTTCTGTTCCTTCCTCCCCTCCTCCCTCTTCTCTTCTGTCTTCCCTGAGTCCCTCGGTGAGGCCCAGGTGGCTGAGCATCCTCTGGCAGAGGGAATTAACACACTTAATTAAAGTGCCCAATGAAGAGCTTTGCATATTTCTTAATTACCGTCTGAGTCTTTGGGGGAACCATCTGAAATGGGATTTTTCCCGTGTTTCCTCATTTAGCCTACGGTGAGCCAGTCGGCCCCTCAGGACTCAGGTAGAAGCTGGCAGAGCCCTGGTCTGGAGCTGCCTTTCTGTGTACTAGGTGGCAGGGTGGGTGTGGAGGGGGGAGCCCGTCCCCTAGCCCCCCAGGCGTGTTCAACTTGCAGGAAGGTTGAGGCTAGATTTTCTGTTTTGTGAAAACAGAACAAAAGAAAACAAGGATCAGGTAGATGTAGCTGGTGTCTCCACCTGTTCTTGTTACCACAGGGCCTGGTAGCTGTGTACCCCACAGTAAGGCCACTGAGGGGAGACTTTTGGCAGAGGTTTGCAGAGGCATGGTTGCCAGCTGCAGGGCAAGGATTGAGCCTTGAGGAGTACCAGGCGGGACCCCACTGTCTGTCCAGCAGAACCTCGGAGCTGGCGTGGGTGGTAAACAGGAACGTGTGGCTGAGAACAGATTGCAGGCCCAGGTTCTGCCTGGGCTCGGCAAGGGGGCCACCTCGTGGGTGGTGCACACTCTGCCAGGCCTTGGCATACCTTCCACGAAGTCTCCAGTGCTCTGCCTTAACATTTTCCTCCGTGTCTGGCCATCATGGCAATCTCTCCACCCACACCCACGCCCATGCCCACACCCACACCCACCGTGGAGATGACAGGGCAGAGAGGGTCCTTCATAGAGGGAGACAGTGTCAGCTGTCACCCTGTGGCCTGGACACAAGCCATGCCGAGGAGCCTGGCTTTGGCTTCATGTGCAGTCGTGCACGAGGCGTGGCCTTTGGCATCAGATCTGGGTCTGTGTGCCAGCTGCACTGCTGACCAGCTCTGCGACATGGGCAGAATAACTCACTCACTGGATCGTGATGAGGGTCAAATGAGGAACCCTACGTAGAGCACTGAATTTCTTGTCCAGCACTAAGAAGAAGCCCTGTAGAGAGTTCCCATTCCTGCTTTCTAGAGGTTCCTGGTAAATACTCAGTAATGAATTTTCCCACCCTCGTTTGGTTGAAATGAAAATGCATCTCTCTCTGCTTAATCATATGGCATTAAACTACCAGAAGATTACAGGACTATTGCTGAGCCAAGAGCCGAGATGAGATTAAAAAACAACAACACACAGCTCGATAATAATTTGGCTGCTTATTTTTAATAAAATCCTGCCAGTAGAGCAGAATCTTTGCCTTCAGAAAAAGCCCCACTTTGCCGGACTGGTGTCTCAGACTGTTGTTAGATGGGATTCCGGACAGTGTGACCTTGAAAACAGAGCCATGTGCAGAGGATACACTCTCAGAGGCTGCAGGGGCTGGTGGGAGGGCAGGGGGGACCTCAGGGGAGTGTCTGCTGCCCCTCCCATGTGCCTTTCCCGGTCCGCCTTGGATGCCACTGCCCCCTTGGCTACAGCCCAATCAGGTGCCGGCTCCAGCTCTCCTGCTGCTGTCCTGGTGAGACTGGGGGAGTGAGTGGCCAGTAGGTGGGCTGTGCAAGCTCACCATTTCCAGGTTCTTGTACCTCCTACTCAGGTATGGGGTCAGGAAGGGGCAGCAGCCCTTTAGAGGGGAGAGGAGCTTGGCACAGGCCACCCTTTTACCAGCTCAGCTCCTTTATATGATGCCAGGGTAGAGCCTGGGCAGTGATGTTCCCAAGGGGCTCCTTTCATCAGCTCTGTCTCAGGGCCTAAGAAGCCTCCCAGAGACGGGGTGGAAGACAGCTTTCCTGCGTTCATGTCGGACAGGGTTGCCCAGGCTTTCCTCTGAGAGCTGCCCAGTCCCTGCACACTCGTGAGCTCTGCCCTGGAGCCCTGGGGTCAGGGGTCAGGCTGGAGGTCCTGCAGTCACACTTGTTCAGTTGGGGGCTGGAAGAGGCCACACCACCCACGCGCCTGCAATGAAGAGTGTGGATATAGGCCCAGGAAGGATGAGCCGTCGGCGGGTCTAAGCCGGAGGCCGAGCTGACAAGTTCAAAAAGGGTCTGAGCCACGTTATCCTGGCAGCCTTGGGAAGAGGGTTGGGTGGTGTTGGGGAAGCCCTGAGGCAGGGAAGAAGAGGGCCTCTGCTCTGAGCAGTGAGAATAACGCCCCGAGAGGAAGAATAAATGCCCTTTTGCAGCAAATCAGTAATGATCTGGTCATGGTCATCTAGTGCAGGGCTTAATTGGAGTGCTGGGCCCCAGGTGTTCAAACCTGCCCACCCTCGCTTTGTGAGCCCTCCTTGTGCCCCACAGGGCACCTCAGTTTCCAGTGTCTGACCTTCCAGACTGAGTTAAGCACTACCCCTGAGAGGCCCTCCCCTGCAGCTGGTCCTAAGGAAAAGGTGCCTCAGCTTGGCAGGGGCTGTTCCTGGGACTCCATGATATCCACAGTGATGACAATAATGAACTGGCAGGACCCTGACACCCAGTTTGACTCAAAGATGCCAAAAAGGGTCAGAAATAGGAGCTCAGTTCCTGGTCAGGCTACCTCACCCGGGCCCCACTCAGCTCTGGCCCTGGGCGGGTAGCTGTCAACTCATTTCCCCTTGTATGAAATAGGGATGACATGAATACCTGCTTGAGAGCAGAGGACCAAACAGGTCAGTGCTAAGGGCTCAGCACAGTGTGGCTGTGAGCATGGGATCCTGCAAGCTTCAGGCAGCAGGTGTCCCGTCTCCTCTGCTCTACTCCTGTCATGTAAATCCACCTGGCACAGCCCCTGGCGTGTGCCTGGAACATGCTCTAAACACACGTGTTGCCTATGATGGATTTTGTGGGAATGCTTAGAAAATATTGGCTGCGGCCAGGCCTCCACACCTGCTCCTCCTGCCTGCACAGTCCCAATAAGCAACTTATTTTCTTGGGGTTTTCTCCTACCCTGAGAGCCAGTACTAATCCACTGCCAGTGCCTGGTGTCCCAAGAAGGGGCGACTCAGCATTAGAAACCCTTGTGGGGATTTCTGAGTTCTCAGCTACTCCATGAACCTCCTGTTCCTTTTTGTGATTCCACCGTCTCTCCTGCCTGTCTGCTCAGCTGCCCTGGGGAAGAACCTGTTGGGAGAAAAGAACCTGGTGTCTTCTGCCTTCTCCTCACCCTGCTCCCTTCTCCTCATGCTTGTCCCTTGTCCCCGTGGAGCAGGATGTGGAGTGTCACTACCTAGGGAAGTTATCAGTGGGCCTTGCCATGCCTTTTTTCCAAGGAGAAGGCTGTACCTTTCCACTGTCTTCTTGGAAAATGAGGAAGCTGTGCTTCCTCCAACTTTGTCTGCCTCTTACTGGCTCAGTTTTGCTCCACTTTTTACTTCAGGGTCCCCTTAGCAATTTCCAGCCAGGCCTTTCTGTATGGGGAGCCCCCACTTCCCACATTCATATGAAATTTAAGGGGAGATTTACACCAATTGGAAAGTACTTTGCAGATTAACTGCCCATCAAGAGCTTTTCAAAGGACAGTTTTCAGGTAAAATTAGGAGACCTTGGGTGCATTACTGCTCACCCCAGAGATGTTCTTCCAGAAATGTGACTATTCTGACAGCAGCTGGGGCACTGCAGTCTTTCCTGGCACTACCCACCCAGAGTTGGCATCAGACTCCGCAGTGTAAGAATACAGTCCCTAACAAGACTGCCCCCCACTTCAGATGCCAGCCACAAGTGGGGTTCCCAGGGACACCACACTTCTGACCAACTGGCTACAAATCTGAGTGCTCTCCCATGACCCTCCTCAGGTTCCATAATTCTCCAGAACAACTCATACAACTTAGGAAAGTGCTCTACTTAGAGTTACAGTTTTATTATAAAGGATACAGATTAGGAACAGCCAAATGAAGAGAAATGACAGGCAAGGTCAGTACAATAGTGGTGGTGATATCAGCTCTCTGTTACCTGCTACCCACCTCCTTCCAGTTTAAGCATTTCCTGTGTGGCCGGCACTTGAATAACCTTATTTCATTTCTACTACTGCCCTTTGAAGTCTTTGATGTTATGCTTATTTTTAAATGAGGCATTGAGGTCCAGAGGGGTAGGGACCACCTCAGAATGACGCAGCTAAAAGCACTCCAGCTAGGATTTGAATCCAGCTGACCAATTCCAGGTCAAAGATGGAGCCACCTAAATTTGCCCCAAACACGGTCTGTCAGGCGTTCCTTCTGGCTAGAAGACAATTCTCTTTGTTACAAATGTTGGCTGTCATGCGGTGGCTGTCGCCCTTGTCTGTTATATGTTGCACCACCGAGGCTTCGGAACTGGGGAAGGACTTCTGCAGAGGAGCCCCTGTGGGCTGCCCTGGTCCATGCAGGCAGTGACCAGCCACCGCACCAGGCTGAGCCTGTGGACATACTGTCCGAGAATCGGGGAGAGGCAGAATCGAGAACTCTCAGGCTTTCCCACCAGGTTTTTCTGTTCCTGGCAGCCCAGAGCAGAAGGGACTATGAGCCAGGGCCATGGCAGACTTGGTGGGACAGTGTAGAGAAGCACTCCATGCCAGGCCTGACCTAACAGATGTTCCTTTATTCCCTTCCTCCCCTCCAGATGATGGAAATGTCACGATAGGCATTTCTGCCACTGCCAAGCCCCAGGGGACCTGCGCACAGTTGGGTCAGAAGCCAAACCCTGCAGTTAGGGAAATTAGTGTTACTCATGGGATTCCCAAGAGACTTCTGGTTCTCTTAGCCATAGCAGTGGTTCTCAGTTGGGTGTTCCTGCCACTTAGAGGGCATTTGTAAATACGGGTGGGGGGGGGCCTGGGATTCAAGGTTGTCACAATGACAGGATCCTGCTGGAACTTACCCAGTGAGGTCTGGGGATGCCAAATGCCCTGCAAGGAGCTAGACAGTCACGTACACTCTACAAAATAATAGTCCTGCCCATGAGAGACACTGGGGAATGTCCCATTTACTTCCCCTGTCTCCTGGTTCCTTAGAAAGCCACTTCCTCAGCAGTCTCCAGGCTGAATGAAGGGGAACTAGACAGCATGCCTCCATCCCAGCCTGACCAATGACGAGGCAATAGTTCCAGGTGAACGTGGACCAGGGTGGGAGGAGCATCTCTCTTGCACCCACTTGCTCTGATTCTTCATATGTGGCTCTTGTGTCAGTTAGGCTTTTGTGGGTCAAAGGCCTGGAGTTGGGTGGTGAGAATTCACAGGGCACGGACAGGCCTCCTCCTTGGTGCCTGGCGAGAAGTCCCCTGCAGCCCACCCAGTGTAGACTCAGCCGCCTTGCTCTGGGTTTGCCTTTCACTTCTGTTTCCAAGTCTCATCTTTTCCTTTGGGCTTTTTTGTTTTCATCATGTGAAATTGTTTAGAGTAAACATGGCTGAACTCCTCTCTTCTTGTTGTTTTACAGTCGGGAAGACGTCTCTGATCACGAGGTTCATGTACGACAGCTTCGACAATACGTACCAGGTGAGGTCCTGGGTGCCCCTGTCGCCCCACCACATGGCGTCTGTAGCCATGACAGTTGCCTGCAGACCATGCTGGTCTCTCTCAGCCTTGCTAACCCTGAGATGAGAGTAGGATGTTCCCAGGGCCCAGGGTGTGTGTTTTGCCTTGAAGGAGCTGCCCATTTGTGCGCTGGCCCCAGTCCACTAATGACCCTGAGCCCTTCTGGACGTCCAAGCCTCGGCACAGGACGCGTTTTCCAGTAGAGAAAGGGCTCATTTCAGTCTGTGTGGTCCTGCTGCCCGTGGGCAGGTCTAACCATTACAGTGTTTGGTTACTTGGGTGAGTCATCACCTGGGGGATGGACAAGGTACAAAATAATGGAGGTGAAAGAGCAGTAGAGGAACTTGCTCCTCGAGCATGGTTATATTTGCTGGACCTCATGCACTTGTGTGCACGCACATCACACACACACACACACACACACACACGGTTGCTGAGGCACTTTCTTCCCTGGAGAGGCTGATGTGATGGGCTTGTACTGCTCTATGTGGGCAGGAGGCTGGATGGAGTGACCTCTGGCTCCTCACTCTCAGAGTGGTCTGATGTCAACCAATATCCCAGAGGTGGCTCCAGGTGGCCCAAAGGCTGAGATCTTGGGGGTCAGTAACATTTCACTTCCCTGGCACCACTGGTCAGTAAGAGGTTTGTACAAATGAAGTGAATTTTCCCTGCAACTATAGCTTTTTGCAAAAAGCCACCAAATTTAATCATTTCAGCTATTTTTAAGAAAAAGGATATTTTCTTTCTCAAAACAGACAAATAATAATGGATTTTTCTAGGCCAGTGGGTTCTGTGAAGTACTAGTTCCAAGGGATGTTGGTAGGTGTTATTTGAGAAAAAAAGGCAGGCAGGAAGGTTTACTCCTTGCATAGATTTAGGGAATACAGGTGAACAAAAGTAAATCAACTTACCTACTGCAGGACTTCTCAGGGCCTTTATTGCATCAATGTATGGTTTTGTGCTGAAAGAGGGGTGTAGTGTACAGGATCTCCCCAATGTATCTGGTCATGGAATCTTTTTGTGACCTAGTGCTCAGAGGAGAAATATTTATAGAACACACTGAGGATGGTCCCTCTGCCTTCCTGGACTGACTAAGGATTCAGAGCACAGCCCACTATCAATTACAGTTCCGTGTCTTCTCCTCAGTCTGAGCCTTCCTCTGGACCAGTCATCATCTTTGCCCCATATATAGCCCCTCTGTCTGCCTCTGTCTAATTTCCTGCTTTTCCTCTGCAGTCATCTGAAATGCCAGGTAACTAGTGGACTTGGTAAGAATTGACGGAAGGGTCAGAACATGAGGCCCTGGGAGAGGGCTCTCTGTGATGTGCACAGCCCTGGGCGCCAGCTTCGGGATGGTGATCTCAGCCACTGTTTTTGTTGCGTGCTCTCCAGGCCCGGGCTTTGCAGCGCTACAGCCTTACCAGAAGCCTCGCATCCCCAAAGGGGAGTCCTGCCGTATCTGTCAGCATTTGGGATTTCAGTCTAACAGACCTCACTTCTGGAGTCTGACTTAGTGCTCACTTGTTCTGTGTGTGTATGTGTGTGAGAGAGAGAAGAAGGGAGAGAGAGAGATCTCACATATATTATTTCAATGACTTGATGTTATTGAATATCAAGATATTTATAATGCCTCTTGTTGGTGTTCCGTTGAACACAGTGAGATTCTGGCTGGCTGGTGTTCTTGGCTGTGGTGGATGGTAATGGTGACTTAGGACCTTTGCAGTGGTCCTCATTGGCGTGGATCAACTCCTCCCCATGTTGTCTCAGTCCCTCAAAATCTGAGCCCACCTCTCTCTCCAGTGTTAACTTCCATTGTTCACTGCTTGTCCCATATCCCCCGGCCCCCTGCCTGCTTGCTTCCCCCCACACAGTGACACTTCTCCACCTTGGCTCGTGGAATGCCTCTGCTGGAATGCTCTTCCTTCTCTGCTGTGAAATGTTCTTCTGACTCATCAAAGCTCAGAGCACATGTTTGCCTGTGTTCTACCCCCTCCATGGCTTTCTCTCCCCCAGCATGTTAAGAAACCACGTTAGGGGCTCATTTAGCATCCTGACTCCACAGGAACTCCTATGTGCTCTGGCTCCAGGCTGGGCTCTGCATTCGTGGGCCCAGTACACGGCTTGGCCACAGCTGGTGCCAAGTGCCTCGGAGATCAGAGTGACTTGGAGATCAGCCCTGTCTGCCTTGTTTTTAGACCCCACCAGACTGAGAGGCCACAGAGGTCCTAGGTCAATGTGGTGAGAAGGGGAAAAAGCCCAGGGGGAAGTAAGTGCCTTCCCCAATGCAGGCTTTGCTGACTTTTTTTTCTTTTCCCAGCAGCAGCAGGTAGAATTTCTTTCCCTATACTTTAAAATGGTAATTAGGCTAGGAGGCCAGGGCTCCAATTCTGTGCATACCTGCAGGCTCATCTTAATGAATTCTCTGGAGATGGAAAGGGGGAAATGTTATTTTGTTTGTTTTTCTTAACAAGGTGGTGGAGACATTTGGGAAGTAGCCGAGATCGCCAAGGGCTCTGGGGGATGTTCCTAGTTGCCCCCCAGCACGGTGACTACTCTTAACCACCCCCCACCACAGCACAAGTTAGGAAACCAGCCTAATGGGCTGCCCCTGGGAGAGGTGCTGGCCTGCTAGAACTTACCCAGCTGCCCCCCAGTTTCTGGACAGTGAAGCTTTCCTGCACTGGGGCACTTCTGGGGTCCCAGGGAGCCTTTGGGAAGGGAACATGATGCTGAGGCCCCCCTCCCCCAGCCTTCACCAGCAGAGGGGTATCCTGAGGAGCTCTCACCCTTTGGCAATCTGACTGCTCTGCCCCCAGGCTTTCCTCTCTAACTTTCAGGTCTGTATTAGTTTCCTAGGGCCGCCATAACAAATTACCACAAACTGAGGGGTGTAAAACAGCAGAAATGATCTTTTCACAATTCTGGAGACTAGAAGTGTGGAGTCAAGATGTGGCAGAGTCACATTTCCTCCAAAGGCTCCAGGAGGGAATTCGTCCTTGCCGCTCCCAGCGTCTGGGGCTGCGGGCGTTCCTCCGGGTGGCGCTGCGTAGCTCTGACAGCCGCGTCCGTCTTCTCATGGCCTTCTCTCGTGTCTCTGTGTGTCCCTCTCTCTACTCATAAGGACACCAGTCATCGGATTTAGGGGCCTCTCCTAAATCCAGGATGATTTTTCATCAGAACACTCTTAACTGGTTACATCCACAAAGATCCTTTTTCCAGAAAGTTCACATTCTGAGGTTCCAGGTGGACAGAATTGGGGGGGGGGGGCACTCTTCAGCCCACTACTGGGCCCTGGCACCTCCCAGTCTAATCCCATTGGGGACCAGACTTTCTGGCCTAGGCCTCAGAATGGTCTGCACCCACCTCACCTTCCAGCATGGACCCTTCTAGGCTCCCAGCCCCCTCCCCCCCTCCCCCCGGGCTCCTCCACCCTGCCCCCCCCACCCCCCAGCCCTTCTCGAGCTGCATCCAACCTGGGAAGCCATTTCCCCAGGACATGTCTCTGTAGCATGTCTTTTGTTCTCACGAGGTTTTACAATATGATCACCCCTTTCTTTGTGAAACATTGTGAGTTGATTTAATAAAGTAAATAGGTTCACTGAGGCTTGGTCATTGACTCTGTGGCCCATCCCTCTGCGCTGCATCCCCCAGGCCAGTGTCTGTCTCCACCCCTAATGATTCAACCCGACAGTGCAACAGTAGGGTGTTGCCTTTCAGAGGAGCTGGGCTCCCGCTGGGCCACAGCCCAGGGGCTCCAGATGGGAAATTGCGAGGATCCTGGTGTTGTGGAGAGCGGCGCTTTGTCCTGTGTGGGGTTTGCTGGGCCACAGCCCAGGGGCTCCAGATGGGAAATTGCGAGGATCCTGGTGTTGTGGAGAGCGGCGCTTTGTCCTGTGTGGGGTTTGATGCTCTAAACTCTTTCTGGGGCAGCAAGTTTTACTAATACTTGTCCAGCCAGACTCGGGCAGCTCGTCTGGGGGTTGCCAGGCTTGGGCAGCCAAGCCTCATACCTAAAATGCCCCTGCACTGCCTTTGCTGGCGGGCTAAAGAGGGGTTCAGTGAGGAAAGGGATCTGCGTATGGGTCAATCCTCCTTGAACACACCCACACTCATGCACACTGGCCTCTGGTCCCCCCTAATGCTGGGGCCAGGGAACAAGAAAGGGGTGGGGCCTTTGGAAATAAGATGCTGAGCACCTTTTGTCAATGAGCCACTGGAAGGAGATGAATGAGCCTTCACAGAGCTCGCAGCAGTGGAGGGAGAGCCAGGAGAGAGGGGCCCCTCTGATGGGCTTGGGAGGGGCCTGGGGCTTTGCCGTGAAGAGGAGGTACAGTTAGACAAGCAGCGAGTCAGTGCACAGGGCCCAGGGTGGAATGCCCCCAAATGTCAATCCGCTTGGTGAGATGACCCTGCCCTCAGACTCACTCGGGCACTGCCATTTATCCAAGTGCTCCCTGTAGATGTTACCTGGACCAGGGTGGAGGGCAGACCTGCCCTTGCTCAGACACCTTTTCTCTTCCCCCCTCCTCTCCTCTGCCCTCCCTCCCTTCTTCTGATGAGCACATACAAATTAGGAATATGGTCACCTGTACAGAAAGCTGACTAACGGTGGCTTAAACAAAACAAGGCTTTGGTTTCCCAGGTGCAGGGAGTTGTGGTGAGAGCTGAGCTGGCACAGCTGTGCAGTGATGCCATCGGAGCCCAGGCCCTTGCTCTCATTCTGCTCCGCCTGTTTGCTGTATGGGTTCTCTTCACGAAGGCTGGCTGTTGCAGCTCCAGACAGCACCTCTGCATCCAAGGCAGAAAAAGGAAGCAAGAGCTTCCCTAGAATGCCCTCTCCCTCCAGCAGGCTGCGGCTAACGTCTTATTGGCCAGAACTGGGTCACATCATCACCCTTAGCCTCTAGGGAGGCTAGGAAAGCAGAATTTCACTTTTACAGTCTCTAGGCAAGCAAGGGAGTAAGAGGTTGCCAGTGGATAATGGGTGAGTTGGATCATGGGTGAGTCCCTGGTATGACCTGCTGCATTTCATAAGTTAAATGGACCCATGATGTAATTCTCTGCCATGCATTTTAGTAATCCTTCCTAATTCACTTTTTAGGTTGTACTCAGGTAGCTCTTGGACAACCTCAAAAGTCCACCACCTGGAGCATCTTTTGCCCTAATTATTAAGGACAGGGCTTGTGCACTTGGATCCACATGTGACCCTCTCAGGGAACTTTGGGCCATACATCCCTGGGCATCTGTGGCTTTTGAAGGGATTGACTGACTTTGATGAAATGTAACCCTTTATTTAATGTTGGAAGGTGCATATTGTTTAGTTGATGTTTCAGATCACAGGAAATAAAAGCAATCAGTAAATATTTCATTGACTGTTGACTAGCACAAGCCACTCTCCACTAAGGGGAAAGTGGCCTCAGGACTGTGTAGACTTTGAAGCTGAGTTATTTGAAAGAATCTAGGTACCTGTGCCTTGGCCTCATACCTAGCATCCCCTCCTCCAGAGCCCATAGCTGCTGGCAAGGATAGACCCTGCCTAGCATGTTTGCCAGAGGCCGCTGTCTCCTTCCCCACAGCACCCACTTGCCAGTCTGAATCCTTAAGTTTGCCAACCTCATTTGCATGCTAATTTGCATGACTTTACCCTGATACTCTCATCTAATGGTTGGTGGTGTGGAGCACAAACAGCAGTTTCATTGTGAAGGGCTTGTCAGGCCCAGCTGCTTTCTGCCACTTAGGGATGCTTCCCCAGCCATGGCCAAGGCCTGGCCAAGGCTACAAAAAAGACACACATACACTCCTTTTCATGATTTCTCTTCCTGAGAAGGGAGTCTTGAGTCAATTTATGCAAATTACCATGCAAATTTCCACTGCAGACTTTATTACTGTGTCTTGTCAGAATGTGGATGCAAAATATATTTCATAATAAATGTACATAGCAAAGATTTCAACAAGTGCCTCAGGGAACATCTCTTTCCTCGGGGATCCGCTGGGCCAATGGAAGCTTTTGTGCAGAGGGAGGCGTGTAATGTACTGTCTGCTCTATGTGCCTGAGCCCCTGTTGACACTGTTAATACCACCTTCAGAAGATAAATGTGGATGTGGCCGTGAAATCTGTGCTTGTTACGTTCCTCAGGTTTTGTATAAAATGAAGTGCCTGCCGTTTTTCATAAGCAGTACAGTTTGCAAACATGATATTAAAGGAATAAATAAGCATGGCTAGGTTTGGGGCAATCTAATCACAGCAGAGTGCAGCCCAGCCTCCTCTGAGGGGCATCGGTCAATACAAGAGGCTCATGCAGCACTGCTAAGGGGTGGAGGGGAGGACCGTGGGGATCGTGGACTGGCAGGAGAGTCCCCAAAGTCAAGCCTGCTGCTCATTTGTCTTGATACCCTCTTTACATCCCTGTGGCATAGTTACTAGCAAGAATAATTTACCCTATACCTCATAAGTGGAAATGAAGTGCAAAGAATGAATGCTTTGACCAAGACTCCAAGGCAAGCTAGAAGAGAGATTTGGTCTCCTTTAGAACCCACCTCTTTGAGGGTCAACCTTTACTGAAGTTCTGGGAACACTAGGATGTTAATAGGAATTATAAGCACAAAGATCCCCAGGGCAGAGAAACTTGGGAAACATTGGGTTACATGAAATTGTTCATGTTTCTTCAGTGCAGGACTTCTCATAGCCTTTACTATACTAGTGTGTATTATAACTCTCCACTAGGGGCTAGAATATGCAGCCTTTTCCAGAAACACTTGATCACAGTTCAACCAATACTCTTCCAAAGGAACAAACAGAAATCCATAGTCTTAATCACAACATGTAGGATATAACTCAAAATTACTAGATATAGGAAGTAAAAGCCATATTCAAGAAAAAAGGAGAACCCAGCCAGGCATGGCTCAGTGGTTGAGCATCGACCAAGGATCCAGGAGATCGTGGTTCGATTCCCGGTCCCCGGTCAAGGCACATGCCCGAGTTGTGGGCTCGATCCCCAGTAGGGGGCGTGCAGGAGGCAGCAGATCAATGACTCATCATTGATGTTTCTCTCTCTCTCTTCCTCTCCCTTCCTCTTTCTGAAATCAATAAAGATATATTTAAAAGAAAAAGAAAAGAAAAAAGGAGAGACTTGCTTTGAACAGGAGAAGGAGCACATACTCAAAGCCTGGAGGGATGTGGGGATAAGGCTGGGCACATGTAGACAACTTTGCAAATATCTTTTAAATCCTGACTCCGCCCCTTCCAGCGTTGACTCTAGGAAAGTAACTCAACATCTCTGGTACTCAGTTTTCTTACCAGTGACATATAAATACTAACGAACATAACCCCTAACATAGCTTGTCAGAATTAAATAGTGCATGTAAAGCACTTAGCACAATAGCTGGCAAACTGTAAGTACCCAGATGTTTAGTCATTGTTACAGTGGTTACCACTGTTATTATATCAGAGCGTAAAACCAAGGAATTGAAGTGATTCACACCTCCTATTGTAAGGTAGGATTTGAGGTCATCCTCTGGGAGTGATTTGTGCTGAGGATGTAGCAGGGGCGAAACAGAGGGGAGGATGTTATGAACTATTGCTGATATGGATGGAAGCAGGAGGTGATCAAGGACAAGTCACGTGTTCTTGTATTTACCCATACATTTACCATTTCTGGTGCTTTTATATTCCTTCTTTAAAGATTCAAATTTCCATCTGTAAAATTTCCCTTCAGTCTAAAGCATGTCCTGTAATGAGGGCCCACTGGTTACAAATTATCACAGCTTTCCCTTATCTGAAAATGTTTTCATTTTGCCTTCATTGTTGAAGGAAATTTTCACTGGCTATGGAATTCTAGGTTGACGTGATGGTTATTGTTTCTTTTGGAACTTTAAAGATTCGTTCCCTTGTCATCTGTCCTGAATTGTTCTGATGAGAAATCAATTATCATTCTCATCATTGTTTCCTTGTATATAATGTGTTTTTTTTATTTCCTGCTGCTAGTAAGGCTTTCTGTTTGTTTTGTTTTTTTAGCAATTTGACTATGACATGCTTGGGTGTGGTTTTCTTTGTATTTATCTTGTTTTAGGTTCACTGAGCTTCTTGGAACTATGGGTTGGTGTTTCTAATCAAATTGGGGAAATTTTTGATCAGTGTTTTTTCAAAAAAAATTTTGGCTGATTTTGTTTCTCTTCTTTTTATAACAATCTAATTGCATCAATATCAGATGACTTGATATTGTCCTAGAAGTTCTTGGTCCTGTGTTCACTTTTATTTCATCTTTTTTTCTCTCTGTACTTCAGTTTGAACGATTTCTTTTGCCGTCTTCAAGTTCACTGACCTTTCCTTGACAGTGTCCTGGTTCCTGTTGAATTCAATGTATTTTTGTTTTAGGTATTATATTTTTTAGTGTTAAGACTACCTTTTTTTTTTTTTTAGCATTTTCCTGTATTTCTTGAAACCCACCATATTCATCTTTTCCTTTATATTTTAACATTTATATCAGTTATTTTAAAGTCCTGTCTGCTAATCCAATATCTGGGTCATCTGGGGTCTGTTTCTATTGAGTTGCTCTCTTAATTATGGCTTGAATTTCCTGCTTCTTTACGTGTCTAATCCTATTTTATTGTGTAGGGGAGATTGTGAATAGTAAGTTGTAGAGATTCTTGGATTCTCTTACTTTCCTCTGAACTGTACTGAGTTTTATTTTAATAGGCAATTAAATTACATGTAGCTAGTTTTGGGGTTTTTTTTTGAAGGGTTGCTTACTACCCTAGATCTCTGTTGGTTTTTCCCTTAGTAATCTCAAGCCCTGAGATGATGTTCATTCTTCCAGAGCTTGCCCTCTGGCCTTGTTCCTGGGGAAGCCTTCTCACCCAGCACTCTCATCTCCCTCCCTTTTATATCACTCCCTAAAAACCCTGACCTCACCTGATTTAGCTCAGACTCACTTCCTCTGAGAGGGGTGAGAAGGTTCACTGTTGAGAGGGTGAGGACCAGGGACAACAGAGCAGGACCCACCCCAAGCTTGACATGAGTGTCCCCCATTTTTCTGGCTGTCACCACCTGGATTACTGAGCTTTAGCCCCTTTGCCTGAGGCCTTTCAGTTTTGACCTTTCTGTGCTTTTCTCTAACAGGCAACCATTGGAATTGACTTCTTGTCAAAAACCATGTACTTGGAAGATCGTACGGTGAGAGCCTGACTTTAGAACTGGGAGGAGAGGTGGGGCTCCTTTGGGCGTATCACCTGGACTCTTAGCTGGGAGCCACTGAGAGCCAGCGCCTGCCCCAGAGCTGGCAGTGCCAGCATCACAGAACCAGGACCTCACCCCAGCCCCGATCCCACCATGTGGACCTCGCTGCCCCTGCTGACCCCCTGCCCTCCCTGCAGGTGCGGCTGCAGCTCTGGGACACAGCGGGCCAGGAAAGGTTCCGCAGCCTGATCCCCAGCTACATCCGGGACTCCACGGTGGCCGTGGTGGTGTACGACATCACAAGTAAGTGTGGGTCCTGGGGGTCAGAGGGAAGGTGGCTCACAGGGGCTCCAGGACCCAAGTGGAGCCCCAGCCAGGCTGCAGCCTGTGTGTGTGTGTGCACACGCTTATCCTCTGAATGCAGTAAGGCCGGTGCTCGAGGGTGGGGGCTGAGTTGCCTTTGAATGCCACCTTCCCAGGCCCTCCTGCGACAGTCATGGGTGTGCAGGTTGGTCCTGCTCAGAGCAGGGGCCTTTGGAAGTGAGCAGAGATGCTCTCAAGGCTGGCCCTGCTTCCAGTCCCTCTGCACCCTCGCTGGCCCTGGCTGCCAGAAAGACCCCACAGAGCAACTTCTGTGTGCATGTGTGTCAAGGTGGGAGAAGACGCTGGTCCCTGGTCCAACTTGACCCAGCAGCTGTGGTTTTGTGAGCTGGCATCCCAGCTCCTCACTGGGCTCCCTGGGAAGGGGGGGACTGAGCAGGTCTGGGAGATCTGTGGGTGGCTTCACTTCTCACACACTGTGGCTCTTCAGTCCCTGAGAGTGACTGCACAGCCCTGAAGGAGGCTCATGGGGCTGGGGGTCAGCCCCCCTCTACCAGGTGCCACTGCCCAGGGAGGTGTAGTGGAACACACCTGGGAAGCTCGTGGGCTGCGGTCACATCTAAGGTGGGAGGACACCCAGGGCACTGCCCCAGCCTGCTGCCCCTGGCTCTGCCCACCCCTCTTTCCACCCTTCTCCCTGACACAGGCTCCCCGCCATTCTGAGCGTAGGGGGGAGCTGGTCTCATGCAGCCTGACATGGAGCAGAAGAGAGATCAGGCTGCGGGAAACAGGCCACTGTGCCTCCCCTTGGGTGTGCAGGCTGCTGAGGTGGGGCATTGCCCTGTGACTGCTCCTCTTCGAGGTCTTTGACCTCTTCTGCCTGAGGAGAGAGTTGCCCTGAAATGGCCTTGAGCTCCTGTTTTTTCTGTTCCTGGGCCTGCCTTCCCCCTCCTCTTATTTGGAGACCCTAGGGTCCTTTTTGGAATCCCCTCTGGCCTTTCCCGAGCCCCCTGAGCTCCCCTGAGCTCCCTTTGGTAAGAGTCCGCTCTGTAGGCCGTCCTTCCCTAGGGGCTGCTGTGCCCCCACCCCCTCCACTGTTTCCAAGCACAGCCGAGCCCAGTGCGCCCATTTTCACTCTGCCCTGAGCCTCCAAAGTCAGGTCTGACTCTCAGATGGGTCTCTAGAACCACTAGTCCATGTAGGAAATCATGACACTGACCTTCCAGATGGGTGACTTCTTTCCCCCAGAGGGTGGCTCAGCAGTGCAAGGGGCTCTCCAGGACCCTGGGGCAGCAGCTCCACAAACACACATGCGCGTCCTGTGGAAGGCCCGGAGCCCCTCCCGGGTGTCTGAGGGGTGCATGCTGCCCATCCCTCCTGCTCCCTCCCACCTTTCCCCTTCCACAGGGGGAGCTGGATCTCACTCCCAGTTCTATCCCCACTTTCCACCTCCAGACCTCAACTCCTTCCAGCAGACCTCTAAGTGGATCGATGACGTCAGGACGGAGAGGGGCAGTGATGTTATCATCATGCTGGTGGGCAACAAGACAGACCTGGCGGACAAGAGGTAGGTGCAGGGGCTGGCAGGCTGAGCCCACCCGCCACACCTCTGCAGCTCCTCTGGGACAAGGAGTTCTGGGATGCATGCGTAGTAAGCACCCTCTCTGTTTGGCCTGTTCCATGCATCTGGGAAAGGTCCTGTCGGGTTGCTGGAGGCTTTGAAAGCCCCCGGTAGGTCCCTGCCCGTGTCACCCCACCTCACACTGCTGTCAGGGGCATTTCATGGGCACTCCTCCGTGCATGGTCTGCATGGAGCCCCGTGCACCTGGCCCAGCCCAGCATTGTGTGGCCTGGGATCTGGCTACAACCAATAGCTGCAGGCACAGCAATCTCTTGGGCTCCTGTTGACTTCTGCTTGTGCTTTGTGTCTCTGTCCCAGTGAAATGCCCACACCATTGTGGGTGTGAGTATGAAGGTCCTGGGCCCGTGTGCTAACCTCAGATTGTCTGGTCTGGCACTGTGTCTAGGTGTGACACTTTCTCTGAAGAGGCAGCTCCAGGGCACAGGGCTGACTTAGGGGCCACGTACATACATTTGTCCACTTATCTCATGGGACCCAATTTGGTTAGATAAAGTGGCAGGTCATGGACTGTGGGCTTCCTGAAATACACTCTGACCACTTAAGGAATTATCTGAATTAGAGCTTACTTATCAGAATCCTCTTCTCAAGTGAAGAAAATGGGGCCCAAAACCTAGCTCCTTTATTAAGTAGGTGACTTGGGCAGTCATTTTTAACCTCAGTGTTCTCATTTGGAAAATGGGACTGATGAAACCATCCAGAGGTGGTATGTGGCTTGAAACACTTTACAGATGTAATCTCTGGCAGTGGTGACTGTTAGGAAAGGCTGGTATGGGCCTGCCCCAGGGCCTGCTCTTCAATGGGAAGATACTACAGAGGGAGTAGAGAAGGGGCTTGTGTGCCCGGCTGTGCCCTGTGCCCCCTGCATCCTGGTCAGCTCCCCAGCCCTGCTGGGCAAACCCCCTCATCTCAGGCTGCTCCCTCAGTCTCTCCCAGGGGCTGTTTCTCTACTAACTTGATGTCGCCTCTCCCCTCACCTGCAGGCAGATAACCATTGAGGAGGGGGAGCAGCGTGCCAAAGAGCTGAGCGTCATGTTCATCGAGACCAGCGCGAAGACCGGCTACAACGTGAAGCAGGTAGGGTGCACCTGGCGCTGAGCCCTGGCCCTGCTTGGCCGCGGGGCCCACATGCGGCTTCCGGCATGGTCAGCCTCGGGCTCTGTCCTGCCTCTACCCAGTGGGCTAGTGACTGGGTTGGGGCAGCCAGTCAGCGCCCAGAAACCCACCTCATGAGGAGTGAGCTTCCCCCCAGAGGTAGTAACTCATGCGAGAGGGAAGGGGGTGTCCGGAGAATGTCATCATGAGGCACTGTACAGCAGCCAGCCACATGACCCCTGTAGCACGTGTGTGAGTGTCCAGTCACCCACTTCCAGGTGGCTGAGAGAAGCATCGTTTCCCTAGGGTCTTACCTGACTATGGATGTGGGTGCAGGGGTTCATGCCTTGTGCTTGGCAAGAGCTCAGGGGTTGGAGGGCCAGGCAGGCTTGGAGAAAGGAGCCCACCCGTGGTGCCCTGGAGCTCTCAGGCGACAGGCCTGGTGAAGCAGAATCATCAGAGGAGCCATAGAGGGTCCATAGAACCCAAGGAATCCGAAGATGCAATTCAGCAGGTCAACAGACTAGGGTTGGAAAAACTACAGCTTTATCGGCACTAACATCTAAGTGCTCTTTAGTGTTGTTAACCTTCAGCAATGAATGTAGGCAGCGAGACTGTCACGGCAGCAGCCCCTGTGGCTTTATCACAGAGATCACAGCTGTGTTTTTATCACCTTACAGTGTTTTGGTATCTTGAACTTGACACCCATCACTACTTCAGTATCACAGAGGTTCTTACACACACTGCCAGCTCTTGCTGTTGAACCAGTGTGTATCTTTAAAGATTTTAGAAGTGTATTTCCATACTAAGTGGTTTTCTTTATTCTCCTGTGGAATTGATGTCACACGCTTAGGAGTGTGTAGGTGTCACCAGACTGCCAGAGGGGTCTGTGGTTCACACAAGGTTAGGAGCCCCCGCCTCCAAGAAGGAGAGGACTTGGAGAGGTGACGAGGAGGGAGGGCATCCCAGGCAAGGGGCACAGCATGAGTAAAGGTGTGGCAGGAGGGGTGCCTGTGGCTTGGGGAGGCGATACTGAGTGAGGAGCATGGCTTGGCTGGGGTATCACTTCTGCCTGCGGCTCCCATTGGTGCCTAGGAACTCTAGACAAGCTGCTCATGCAGCACTTGGCCTGGATACAGTGAAGACTCATGCCACCTGGACAGTGCCAGTGGCAGTGGGGAAGGTGGCAGAGGAGTAGAAGAGACAAAGTGGGATCCCCAAGGTCCAGGACTCAGTGTCCCCCCAATTAGAGTGACTGCAGTATGGCTCCATTCGCTCTCAACGCCTTCCCAGCCTCCTTCAGTGTAAGGCTGGGGCTGCTGTGGCAGCTCCTGCAGGAGGGAGCTACCCATCCCTGAGGCATACAGGAGACATTGGGCTGCTGCTCTTTGCACCCTAATGGAAAGTCATGGGGCCAGGGAAGCAAAGGGCAGGTAGCCCTGCACTAGTGGTAGGGTCAGGGAGATGCTGCTCCCTTCCTAGAATGCTCTAGAAGCCACATAATGGTCTGAGTGGAGTTCAGTGTGGTCAATTGAAACTCTGTCTGGTTCATAGGAGTCTCCATGCAGTGCAGACTCCTAGACCCTAAACATGATCATATCTACTCTCAGAGACCCCCATGTGACCCCCAAGAGCTGCCTTCTAACTGTCAGCTTGGCCGTTGGCAGAAGCTGTGACCATTTTGATGTTTAGACAGATGGAGCAGGGCTACCTGGGGCAAGGCCAGGAAGGAAAGCTCAGGAGGAGTGACCCAGGCCCTCTGCACCCTTGCCTGGTTCTGCCTGCCCCACTCCGGAGCCCTGTCTGCAGCCTGCCCACGGGGCCCCACACTGGCAGGCAGACTGACCAGTGACTTCACAAACACTCAGGCTCTCATTGCCTTCGGCCCTGGGTGCTCCCATAGGGCCCTCGTCAAGCCTGGGTGCTCCAATAAGGCTGGGCTGTGGATGAAACCATGAATAAGACTCGCCCTGTCCTCAGAGAGCTAAAGCAGAGAACTTACAAGCCCAGAGCCCACCGAGTTCCTGCAGTTGGTGTTTGTGGGGAGAGGGAGGAGTCTTCAGAATCTTCTGGTGCCTTGTACTTCTGTTCTGTACTTAATGTCACCTCCTGGGTTCCATGTCTTCCAGCACCTACCTGACACCCCTGTGCACCCCTGCCCCAGCACACACACCTCACACACATTTCTTCCCATGCACACTTACACACTTACATGCACAAAAACCCACGTGCACATGCACACTGCACACACAGTCCCCCACACACTTATATAGGGTCACACACACAGACACCACACACGCATACTCCACACAGTATACACATCACACACCCATACCCAAACAAACCCACAATATTACCTTCACACTCCTGTGTTGTTCTCTCAGAAAAGTCTCTCTCTGCTGTGACTGTGTGGCCCTGGCTCCAGTGCCCAGCAGCCTCCATGCCCATGAACTTGCAGGAGAACGTCATTGGTTTCTAGGGCAGGTGGGAAGTTGGTTCCCCACACCTGGTCCCTATGTGGGCAGTGGGACAGAAGCCCTCCTCAGGGCTTGTCTCCTGGGGTCTAGATCATGATCTGCACTGAGGTAGGTCCCTTTTAGTCACCATGACCCATGCTCAGCTCCTTGTGACCCTCTGGCCAGCCTGCTGGGTGAGAAGCGCTGGGATTGGGGAGAGCAAAGTCGATGCAGCCCTGCTCTCCAGGACACGGTCCGTGGGACAGGCAGGATAGTAAAGCCCAAGGTCAGGAAGAGTAGAGGCGAGAGGGTGGAGACACAGAGGGAGCAGGAGGGAAAGGCGGGCAGAGGACAGGGGGCTCATGCTGCATCTCCCCTCTCTCCAGCTCTTCCGACGTGTAGCGTCGGCTCTGCCTGGAATGGAGAATGTCCAGGAGAAAAGCAAAGAAGGGAGTATCCTTTTTCTTTGATGAATGAGTGAAAGATGTGCTGAAGAAGCAATTGACCCATCTAGTTACTCACCACTGCAGAGCAGCGGACGAGCACTGGCCTTGCCCCCAGCCCAGCCTTCCCTGCTGAAGGGTGTGGTGTGGGGGGCTCTGTGCAGGGATGAGACTGGACTCCAAGGTCTTTAAGACCCATCCGGCTCAAACCACCTAAGCTTTTACTTCCCAAACAGGGTGGGGATACCAGAGGGATGCGTGTGGAGTGATAGTGTAAGGCAGGGAGTGAGAAATAGTGACAATGCCCTTATTTACAGTGAACATCGACCTGTATTTCATGGGTACAAGTAGAATCTCCACTGTAGGGAGGGTTTCTTTCTCTACACTCGGATCTGATTTCAACATGGTTCAGCCTACTCTACATGAGACAGCAGATGCCTCCTCCCTCCTGCTTCCTCGGCCCAGCCCTGCACAGCCCCGGAGCTCCCCACCGCTTGTGGGACAGGGTCAACACGCCACTCACATGGTCCACCCTAAACCGCAAGCAACACCCAGAAGCTGAAATTGAGGTTCAGACAGGTTGTCTGATTTGCCCAATTAGAAAGAAGGCAGTTGTTTATTGTGTGTTGTTTACTTATAGTCTGCTGTCTTATGAAAAATGTGTTTATATATATATATATATATATACACACACACACACACACATAGATGCACAAAAAACAAGCTAACAATGTGTATGTACATACATAAAACCAGAGAATAGGGTAAAAAAAGTAAGAGAACAAGGACAAGGAGAGATAAAGTCATACTCGAAATATATGCCATGGCTGAATGGCCAGTAAGGGGCAGGGAGGGAAAGTGTGATCGTTAGGAGAAGCATGGCTTTTTCTAGTACAGTCATCCTCCTGTATCTGTGGGGACTGGTTCTAGGATCCCTCATGGTACCAAACTCCTTGATGTTCAAGTCCCTTATATAAAATGGCATAGTATTTGCATATAACCTATGCACACCCTCCCATATACTTTAAATCACCCCTAGATTACTTACAATACCTAATACAATGTAAGTGCTATGCAAATAGTTGTTAACTGTAGTGTTTAGGGAACAATAAAAAAAATAATGTACATGTTCAATACAGATGGAACTGTTGTAGATTTAACTACACACGTCAGCCACAATGTAACATTTTTTTTCCAAATTTTTTTGACCCACGATTGGTTGAATCCACAGATGCAGAGCCCATGAGTACGTAGGGCTGACTGTGCTTAACGCTAAAAGAATCTCTACCATAGTCCTTAAATAAGGGCCTCAGAAACACCCCTCGGATGCCAGCAACAGCTCCCATAGCAGGCCTTCTACCTCCAACCCCTCTCCCAACCCCAGTGCAGTGCCATAGCGGGGCCCCAGAGCCCGGCCCAGGAAAAGTCATTCTATGCTGTGTGGAGGGCCTGTCCTCAGTTGTGATGGGGCCTGGCATGATGGTTTTCAGCCTGCTGAGGGTGGAGGGAACAGCCTGTCTGTGCAGGTCGAACCCACTGCTCCCCTAGTTCTGAATGGTGTTTCTCCAGCCTAACAGTCCCCTCTGCACCAATGGAAAGGCTGGAGAGGAGGCTGCCCTGAGGCCCTTTTGCTGGGATGTGGCTTCTCACAGTGGCATCCTCAGAGTCTAAGTGACACGCACAGACTAGAGCTTGAGGGGTCCATATTGCTGTGGCAAACTAGGGCAAGGCCCATGGAGCCCTTTGCTTTGAGATGTGGGATCAATGCCTGGCCTTCAGACTCTCCACCTTCAGGGCACTGTGGGGTGGGGCTGAGGCCTGGGTTGGGAGGGATGGGAGCTGGGGACCCTGCATTCTCCCTCCCCAGGCCAAGCAGTCTGGGTGCTTGAGGGCAGCAGGGGCCTGAGGCAGGGTGGCAGCTTCTCTGTGAGGGACGTCTTCCTTAGCCCAGCCCCCTGCAGTGATCGACATCAAGCTGGACAAGCCCCAGGAGCCCCCAGCCAGCGAAGGCGGCTGCTCCTGCTAATGCAGCTGGAGCCCCCGGCTTCCTCTGACACTACTCGCTTGTTGTGTTGCTTCCTATTGGTTAGCTTCCTAAAGGGGGTGGGAAATGAGCTTATCAAGATGGGAGGATTTTTCTTTTCTGTCTCTAGGAGTAGGGTGGGGTGGGGTGGGGAGGGAGGCTGGGCATCAGGGATCACGTCACTCTTAACAGCTGTTACTTAAACAACTATTTTTTTGTTTTGTTGTAATATATTGTACTTTATTAAGATTGCCAAAAACTGTTAAAATTTAAAAAAAATTTAAATCATGTGTATACAACTTTTTGCCAGATAAAAATGTAGTCATTTTTATTTGAAAGATGTGCTTTTTTTGTTTTTGTATATTTGTAAACTTACAGAGAACCTTTTCCACACACCTCCTCCTTCCTGTCCCCTTTAAACTGTTCATCACCTCTGCCCTCCTCCTGCCCCCCAGCCCAATAAACTAAAACATTAACTGGGCAACCTAATTAGACTCCAATCCCGGACCATCTGGCCCAGACCAACCAGGCTCCACCAAACAGGTCCTACCTGGTTAAATCAAACACTGAACAAAACAGCCTCTGTGAAGGCAGCTCTGACTCTGTCCTTCCGTGGCCAGAGTGGGACATCAGGCATGGCCCCGAGAAGACATTAAGGTCTTGTGAACTGCTGGGGGCCCAACAGCAGGCCCCATTGCAGTTATTTCTGCCTCTCCTTTCCCTCCCTGAAAAACCTTGAAGGTGGTGCAGGGCACTTGCCACAGGCAACCTTGTGTTCTCTGTGGCCCGCCCAGTGATTGGCAGAGCAAGAGGTCATTGGAAGGAAGGACGGGGTGCTGTTGGCAAGTGTGGGCAGTGTCGATGTGTGGTTGGTTCATACACTTGGGGCACCGTGTGTACTTCTGAAAATGTTTTAACTAACTGGCCCAGCATTCAGCACACATATCTGGGTTGAATCTAAGGGAAGAGCAAAGAGATTCATTGTGTGCCCTCAGGAAGGGTTGCCTGCAGGAGCACCACCTTGAAGATGCTTGTCCTCGGGTCTTCGGTTGCTAATACTGTTGAGTGCTGTTCTGGAAAAGCTGACTGATGTGTTTTTGCCACACTGGCACTGTGCAGTTGAAATATTTGCACGTAATCCTTTGTGGATGTTGTACCCACACTCCAGTTACCTGAGAGTGGGGCTGAGGTTGGGTCTCCAGAAAGCTGCCCAGAGAGAGCCGTCTTTGCCATCTTTGACTCAGTTCTGAGAAGGGCTAAGTCTGAGAGCCTATAAAATCTCTGAGGAGAACTCTCTCTTCTCACCAAGTGATGTAACCCCCTTGGCCTGTATTCCAAAGAGACCCAGACTCACCAACCCTGAGCCTGCACAAAGCCAGGCAGTAGATAGCAACTGTGGCCCAAAACAATAAACTCTGCCCTCCAAGCCGGCATTGACTCATCCTTCAGGCTGCTGTTGGGCATGTCACAGGTGAGCTAAGTGACCATCTGGGGTGTGATAGGGGCTGAATTGTTCCCCAAAGCAGTGCTTCAACAAATTATTGCAGTGGATTTTGGAACTTCTCAGAAATGAGTCCAAAATGGCAGCAAGTGCAGGACTCACTCTTTGTCCAGTGGGCCTGCCACATACTTTCAGCTAAGGAGACTGTATGTCAGCTGTTCTTTAAAGAGAGTTTTATCTTCAGGTGAAGAAAAGAGGAAGCAGAATTCCCACTGAGCTCCTCTTCCTAGAGGCAAAGACCAACGTACGAGCATAATTCCAATGTCGTGTGTTTAGTTTTTCTATGTGTGTACATAATTATATAGAGATAGACTTGTGTATACACCTTCCACACACACATTCTCACAGAGGTACATGTGCTCAACGTATATTCTTGTTTTTCCCACTCTCAAGTTGGAAATTGCATTGTGATAACAGTTTTAAAAATTCAAAAGTACTGCAATGTGTTGAAATAAGTACTTAATATTGTCAAAAAAACTTGTGATTGTCTTGCCATCAATAAAATAACTACATAGATGTGTTAAACTACAGGCAACAATAGCCCACGGGAATATGTGCACCATTTCTCCTTCTATGTACTTATATGCACGGGTGTGCATGCCACGTGGGCCAGCACCCCCCACCATGGCACACCCCCAAGTGGTGCTTGTTGGAAGTGCTTACTTACCTCGTGAGAATTTATAGGAGCCCCTGTGACAGCATCCGGCCTGGGTGGCAGTGAGGGCCATTGCTTGTGGCCTCTGGGACAGCCCCATTTGCAGGGATCTGCACTGGGTCTCAGTGAATGAATGTATGGTGGATTTTTATTTTCTTGGTACTAAAGAGTAGCTTTTCTTAAAACATTCCTGTAAAAATAAAAAGTAGAAACTCACTTCCCTTCTCATGTGCGCACACATCCAAGGCACCAGGAATTCTTTATTCCATCACAGCCTACAGGAGCAGTAAGAGACACAGTAGGTATTGTTTGGCTTGACGTGGTCTCCATGAGCCCCGCCTTTCCTAGCAGGTACACAACATCCCCTCTTTGGAATCCAGGCTCTCCCCAGCCCTGTGGGCCTCTGAAGGTGAGGGCAGTTGCCCCCTCTTGTCCTCCTATCTTGGTGGTGCCGCCCCATTCCATGATCTTCCTCTCCTCAACCCCGACTTCCACCCCTCATTTCCTGGCGCCTGTCAGGGCAGCCAGATCTCTTGCACAGAAGTGCACTGTTCTTTGGCTCTCATTCTGAGCAGGTGCCATCACTGTCCTCTTGCTTGTAGGTGGGATCTTGACTCAGAGTTCAGGTTCAGTAATAAAACGGTCAGGTTCCCTTGAAGATGATGTCCTGAAATTGCCTCAGCATCCCCAGTGACTTACATCTTTGCCAAATCCAGATGGGCCAGCACAAGGCAAAGTGGAGGACTCCTGTTAGGAAATGATCTCAGTTTAGCCAGCAGTTCAGTCCCTCTCCTCAAAGACTATCCCTGACTTTGGGAGATGAGTGGGGTCATCTTATTTAGGTCTTTTGGGGGGCGGATGTCAAAGGAAAGCCGTCAGTAAAGCTCCTATTTTGCAGGCACTGAAAAATTAAGCCCAAGATAGAAAAGGCAGATAGTGTATTTGAAATGTATGCACTCCAGAATGAAAGTGTGATGGAAACACCTTGAGTGCTAGAAGTGCAGTTGTGTAGGCCACGGTGAGCACGCTTGTGATTATAAGCAAGTGTTTGTTTTTATTGCCAGAGGCCTCCCTGCTCTCATTGTCACCGCTCTCTTCCTGTCAGCATCCTCAAACATCCTGTGTTGCTCCCAGGTCCCAGGAGCAGTGGCCAGGTCAGTTCAAGTGTCTCAGGCGGCAGAAACGAGGATTGCAGCAGTGGTAGCTAAGGATGCAGACACATCCTGAGTGCAGTGCCCCCACCCTCCTGATGGCCCGCCAGTGCTCAGGTTCCAGGTGTGACAATAATGGCACCGCTGGCTTCGGTGTCCTGCTGGCAGAGCAGCTTCATCCCTTTACACAGCAGAAGGTAGGCGGGGATGTCGGGATGTGAGAACAGGGAGCCGAGGACTGTGAGGCGTGTCTGAGCCACGTGAGGGGCAGCTAAACAGAAGTCAGTCTGCATCAACCAGGCAGGGGTGTGTGCTCACTGGTTTCCAAACTACCTCTTCCCCGAGAATGTGAGGCACTGTCACCTGGTCACAGCAGTGTGAGGCAGAGGGCTCATAACCCTTCCTGTGTCGCAGGCAGGGAAACCAAGACAGAGAAGGGTGACTTGCTTACAGTCACCCAGCTAGTTGGAAGTGGTCAGAACCTAGAGGTTCCCGTCTTCGTCCATCGCCCACCTGTGTGTACAAACGTGACTGTGCACTTGCACATAAAGGGCTGCTGTGCACAGGTGTTCCTCAGGCCCTCTATTCTGGTTAGGATGCGAGATCCTGCCCAACATATCTGAGCGAGCCAGGAAAGAATCCACGTACGTTTTAGGCTCCTCCATTGCAAAGAAGGGCCAGTCCCCAGGGTCCACTCTGATTGTTGTGGGCACCCACAGACCAGGGCACCTTTTGAATTTTTGTTTGAAATGAACTATTTAGGTGTTCCAAACCTTGGGCTCTCAATGTGTGAACTCCCTGGACACCAGACCTGTGTGGGTGATACTGTGGCAGAGTGCGGTTGATCCTTGCAGTAGGGTTTGGATGCTTCCTTCAGGCGGAAGTCTCCATAGATCGAAGGCCAGTCCCTGTCACGGTGTGTGTCAGTTTCTCCCCTCACTTCCCCTCACCCACCCCCATGGAGTGACTAGCCATGAGGAGCACGGAGGGTGGCATTTCCATCTCTTGCTGGCTCAACAGGCATAAATGGCCACGTTGACTTTACATAAAACCGTGTAAAATGTGGAAGACTCAGCATGTTGATCAAACAATAAACTGTCCTAATTCTCAACACAAAGCTTCTTGTCTGATGTTTCTAAGTGGTGCAATCATATATGAGGGGAGGGAGGGGTGTGTGTGAAAAAACCCTTCAAGTGTATGCTCCATGAAGACCCTCCTGTATATGTATGTCCACCACCCAAAGCCCTTTGCTCCTTCCTCCTACTCACCTGGGCTCTCCACCCTGGAAAGGGGCAAAGGTAGGACACACTCATTTCCATAATCTCCATTCTACCTTAAGGCTAATGGACGGAGAAACTCAGGGCAGAACGGAGCCTCCAGGGTGATACCTTCTATCAGCCCTGCTCTCCACTTGCCATGGCTGGGGGAGGTAAAGGGTGGGTGCAGTAACTGGATCTCTCTTCCTTCTGGTGATTTCCAGGAAGCCACTTAGAGGCAAGAATTTAACACGAACCATAATCAACCTTTTAGGTGACATCAAGCTGCCACATGCCGCCTCCAACTTCACCCCACACCAATTAGAGAAGATTTCTGAGAGGCCCTTTCAGGTCTCAGTCATCTCCAGACTAAAAGACACCCTGAAGGCCAGGAGGGTTGTGGGATCGATCCAAAGAGAACACAAAGGCCATGGTCAAGCACAGAATTGCCCTGACCCGCAAATGCTAGGAATCCCGAGGCTGTTTCGGAACAGGGTCCTCAGATCGACTGTTCAACATGCATCACAGAGAATTGTGGTGCACGCTAACATCAGAGAATCATAGTCTGAGACATAACTTTCCTTCTTCAGATAGTCTTTAGCCCTTGAGTAAAATTCAACTGTGCTCCCCTTCTTCAGTCACTTTTTTGGTGTAATTGCTTCCTCCAATAAATTAAAATTTTATTAAGCAGAAACACACACACACACACACACAAGGCTGAAGGAACCCAGGCCTCTTACAGCAGCCCAAAGCCATTGATTTTTACTCACATGAGCACCTGTGATTATGCCAACATGTTCTGTTCATTGCATTGCTCTTTGGTTTCTGGTTCACTATTCCTAGCTACTTCCTTAAATTACTACTTGGCAAGTAAGGGCAGTATGTAGGAGTACAAAGGACAGTAAAAACTAGTAGCAATGAGGCTTTCAAAAAAGAACTCTGCCAGGGCCTAATGTCTTCTCGTTTCAGCTTGTGTTTATTTCATACATGAGCGACATGGTGTATGACACAGGGTTGGGGGCTGGGGCAGAACTGGAGTACCTAATTCAGAGCTAGAGTGGCCCATAGGAAGGGTGACAGCAGGCAGCTTGGGCTGCAGTGTGCATGGGGACCATACTCAACTGGGACGTCAGCTCTATGCTTCTATTCTTTGACTCTCCCTGATCCCTCAGGGCCAGGTTAGGTGCCCTTGATGTGTGCTCCCAGAGCACCCTATACCTCTCCTGTTATGGCTCTTAACCACACTGTTCTGGGATTAGCTTCCCACTTATCCACAGCCACCCTTGTCTCCCGTTAAGCTTTACCTGGGCTTGGCCCTGTGTGTGAAGCAGGGATAGAAGAGTTTGTTCTGGTGTACACTGTGATCTTTAGGCCCTGGAATCCTAACACACACTCCCATCTGTACTCACTGTACCATTCTATTTCATTGCTTTCAGCCAAATAGGTTGTTTTATTTACCAAGAAGTATATTAATAATTTATAAAAGCAATAAAAAAGCCATACATTTAAGAAGACAGCAAAGAATTATCACTTTGAAAAGGCCAACTGTTTTTTAACCATCAGTGAATATGCACATTAAAAACCCACAGAGAACTTCTTTCACTTAGTATTTGTTCCATGGCATTCTAGCTAAAGAGTACACAACAGGACTGATCAAACAGCACATGAAGATAGCTCAGGAGCCCTCAGCCCCCCAGAAAAGCACAACAGCTTCTGAATCTCCACATACTCCCCAGTCGGGAAACCACTAGAACACACTAGACCCTTGAAATTTGGGGATTTAGTACTTACGGTTCTATTTGGGAATGATTCACTCCAAGGGTTCATGACATGTTTTTGAAACTTAAGTGCTATGAGGGTGGAGTGTGGACAAGTCACTGAACTGATGAAGAACAGATTCACTGTCAACACAGCCTTGCTGTTTTATACCTGTCTCCACATGTCGGGAGACCATATTGTAATTATAGGCACAAGTCTGAGAATTCACAAAGGATTGGATGATGTACTGTCCATGAACTTCAAGGGTAACTGGAAATTAACTGTTTCCATACACAGACAGATTTGTTTACAAGAAAAAGGGAAGAAAGCACAAGATGACAAGACTTTCCAGATGATAACCATGTTCTCATGATTTTCTCTAGGTGGAGTTTGCTTGTTACAGTCACAAAGACCTTGACCCACATCAAGCATACACTGAAGGGACGTCACATACACTTTGACAAAGGGAAGGCACACGAGTCAAATAAAAGTGACAAGTTTGAAAGCAATAAAGGGAACTGAACTTAAAAAAAATTCCAAGCTAGATTCAACAATAATTTGTTTCCAGAACAAGGAAATGTTTCTAACTACACCCTTTTTCAAAACTGTCCATCACCACATCACATTCATGGCTTGCGATTTGGATTTGTCCCTCAGGCGATTTTAGCCAGCCATTTCTCCAAGTCCTGGATGTCAGCAGAGCCAGCGTCCCCTCTTCCACCCTTGGCACTACACTCCAGGAACTCCACTTTGAGGGGCAACTGTGAGAATTCAAATTCTTTGCCTTTCTTTCCCAGCTGAGCAGGGGCTGCGCTGGAACTGTCCAGTGTGCTGGGGGCAGCAGAGCGGGTGACTCGTAAAGTGTTGCTGTGAGGTAAAACGAAAATGAGTCAGGAAGCAAAAAGAGTTTAATTTTTAATATCACTATTAAAGGCCTTTAGAAAATAAAATTATTTCCTAAATATTTCAGCATTCATTTAAATACTTAACCATAAAACTGTCTATTACACGATTATGACTGTTGAATAATCCTATACATTTATAGATCACTCTCTTGGACAAAAAGGTGAGACGGGGGTCCAGCTTTACATGGCTAGATGACAGAAGTAAAGGGCCCAGGTCATACCAACCTTCTTTCAGCCCAGTGCCCCCTTCCACCAGGATCTCCTGCACAATGCCATTTTAAAATACGTATATATATTTTAAATATATGCTGTGTTATAAAAATGTAAGTTTCTGAAATTTAAGTGTGGGTAGATAGGGTAATTATATTTATCCTGAGTTTTTTGGATATAGAGCTTACAAATCCACAAACTTCAGATTCTCACATCCTATATGGGCACAATTACTATTCTCCAACCTCTTGAACCACTAAAACCTTCGCAATTTAAATTGCCTTACTGCCACCTGCTGGCCCTAATATACAGTGCATAAGCAATGTTCATCGGTCTACTCCCACCCTTTCTTCTATCCAGAAGCAGAGGAATACATGCTGCCAATATGCTTTCTTACAAAATAAGCATTTCTTGCTGCTATAACATTGCATGAAAATTAGTGAAGAATCCACAGGAAAAACTAAACACTACCTTGTTTAGAAAGACACACACATATATGGAAAAAGTATTTTAAAAAACAAATACGAAATCAAGATGTTATCTCTTAAGAAAAAAAGGGAAAAGCTCTTGGGAAGAGCACATAGGGCCTAAGGCTTTTGGGAAGGAGCACCTAAGCAAGGTGGTAGGTTAATGAGTATTCATTTTAGTATTCTTTAAACTCAGTACCTGTGTTATAAATATTCCTTTGTACATAAGATGTTTTATAATAAAAAACTTAAAAGGAAAAACCCCAAACATGATATGTATTCAGCTCTTGCCATAATGCCATGTAAACACAGTAAACCTTGTTATTCAGAAGACTGTAAGGATTCAAAGCCAGTAGAGCCTACATCTCACTAATACAGGATTAAACTAAAATTACATTCCTCATTTAACTGATACTAACTTTTACAACTTTTTAACATTTTTTCACTTCATTACGATACAGCATTTCCTTCTGTATTTTTCTGTGGCTCTTTAGAGTGCAAAACAAAAGAACTAAGGAAAACGTGCGCTTTAAACACGGGAAGACTTGGACTATACTGTTAAAGAAAAGAATACACAAACAATATGACTGCTTTTTTCCAAAGATAATTTCCAACAATTGCAACCCAATATTTGGAAAACTCACATCACCTAATTGTTTCAATTTCCTTAGCCTAATGACAATATATAGTCTCAAGAGAGTGATCATCAAGAGTATGGGAACATGCAGTTTCAAAAGGGAGAGAAACCACTGACAGTGACATAAGCAAGAAGGCAGAATTCAAGTTTCCAGCACAAGTCCTCTCACAGAAACATTAATTTGAAAAACCATCCATGCACGAAAATACCTTCATAAGAGCTATGGAACCCAGGTCAGAGCACCTGGGTGTAGCACAGAAATAAGAAAAGATGCATTGAAGAGGGTGGAAAGGACAGTTTCACATTACCAATATTACTTCTGCAAGCTTGCACAGTGTAGCACAGAGAGATACACTCCACATGGGGTAAGGAGAGTGAAGTGAGCACCCACTGTGCTGTGGAAGCTGGCAGCAGGCCAAGCCCCTGTGGCCCCAGGCCCGCTCCTTTGGATCCTGGATCCAGGCTCCAGGCTTACCCTAGTGGAACCCTGCACAAGGCCAGCTCCAACAGACCAAGGCACCTGGCTGGACATGACAGATTCATGCTACAGGCCTGCCCAAGTGGACCCTGGTGCCAGGCCAGCATTCAGCAGCAGACCTACCAGCCCATGGATCCAACAGCCAGGCCAGTCTGCCCAAGGACTCTAGCAGCAAGCCCACCCAAAATCTTTGGCTGAACTAGAGAAGGGCTTTACCTCTCTCTCTCTTTTTAAATTGACTTTAGAGAGAGGAAAGGAGAGAGGAGGGACGGAGGGAGAGGAGAGACATTGATGTGTGAGAGAAACATTGATCGGTTGCCTCCCGAATGCATCCCGACCCGGAGATCAAATCTGCAACCTGGGTATGTGCCCTGACAGGGACTCGAACCTGCCCCCTTTTGGTGCACAGGATGTTACTCTGACCAACTGAGCCACACTGGCAAGGGCAAGAAGGGCGTTCTCTTACAAAGCCAGTCTGTAAGGACTAGAAGAGGTGCCTACCTTTTCAAGGACATAAAGATCATGAAAAATCAGGAAAACATGACACAACCAAAGAAACAAAACAAAGCATCAATAATTAAGCCTAAAAAAATGAAGATCTATGAACTGCCTGACAAAGAATTCAAAATAATCATCTGAAAGTTCAGTGAGCTACAAAAGAACACAGACAACTCAATAAAATGAAGGAAACAATACATGGGAAAAATAAGGAGTTCAACAGAAAGATAGAAATCATTAAAAAAAGTAACAAAAAAAACCTCGGGAGCTGAAGAACACAATGACTGATGTAAAAATTTCAGAGCTTCAACAGCAGGCTTGATCAAGCAGAAAAAAGAATCACAGAGATAATTTGAAATTATCCAATGAGCATATCAAAAAGAAAAAAGAGTGAAGAAAGCCCACATAACTTACAGGAAATCATTATGGGAGGCCCAGAAGGGAAAGAAAAAGAAAAAGAAGTTGAAAACTTATTTAATGAAATAGTGACAGAAAAACCCTAAATTTTGGGAGGGATATGAACATCCAGATCCATTATGCCCAAAGAACCCCAAATAGATTAAAGAGAGCTTCACAGAGACACATTATAATCAAACTGACAGAAGTCAAAGACAAAGAAAGAATTTTGAAAGCAAGACAAAAACCAACTGTTACAAACAAGGGAAATCCCCTAAGACTAAAACGTTGATATATTCAAAATTCTGAAAGAAAGAAAACTGCCAACCAAGAATATTATACCCAGCAAAACTGTCATTCAAATATTAACCAAGAGGACTTATTCATACTTACAGTTCTTTCTCAAGCTGCTGCTGAATTAACTTTGCTGATTTTGCCATTGTAATGTCTATAAAGAAATAAAGACACTGTTAAAGTTTAAACTAGAAAGGGTCTTTTCCCAAGACTTCTTGTACATATGGAAAATTCCTATCTAAACCAGTAAATTTCTCCCCCTCACACACATTTTTTTTTTTTAAAAAAAGCTTTGTATCACTAGTAGCTTCCTTATCAAAGTAAGCTTTACATTTGGACATATGTGTTTTTCCTGTAATGCTTACAAATATATTAAGCCAGTGACTCTAAAATTGACTAGGTCTTTCATGAAAGTTTTCCACACCTTACAGACCTTTTAAATCAACATATATAAAAATCCAGCCAGTGTAACAAAAATAAAACCTATCAGCTTTATGATTTTAATAAGAGCCTTCACTCCAACAGAAATACCCTACCTGTCATATAAAAGTAAACTACTAAACATATTTCCAACTGATATTAAAATGGTATCTTACAGCATCAAGTGCACATTGGTAGGAAACAAGCGCTGGTTTGGCATACAGCTGAAGCCAAATAAATATTACCTCCCCTTGTTATACTGAATAGGAGAAATAAAGAGAAGGTCAGGTAATGATCCTAAGACTGATTTATTACCCGATCACTTCTGAGAAATGAGTTAGGGTTCTTCACAGAATCAGAATTTTAGAGCTGAAAGAGGCCTGTAAAGATCAACCAGTCCATCTTATTTTAGAAGTTACGAAACTGAAGCCTAGTTTTATTGGGTGTGACTAAAAAGTTTTTAATGGCTATCAGGTTTAAAAAAACAACTTCTGCAAACTCCCCTTGATGAAATGCGCTGGAAGGTAAACTTGTTTGAAAGGAGAGACTCCACCTGTCCCTCCACAATCAAGTATTTGATATGACATATTGTCAATCTGATGAACTTAACTAGGTAAAGTGATTTATAATTTAAAAAAAGCAAAACACTGTTTCAAAGAAAAAATTATAACAGTCACTCCTTTGTCATTCCTTAAAATAACCTAATAAGAAGACTAATATAAATGCAGGAGTATAAACAAACTTTAAGAATTAAAAGCTTTCAATTTATAGCTCATCAGCAATTGTCTCTCATCCTGAATAATGATAATTTTAGATAACTGTATTAATTCTCCATAGCAATCCCAGAAAAAACTCAATTATTACTGCCAGAAAATATGATGGTACCTTGCTTATTGCAGGCAATTAAGAATGATGGTGTGTTCTTCAGACCCATGCTGTCAATGAGGACTTGATACAGAAATTCGGCTACATCTTTCACCTCCCGCTGGAAGCTTGCACTATCCACAACAAACACAACAGCCCTGCAGGGAGAAAAATAAAAAAATCAGCATGTGAGCATTCAATATTGCGGCATTATATTGAAAAATTATATCCTTAATTTTTCTTTAAGAGAAAAATCCCAACAATAGAGTTCTATACCCTGTGAAATTTATGGCATGAATGCATATATTAGAAAGGAAGACAGACCTAAAGTCAATAATCTAAGCTTCTACCTTAGGAAGCTAGAAAAAATTAAGGGCAAATTAAATCTAAAATAAGCAGGAGAAAAGAAATAATAAAGGTTAGAGCAGAAATCAATGAAATTGATAACTGGAAATCAATAGAGAGCACCAACAAACCCAAAAGCTGGTTCTCTGGGGGGGGGGGGGGGGGGATCAGTAAAATTGATAAACTTCTAACCAAGCTAAGAAAAGAAAAAGAGAAAGGACACACATTACTAATATCAGAGATGAAAAGGGATATTACTATAGATCCCATGGATAATCAAGGAATAATATGAATAACTCTATCCTGACAGATTTGATAACCTAGGTGAAATGGTCCAATCCCTTGAAAGACACAATCTACCAAAACTCACACAAGAAATAAACAATCTGAATAGGCCTACATCTATTAAAGAAACTGAATCATTAAAAACCTTCCAAACAGAAAATACCAGGCACATAAGGGTTCACTGGTGAATTCTGTAGAACATTCAAGGAAGTTTATACAATGTCCTATGTCAGATATATTCAATTAAAAAATTAAAAGTAAAATATACCAATTCTCCATAATCTCTTTCAGAAAAAAGAAGCAGAGGGACAATTTCCTAACTCATTCTAGGAAGCCAGCATTACTGTAATACCAAAATCAGACAACGGCATTTCAAGAACAGAAAACAACAGCTGAACACCTCTCATAAGCATAAATGTAAAAATCCTCAATAAAATATTAACAAATCGAATTTATAAAAGGAATATAAAAGGTGGCATATAAAAGGAATTATATACCACAATTAATGGGTTCTGGACCCAATTCCAATGTAAGGGGTAAGGATTTCTAGCACCATCAAGCAAAGCTCCTGACACCAGCAAGGTATCCTACAATTCAACTTGATTCTGACACTACCTGGAAACAGCAACAGATTCCACAGGTTAAGAGCTCAGTCCCACACGACTGCTCTCCACCTTCAGATGTGAATCACTTGTAATCCTGACCAACTGGCTACAGATTGGAGGTTCCCACAACTCCCTCCTTGGGTTCTAGTAATTTGCTAGAGGAGACCTCAGACGCTAGTCACAAGTCCAGGTTGTTACCTGTAGTTCTGACTGACTGGCTATAAATCAGAAGTTCCCCTATCCTTGGATTCAATTAATTTGCTAGAGCAGGTTACAGAACTCAGGAAATCTATTTACTCACTAAATTATTTGCTTATTACAAAGAATATTAGAGGATACAATCAACAACCAAATGAAGGGATACATAGGATGAGGTCCTGAACAAAGGTGTTTCTGTCCCCGTGGTATTTGGTGGTGGCATATGGAAGCGTTCTGGTTCCCCAACTTGTTAGCTCTCCAAAGCCCACCCTTTTGGGTGTTTATGGAGGCATAATTACTTAGGCATGGTAAATTAAATCATTGGCCAATGACAAGTGATTCAACTTCTAGCCCCTCTCCTCTCCAGATGGGACTGAAAAGTTCCAACCCTCTAATTATATGGTTGGTTCTCCAGGCAAGAAACCCCTATCCTTAGGTACTTTCCAAAAGTCACATTATTAACATAACAAAAGACACCTTTAGTGCTCTCATCACTTAGGAAATTACAAGGGTTGTAGGAGCTCAGCGCCAGAAACAGAAGGAAGACCAAATATATATTTCTTATTTTAAATCACAGTATTACAACCACCAAGTGGGATTTGTCCCAAGTATGTACAACTGGTTCACCATTCAAAAATCAATTAATGTAATCAATCACATCAATAAACTAAAAAAGAAAAATCACATGACCATATTCAATAGATGCAAAAAAGCATTTAACAAAATCCAACCCCTATTCATGATAAAAACTCTCAGTAAACTAGAAATAGAGGGGAACTTCCTCAACATGATAACAAATATCTACAAAACACATATAGCTAACATATTTAGTAGTGAGAAATTCAAAGCTTTCCCTCTAAGACCAGGAACAAAGCAAGGATGTCTCCTCTCACCACTATTTTTGGAAAACTGTACTGGAATTCCTAGCTAATTCATTAACACAAAAATAGGAAATAAAATATATATAGATTAAGAAGGAAGAAATAAAAATGTGTTTGTTCACACATGAAATGATTATCTACGTAGAAAATCTGAATCAGCAAAAAAACCTCAAACTAATAAGCGATTATAGCAGTGTTGCAAGATACAAGATTAATATACAAAGCTATCTACTTTCTCATATATCAGGAATAAACAAGTGGAATTTGATGTTAAAAATGCAATACCACTTACATTAGCATCCAAAAAAATGAAATTTTGGTATAAATCTAATAAAATATGTACAAGGTTTACATGAGAAAACCACAAAACTCTGATCAACAAATCAAAGCAGAACGAGACAGATATTCCATGCTCATGCATAGGAAGACTAGTGTCAAAATGTCAGTTCTTCCCAAGTTGATCTATAGATTCAATGCAATCCCAATCAAAATCTCAGCAACTTATTTTGTGGACAGTGACAAATTGATTCTAAAGTTTATAGAAATAGAAAAAAGACCAGAATAGCCAACACAATATTGAAGAACAAAATTGGAGGACTGACACTACTCAACTTACTATGAAGCTATAGTAATCAAGACAGTGTGTATTAGTGAGAGAACAGATCAATACAATAAAGTCCAGAAAGAGATCCCCATAAATATAGTCAAGTGATCTTTGACAAAGGCGTAAAGGCAATACAATAGAAGAAAAATACTCTTTCAACAAATGGTACTAGAACAGCTAGACATCTATATGCAAGAAAATGAATCCAGATACAGACCTTATTATACCTTTCACAAAATTAACTCAAAATACATCACATACCTAAATGTAAACCTCAAAACTATAAAACGAGGAGATAACTCAGGAGAAAATCTAGATGATCTTGGGTTTGGCAATGAGTTTTTGACATAACACCAAAAGCATAATCCATGAAAAGAATTGATTAACTGGACTTCATTAAAGATAAAAATGTCTGCTCTACAAAAGTCACCATCAAGAGAAGAAGATAAGCTACAGACTGGGAAAAAAGTTATGTCTGATAAAGGACTGTTGCCCGGCCGGGCGTGGCTCAGCGGTTGAGCATCGACCTAGGATCCAAGCGATCAGGGTTCGATTCCCGGTCAGGGCACATGCCCAGGTTGCGGGCTGCAGTTGACCAGTGACACTCTCATCATTGGTGTTTCTATCTCTCTCTCCCTCTCCCTTCCTCTCTCTGAAATCAATAAAGATATATTTAAAAAAAAAAAAAAAAAAGATAAAGGACTGTTGTCCAAATTTCATAAACAACTCTTAAAACTCAACACTAAGAAAACTACCCAATTAAAAAATGGGTCAAAGATCTTTAATGAAACCTCACCAAACAAAATATACAGATAGCAAATAAGTATATGAAAAGATGTTCCACAACAAGTCATCAGGAAAAATGCAAATTAAAACAACAATTAGATACCAATACATACCTATTAGAATGGCCAAAATCCAGAACACTGACAAGAATGTCAAGCAACAGAAATTCATTGCTGGTGTGAATGCAAAGTGGCTGTGGTGGTACAGCCACTTTGGAAGACAGTTTGGCAATTTCTCACAAAACTAAAAATACTCTTACCATATGATTTTGCAACTGTGCTCCTTGATATTTATCCAAAAACTTATGTCCACACAAAAACTGTACATGGATGTTTATGGCAGCTTTATTCAGAATTGCGAAAACTTGAAAACAACCAAGATGTCCTTCAGTAGATGAATGAATAAACTGTAGTACATCCAGATTATAAACCCTGGCATATTAGTCAGCACTAAAAAGAAATGTGTTAGCAAGCAATGAAAAGACATGGAAGAAACCTGAATATATATTAGTAAGTGAAAGAAGCCAATTTGAAAAGGCTACATAGTGTATGATTACAACTATGACATTCTGGAAAAGGCAAAATTATGGAGACAGTGAAAGAGTGGTTACCAGGGGTTAGGGGAGAGAGAGAGGTGAACTGACAGCAAAGAGGATTGCTAGGGCAGTGAAACTACTCTGTATGATACTATAATGGTGAATACATGTCATTATATACTTGTTCAAATCTGTAGAATGTATAACACCAAGAGTGAATCCTAATGTAAAATACAGGCTCTGAGTGATTATAATATACCAACATAGATTCATCAATTATAACAAATGAACCAATCTGGTGGAGGATGTTGACAACAGGGGAGGCTATCCATGTGCGGGGAGGCTATCCATGTGTGGAGGCGGAGGTATATGGGAAATCTCTGTACCTTCTGTTTAAATTTTGCTGTGAACCTAAAACTGCTCTAAAAAAATTGTTTTTTAAAATCACACAACAGTCTCACCTGTGATAGATTGCTCATCACTACCATCTAGTGGGCAAGGAAGCAATAACAGAATATGTCATCACATCTTAAAAAAGTGAAAAAATAACCACCTCATTCCATCAAACCTAAGATTCCATCGATTAAAAGATATTATTTCCAGTACAACTAAGAAAGAAAAAATACTGTGAATTAAACTATAACACTATCAACTATAAGTAGCATTTCAATTTCATAGATGTTAAAATGTGTCTTAAAAACCAGTGAAATCTGGTATATTGACTTTTCCTCTTAAGTTTTTATCAGGGTTAGAAACAAAATAAAAAATAAGCATTTTAAACTGTAGCACAAGACTTTTAGGAAGTAGGAGTCAGTAAGAACAATACTAAAAGAAATATGACAAATACTGTTCTATACTTTTGAGGCATCAATTTTAGGTAATTTAAGAACATAAATATATAATGTTGGATTTTAATAACATCTAGGATTCCACTTAAACTCTTTTAATAGAGTTAAGAGTCTATTAAAATTCTTTTAATAGTTCTATACATTATTAAATTTGTCCTTAGAGTAACTGAAAACTTTACCAACATGATAATAAGGGTTAACACTTTCTGAACACTTGAGAAACATGTCAAATGTTCTTTCACATAATCCTCATAAAATCCTAGTGAAGGCAGGCTTGCAGCCCAGAACTGGTTGACCCCAGGGTCCATGCTCTTTCCACTTCAGGACACCAGGCCATTTCCCAAATAACATCAGAGCAAACAACATGTCTTGATATACATATTTCAGAAAAGCCCATTCCACTTCCTACTCACCGGGCTGAAGCTTTAAACCGCTCTAAGAACTGAAGTCTCAAGCTCTCATGGCCCGGGAGGTCAATCAAGGTCAGACTAGCGCCCTAAGGATGGCAGCAATAACATTAATGTTTTGGTCCTGATACACATTCACAGCATAAACCTTTCATATCAGATTTCAGGTACCAGAATAGTGGCCAATTAATCAAAAAAATGTTCACTCTAATTAATTAATGAATCGAACAAATGTTCACCAAGCATCTTCTATTTATAAATCATCAGTCGAGGAACAATGAGCAAAAACAGACACGGTCCCTGCTCTAACAGGGCTTGTAATCAGAATGCAATGTAAAATTACATATACATAAGTGTAAAACTACAACTCTGATAAGTGTTCTGAGGGTACATAAGGAAACCTGACCCTGTCTGGGGGAGTCGGGGAAGTGTGGCCCATCTGAGGCTAGGGAAATATACTGGTATAAATAAATAGCAAAAACATGTGAAAAACAGTAATAAATATTCAAAACTAAGTAATATAAGATCTTATACTGTACCATATAGCATGTTACCATTAGAGAGAACCCAAAACATTCTTTTACATTTCCACCATAATTTAATTTTAAACATGTCTACCAAACACACCATTTGTTCCAACTCAGTCAATATTGTGTGTCAATTCTTGATCCAGATGACAATCATTGAAACAGGGAGGGGTTGTGCCCCTACTGAGCAGACTCATTAAGCACCCATTTAAGTGTTCTTCATTCCAGGCCTTCATTCTTGAGCTCAGGTTCAATATAGATGTGGCTATGCTCAAGGACAAGACTCTCAGATACAGCTCTGGCACATGTATCATCAGACCCATGACCATGTCTCAGATGTTCACTTAGTCTGTGCAGTCTTTTATGGGCAAAAATGTGATGCATATTAGCCTTTCTTTTTTTAAAATACAGGTTAAGAGTCTAGGGACCTCAGGCTGGGACCCACTACCACATTTCATAATCAGCACTGCACCAAACACTATGCTCTTTAAGATATCCATCGCAACATTGTACATAAAAGCAAAAGATTGTAACAATAAACTAAATGTCTGTTAATGGGGCTCTTATTAAATGAGAACTTAATTGTATGGTACAGCCACATAATGGCTCTGCATACTATGCAGCTCATAAATCAACTATGTACAAATGTGGAAGAAAAAACAAAAATCAAACCCAAGCTGTATCAGTCATATTGTTAAATTAAAAAAACAAATAAGTAAAATAGGCAGAAGAGAGTGTTAAAAAGAAAAAAAATTAAAGGATATACAGATATGTTTGTATATGCATAGACCATCTGAAAGGGTACACAGGAGATGGGAAGTGATTACCTCTAAGGAGAAGACTGGGTAGTAGGGACAGGAAAGGCAAAATAACTTTTCACCAAATATCCTTTTTAATCTTTAGAATTTTTGTCCCATGTACACATATTACATATTCAAAACATAAATGAAAGCAGAAAAGCTTAATGCTCACCCTTAAGACAAAGAAACAAAAACTAATAAAATGTGACAAACCAGGGGAGGGCATGATTAAGTCTGTTGCTTGGATGGTCAAGAGCAGAATTTGTCACATGGATTATATTTATCCATAAAAATAAGCTACACCCTTAGACTAATTTATGTTAGAAATGTCCTTTCCTGACACACCAAAGTAAAGTAAAATTGTGAGACTCCCAACATTCTGGGAACCCCTTACCCTGGAATTGTTGACTCTGTACACAGCAGAGCTGTCGGTGATGGAAGTCTGAGTGTCTCTATAAAGGCCTGTTAACAACTGTAAAAAATAATAATAATAATATGGAGATCAGAGTAAACATCTAAATAGCAAATTTTAAGAGAGTAATTCTGTTCTAATGCTCCTGGGTATCAGGTCAAATAATGTTGATTTTTTCCCCCATTACTTGTAGGAAAACCTAATTAATTGCAAACTTTATTCCCCTCTACCCAACTGAGAGGGGGAAACCCCTATTATTTTCAAATAAGAGCTTCAAATGGTTAGTGACCAAATTTACCAATCTTCCATAAACATTTTTAATTATTAGAAATAGTTAAAGGTTGTATTTCTTTAGTGGAAGGAAAATCTTTTATACTCCCAAAAGGAAGAATAATGAGAAAACCCCTGCTATTTTCCACAGCAAAATGACAAACATTTAAAAATACTAAATAGATTAAAAATAAATATTAGTGAAAAGAAACCTAAGTAGCCCAATGACAAAGAATCACCCTTTTAAAATTTTTCTTTGACAAGCTATCAGGAGCGTATATTGTACAATGGATTATACACCATACACAGATCAATGTCCTCTATCTTTTCAGTCATTCTGGCATCCTTAGCCATGGCATGAAAGTAGTTACATAAACCCTTTACACGGAATAAAGACTAAATATCAGTATCTGGCAAAGAAAATAGAAATGGTCAAAAAATGCCAGTTTATGAGTTCTCAAGAGTCTTTCTGTCCTCCCAAGGGAGTCAAGAATTAACTCCCCAATTTATCAGCATCAGCTTATTCTCCAAAATAAACCATGACCTCACAGAAATTTTCCTATCAAGTTTGAGAGAGATGTAAATCAAAGCATTTACTCTGACAAAGAGCAATGTTTTCCCGGAGTCACAGAGGCCAACAAGAAGAACGGCTCTTTGACTGCTCCTTCTGCTCCGGATGAACTTCCAGAACACTGTGCAATGGAGAAAAAGAACCAAAATTATGCCTAATCAACAACAACAGGAGTGTATGGCTGGGGTGGGGAGATTAACAGAGGTCTACCACAGAACACCGCAATTTTCTGAAACTTCTATTATTATTACCACCATTATTATTGGTACTGTTATATAATTGTAATTGTTGCTGTTACTTTTGTTAGGGACTCCACTGAGTGCCGCTGGCCAGTATCAAATGCCAACTTTTGTGTGTACCCCCTATCCCGACTGTGGACTCTCTAAGTGCAGTCTTGTCTTATTAACTTTGTATCCCCAGCGCCTAGCACGCAAACACCGGGCGCTCAAACCAGAAGCAGAGACCCCATGAGTCTTGGTGGTAAAAGCAATGGCGGGGAGAGCCGGGGAGCCACGCGCTCAGGCTAAACAGGGGCCGAGGAAGGAAAAGTAATCCATTCCCCAACGACTAGGACATCACTTCGGGGGTCGCGGGTTTCCCTTTAACTCAGCGCTGCTCCCACTGCTTCAGGCAGGAGGAAAGGGTGTCATCAGGGGTGAGTCTCCCCCTTTTAGACGCCCCCCAGATGCCTTCTCCGCCCGGCATCCTACCTGTCCAAGCCCGGACTCCCCATCTTGAACCCTCCAAAACCACCCGCCGCCTCTTTACCCAGCGTTAGCAGCACCGCGAAAAGAGCCACCACGACTGACACCAGCGCCGGGTCCCTCTGCTGCAGCTCCTGCCGCAGAGAGTCTAGATAGGGCTGGAAGGCGCCCCCGACGCCGCCACCATTGCCCATTCGCCGGGAGTCCGCGGAAGCCATGCTGAGGCGCTTGCGTGGTCTCCGGCGCCGCAAAAACGACGTGTCCCTGGGCTCCGCGCAGACGTCTGAAGCGGAGCATCACGGGAGTGGTAGTTCCTGACTTGTATTTTCCTCCTCATGGCCGTGACCCCGAAGGTCCTGATGGGAGTTGTAGTTCTTTTGTAGTACCGTGCGCTCCTGCCTCAGGAGAGGGCAGCCTCAGGTTATTTCGTGAGCGACACACTTATCCTTTACGAGATGAGTCAAATGTCGCCGCTGTCTTCGTGGTTGTTGACAGAGTGCTGGATGAATAAAATTAGTGGCTCGAGAAAGCTCGCCTGAGGATTTCCAGTCGCTCCTTCCCTGAGGTGAGTCGTGTGAGGAACTCGAACATGACAGAAAAATGTCTTTTTATGTATTATTTTTTTATTGTTGAGAGTATTATACATGTCCCCCATTTCTCGCCCTCCACCCAGGCCTTTCCCACACTATTGTATGTGTCCACGGGTTATGCACATACGCATATAAATTCTTCGTTACTCCCTTCCCTCTGAGACCTGTCAGTCTGTGCCATGCATCTGGACCTATTTTGTTTGTCAGTTTATTTTGTTCGCTAGATTCCACAAATAAGCGAGATCACGTGGTACTTGTCTTTCTCTGACTGGCTTATTTTACTTAGTGTGATACTCTCCAGGTCCATCCCTGCTGTCGCAAAGGGTAAGAGAACCTCCTCTTTTACAGCTGCCTAGTATTCCATGGGGTAAATGCACCCGGCTTTTTTTTTTTTTTTCAATCCTCACCTGAGGATATTTTTTCCGTTGCTTTTCAGAGAGAGTGGAAGGGAGAGAAAGAGAGAGAGAGAGAGAGAGGGAGGAACATCGACATGGATGGGTTGCCTCAGGCACACGCCCTAACCGGGCCTGGCTGGGATTGAACCTGCAACCGAGTTACCTGCCCTTGGCCGGAATCCCACCGGGACCCTTCAGTCCACAGGCCGACGCTCTAACCACTGAACCAAACCAGCCAGGGCTGTACCCATCTTTTTTTTATCCACTCATCTACTGATGGGCCCTTGGGCTGTTTCCACATCTTAGCTACAGAAACATTTCATCTGAATATGATGTGGCATGGGATGTGACAGAGGATGAATGGTTTTATGTGGAAATACAGAAAAGGATGCTTATAGTCCATCATGGGTTCAGAGAAAAGCTCCTGGAGGAACGTGACCAAAACTGAGCCATGAAGGATGAGATAGCCTCTAGCTTCTGCTGGCTTTAAAGGAGAAAGCGTGTTCAGTGCCAAAGCAAGTGAGCCATTGGGTGTCCCTACACTGTAAACCCAGGGCTGCAACTGCAAGGTCTGTTTTAAAGCAAGCAGCCAGGAAAATCAGTGGGAGCGGTGGGAGCTGTTGAAAACTGCAGCTGTCATTCCCATCCAAAGGGGCAGCCACAACCCTGACAGGCATGTATGTGGCACCAAGGTGGTCAGTTCTTCCAATTATTTTTTTAATCCCCCCTCAAGGATATGTTTAGAGTTTAGAGAGGGGAAGGGAGAGAGAGAGAAACATCAATATGAGAGGGAAACATGGATGGGTTGCCTCCTCTACACGCCCCGACCAGCATCAAACTCACAACTCAGGTTTGTGCCCTGACTGGGAATCGAACTGGCAATGCTTTTGGTGTACAGGATGATGCTCCAACCAACTGACCCATCCGGCCAGGGCATTCTTCCAGTTTTTTTAAAAGAAGCCAGAAAGGCAGGTTTTCATGGGAATTCTCCACTTTTCAAATTTCATCAAGTAATGGAAAACATTCAAGAAATTGTGGCCCAAATAAAACACATTATTGGGTCAGAAGTGCCAGACTAGGGGCTGCCAGTTTGCAGACTCTGTCATTAAGCAGGTGTCTCATCCCCAGCAGTGGCAGGAGATGAAGCAGGAAAGGTTGGCAGGAGCCAGACCTGAAGGGATTGTGCTGTGCTGAGGGACGCTATTGCATTATACAGAATGCAATAAGAAGTTTCAATTGAGGGTGACATAGATGCAGGTCAATGGAGAACTGTCCTTTGAGGGAGAAAATACTGGAGGAAGGGAGACCAGCTAGGGTCTGTTGCAGTGTTTTGGCAAAAAATGCACAAGGTCTAAACTAGGGACAGAGGTACCTGTGGAGGGCATCAATTTGAGAGATATTTAGAAGGAAAGTATATAGGAGGTAATAATTAAATTGGACATTCTGAGTTAAGGTGAAATGTTATCAAGACTGCATCTGAAGTGGTTGGAATGGGTAACTGGGGCTATCAGAATGCATAAAGTGAATTAGAAAACTCACTTGGAGGGACTTTGGATCTGGGAACAGAGCCAGAATGAATATTGGATATATTGGATATACTGAGTTTTGGGTATATTGAGTTTCAGGTGCCTCCAGCAATAGGTGCTAGATTTTCCTTTGGGAGTCATACGTAAATAAGTGGTCATTAAAATGGCGAGCATGAAGAGTGAGAAGCAGAAAGGAATCCATAAAGAAGCCTAAGGAGGAAGAAGCTGTGACACAAGAGTAAAACATGTCCTGGAAGTGGTCAGCAGCATTGCTTAGAACAGAGAGGATCCTGTGATGAGGGCTTGAATAAAAAATGAGCTCAGGGGGAACAGCAGGGTGAGGATGATGGTGGGGGCATGGATATGGAAGCAAGACTGTGGTATGGTGAAGCAAGTGGGTAATGAGAATAATTGCTAACGTTAATGAATGATTGCTAGTATAAGGCATTGTCCTAAACACTTTTGATTTATTAATTTGTTTAATCTTCACAATGACTCATGATCTCAATTTTACAGAGGACAAATTGAGACAGGGGTTAAGTAACTTACCCATTGATCCCAGGCAGTTTGAATTCTTGATGCTTAAATATATGCTCTAACATAGTACAATTCATTTCCCAGGCATTTCATCAATAAAAGTAGGTAATAGGGACTCCAGGATGTTTAGGACGTGAGGTTAAAGTAAACTGATTGTTTTAAATTAGCATAATCCATTAAAACTATCAGAACTGACAGTAATCTAACCACATTCTATTTCTTTTCTTTCTTATGGTACTGACCCCTGCTCCGTATGCACTACCCAACACACACCTCCTTTATAATAATCATAGATTCCTCTGCTAGGGACTAAAAATGCAGGGAAGGAGGGAGGGCCAGGCATGGAGAACACATACCATAACTGATCTAACTGTGTAAGGATTTTTAGCCTGAGTTATGTTAATGAAAAAGTGCTGCCTTGGTTATGGCATTTGGGAAAGATAAAAGGAGACTTTAAGAACACACAGTCATTTTTTCCCCCCAGTTTCTTTCCGGGGTATCATGAAGGCCAAAGAAATGTGCATACTTTCCACACCCAAGTGAGAAGGTGGTGCTGTCCTTCTCAGGAATGAGAGCTGGAGAGGATGGGATCAGCTGCTCCCCATCCTCTCACGTGTCCACCTCCTGGACACCCCAGGCTTCCATGATCTCTGTGGCGATGAATGCAGAGAAATGCACATAAAAGACTGCTGCTGGCTGAAAGAGTTCTGCTCCTTGATTCAAATGGCAGATGGACAGTTATAGCGAAACAAACATAGTGAGACAATTTTTCCTTCTCTTCCATTAATTAAAATGTCTCATTCACCAGATATTTCTTTTTTTTTTTTAAATATATCTTTATTCATTTCAGAGAGAGGGAAGGCAAGGGAGAGAGAGATAGAAACATCAATGATGAGAGAGTCATTGATCAAGCCCAGAACCCGGGCATGTGCCCTGACCGGGAATCGAACCCCAATCGCCTGGATCCCCCAGGTCGACGCTCAACCGCTGAGCCATGCCCGGCCGGGCCAGATACATCTTTTTCTCCTCCTTTGTTTCCAATAGTTCCAAAGCACAATGGCGCCTATGTCAGACTCAGGGACATCAATCACGTGATTCCCCTACTTTGGCTTATCTCTTTAACTCTGCCTTTTTGAAAAAATACTTAGGGATTTTTTTTTAAAGTATTAAAATGAGTTCTACTTATTAAAAACTCAAGCAATAATGAAAAATCAAAGAAGAAAGCCACAAACTACCTCAATTTTTATAGCTATAAGTATCTGGTGAACATTATTTCACGCATTTCTCTGTTCATATATACTGATAAGAAGGCAGTCTAGAGGGAGGAATAAATAAAAATACACAGAAATTATTTTAAGGAACTATAGCATGCACTGTATATTTGCTGTCCCTAGAACAGTGTTCTGGCTCATGGTAGGTACTCAGTACATTGTTGACAAAATTAGGTTTGTTGACTCATTGCAATAATGCAGACCATACCCCATAGGGTATCTCACCAAATAAAGGCAAAGAAAGAGTTATTATAGGATTTGGGGTAAGGGTGGAGTTTTGGTGAATATTAAATAAGGTAGAGTGTTGATAGGCTCAAAGCAAAGTAGGGCTATGTGTAAAAAGGTCAATATGAGGTCTTCATTGCAAAGTGGACCTGGGATCCTATTTCCATGGACACTACAAAGTTAAGAGATATGTGGACTGTTGTGTCCAGAGATCCCTTGCCTGCAGCTCTCTGTCCTGAGTGTAAATTGAGGCGGTAGGAGTTAGGAAATAAAGGGGAAAACTGGAGAATGTTTAGAAGGCAAAATCAACAGAACTTACTGACATTGGGCATGGAGTGAGGAAAAATAGTGAGTTGAAATTTGACTCCTCACTTTATGGCTCCTGTGAGGGTAGAAGACCATGAATTTAGCTGATGCGAAATATTTGTAAACAACAGATTAGGGAAGCAGGAGAGGAAAGGGGCAGGATGATCATCTCAGTTTTTGACTTGTCGGATTTCTGGTTGCTGTGAGAACTCTGCTGTAATAGACCCACAGTAAGGAGGAGGTATGAGTGTGGAGACACCAGAGGCAGGAGTCAGAAATATAGATATGGACATAGATGCTCAGGAGTCATTCGCATTGTTTAGGAAGGGCCTACAAAGTGAGAAGAGTGCTGGGTCAAGAGAAGAACCCCAGAACAATTTCCCTACAATTTCAGGGCTGGCAAGATGAGCCCAAAGTAAGGCCACAAATGGACAGAGGAACTGCCACAACAGAGAAGCTGGAAGGGTTCCAAGGAAGAGAGTGCTCAGCTGTATCAACTGCAGTAAACAGACTCAGGAATGAAAGAACTAAAATTGCTTTTCACAATTGGCAGGTGGGTGGCAACCTCAGCCAGGGTAGCTACAGAAAAGTGAGTGGAGCAGAAGACTGATTTTGTTAATAATAAGTGAATCATGGGAAGAGGGAGCCTCCACCTTTCAGGAGCTCTTCTGAGAAGGGAAAGAGACAGGGCAGTGACTGCTGTGGGAATCGGGGTCAAGGGATGATTTTTAGCAAGAAGATGTTCCAGTGATTCACTTTTCCATCCCATTAGAATCAGGATCTGATGAGATTCATTAAAAATATTTTAAAATATATAAATATTTTATATTCTTTTTCTGTACTCCCTTGAACGTCCATCTCAATAACTCACGCTGCATCCTCCTTCCTGCCCCTTCCCTTCCAATGCACACACACAGCCACATACACTTGATTCTGTAATAATGACCATGCATACCCCTTTTAGAAAGAATTCCTACTGGAACTCAACCCAGGAGGTGTGGCTATGGCACCACAACCAAAGTTGTGGAAGGATCAGATGAATCTTGAGCTCTGAAGGAAGGGCTCCATTGCACATGTATTTAGTTGGATAACATAAAAGAAATCCTTCCAGGACAAACATTTAGGAAAGAGTAAAGTTCTTAAAAGATAAAACCAATAATATTTTTTATTTTATTTCCTGCACAGGTGGCGACATCAACCTATGAAAGCAGCCCCAAAAACCGCTCAGGCCAGCGAGCCCATCATGTTATGGCCCCGCTTTTGGATTTAAAGCTTTGTGGAAAGTGCAGGCTTCCAGGAGTTCTGTAGGGGCAGAGAAGAAAGGTAGGACAGTCAATATCTACCTATATTTACTTTCTGTTGAATGAATGAACAGTTAAACCTGATACAAAAGCATTCAGACCGTAGCCCCACTCTTCTGATGTCTGGACCAGTCATTCTCCCAGTGGCCTTCTCCACCTGCCTGCATAGCCCCTGTGCCTACCCCAGGTGGTGCCCCATCCCAAGATGGTAACACGATTTCCCTGCCCTGCATTATCCCCCACCTGGTGTCTTATAGGTAGAGCTCCCACACCTGGGTCCATATGATTGCAAGGAGCCTAAGAGCACTGTCTTCTCTGACTTCTTTAAGCAGGTGAGGAACCTTCATAGCAAGATGCACTAGGCACCTGGCATGTGCCAGTTTCCATACTAGGGGCTGGGAGTAGAGCAGAGAACAACAGAGCCAGATTTTCTCCCCTCTTGGAGGATATAGGTTAGGTAAATATAACCTGGGCCTCACAACAGTGGTCACAGGAAAGCATGTTCCTTACGTCAGAATTATGTGGGGCAGCTGTTAAAATGCAGAACCCTGACTGTGGCACAAACTTGCTGAATCAGTATCCACAGGGCCTGGGAATCCATACTTTAAGGACTGTGGCTCACTTATATGCATACAAAGTTGACGTATATTCACCCTATAACCATGTTATTCTCTCACATCTTCCAATTGATTTCAAGTGATTGAATCGTCCAACATGGATATAGTGCAAAGGTGTGTTTTATTGTATTTTAATTCTAAGAAAACTGGTGTTTTAGATGAGTAGTATGTGTGATGACTTTATAGTCACCCGAACTTATCATTGTTCAAGCTCTCAAGAGCAGGGCTGTGTTAAAGAACTTTCTGTGATAATGGAAATGCTATCTTGCTTACCTGTGTGGAGCCACATGTAGCTGTTGAGCACTTGAGTTGTGGCTAGTGTGACTCAGGAACTAAATTTTTCATTTTGTTTAATTTTAATTAATTTTAATTAAATTTGTCACATGTAGCTAGGGGCTACTGTATTGGACAATGCAACTCTGTATTAAAAGAAGGATTTTAGTGCAGAGCAATGGGCATGGGCACATAAACCTCTTCCTTTTCTTAGTAATAACATGGAATTCTGCATATCTAGGCAGTTCACTACTTTAGTACTCTGAGCCCATGGCCTCCTTGCCAACTACCCATACAAGTAGCCTTCATGTGTTCTGGGATTTAGCTGTCCCCTCATTGTTTCATTTTGTCCACTGGTCATCTCCTGGGGGCTATAGCTCACTTCTCATTTTTTACCCACCACCCAGGACCCTGCCCATATTCGCAGCTTCCCCCATGCTGTTCTTCCTACTCACTTGAAGTTGAGCATTGTTTCAGGTTAGCCACAGCAGTAACATATTCTGCTCCTAAGTAGGATTCATATGTTGTCTTGTCCTGAAGTTTGGCCAAACATTTTGTATCATCCCTGAACAGAAGGTCCTTGGTTTTAGATTGGAACAAACAAAAGTCACCCAAGCAGGTATTTCCTTTTTTTCCAAACAAGTCCTGTCAAATGAATAGAAAGTACATGAGGACCTGCAGCAGTGAGCAACTAGGAGCACATGGATGGGATGGAGGAGGCTAAAAGCTAGGAACCAGCTTTGGGAAGAAAGGGAAGCTACAGAGGATGCCTCAGGATCTCTCCACCTCCTTCACCTGGTGTTCACCCACTTTTGACCATGGCTCCATGCTTTCATGAAGTCCCAAAGTCTTGTGTAGGGTTCCTCCTGGTTCCACCTTCTTTGTGAAGTCCCTCCCACCCAACCACCCACTCCTGATTTCTCTGACCTCTCTACCCCACTTCCTTGGCCATGGCCTTGTGGGCTGCTTCCAGGAAATGAGAGGACAAACAGAAACATGTCCCTTCGAAGTGTCATTGTCAAAGGAGACATTAAACGTGAGCCACCCAAAGAGGGATGGTAAAGGTAGTTGTTACTAGATCATGTTTGACTACATCTTTTATTTTTAATCTTTACCTAAGGATATGTTTTTATTGATATTTAGGAAGAAAGGAATGGGGAGAGAGAAACATCGATGTGAGAGGCACGTCAATCGGTTGTCTCCCGTATGCACCCCAACCAGAGATCAAACCTGCAGCCTAGGCACTGGGAATCGAACCCACAATCTTCCGGTGTATGGGACAATGCTCTAACCAACTGAGCCACCTCGCCAGGGTTTGACTACATCTTTGATCCTATCTTGGGCAAGAGGCTTAATTACTCCAGGCTTCCTAAGGTTATAAGTGAAATGATGATTATAAAAAGTGTAGCATTCCTTTTAGCACCTAGGAAATCTTCATTAAATCTGAATTATTATTATCATTTACCTTAAGAGGACTCAAAAAGATATGCTATCTTAATTTTTAAAAAAAGAAAACATGGCGAATCAATAGGTAGGAAGCTGTTGCTGAGGAGAAGGTGGTGTTTGTGGGTAGAGGAGCCTTTAGGATTAGAAATCTCAGGCAGCCCCTCTCCCCACCAAGGCTGGCCTGGCTTGTTGTTGTTTTTTTCCAGAGGAGAAGCTCTGTGAGGGTAGGGGTCTTGGATTTTCTGGATATTGGAGCGGTTCTAAGTCTGTCTAAGTAAGGGAAAGGGAAACACAGATCTGCATTTCATGACCTGTGTCAAGGAGGTCTAGGAAACAGACCCAGTCTCTTTCATTTAAAAAAATGCTGATGTGCAGAAAATGAGGGTACCACAGAGCAAAGTCAAGGGCAAAGCAGGAAGGCAGACCTGAGGACATGCACATCAGATGGGCACATCAGTGACCAGGAGAGCCAGGCCTCAGAGATCCAGTTCCACAATCCATACCCTCTCAATTCTAGTTTCCAGAAAGAGAATGTTAGAATGTGGGCTGCATTTAGCTGTGAGCTCTCCCCAAATAATCCACACCACCCAGAAAGAAGGTGGGAGGCCCCAGCTGGCTCATACCTGCTGGTCAAGTAACATCTGGCGAACACAAGCTGCCTTATCTTCCCTTGAGACCACACCATGATTTGGGGCTCGGGCTAGGTGGCAGTTCTCAGCTTCGGTCACATCCTTCCTGGTGCCATCAGTGCACAGCAGCTTGAATTGGTCCTGCGTTAGGCCCTTAGCCCAGTCATCAGTGTTATTTCCTAGAGATAGAGAAGGTGGGTCAGCCACAGCTCACAGCTTTGGTCAAGTTATCCTCTCCGGGGGGGGATATGACCAATCCACTGGATCCAGTGGCCAGCAGAAGTCCACACTCTGAGGTTATAATGATGTGGAGAGGAAGAGACTTAACAGGAATTCCTAATGACCACTCCTTCCGATCTGCCCCACCCAGCCAGAAAAGAGTGGACTATATTCTGTGCATGCTGTTCAAAAAGTTCTTCATTCCTACCAAATCCCAAAGCATTTGGACCTCTTGCTTCAGTGCAGGAAGAACACGACCCTCAACTGGTTGGCATCTCTGTGCTATGTCTTCTTACGCCAACAAGCAAAAGAACTTTCCCCAGAAGCCCTTTCAGAAACCGCAGCAGTGTTTCAAGTCTGACTTGCTCGTGATGGTTCTATGTGAAATGTGTATATTCCTCTGTGCACATAGGCCCATAGCCTGTTCTCAGCCCTTCGCTCCATCTTCTCTGTATTCTCTCTGGAAAAGAAAGTCTCGCCCATTCTCAGGATTTTGGCTCCTTCCTCCGGAGGCTGTTCTCAAATATGTTTTCCCACTTTTACTTCTCTCCTAATCTTTTTCATGAATTCACTATTATAAAATTTTATATTATTTACATAGAAGGTTAAAAGACCTGTTTCCTACACTCCCAAAATGTACACTTAATTTTACTAAAAAACTCAAATTGCCTGCCTCTCCCCCACTGCATAGTGTACTTTGTATGTGAAAATGACCACATGGCAATTTAGGTTAAGCCTCCTCTCTAAATTCCCCTCAAGAGGTAAAACTTTTGGAGTCATTTCAGAGAGTGGAGAGTCGAAGCCTAGGAAGGGGAGCTCTACTCAGAAAAGTACAAAAAGAAATCAAGGAGTGTCAAAGAACCAGTCTTAGGGTGACCCTCGGTAGCAGGAAAAAGGACAGCCCTAGAAAAAAGAAAAAAAAAATAGCAGGGAGGAAAGAAAATTAGCCAAACCGATATTCCTTCAGCGTTTATATGCCACATACTATAGTTGGTGTGGGGATATAAGAGAAGGAAAAAAAGAGCTCAAAGATTTCCTGTGGCCACAGTTGATTATAGAATGTGATGAATTCAACAACACTAGCAATATGGACAGGGGATTCTGTTGTGGATGTACATGTGCCATCAGGGAAGACTTCTTGGAGGAGGTGGTTCCACATGAGTTCATTCTAGATGAGTTGTTGGAAAGATTTGAGGTTGCATGAAGAGACATGAGGAAAGGAAGGGAAGTAATAGCTGCCTACCTGTAGTGGGTTCTATAAGCAGTAATACAGAGCGGGCAGGTGGAGTACTCATTCTTAACAGCTTTAAAATCTTTTTTTAATTTTTTAATTTTTTTTAATCCTGAGGATATGTTTTTTTATTGATTTTTAGAGAGAGAGGAAGGGAGGGAAGGAGGAAGAGAGCAAGAGTGAGAGAGAGAGAGAGAGAGAGAGAGAGAGAGAGAGAGAGAGAGAGAGAGGGAGAGAAACACTGATGTAAGAAACATCAATGCCTCCCATATGCACCCCGACCGGGAATCGAACCCACAGCCTAGTTATGTGCCCTGACCGGGAATTGAACCCACAACCTTTTGTAGTACAGGACAGTGCTCCAATCAACAGGACAATACTCCAGCCAACTGAGCCACCTGGCTAGGGCTTGTTTTTGAATGTCATAGCCATTCAATATTCACCCACTAGTTTTAGTATCCAATAATGATTCTTGATTGAATAAATTATTACTATATTGTTTGCCAAGTGATAGTTTTTTAACTTAATAATTATTTCTCCATTTGTTAGGTAGCATTCTACAATAAGATATGTTCCTTTACCTTTGTTTGTTTAATCAGGATGGACTCATATATTCTTATTTTATTCAATGGGTTATTACCACTTACATCATCATCATTTATTATTATTATTATTATTATTATTATTATTATTATTATTTTAATGCTCAGAATGCCCCAGATTTGGCCAGTGCGAGGTCCTTCAAAATGGCTCCTATGTGCTTTCACATGTCCCATCACTCTGAGCACTTCCATGTGCTGTTCCAAGCTCACCTTATATTTTTCCTGCCTAGCTCTAGAATCAGCTATTGTTCTAAGGGGCCCTGGTTCCTTTTATTGGAGGTGGCTTAGAATCCAAGATCCTGGTGCTCATCCCTACTGGTGTGCCACTGTCTCTAGGTTTTTCAGTGGACATAGAATGTATTGGAATATATATTGGACCTGCAAAAAGAGGAAATAATTATGAAGGACCCTTTTGCGATGATTCAGAAAAGTTGAATATGGACTATGGACCTGATGAATATTAAATCCATGTTATTATAAATATCCTGATCTTGGTAATTGTAATGTAGGTATAAAAGAGAATGTTCTTGTTCTTAAGAAATGTGCCCTGAAGTATTTAGGGGACAGGCAGCATAAAGCCTGCACCCTTGGTAAGGTTCCTGGGAGAGAATTCAGGGCCACTGGAACCTCACACTTCTTACCATTCTGCTTCTCCAGGTGAAAACTTCTCTCTTAACTGTTTAGAATCAGAGCTTTGGAGCCCGATAGAGTCCATTGAACATTTTCACCAAGGCATCCTGAACACAAGGGAACACAGCAGCCCTGATTTATAGGGATAGAGGAGCATGTGCACATACCGTTAGTGTTCTGAAAGACAGTCTGGTCTTTCACAAAGGCCACGTCTCCACTCTCAACCAGACACCTACAGAGAACCAGATAGGGAGAAAGAAGAGAGGAAGTCAGTGAGATACATCTGTCATTCAGGACTACCTTATAGATCTAGGGCTGGCCATCTCACATCAGCAATTGTGACTCCCCTTGTATCACTAATCTATTATTACAAATAATAGATTATCACTAATCTTACATATATTACAAATGTAAGTAATAAAGAAAAAGAAACCTCCAATTTGCTTTGTAGTTACATAATCTTGGTTCCACACATTATATCTTAAATTCTGGCACAGTTTCTCCAACAGAGAGCTACATCATTTTCTTAGCATCAAAACAGATATTAGAGAGTAGTTTTCCAGTGAGGTGATATCTTACTCACACTCTACTTTGTAAAATTGGAAATATGTAGACTGTGATTGTAGACTGTGATGTGTAGACTTTAACCCACAAAGTGGTTCTAACTGATACATTGAGATAACCTTTGTTTTTTTCTTCACTGAGAAGTTCAATTACGATACTACCGTCATTGTGCAGCTGATGGATTCATGAACTACTAAGTAACACAGGCCTGAATCAGAAAGGATAGCTAAAAAGTAATAAGATCATAAGGTATCTCTATAAAAATGATAAACATTCTATGAAATAGAATTGTAGTTGGGAATATAGAATTGTGTACTTTACTTTTGTATATTTCCAAGTGAGTGTGGTTGTAGGTTCCCCAGAGGTACATGGAAGAACATGAGCCAGGCCCCTGACTCCTATATTCAACTATGGTAGTGCTCCTTCACATTGGCACTTGTAACATTTTGAGCCAGATAACTCTTTGTCGTAGGATGCTGTCCTATGCATGCAGGATGTTTAGCAGCCTCTACCAATTAGATGCCAGTAGCACCCTCACCCCACCCCAACCTGCTCCAGCCCTATTTTATAATCAAAAGCATCTCCAGAACCCTGGCCAATGTGGTTCAGTAGTTAGAGTGTCAGTCCACACACCAAGGGGTTGCAGGTTCAATTCTCAGTGAAGGGCACATACCTGGGTTGCAGGTTCAATCCCAAGCCCCAGTCAGGGCATATGTGGGAGGCAACCAATTGATATGTCTCTCTCACATAGATGTTTCTCTCTCTCCCTCCCTCTCCCTCCCTCCCTTCCAACCTTCCACTCTTACTAAAAAAAAAAAAAAAAAAACAATGGAAAAATATATCCTCAGGTGAGGATTAACAAAACAAAACATCTTCAGACACTGCCAGATGTCCCCAGGGGCAAATTGCCCTCTGTTGAGAACTTCTAATTTGCACCATACTGCCAATCTTTGCTGTCTATGACAGCCAGGTCCTGGAGATGGTGTTCTGGAGGGGCCTGGATGCCCCTTCACACAGGGTTCTACATATGGTTGCTGAATGTGGCACCGATACATGCAGAACTAACAGGCTAGTAACATAAGAAACTCACTTTAGTTCCTAAAAAGGAATCTTGTCAGAGCTGGGAGTATTATTATATTCATATCAGGGTTATAAGACTTACCTGAAAGCCCCCGTGTAGCCATAGTATCTCTCGTTGTTGTTGGGTTCACACTCCTTTCCTGGACTATTTTTCGAACCAATACATAGAGCACAAAGACTGGAACTTTGGTCATACCCAGGGGCACACCCTTGACTGAAAAATTTATCTGTGCAGAAAGGCAAGAGGAAGTCAGCTTTTCCTAACTAAGTTGATATGAATGGCCTTCATCTAACACAATAACAGGTGTGTATGGCCCAAGACAGGTAGAACATATTTATTCTGGGACCTGCCACCAACTTGGGACCTGCCAGGCTATAGGATTAAAGGGAAACTTAATTAAGACTGGGAATAGAAGTTAGTGACCATTACAATTTGGATGGAGAGAATTCTATGGACACCCTGAGAGTGTTATCACTTATCTAGAGAAAGAAGAGATGGAAATGACATAAAGGGGATAAAATTAAAGGTCTCCCTCCCTGAACTTGTACCACCTATTTTCAGATGTTTTCTTCTCCTACCATTAATTAGAAGAGGCTTTAATAGAACTTAGAACTCCAAGCCCAAAAAAGGGCTGGGGAATTTTAGTCACAGCTCAGCTGCCCTTCCCTGGCTGTAAAACTTCCAGGAGACTCAGGAGAGCAGAGGTGGTGCCCTTGCTGGCTGGGAACCAGAACTTCTGAATATCACCCCAGCCACTCTTCACCTCCTGTCAAACTGGTGTCATAGAACAACTGGGTGCATAAATGCAATCTCCAGTCCACACACACAGGACTTGTCTGGTTCATAACTGTTTTTAGAGGCCTCTCCTTTTTACGTTAGTTGCACATATTTGGAGGTGGCAGGGAGGACATACTCAGGAAGTTCATGTAAATGAGAACGATTAGGAAATATTTGTCCATGGTGAACTTACACATGGGTTTTTAGGGGCTATAACTAAGCTCATACCTGAAGATATTCAGAGGACAGAGAATATACTGACTCGCACCCCTTGGAAGGGTCCTGGAAATGGGCAGTCACTTGGTTAGCCCGAAGGCAGGGATTATAGCTGTTGACCCTGTAGCCGTTTCCCCTTGTTCCTTAGTAACAAAGATCTAGTTTTTTAAATTGTTTTCTCCATTAATTATTTTTACTGGTATATAATTGACATTTAACATTACATTTGTTTCAGGTGTACAACATAATAATTGTGATTATATTGTGAAATGATCACTACAATAAATCCAGTTAACATATGTTGTCTACAGTTACAATTTTTTTTCCTTATGATTGAGAAATTTAAGATCTCTCTTAGCAACTTTTAAATATGTAACACAGCATTAACTTTAGTCACCATGCTGTACATCACACACATCCCCATGGCTTATTTCATAACTGGGAGTTAGTACCTTTTGACCCCCTTCACCCATGTTGCCCAACCCCACCCCTGGCCTCTAGCAACCACCAATGTGTTCTTTGTATCTATGAGCTCAGTTTGGTTTCTTCTTTTTTTTTTTAGATTTCACATATAAGTGAGATTACACAGTATTTGTCTTTCTCTGACTTATTTCACCTACTATAATGCCCTCAGTGGTCCATCCATGTTGTTGCAAATGGCAAGACTTCCTTATTTTTTATGACTGAATAATATTCCATTGTGTGTGTATATGTATCTCCCATTTTCTTTATCCATTCATCTATCGATGGACAGTTAGGTGGTTTCCACATTTTGGTTATTGTAAATAATGCTGCAGTGAACATGGCAGTGCATATATCTTTTTGAGTTAGTGTTTTTTTCTTTGGATAAATACCCAGAAGTAGAATTGCTGGATCATATGGTAATTCTATTTTTAATTTTTTTTAAAACAAAGATCTGGTTTTATTTGGGCAGAAACATGCCCAAATAAAAGATGACATTTTCCAGCTAAGTGGACGATGTGCCTAAATTCTGAGCAACAAGAAGTTACTTGAAGTAATTGGATTAGATTTCCTCGATGGCTTCTTTAATAAGTTAACAGCAGGTGGCATACACTTTAAGTTGCAACTTGCTCCTTGCTCCTTGAGGCTTCCTGGATTATGGATGTGATGGCATTTTATGGATGACCTTGAAGATGGAGGCCTCGTGGTCAGAATGGTGAAACAGAAGAGAGAAGGAGCCTGGGTTTCTAATGATCATGTCAGCATGGACTGCTCACCTCTCCTCTTTTCCATAAGAGAGAAAGGTAATCCATTATGTGCAACCAAAAGGAACCATTCTGATTCACCTCCCCAGCCCTACTGTCCTTTTAGGTATCTCCTTGAGGTTCACTTTAACCAAATTTTAACTACTATAGAACCAGGGCCACAGCAGAATTTTGTACCAGACCACTCTCTTCCCTCTTTCTGGGCCACCCTGACTACAGTGACGTCCCAGGATTGACTCACCAAATTCACAGTGGTTGATCTTGCTATACAGCAGGCCCATGGGGATATTCCAGCCAGCGGTTCTATCTACTGCAGTGTGGCAGGACTTCCTGCCTTTTAGAGAGTTCCAGGTGAGGTCATCTGGTGATGACGACTTAACCACGGCCACAGCAAGATACCCTACAGGAAAGACGCCAAAAAAGGATGTATTAACACCTCTAGGCCCCCCAGAATGTCTGTCAGCAGTCAAAGCCTGCAATCTCCCTATGGAAGCAAAATTATTCTGAATCATTCCTACTGTCTTTGAAAGGGCCCTTCCCAATAACAGAGTGAGGTAAAGTACAAGTCACTCTGTCAGGTAAAGATTAATCTGAACTGAAAAATCAAAATAGTAAGAATATATTATCATCAGAGCAATGGCTGATGTATGACCCTTCCCGAATGCACAAAGCTACTGAAGTTCTAAATCAGCAACTCACCCTTCACTGTGGAATATCAGAGGAATGAATATTGATGAGTACATGTAACTCCAACATGATACACACTAACAACTATTAGGAAAGATTAGTATATGACCAATAAACTGCAGGGAATATTCTGGCCAGATATTTTATAAGAAGAAGAATACGGGTTTGCACCAAAATAAATATGTGAAATGGAAACTGTCAAAATCAAGTCAGGTGCCATCTTTAGCAGCAAATAGTTGCTGATCCTTAAAACTGGGAATGGAATATCAACCTGTGATTTCAACTTTCTAATTTAACTCAATAACTTGTTTATAACAGAAAACAGAGAAGTCCTATTATCCATGGAATAAGAATAGGCCTTTCTATATTCTGCTGCTGAGCTTGGCTCCTAGAGTGATGGGGAAAGGCTGGGAGGTTGTAATCAGGGGAAGTTATAATGAAAGACTTGCATACTAGTAGCTGGAAAATGACCTGGAGAGGCCTGAGCATAGGGGTTCTGGGGCCCGATGCTCCCTGGGGTGTAAGACTTCCTGACTTGCTCCCACCCCATCTTTCCAGATCCACTCCAGCTAGAACCCTGGGCAAGAGCCAGATTGACCTGGGTTACTGAGCCCAGCCCTGGCTGAGAGACTGGGTAATTTCATGCTCTTAGACATCTGTGTGTGTTAGCCTTTCTCCTCAGCCCTGCCAGACACAAATATGCAAGGCTTCTTGGCTGGTGCTAACTCTCATCTGAAACTGTACAGGCCTAATGTAATGCAAGGCACTCAGGAGTGGTGAGGAAGGTGTGGATTTGCTTACTGGACATAGGAGCCTAGATACTTATAAACTCTCTCAGCCACTGGTCCTCTTATACATCCTTAGAGGATGACAAGACCTACCTCATAGGATTAGATGGGAAATCCTTTGTGCAAGTCATGGCAAGTGTAAAAGAGTAACCATCATTACCATTTATCTTTCCATGATTCTTTTGCATTCTAAAAATTGATCTTTTCCATTGCCTTATCTATTTTTGATTTGAATTTAAACTTATCTTCCCCTTTCCCAAAAGCAATGGAATTTATCTTAAACTCAAGAGGTTACCAATCCCAACTCACCTTTTTCCGGTGTGGTCTCACAATTTTCATAAGTTTCTGGAGAAGAGAAAATGAAGAAGTCATTAAATACTCATTTATATTTTGGAAATCATGCCTTTCCCATGTTGCAGATCAGAATAAAAAGAGCCAGGAAAACTACATATCACCAATTCCCAAAAAGCCCAGGCTCTCTTGATTGTGCAAATTCACTTTAACTCACTGTCCAACGGAATTTAGCCCAAAATTATTAATTTTGAGTTTCCTGCTCTGTCCTGTGGCCACAGTGGTCCCTGCAACTATACTTGAATCCCTGCACCAGGACAACAGGAGAAGGGTGAGTTTTGCAAGCAAGAAGACCTGCCAGGAATCCCAGCTGAGAATCCCAACTGTTCTCTGCATTGGGGTCTCTTTTAACTAGAACTTTGCAATGTTCTTAACTAGAACATTTCCCCTGGTGGGAGGTACAATAGAAGATCTATCCTTCAAGATAACTGGCGATTAGAGATGAGGGAGCCCAGAGCCTGAGAAGTAGGAGGTGAGTAAGCAAGAGCTTTATGGCCAATGTGGTATGAATCAGGCTATGATTTTCCCACCTCCTTTCTTCGTGGCCTAGAGTAAATAAAATACTGAGAGGCGCCCCCTCCACTTACTATAGTTCTCTGCCAGGACAGGCACCAGACCACACATGCCCGCGATGTAGATGAAGCCTCCATCCAAGCTCATGGCATCAGCTTCTCCTTTCTGCAAAGACACAGCACATCACAGCAGATGAAAAGAGGCCATTTCCTGTCCCATCTGCCCCTCTAGGTGTTTCCTTGAAGAAGTCTTCCCAGCACAGGTCATGAAGGACCAAGGAGACAGTTTTTGCTAGTTCTGGACCCCCAAAGGATCAGCCAAGCACACCCAGCATACAAAGTAAAATGTACTCTCATTTTCACCCAAACCATCATGAACTGATGATCAATTCTGGGTGCCTTGCTTAGTTTTTTCAGGAGCAAAGACCCACATTCAGTCCGCCTGTCCTCTAATAGGACACACTGTCTCAGAGACATTCTCACAACACCCTTCTAACACCAAGAATTCTCCTTTGTAAGACAGATGAGTGGAGCCCAGCTCTAAGGAGCCCATCAGATCCACAAGCTCAAAAGTACTGAAGGTCCTGTAGGGCTGGGCTCCTAAAATGAGGGCAAAACTAACCCATTTTGGCCAATGACTTGGTTGCCCACGTATCTGATTATTCCTGGGTTTTCATATCATTCCCAGGAATGCTTGCTCAGCCTTAGGGACAGGCAGGCAGCAGTGGCAGGGGTGCTGCCCTATGGAGGCAGGAGTGACATACCATGATCTTGGCAATGCAGTCTTCAGTGGTCTCTGCTGATTCACACTCTATTCTCCCTCCACTGTTTACACTCCACTCATCACACTTGACCCTCTCGTGGTGGCCTATTGCACACCACTTCACATTCCTGCATTCATCCTTTGAGGTATCTGGGCCTAGGGCATAAGAAAGAGAATGGGAATTCAGATGAGACACCAGAAGCTGCCTGCTGGTTATGAATGCTACTGACTGTCTTCATGAAAAGGCTGGGATTTGCCCAAACATATCCCATTCAAGGGATTAATCATCTTAGAAAGCATAGGCAATAACAATCTCTTGGTTGACTTCTTATCATTTAGATTTAGCTTAAAATTATTTCTTCTGAGAAGCCAACCATTCTTCCAACCACCAGGCACAATATCACTTCAGGCTAGTTTTTTCCTCTTCTTTTTGAAATAACACTTAGCTACCTGAGCAGTTCTTATTTATTTGTTCATTGTTTATTGTCTGTTCCCTGTAGGAGAACAGAAGCTCAGCCAGGCAAGGGCCATGCCTGTCCCTTTTCTCCACAGCATCCTCATTGTTCAGGACAGTGCCTAGCTCGTGATCAGCACAATAAATGTCTGCTGAGTAAATGGACACCTACTTAACCATCAGAGTCAGCTCAAGAGCCACTTCCTCAGAGAATCCTTACCTCAACTCCAGGACCTGTTTTTGTTTTCATGGTCTCATAGGACCATGGTATTTTGTTGTGGTTCCCCCTCCCCCCCTTCTTTTGAGTAAATCTCTCCTTTTTAATTGATCATTCAATAGAATGACTATCTATTGGACATTTGTCTTCTCCACTGGTGAGAAAGTTTCATGGTAGCAGAATCTAATATATGTTTGTCTCACCATTATATACCCAGCACCTAGCACAATCTATGGCCAGATAATCAATCAGTCTCTGTTGAATGAATGAGTGAATGAATGAATGAATGAATGAATGATCAAGCAAACCTCTAGTGACCGAAGGAAATTCAGGAACAGGATGGACCTGTCTAGAGCTCTAGCTTCACTAAGCCACATGTTGATCATAGTACTGGCTGTAGATATGAAATTAATTTCATTCTCTTTGACTTACTTTGTGCCAGGCTAATTGGCTTCACAAAGTGGTTGGGGCAGTCTGATTTATACAAGGGAAATAATGTCATTTTAAGCATGACTTTCCTTTAATGCCCTTTGGTGATGTCCAGGCTTATCTCATGATGATGAATGCCATTTAGCATCTATCCAACAGGTAGGGCAGATAAAGGAACATCAGGGCAGGCGTTCAGTACTTGGATAGACTCTATCACTGGTCCCTGCTCTCAGCAGGTTTCGAAGCTCCTGCCCTCACCGTGTTTCCAAGCTCCTAAGATCATATGATCCTTCCCAAGTACTTACGTGTCTCTTCCCTGAGATTCCGAAGAGCAGTGACGTACTCATATCCCAGGTACATCCAGGAGTCCATCTTAGGGGGAACCTTTAAAAACCCTTGGGCAGAATCCTTAAACAGCAGGTCCTTCCCATGAGGGGAGCTGAAGAGCTGGAAGTCTTTAGATTTATCTCTGCCATAATGTTCCTGTTTATAGTAAAACAACAGTGAATGGCTACAGTGACAAAGTAGGCTGTGAGATGGAACTAAAGAAAAACAAAAATCTAGAAAACAAAATTAAACCATGAAATTTTCGAGATGCCGGGAAAGAGGGTAGTCAGGCCTGCTCTTTCCTACCCATCACCTTTGCTACTCATAGCCTTCTGGGAGATACGCCACATCCTTTTTCCCTGGACATGTTTCTGTGCTTGTCTCCCTGGCTGGGTTGATGGCTGAGTGCAAGGAAAGTATCTCCATCAGAGGCTGACACTGTGTGATTGCCACTTAAACTCTTGATGGACAGATGGGAGGGCTCGATGATAGACAGTTGGCTCATTTCTGGCATCCTGCTGCTCTAGGGATGTAAAGCTGGTGATGCATGCAGCTCCCTTGCAGTCAGGTTGAGAGACATCAAGAAAGAGACCATTTCCTCCTAGGAAAGTCATGGAAGGCCTCATGGGGGCATGGGTGTTTGCCCTTGTCCTAGAAGGCCTGATAGATGGAAAAAAATGGAATAGAGCAGTAAGGAGCATCTTCATGTCACTGGTCCAAAATGTAGGGATCTGTCAGACAACAAGGCAGAACTAGGCTCTGTGCCACTCTGAGAACAGTCCCTGCTGAGCACTTTTAGATAAGTGGATGGTGTGTGGCATAATCCCCACTATGTCCTGAAAACAGAAGGTTCTACCATGGCAATAAGGGAATGAAGGAAAATGCCCCAAATCCAAGCAAGCCCCAGTAAGCAGGAGGGAAGACAGTAGATTTGGTACCTGGGCCTGGTTGAGAAGCTCCCAGATCAAGTCCTCCTTGCCACCCACACTTCGGGCCACAACGGCATGGGAAGGGACGCTGGCCAGGTGGCACTCATCATATTTGTCTACTGGCTTTCGGGTGTTGTCCCTGCAGAGCAGCTCATACTGGTTCCTGTCAGACTGTTGTGCAAGGTTCTCTGGGGGAGGAAAGCCCAGGTGAAGGTACTGCAGGAAAAGCCATGAGCTGTGGTCCCCCCTCCCCCTCCCTTGTAATCCCACTGTGTCATGAAATGTGTGAATTTAGAAGCCTGGAGCAACACTGAGGGCCAGAGAACACAAGGAAACTGACTTGCTTAAGATCCCACAACCAGTTACAAGAAAGAAAGCTTCAGGTACCCAGTGCAGGGGTGAGTGCCTCATACCCCACACTGGTCTCATCTCAGTAGGCTGACTACAGGCCAAGATTGGCCAGATCTGTCCCCAATCCTTTGCTGTGGCAACACTTAACAGAAGGAAGGGACCCTGTGTCCAGGAGATTGAATGATGGAAAGAGGCCCATGAGTCCAACGGGGGACCACACAGACACATACCTCTGCACAGGCAGAAACCCAAGAAGGAATACACTATGCTCATGTCTGACTACTGAGCATGAAAAAGGAGGCAGGAAAAAGAGAAGGCCCACTGTTTGGAAGAGATCTGCAAATTCTTCTATCACTTACCCATTACTGTCAAGTGCTTGACAAAGGCCACGTCCCCAGCACCATCCATCAGACACCTGTGAGAAGAAATACATTAGGAGGATTTCTGCGGGACAGATCCTTCTCCTTGGGCTTGATGGTCTGATCACACTGTCCAGCCCCGGGATAAAAGGAGAGCCTGATGGAGACCTCTGCAGACCAACAGTAGAGGACGCGCCATGGGGCTCTGATATCTTCGGTACCACCGATGTGGGAGGGATGAGCTCACAGGAGCTAGAGGTCCTTCACCATGTGCCCCAAAGGAGCAAAAAGGCAATGAAGATATTTCAGTACAGAGAAGAACTTTCAAACTTCTGAAATGGAGGGTAAAGGCATAGTATCTCCTGAGGGGAAAAAAAGTACCCTTATCTTGCTATAAAACCAAGGGAAAAGAAGCAAGAAATGAACCATGTGAGCAATCTGCAAGGAGGCCAGGAGGGGAGGCAGGAGAGAGGCCAGTACATTGAGAAAGGGACACTGCTGCAATAGAAAACAGAGGCCACTCCCTGAAAAATAGGCCGGACACTAAGGAAGTGCCTGTCCCCTCCGGCTATGCCCAGTACAGTGAGAGGACAGAATGGCCAGATTCAAGGGCTCAGGGAAGACAGAAGAGTTCCCAGAAAAGGGGTTTCCTTATCAATGTCACATGAAGGGAGCGTGCACTGGCCTGGCCTAGAGAGTCCCAGGTGGACCATTGAGTCACAGGGGATTAGGCCTCGGGAACACTCCCGTTGTAGGCTGGACTCTGCTGTGAGTCAGAGAGAGTTTTCTAGCCTGAAAACAATGAACACTTCAGCTGTCATGGAGCAGCAGCCAGTCTCACTCACTTGAAGGCACCCGAGTAGCCAAAGTACGGTTCATGGTTGGAGCAGGCACACTTGTCAGCCCCTTTTCCCGCACACAGCTGACACAGGTTGGGGAAGGCTGTCCGATCCGCACAGGGGACACAGCTGCCCGCGAAGAAATTGGACGCTGCTGCTCGACACAGAGATGTGGAACACAAGGCATGAGCCAGCCTGGCCAAAGACATTCACAGCTCCCAGCCCAGGCTCACGAGTGAACAGAGGGTGACCAGAACCACCATAACAGGCCCAACTTGCCCATGTATGTGTTCACTCGTCAAGATCAAGGTTTCCAAAAAGAGACGTGTTAACAACTATTCTCCCACAGCCCTCCCCAAGAACCCGGGCTGTGCCTACCACCAACCAAGGCCTGTCTCTTGTTGCTGTCAGGTCCCCTCCCTGCCTCATCACACTGGAACAGCTCAGACAGACGTCTCCCCTGGAAGCCATGCCCAGGAGATGAGACCCACCAGGACAGGTGCATGCCAAGCTCATGGCCAGCAGATGGCCACCAGAGAATGCTCCAGCAGAATGGGAAACACATGAGCCACACAAAGGAAAGCACCCCAGGGAAGTGGACAGTAGGGCCCAGGGACCCTGATCCTGCCTGAACCCTCTGTCAGGACTGATGCCCTTCCCCTTCCACTCCTCCTAAAAGCCTCTGCTGAGGTGTCGAGAGCCTAGAGAACAGACTCAGCTGAAAGGTCCCAAGGGCTGCTGGTGTGGTAGATATGACCAGTTTAAAGCGGGTTAACCTCCACCCCAAGAATTATCACACATGACCACCTGATCATGTCTGAGTGAGCTCAGGGTGGCCTGTGTGGCACCTAAAGAAGGGACATCTGCCTGAGGACACGCAGCCCCCTGCCTGCTTACCTTTCTGAAGAGATTCACGTGGCTCAGGCAGTTCCCAGTAGAGTAAGCCCATGGGGATGTTCCACCCAGCAGACCTGCCAAGGCCTGTGTGGCAGGACTTCTTGCCTTGGAGCTCGTTCAGCTGGAAGCCGCTGCCCTTCTTCACCACGGCCACAGCATAATAGTGGGTTTGTGGATCTGCAAAGAAACAGTGAATGGGAGACCCGCAGCCTGGGCCTCAGGGAAACATTGCTCATCACTGCTGGGCTCCTGACTAGGGAAGGGGAACCCACAAGCCACGCTTTTGGGGGGTTGGGTCCTAGAAAGGGAGGGATCACAATAACTTTCCTAGGCTTGCAGGGACGGAAAGGACCACAGAGGGGACAAACACAGGCAAGAAAGCCACGTGCACATGTGCCCCAATGATTTTCCCTACTCTGGCCGTGCAGGTTGTCTGCCTACACCTACCAACCTAAGCCTACAAGGAAACTGGAGGCCACATTCCTGACTCTCTCTAAGTATTTCCTGGGACCCAGAGACACAGGCCCAGGGACAGTCAGATTACTCTCAGAAAAAAACACAAGGCTATTGGGACTCCGAGTGTTTGCTCTAGTGTAGTCTTTCCTCTGCATGAGGCACCCATGGTTCTTGGGGACATCTGTATACAGCTCTAAACTCTCATGGTTCAGGTCGGGCTGTACACAGCCTGCTCTGTTTCTCCAGGGAGCACATTTCCTGGCCCAGGAGATCAGTGTCAGCAGCACCAGTCCTCAACCCGCCCCAAGTCACAGAGGCTCTGAGCTGTGCCTGTGGGGCTCATAGGGCACCACATTGCCCACTCACTCCTCCATTACCTGCCTAAACAAGACGAGAGTCTACCAGGACAGAAGAAGCATCTATCAGGAGAGCAACAGCCACGAACTCTCCGGGGTCCCCGGGAAGAACTTACTGTCTTTCGATCCATAGTTCTCTGCCACTACAGGTTTCAGGTTGTAGGGGGCCAGGCCCGCCTCAAACACCAAACCTGCATCCAGCGATACAGCATCTGCTTCGTTTGCCTGAAAGGGAACAGACCAGACACCAATGAAACCCGCAATTCTAGGAAAGACCACCTACACCCTGGTGAGTGAGAGTGACTGGCGGGGCCAGAAAAACCATTGATTTTTAGAGAGTGGAAGGGAAGTAGAAGGAAGGGAGAAGAGAGAGAGAAAAATTGATGTGAGAGAGACACATGGATTGGTTGCCTCCCGCCTGTGCCTTGACCAGGGCTGGGGAATCAAACCTGCAACTGAGGTACATCCCCTTGACTGGGAATCAAACCCATGACCCTTTGGTCCAAAGGCTGACACTCTAACCACTGAGCCAAACTGACCAAGGCAAAACTTTTCTTTTTAATGTTGGTATTGTTGTTTTGTTTTGTTTTATTGTAATGAAATACATAACATAAAATTTACCATTTAGCCATTTTTAAGTGTACATTTCAGTGCCATTAAATTCATTTTCATTCCACAACTAGATACCAGATATGAAACAATCTTTGAGGATTCTTGGTATCTCAAGAAAACCTCCAGAGACTCTCCTCGCCCACCACACACACTGTAGAACAAAAATAAATAAGCAAATAAACAAGATATTTTCCCAGGGCAGTGAGGTTGGGGCTCTCCTGGCCAAACCAGTATCCTGGGCAGGAATCATTGGAGCCTTAGGAGCTCAGGAACCAAGGAGCCAACACTTAATTCATGGGGTCCACTAGAGCAGGAGGGATTCTGAGGGGAACCTGAACCAACGGAGTATTAAAATCAAACATGACCTTGTAGGTACAAATAACCAAACCCAGAAGAAGGTAAGGCACAATGCATGGTCATCAACAGGAAAATAAGCCTTGGGCAGTCAAGGGGTATAGAGGTTGGAACTGTCAGATGCAATGGAGAAGAGCTACCTATGAGGTATTTAGTTTACATACACAATGAAGGCTACAACCACAGGCCTGAGCCTGTGGAAAGGAAATTACCAGGAATAAAAATTAAAAAAAAAAATTAACTGGTGCTTCTAGAAACTGATATATAACTGTTGAAATTTAAAAGGTAAATGAATGGGCAACAAGTTGATTAAATATGTTTAAAGTGAGGATTAGTAAACTGGAAGCTGTATATAAAGAATTTATACTTGATGCTGCCCAAAAGAGGTGCAGATGATGGAAATTATAAAAGAAGGATTAAAAGATATGGAGTCTAGATTAAAGAAGACCTAACATCTGTCATCTTGGAATCCTAAAATTTATTATTATTATTTTTTTTATTTTATTTTTATATCTTTATTGATTTCAGAGAGAGGAAAGGAGAGGGAGAGAGAGACTGAAACATCAATGATGAGAGAGTCATTGATCGAGCCCACAACCTGGGCATGTGCCCTGATCAGGAATCGAACCCTGATTGCCTGGATCCTAGGTCAACGCTCAACTGCTGAGCCACGCCCGGCCAGGCGGAATCCTAAAATTTAAAAGAAAAAAATGGAGAGACTGGGCAAAGGCAGCATTTAAAGACATAATGGCTCAAAAATTTTCAGAACTGATGAAAAACATGACTCCACAGATCCAGTGTACCCTAAGCAGGATAAGTATCAAGATTTCCACAACTGGAAATATCATAGTGAATCCGCAGAACATCATAGACTAAGGAAATGAAACCTCAAAATTATCCAGAAATGATGATTGGAGAAAGGACAGGACAACATAGGACTACTCAACAGCTACAATGGAAATCAGGAGACAGTGGAATAATATTTTTAAGCAATGTTAAAATGTCAAACTAGAATTATACATTCAACAAAATTATCACTCAAGAATATACAGAGAACTGCTAAAACTCAACAATGGAAAAAAAATTCAAAAATGGGCAAAGGACTTGAATAAACCTTTCTTCAAAGAAATTCTGTGACTGGCCAATAAGCACATGAAAAGATGCTCAAGATCACTAGGAAATGCATTAGGAAATGCAAATCAAATCTATAATACAAAGGAAACAAGCAAGCAACTGAAAGTTTAACACCAAGAGATTCACTCTAAAAGTACATATTTCAAGAAAAAAACATGTCCAGAAGGATGATCTGAAATATAAGAAATAATGGTGAATAGATTAAATGGCAAAAATGTAGATTAATCCAAATATTCTCTGTCTCCCTCTTTCTGAGTTTCTGGATATGTGTGCACACACATATACATAGACACATACACAGACACACAAACACACATATAAATATATATCTATATATAGAATCTACAAGTACATGAAGTATCTACATTGTGGGGTTAATAAAGATCAACATAAACAGGGAAGAGGGAAGTCTGAGCTACTATATTCCATAGTCCTTTGATTGATTGGCGGGGGTGGGGGGATGTCATTATTTTACTCTAACACTTTGGTAAGCTAAAAGTATATAGTAAAAATATAGGGGAAATAATTTAAGGATGTATTTAAATTCACCACTAGTAAGAGAGAAAAGTGAAAGAAAAGGAAAACAGTGCAAATGAACACACATGCAAACTCAATTTTTAAAAATGAGAAAAGGAAAAATTAGGAATCGGGGAAAGCAGGACTAAGAGAAATTAAAAAGTAATATGTCAACCCTGGCTGGGTGACTCAGTTGGTTAGAGTGATGTCCTATACACCAAAAGTTTGCCTGTCTGATTCCTGGTCAAGGCACATACCTCGGTTGCGGGTTCAATCCTGTTCAGGGTATGTAGAGGAGATAACCGATTGATCTTTCTCTCTCCCCTCCCTTCCTCTCTCTCTCAAGTCAATAAAAACATTCCTTGGGTGGGATTTTAAAAAAGTAATATATCATAAATAAGTCCAAATTTATCAATAATAACAATAATTATTAATGGTCTAATTTGCCATATAAAACAAATGAGATGGTCAGATTGCATTAATAAAAAAAATCCAGCAATATACAGTTTTCAAAAAACATACCTGAAGCATTAGCACACAGAAAATTGAAAATAAAGAAATGGAAAAAAAGTATAGGGGAATACTAACCAAAAGAAAGTTTATGCGGTATGTTAGCATCAGAACCTAGTCAAAAAGTACTGCCAAAGATAGAGATTATTTCACAGTGATAAAATATCAGATTCGCCAAGAATGATGTGAATTATTCCCACTGCCAGTGGAAGTGGGAATTGAAATAATCATATTGTATTTGTTTAAAAATCATATACATTCGGCATTGTTTTTAAAGTCTAATACATGTCCCATGGCTCAGCAAGTCTGCCCCTACATATATATTCAAGAGAAGTTTTTAATTCTTGTGTCCCAGGAGATTTGTATAAGAATATTTCTTAATTTCTGATTAGAATAATAAAAACTGAAAATAGTACAAATGGCTAATGACCAGAAAAGAACAAATAAACTGTGGTATACTAACATAATGGACTCTTGTAGAGCTCTGAAAGTGAATGAACAATAGCTATATTCAACAGCATGCCTGAGTCTTAGCATAATATTGAGGAGGAAGAAGCAAATATCAATAGACAACACAGTAATGTTATGTTTATAATTTTTTTAAGAAGCAAAACTATGCATTCATTTACACATACCTAGATAAGCCTTAAAACTAACATAAAAGACAGAAAATTCTCAGGATTCTGTTTGCTCAGGAAGGGGAAACACTAGGCCATTGTAAGCAGGGCCAGTAGGTTTCACCACCCCAAGTGGCACCATTCCCATAGAATCCGATGCTGTTGCAAAGTAGCCCTAGAAGTAAAATATTGGCAATAATGAAGTTTTGAGAACTTGTGGTGGGTTTGTGGATAGTGTTATTTTATATTATTAACATATTTAAAAATAAAGAGGGGCATTCATAGACCAAAGCTGAACATATGTCATAATTGAAGGATTATAATTAAGTCACGATAGTAACTGAGATCCAATTAAAAACAAACAGAACAGCCCAGCTGGTGTGGCTCAGCAATTGAGCATCGACCTATGATCCTGGAGATTGAGGTTCAATTCCCTGTCAGGGCACATATGAGGGTTTCTGGCTCGATCCCCAGTAGGGAGCATGTAGGAGGCAGTTGCTCCATGACTCTCTCATCATTGATGCTTCTATCTCTCTCTCCCTTTCCCTTCCTCTCTTTGTAATCATAAAGATATATTGTTAAAACAACAAAAAACCCAGGACACACTAGTTGTTTGTAGCAAATCACTGATTCCCTGAGTTAATCAAGCTCCATCTGCTGAGTCTACCTCTCCTACCTCATCACTCCTTCCAGCCTCCTGCTTCCTCTGCTCGGTCACCCTGGCTTCTCTACAGCAACTCAAACAAGCCCAGCTCTCCCCTGCCTCAGGCCCTTTGCACACGCTGCTGTTCACTGCCTGGAGTATTCTACCTTGGCTCCTGGCTTACCCGTGTTCATCCCTGGGGTCTCAGCTTCCTTGTTCCCTCTCAGGGAGATTGTCCCTGACACCCAGTGCTCTCAGAGCACTCTACTTTCCCCCTTCATTGTACGTCACCCAATTTGGAATTACATGTCTACTTGTTTGCATGTTTTCCTTCTCTCCTCACTAGACTGTAAGCTCCTCAAGAGTAAGGACCATGTGTGTTTAAATTCACCACTGCAGCCCCATTGCCCAGCCCAGGGTCTGACACAGGTTCAAATGAGCAGGAACAGTGCTGCAGCAATGAAGAGGATCTTGGAAAGCCTAGAAAACAAAGGGGTCACTACCATCTGCCATCCTGACACTGTATCCCTCTTCCCGATGAGCACCATTCATCTACTTCCCATGATGTGTCGAGAACTTCCAAACAATGTTACATGCTCATTTTGATAGCAAACATTCTTGTTTTTTCCCTGAGTTCAGAGAACTGGCCTCAAAACAGTCCCCTTTCAGAGCATGTTGGATTTTGCTTTAAGAATCATTAAAGATGGCCACTCCTATGCCCATTTCTGAAGTGGTTTTGTTAACAGTGGGGGTTGACTGCCCCACACATCAGCTGCTATGTGTGAGTACAGAATTGTTCCAGAACACCAGGAGCAAGAGGAAGATGGACTGTCTTCCACTCCCCTTTAGGCAGCAGTGACTTACCGCGATGGCCTTGATGCACTCAAGGTAGGAGGTTCTCTTCACACAGGCGACAAGAGGACCAGCCTCAGAAAGGACTTTTTGCATACTGTCACGGAAAGCGGTGCACTTACTGGCTTCATGATTTGAGACGGTGCACCATCGCACAGTTTTCTCGGGGACAGCCAGACACAGCCCTAGGGGAGAAAGGCCAGAGGTCTCCTTCCAGTGGGAGAGACAGCAGCACCCTCTGAAGGGACTTGAAGGCTACCTCCCCTCTGTCCTGTCCTCCTCCCACTCCTGTCCATGAACAATGAGGGTGCAGGTTTCACTGCATTCTGAAACTGGGGACAAGAGGCATGAACCCTAACAACCTCCCAGTTTGCCACCCGTCGCTGGCCAGAGAATGGTGGCTTGATCTTTAGTTCTCAATAGGAGACCACAATCTGCTCCTCTGTGTTCTCCGTGCCTCCTTCCCTCACTATCATGGGACTGCAGTGGGACTTAAGCCTCATCAGTGTGACAGGGCATTTGCAACCACTTCAAGGCATTGGCTCAATACCACCACTCAGGAAGCTAACAAGGTATGAATTACCATTTTTAAAAGAGGAGGGAGCTGTGTTCAGAGAGTGATCGGCTGTTTTACCCAGCCAATCGTTAGTGGCTGAGACTGGTGTAGAAACCAGGCCTCCAGGCTGTGGTCTCTGCCCAGGGAACTAAAGAAGATAACATTCTGAGTTATTTCTGTCTGGTTGGCCAGGAGATAGAGGTAAATGGTTGATAAGATAATGAATTTGCCTCTCACACTTGTCTGTCATCCTCTGTCCCAGGAATAATTAGGAACTCCACATATTCAGTGGTTCTCTCTGTTTCCATTGACCCTCATTTTCACCAGCCTTTTGAGCGGCAATTAGGAGAAGCTAAAGTCAGCCATGGCTGTAGCTACTAAAATCCATGTGGTTGCAGATGTGTTGTCCCCATCGTGTGAGCTTTGGCACTGTCCCCAAAACCCTCTGTTATCTCCACTCTCCCTGGATCAACTAACTCAAGGAAGCTGAAGAATATCCACAAAGCAGCAGACTGAGAGGGCGCCAGTTCTACAGAACACATAAGGAGGAAGCATGGGGAACTTGCTGCCCCAACCACCCTTTACCCCAACTCAGCTCTGGGAAATCACAGGAGGCATCAGGAACCAGTGGCAGGCCCTCCCCAAATCCCTTCTCCAGACCCTCCCCAAACTGCCCCTCCTGGAGTTCCCATGGGCAGGAATTTGTCTTCAATCATGCACTTACCTTGCACAGCCCTATGAGGTCCTTCGGGATGGGGAGTGGGGAAGGGGTGAGGCAAAGGCAAAAATTGTGGAAACGACTCTCAAGGGTAAACTTTTTCAAGAGAGACAAATGACTAAACATGGAAATCTCCAAATGTGATACATGTACCATAAGTAGCAGGCAGAAGTTACAGGATAAAGGGGGCCCAATAATCTCAGGAGGTGAGGAGAGTGGGAGAGGCCATCCAGTGACAGCCCCCATTGCAGGGATGTGTGCAGCAAACTCCGCTGGTGCCTGGACCCATGGCCTAACTGTCCTCACCTACCCTCCCAGGCAGGGTCGTACTACCCTTCTCACTGCTGAGGACCCAAGAAGTCTGGCTTTAAATCCCACACTCCAAACCCCTGGACAGCTATGCGTCATTAGCAGGACATTGTCAGCACCAATGACTCCCATGAGACATCAGACTGCCAAAGAGGAGATCAGGTCGGGGAGGCCTTGAATGCCACGCTAAACCGTTTGGACTTGACTGAGGAGGCCCCAGGGAAGGGATCTGACAAGCCGTGATGGGAGTGCTCTAATTTATTGTATTCCTTTATTACAAGATTTATTAGGGAAGAGGAGGAGGAAAATGCAACAGCGTGAAATATCGGGAGGCGCGAGAGGAACCAGCAGAGGCGCGCAGGCACACAGCTGTCCCTGAGGCAGGGCTGCAGCGGAGGCGGAGCTGCGGCGGGAAGGGCTGAGGAAAGGCTCCCGTGCTTCCCAGGGGGCGGTGTGGCGGGGTCCGGAGGCTAAGGGGCCTTCCCCGCGCCCGCACTCACCCAGGACCGCGCAGGCCAGCAGGGCGGGGATGGTGAGCCTCATCCTCCCGGTCTGAGCGTGGAGCGGGCGCAGACGGAGCGTCTTCTGCGCCGCCTCTCCGGGGCCCGCTCGCTTTTATCCCCGGCCGGGCGGACCCAGCACAATCTTTGATCTCCTGTGTTTGCTCAGCCCGCTTGCCCAATCGCCCTTCTTTCTTCGCCCCCGCTCTCCTCATTTCCTGAGCTCCGGGTCAGGCCGGTGGATGGCAGCCAGCGCAAAAAATGCTGATTGGAAGGAAATTAAAGAAAAACCAATCCTTTGTTAATTTTCGCTCCTGATGTGCCAGGAACGGAACCGCAGCTGGTAGGGGCTGGGGAGGAGGGGGCGGGGGTGGGGGTGGGGTGGGAGATGGCAGAGTTGGCCCTGCACCAGTCCTAGGAGATGGAAAGGGAAGGGAAATACCCAGATCCAGACTATAACCGAAGAATGACAGGCAAAGACCCTCGTGAGAGAGGGCATCCAAGAAGAATAAAGCTGGCCTCAAGTCAAAGACAACAGGTTAAACACCCTTCACTTGTTCCTGAGTGTCTGTCACCTCTGCTCCTGGACTCTTAAGGGCCTGCCCCACTGAGAGGCTGCTCTCTCCCCATGTGCCCTGCTGAGCTAAGTAAGGCTCCTGGACTGGAAACCTTGCCCTCCCTTTATGCAGCCTGCTAGACTTCTTGGCCTAGGGACAGAGTCACAGGAGAGACACATTCTCTCCCACAAGAAGCTGCCCAGGAATGTGGTCAAGTCTCACTCTGAGACTCAGAACAAAGTGACACATGAGCGCAAAGAAAGAGGCCTAGGGGAGAATATGGCCTGATCTCAGTGCCCTGGGTCATCCTTGGCTCTCTCCAGCTAAGTGGTCTCCAAAGGATTTTGATTGCACAGTCTTATCAGAAAAAAACAGTGAAGTTGTATATTCTATATATGACCTTTTAAACTAACATATTTAAACTTTTTAAACAAATATAAACTAACTTTTCCTTTTATAAATTTCTATTCCTTTTATGATCGAAAGGCATTGAGGGGAGGAGGTCTGGCTTCATGTGGGGACCTAGAGGTACAGAGATGAAGAGGGGAAAGTCAGGGGCAGAGCTGGCTGGGAGAGCAGGCATGCCCGCATTCAACTGATGCCCTCCTTAGGCCCTACAGGGAGCTTGCAGAGTCTGCCCAGAAATAGGAAGGAGAGTTGCTAAATGCTGAGCTAATCCACAAACTCAGGAGAGCTTGGTGGAGGCCATGGAAGGTCAGTGGACCATGACTCTCCTCCCTGGGCCCCTACTGCACTCACATAGTGAGCCTTTACTTAGGCAGCTCCTCCAGGGACAGGCCCACAGCCTCACCTAAGGTCCTCAAAAGGAGCACCATCTGGCCAGGATGAACCCTCTCCAGTCCAGCCAACCCTATGCCCTGCCTCAGTGGAGCCCTCGGAGTCCAAGCCCATACAGTTGCAAGGGAGGAAGTGCAGAGCTCATGGGATCTGGAGGAAGGTCAGATGAGACATGGACAGCAGGAGTCCCACATCATCTACTCACATGGGCAGGGCCCTAGTTCTCACTCAGGAGGACAGGAACAAAACCCTGTGTCTGCCATTCCTTGGAGGAAGGGGTGAGGCTTGCTGTGGGGTGTACATGTATATAGGACCCTGATTATATGGCTGTAACATGCTCACGTCTGTAGTGAGTGTGGGTGGGATGTAAAGGTAAAGGCTAACATGACAGTTTTTCATGTCCTTGGTGGCCCATGACACGCCTGTACTATCCTTTACGGTGTTGAATTCTATAGGCACTCTGGAGTCAGGAAACTCATTGTCCCTCATTTACCACTTAATGATGCCTAACACTCACTGAGAGCTTTACTGGTTGCTAACCCTCTGTAACTGGTGCATTAGAATCCTTATTTCACAGATGAGATTAGGAAACTGAGGCCCTGAGAGGTTAATAACTTGTCCAAAGTCAGCTGGTGAGTCAGATGCAAAATCAGGCACTCTGGTTCTAGAATGTGTCTACCCATTCACCAGAGACACTCCCTCTCCTAGGAAACAGGGACACACAGAGGCCCCAGAGCTCACATGAGAGAGGAATAGGGCACTCCCAACTCTGCCGATTCCCCAAGAGATGCAGCACCAGGTTTCAGTCTGCAGATGGGCTAGTTCATTAAGTACCCCGACTGCAGAACTTCAGACATGCACTGACTTATGCTCAGATGGAAAGAAAGTATCATGTTTGCAGTCTTTCCATGTGTCAAGCACTGTTCCTAACCCTAACCTTAGGAGATAGGATCAGTACCCTCATTGTTTAAATGTGGACACTACAGTAAAATGACAAGTCCTTGTTCACAGAGCTCTGGAACTGAAACTCAAATCTCCTACGTGTCCCAGCCTTCTGCAGACCACAGCTGCCTTCTTGATACAGATCTCTTTATCTAGAAGGAGAGGAGAGAAAGGGAGGAAGGAAGGGAAGAGAGGAGGAAAGAGAGAGAATAGGAATGTGAGAGACTTTTCCAGCTATGGAACAAACCAAGTCATGACCCAAATCTTCCATCATAAACTGAATAAAATAAAACTCTCAAATTTCAACAAGATTGGCCCCCCTGTAGAAAGAGCTCAGCTTGTGTGTACGTGCAGGGAGGTTGGGTAGCTGACCTAAAAAGGATGGGCAGAAAGGCATTAGCTCTGTGAACCAATATTTGTTTTTTCTAAATGTTGCCTCATTTACAAAAAAACAGAGCAAACAAAGAGCCTCTGTCTGCTTAAACCATTCCCTCCTCCACTTCCCACTCACTGCACTCTGCCCAACAACAGGGCCTTCTCTGAAAGACCTGAGTCTGGGTCGTAGACTTGTGTACTCATAGACCTGTTATCCCACCGACCTGCCACTCAGGGAAAGTGTGGTAAGATGGTGGGAACCAAGCGCAAGGTCCTTTTAGGAAAATGCCAGGCAATTTGAAATGCCATAAGCCACCACCTCTCTCTCTCTCTGTCTTACCCCCCAAAACCCTCTTGACAATGATTCTTAAGGTTTCTGTTCTTTTCCCAAGAGATCCATAAATATATCTTTTTCATGAAGAATAGTCCAGGGCCAGATAGCTTCACTGATGAATTCTACCAAACATTTAAGAAGAATTAGACAATCTAACACATACTTATCCAGGGAACAGAAAATTAAGACTTTGCTCCCTAATTTATTTATACACACACACACATATACACATATATATCTTTATTGATTTCAGAGAGAGGAAGGGAGCGGGAGAGAGAGAGGTAGAAACATCAATGATGAGAGAGTCACTGATCGGCTGCCTCCTGCATGCCCCTGACTGGGGATCGAGCTCACAACCCGGGCATGTACCCTGACAGGGAATCGAACCGCGATCTCCTGGATCCTAAGTCGATGCTCAACCTCTGAGCCGTGCCCAGCCAGGCTGTCTCTGTGATTTTGACTACTCCAAGTACCTCATTTAAGTGGAATCATACGATATTTGTCTTTTTGTAATTTGGCTTACTTCACTTACTGTAATGTCCTCAATGTCCATTCATGTTGCAGTATATGTCAATAATTTCCTTCCTTTTTAAGGCTGAATAATATTCCATTGTACATATCTGTTCCATACTGTACAATGTACAATATTCCATTGCTTATCTGTTCATCTATCGATGGACACTTGGGTTGCTTCCTCATTTTAACAATTGTGAATAATCTATAAATCTGAGTGCATAAATATCTCTTCAAGACCCTGCTTTGTGTTCTTTTGGGTATATACTCAGAAGTTGAATTTCTGGGTCATATGGTAATTTGTTGTTTAATTTTTCTTTAGGAAACTTCATATTGTTTTCCACAACGGCTATACCATTTTATATTCCCACCAACAGTGCACAGAGCTCCAATTTAGCCACATCCTCAACACTTATTAGTTTCTGATTTTTTTGATAGTAGATAGCCTATTAGGTATGAGAAGCTATCTCATTATAGATTTGATTTGCATTTTCCTAATGATTAGTGATCTTGAGCATCTTTTCATGTGCTTATTGGCCATTCTTATAATTTTTTTAAGAAAAGTCTATTCAAGTCCTTCACCCATTTTTGAATTGGTTGCTTGTTTTTCTGCTGGAGAGTTTTAAGAGTTCTCTGTATATTTGAGGTATTGCGTCCTTACCAATTACCTGATTTGCAAATATTTCCTCCCATTCTGTGGGTTGCCTTTTTACTCTGTTCATGGTGTCTTTGATGCACAAAACTTCCAGTTTTCATAAAGTCCAATTTTTCTATTTTTGCTTTTGTTACCTGTGCCTTAATGTCCTATCTAAGAAATCATTGCCAAACGCAAAGTCATGAAGCTTCTGCCCTATATTTTCTTCTGAGAGTTTTATACTTTTAGGTCTTAAGTTTAGGTCTTTAAATTATTTTGAGTTAATTTTTATATATGGTCTAACTTCATTCTTTTGCATGGTTTTTATTCCGTTTTCCAAGCACAATTTGTTGAAAAGACTGTTCTTTCCCCCATTAAATGTCCTTGGCTCCCTTGTAGAAAATCACTTGACCATTTATGTGACAGTTTATTTCTGGGCTCTCCTGTTCTATTCTGTTCTGTCCTATCCTATCCTGTCCTGTCCTGTCCTGTCCTGTCCTGTCCTATCCCATCCCATCCCATCCCATCCCATCCCATCCCATCCCATCCCATCCCATCCTAGCCTATCCGTCTATGTGTCTGTCTTTATGCCAGTACTGTACTTTTTTTTGCATTCTCTTGCTATACATTTCTTCTTTGTGAGGAAGAATTTCTTTTTTAATAACAACTGCAGACCAGAACTATTGTTTATCACCCCCCACATGAAACAAGTGGTGAAAGGATGGTGGTTTGTGGAAATGGTACCATACTTTTTTGATAGACGTAACAGTATGAGTTACGTAAGTTTTGAAATCAGGAAGTATAAGTCCAGCTTTGTTCCTTTTCAAGAGTGTTTTAGCTATTCAGAATCACTTGAGATTCCATATGATTTTTAGGATTTTTTTTCTATTTCTGAAAAATAAAGTCATTGGGTTGATAGGGATTGTATTTAATCCGTAGATTGCTTTGGGTAGTATTGGCATCATATCACAACTATAATAAGTTTTCTAATCCACAAACATGGATGTCTTTACATTTATTTACATCTTCCTCAGTTTCTTTCAGCAATGTTTTGGCGTCTTTCACCTTTTTGATTAAGGTAATTCCTAAGACTCCTTTTTATACTACCATAAATGGAATTGTTTTCTTAAATTCTTTTTTGGATTTTCACTGTTAGTATATAGAAAAGTGACTGATTATTGTGTGTGTTGATCTTGGATCCTGCTACTTAGCTGAATTTGTTAGTTTTAGTTCTAACAATTTTTTTGTGGAATCATTAGGGTTTCCTACATATAAGGTTGTATCATCTGCCAGCAGAGATAGTTATACTGTGCTTTCCAATTTGGATGCCTTTATTTTTATTTCTTGCCTAAGTGCCCTGAATTGAACTTTTAGTAAGTACTATATTGAACAAAAGTGGTAAAAGAGAGCATCCTTGCCCTGTTCCTGATCTTAGAGACAAGTTTTCCGTCTTTCACCACTGGATATGATATCTGCTGGGGGTTGCATCTGTGGCTTTAATTATGTTGAGGTAGTTTCCTTCTATTCCTGGTTTGTTGTTTTTTATCATGAAAGAGTATTGGATTTTGTCAAATGCTTTTCTGCATCAATTTAGATAATCATGTGGGTTTTTTCTTCATTCTGTTAATGTGGTGTATTACACTGATTAGTTTTCACATGTTGAACCATTTTCACATGTTACATCCCAGGAATAAATCCCACTTGGTCATGGTATATAATCCTTATAATATACTGCTAAATTCAGTTTGCTAATATTTTGTTGAGGATTTTTTTAAAACTACGTTTTTATTGATTTCAGAGAGAGGAAGGGAGGGGGAGAGAGAGATAGAAACATCAATGATGAGTCATTGATCGGCTGCCTCCTGCATGCCCCCTACTGGGGATTGAGCCCACACCTGGGCAGGTGCCCTGACCAGGAATCAAACTGTGACCTCCTGGTTCATAGATCGATGTTCAACTACTGAGCCATGCCAGCCGGGCTTGTTGAGGATTTTTAGCGAACGTTCATAGTACATAGGGTTATTGGCCCATAGTTTTCTTTTCCTGCAGTGTTCTTTTCTGGCTTTAGTATCAGGGTAATGCTGACCCCATAGAATGAGTTAGGAAGTGTTCCCTCCTCTTCATTTTTTTTTTTTTTTTGGAAAAGTTTAAGAAAATTGGTATTAGTTCTCTAACTGTTTGGTAGAATTCACCAGTGAAGCTAGCAGGTCCAGAGGTTTTCTTTGTTGGGAGATTTATTATTATTATTACTGATTCAATCTCCTCACTAGTTAAAGGTCAATTCAGATTGTCTATTTCTTCACTACTTAGTCTTGATAGGTTTTGTACATCTAGGAACTTTCATCTAGGTTATCCAATGTGTTGATGTACTATTGTTCATAGTACTCTCTTATAATCCTTTTTATTTTGTAGTAATGTCCCCACTATTCTTTCTGATTTCAGTAATTTGAGTCTTTTGTTTTTCTAAGTCAAGCAAGCTAAAGGTTTGTCAATTCTGTTCTTTTTTATAAAACCCACAATTTTTGGATTAATTTATTTTCTCTAGTTTTTCTGTTCTCTATTTCATTTATCTCTACTTTCATATTTATTATTTCCTTTTAGATTTGAGTTTAGTTTGTGATTCTTTTTTTTAGTTTCATAAGTTGTAACATTAGGCTATTGATTCTAGATCTTTATTCTTTTTTAATGTATTTATAACTATAAATTTCTCACTGAGCATTGCTTCTGATGTGTCCCATAGTTTTGGCATGTTTTGTTTTTATTTTCATTCATCCCTAAGTGCTTTCTAAATTCACTTGTGATTTCATCTTTGATTAGCTGAGAGTCTGTTAACAAATTTGTTAATTTTCCAGTTTTCCTTTAGTTGCTTGTTATTAACTTCATTCTGTTGTGGTCAGAGAAGATACTGGTATCATACCTGTCTTTTAAAATCTATTGAGACTTAATTTGTGACCTAACCTGAAATGGTCTAATGTTCCATGTGCACTTGAGAAAAGTATATATTCTGTTATTGTTTGGTAGAGGGCTCTGTATATATCTGTTTCATCTAGTTGACTTAATGAGTTTTACAAGTCCTCTCTTTCCTTGTCTACTGTCTGGTGGTTCTTTTCATTACTGAGAGTGGAGTATTGAAGTCTCCAACTATTACTGTAGAACTATGGATTTCTCCCTTCAATTCTGTCAATTTTTGCTTCATGTATTCTGATGGTCTGTTAATAGGTATGTAACTTTATCATTGTTATGTCATCTTGCTGTATTAAAACTTTTATTAATATATGTCTTTTTTATCTCTTATAAGCTTTTTTAAAAAAATTTAAAGACTATTCTGTATGATATTACTATAGCCAATCCTGCTCTCTTTTGCATGGAATATCTTTTCCCATCCTTTCATTTTCAGTCTAGTTGTGTTTTTGGGTTGAAGCCTCTTGTATACAGTGTATAGTTGGATCATATGGTTGTTGTTTTTTTCTATTATTCTAACTTCTGCCTTTTGATTGAAGAATTTAATCCATTTACTTTTAAAGTAGTTACTGATAGGAGTGACATCAGCATCATGGTGGAATCAGAATATTCCTTAGTCTCTCTCCTTTAATCTACAATTAGTGGATCCTCTATAACCCAGCAGAGATTCCTCTGCTCAGCATACTGGGACATCAGAGAGATTCACACCTCAGTATATCTAAAGGTGGACATATTGGAACTTGTACAGGAGGCAGAACAAGAGGAAGGACAGGGAAGGTGCCCACAGCCTTGGTTCCCCAGCTGCCCAGCTGAGCTTACAGCCCCAGTATATGTGGTAGCAATGGAGGAGCTGTGATGCAGGCACACACCACAGTCCAGCAAAGTGTAAGAAGGGAAGCTTCAACATTAGTACCCAAGACTCTGGCTCTCTCCCCTGGTTCTGGTGGTGCTTGCACCATTGAAGAGGCTAGTAACAGTAGCAGAGATGTGTCTCCAGCATCCCAGCCATAGCACAGAGGTACCAGTGGTCATAGGGAACCAGTTAGCACCACTACAGGCTCCCATACCCAGCTCCCCCAACTGCCCTATCCCCCCACCATGATGGCAGTACTCCAAAACCCAGATGACCCAGCAGGGGCACCCACTACCCTGATCATGCAGGTGGAGACTCCCACAACCACAGCAGTATCCCTTCACAGGGAGACATTAAGGGCAACAGTGCAACAGCGAGCCCTGAGGCACAAGTAGTACAGGTAAGAGAAAACAAAATCTTTCACTATAGCCCTGGCCAGTGTGGCTCGGCTGGTTGGAACATCCTCCTGTATACCAAAAGATGGCGGATTCGATCTTGGTTGGGGTGAATGCAGGAGGCAGCTGATCGATATGATCAGTGTTTCTCTCTCTCTCTCCCTTCCTCTCTCTGAAATCAATCAATAAAATTTTAAAAAGTTTTCACTATAGCACCATCTACTGGGAAACAAAAGAAAGACCTCTAATTATCAGCCTGCTGAATTGTTAAAACAGTACCTAAATAAGAAAAATGTTCAGTGCTTAAATGCACCAGCAGAGAAACAACCCATCAAGCACCATAAACAAGCAAGTAACATGATATCACAAAAAGAAAATTCCAATTCTTAAGACACCAACCTCAAAGTCATGGAACATTGTGATTTAAATGATAGAGAAGTCAAAAGAGCAATCTTGAAGAAACTCAACGAAATACAAGAAAATTCAGAAAGGCATTTCAAACAGCTCAGAAATGAAATTAATGAACAGAAGGAGTACTTTACCAAAGAGATTGAAACTCTAAAAAAAGAACCAAACAGAAATTATGCAGCAATAAATGCAATGAAAAATGAATTAGCATTGAAGATAGAGCAGACCACATGAAAGAGAGAATTAGCGACCTCAAAGATGGAAATCTAGAAATGAGTCAAGTAGAAGAGGAGAGAGAAGTAACATTTTTTAGAACTCTACAGAAACTATCCAACTCCATTGGAAAGGGCAACAGAGTTAATGGGTATCCTAGAAGGAGAAGAGAGGGAGAAGGAAACAGAGAGCCTACTCAAAGCAATAATAGATGAGAACCTCCCAAACCTGGGGCAGGAACTGGACATAAAAGTACAAGAATTTATAGAATACCTAATTACCTAAACAAAAAAAGAAGACCTCTAAGACACATTACATTAAAACTGTCAAAAATCAATGACAAAGAAAGCAGCCAGCAAAAAAAAAAGTCATATTTCTCAGCAAAAACTCTACAGGCCAGGAGAGTGCCATAATATATTTAAAATATTGAAAGATAGAAACTAGCAGCCAAGAATGCTTTATGCAGCAAAGTTACCCTTTAGATATGAAGGAGAAATAAAAGCCGAGATAATTCATCAGTATGATATTTGCATTACAAGAATGGTTGAAAAGAGCTCTTTTACCTGAAACAAAAAAGACAGAAGTACACAAAACTTTGAGTAAGGTGATAGACAGAAGCAGAAGATTGCAACTCTATTTCAGTACAGGGCATTAAACACTTAACTATAACATAAGGGTTAAAGGGAAAATGTGGGGGGGGGGGACCTATAGCTACTTGAATTTAGTAATTGACACAACATAAAAAGGAATAATTTGTGACAACAAAAACATAAGAGAAGAGGAGGAAAAGAATAGAGCTTGTAGAGGCCAATATCAGAAGAAAAAGGGCTATTTTATCTTTGAGACATTTTATACAAACCCCATGGTAACCGCAAAACAAAAAGGCAGAACTGAAACACAAAACATAAAAAAAGAGGAAACAAAAACAACATGGAAAATCACCAAACTAAAATAGCAGACAGAAACACAAGAACAAAGAAACAACAGAGATACAGAGCAATCAGAAAACAAAAGATAAAATGGCAGTAGAAAGTCATCATATGCCAGTCATCACCCTAAATGTAAATGCATTGAACTCACCAATCAAAATGCACAGAGTAGCTGGATGGATGGAAAAACAAGACCCAACAATATGCTGCTTTCAAAAGACCCATCTCTGCTCTAAAGACAAACATAGGCTCAAAGTGAAGGGATGGAAGATGATACTTCAAGCAAATGGTATCCAGAAGAAAGTGGGTGTAGCCATACTTATATCAGACAAAATAGATTTTAGGCCAAAAAAGGTAACAAGAAACAAAAATAGACATTATAGAATGATAAAGGGAACAATACATACAGGAGACATAATATTTGTTAATATATATGGACTCAACTTAGGAGCACCATAATATATAAAGCAATTATCAACAGACCTAAAGAAAGAAATAGATAGCAACAAAATAACAGTGGGAGACTTTGACGCTCCACTTATACCAATGGATAGATCATCCAAACAGAAAGTCAACATGGAAACATTGGCTTTAAACAACATATTAGAGCAGATGGATTTAATAGATATTTGTGAAACAGTCTATCCAAAAGCAAACAGAATACACATTCTTTTCAAGTGCACATGTTAACATTCTCAAGGATAGAGCATATTCTGGGATACAAAACAAGTCTCAGTAAATTTAAGAAGGTTGAAATCATATCAAGCATCTTTTCTGACCACAACAGTATGAAACTAGAAATCAATTATAAGAAGAAAGCTGGAAAATTTGTAAATACGTGGAGATTAAACAACATGTTTCTGAACAATTATTAGGTCAATGAATAAATAAAAGAAGAAATCAAAAGATACTTAGAGACAAATGAAAATACAACATATCAAAACCTTTGGGACACAGCAAAAGCAGTACTAAGAGGGAAATTCATAGCAATGCAGGCCTACCTCAAGAAACAAGAGAAATCTCAAATGGATAATCTAAATTTACATCTTATTGAACTAGAAAAAGAGGAAAAAAGAATCTCAAAGTCAGTAGAAGGAGAGAAATAATAAAAATCAGAGCAGAAATAAATGAAATAGAGACTAAAAAGACAATAGGAAAGACTAATGAAACTAAGATCTGGTTCTTTAAAAAGATAAACAGCCAGCCTGGCCTATGTGGCTCAGTGGTTGAGCATCGACCTATGATCCAGTAGATCGTGGTTCAATTCCTGGTTGGGGCACATGCATGGGTTGTGGGCTTGATCCCCAATAGGGGGCTTGCAGGAGGCAGCCAATCGATGATTCTCTCTCATCATTGATGTTTCTTTTTCTTTTTTTCATCATTGATGTTTCTGTCTCCCTCTCCCTCTCCATAGCTCTCTCTGAAATAAAAAAAATTAAAAATATATATATTTTTAAAGCCCTGGCCTATTTGGCTCAGTGGTTAGAGCATTGGCCCACGGACTGAAGGGTCCCGGGTTCAAATTCGGCCAAGGGTGGCACATACCTCAGATGCAGCCTCCGCCCCTGTTGGGGCAAGAGTGGGAGGCAACCAATCGATGTGTCTCTTTCACATTGATGTTTCTTTCTCTCCCTTCCACTCTCTCTGAAAAGCAAGGGAAAAAATATCCCCAGGTAAGAATTTAAAAAAGAAGAGAGAGAGAGAGAGAGATGTACCCCTATGGCCTTTATAGCTTTATTTGCAGTAACCAAGATATGGAAACAACCTAAGTGTCCACTGATGGATGAATGGATATAGAACATGTGGTGTATGTGTGTGTATGTGTATACACATATACCCACAATGGAATTCTACCTGGCCATTTAAAAAGATGAAGTAACATGGGTATTGCCATTTGCAACAACATGGGTAGATCTTGAGGGTATTATGCTAAGTGAAATAAGTCAAGTGAAAAAACACACAACTATATGCTTTCACTCATGGAGAATATAAAACAAAAAAACAAACTCATAGATACAGACAACAGATTGGTAGATACCAGGGGGGGCGGGGTGGGGGGAATGAAAAGGGTAAAGGGAGTCATATATATGGTGATGAGTGGAAACTAGATTTTGGTGGTGAGCACATTATAGTGTATAAAGATATCAAGTTATAATGTATACCTGGTGTTATATAATGTTATTAACCAATGGTACATCAATTAAAACATTTTTTAAAATTAAGTAATTACTGATAAGGAGGGACTTCTGTCATTGTACTATTTGCTTTCTATATGCTGCATAGCTTTTTTGTTATGCATTATTGTTGTTTTGTGTTTAATTGATTTTTTGTAGTGAAACATTTAAACTCCATTCTCATTTCCTTTTGTGTATATTCTATAGTTATTTTCCTTGTGGTTACCATGGAGGATACATTTAACGTCTTAAAGTTATAACACTCTAATGTGAATCTTCACTTTAATAAAATACAAAAACTCTGGTCCTTTAAAGCTCCATTCCCCACCCCTTTCAGTTGTTGATGTCACAAAATTGCATCATTATACAGTTTGTATCTAAAAACATAAACTAATAATTATATTTTTAATGCATTAGCCTCTTATATATGTAGAAAATAAAATGTGGAGTTATAACATTAGCTTTTATAATTGCCCATGTATTTTCCTTTACTTTATTTCTTCATGAAGCTTCACATTATTATCTAGGGCCTTTTGACTTCAATCTGCAGGACTCTCTTTAGCATTTCTTGAAGGGCAGGTCTAGGGGTAACAAACTCCCTCAGATTTTATCTGGGAATGTCTTAATTTCTCCCTCACTTTTGAAGGACAGTTTTGCCAGATATAGGATTCTCTTGACATTTTTTTCTTTAGCACTTTAAATATATTAGCCATTGCCTTCAGGCTCCCAAAGTTTCTGAGAGGAATCTGCTTATAACCTTATTGAAGATCCCTTGTATGTGATGAGTAGTTTCTTTCTTGTTGCATTTAAGATTCTCTTTTAATCTTAGGCTTTTTATAGTTTAGTTACAGTATGTCTCAGGGTGGATCCCTTAATTCCTCCTACTTGGTGTTCATTGAGTTTCTTGGATATTTATATTCATCTCTTTCATCAAATTTAGGGAATTTTTTACCATTATTCCTTCAAATATTCTTCTGCTTTTTTCTCTCCTTCTGGGACTCCCACAATGCATGTTGTTTCATGTTATGGTGCCCCACAGATCCCTTGCAACTCCTTTCTCTGGCAGTGAGAAACATGGATCTCAATATTCTCAATATTTTTGACTCTTGGCTCACTTTCCCTGTACAGCATCAATTTCCTAATCTTCCAGCTGCCCCCTTGGTTCCAGTCTCTGAAGTTCCACTGCCCTTGGCCACCACAAGGGAAGGAAAGGGAGGAAAGTGACTGCATATATTTTAACTGAAGAAAAGAACAAAAAAGGGAAAAGAAGTGAGAAAGGAAGGGAAAAGGAAGAGGAATATGAAAGGGAAGCCTTTTATCTGTCTCCACGGTCACACAGTACTGTGAAGGGCAGATAGCAGGATCATGTGCAGAATGAGGGAAAACTGAACAGGCACGGTCAGGATCTTTCCATGTTATGAGGCTCTGGGCTCCTTTTCCTCAACTCAGTCATTCTTCTGTGATGTACTGGGAGAGACTAGAAGCCATATGTCCTCATTTCAAAAGGCAGCGATATCCATTCTGCAAGCAAAAGAACCTCCTAAGAAAACCCTTTCCTCATTAGTATAATGTTCAACCTAATACAACCATACCTGACCTCTAGGCCAACAGATACAGAGGCCACTGACCTTGGATCTGAGTAGACTGGAAACTCTCATGTGTAAAGGAACAAAGTCCTGATCAAAGGTAGGCATGCCAGAAGAGCTGGCCTTCTTTGGCACATTGTTTGCAGAACACTTGGACAGGCTTGGTAAAGATGGGAAGGGGTTAGAGTTCAGGGCCAGGGATACAGTTTAGAGGTCCAGAGCAGGGTGGATTTCAGGCAAAATGAAATCAGCCATATCTGTCCCAGGAGTTGCTTCAGTTTCCACTCCAGAGGTCCTTCTGGAAATTGACTTCTCCCAGGCCTCAAAGTGGAATACTAGGGAGGGGGAAGGAAGGCTGGGGAATTCTGCCAGATTTATAACTGGAAATCATCTGCCCAGTGCAAAGTAGGAACATAGTGGTAGTAGAAGTGGCATTAAGTAAGCATGAGACATAATCACAACTGCCAAGATTAGGACAAGAGGAAAACATGGCCCTGGTTCTCCCTGCCTGGGGTCACCACTAAGCTAGTGTGGCGTGGTCATTTGCTTCTATGCATTCATTTCTTTCTTTCTTTTTAAACTACTTTTAAAAAAAATACGTTTTTATTGATTTTTTTAGAGTGAGAGGCAGGAGGAGGGGGAGAGAGAGAGAGAGAAACATCGATGTGAAAGAGAAATATCGATTGGTTGCCTCCCATACATACTCCAGTTGGGGACCAAACTCACAACCCGGGCATGTGCCCTGACCGGGAATCAAACTGGTGACCTTTTGGTGCATGGGACAACACTCAACCAACTGAGCCCAACTGGCCAGGGCTATACATTCATTTCTTTACAGTAAGACTTTCATTTGTTTAGTGAATTAGGCAAGTTCCTTAGCTCTCAGTTTCCCATCTAGTAAATGGCACTAATGATACCTACCTCTTAGGATTATTACAAGGATTAAATTAGCAATTAAAGTAAATCACCTATTTCTGTACCCAGCACATTATTAAATAGGTATAAAATAGGTATGAGATTGGAGCCAGAGACTCCTGGGTTAGAATTCTAGGGCATTTAGAAGCTGCATGATGCTGGACAGGTTAAGCATCTATTTGAGCTTGTTTTCTCATTAGTAAAAGAAATACAAATACTAACCTTCTAGGGTCATTTTGAAGAGGTGTTAAAGTGCTGGCCCTGCCCGAAATATAGCAGTCACCAGTAGATGCAAATGACTATCATTATAACAGAACACCTGGCATGGAACGAGCACTGATGACACATTCAGTGAATTAATGGAGTGACTCCACCTAATTTCTTTATGGCCCCTTCCATTGCTAACAGGCCCTTCAGCAAAACACACCTTGAAAGACCACCTAGGACGATGATCTCATTTCACAGAGAAGAAAACTGAGGCCCAGCCAGAAGATATAACTGGGAAAGTGCCCAGCAGGGCAGGCAACACTAGAGCATAGGACTTTGGACTCAGTGTTTTTAGCTGTCCCTACCATCCTGTGACACACTTTCTTGGAAGGTGTCATTCCTATTTTCTTCCAAGATTATTTGGGGATTTCACTTCCCATTCCTTTTTCACCAAGAGAAGCCAAATCCTGAGATCATCTGGTGTGCCCATGAGTAGCAACTGGTTAAGCTGAGCAGAGTCTAGTGGTGAAAATAGTATAGCGAAGGCCAAAATAAACAGATCACTGATCACTCTATTGCCCCCAGAGCAAACAACATTGTTTAATGTCCTTGCTTGCCACTGGAAGAGAAGAGCAAATTCCACCTGGTTTCTCCCTGTTCCAAAGTAAACCTGTGACCTATACAGATTTGTAGACAATTGGTGTCCACTATTAGTTTCTATACTTGAATTATTTTACCGTTTCACTTGTTTAAAATGTTCCCACATGTAGCCCTTTTACATAAATATGTCACTTGTCTATATGTATAATTTAACAACACTTAGTTCCATAGGATAGCATCTGCCTAAAAACAAGTTAGCTAGTCTCTATCCCCACTCTTTCAGGTGGCATAAGGCCGCAGACAATCACTGGACTGGAGGTATGAATACACAAAAATTGCACACCAAGTAGTGTGTGTGTGCTACGAGGGTGAGAGCCCCAGGCTTTTATTAATCCTCAAAATGGGTCCATTAGTACCTCAAATAAGTTGAAATGCTAAACATGAATTACCTGCTCTAGTCATCTTTCCAAATTCTTAGAAGTAAAAGGACGTGGAGGTAGGGTACAAAATTGCAAAGTAAAGGGAAAACAAGGGTGAATTTAAAAAGGTCCAGACCAAAGTGGACAAGGGAATAAAATCGAGAAGCCCTAGAAAGCAGGCTACTATGTTTTTGAGTAATGCACAAAACAATAGAGAGGGTGCTCTGTGAAGTCAGAAAACATTTCTTAAAAACAGCCTTATTCTAAAAGTGCAGGAAAGTAAATTTCCCCTAAAATTGAGCCACAGGAAGTCCCATGGTCAAATGACATACAAAGTTATTACAAGAAAAAATTAAAAAAGGAGAGAAATTACTGTACAGACAATGAAAGCATGCCAGAAAAATATGCCCACAAAACATCTAAAAGATGTAACCTGCACAAAGGTATAGAGAGAGCCAGAAACAGTAAATATGTGGGTAAAGAGTAAAGATTCTTCTTTTTCATTTTTAAATATCTTTAAAAGATAATTGTTTGCTTGATGTAAAAATAATAAAAATGTATTGTGGCTTTTCTAACATGCAGAAGTAAAATGTATGGTAATAAGAGCACAAAAGATAAAAGAGGGAAGTCAGTGGAATAGTGTAGTCAACTTGTTTGGCTTGCAAATGCTGAGCATGTGTATCTCTTCCCAACTTCACTTTGGGTAGAATAATCGAAGAGTAGGGAGGGAAGTTGAGCTTTAAAAAAGGTACACTTTACTAGAGATTAAATTCAGAAGCACAATTCTAGCACAAAGAAATAGTTCCTCCCCCACCCCAATGTGAGAGCGTTTAAGGAAGTTTTCTGAGAAGACAATAGTTTTTATTCATTTCAATTTTTGCATCAGTTATGCCACATAAATATGAAGATAACTGGTGTTAACACAGACCCACATGCAGACAGGTGAGAATGTGGCCCCATCGTATCTGCAGGCTCTGAGCGTCTCTGCAGTTGCCCACTTTGATCACTTTTTAACTTCATGGAATGTGCAGGCGTCAAGGAGGTCTGTGAAGCACAACATAAGAGAAAGACCTTCAGGCACTGCCTGTGCTTACTCAACACAATTCTGTTCCTATTTTCTAAAAGTAAATAGTAGGTAATAAAGATTTTTTTAAAACAAACTCTCCCCCCCCCCCCCCCAGGTAATGTCAGTGCTATCCTTAACTACCCACATTGTTTTTCCTCCTGCTGTCATTATCTCAACACATGAAATAATTCAACAAAAATTCAAGTACACTCCCAATAATTTGATTATCCAAGCTCTAATTTTATTTCTCCAACTTACTTCTTTTTGAGGCAGCTTTGCCATTCTAGCTAGAAAGGACCTACTATTGTGTTAACTACGCTTAATTTGTTTCTATTAATATTATTTTTTACATTTTACTTAAAATGTTTGAAAATTGGTCCTCTCAGTAGTATTACATCATTTTCCAACCTTTGCCCTACATTTGAAGTGCTCACATATATACATTTTCTTTTTTTTTAGCAAAAAAAAAAGAAGTACATATGTAAACAAGTTCAGTTTCCAAATGATCTCAAGTTCTGTTTCACGCTCTGTCTCCTTCAAATATTTGGCCTTTTTCCAGCTAGTGTCTTATCCTATTGTCTAATGGAGTCACCTCACTGGTGGGTCTGAATCCTCCTGCAGGGCCAGGAGCAAGCTCCCTGAATCCTTGTGCTCCGATTAGCACCAGCCCAGGGCTTAGCACGAGATGGTCCTTAATACAAACATGTTTATCTGACCCCACGTTTTTGCTCTCCAGTGTTTTATTCTACTCACCAGAGGGTAAGCATTGTCTCACATTAGCAATAGCTGTGAGATACTCTGGCCCTAAGTATTTTTGATAAGTTGTTTTGTCCTGAAGTTTAGCCAAACATTCCGTGTCATCACTGAAGAGCAGGTCCTTGGTTGAGGATTTGAACAACTGGAACATCATATATTCAAACCCATTTCTTCCAAAGAGCTCCTGGGTCAAACAGACAGACAGTGAGTGATTGGCAGCGCCAGGGAGCACAGGATCGTGTATTCAGCCTCAAAAGCCCTGAGTCTGCTGGACTGCTCAGCTCTAGCCCCTAGGAGACCTGGAACATAGCAACAGCTTTGGAGGCACCATAGTAAAATGGCAAAGAGCCTGGCCTCTGCATTCAAATCCTGGGCTTGTCTTTCCTTGTCATGTGACTTCAGGGAACTTCTTTATTATCTTATTGAACCTCAGTTAACTCATTTGTAAATGGAGATAATAGAAACAGTGAGGTGGCATGTGTTAAGCAAGTGCTAAATAGAAAGAGCTCCAAGTTTGCCACTGTGTCACTGTTCTTCCAGTCACTGCCAGGTGTTTTCAACTTTCTGGGTCATACTTGCATGTCTTCCTGCTGCGCGGAGCCCTTGCCACCCTGCCTCTTCTATCCTCTGGATCTGCCCAGGTACCCAACCATTTCCATCTCTTCCTTCCCCTCCCCTCTCTTCCTTTGTCCATTTCCCCTATAACCAAGGCGGCAGCTCACCCTGTATGAGACCCATCCCTTCAAAAGTCTGTGACCAAGAGCCTCTGGTTTTGCCAGCTCTCCCCAGGTTGTCCTTTAACTGGGATGTGTGGGCAGCATATGCTAAGACATGGATTACTCAACAAGGCTCTGGGTTTTCCCTAACATCACTTGATTTACACAGCCCGTTGCTACATAGGACCAGCCCTTTTTGGCTGCCTATAAAGGTCATAAATTATCTGAATATTGGCTTTATCACTTTCATGAAGCCTAAAATAGCATCCCACTTGCCAGGTTCAGGAAACACATTGGGATCAATCTAGGTCAGATAGCGTAACCTCCAGTCTGCCTTTCTCCCATATAGCTCAGCCTAGTGTGAAGGGCACTGAGCTAACTCCCTTATTTCTGTGACAGAACAAGCCCAAGAGGAACCATGACTCTGCTCAGAGAGCCAAGGGAGTTTCTGGGAGACGCTTCAGATGCCCACATGCCTGAGGCTATTCCAGTCCGCTTTGATATCCTAGATGGCCCCAGAGCAAGAAGTGACCACAGCCAGCAGCCTTTGCTTTCATCAGAGAAAGGGCTGCAAGACTAAAGTTCCACTGCCCAGGGAGAAAGACTGTGAGCCTGGGCTGGGGTGTGTCTGTGCAGGTCTGCAAGTGAGCTGAGCATTCAGTTGCCCATACCTGTTGGTTGAAGAGCATTCTTCGAACAAAATCTGCCTTATCTTCTCTTGAGACCACAGCATGATTTGGGATTATGGCTAGGTGACAGTTCTGAGCCTCAGTCACAGGCTTTCTGCTGCCATCAAGGCACAGCAGCTCAAAGTCTTTCTGCTTTAGATCCTTAGCCCAGTCTTCAGGGTTTTTCCCTGGGGAGAGAGAAGCCAGGACAACTGATAGCTTTCATCGAGGTGCCCTCACTGGGGAGATGTGACCAACCACCCGTGTCTGGGAGAATCACAGAGACACAGAGAAACAAAACAATAAAGCTTTTAAAATAAAGCAGAAGAGAAACATCCATAAATTCACAAACTCATAACCTTTCTGATTAGTGCTTTTCAGTCCCGTTAAAGACAAAGATTTCTTAAACAGGCATGAAAAAGCATGAGCCAGAAAGCAAAAGATTGACACATTAAACTCTATTAAAATAAAGAATGTCTGTCAAAAGACATCAGTAAGAAAGTAAAAAGGCAAGAGTTTTCAGAGATGGACAATGTATTTTCAGTAAATATATCTGTCAAAAACTTGTATCCAGAATATACCAAGAAGGCCCATAAATCAAGAGAGCCAGATGTGCTCAGATGGCCTGCATCCTCTGCATGTTTGTCAGCTGGGTTCAAGGCCAGTGTGATAACCAACCCTGTCAAGTCTGATTGGACATGAAGAATTTTCTCATCCTCTAAATTTAAAAAATGTTATGGCCAAAGTCACTAGAGTCTGATTGACTTAATAAACATTCTTGATTACCCAACTGGGGAGTGATTTCCCATAAGAGACTCAGATTTTTCCAGGGGAGGAAAAGACAGAGCAGACACGTACCGTCTGTGTTCTGCAGGACTGTGGGGTGCTCCACAAAGGCCACATCTCCCTTCTCAACCAGACACCTGCACACCAAGGGTCAGGTCAGCGAGGAAGACCAACAGGGGTGGGAGGGAGAGACACCAAGAGGGAATCACTGAGAGGCTCACACCCCCTCCACCTCCACGCAGGCCACTTGGTACAACTACTGCCCACCACTTCCACACACACAATTGTAATGCCTGGCTGTCCCTGGGAATTCGAGGAGAAATATAATAATAATAATATAATAATAATAATAATAATAATAATAATAATAAAAGAAATCAGCTTATTTAGTTTCTATTGTTCCTTATATTAAATGCTGATCAGTTTCTCCAGAGGAGATGCTTGTACTCTCCTGTGAACAGGGATTTTCAAGGATGACTGTCTGGTTGGATCAAAACTAAACTCACATCAGAGGTTAAAGCCAGCATGCAAGATATAATTCTGAAGGAGTCTCATCACACCCATACGCCTAATCAGCCTTAACAAAGTTAATGTGCATCATTAGATACTTGTTTACACTTAACCCCCTGGAAAATGCTTGTCAGTGGCTAAGGTGCATTCCTCATGAGAAATTTTCACATTAACATCGGTTTTATGACATTGTCAGTTGTAAATTGATATTATTAATTATCAGGAGCACCTCTCCAGTCCTCTCTCTCCCCTAACCTCAGGTCTGTCTATACTTGGCTAGGATTAGTTACTCCCACTCGTTTTCCTAAGCTCCCTCTCCCTGTTCCTTTCCTTTAGCCCCCTTCATCCAGTCCCAGTCCTGGATGAGCATGCTCATCTGCCTCACGTGTGTCTGCACCTCAGCAGTGAGGTAACCAGACAGCTTTCCAATGATGAACTTCACTTGGGCGTTCCTGTTCTCCTTTCTCTATTCTAGACCTGTGGTTCTCAAGAAGGGGCTGAACTTGAATCCTTGGGGCCACTGGGAATTTGCAGTTCTAGTCCCGAATTCTGGCTCTCCCTTAACGCAGCACCCAGATGCTGGGATGATGAAAAAGGCAAAAGGGCAAGAAGGTCACGGGTTTGCCAAAGAGAAAGGCCGCGCACAGACGCTACTCGCCTGAGCGCCCCACTGGAGCCGTAGTATTTCTCGTGGCTGTCAGCAGCACACGCGTGGGCTGGATTGCCGTCGCCGCCGCACAGAGCACAGAGACTGGAATCTGGATCAGAACCAGGGGCACAGCTTTGACTGAAGAATTCATCTGCGCAGGAGGAAACGAGATCAGCTCTTCCTGCCTGTGTTAGCAAGAAAGCCCCAGATTTTTGTCCCTAGAATTGGGACACTCAGGTATTTGGTACCATATTATTTGAAAACTTTTTTAAAGTTGCAGCTGGAGCAAAGTAAAGGGGAACTAGCTGAAGTTGGGACAAGAGTCTGTGAGCTCACAAAAGCCCACCCTGTCCAGGCACAGGAAGAACGGGCACAGATTTAATCCTAAGAGTGGACAAAATTGGAAGTCCTGGCTGGTTGAACCTGTCCCACATGTTTTCTGACCTCTGCTCTCCTCCCCTTCTTTACAAGGCCTGCCATCATGACTCCAAGTTCAAGAAGGGTCCTGAGAGGCCCAGCCACCAAGCCCTGTGCTGGGCTCCAGGGCACCTCAGCGAGGACCCACCTTCCTGGAACCCAAGTCTGTGGGGCATCTGTCACAACTAGAGTAATCACACAGTGATTTTTGCCCCTTGCTTTGGGGGAAAAAATACAATACCACAGGCTGCAGCTAAAGGAACCCGGTGCAGACCTGAGAGTCAGGGAGAGGCCTCAGTCGAGAGATGAAGAATGAATAGGAATTACCCAGTGAAAGGCAAGGAAGCAGCATCTGCAAAGACCCAGGGTGGGGGTGGGGTGAGGGGCAAAAGGCCACCCATAGCAAGAGTGAGCAGGGAGGGGGCAGGGATCCAGACCACATGTGAACTCTGACACTTTGGTATAGATTTTGTTCTTTTTTGTTAGAGAAATAGGGAGCTTCTGAAGGGCTTTAGACAGTGCTGGGCAGGACAGAGTCAGATCTGCTCTTCGCAAAGAACGGTTTGGCAGCAAAGTGGATAGAATCCAGGGCAGATGTGGGGTGCATGCAGCAGGCTACTGCAGTAGCCAAGGGGCGGTGGGGGCAGCTTGGACTAGAGTAGCACAGAGGGGAGGGAGGGAGAGAGGTGGAGGGGAGAGAAACTGGCATCACTGGTGATGGATGGGTGTGTGGAGGATGACAGCTTCCAGGTTTCCAGCTGGGGCGGGTGGTTGGACTGTGGGGTCCTCCACCGAGCTGGGCAGCTCAGGAGCAGGACCAGGCTCAGCAGAGGTGGTGTAATCTGTTTTGGACAGGTTGAGGTTCGTGTTCTTTTAAGATATCTAAGTAGAGAATGTCAAGTGGGCAGTTCATATATACAGGTCTGGAGGTCAAGGAGAGATCTGTGCTAGGGATAAAAACTTGATTTCATAAACATATAGACATAATGTTAACAATGGTGACAGCAGCAAACATTTATCTAGTGCTTGCTATATGCCTAGTTTTCTACATACAATATTTGTTTAGATAGTAATGAAGGCTGTAGGCATGGGTTAAGAGAGGGTAAAAACATTGCTTTCAGCAACTCAAGCATTTATTAACCAGGTTGGGAAAGGGGGCTTTGAAGGGATAGGAGAAAAACCAAGGCAGTATGTTTTCATAAAAGCCAGGAGATAATGTTTTAAGGTGATTTGAAGAAAGAGAGGTCATATAGAAAAACACTGGAGCATGCCCTTTCAATTAAGCAACAAGTAGGTCACGGTAGCCTTGACCAGAGTTCTTTCTGTAGAATGATGCAGAAAGCCAAAGGGCAGGGAATGGGTGGGAGGTGAGTGGTTCAGACCAGGCTCTTAATAAGCCTGGGAGTAAAGGGGAAGAGAGGGAAGGCAGGAGCTGGAAGAGGCTGTTGGGAGAGGGAGGGTTTTTAAAGATGGAGACACTGGGTGTGTTTACATGTTGAAAGAAATTGTTGGATATACCAGACAAGAAGCAACTGCGGGTATGAGCCCCTGGTGAGGGGAGCAAGGGGAGGGCCCACACCTGAGTGCAGGTGAAGGGACTGGCTGGGTGTGGAGGGAGGCTGAGCACACACAGCCATCAGGAGGCACAGCTTTGGCGGTGGGATGTCGAGGGGGGAACCTTTCTGGCGGTTTCAGTCGCCTATTGCAGGTGCAGATGAGATCATCTGCTGAGAAAGGTGGTAGATAGGTGTGGGATGGAGATGTGTGGCCAATTAGAACATTAGGATAATTATTGGGAAGTGCCAGGTGTGGAACAGAGAAGCAGTGGGAGTGCCCCTGCGTGCTGGGGGCCCACGGAGGCCAGCAGCTGGGGCATTTCCAGGGAACGAATTGTTCCGCCCTGTGACATTCTCCAGCCATGCTCAGCTGCTCAGGTGCAGAGGGAGAAGAGAACAGGTGGCGGGGTTCATACAGGGCTGGGATTTGTCAGGTGGCTGGGGAAAGCAGGGGAGCAGGAGTCTTTTAGGTATTGGCAAGAATGTTGCTAAAATGGCTAATAAGGGAACCTGAGAGAGGTGAAGATGAAAGTGAAAGATAAAGCACTTAAGGACTTCCTGGTGTAAGGTTTTCCATTTTAAAAAGCAGCCAGTTTGTTTGGGAAAACAATGCACACATTTGCGCGCACACCCCCACTCTTGCTTTGCAGCCCCAGGCTTGTTCCCTAAGCTGGCTGCAAGACATAAAGAATAGAATAGTTCCCCAAAATCTGTCCTTTGGGCTGAGCCACTCCCCTGGAAGCAAGGAGGTGAGGTGAAAGGGGAGGACTTGCTCAGGGACATGTGAAGATCGCCCACAATGTCTGTTCAGCCCTTTTATGTCACTCCTTGCCATCCACTGAACTGAATTTCTCCCCTACACAAGCACAGGCCCAAGGAAGGGGCTGCCACAGCACCTCCTAGAACACACTTACCAAATCTACAGGACCCAGTTTGGTTGTATATTAAGCCCATGGGGATGTTCCATCCGGCAGAAGTGCCAACTGCGGTGTGGCAGGACTTCCTGCCTCGCAGAGAGTTCCAGGTGAGGTCAGCGTCTGATTTCTTAACCACTGCCACGGCGTAGTAACCTTGCAACAGAGATACCGAGATGCACTTTCAGTAGCTCCGGGGCCCTCCGACAATGTATTCTAGAGCTGCTGCAGCTAGCCCCTGCCTGCCACTCTCTCCAGGGAGGGGGAAGAGTTTGAGTCCCTCACCTCACTCTAGCAGAAGCCCCTGCGAGTAACTGTCGTTAGGTACTGGGCCAAACAGAATGACACTCCTGCTCCAGATGTGTCTGCATACATACATTCACAAGTATTTACACACCACCTTCACACTCGTTCAACTGAATCCTGCTATACATTCTTTTCTTCTAGTTATTTGATTCTTTCTCAGTGATACATCATGGACACCTTTTTGATTCAGCTCTCTCATTCTCTTTGTTGGTTGACTCTAAGTTACGTTCCACTGTGTGGAAGTACTGTATTTTATAATCCCCCTGCTGGTGGGCATGTGCATTGTGACCCATCTTTCCCTATTAAACCACTCGTTTATATAAATCTTTGTACCTATGAGTGTGTTCCTATTTAAATATTTCTGTTGAATAGAATCCAAAAGAAAGAGCTTTAATGACTTCTTTTTTAAGGTTAAGTCTCCGATTTTCAAGGTTCACAATCAATAAGGATACATTTAAAAAAATAATAAAACAATATGGTACTGGCACAAAAAACAGACTAAATCAACACAACAGAATAGAGAGCCCCAAAAGAAACTCGCTTGTCTAGTCAATTAATTATGACAAAGGAAGCAAGAATAGACAATGAAGAAATGACCGTCTCTTAGACAAGTGGTTTTGGGAAAACTGGACAGATGTATGCAAAAAAAAAAAAAAAAGAAACCACCCTTTTACACCATATACAAAAGTAAACTCAAATGAATTAAAGACTTAAATATAAGACCTGAAACCATAAAACTCTTAGAAAAAAAATAGGTATTAAACTATTTGACATCAGCCTTAGTAATATCTTTTTGGATATGTCCTCTCGAGCAAGGGAAACAAAAGCAAAAATAAACAAAGGAGACTTCATCAAACTAAAAATCTCTTGCACTGTGAAGGAAACAAAAATACGACCTACTGGGTAGAATGGGAGAATATATTCACCAATGATAAACCTGATAAGGGGTTGATATCCAAAATATATAAGAAACTCCTACAACCCAATAACAAAAAAAATTCATTTTGAAAATGGGCAAAGGATATGAAGAGACATTTCTGCACAGAAGACATACAGATGGCTGGGCTACATATGAAAAGATGCTCAACATCACTAATCATCAGGAAAACGCAGATCAAAACCACAACGATTATCACCGCACACCTGTCAGAATGATTATTATCAGAAAATCAACAAATAACAAGTGTTGGTGAGGTTGTGGAGAAAAGGGAACCCCATGCACTACTGGTGGCACTGCAATTTGTGCAGCCACTATAGAAAACAGTGTGGAGATTCCTCAAAAAATTAGAAGTAGAATTACCATACGACTCAGCAATTCCACTTCTGGGTATTTATAGGAAGAAAACAAAAACACTCATTCAAAAAGATACATGTACCCCTATGTTTACTGCAGTATTATTTACAATAACCAAGACATGGAAGAAACCTGGGCATCCATCGATAGATAGATGAATGGATGGATAAAGAAGATGTGGCTGACATATATATATGGCCCTAGAGTGTATTATGCTAACTGAAACAAGTCAGGCACAGAAAGATATAATTCACTTATATGTAGAATTAAAAAAATCAGAACAAACAAAAAAAGAATCATAGAAATAAAGAACAAACTGATGGTTGCCAGAGTGAAGTGGGGTGAAGGGATGGGTGAAAAAGGTAAAGGGCCATGTAGTCAATAATAGTGCAATAATTTTGTATGATGACAGATGTTTACTATGGTTAGTGTGGTGAGCACACTGTAAGATATGTAAATGTCAAATCACTATGTTGTATACCTGAAACTAATTTATTATATGCCAACCATATTTTGATTTAAAAAAATTTAAATTCAAAAAAGAAAATGAAAAACTCCAAACCCAAATGACCACCTGTTTTCATCTCAGGAACCTTCATCACAGTTGTTTTCAAACCTTAATGTGCATGAGAATCAGCTGATGGCTTCTTAAAACACAGAGCAGTGGCCCCGTTCTGGGAGTTCACTCAGTAGATCTGGGGTGGGGCCAAATAATTTTCATTTCTAATACGTTTTCAGGTGAGGCTGACGCATCTGGTCCAGGTACTACACTAGAAGGAGAGCCAGTGCTCTACCTAATGCCCAAGATTAGGTACTTCTCAGACAGATACAGACCCTCTCTGCCTAGGGGAGTCATAGATGGGAGAACATGTCACCTGGTCTATTCTAAAGACGAGGTTGACTCCCCTGCTATTCAAATCCAGCTGGCTAAAAGCTAAAGGGTTGGTCTCATTTCCTCCTCATCTTCATTAGCAGCAAGGCCCCAGAAATGTCAGGAATGGGCTCCTGCCCCAGTGCTGACCTTCATGCGGAGATGGTCATATGACAAGGAGCAGTGTGCTTGGTCAGGAAGGACACAGGGTTTCCTTCCACCACTTCTCCAGCCTAGGTGCAGCCACTTCCTGGCTGTGTGGCGCTGGTCAAGGGACAGTCCCTGAGCCTCACTTTCCCCATCTATATAATATGAAACAATGATGCCCACATACTAGAGGCTTGCTGAGAAAAGGAAACAGGAATAGTGCAAGCAGGAGTCCTGCCATCGGTGAAGTAACCCACAAACAGCCATTGTTACAGCTTCATGGTAGACTTGCTCCCTAACAATTAACTGTGGTGTCTTCTTCTCCTTCTCCTTTATTGTTTTACAACTCTAGTAACCTTTGTTTAGTCTTAAGGCTTTCGTCACCCTTCTCCAAAGCACAGGCCTTTACCTTTGAGCCCCAGGGTTACTGATTCTGACTCACCTTCCATGAGCGTATTCACACACTTAGACCCAAGCTGCTCATTGCCATCTTTAGGCACTAAAAAGAAAAAGAAAAAGAATTGGGGTACATGGCAGTAAACTCTCACAAACTCATCCAAAGTCATGAGCTTCTCAATCATAAGAGTTAAGAATTAAGTGAGGAGAAACACCAGCTAAGCAGTCTCATGGTCATTAACAAGCCTAGGCTCTGCAGTTCCAATCTACCTCCTCTTTCCCTGATCTTTGCCATCTGAACTTTAGGTTTCATCCCAGACTCTCTCCAATACTTAGGTAGATGCAGAGAAAGAAAATGAAATGCCCTTTGAAAGGGAGGCAGAGACCAGTGGAGATCTGGACAAAGATTCTTTTGCATTTGCTGTGTGATTTGAGTCATCCTGACATCTTTCTTCCCTTCAGAACTCTGGGCTGTGATAGGCAATCATTATATTCTTGCTATGTCGGTGGGCAATGAACCAGTCCATAGAGGCAGAGAGACCTAGATGTAGTCTTCATCCTACCCTGAGCACAGCATTGAACTTCTCTAAGTCTTAGTTTTCACATCTGTAAAATGGACATACCACTATTTGTGTTACACAGCTGTTTTGTTTTGAAGGATAATGTATGTTTCTTGCTCACTGCCTAGCAGAGGAGGTGTTTAACGAATGGTACTGATGAAATCCTCTTCTCTGACTTTATTTTTTCATGTGGACAGATCCCCACTAAAGAACATGACCTTGTGGCCCCACCCCTCAGTCTTCCATTGCAGCTGGCGCGAGTTAATTTTGGCTAGTAAATTTGGCGATAGGGTCTAGGCACATGTGGCTCAGCCCCTTATTTCTTTCTTGAGGATAATTGGGAGAGGGTGGTTTAGAGCCTCTCTCCTATGACAAAATGTTTTCCTCTGCCCTCAGCCATGGGGTAAGCCCAGGGAGAGCTATTCTCCTGAATTAGTGGGCAACTCCAACTCAAGAGCAATTTGGCAAGCACTGTGGCCACCTCTACACCATGACCTCCCATATCTCTATTTCAATAATAAAGGTGATATTTTTATATCTTTTTGCCTAAATCCTATATCTATATCTTAATTGGCTCTGACATTCAGGAAGAAGCATGTTATCTACTAGCCCCCTACACTCCAGCAATAGTTATTATTATCTCAACAATGAACTAAATTATTTCGTCTCCAAGTCCACGGCCCAGAGGGAACAAAACAGTGAGAGACACTTCCTTCCACTTACTGTAGTTCTCTGCCAGGACAGGCACCAGACCACACTTGCCCGCCGTGTAGATGAAGCCTCCATCTAAGCTCATGGCATCAGCTTCTCCTTTCTGAAGTTAGGAAATAAATTAGCGGCACAATAGTGAGGTTGTTACCCTGTCTCACTGACCCTCAGAGGTTTCCATCTCATTGGCTTCATGTCACATGTCTTTGTGATTAACCAAATCGTAGATCACCCAAAGCTTCTGCCACATAAACACGGGTTTAGAAAACTGGACATGCCTTTGGCCTGGTGACCCAAGAGAAAGAGCTCAACCAGGTTACTGCTGGACATAGCCTCACTAGACTTTCACTGTATCACTGTCACTCAATGATCTACATGACCGGACTAATGACTGCATTTATCTCTTTCTATGGAACACGTTTTCTTCTGGCAGAGTTCAGTTCTGGTCCTATACCCTATTGGCATTATACTCAGAGCCCTGGCGCAGCAAAAATTTTCAATAAATATTAATTTCTCTACTTAAATAATTCATTATAGGCATACCTCAGAGATACTGTGGTTTGGTTCCAGACCACCGCAAAAAATCAAATGTAGCAATAAAGAGAGTTACATGAATGTTTTGGTCTCCCTCTGCATATAAAAGTTATGTTTACACTATACTATAGTCTATTAAGTGTGAAGCAGCATTATTTCTAAAAAGCAATGCACATACCTTAATATAAAAAATACTTTATTGCTAAAGAATGCTAACTGTCATCTGAGCTTTCAGCAAGTCTTAATCTTTTTGCTGGTGGAGGATCTTGCCTTCCAAAAAAAAAAAAAAATCCAATATCTACAAAGTGCAATAAAGGAAAGCACAATAAAATGTGGTCTTCCTGTAATAATTAAGTTATGATTTAAATCAATGAATTTTTCCAACAGAGCAAAAAGTGTATACTTACAGTCAAAGATAAGGTCATCAGGAAAGAAACACAGAGACACATACACACTCTTTGCTTTTGACTTTTTAACTGCTTTTCTAGAAATCTATATTTTTAAAAATCTATTTAAAACAGTAGTAACTCTAGAAGGAAAAACTTGCCAAATCCCTACTATGTCCCAGGACCTTTTCTAAACACTTTACAGTGGTTACTGCATGTATTCCTCACAAAATCCAATTAGGTAGGTTGTATAATTTCCCCTCTTTTATACATTAGTAAACTGAAGCAGAGAGAGGTTAAGTAATATGTCCAATAGATGGTCACTAAGACTTAAACTTAGGTAGTTTAATTCCTTAGCTTCTGCTCATAACCGCTATATCACACAGCCTCGGGGATCTGACTACTCCAAAGGACACATCCCTAAACACTATTCTACGCACTTTTTTTTCATCCATAAAATAGGTGAAACATCTACCTCATAGGCTTATCATGAGGATTAAATGAGTTAATGCAAGTAAAGAGGTCATAAGCAGAAATACTAGCTGTCGTTAATATTAAAGGCACACTCAGAAATACTGACAACTAAAGAACAGAAATATTCGCTCCCATATTATCTATCTCCAAAGGATTGGGAGATCATTCAGATATAGACATTTGGAAATTGGTTAAGTACACTGAGGCCGAGATACTTGGTGGAATATTATGCAGCCATTAAAACATAATAATAGCAATAGCTAACATTTATTGACTGCTACTATATGCCAAGCAATGTTATGAGCACTCAAATTCATTTAACCCTTATAATTGATGAAGTTAAGAGACTGTATAAGCTGCAAGATCTTAATCTTATGGGTTGGTTCCGGGGAGGTTTTACCAAAATTAGGACCTTCTTTCCTAAGAAAGACTGTGTGTCTCCAGAGTTGGTCAATGTCTCAGTCCTTTATTTATATATATTTTTTCTAATCACAAAAGTATTATCTGTTAAAGAGAAATAGAAAGTTAATTATACAGCTTCATAACTCAAAAAGTATGTGGTAATGATCTCTGAATTATGAAGTTGTGAATAATATTATTTATTTTTCATTTCTCTTCCAGCATGTAATATTTTTATCACCAGAAAAAAGTTATATTTTCAACTAAAGGACTGAAAAGATTGATTTGCTTTCACAATCCAAAGGGCCCTGACCACACCCCAGGATATGACCCCACTTTCCACAGGTCCTAGGCAGGACGCCGCTCAGAGCTCACTGGTCAGCAGAGCTGAGCACCAAATGAGTTTGGGACTTGGCCTGGCTCTTTGTTTCTCCCCAGTCCTGAGCTGGAGGAGTCTGTAGGATGGAGTGGGATGGGTCTTTGGAGAGTTGGGGGAAGCACATAACAGTTGCATCTCAGCCTCGTGACTGATGGGGAGGTGTCTGGGAGGTCTCAGCAGAAGTACCATGTGTGTGGGTGTCTGAGCTCAGCTGTGGAGGCAAGGCCTTCCTTACCACAATGGCAGCAATGCAGTCCTCGATGGTCTCCTCTGAGGTACACTTTAAGACGCCACCACTCACAATACTCCACTCCTCACACTTGGCCATCTCATGGTGGCCCACCGCACACCACTGCACCCTCTGGGGGCCTTCCACACCTAGGACGGGTGGAGAAGAGCCAGGGATCCAAAGGAAGCACCAAGATGGGTTTGGGGGTTTAGAGTAGCTGCCCAATGGGGTCCCCCTCAACAGCAGCAGAGTCTCATGCCCACATCACCACTCATTCCTGCCCAAAACCCTCCAGGAAAAATGGGTATTCAGTTCTCAGAGCAGTGAAGGCAAAGCAACCCTAACCTCCCTGCTGACCTCACCTTCTCAGGCATCACCTCCCCAGGGAAGGCCACTCTGAGCACCAGCCCAGCTCAGGGCCTTCTGGGGTTTTCTCTTACAGGACTACAGGACTGGGTTCTCCCATCCAGGGAGCATTCCCCAGTTGGTAGTCCTGTGTTCTGTTCTGGGTGGGCCTGCTTGCCCTCCCCTCACCCAATGTCTCTGCTCACCAAGGTATGCCCACATCTAATACAGAGGCTTTGTAGATGCTCAGTAACTACTGGTTGACTAAAAGGAGGGAGATAAAAGAGAGAAGGAAGGAAGCAAGGAACAACAGGGATTCAGAGGGAGGCAGGAGCTGAATTAAAACCCCCTGAAATTCTAGTTTTCCTGATGGTGGCAGAGGCCATGTTCCCACTTCAGTTTAAGATGGGCTACTGCCCTGTTCTGCTGTTGGGTGGGGCAACTCTGGCTAATACAAAGAAGCCAGAGCCATCATTTCTTCAAGTTGTCTATAATCTGAAGGTAAGTTAGGTCTTCTCCCCAGCTCAACAGAAAATCCCCTCATTAAAACCCAGTGCAGCTGGTAGCTCCCCTGGGCTCTGCAGGCCAGTGAAGGTTGGGTGAGATGAGGCTTGCAGGTACCAGGAAAGCCCCTCTGACCCCCACCCTGCCCACTGCCTGACGAGGACCTTACACACCTCCCGTGAGACGCAGAACGGCAGCTATATTCTCATATCCCAGGTACAGCTTGGCATCCATCTTAGGTGGGACTCTTAAAAACTCTTGGGCGGCATCTGTAAACAGCAGGTCTTTCCCAAGACGAGAGCCAAAGAGCTGGAATTCTGCTGACTTGTCTTTTCCAAAATGTTCCTGTTCAAAGGATAAGAGAAAAAGTGAAGGAGGGAGGCTGGCATAGAGAGGCTAAGGGGCAGACAAACCTCAAACCAGATCAGAACAGAAAGGGGAAAAGAATGAGTGCCTGAGGCCCTGCGCTCACGGGCTTCTCAGGTCTCTCTCCAGGGAATGCTTTACCCAGATCCCAGCTTGTTAGCCTTGTGCGGGCTCAGGGAAACTGCCAGGGGCTGCTCCCCAGATTTGTACGGAGTTTGGGGTCATCATGTGCCAAGCAGCTGCCCCTATCCAATGCTGTGTTCCCGCAGGGCAGTCGGTGAAGGCTGCCTCGGTGCTGCAGTCTGAGGGCCCCAGGTGGCTCTGGTGGTCTTCATCCTGGAGTCGCTGGTGACCCAGCACCCGGCCATGGAGGCTGGAGGTGAGGAGTACCTCCTCCCCCAGCCCAGTCCTGCCACTGAAGGATCTCAAGCAGTCCCTTCCCCCTTCTGATCTCCACCAAAACGAAGGGCCCTTTGCCTCTACCTCCCACTGAGTTGCCCAAAGTTGTTGCCAACTAGCTGACGCAGCACCTATTCACACGCTCTTTCCAATGTCTGTCTGCTTTTTGCTTTTGCAGGGGCTCTGCATAAATGTCACCTGCTGCCTTCTCTGGCAAACCTCCACACTTCCTTGCGGTGCACACAGCTTATTCCCTGGGGCCCAGGAACCTTCCCAGATGCACCCTGCAAATCTTGGTCCTTCTGTCCTCCGCAAGTACAATGTACATAATCCATGTCCCCAGTGTTGTGCCATCCCACCTGGTGATAATTTATATGTGTCCGCATTTCTCTGTGAGCAACTCAAGGGAAGATCTTTGTCTAGTTCATCTCTGAACCTCAGTGCTGAGCAGAGAGCACCGACAGGGATGGGACCAGGTGATGAATGGGGGGTGGCTGGGAGAGACTGCCACCAATGCAGCACCAAGAATGAATGCACATGGAGGGGTACCTGCCACTGAGGGAAGCCAGGGCGGGATCACGTGCCAATAGGATAACAGGGGAACAGTTCATGGAGGGGGGACATCTGTACTGCATCCTGAGGACCTGTTTAGAGCTGAAAAGAACATACTGGGGCAACCAGGAACTTCTGCAGAGTCTTTGGCCCACCGGGTCAGTGCCAGGCAAGGGTTTATGGCCTCTGCCGTGTATAACATACAAACTTGCCCGGCCTGGTGTGGCTCAGTGGTTGAGCATTGACCTAGGATCACAGAGACTGAGGTTCGATTCCCGGTCAGGGCACATGCCCGGGTTGCAGGCTTGATCCCCAGTTGGGAGTGTGCAGGAGGCAGCCGATCAATGACAACTCTCGCATCACTGATGTTTCTATCTCTCTCTCTCTCCTCCTCTTCCTTCTCTCTCTGAAATCAATAAAGATATATATATATATTTTAAAAAGCATACAGACTGTGTGGCTTGTGGGTGAAGAGGGTGATGTGTGGTATGGTTCCTGCTGTGTCTTGAACCCAGAAGGACTTCCAGAGTGGCAATAAGAGAGTGAAGGAAAGTGCCCAAAACCCAAGCAAGAGACTCCCAAGCAGGAGGGAGGACAGTAGATTTAGTACCTGGGCCTGGTTGAGAAGCTCCCAGATCAAGTCCTCCTTGCCACCCACACTTCGGGCCACAACGGCATGGGAAGGGACACTGGCCAGGTGGCACTCCTCATATTTGTCCACTGGCTTCCGGGTATTGTCCCTGCAGAGCAGTTCATACTGGTCCCTGTCGGCCTGGTGTGCAAGGTTCTCTGAGGGAGAAAAGTCCAGAGGAGCCAACAGACTGTAGGCAGAGACATCAGCTGTGGTCCGCCCTCCTCATTAAAACACAAAGTGCTTGACCTTGTTGTAATAACCTTCTAGGCCCAAGATAGAGCCGCTCCTACTCAGGATGCCAGATCAACAAACCAAAACTTGGATAACTTTCATGTCTCTGCTTGACCAGAAACGCGGTATCCAGCCAGTCCCCAAATGCCAACCCAACTCTGGGCTCTGCACTTCTTTCTTTGTTCCTCTCACCCCAAACGAGGTGTTCAATGTGGCCCCAGCCGATCAGATATTTCCTATGGGTCTCTTCCCTGTTCTTTATTCTTTGTCTTGTAAAGCTTCCTGCCTTCCTCCCCATTTTGCAGTTCTCCAAAAAGAGATTGCCCGCTTCATGGAGTGTTAATGAAGTTTGTTTACATCACCGAAATTGTCTTCTTCAGTCATTCTTTTAACAACTCTAATAGGACCAAAAGAGAATCTTTTCCAAATACATTTTCTACAGATGAGGAACCTGAGGCCTCAGGATACAAGGTGACTGGTTCTCAGTGCAGACAGGGCTGGGAGGCTTGCTTGCCCCGGAGCCCTCCCACCGCCCCTGGTCCCTATGGCTCTGCTAATATGAAAGGTGACAGCTGATGTTTACAGGGCACTCACAGCACACCAAACACTGTGCTGAAATTTCTCCATGCTCTTTGTCACTTAATCCTTGTAACAGCTGGAGGAGGCCAGCAATGTAATTATCTCATTCTAGAGAAGAGGAAATAGCTTCAGAGAGTTGAGGTAACTCATCAAACTTGATAACCTATGGATGACAGGTGGTCATACTAACACGATCCAGGTCCCCCACTCTGCAACACTCCCCTGAGGCCAGAGCCCACCAGGGAAAGGTGATGGAAGAGGTGAGGGATGGGTGGAGGCCTAGGAGGCCAGTCAGGGCATTCTGGAGGCACAGAGAAGGACCAGAAAACCTTATAAGGAAAACAAGCTCTTTGGTTCCCCTCATCTAGCTATTAGAAGGTGTTCTGGGTTGAATTGTGTCCCTCCCTCCCCAAGATTCACATGTTGAAGTTCTGATCCCCAGACCTCAGAATGTGACCTTATTTAGAAATAGAGTCATTGCAGATGTAATTAGTTAAGAAGAGGTCATACTGAAGTAGGGTAGGCCCTATTCCATTATGACTGGTGTCCTTACAAAAAGAGGACATTTGGTCACAGACAAACATGTGCACAGGAGGAATGCCATGCGAAAGGAAAGACAGAGATTGGGGTGATGTGTCTACAAGCCAAGGAGTGCCAAAGACTGCCAGCAAACTACCGGAAGCTGGGCAAAAGGCACGGGACAGATCCTCCCTCACAACCTTCAGAAGAAACCAACCCTGCCAACATCTTCATCTTGGAATTTTGCCTCTAGAGCTACAAGACAATAAGTTTCTGTTGCTTAAGTTACTTTGTTATGGCAGTCCTAGGAAACTCATATAGAAGGTCTTTGGGGTTGATAAAATCTCACATCGACAGAGAAGGCGTACAGCCCTGGCCAGGTGGCTCAGTTGGTTCGAGCATCATCCTGTACAACAAAAGGTTGTGGGTTCGATTCCCAGTCAGGGCACATACGGGAGGCAACTGATTGATGTTTCTCTCTCACATCAATGTTTCTCTCTCTCTCTCCCCAAAATCAGTGAAAACATATCCTTGGGTTAGGATAAAGAAAGAGAGAGTACAATTACAGTTCTTGTGACTGTTACGATTTTAATTAGGTATATCATACAGAAAATACATTTTAAATCTATATATTAAAAATTTTTTTAATGATTTCATAATGTTAGAATTAACAGATTCAATATGATCTAATAGTTTCAGAAAGAAATAATTTTTCCACCTCAGTCACTCATCACCAACACTCAAGTTCACCTCTAAAGCCCAGTGAATAATCTCTTATAAACTTCTACTTTTAATAAGGGGTCTTGTATAATAGCAGACAAGTGGCTTTCAGCAAAGACACATCAGGAGGTCTGGGACAACCTGTTGTTTTCAGAAAGTGAGGATGTTTCCAAATACTTCGGGGTGAGTGTTAGAAGATGCTGCCCTCTGACATAACTGTGGTAACTTGAGCAACCAGAGCAGATAACAGTGACAATTATTTGGAACAACTTGACCCTGGGAGATGAAACCCACAGATGACCCTACTAATTAAAATTACTAATAATAAGACATGCGCCAATTACCAAAATGCTAACAAACCAGGCCAATGTGTGGTAATGAGGAGACAGTGAATTGTGAATGGCTGAACAGAGAACAAAACACACGAAACTCCTGTTTCGAGTTAGACACAGAACTAGATCATGAGGAACAAAGGCACATGTAGAAAGTAAGCACTTAAAATTTTCCTTGAGGTAGTGGGTGTTAATTTTAAAATGAACCTAGCATCGTGAATACGCACTTGGTTTTAAACGTCTTGAGTGGTATAAGTGTATTCTGTATCTGATAGAAATTTAATTGGTGATAAAACCCAAAGTCTGTAACCTCAACATGTCTGAAAAACTCTTTTGTTTGTTTCTGATAAATTAGCCAAAACTCTGAAAGGCTTTTTTTTAAAAATATAGAAATAAAGAAGAAATACTTTTGTCCATGGTAATAATGCTTTTGCAACAGATTTCATTGTAGGTGTGCTAATAAGTTCTGAAATCATTATGCTAATTTGTGTTTGCTGAAGGGTTTTGAAGCATTTAGGAGCCCTAATGCTTCTAATGAAGCATTCAAAAGAATGTGATTAAATTTGACATGGATATTTCAGGGACTAAGAGAGCTTTATTATTAAAACTCTGTTTTACTAGTTGTTAAGTAATGTTTAAATATTCAGAAAATTTGTTTAGTGGATTTCTAGACAACAAATTGAGCACTAAAACAATGTACAAATAACAAAAAATGTTTTTTATACAGAAACACTCCTATTTCATTAAGATCTGTCATAACCCATCTCTAGATGTAGGGAAACTTTCAGGCAAAAGCCAGTTCCCCTGGCAAGGGTGTGGCGCCTGTGATCCCTCCTCCACCCAGCACTTACCTGACACAGTCATATGTCTCACGAAGCTCACATCTCCCACTCCATCCTGCAGACACCTGAGGAACAGGATAGAGCAGTCAGGCCACTCTCCAGGACAGGGCCTTGCCCCTCCCCCGTGCAGCCCCTCCAAGGCTCTGCCCCAGGCACAGGCTCATAGGGCTTTGCCCACAGTTTCCCAGCCTGCCATCTGTCCTCACAGAGGTGATGGCCCTGTGTGAGCAGTGTCTGAATCCCCACAGCCAAGCCAGGGCTGAAGCAGGCAGGAGCCCTGGAAGCCACACCCCGGCCAACTCTGGGGAGGGATGGTATGAAAGTAGGACCCTCACTTCCTCTTCAAAGGCAGCCAAAAGCAATAGATTTTTTTTTAAAAAATAAAGGTTTAAAGCTTTTTAGATGGAGGATCGAAACTCTGGATAGCTTTGGTTCCCGGCCAGTTTAGCTCTGGTTTTGAGTGGCAGCCATTTCTCTTACTGAGTATAGAGTAGGGAGAGGTGCCTTCACAGGGCTGAGAGGGAGGTGGGGAGAGGCAGGCTCCTGTCCCAGACACAGGGAGATGCTCAGGCAGAGAGAAGCAAACTGGGAGATCCTGGCCTTTAAGCCAGCTGGGAGCCCAAGCCTGTGTCTGTGGATCCCAGAGTCCCAGAGATGGGTCTATTCCCTCCACCCTCCAGGAGGGTCCAGGAGGGTAACACAGCCTCTGGGGAGACAGGAGGGGCTCCCACAGAGAAGACTGCTCCTCAGGATGGTTAGGAGGCACTCAGGACCTGGATTTCACACTGACCCTTTAGGTAGTCTGGGTGGCCCTGTCTACTCTCTGTGCCTTAGTTTCACCATCTTCAGAGGGAAGGGGAGGAATGGGGAGTCTCACTCACTTGAAGGCACCCGAGTAGCCAAAGTACGGTTCGTGGTTGGAGCAGGCACACTTGTCAGCCCCTTTTCCCGCACACAGCTGACACAGGTTGGGGAAGGCTGTCCGATCCGCACAGGGGACACAGCTGCCCGCGAAGAAATTGGACGCTGCTGCTCGACACAGAGATGTGGAACACAAGGCATGAGCCAGCCTGGCCAAAGACATTTACAGCTCCCAGCCCAGGCTCACGAGTGAACAGAGGGTGACCAGAACCACCATAACAGGCCCAACTTGCCCATGTATGTGTTCACTCGTCAAGATCAAGGTTTCCAAAAAGAGACGTGTTAACAACTATTCTCCCACAGCCCTCCCCAAGAACCAGGGCTGTGCCTACCACCAACCAAGGCCTGTCTCTTGTTGCTGTCAGGTCCCCTCCCTGCCTCATCACACTGGAACAGCTCAGACAGACATCTCCCCTGGAAGCCATGCCCAGGAGATGAGACCCACCAGGACAGGTGCATGCCAAGCTCATGGCCAGCAGATGGCCACCAGAGAATGCTCCAGCAGAATGGGAAACACATGAGCCACACAAAGGAAAGCACCCCAGGGAAGTGGACAGTAGGGCCCAGGGACCCTGATCCTGCCTGAACCCTCTGTCAGGACTGATGCCCTTCCCTTTCCACTCCTCCTAAAAGCCTCTGCTGAGGTGTCGAGAGCCTAGAGAACAGACTCAGCTGAAACGTCCCAAGGGCTGCTGGTGTGGTAGACCTGACCAGTTTAAAGCGGGTTAACCTCCCACCTCCACCCCAAGAATTATCACACATGACCACCTGATCATGTCTGAGTGAGCTCAGGGTGGCCTGTGTGGCACCTAAAGAAGGGACATCTGCCTGAGGACACGCAGCCCCCTGCCTGCTTACCTTTCTGAAGAGATTCACGTGGCTCAGGCAGTTCCCAGTAGAGTAAGCCCATGGGGATGTTCCACCCAGCAGACCTGCCAAGGCCTGTGTGGCAGGACTTCTTGCCTTGGAGCTCGTTCAGCTGGAAGCCGCTGCCCTTCTTCACCACGGCCACAGCATAATAGTGGGTTTGTGGATCTGCAAAGAAACAGTGAATGGGAGACCCGCAGCCTGGGCCTCAGGGAAACATTGCTCATCACTGCTGGGCTCCTGACTAGGGACAAGCCACACTTTTGTGGGGTTGGGTCCTAGAAAGGGAGGGATCACAATAACTTTCCTAGGCTTGCAGGGACGGAAAGGACCACAGAGGGGACAAACACAGGCAAGAAAGCCACGTGCACATGTGCCCCAATGATTTTCCCTACTCTGGCCGTGCAGGTTGTCTGCCTACACCTACCAACCTAAGCCTACAAGGAAACTGGAGGCCACATTCCTGACTCTCTCTAAGTATTTCCTGGGACCCAGAGACACAGGCCCAGGGACAGTCAGATTACTCTCAGAAAAAGACACAAGGCTATTTGGGACTCCGAGTGTTCGCTCTAGTGTAGTCTTTCCTCTGCATGAGGCACCCGTGGTTCTTGGGGACATCTGTATACAGCTCTAAACTCTCATGGTTCAGGTCGGGCTGTACACAGCCTGCTCTGTTTCTCCAGGGAGCACATTTCCTGGCCCAGGAGATCAGTGTCAGCAGCACCAGTCCTCAACCCGCCCCAAGTCACAGAGGCTCTGAGCTGTGCTTGTGGGGCTCATAGGGCACCACATTGCCCACTCACTCCTCCATTACCTGCCTAAACAAGACGAGTCTACCAGGACAGAAGAAGCATCTATCAGGAGAGCAACAGCCACGAACTCTCCGGGGTCCCCAGGAAGAACTTACTGTCTTTCGATCCATAGTTCTCTGCCACTACAGGTTTCAGGTTGTAGGGGGCCAGGCCCGCCTCAAACACCAAACCCGCATCCAGCGTTACAGCATCTGCTTCGTTTGCCTGAAAAGGAACAAACCAGACACCAATGAAGCCTACAATTCTAGGAAAGACCACCTACACCCAGGTGAGTGAGGGTGACTGGCGGGGCCAGAAAAAACATCTACTTGGCCAGACCACACACTAACCCAAGCTTCAGTTGACTCCACTGCCCTGGTGGGGGAATCTGGCCACCTTATTCCTATTTCCCCCATGTAGAGGAAGGAATGGATTGTTTCTTTTCTCTAGTGAGAAGTCTGGTTCTTGGCCCAGAAACCTCCATGTGATCTTTTAGGATCAACCTGAGTTACAGAGGCTTTAACTAGCAGATCTTGTGGCGGAAAGCTGCTTTCCCCACACCAGACTGGGTGCACAGCCCATGCACCACAGGCTCTGAAGGAGGTTGCATTCAATTACTCAGGTCCTCCTGCCTGGCCAATGCTCTTACACGTTTACCTTGAGAACCCAGGTGCTTTGGTTTGGTGACCTCTTTATCTTGGGCCCTCTGCCGAGGCCTTCTCAGATGTCACTATGAAGCCCTCCTTATGGGGGAGTGGGGCTTTAAGGACATTCACACATACCTATGTAAGTCTTAAAACTAAAATAAAAGGCAGAAAATTCTCAGGATTCTGTTTGCTCAGGAAGGGGTAACACATAGGCCACTGTAAGCAGGGTCAGTGGATTCCACCACCCCAAGTGGCACCATTCCCATAGATCCAATGCTGCCGCAAAGTAGCCCTAGAAGTAGTCCTAGAGGTAGTCCTAGAAGAAGGCAATAATGAAGTTTGAGAACTTGTGGTGGGTTTGTGGATAGTATTATTTTATATTATTAACATATTTAAAAATATAGAGGGGCATGCATAGACCAAAGCTGAATATATGTTATAATTAAAGGGTTATAATTAAGCCATGATAGTAACTGAGATTCAATTAAGAATATGCCAGTTTTTGTACCAAATCACTGATTCCCTGAGTTAATCAAGCTCCATCTGCTGAGTCTACCTCTTCCACTTCATCACTCCTTCCAGCCTCCTGCTTCCTCTGCTCGGTCACCCTGGCTTCTCTACAGCAACTCAAACAAGCCCAGCTCTCCCCTGCCTCAGGCCCTTTGCACACGCTGCTGTTTACTGCCTGGAGTATTCTACCTTGGCTCCTGGCTTACCCGTGTTCATCCCTGGGGTCTCAGCTTCCTTGTTCCCTCTCAGGGAGATTGTCCCTGACACCCAGTGCTCTCAGAGCACTCTACTTTCCCCCTTCATTGTACGTCACCCAATTTGGAATTACATGTCTACTTGTTTGCATGTTTTCCTTCTCTCCTCACTAGACTGTAAGCTCCTCAAGAGTAAGGACCATGTGTGTTTAAATTCACGACTGCAGCCCCATTGCCCAGCCCAGGGTCTGACACAGGTTCAAATGAGCAGGAACAGTGCTGAAGCAGTGAAGAGGATCTTGGAAAGCCTAGAAAACAAAGGGGTCACTACCATCTGTATCCCTCTTCCCGATGAGCACCATTCATCTACTTCCCATGATGTGTCGAGAACTTCCAAACAACGTTACATGCTCATTTTGATAGCAAACATTCTTGTTTTTCCCCTGAGTTCAGAGAACTGGCCTCAAAACAGTCCCCTTTCAGAGCATGTTGGATTTTGCTTTAAGAATCATTAAAGATGGCCACTCCTATGTCCATTTCTGAAGTGGTTTTGTTAACAGTGGGGGTTGACTGCCCCACACATCAGCTGCTATGTGTGAGTACAGAATTGTTCCAGAACACCAGGAGCAAGAGGAAGATGGACTGTCTTCCACTCCCCTTTAGGCAGCAGTGACTTACCGCGATGGCCTTGATGCACTCAAGGTAGGAGGTTCTCTTCACACAGGCGACAAGAGGACCAGCCTCAGAAAGGACTTTTTGCATACTGTCACGGAAAGCGGTGCACTTACTGGCTTCATGATTTGAGACGGTGCACCATCGCACAGTTTTCTCGGGGACAGCCAGACACAGCCCTAGGGGAGAAAGGCCAGAGGTCTCCTTCCAGTGGGAGAGACAGCAGCACCCTCTGAAGGGACTTGAAGGCTACCCCCCCTCTGTCCTGTCCTCCTCCCACTCCTGTCCATGAACAATGAAGGGTACATGTTCCACTGTGTTCTGAGCCTGGGGACAAGAGAAGGGGAGGCAGCTCTTTCCTCTGGTTTGTAAACAGCTGATTGGAAAAATGAACTTTTGGTCCGCCCCTGACATTGCCAGGAGAGGGGATGGAGAAAGAACAAACAACACTGCCCTGTTCAGGAAGAATTTGGACAGACAAGGGGAGCTGGGCTCTGGATTTCCCTGTGGCCGTAGGTAGCTGGACCACAGCTGGACCTACCTTTCCAGCCTTCCCCAGCGCCTGAGGAGCTCACTGTGAGGCCCTATGTGGCAGTAGTGGGTCAGGGAGGGCCCCCCACAGCACTCTTTGTCTTTCCTGCCTTCTCCTTCCTCTGCCCTGCCCAGATTATGTAGGGAGCTAAGTAAGAATATCCTACTCCAGAAATGTTTTAAAACAGCCTAAGGCCTGACAGAACCAGAGCTGGACAAAAACAACAGTTGTTGAGCCAGGGAGGGCTCTGCACATGCCTGAGCTCATTGACTTTGCACCATTACCTTCCTTACAGTTACCCAGCCAAGAGCCCTGCCCACCCCATAACACAGGATAGCGCCCCCTACATTTATGTGCAGGATTTTTACCAGTGATAACTCACCTATATCTAGAGCTCTGCCATTAGATAGATACATTATCTCATTTCACTTTCACCACAACTGTGTACTTACTGTGAAAAAGCAATTCCTACTGAACTAATGAGGAAAATAGCTCAGAGAGGTCAAGGGGCAGCCTAGAGTCACCCAGCACTGAGTGTTGGGTGGATCCTATCTTAGGGTGGTGGTTTTCCCCCTACATTCCTCTACCTTCCTGGTGTGTCATAGGGATGGGAGGTGTTGTACAGTTCAGAGCAGGAAAGATCCTTCTGGTTAGACACTTGACAAGTCAAGCATACTTGACATGTGACCTTCTCTCTTATTCCCTCTTAATAATAATAAAAATTCCTTCTCCTCTGTCCCTGTTTCCTTCACTGTAAATGGGATCAACAGCCTCTAGGCCAGAGATCATGAACTTTTCCTGTAATAGGCTGAGTAAATATTTTAGGCGTTGTGGGCCACAGTCTCTGTGGAAACCACTTAGCTCTGCCCTTGAAGCCTGAAAGGAGCTATGGACAGCACTTACCTAAAGGAACACACTGTGTTCTAATAAAATTTTATTTATGGAACCGAAATTTGAATTTCACGTAACTAACATGTGTCAATACTATTGTTCTCTTGATTTTCTTTCAACCATTCAAAGATGTAAAAACCATTCTTAGCTCATCCCGGTGCTGTAAAACATTAGGCAGCAGGCTGGATTTGACGGCTGCTCGTTGTTTGCGAACCCCAGCCCTACGCTAAGGGGCTTCTGCTGGGGTCAAAGTCGGTCAGGTGGCCGGGGGCACCTTGGGCGGAAGGCACTTTGGGGCCAGCCAGGCGCTAGGCTGCTTCGTGGCTCCTCAGACCCAGGGGGTGCAGGGTCCCGCTGCGGCTGACCCTGGGCAGGAACCAGGTCCCCGTCCCGCAGAGCCCGCGCTCAGCCCGCCCAGCCCGGGGGCGCACTCACCCAGCGCCCCCGCGCACAGCAGGGCGCACGCGGCGAGCCGCATCCCCGACGCAGGAACCGCGCACCGCCCCGGCGCCTGCCCGCCTCCGCCGGCTTTACCGGGCTTCCCGGGGAAGGGCGGGGAGCAGGTCCGCCTCCTCCGGAGGGTTCGCCGCCCCGCCCCTCCCCCCGGCTGATCTCCGTCGCCACACCCCCGCCTTGCCCGGGGCAGCTCTCCAGCAGCCCGAGCCCTCCGCGGGGCTGGAGGACAGCAAGTGGTCGCCCACTAGCCCGCCGCCCCGAGGCCGCCCCCCTTGGCCCAGCGCCCCGAACAGCAAGGCTGGAGCTTCGAGGCTGGACCTCCGTGCGAGGGGCCCGTACCCCGGAGGTACGACCGAAGCAACCCTGGAGCCGGCTGGATTCAACGGGAGCGAGCCCCGTGCCCTGACCCCCGGGGCTTCAGCTCGCCAAGCAGCTCTTACATGGTTTTAACAGACTCCTCGGGACTGGGGGGCAGACCCCAGGCTGAAAACTGTGGACCCTTCCCCCGGGAAAGCATGTGCGCACGTACGCTCAACGTTTTGAACCTGGCCTTCAGAGATTCTCAGATCCTTCCTGCGAAAGCGTCTCGGTTGCCCACTCCGGGTCCCTCTGGGAAGTCGCCCCTCCCCCAAATGACAAGGATCCCCCACCCCCACTCTTCTGCTGAAGGCGGAGATCAGGTGAGGCACAGCCCCCAGACTGGGCTGCTTCTACCCGCCCCTGCGGCCGCAGCCCGCAGCCCAGGCCTCCCCAAGTCAGTGAGCTCCGCCTGGGGGAAGTCTTCCGAATTTATATAACGTTTAAGAACTTGTTCTTGAAGCACAATACACATACATAGAACTTCACACATGCTGGCATACAACTCGAAGCATTGTCACCGTGTGAACAAACACATGCATAGACTACCAGCACCGGCGTCATGAAACCAGGCAAACAGAGCTGGGACGGCTCCCCCGCGCCTTTTCAGGCCCTTCTCCATCCCCCCCACAAAGAGATCCAGTATCTTGACTTCCAACAACACAGACTAATGCTGTGGATTTTTGGACTTTATTGAGATAGCATCGTACAGCACATAGGTAGGATTCTGTATCTGGCTTCTTAAGATTCGTCTATATTGTGAACAGTTGTCTGTGCATGTTCCGTGCTGTGTATGTAGCACTCTTTACGTACGTATCTTTCCTGCTAGGATAGTAGGTTCTAGTTTGGGCCCTCATGAAGTGAGTGCTGCTGTGAACATCCTAGTACATGTCTTTTAGTGCATGTAGGTATGCATTTCTGCAGGGTGTTTCCCTGGGAGAGCATTGCTTGGTCATAATGCAGACGCATGCTCAACTTAAGTAGATAGCACCTAACAGTTGGCCAAGGTGGCTGAACCAGTTTACACTTCCACTTTAAGGTGTGGGAGTTTGGTTGCTCCACATTTTTGCTGTTTTGGTGGGAATGTTGGAGGTTTTGCACTATAATTTTGAATTTATCGGATGACTAATGAGGCTGAGCATCATTTGCTATGCTTATTGGCCATTTAGATGCTCTCTCGTGTAAAGGATTGGTTCAAGCCTATTGCCCTGAATACATTTTAAATAGACCTTCTATTCAATTAGTTTGGGGACTGGCACTGTAATAATTCAAACTAGCAAGACTTATCTAATAAAAGCATCTTCAGAATTGGGCCTTAAGGATGTAAGGATATGTGCCCTGGCTGGTTTGGCTCAGTGGTTAGAGCGTCGGCCCTCAGACTGAAGGGTCTCAGGTTCGATTCTGGCCAAGGGCATGTACCCCGGTTGCAAGGCAGCCAATCGATGTGTCTCTCTTACATCGATGTTTCTCTCTTTCCCTTCCACTCTCTCTGAAAAGCGATGGAAAAAATATCCTCAGACGAGGATTTTTTAAAAAGTTAAAAAAAGGAACGTAAGAATATGTTATAATGGAATTTAAAGTCTATCTATTACTTTAACCCACCAAACTCCATTCTGCACCCTCTTCTTGTGTTCAAAGGGTGAATCTTTGCTAGTCAGTATTGTTTGTTTCAGCCCTTACCAAGACATGAAAAGTTAATCCCTCCGGCAGAGACTAATCCTGCCCTCCATTGAGGCCATAGATAGTCCCGAGGGAGTCAGAAGAGCTTGTAAATCACAAGGTCACGGGCATCCTTAGACAATGCAATGGGAAGATTGCCACCATTCTTCTCCCCCTTCACACCACCTCCAGCCAACAGAGTTAAGTTTCCAGAAATGTACATTGTCCCTCTCTATGTGCCAGATGACTAGGGCAGGGTGGCGTGAGGAGGGGACCTCTCACAGCTGGTTAGTTTCTAAGGTGACCCTTTGGGCTTTAGAGTGAGATCAGCTGGAGCCCACTGAGAAAAGCACGGCAGCCTGTTACACAGGGTCCATGCTGTGCAGAGAGGCTGTCGGGGTCCCTGCTAACCACAGCTCATCTGCTTATGAGCTGGAAAGAGCTAGCATATTTCTGGTCAGGGATTCAAGCAATCTCTAGACCAGCAATCCCTGCTGAACATCACCACAAAAGAAAGGATGAATGAGTCTTCTCCTTGGCAGGACACCCATCAAGAGGTCCCTGGCATGGGATTTACCTGAGACTGCTAAGGGGTTTACCCTTACTCTGGGCCAGCTGTGATGGTGCCCCCCCCAAAGATGTCCATGTCCTAACCCCACAAACCATGAATATGTTATGCTTCATGGCAAGAAGAGGTTAAGGTTGCAGATGGAATAAAGTTGCTAATCAGGTGACTTTTACCCTAGATTATATGAGTGGACCAATGTAATCACAAGGGCCTTTTTTTTTTTAATGCAGAAGAGGGAAGCAGAAGAGTTAGTGTCTGAGTGATGCAATGTAAGAAAGACTGCCATTTCTGGCTTTGAAGATGAAAGGGAGTGAGGCCATGAGCCAAAAAATGGGAGCAGCTCTAACGCAGGCAAAGGTAAGAAAATGGATTCTCCTGTCTAGTCTTCCAACAGGAGCACAGCTCTGATGACACCTTCAATTTTTCCCATCAAGACCCCTTTCAGACTTCTGACCTACTGAACTGTGAGGTAATGAATTGTGTTGTTTTACGGCACTAAGTTTGTGGTAGTTGTTACAGCAGCCATAGGAAACTAATACACCTCTATAGTCATTAGGATCTCTCTAAGGTGTAGAAATTTCTTTTTTGCTTCTCATTCCACGGAGCTTCAAATTGTGCCAACTACCTTAAGGGGAAAACCGGGCATCTGTCAGGCTTAGCTCTCTGCATCTCCCTTCTGATTGCAGTCTTGCCTCTGCATCTGTTTTTCCAGCCCTGAGACTGCCATAAGCTCTGCTAGCAGGGGCCCTCTGCTTAGGCAAAGCCAGACGCCTCTTGCCTTGTGCCCAGAAGTGGCGAATTCCCACAGGAAAATGTGGTTGCAGAACGTCACCTCACCTCTCTGTGTTACCTTCCCTTTCCCCGAAACTTGGCACCTTTAGTCTCTAATGCTCTTAAGTAAATGTTTTCTGGTGCTTTATCCACATCTTCTAGATGCGCTAAACAAGAGCACAGTTCCTGCACGTTCTCTGTCATCACGACAGAAGCACAATGGGGGCTTTATTAGCTACTAATTCTTCATCTTTATCTTTTAAGACCTAGTATATTACTTCTGAGTGAATGAATTTTCTGGGCTGCTGTACTCATTTACAACTGCTCTAGCTCTCACTTCATTTACTTATACCTTTGAAAGGAAATAGGTGCTATGAGGGCAGAGACCACATTTTTCTTTTTTCTTTTAAATATATTTTATTGATTTCAGAGAGAGGAAGGGAGAGGAAGAGAGAAACATCAATGATGAGTCATTGATCAGCTGCCTCCTGCACACTCCCTGCTGGGCATTGAGCCCACAACCCGGGCATATGCCCTGATGGGAATCGAACCTCCATCTCCTGGATCCTAGGTCGATGCTTAACCGCTGAGCCACGCTGGCCAGGCGAGATCACATTTTTCTTGTTCGATATGCCAATCCTAGGTTGGAAAATAAGGTCTGGTATAATATAGGGCTCAAAAAATACCAAATAAATGAATAAATGATTGTCTCAAAAGTGGGTTGAGCAATCTTCTCTGCAGATCTTCGGACAAAAACCAAATAGGGTCAAGAGGTAAACATGCCTCCTAAGGTTAATCATCTATCTAAAGCTAACACAGCTCAAATCCCAAAGGGCCAAGGGGCCCTCTGACCTCAGGATGGAGCAAACTCTGAAAACTTCCCATGTACAGGGACAAAGTCATACTGCCATGGAGGGACACCCAAACTGCTAAAGCCATCTCTGCTGCTTTGGAACAACCTCTCACAACAGCAGAACAGAAGTTTAGAAGATTGTGTTGTAGGAAATAATTTAAAGACTTCACAGCAAGCCCAGCCAGTGTGGCTCAGTGGTTGAGCGTTGACCCATGAACCAAGAGGTCATTGGTTTGATTCCTTCCCAGGTTTCGGGCTTGATCCCCAGTGGGAGCCATGCAGGAGGCAGCTGAGATTGATGTTTCTATCTCTCTATCCCTCTCCCTCCCTCTCTCTCTAAAATCAAAATGAACATATTTTTAAAATACAAAAAAAGACTTCACGGCAAGAATGGAATTAGGAATTTGTAAATTCATTATCATTGACTGTGTATCAGGCACTGAGCTAAGTGCTTGTCAAGTATTAATTTAAGCCCATGAAGTAGATGCTACTATCATCCCCATTTCGTGCCAGAAGGTGAAACTCAGAGGTTACATAATTTGCTCAAGGTCAGACAACTAGTCTGTGTCAGAGCCAGCGTTCAAACGAGGCAGCCTGCCTCCGCAGAACATGCTCTTCCCCATGTGGCCTCTGGAATTTGCCCCTTCTCAGGGCCTTTGTGGAAATAAAGATATTTTTTGAAGTGGTAACATGCTTGTTTAAACCGTGCCAAGTACAGGATTTATCCATAACAAATGAAGCTCCACCTCTCAATGGTTTAATATAATACAAGTTGTCCTCCGGCAGCAATGATGGTAATTTGCTGGAGAGGCAGGGGTGAGACATTCACCTTCATAGCTCTGGTCAGTCATTCAGAGATCCAGGTTGAGAGAAGCTCTGCCATTTTGAACCTGTGGCTTCCAAGATTGCCCTAGGTTTTGACATCCAGAATATGGAAGAGTGTGGAAGGTAGTGCAAGAGGTTTTCATGGACCAGGCCTAGAAGAGACAAAAGTTACTTCTACCTATATTCTATCAGCCATAACTCAGTGACATGACGCCACCTAGGTGCAAGGAGGCTGGCAGCTGGAAACCTGGGCTGAGCAGCTACTTCTCAACAACAATACACACTGTGAAGGGGAGGCACACCTCTTGGGTCTTTTGTCTTAGTTTGAGTTCTCCCTGAAAAGACTTTTCAAGTGTTTTATTTAGTAAGTAAACACAGGTAGGAGAATGGGGAAGTGAGACAAGGAAAAGAAAGCATCCAAAGGATGTACTAACAAGTCAGTTACCACTGTGGAGATTGGAACTTAATTCCACTGGGGAAACTCTGAGAGCCACGGCAGAATATCCCATCCAAGGGGCATGCAATCAAGAGTTTTTGAACACCAATTTCTGACATTGTTTGAGGGGTTTTTCTTTAGGTCATAAATCCTCTCACCTTCTGGTCTACAGTGCAGGCGGCAAAGCAGACTCCTGGTGCCAGAGAATGCCTTCATGCAAAGAAACTCAAATACTGGCAGATGGAAGTTTCCCAATGTGCTTAGGAGTGGTAAGGTTTAGGGGATATGTGTGGGATACTAAAGTTCTGCTACACGGTCTCTACCAGAGTCCACCATATGGTCCAGTGACGTGTAGACTAAAAACACAAGTTGCTGCCACCATCCCCCTCACCCACAATTGTGTACCTGATGTACAATGGTGGAACAGGGACAAAATAACTACAATAAAACTCCCTTTCAGAAAGGGGAGGAGTGAAAACCTATAGCTGTTGCTGGTGAGCATCAATTTTGAAGTCCTACTGGGCAGGCATTGGGTGGTTCCTCTGCCTGATTAGGTTCAGATTCACTCTGCGAAAGTAGCTCCTCTGCTCATTGCTCCCCAAGGTCCCTAGCACCTCATTCTGGGAGGGTCTTCCTTTTCCATTATCCTCTCCAGCCATATCTGCATGGTACTGAGGAGTTTGTGCTCCTTGGGGGCTGAATGATTTTTTACCCACTTCCTACTTTGCAAGATTGAAGACTGTATCAGTTTGAGTACTCCACGTTTCTGGTTTCCTCCACAAAGCAATTATCTCAAAACTTAAATAACTTTCAGATCTATTTGCTTCCATTCAGTTTCATGTGGTAGTTGTCAACCTCACACATAAGGTTAAGGGCTATTAGACTAGTGAAGACACATGAGACAATTTTAGATTTAGATTATTACTACCATAGAGAGCAAAAAAAGAAGCCAAAGGTGCCAGCTCCTTGGTTCCTTGACCCACACACCAAAGAAGATAACACTGAAATGCAAGGGGCTGCAACGTGAATTGTGGGAAACCCCTCTGCTGAGGAGCCAAATATAGATAGCAGCTAAGTGGTTTTATATTCTGCAGGTCTATTCTGAGGGGAGTGGTGCCGAAAGCCCCATACCTCATCAGAATCAGGGAGGCTAGGAGAAACAGGACAGCCTCCTGGGGGAGGCAGGAAGACGAGACAGAGGTGGCCTCTTAGCTAGCAGTTCCACAGAGGCCTCCCATCCTCTCATGTTCCAGCAGGACCACACGCTGTTTGGCCAAGGCTCAGTGGTGCTGCAGTTCTAACCTCTGCCCATATGGACATGTGCAAAGTTGCCAGGAAGCCGTGGTAGAGCTGTTTCCCCTATAACAGCAGCCACACCACAGTTCTCTCTCAAACTAATTTTCAAGCCTGATTGCTATCCTTGGCCCCATACCTCTCTCTCAATTGATGGTGCTTACCCAGCTTGGGTGCAAGGACCATATTCTTAACTAGATCTTTTCCACATGGATGGGTTGTAATGGCCATTTGTTGCTCAAAACCTCTTGCGGGCATATCTCATTTTTAGGGCCCAGATGCAGCCAGCTTTTCCAATCTTGCAAGATCTCACATTTTTAGATTTCTAAATTCCCTTCTATTTTTGCTTGCAAACAAAGCCAATTCTACCCTGAGCTTGTTCTCTTTCTTATAATACCTAATTAAATGCAGCCAGTACCAACATGTGCTGCTAACATTCTATTTTACCTCCTCCCTTCCACCTCAGCAGACTCAGCAGGCCTGTTTTACCTTCCACGTTACTGAAGACAACAGTATAAACAAATGTTTTGTCATTGCAAAGACTATTTCTGCAGCAATAAAGATTACTGATTTCATTTTAAACTATAATCCCTTATACATATTCATTCATCTATAGCACTGGAAAACAAATATAAAATCTTCAAAAATCTATTTTTAGTTTATTTTTTTAATTTTGGGAAATACTATCTATGTAGCAAAATACAACAAGAAATACTCATATTCCCACCACCTATATTTTAAAAATAACTGTTTTGTCATATTTGTTTCCTGTGGTTTTTCATTCGACAAATACATAAATATAGTTCCCTTTAATCCTCCAAGTAGGGTCTGGAGTGTCTGGTTCTAGGTGAAAAAGTGCTAAAGAAATAGGGAGGTGACCCTGAATGCCAGGGAGGAGAGAGGAGGGGAAAGTTAATCCCATGACTCCTCCTTCTGAGGCAGCTACCTGAGGGCGTATCACAGCTATTCCCCACTTCCACCAAATCTTTATTAGCCACAACCGGTACAACCACTTTCACCCTTTCCTAACTGACTGCTGTTCACGCAATCTTTAACGTGCATGAAAATCACCTGGAGGATTTGTGAAAACACAGAATGCTGGGACCCACCCCCAGAGCTCCCAACTCTGCAGGCCTGAGGTCTGGCCCAAGAATTTTCATTTCCAACTGAGGCTGGTGCATCTGGTCCAGGTACTACACTAGATGGAGAGGCACTGCTCTAGCTAATGCCCAAGATTAGGTATTTCCCAGACAGGTAAAGACCCTCTCTGCTTATGTGGAGACACAGATGGGAGAACTTGTCACCTGGTCTCCTATTCCAAAGATGAGGTTCACTCCCCTGCTATTCAAATCCAGCTGGCTAAAAACTAAAGGGTTGATTTCATTTTCATCTTCAGTAGTGGTATCTATGACTCTCCTTCTCTCAAGAGGCCTCCACGCATCTCCAGAAATGTCAGGAGTAAGCTCCTGCCCCAGTGCTGACCTTCAGGCAGAGATGGGCATGTGACAAGGAGCAGTATGATTGGTCAGAAAGGGCACAGGGTTTCCAGTCAGGCCGCCTCTTCTCAAGCCCAGGTGCAGCCACTTCCTAGCTGTGTGGTGCTGGTCAAGTGACAGTCCCTGAACCTCACTTTCCCCATCTACATACTGTGGGACAATGATGCCCACGTACTAGAGGATTACTGAGAAAAGGAAACAGAAATAGTGCAAGCAGGAGTCCTGTCATCTGTAAAATGCCCCACAAATAGTCATTGTTGTTACAGCTTCCTGGCAGACTTGCTCCCTAACAATTAACTGTAGCATCCTCTTTTTATTTTAAACAACTCCAGTCACTTTATTTTTTTATGCTTTTCAGAGAGAGTGGAGGGGGGGAGAGAGAGAGAAACATCTATGTGAGAGAGACACATCAATTGGTTGCCTCCCACACCCACCCCAACCAGGGTTAGGGATTGAGCATGCAACTGAGGTACGTGCCCTTGGCTGGTATCGAACCCGGGACCCTTCAGTCCGCAGGCGAACACTCTAACCACTGAGCAAACTGAATAGGGTCAGTAACTTTATTTTTAAGGCTTTCCTCATCCTGTCCCTGACAACGAAAGGTCTTTACCTTTGAGCCGTAGTGTTACTGATTCTGACTCACTTTGCTTGGGTATATTCACACGCTTAGACCCAAGCTGCTCATTGCCATCTTTAGGCGCTAAAAAGAAAAGAAAAACAATCACAGTATGTGGCATTAAATGTACATTACTCAATTCAAAATCATGAGCTTTTCAATCAAGAATAAAATAAGAAACATTATCTAAGCCATTTGTCATTCATTATGAACAAGTCATGGCTCTGCAGTCCCGATTTACCTCCTCTTTCCCTGATCTTTGCCATCTGAACTTTAGTTTCCATCCCAGAATCTCCCCTACACTCAGGGAGTTACAGAGAAAGATAATACCTCATTGAAGGGGGAAGAGTGGGGGAGGGCCACTGACAATCTTGGCAAAGACCTCTTTGCAGTAAGTATGTAATTCTAGTCATCGTGACATCTTTCTTCTCTTCGGCCCTCTTGGCTGTGGTAAGCAGCGATTATATTCTTTTTTAAAAAAAAATAATATATCTTTATTGATTTCAGAGCGAGGAAAGGAGAGGGAGAGAGATAGAAACATCAATGATGAGAGAATCATTGATAGGCTGCAGCCCGCAGCCCAGGCATGTGCCCTGACCGGGAATCAAACCCCGATCGCCTGGATCCTAGGTCGATGCTCAACCGCTGAGCCACGCCCGGCCGGGCAGTGATTATATTCTTGCTAAATTGCAAGGAAAAGAGCCCTGGCCGCGGAGTCTGTCCATGTAAGAACGTCCAAACCTGTAGAGAATTTTCGTAAAAATGTATTTTAGCCAAACAGGATACACCTGGAAGCAAGATAGCACTAGACTGAGATAATGCTTCTGAGAGTAGCTAACAGTTTGCAGTTGCTTTTATGCATGCGAGATTTAAGGAGGGGAAGTAAGGAAAATTACCTGAAGGTGGGAGAAAGCAAGGCTCAGATCAGATTACAGGATAATTAAGATTCAAACTTTAAAAGGAGGGATCTGAAAGGGTGGGCCCTAAAAGAAGGCATTTCAAAGGCGTGTTAACCTAGATGCACAGAAACAATGGACAGGGCTTCCTTAAAGATAAGTTTTTTACTGAAGTTGTATGCCTGGGGCTGGACTACCCAGCATGACCTGCCCAGCTAGGAATATATGATCCGATCACTCTGTGAGGTTACTTTCCATAGAAACCCCTTTTTCATCCACAAGTCAAAAGCCTGAAAGACAAGTACCATATGAATTCACTTATGTGCGAAATTTAATGAACAAACTGAACAAGCAAAATAGAATCATAGAGAGCAGGCTGACAGCTGGGGGTGGGGACTGGTGGAGAGATTGAGCAAAAAAGACAAAAAGAGGAGGAACCCGTGGGCACGGACCACAGTGTGGTGACGGGTGTGTGGAGACGGGGTGGAGGTATTAGAAGGTATAGGGGGATAAATGGTGATGGGGAAAAATAAATGCAAAAAGACAAAAAGACTTGGCTAACATCTCAATTCTGCCACTTAACTGTGTGACTTTGGAAAACACCACTATCTGCCTCAGAGTTGTTTTGGATGATAATACATGGTTGCTCACGCGCTGCCCGGCCTGGGGCAGGTGTAAAATATTTACCGAGGGGACGCTCTCTTCCCCTGGCTTTCTGCTTTACATTTGGATGTTTTAGGACCCTCTCGAAGGTACTTCTGCCCCGCGGCCCCACCGCCTGAGCAGTGGGTGCAGGGCCAACCGGAGCGCAGGGCCGCCCTCCGAAACCCGAAACCCCTGGGCATCCGACCCAAACCTTCTTCTCCGGAACCCAAAAGCCGGCCCGGTGCAAGGCCCCGCCCGCTGCCCGCTGCCCGCCGCCCGCCGCCACCGCGGCCGACTCCACCCTCCTCCCGCAGCTGCGGCCGATGTCACTTCCGCCGGAAAAGGTCAGCGCGTCCGCGCGGTTGGCGCGAAAGTCAGTTCGGGGCCTCGGCGACTTCCGGGTCCTGCGTTCGTCTCGGGGTGGGGGCGCCGCCGGGTGCGGCGGGTGTGCGCCGGGCTGGCGCCCGACCCCAGCCGCTGTCCCGCAGGCCGCGCGCGCCCCCACTCGCCGCCCCCAAATCCCCGGGCTCCACCGAGGTGAGTGAGGCGCGGAGAGAAGACCCCGCTCCTTCCCGGCCGCGGTTAGTGGTGGCGACCCCTCCTCCGGCCTCCGCGGCCCTCGTGTCCTTCCCTCGTAACCGGCGGGTGGGACTTGGACGCCGGGGAGAGGGGGGCTGCGGCGGGGCCCGGAGTCGGGCCTCCCCCGGGAGTGGGGAGCAAGGGCGTAACGCCTCTCAGGCCGCAGCACCTTGCTGCCTGGCTTGCACGCTTATATTTAAAGCCCATGTACTGTATTAAGGGCTGAACCGACCTCGAGGGCTTTGGGTTCCCCGCAGACCGAGCCGTGCTGTGCGCCCTTAAGCTAAATGCAATTGATTGTTCATGGGCTTAGGGGGCTTGGAGCCCCATGGTAAAGGCCCCTAACGTATTCAATTTAGGGACCTTGAGTTCATTTTCAGACTTGCAAGGGCTGGTGTTGTCGGCTTTTTCCTTGACTTTGCCCACATTCCAGCGTTTCTTACAAACGAAGTGGATGAATTCACGGGCAAGGCCAAAGGGCCTGTCCCTAGGCATTCTTGTCTGCGCAGAAAAAATAGGTACTTAAAGCATTTAATGTCATGCGTGATGTCTTTTTGTTCTTGTTAATGGTTCCTTTATTTTGGCAGTTCAAAAATGTCCAACAATGACAAAGAACCGTTTTTTGTGAAGTTTTTAAAGTCTCCAGACAATTCCGAATGCTTTCTTAAAGCTCTTGAGGTAAGAACAGCTGAAAACACCTTGTTTGTTGCTTTGAATTTATTTTCTTGGTTTTAGAGTTTTTCATTTATTGGGCTTTTATGTCCTAGTAATAGTTATTTTATTTTTATAATACATAGTTTTACTGTAGTCTCCATTAACATAGATATATTATTGCTACATATTTTTGAATTAATGTAAGTATATCACTGTATATTTTGGGGTGCTTTAAATCTGTTATGATATTTCTATTGAAAGTGGCAGACCTGCTATTCTTGGGAATTAAGTTGCCCTGTACTGGTTACAGTTCATTTTTTGGTTAGTAGGTGAATTGTTAAAAGTATATTTCACTATGCATAGTGTAATATGGGAGAATCTAGGGGTAGTGTGGAGCCTTGCTGCTTACAGACCCAATGCAACATCAGCATGGCTTGAGTTTGTTATAAATGCAGAACTTGGGCCCCAACTCAGACTTACCAGTTAGAATCCTCAGTGTGAGTTTTGTGTACATTCAAGTTTAAGAAGCTCTGTTGTAGCAGGGTTTTCCTTCAGGTTTACTCATTCAGCAAGTAATTATTGAGTGTCCATGTCTGATAAGCACTGCTCTAGTACTGTACTTGGGATACATCAGTGATCAGAGCAGGCAAAGATGCCTACTTTCTCAGAGTTTACATTCTATCCTGGCAGGAGATAGACATTAATCAGACCTGATAAATGAGTAAACTATATAGTATGTTACAGTGTGCTAAGTGTTATGGGAAGAGAAAAGAGCAAAACAAGTTAAGGGTCTGAAAGGTGTTTGTTGGGGGAGGAGGAAACTGGAAGGTTGAGTGTGATCAGGGTATCCTTTAGGGAGAAGATATTTGAGTATACTTAAGGAGTTGAGATGGTTAGCTGTGTGGATACCTGGTGAAGAGGGTTTTAGGCAAAGGGAAAACAGTCCCCTGGGAATGTGCTTGCAGTGTCTATCCAACAGTAGTGTGGCTGTAGTGTGATGAGCAAGGGATGAAGAATTATTAAGGGATGCTTCAGGGAGTGGGGCCTTGTGGGCCATTGTAAGGACTTTGGCTTTTTCTTTCAGTGAGATAGAAAGCCACTGGAGGGTTTTAATCAGAACAATGGCATGATCTGATTTAATCATTTTTAAAGGATCATGGTATTTATTTAACATAAGGACTGCAAAATTTGTTCAGAAAATATTTGAGTGCTTACCAGGTGTCAGGATATGGTGGCAAACAAGATCATGAAACTTTTTTTTTAAGGGAGAGAGACAAAAACTCTGTATATGTACATAATATCAGTGTTATTTCTTCATAACATAGACTGGAGGGAAAGGGTATTTTAGAAAGTGTGATAAGGAAAGGCATCTCATAGGAGGTGACAGTTGACCAGGTCTGACTGAAGCGAGGGATCGAGTCTGGTGAAGACCAGGCGGTGGGAACAAGAGCAGAGCCTCTGCATGAGGTCATGCCTACCTTTTTCGAGTTGTAGCAAGAAAGCTGGAGTGGCTAGAGAAAAAGCAAGGCAGGTGAGAGGTAGAAGTGAGGGCAGGGAGATGGGCAAGGGCCAGACTTTATCGTCTTGTAAGCCATCATAAGAAATGTGGATTTTATTCTCAGTGTGCTCAGAAGCCGTTGGAATTTTTGAGCAGAGAGTTACATGACCTGATTTATACTGTTTAAAAGATTACTTGCTGTTGCATGGAGAATAGATTTCGGGCAAAGGAGGGAGAAGGAATCACTTTAGAGACTTTTGCAGAGGTCTGGGTGAGAGGTGATGGTAGCTTCCAACAGGGAAAAGGCTAGATTTGAGATGGATTTTGAAGGTAGAGTTCATAGGACTTAAACTGCAGGTGACAATTTCAGGTGCAATATTATTTTCATTTTTTTCTTTCAGTCAATGAAAGAGTTCCAGTCAGAAGAATATCTTCAGATTATTACAGAAGAAGAGGCCTTGAAAATAAAGGAGAATGATAGATCACTTTATATCTGTGACCCTTTCAGTGGTGGTGTCTTTGATCACCTCAAAAAGGTTTGCTAACTTATAATGTGTTCCTTCAGTAGTGTGTGTTGGTTTGTTTTTGCTTCAGTGACGTGAGTTCTTTATTGATCATGAAGTATTATGCAAATTATGAATACAGAGGAATCTGGTTTGGGGAGACCAGAATATTTTTAAAGCCTAGTTATGTTATAATAAGCTTTTGTTAATATGTAATTTTTATATTTCAGGGGATTTAACTTGGCTTAGTATAAGTGAACCCTATAGTAATGGAACATTTTATTTTTTAATTAATTTTAACCCATACACATTGGTTTTTAGAGGGGGAGAGAGAAAAAAACATCTATGTGAGAGCATAACATCGATCAGCTGCCTCCTGCACACTGCCTACCTGGGCATGTATCCTGACCAGGAACTGAACCAGCAACCTTTCGGTGCACAGGATGATGCCCAACCAACTGAGCCACACCAGCCAGGGCCGTAATGAAGCATTTTAGTGATGGAGTTCTATTGTACTTAAACTTGGTGTGATTGCAGAATATTTCAGGGAGAAATAAAGAGTAGGAAAGACCTCAACATAATGCTTGGTTACTTACTGTCTTTCCTGCGTGCTCTTGCAGGTAGAATTTTACTACCTGTACCTTATACAGACTCTGAAAAATCATATGCTAAAAGGAAGCATTTTGGTGCTGATATACCAGTGAGCCATCTTAATTTCTTTTTGTTGATTCTAGAGTCTACTGACTCATTACTTTTTTGGTGTCTGGACAAGAGAGAAGCATTGAAATAAAAGTAAACGGGCTGTAATTCCATCCAGATTACAAAGAAGTGATTCTTGTTTGAAGGAGAAGAAAACATAGAAGAGTAGGTAGATACAGTATCTGTACAATTTATGGGAGGTCTGTGCCCACTTTTGCCAAAAGCATTGTTGGTCTTACCCTCCTTTTGGAAATAACACTGCTTGTTAGATAGAATCAGTAGCATCAAAAACTCAATTTTCTTTTGGCTGATCAAGAGATAATAATCGTTTACCCTGTAGATATTTAAATCAATCGTGTCACAGAGACTTTCACAATTATAGGCTTTTTAGCGTGACTTGAATGTACTGGTGTTAATTATCAATGAAAATGAAAGGTCATTTAGTAACCTGCATTATCTTAAAAGAAGTCTTTGTGGGTCTTCCTTGGAAAGACTCAGTTGCAGACAGAGTATTTAATAATTAAAAAACAAATGTAGAAACTGCCCAGGATTATATGTTTTTTGTGGTGATATAAGAGGTATTTTAGAGGGGGGTTATTTAGGCTTAAAACTTTTAAACTGCTTCATTGATTGAATGCTTCATTTGAAAAGTATATGTGGACATTTCCTAATTATTATAGCATAAGACTTTTACTCATACCCCCCTATTATTAACATTGTGTTTGTTTCAGAGATTAAAATTTCAGTGGCAATTTTAAGTGAGTGTGGCTCTTGGAGCTTATTTCTTTTGATAGCCTACATTGTTTGATTTGCTTTTATGTGTATGCATGTGTGTATTTAATGAGTGGTGTATCTGAGAAATTATCTAATGGTCTTTTTTTCTTTTCTTATAACAATTTGGTGATTTTTTGTGTGTGGTGGTCATCAACTTCTATAAAGAATTGGTAAATATTACAAAATGTAATTTTATAAGACTGAAGTTCTTTCCCTACACTAAACTTTTTCTTTTTTTATAGCTTGGCTGCAGAATTGTTGGTCCTCAAGTAGTCCTATTTTGTATGCACCACCAGCAATGCGTCCCAAGAGCTGAACATCCAGTTTATAATATGGTTATGAGTGATGTAACTGTATCTTGTACAAGCCTGGAAAAAGACAAAAGGGTAGGTGTTGAGGAATATGATCAATATGTCTATTTCCATACTTAATTTTTCAGTTTAGAATATAATTTGAAAGACCTTACACTTGGTGTTTTTGACTTATAACAAAGTCAGTGTACAACAACGTATATCTTTTTTATTTTTCAATAAATTGGATACAGTGGAATTTTTTTTTTATTGAAAACTGGCTAATTGAAGTTTTTGTTGTTTCGAATATTTTATTGATTTTTAGAGAGAGGAAGGGAGAGGGAGAGAGAAAGAGAAACATCGATGTGAGAGTGCAACATTGATCGGCTGCCTTCTGCATAACCCCTCCTGGAGTTCAAGCCCACAACCTGGGCATGTGCCTTTGACCTGGAATTGAACCAGCAACTTCCTGGTGCACGGGATGGCACCCAACCGAGTCACACTGGCTAGGGCTGTTGTTTGTGGTTGGGTTTTTTTTTTTTTAATTTAAAAGGAAACACATTTTACCTATATAGTCAATGAATTTGTTTTTGAATCACATTTTTCCGCCATAGATGGAAAATCCTTAAAAAAAGGATTTTGAGATATATATGTTATATATGTAACTTACATATTTTAAAATATGTATGGTAAATTAAAATATATTGTTTATTATAGAAGTAACATAGTGCCCTGGCTGGTGTGGCTCAGTTGGTTGAGCATTGTCCTGTGCACTGTAAGGTCACTGGCTCCATTCCCAGTCAGGGCACATGCCCAGGTTTCAGGTTTGGTCCTGGGTCTGGGTGCGTATGGAAGGCAATTGGTTGATGTTTCTCTCACATCAAGTTTTCTCTCTCTTCCTCTCCCTCTCTTTCTCTAAAACTAAGTAAAAACATTTTTTTAAAAAAAGCAACATAATTTAATGACTTCATGGAGTTAAAAGAGATAAACCTAGAAAAATAATGTATAAAGGTTATTTAAAAATTTATTTATGCCCTGGCTGGGTAGCTTAGTTGGTGATTCTCATGCCAAGGTTGCAGGTTTGATATTTGGTCGGGCACATATGGAAAGCAACCAATGAATGCATAAATAAGTGGAACGACAAATTAGATGTCTTTCTCCCTCTTTTCCTCTCTCTCTCCCTCTTCCTCTCTATCTAAAAATCAATAAATAAAAAACTGAAAAAAATAAAAATTTTTTATAATTTATATTTACCTTACTTCCAAAATGTAATTTGGTTATTTAACTTTATGATAGTGAGAAACATTTGTGCATTCAAGCTAACAGCAACAAGATATTTATGGGATATTGTATAAAAAAGTAGAAGGGAGGTTGCTTCAGTATTAATATATTTTCTCTTGGGACTACAGGAAGAAGTTCATAAATATGTACAAATGATGGGTGGACGCGTATACAGAGACCTTAATGTATCAGTAACTCACCTTATTGCCGGAGAAGTTGGTAGCAAAAAATATTTAGTTGCTGCAAATCTAAAGAAACCAATTTTGCTTCCTTCTTGGGTAAAAACACTGTGGGAGAAGTCACAAGAGAAGTAAGAAAGACATTTAGATATTTTCTAGATTTGAAAAAGTGATACATTCAGTCATTCTGGCTTATCGTGGGCTTTCATGAGGGAGGTTTTATGGTTTCTCCTTGGATTTGTCATTCAGGGACAAAAATGGGGTCATTATTTTCTTCAGTGAAGACAAAGAGTGGAATCTAGAAGCTTTTATTGGGGTAGCAGTTGATAGGTGGAACGGGTGTGGGTTTAGCACTAGTTACAAGGTAAGAAATTCTTTGGTAATAAAATTGTTTCAGAAGTAATGTTTGTAGAATAGTTGGGAAAATCTTGCATCGCTTTATCCTTCAGTACTGTGCCCTGTGTTAATGTGGAGAGCCAGTGAGCCATTTTGGAAGTTTATTCCCTCCCAAAGTGGGTATATGTACTGAATGTGATCAGTAAGTATTAATTGAGCTCATTTTATGTACCTGGCCTGAGCTAGGCAGTAGGTATATGGAGTGAGCGAAACAGAAGAGCATCTCAGCCTCTGTGAAGCTTAGAGCCTATTTCAAGGAAAGAGTCGAATTTCCCCTAAAATCCCTGTTTGAATTAAATAGGGATATATCCAGTCTTTCACACCATCAGTACATCCTAATCATGTCTCCACGTTGGCACCCTCATTCCCAGCCTGACTGTTTCATCAGCACATCTGCCTAGCATGGCAACAGAATGACAATGGTATTTTTGTTGGTTTCTGCCCCAAATTATTTATTATTATTTGTATAATAAAAGGATACAGATTCCGTATTTCTAGTAGGCAGCCAAAGTAGAGATTCAGACTTAAAAATTTTGGAAAATATACCACTTTGACCAGCATGGACTTGAGTTAATGAAATGTTTTCCCTTAAAACAGTTTTGAGAGACTCTATCTGAAACACTACTTTTTATTACAGACATAGTGCCGAGCTAGGTAGCAGTTAGTGTAATTCTGAGTGTGTCTGTGAGTTCCCCTTAAAAGTAATTAAGAAAATCTTAAAAAATGAAAGCATTAGTGATACTGTTTGTCCTTATTCTTCTGGAAAATTTTAAACTGTCTGGTATATTTAATATGTTCATTTTTTCCTTTTTATCATTCGTTTTCCCCAGTACAATAACTAGATATACTGATATAAACATGGAAGACTTCAAGTGCCCTATTTTTCTTGGTTGCATAATCTGTGTGACTGGCTTGTGTGGCTTAGAGAGGAAGTCAGTTCAGCAGCTCACAGTTAAGCATGGAGGTCAATATATGGGACAATTGAAAATGAATGAATGTACACACCTCATCGTGCAAGAACCAAAAGGTAAAACTATTTCCCAAATGGGTAAATGCAAAAATTTCTCTACTTTTTAACATTTTGAGATTTTTTTTTATAGAATAGCTTTTGCTTCTGACATGTCATAAATCTAGTATGATATTTTTCCCCCTAAAATCTTACAAAGATAATTTGGGTCACAATCTGTAGAAAAATTACATTACTGTCTTAGTGTTTATTCTGGTCATTCAATAGATATAAAACAAAAATTTACAGTGGTGTTTTATCTAAATTTATTATCCAATCTTTTGTGTGTTTTTTTAAGTCCCCTACAGTTACCAAATACTTAAGAGACAAGAAATTTGGATGGATAACAAGAAAGCTAGTAGATGTAGCTGAATTACATTTCTTTCTTTAATGACATGTTAAAGGCTTGGCTCAGTTTTTAATTGAATGAATCAGCTTTAATGAATGAACTATAAGTTTTAACTTGAAGATATGCTTTGCAGAAAATGGGGCAGTTAAAAAAAGAAAAATATATTACCAATAAGAAGAATTCCTTAAAATTGCTATTAATGTTGGTGTTCTATAACCTTTATTCTGGAGGATATTTTTTACCAATACCCTTGAAATATATTCAAGTTGATGAGAGAAAATTTTGTTAATGTTTTTATTATCTCTTATTATATCTATACTGTGTTTTCCTCAGCTACCTAGATAGGAAATAAAATTAGAAAAATATTGTTAAAATTGGTAATTGTACTTAAGTCAGGATTTTGGGTATGGCTAATTATGATATTATGATTGTAAGTAGAGTTGGTAACTGCTATTGATATTTTCTTACTCTGAAGGTAGTTCATTTCTTGGCTCTCAAGAATGTAAAAAAAAAAAAAACACCTTTCACATTATTTTTTTTATTAGATGTTGACCTTAATTTCTCTATGATACTGGTTCAAAATACATTGTGTTAAAATATTTTTAAGGCAATAAAATGTTCTATATATGTGTGTGTATATATATATGTTTTTTAAGTTTTTTTTATTGATTATTAAGGGGAGAGAGAAACATTGATGTGAGAGTGAAACACCGATTGGCTGCCTTCTGCACACCCTCCACTGAGGATCGAGCCAGCAACCCGGCATGTCCCCTGACTGGGAATAGAACTGGCAACCTTTCAGTGCTTGGGATGATGCCCAACCAACTGAGCCCCACCAGCCAGGGCTATGTATTTTTAATATAATTTACTTATCTATCTGCATATTTATCCTGGACTTCAAGTAGAATCTGATGACATCGGAGTAGTCTACTCAAAAGCTGATATTTTTTTATATTGCAAACATTTGCAATTTTCACAGTTGTTTTATGCAGTCTTATTAAAATGATGTGAGTTATACCTACGTTACAGATAAAGAAACTGGTTTAAAGAAATTAAGTGATGCCTGCCGGGCGTGGCTCAGCAGTTGAGCATCGACCTAGGATCCAGGAGATCACAGTTCCATTCTGGGTCAGGGCACATGCCTGGGTTGTGGGCTTGATCCCCAGTCAGGGGTGTGCAGGAGGCAGCAGATCAATGACTCTCATCATTGATGTTTTCATCGCTCTCTCTCTCCCCCTCTCTCTAAAATCAATAAAGACATATATTTAAAAAAAAAAAGATTAAGTTATAGAGGCTATACTGAAACCAAGTCTAATATTTCAGTTACCCCATAGTTGCCTCTGTCTCTATAATTTTGTAAGAGATACACCTCCTCATATAGCATATGTGTATATTTAAAAGTGAGAGTAATTACTGGTAACTTTAATTTTGTCTCAGGTGGGTTTTTTTAATAACCTATCATAAATTTGAATATTTTTGCCAAGACAGTTTAATGATTTGCATTTCTCTCTTTCATAATGAACATGATAGGTCAAAAATATGAATGTGCCAAGCGATGGAATGTACACTGTGTGACCACGCAGTGGTTTTTTGACAGTGTTGAGAAAGGTTTTTGTCAGGATGAATCCATATACAAGACAGAGCCTAAACCAGGAACAAACACTGTGCCTGATACTTCAACTCCTGCTGGCCAGATCAACACAGTTAATAGTAAGTCCCATTGGGATTAAAGTAAGCTATCAGTTTTCTGTGTAAGACTTGGTTTGTTAATAGGATCAGTGAAATATAGTAGGGAATTCCATCTTTTCTTGCTCTACTCCCAGGCATAATTGTATAATAATGTATAATTATTATACATTAAGCATATTATACAGTTATGCTTCCAGGTATAATTGTATAATAATTGAATGAAAAATTAGTTCAAAACTCCTGATACTCCTTTTTATAATGAATGCATACTTTCTTTCATACCTTGATATAATGCAGAAAATGATTAAGGAAATTAAGAATACTAACAAAGACTTAAAAACTTAATTTTTTAAAACTTGACTGATGTGCAAATATTAGTGCATTTCCTTTATTAGTTTGCTGCAGTTGTTATAGATCATTTCATACAAAATTTAAAACCGTTTCTATTTTGTAGGTTACATGTTGGCAATTTGGCAAGTATTTATAAACTTTTTTTCAAATATAAGCTTCCTGGACCTAAAGCCAGCAACTTCACATTTTTATTAAAAGCAAGCCACTGTTAAATATATTAAATAGGTTTTCATTTAAATAAAATATGAACCTTAGTTTTATCTTCACTTTTTATACTCTGCCACCAAGATTTCAATAAAAATACTTGAATCTTAACTTTGGAAGTTGTTCATAGCCCTGTATGTATAAGAAAACTTTAATCTATAGGAAAACATGTAATCACAGTTATTTTATTGTCATAAAGTTATTACATCTTTGTTTAATATGTAGGTCGTACTCTTTCAGATGTCAGTCATATTTCCAACATCAGTGCAAGTTGCGTAAATGAATCGATATATAATTCCATTCTTCATAGCAAAGTGGAGCCTGCGCTTGAAAATCTAGAAAATCTGGATGTCAGTGCATTTCAAGTACCTGAAGATTTATTAGATGGTTGCCGGGTATGTCTTTATTGTGTAATAATTGCAGTAAGTAACAATGTACATCAGTACTTCCTAATCTGACTTTGAAGACCCTTCAGGGTTGGGCTTGTTCCTTAATCTGCATAAACCCTCCACACCAGCTAAGCAGATGCACTTATTAGGCCATGTCCATCCTTTTAACTGTCAGGGTCCCTCTGCCTGGGATGTATCTTTATCTGTCATCCTTCAGAGTCTGTATCTGTTTTCAGCTCTTCTCTGAACCCTCCTAACTACATTAGACTTTCGAACTACTGTATTTTGAGATCTCTTAGTGGATTTTTAAGTGTTTATAATATGCTAGACACTGTGCTAATCATTTCCTATATATTATTACTATGTTGTGTATAATCTCATTTAATTCCCACAAATAACTCTAAAATGAATATTATCCTGAGGCTGAGACTTAAAGGATTAAAATTCTTGTTCAGTCTTAGACCTCAAGTAACTAGCCATCTTCTCCAAAGCCTGTATTTCTAATCATTAGACTCACCGCTTTGTTTAGTATCTCTTGGGCTATTTAATTTTTTAGTGTATGAATAGTTATAAGTGCCTTAATGGAAACATCATATGCTATAGATCTCTTAGAGCTGAAAACAATATATTCCTACTTGTAGAATGAATAGGCTATGTATTAATTCTCAATGAGTAGCAAAGATTTAACCCTGTTTTATTGTTAAGAAAGGAAATTGAGCAAGTTACTTTACCCTTCACTTTTAAAACTTATCAATTTACTGGCAGAACAGAAAGCTGCTTATATAATCTTTTGTCCTAGACTATACTAATTCTGGATATGACTTTTATTCTTTACTTACAGGAAGTGTATATTTCTAATTTTTTTTAAAATGCATTCTAGTAATGGAAGTTATTTGGTTTGGGATATAAATGCAGTTAGAATAGATTTGTTCTTAAGAAGTTTTTAAAAGATGTAAAATACGCCGGCCGGGCGTGACTCAGCAGCTGAGCATCGACCTAGGATCCAGGCGATCGGGGTTCAATTCCCGGTCAGGGCACGTGCCCGGGTTGTGGGCTCGATCCCCAGTCAGAGGCGTGCAGGAGGCCGCCGATCAGTGACTCTCTCATCATTGATGTTTCTCTCTCTCTCTCCCCCTCTCCTTTCCTCTCTCTGAAATCAATAGAGATATATTTAAAAAAATAATAATAATAAAAAAATAAAAGATGTAAAATAGAGATGAAAAAGAGTTTTATATTAATTAAATTGGCTTAGATACATATATAGTTAAAAATAAGTTATTGTATAAGTATTATCCACAAAGCAGTGCTCATCTCGACTTGAATTTTCTTGTGTAATTAACTCTTTGAAAAAGATATCTTGATTTATAGGTAAGGAAATTAGTTTAAAGAGCCTAAGTAACTTGCCATGGTCATGTGGTTAATCATCGGCAGCTGAACCAAAATTTAAACATAGATTTTCTTAATTCAGGCATTTAACTCATTTCTATATTTTTAAATTTACAAATAGTAAAATTTTTAAGAAGCTGCCTTTGTTTTAGAAATTGCTATGCACTAATATTCAGAAGATAATTTAATTCTGGCTTTTATTTAAAAGAATCAAAATTATCAAGTATCTATTGTGAAGGATAATAATGCAATGGTATTATGAAGAAGTGATAAAGATCAAAATCTCAGAATTATTAAAAAAATCAAAGTTTCAGAATATACTCCTCAATATATCTCATCTTTTTTTTTTCTTTTTTTCTATCAATATATCTTAAAACGTACATAAGAGTTGTCTTTCTTACACACAGTAGATTTTGGTACATATTTTTAATGTGTTACTTATGAGAGAAATAAAACATCTTCCATGCATTAATCTAAAGTAAATATTTTCTTTCTTTGCAGATATATCTTTGCGGTTTTAGTGGCAGAAAACTAGATAAACTGAGGCGGCTTATTAACAGTGGAGGTGGAGTTCGATTTAACCAGCTCAATGAGGATGTAACTCATGTTATTGTGGGAGACTATGATGATGAATTGAAGCAGTTTTGGGATAAATCAGCCCACAGGTTTTTTCAGTTTTTAATTTACAGCAATTTCTACTCTAATAATTTTTCTTAAAATTGCATGTACATGTAATTTTGGAAACTGCATGGCAAGTGGGATGATAGTCTTTATAAACTAACATATAACTCTTATTTTTGTAGGCCTCATGTGGTGGGAGCAAAATGGTTGCTAGAGTGTTTTAGTAAAAGTTATATGCTTCCTGAAGAGCCATATATCCATGCTAATTACAAACCAGTGGAAATTCCAGTTTCAGATCAACCTGAAAGTAAAACAGCCCTTTTAAAAAAGAAGAACAGCTTCTCCAAGAAAGACTTTGCTTCTGCTGAAAATCATGAGCAAGCTGATGAAGATCTACTCTCTCAATATGTAAATAATAACCCAATAGTAGGTAAGAAATAGTTTATTAATATTTATAGTTATTAGGAACTATTTTAGTAGTATCATGTACATGTGATTTTTGCCAGGTTTTTTAGATTTTTAAGTTAAACCTTTTCCTTTGCTTAAAGTTTTATGTTGGTTACTTTTTTATTTTGAGAGTACATTTACTAAAGCTGGGGACAGTGAAACAAGGAAGGGCTTAGAATAGAAGCAGCAGCAGGAGAGCCCAGGCAGGGCTGCTTTGGCTCACTGAAAAGTCCAAGAAAAGGAGCCTTGGGGACAGGTTTAGGTGGGTTAGCTTGGGATGGAGCTGCCACTGCCTGTTGCTCCCCTGGTTGCAAGTCTCCTGGGGACCCTTAGAGTTCAGGAGATGTACGCCTGAGAGGGAAGAAAAGCGTGGGTATGCTCCCTAGAGGGAGAGAGCCTGTTTATCACTTTTTCTAAACAGGCAAAGCTAAGAACCCTCTGACCCCTTTTTTCTTTTCTCAGGAGCTTCACTTTTATCTGTTTTATGTCTGGCATCACTTGGTTTGTGTGAGTTTGTAACAACATGAATGTTTTCGTTTTTTAATTACAGTTTACAATCAGTATTATTTTGTATTAGTTTCAGGTGTATAGCATAGTAGTTAGACAATCATATACTTTGCACAATGATGCCCTTGATCTTTCAAGTATCCACCTAGTACCATACATATTTCAGTATTACTGACTGTACTCCCTATGTTGTTCTTTACATCCCCATGACTATAACATTTTAACCTTGTAACAAACATCTCTTACTCTAGGTTATTGTGGTCTTTAGTGCTGCATTGAGGACTACCATCTTAGTAAGTAGTCTTAGTATGATAGGGAAATTTCCAGTGAAGAGTAGTGAGCAGCATATCTTCTTTTAAAAAAATTTTGCAGTATTTAATACACCCAGAAAGATATACAGAATAGTATGATTAGTAGCCATATACTACTCTAGCTTTAAAAAAAAGAATATTCTACTATGCCTGCGAGTCCCTCCCCGTTTTTTATAATTTACAACCTGTGTAAACAACATATATACACTTTCATTTTGTGTATATTTTAACTTATATAAATAGTAGATCTTATATACTCTTTTCCTGCCCTCCTCCTTGAAATATGAGAATCATCTGATCCAAGTAACTAGTTATGAATATACTACACTGCTATATGAGCATACTATAATTTGTCCATTTTCCCACCAGTGGACATTTTTATTGTGTCTTTTCTTTGCCACTACAAACAGTACTGCTGAGATTGTTCTTATGCATGTCTCTGCACATAAGCAAGAATCTTTCTAGGATGGGCATGGTTGATTCTTGGGATATATATTTATATAATGCAAATTGCTTTGTCTTACCACTTTACACTAGAACAATAGTAAGGGTTCCTGTTGCACATACTTTCAACATTTAGTATTTCTTGTAAAGGCTTGACATTTTTGCCAGTTTGATGGATGTAAAAATCGCAATGTGGTTTTAATTTCATAGTGATTACTAAAAGGTAGAGCATCTTTTTTATGCTATTTGGGTATAATATTTTAAAGTAGTTGAATTTTTCAATCTATTCTTTTGTGGTTGTGCTTTTCTATTTTTTTTATAAGTTTTTCTACCCTGGGTCATAAAGTTACTCTTTTTTTTTTTGTACATTGCTTTTATTTCTGTTATTTAATCACAGAACAGTTTTCCTTAACAGAACACTAGGAATTTTAAATTCGGGACCTAAGACTACTGTCCTCCCAAGAGGAGCTGCCATGTTAATCTATCCCTGGGACGGACTTACAGGTGGTCTCTGTGAGTAGCGCCCCCTGCGGTTGTGCAGCACACATCCTGGCCTTGGAAAGTCTAGCTACTTTTGGATTTCAGACCTCTCCCCACCACTTGCTGTTGGGTTCATGCTGTTCTGGAGACCCTGAGCTGTTTTGAGGCAGAACAGCCTCAGTATATCACTATTAAGTTGTTCCTTACATATATTTTTTATAAGTCTTAAACTTGTTCACATGTCTTCATTCCACGTGGAGTTGATTTTTGTATTTGATGTGAAGTATTCAAATTGTATTTCATCCATGTGGATAATCACTTGTTTTCAGTACTTTTTATTGAATTAGCCCATTCTTCACCAATTAGCACTACTGCCTCTGTCATTTATTAAGGTTCTGTCATTTGGGGATCTGTGTTTAGGCATTCCATTTTGTTCCATTGAGATACCACACAGATTGTCTTATAATAGTCTTGTAGATATCTGAGGTGAAAAGACTCCAGTTTTCTTTACAAAGCTGTGAACTCTTCTTATACTTTTGCTTCCATACAAATTTTTAAAATTAGTTTGTCAATTTGCACAAAATCAATATGGGAATTTGGTTGCAATCATATTGAATTTATAATTTGGAGCAGAATTGACATCTTTACAATGAAAAGATCTTCCTATCCATGAAAATAGATGGATATGTCACTATATAATTTATTCTTTTTTAATGTCTTTTAATAAATCATAATTACATTCATAAGATCCTAGACATGCTATGTTAGAGCTGTTCCTAATTTCTTGCTTTCTATCTATCTTATATTTATTCTTTTTGACATTTTAATTTATATCTCTTAAAATTACACTTTTGAACTGTTTTTCTGGTATATAAGATAGGAGTATTTTGAACATTGATCTTAAGTCTCATTAAATTGAACTTTTCTATAGAATATTTTGGGTATTGCATTTTTTTAAATTGTGGTAAAATATATGGAACGTAAAATTTACTATTTTAACCATTTTAGGTATACAATACAGTGGTGTTAATTATATTCACATTGTTGTGCCACCATCATTATCATCCATTCCAGAACTTTATCTTCCCAAATTGTAACTCTGTCTCCATTAAACAACAGCTTCCCATTTCTCCCTCTACCCAGTCCTAGACAACCTCCATTCTATTTCCTATGAATTTGACTATTCTGGGTAGCCGATTTAAATAGAATCACGCAATATTTACCCTTTTGTGTCTGGCTGAATTTACTTAGCATAATGTCTTCAAGATTCATTTATGGCCCTGGCCTGGTAGCTTAGATGGTTTGGAGCATTGCCCTATGCACCAAAAGGTTGCAGGTTCAATTTCTGGTCAGGGTGTGTCTTAGGTCACGGGTTTGATCCTTAGTTGGGGTGCATACAGTAAATGCTCTAGACAAAACTATACTTCTTCAGAGTGTCAATAAGAGCAATTTGAATACTTTCATTAGGTAGGAATAAATTTTGTATGTATATATAATGTACATAATATATACACTTGTATACACACAATGTCTGTAGATCCTATTACATTTTGAAAATGAAATATACTTTAATAAACACTGCCTTTATAATTATTCAAAGTGTCTACATTTTTGGGGGGATACCCTATATATTATTTATATATGTATGGTAGTAATTAGTTTAAAAGTGAAAATTTTAATGCCTGTTGGAGATGAGAATAGAAATAAAAAGAGCCACACAGATGTTGGTTTATATCATTTCTGCCACTCAATAACTATGACCTTAGGCAAGTTACATAAATTCTTTAAACCTGAAATTTCTCTTGGAGAAAGGGTGTAGATGTTAGTGTCAGTCTCATAGTATTCATGAGCATTAATTACATGCATGTAAAGCACTTAGGCACAATGCCTATATAAATGAGGAAGTGAAGAATCCTTGAATAGCTTCCCAGCTTGTTCAAATCCCATAAAGGGGAGGTTTTTTGTAAAAGGCCAGACCGTAAATATTTTAGGCTTTGCCCACCACATTCTGTCTTCATCACGTATTCTATTTTGTTTTGTTCTGTTTTAACAATCCTTTTTTTAAAATGTAAAGACCATTCTTAACCCACAAGCTATGGGGCCCATTTTGGCCCCTGTGCTATAGTTTTGCTGATCCCTACCATGAAGTGTTACCTTCCAACACAGTGCCACTAGAGTTTTCAAAAACACATTAAGTTTTTATCTCTTAAACTTTTAGCCTTGGTTTGACAATGTTTATTGCATATTAGAGACTGTATTTTATTGACATTTATATTTTTATATAGCTATGTCTTTTTTTTTACTTCCTATCAGCCAACTTTATCTTAAAACAAGGTTAAGACCATTTGCTTGGGTCCTTGATCAGTTCTCTTAAGAAATCTATATAGAAGCTAAGTAGCTCCAATTTCAATATGAAATATTTTAGGAATTTTTTAAAGAGAAGTTACCATAGTTCTCTTACTATTACATTTATATAGTTATTTCTCTATAAAGGGCTTGACTATTTAGGCCTTTTACTTCCTTTTCCCCCATAATGATACATTCTCTGTTGTGAATTATTTAAACCAGTTTTGGAACAGAGACACCCATGGAATTATTAGAGCTTCATAATTTTCAACTAATTAGAGTTTCTACTATGCTAGGAGTACTTAGAACAGTCCTTCCTAATGAAACATGGTAATACTAGTAACACTTTTGGTAACCCTGAAGATGGGGTGGGTTTAAGATGGGGTGGGATCGTATCCTTTACATGCAGTGTGTACTTATTAAAGCCTTAGTTTTTAAATGTGGTCACAATTCTCAGGCTCTATGTTACCTTAATATCCTTGCTATGAAATAAACTTTATAACATAAACTATCTGTTAGAAAACATTTCGTCTGGCTGGGCGTGGCTCAGTGGTTGAGCATTGACCTAGGATCCAGGCGATCGGGGTTCGATTCCCGGTCAGGGCACATGCCCGGGTTGCAGGCTTGATCAATGACTCTCTCATCATTGATGTCTCTCTCCCTCTCCTTTCCTTTCTCTGAAATCAATAAAGAGATATTTAAAAAAGAAAACATTTCTTTTTCTCTTCCAGTTGAAGCTGCAAAGTCTGAAGTTGGGGCCTTTAATGACACTACTTATATAGAGCCCTTTAATGATTCTACTCATATTTCTCTGCAAGAAGAAAACCAAACTTCTGTCAGTCATTGCCCCCCTGATGCTTCTACAATTACTGAAGAAGGTTTATTTAGCCAAAAGAGTTTCCTTGTTTTGGGTTTTAGTGATGAAAACGAATCTAACATTGCAACTGCCATAAGAGAAAATGCTGGAAAAGTCATATCCCTTCAGAGCAGAATTGTTGCTGATTATGCTGTGGTTCCTCTGCTGGGGTCTGAAATAGAAGCAACTGTGGGAGAAGTTGTTACAAATACCTGGCTGGTAAGAAAATACTAGCAGTTGAAGGGTATCTGAATGCCTAGAGTGTTAAAGTTTATTTCTTAGGCAGTTCAATTTAGGTAAATTGCTGCTTGGGTATGGGTAGTGTCTGGATTTTGCTTTTAGCAAAGGAAATTCTGAATTTGAAAATGTTCAAGCTTCTTGATTCTAATCCTGGTAGAGTAGAGATTGTTTCCAAGGGGACAAAGCAGCAACATTTCTTATAAGGAAGTCACTCCAGGTCATTTCATTCAGTTTTCCCTGTTTTCTCACAACCAAAGCATGAAAATGCACTTTTGTATTCTGTCTTACTGGCTTATCACTGGTAATTTCACCATGTTTTTTTTTTTTAACGTTTCAAGAATTAAGAGGAAAAAAATTGTAAACTAATACACTGAAAGAAATTTAGTTTGAAGCAATATTTAATAACTTCAGTAAGTCTGTTTTTAATTATTTTAGAATTTAATACAATGAATTGATATATATATTTCTTTACATATTAGGATTTGAAATGTATTGAGAATGAGCATACAAAAGTTTATATTAAAGTAAAATTGCTTTTTACCTAAACTAAAATTATTGCTGCTGTAACTGAACCAAGTGTTAGCCACTGGTTGCTTATTTCAGGTTGATGTTATTGTTTCTCTTGTTTTTAAAGGTAACTTGTATAGACTGTCAGACTTTAATTGATCCAAAGTCAAGTCCTCTCTTCAAGCCAATCCCAGTAATGGCAGGAATGACTCCTTTAGAGGATTGTGTTATTTCATTCAGCCAGTGTGTGGGAGCAGAAAAAGATTCATTGACATTCTTAGCAAAGTTCCTTGGAGCAAGGTATGTAGTATTTTTAGTGTACATGCTGTCTTGATGTATTTTTGTTTATTTTGACTTATTGGAGAACATTCAAATTACAGTTCCACTGGGTGTCTTTATAATATTTATGGGTAGTGTGTAGTGTATCTATGTGATGGCTCAAAGGGAGAGGGGAGAGTGTACCAGATGGATGCCTGGCAGATACTAAGACTATAGATATTAATGCTTGCCTACCAGGAAAGGGAATGTTTATAGCTATACGTGTGCCATTATTGAATATTGCTTATCTAAGCATTACTTCCTTCCATGTACCATATGGTTGATTTATTTTTTTCAGCATACATTCATTATTCCTCTTCAGCCAGAAATGCAAATGTTAAATGGCAATAATGAATACTTTGGGAGAAAGAAAATGGATTTAAAAGTTGCTTCCAAAACCCAAATTAACCCTACGTGATTATTTTAAAAGGAAGTAGAAAACTGTTGTATCAGTAAATGTAAATAAACTAAACTTTTACATTAAAAGAACAGTTATTTTAGATTAGATTATGTAGCTTTACTTAAAATTCTTTTAAACAAGAGATGCACCTGAAACAAAGTGATTCAGCCCTAGCCAGTTTGGCTCAGTGGTTAGGGCGTCAACCCTCGGACTGAAGGTCTTAAGCTTGATTCCGGTCAAGGGCACGTACTTTGATCCCCAACCCCAGTCGGGGCATGTGAGAGAGGCAACCAGTCAATGTTTCTCTCACATTGATGTTCCTCTCTCTCTCCCACTGTCTCTGAGAAGCAATGGAAAAAATATCCTCAGGTGCGGATTGATTAAATAAATGAGTGATTCAGAACAAAAAAAGATTGGCAAAGATATGTCAAGTAAATGCAAACAAAAAGAAAGAAGGGCCCTGGGCCAGGTTGGTCAGTTCGTTGGAGTGGCATCTCGTACACCAAATGGCTGTGGGTTTGATCTCCGGTCAGGGCACAAATGGGAGGCTACTGATCAATATTTCTCTCACATCAATGTTTCTCTCTCTTCCTCTGTCTCCCTCTTCTCTCTCTCCCTCCCTCTTTCTAAAATCAATAAAAACATACGCTCAGGTGAGGATAAAAAAAGAAAGGAGTTGCAGTTCTAATGTCAGACAAGTTTGCATTCAGATCAAAAGGCATGAAACAAGAAAAAGAGAGCCTGTGCCTGTAACTCAAGAGTGCTGTTCACACTGAAGGATATATGTATCAAGTAGAGCATGACTCATTCATGAAACAAAAACAACACGAGATTTAAGGAGGAATCAACAAATACTTGTAGGGGACTTTATTGCCATCTTTTACTTCATGACAGGTCAAATTGAAAATAAGGACAGATTTAAATAGTATAGTTAGATATCTACCCTGAAACAGTGAGCATACCTTTTCAAGTGCCTATGGAACCCACATAAAGGTTGCCTAAAGAAATTTGCCATAAAGAAAACCTCAGGCCCTGGCTGCATCGGCTCAGGGACTGAAGGATCCTGGGTTCGATTCTGGCTAAGGACACGTACCTCAGTTGTAGACTTGGTCCTCGTTGGATTTTTTTATTTTCTTAGAGTGGAGGAGAGAGAGAGAGAGAGAAACACTGATTTGTTGTTCCACTTATTTGTGCATTCATTGGTTGATTCTTGTATGTACCCTGATTGGGGATTGATCCTACAACCTTGGCATATCAGGACAACACTAACCAACTGAGCTACCCCACCCATTCCCATTAAAGGAAACTAAAGCTTGAAGAAATCAATAATTCCAGATCTGGGGCAGCAAAGGTGCCAGTGGAACATTTTGTCAGACAGATAGCAAATACATTATCAAAGACTACTAGTGAGGGTTGTGGCAAAAGGAACTCCACTGGCCAAGACAGGAAAATTTAAGTATTACTAGAGGTGATAATGGCAGTGGATTGAAACACATCCAATGTTTCAATCATGACTTCTTAATGATGCCAAACAAACTAAGCTAATTGGTCATGTTTGAAGAATGCTAGGAAACCAGCCCATTATTTTGAGGGCTGGTAAATATAGGGCAAGGATCAAGTATTTGTCCTGCCTTTCCTACATCTGTGTCAGAGTACCATAATAATGGGAAAGACAGAGTTTCCCTTTATAGAGGTATCCCAATAAATAAACGAAGGAGTGATAGGTTTGTAACTTCTAATGAATGAAAGAAAGTAGGCATTGAAAATCAATAGTAAATCACAGTAGAGAATCAGACATTCTGTTTCTCCTGATGAACACACCTCCACCTTGAAGTAGTTGTACCAAAATAATGGAACTTCAGTCTGATGAAGCCTCTGGATTCAGCTACTGATTATAGCAAATACGGATGGGAGGATAATATGTGTAACAATAATGCAATCAGCACAATCCAGACTCTGGGATAACTTTACATTATAAATGATCCAGTGTCTTCAACAAATATATCTTAAGGGGGTAGAGAAAGAAGAGGGAACATATAAGCTAAAAGACATAAACCTGAACTATATGTAGTATTTAAGGATGCACTATGTGGTAAAAATAAAGAAAGGTATGGAAATGATTACCATAAATATTCAAATAGTGGCTACTATGAAGAAGGGACAGAAGGGAGGTTGTAACTGAAATGGCACATTGGAGAGGTCCTGGGGTGGCTGGCAAGATTCTGCCTTCTGATGGGGGTGGTGGAAGAAGGGTATTCACCTTATAATCATTAAATTGTGCATTTCCTTTTTTGCTGTGTTCTATATTTGAATTATACTATGTAACAAAATGCTTTTTGAAAAGTGAAATTGTAGAAAACCTAGAAAATAACATGACAGACTTCATGAATCAGTGGGTTGAATATGAAAAAAAATGAAAATACTAGGAAAATGTAGAATGTTAAAGAAATTTTAAAAGTGGGGAACTTGAACATAAAACCCAGAAGTCATAACGGAAATAATTGAATTCTGTTTATACCTCAAGTGGTAGACTTCTTTTTCTGTCTGTGATCTTAAGCAAGTCACTTAATTTCTGTCTTTTCCCAGGTTGTATCTTTATAATATTTTGTAAAATAATTGGTATTATACAACTATTGAGAGGATCAAAAGAGATTATATGTGAAAATGCTTTGAGCAGTTGTAGTTGGCTAAAATATATAATGTGTTATGCATACACTTTTCTTTGCTCCCCTAGTTGTTCCTGCCTCCTTTGGGGGGGGGGGGGAGACAAGGTGGATGGGTGATGACTAATTAAAAAGGAACATTCTCTGGTTATTTCTTGAAAGTCTAGTTTAATTAATTAGTTTATATTTTTATTAAAATGTAATTGTAGCAGTACATTTTTATTCTAGAGTAGTAAGGGGATTAGCTTATATTAAGATAGAGAACTGGCTTTTAATCAGTATTTACTTATACGTAGAACTCTAACAACACTTGCATTAGAAGCCTCATTCTTAGTTTACTGGCTAATTGTGTATATGACCATTTGCTTTTCTTTAAATACAACTTTTAGCGTTCAAGAATTCTTTGTTCGCAAATCCAATGCAAAGAAAGGCATGTTTGCTAGTACACATCTCGTATTGAAAGAACCAAGCGGTTCTAAATATGAAGCTTCCAAGAAGTGGAATTTGCCGGCAGTTACTATAGCTTGGCTGTTGGAGACTGCTAGAACGGGAAAAAGAGCAAATGAAAGCCATTTTCTGATTGAAAATTCAACCAAAGAAGGTTAATACTTTTATTTTTTTATACATATATGTTTTTACAATTTGATGGTTTCTGGGATATCACTGTGCCGTGCCTAAAGCTTGTTTTATGAAAGGTCATTGATTTCTTTTCACGATGGGTATTGAGCATTCCTTTTTAGATGGAAAAACAGATATGTGTTCATAGCACAAATGTTTGATTTGTATCTGTACTAGCAAGTGTAGGCACTATCTGAAAGCTAAAACAATGTAGAAGCATTCTAGGGGCTCAGTGTTTGAAGTGTAAAGATATGAGCTTGGGTCCTGTTACTGTCCTGTGGCTCATACACAGCACATGCAGTCAGTGTTCTCTTCCTCTCGGCTTTGGGCTTCGGCATGTTTTCTCTAGCCCGCCTCGTGCCTGCCTGCTCTTCCTCCTCATCTTCCAGTTCTCAGCTTGGATGTCACTTTCCTTGGGAAGCCTTCCTTGCCTAACCAAGTATGCCCTTTGTCTTGCCATCACACCCTTGCCACCCCTTTTATAGCTCTTTTCCGTTATAATTCTAGTTTACGTTCATGCCACCCTATTCAGCTCTAAGCTCTGAAAAGCAAGGAATATGCATGCTTTAGGCATTATGTATTTCCATCGGCTAGCATTGGGCCTGGCATGGGGTAGCCATCTAACAAGTGTTTTTGTTAAATGTTGGAAAAAAGTAGGAGGCAGGGGGAGGAGGACACAGTAACCCCTCTTATAAGATGGTGGGATCCCTGGACAAACTTCACAGACAATTCAGCAGCTTGGAAACAGCTCTCAGAGCCATCACTTATCCAGACAGACTGGAAATTTTACAGCTGAGGCAGAGTGATGTTTTGGTCATATCAAAATTTCATTAAGGACTTTTCCAGAAACTTAACTAGTTGTTAACTCTGAATACATGTAATTGGAATTTTCTTTTTACTCTGCCGTTGACTAAGATAAGATTTATTTATATAATTTTTGGCCAATTGCTAGGTTTACTGAGAATATTTCAGGTTACAACAAGCTGAAGTGGGAAATTGATTTCATTATTTGTTTCAGTTGACGTGCTTGTCTAACTCAACGTATTGTAATACATCATCCGGTCTGTTTCTTGGAAAGGAGGTATATAACTTTGTGATTTAAAGTATACTTGAGAATTCGTATGAAAATTAACAGTAAGATGAAAAATCTCACTTATATGTCTCTTTAGAGAAAAAAGGTGACATTAGTGGCTCACATTTGTTTCTTTTTAAATCTCCAGAGCAAAGTTTAGAAACTGAAATAACAAATGGAGTGAATCTAAATTCAAATGCTCTGGAGCATCCTGCCACATGCCTGGAAACTCACAGAAAAACAGCCGTTACCCCTTTAGATATGAACCGCTTTCAGAGTAAAGCTTTCCGTGCTGTGATCTCACAGCACACCAGGCAGGCTTCGGTCCCCCCAGCAGCACAGCCACTCCAGAAGGAGCCCTCCCTAGACCTGGATACACCATCAAAATTTCTGTCCAAGGACAAACTCTTCAAGCCTTCCTTTGATGTAAAGGTAAGGTTTATAGAAAGTGGTGCTGGCATTAACAATTTTATAGTTTATAAAGTTAAAGCACTATAATCTACATCACCTCCAAAGTTTGTAGTAGTAAGTTTTCCAGAGATGTTGGCAAGTAGATTCATATTATTGATTCCCTCTTTATATCTATGGTAACAGCTGAAGATAAATACAGTGTGAAATCAGGGCCTCTTTGGGCTTCATTGTTTCCATCTAGGTACCTTGCAGAGGAAAGCTGACGGTTTTGAAGTAGTCTCTGTGACGGTACAAAACATGTTGAAAAACTTCATCATTTAGAGCAGTGATTTTCAACCGTGTGCCTCAAGAATTGTTAAAACATGCAGTACCTGGCTATTTATTTAGTTGGGGCACTGACCTCTTTTCCCTTGGATTGTCAAATAAAAAAATGACAATAGCCAACACAACAGTAGTTGTCCAGTGTGAATGAATCAAAATCATACCTGTTGTTTTTAGTGGGTTTTTTTGTCAGATCAGTAAAATATATTTTTTAGTGTGCCAGTTTTTAGTAATTCATGTGTGCCATGAGATGAAAAAGGTTGAAAATTGCTGGTTTAGGGTCATAGTTTATTTGGAAATGTTTTCCTGTTTTTCTCTTTTTTTTGGTGATAAACTAGTACGTACTTCATCTTATAATCAGCAATTCTTCAAATTGATATAAGACGGCATAATTAATTTTAACTCTGAAAACAGAGAAGAGCCAGTGGAACAATCACAGAATTGGACATATATTAGTCCTCACAATAAAGAAACCTTTTACTGAAACTTTATGTTTAATTGACACATCAGAAAAGTACAGCAAATGTGCTGCTAAATGAAATGTCAGTGTTAACAGTTGGGAAGTCACTGTATGTGTCAGAAAGAGATCATTGCCAGTGCCCCCTCTCCATCACTGCTTCCTTCTAACTCCCTAAAGGTAACACTCCTGACTTTTAACACTGTAGCTTTGTGATGCTTGGTTTTGACTTTTCAGTAGGTGAACTCATGGTATTTATTTTTTTGAGCCTTTCTTTTTGTTCAGCCGTCATTTGGCAGATTTGTTCATGTTGCTACTTTTAACTGTAGTTCATTGATTTTATTAATGTGTGATATTTCATTATGGATATACCACACTTTACATATCCAGTTTATTGTTGGTGGATATTTAGGTGGTTGCTAGTTTTTTGCTCTTACAAAATAATGCAGCTGTGAACATTCTTGTGCATGTCTATTGGAATACGTATGCATGCATTTCTTTTTGGTATGTACCTAGAAGTGAAATTGCTGGGGATTTGCGGGGGGGAGGTTTGCAGTAGAGAAAGTAAAGTCACTTTCTTTGCAGAACGCTAAGCAATGAGAATGGGAAGCTATATCACTTGGAGCCTGAACTCCCCAATAAGTTACCATTCTGGGCTTTTCAGGACAAAAATCATGAGTAAGGGGTTTAGGGTCATGGCTTGTGTTGATTGGTCATCAGTTCTTATGCGAGCTTCAGCAATGCTGGGTTTTATCTCAATTTTAGTAGAGACTGACAAACTATTAAAGTGGTTGTACCAGTGTATTGAGCACCCAGTGTACCCCATCCTTCCCAAATGGTATTATAATTTTTTAAAAACCTTTTACTTGGAAACAATTTCTAACTTACTTGAAGTTGTAAAATAAAAATAGTACAAGCAGTAATCATATACCCCTAGAGATTCTTAAGGGCCAAGGAAGAAAGTATTTGAGGAAGGGGTGGTTAACTGTGTCACATGCTGCTGAAAGATCAAGAACAGTGAGAACAGAAAATTGATTACTGGATATAGTATTATGGAGGTCACTGGTGGTCTTTACAATAAGGGTTTTTGATGACATGGTGGAGGAAGCCAGTGTGGATTCATAAGGAAATGCAAGAAGAATTGGAGACAGTGAATGTAAATGCATTTGAGGAATTTTACTGTGAAGGGGAACCAAAAAACAGGGTGTCAGTGGGTATAGGGCAAAACAGTATCAAAAGAAGGTTTTGTTTTTAAGATGGCATAAATAAATGTATGCCAGTGAGTCATCCAATAGAGGTTTAATCGATGATGCAGATGAGAGGGGAGAATTGCTGAAGCCACATCTTTTGAGTTAGTGAGAGGGCTTTGGATCTAGTGCTTAAGTAGAGGAAAGTACCAGAGGGAAGTGTAGTGTTCATGTCACAGGCACTGAAAGGCGGGCAGATGTGGTATGGAGCTTCCTATTTCTTTTGTATATGAAGAACCCTTTTAAATGCTATTGAGGAATTTTAAAAAATAAACAAAAACTTTTAGCAAATAGAAAGCCTTACCATGTTTGTACAGAAAAGATTAAACATCGCAAAGATCTATGAAGGTAATAGATTCTGTTAAAAATACAAACAAATACAGTAAACCCTCAATTTTGCAGACTTCAGTTTAACAGACTTTGGATTTAATAGGCAAAATTCTGGACTATATGTTACATGTGAAAATTAACACCCTATTTTTAAAATGCTTTTAACCAAGGTTTGCTTATAATTAAGTTAACAGGTTATTTTTATTTATTTATTAGTTCACTGGTATTTTTAACAAATTTTAGCAGTAGTCCATATGTTGGGAAAAAACACTCTAGTAATTTCACCAACATAAATTAGTATTTCATATCTACAACTCTAGTTTACATATTTAAATCCAAGAGTCACTGCTTGTAAACAGTGTTTATGGAATGATTAGTACGTGATCACACGCCATCAAGTGCAGTAACTGGTTCTGTTGTCACATGGCGTGTCTTTCTGCACCAGTTTTAATGTGTGCCAGCCGATGTTCCCACATGTGCTAAGCCATACCCCAGCCGTATGCATTTGTTTACTCGAGGTGACTGGTGAATGCACACATTTACTAGATCTATTCGGTATAAATTTAAAATTAAGGTAATTCATATAGAAAACTTTTCTGTGAAAAACTTTTCTTACGTAGTTACACCTGTGTCTACATAAGTAAAAACAGGTAAACTGACTAATTTGTCAATTTTTTAACATACACATTTGGAAAACCTTCTTTGTTATATAACAGACTTTTGTCTTTAACAAACACCGCCTCACCCAAATTAGTCTGTTATATCAAGGTTTTACTGTAGTATTAAAAATATGAAAAGAATAATTGAGGGTAGGAACTAGTCCTCATTATTAAAACAGAGTTGCAGTAATTGAAGTAGTTTGTTATTGTCACATAAATTATCAAATCAGTGCACAAGATTACATCACATAGTTAGGAGAATGTATTATATAATAAATGATATTTAAACACAAGAAATGAAAACATAAAAATTCTAGAACAGGCCATGAGAGAGTTTGTTTTTAAATAATTCAGTATGAGGAAGACCTTTCTAACTATAACATACACCCCAAATGAAATAAAAATTCATATGAATTTGACAGCAATAAAAAATTCTCTGCATTTAAATATGCAGATTTTATAAATGTACAGTGAAAGTATTCAAAAAATTCTTCATGGCAAAAATTTGACAAACTGCCAATTGGGAACAAGCTTGTATATATAAAAAAGTAACAACACATTGTAGATATTTGTATGAACTTACATGTATATATATCTTCATGCACGTGAATATAAAAAAGACTAATAGCCCAGTGGAAAAATGGGCAAAGGTTAGGAAGGGCTAGCTATAAAAAAAAAAATTAAATAGAAATATTACACATGCATAAAGATGTTTAATCTCATTTAGTATAAGAGGGTGGAAAATTAAAACATACAAATAAATTTATTTAGCTTACCCACTATGTTGTCAAGAGCATTAGGAAGCATACACTCAAATGCTTTATGTTTTACTTAAATGGTTCCCTTTACTCTTGTATGTGCAAAATGGTGTGTGTACCAGGTGAATCGCCTCATTATACTGGCAAAAGATTGTTAATCTGAATATTCATCAGTTGAGCACCGTTAACTGCATTCTGTATGCACATGGGATACTGTGCAGATGAAAAGCAAACAAGCAGGCCTCTGCGCAGCAGTGACCTCCTCTCGTGAGGGAACTGGGTGGCTTGGCAATAGGAACATGTTTTGTACTTTTGAAGATTTTTCATAATTCTCAGCTCAGTCTGACTTCTTAACCTTCCTTATAGTTTGTCTTGCTTATACCCATCCTTGCTTACTTGTTTCCTTCTGTGCTTTTTGTCCGTTTGGTTTTGATTGTCCTTTATTTAAACTATAATTTAAAGTCTAAGATTCAGGCAAAATGTGGTAAAGTGCTGAAAATGTAAGCTTATGAGTCTCTTTAAACCAAGTTGCTGGACAGTATGAGTTTTTTTCTTTGTAGTGTATAGATACAGATAGTATTTCATTTTATTGTTGCTTAGAGGAAAACCAGAGAAGGAAGGTAACAGTTGCAATCCAATTGATTTTGAGGATTCTCTCTTTAACTCCTTTCCCTCTTCTTCCTTGATCTCGTTTTCTCTCCTCCTCTCCCCCTCTCCCCCTCTGAACATATAGGATGCACTAGCAGCCTTAGAAACTCCAGGAGGTCCTACCCAAAAGAACAGGAAACTGAGTACACCGCTCTCAGAAGTCATTGTCAGAAACTTGAAACTTGCTTTGGCAAATAGTTCGAGAGATGCTGTCTCTCTTTCTGCCAGCCCTCAACTGAAGGGTGCTCAATCAGAGAAGGTAGAGTTCTCTTTCTTACTAAAAGGATATTTTAGATAAAACTTTTCAAACAATAGTGGTCAATCTGTTTCTTTTATTTTCCATGGACAGGAAGAAGCTCCAAAGCCACTTCACAAGGTAGTGGTTTATGTTAGTAAAAAACTCAGTAAGAAGCAGAGTGAACTAAATGGGATTGCGGCCTCTCTAGGAGCAGATTACAGGTATTTGGCACATTTTTTCATTGGTGGTGATATGGCCTAAGTTTCTAGGGGTAACCTCAAGCTCTTGTTAGCATCTACAAAGAAACATTTCTTTTGCCTTTTAGGGTGTTGTTTTATCTACAAAATCTCTCCAGTTGATTTTTAGTTTACCACATCCTTTAAAAATATTCTCTGCCATATCAGTTCACTCTTCAGTGTGTGTCAGGATTGCTGTGAGGAACGTATGGAGATGATGTGTAAACCACATGATCTGTTATGGGGTGTAGAGCACGTGTACAGTGAATAGTGACTGCCAACAACTGCAGGACAGATGGAATGCTTTGAGTTGAAAATACCTTTATTATTACTGTAAAGTTATATTCATTATAAGAAAGTTGAAACAATTCAGAGATGTATAAAGAAGAAAGTAATATATTAAACTATATCCTTCCAAATATCTCTCTGCATATAATCAGACCTAGAAATATATGTATAAAATGTGACAAAAAAAGTGGAACTTATTTAACATTCTTGCTTAAGCTAGTTCTTGAAGGTTTTGTGAAGGTCAGAATATTCTATTCAGAGACAATAATGATCTTAGACGAATGTAGACATTTCTCTTAGTTATTTGGTTTTTATGCTTGGTGGTTGCAGGTGGAGTTTTGATGAAACAGTGACTCATTTCATCTATCAAGGCCGACAGAATGACACTAACCGAGAGTATAAATCTGTAAAAGAAAGAGGAATACATATTGTTTCAGAGCACTGGCTTTTAGAAGTAAGCATACTTTCTATCCTCCCGTCTGTTAAGTGAAAATGTTTGTGAACATTATTTCAAAGCATAAACCAATTTCAGTGTACGTAAAGAAGCTCAATGACCTTAGTTATTAAACAGCTCACATCTCATTTCTTTGGCATCAAAACTGAAGATCTTTATTCCCTAAATACTTAAGTCTTTAATGGGTACTCTGAGTCTCTGATTTTTTTACTAATTAGAAATGATATGAAAGAAAATTTTATAATAATTTGAGAATTAATGTATGTATTTACCAATACAACTGTCTTTTCTTTTCTTTCTGAGTATTTCCCTGGAATGTGGTTGATACCTTGGCAAAAGCATAGAAATAGAATTAGATTTGATATTTTAGTGGACAAGACATTAAAAAGTGAGGACAATATTGAATGTAAACTGTCATGGAAAAATAAAAAAAAATTTCTAAGTGAGGACAGTTGTCCTTTGTATAATGGATTTTTTTAGTGTCGACTAGTTTTCAAAACTTGAATTTTGCAAATTTTTAAATTCATCTTATTACCCAAAGTATTGGTTATCCTGATCCAACTTAACACCATTTAATCTCTAAGATATTTTCAGTCCTGTTTTAAAGTGCACTATTGTATTGCAGTGCGCCCAGGAGTATAAACACCTTCCTGAATCTCTGTATCCACATACTTATAACCCCAAAAGGAGCTTGGATATCAGTGCAGTGCAAGATGACAGATTCGGTCCTAGTCGACTGCTCCCTGCTGACGGGACACAGGAGGAGGTAAATAATGCGGTGGCACATCCTCCCTCCAGCCGAGTGTAGATCCGTATATTGCTATGAAACCTTACACACTGTTAATTTTCTTCTTTGCTAGCCAGAGCCTTTGCCTGTAGAAGAAAATGATATAGATATGACCGCCATTAATAAAGAGGTAACAACATCAAATGGAAATGGAAGGAATGACTCTAAAGGAGGTAAAGTGTTTTAAATTACAAAAAGAAATGTTTTATTAGTACATGATTCCTTTGCATCAGATGGAAAAATGTCGTTTTCTCTGGTGATAAATAGAAAAAAGCATGTATTTGAGGACTGATTGAAGTTCCATGCCAATCATTAAGTAGCAATATTCAAAGCTTTAAGTGATTTAAGTGAAATTTGTGGAACTAGGTATTTTACAGAGTTAGTGTGATATAGCCCTATTTTATTAAAGGTAGGTAGAGTTGGTGGTTTTTTAAAATTTTTCTTTGGTTCAGTTCTTTTTAGTGATATTCAGAAAGGTCTGTTATATGTACAGTATACTTTAACATATTCATAGTTTTAAAAGTACAGAAGGAGGTATAAAGAATTTCTCCTACCTTCCAGAGTTACAGTTTCTTATGTATTCTTCTAGGGCTCTTTTATGCATACATGATCATAAATATGAATGTTCTCTCCTTCCCTGCTTTTTAAAAAAATACATAAATGGTGGATTGCTGCATATGCTGTTTTATACTTTGATCTTGATCCTTTTAACAGTTCCACTTGTGGAGGGTTTCATATCGGTACATTAGGAGCTGCTTCAGTTTTCATAACATTCATTGTATGAATGGCCCACTTTTCTCAGCCAGTCCCTTGTTGATGGGCATCTAGGTTATTTCTAACTTCTTGCTATTATAAAGTATTCTGCAATGAATAGTCTTATCTATATAGGTGTCCTCTTTTTAATGGATTAATATTTTCTCTTTTCCATATTCATCCTACCCTACCAGAGCTTTCCCTGTGACTTATTTAGTTAGTCCTACTTCTGTTCATTCTAAAAATATTTAATACCTATTTCACTATTTAGTCTATAAGGAATCCAAAGATAAATATGAATGCATTGTGGTGTGTTTTCAGGGACCATAGGGGGAAAATCACATACATAAATGATTATACTGCACCTCAGAGTATAGTATCTAACATGAGAGCCTGTACGAAGCAGGCAGGGAGCTCTACAAAGGAGATAATCACTGCAAGTCTTAGCAGAATGTCTTTGAAGGGCTTTCTGGTTCTTTCATACAGATTCCTTATGGTAAGGGCTGCCTTTATGTTCTGCAGTATTCTTAGTCTTAGTGCATTACTATAGCCTGTAAGTAAGTATTCAGTAAATGCCAAGCTAATAAATTTGTGTTCAACCAAATTTAGACAAAATAGTTAATATGAATAAGATGTGATTTTAAAAATAAGAGAAACTTACCTGATAGGTATATTTGTGTGTGTTTCAAGCTCTAACACAGACCTTGGAGATGAGAGAGAATTTCCAAAAGCAACTGCAGGAGATAATGTCTGCAACGTCCATAGTGAAACCCCAAGGGCAGAGGACCTCCCTTTCAAGAAGTGGTTGTAACAGTGCTTCTTCAACCCCTGACAGCACTCGCTCTGCCCGCTGTGGACGAAGCAGAGTCCTGGAGGCCCTAAGGTACGTTCCTGTCCCTCCTCATGGTGGCAGAAAAGAGTGACTGAGGACTTGAGAGAAAGGTAGCTCCTTATGTAGGTACCTACTGACTCAGTTTCATGAGTTAAGCCTAATTTTGCTTTTTTTTTTTTTTTTTTTATTGAAGCAGAAGTTTTAGAATGTCAAGACCACTCTAGGGTTATACTACTGGGCCTTATTTAGTCCAAGCTATATACGGGGTTGACAAAAGAAGGTTTATAGTTGTGATTTCGTAAAGCATGGAGTTTTTGTATTATTATTTATTGCATTATTTTCCATACAACTGTAAACCTACTTTGGCCCACCCCTGTATATTATATTGATAGCACCTTCCTTGATTTTCCATCTTCCCTCCCTTGTTCCAAGCAGTTCTGGAATTTTTAATTGGGGACAGGCACAGGTTTGGTTCCTTACCAAGCAGTGCTTTACAGTGAGGCATGGTTTAAACAGTTATTTCTTGTTGGAAGCACAGGTATTTTGTATTCTCTACAGATCTGTTTTCTAGGAAAGGTGATTACAGATCTTAGTATGATGTAACTTAGTTCGGTAGCATTACTTCATCTTTTTCCTGATAGAAAACTCTCTAATTATGCGATGAGCATTGTGGGACTTACATCTTGAATTAATTAATTTATATTATAACTGTATATTTCATGAGGCTAATTCTTTACCTGAGCACTAACAGTGGCCTTTTGTTAATATACTTCAGGTCATGTTTTATCATTATAGAGAGCCTAAATTTTGTTCCAAGTTAGAGTAAATACCCTGAGAATAAAAGGCTGTCCTTGTTTTTGAGGCAAGTGAACTCTTAGGGTGTGTCTTCAGTTTTTGTAAATTATTTTTATTATTAAGATATATATAATTGGATTACATAACATGTGTATGTGTTTCAAAAGATTTTCTTTCAAAATAAATTGAAAGAAAATAGTTGGAATTCTATTTACTCGCCAGTGGAATTGTTACAATTATACCATAAAACGTGTTTTACTTTAGTTCAGCATAAGGCTGGTCTACGTGTGACTCTGGGAGGTTTGGTTACCAAGAGCTAAAAGGGCCTTCTTTTAAGGCAGCATTTACAATATGCTTCCCATGTCATTATAGTTACTAGTTCAAGTGATAAAAATACAACTACCAATAAGCAAAGTAACCAGTTTTCTAAACATTGCCATGTTTTCCTAAGACTGTATGAGTAAGAAAACTCCCATTTTTAAATGGCAGCAGTCATTTTGGAATTAAGAATTTGTTTTTTTAAATATGTTTTTATTGATTTCAGAGAGAGGAAGGGAGATAGAAACATCATTGATGAGTATTAATCAGATGCCTCCTGCACGCCCCCTACTGGGGATCAAACCTGAAACCCAGGCATGTTCCCTGACCGGGAATTGAACCATGACCTCCTGGGTTATAGGTCGATGCTCAACCTCTGAGCCCTGCTGGCTGGGCAAGGAATTAAGAATTTTTTTTTGACAGTGAATCCCCCCCCCCCTTTTGAAGTTTTAAATATATGGACATTCAGTCAAAATATGTGTCATTTTTTCACTAAAACGGGTAAGTTTCTGGGAGAAACATTTTAAAAAGAAAAAAAATTTCCCAAAGTTTATTTATTCAATAAATAGTTTCCAGTGCTTACTGTGTGCTAGATGGGCATATAAAGATGCACCACAAACGTACTGTCTAACATAAGGAATTCGTTAATGTGGATTTTGTTATAGCTGTCTATTTATTAAAGTTGTCACTTTTATTCCTTAGGCAGTCTCGTCAAACAGTACCTGATATCAACACGGAGCCCTCTCAGAATGAACAGATCATTTGGGATGACCCTACAGCCAGAGAGGAGAGGGCAAGACTTGCCAGCAATTTGCAGTGGCCTAGTTGTCCCACACAATACTCTGAACCTCAGGTCGACATTAAAACATTGGAGGATTCTCCTTTTCAGGAGCCTTTACATGATTTAAAAACTGCTGAAGAGGGTAATGAGAAGGAAATCTATTTACCTTGTATTAAGTATGTATTCACCTCTTGAAAATAACCACATAAGCACATTGTGGTTCTCTGAATTGTATATGCAAATGAAAACCTTACTAGGTATTTCTTATTTGGTTTAAAGTAAAGTTATAATTATTTTTCTCAGTAAATTGAAAAATAGATTTTGATTTTTAAATTTGGAAATTTAGGATTGGCCATTATTTTCCAGGCATGATTTTCACCGTTAACTTTCTTTTGTTCTAGTCCTTTTGCACTTTTTTCTTCCTCCTAATCACTTTATTTCCATTTAAGCCTTCTTCTGAATTCTACTTAGCACATACCTACACTTATTCTTTGGATGTGTATGAGTTTCTTTTTGAATTTCCCTATTGTTTTCTTCCTTGGGCTTTACCTTGGAAACAAAATGTTTCCCCTCTCTCATCTTTGGTCATTTGCCCCCTTTCACATCAATAGATTATTTCTGTGCACTAGATACATAGATGTATCTCTGCTTCTGATTTTGTCTAAGTGCAACCTTGCTTTTATTTTATAGATTTGGGATACTTTTTACTGATGAGAGCTTGGCATTTAAAGGGTTGGGAGAAGCCCACAGATAATACCATTTGCCCTTTTAATGCTAATTGCATTTATTTATAAGCTCTAGAAATAGGCCACTTCTTTTGCATGTACTTTTTACATTCCAGAACTTGTGTTTCATTTCATCTTGGCTAAGACGAATGAGACTATTTCCCAGAATTGGTTCTTAGTCATGTTTGGATACAATCCCACTGCAACATCTTATGCCCTCAGCTCTCTGTGATCCTGGAAACATATGTGTGACTGAAGCTCCAAAACACCCGACCTCTGAAGAACTGGAAACAAAAGACAGCCACCTGATCCCGACACCTCAAGCCCCCAGTATTGCCTTTCCCCTGGCCAACCCACCTGTGGCTCCACACCCTAGAGAAAAGGTATGTTTGTCCTTAGTGTGGTGATTATGGCTTTTGGATATTGCTGTTCTTCAGCATTCAGAGTTTGTTGGTATAAATATCCATCAGATATTGAAAACTTCATTTCTTTGCATTGTATTATTATTATTTTTAATCCTCACCAAGGATATTTTTTCCATGGCTTTTCAGAGAGAGTGGAAGGGAAAGAGAGAGAGAGACATCAATTGGTTGCCTCCCGAATGCGCCCCGACCAGGGCTGGGGAAAAGCCCGCAACCAAGGTACGTGCCCTTGGTCAGAGTCGAACCTGGGACCCTTTAGTCCGCAGGCCAACGCTCTAACCACTGAGCCAAACTGACTAGGGCTGTATTATTATTTTTATATTTGGTAACTCAGAAGACTAAGATGTTACTGTAAAAGAACTGTATACCTGATAACTTTTTAAGTGCTACTTTTTCTAAAGTAAAACTTCCATTTCAGATTATAACAATAGAGGAGACTCGTGAAGACTTAAAAAAACAGTACACATTTCAGCTGTCATCTCTGAATCCTCAAGAACGTATTGATTATTGTCACCTGATTGAAAAACTAGGTATGAGTATTTTACTTGTCAGAATGCCCCATCCAGTAACCTTTATAGAAGGCAAATATGGTTGATACTGATATCATTTGTAAGGTATAGAAATTGAGCCAAAAGGATGGTTAATTTGTCTGAGATTATACATTGAGCCAGCATTAGAACTTTTATTTTATAAAGCTCTAATCTAAATCTGAAGTCACTGGCTCATAGGATTTAAAAATTTAAGTTGAAAACCAACCATTAAGGTTTAAGAATCTTTTGTGCTTCATTGAATGTTTATTTGTTGATTAAACCTTGGACCAAATCAGTGAAATTATAGGCTTACAATATAAGTATCAATATAAGTAAAATGAAGTATTCTTATTCCACTAGTTGTCAGGCTCTCAGCCTGACATCATTCTAGAGGCAGCATACCAGAAAGGTAACCTGGTTCTGTGTCCAATATTTAGTGCTGTCTGTCCTTTTAAGGATGTGGAGAACCATAATATGTTCTTAAAGATTTTTGTCAAATACAGTTATACACTTGAGAGGCTATGTTTCTTGGAAACTTTATTCAGGTGGAACATTTTGTTCCCCAGTCGCCTAATAAGTTAGGTGGAATTTTAAGTCAGAAATACTAAGCTTTTCCCAGAGCTCACCAAAACGGAACGCTCAAGTATCTGTCTCCTGTAGATGGTTCCACCTCTGCAAGCTGTGGGCAAGAGTAGCAGCAGTTAACAGAAAATTGTCTAGAAAAGGACACAACAGGCACCTGAGTATAGACTGTGCTGGAACTGGAGTCTGTGACTGCAGGGTGTCTGATGTCGAATGCAGAGGGCCTTCACTTCTAAGTGAAATGACTGGTGAATTGATGATATACATAAATCAGCCTGTTACGTTGTCTGGGTTCCATCTCTCTGGTTATCTATATTCAGTGCTTAGAGTTGCTGGGGTAGTTGAAACCTAAGAAATATAGCAACTAACTACAGTATATGGCCCTTGTTTGGTTTTTAAGTGCAGACAGGAAAGTTTGAACAAGGATTTAGTATTGAAATAGGAAAGACTTTTTGTTAATTGTTTTAGATGTGATAATGGCATTATGGCTAAATAAGAAAATTTCCCAATTTTTCTGTCCTTCAGGTGGACTAGTAATAGAGAAGCAGTCCTTTGATCCCAACTGCACCCACATTGTTGTGGGGCATCCACTTCGAAATGAGAAGTATTTAGCCTCAGTGGCAGCTGGGAAGTGGGTGCTTCATCGCTCCTACCTTGAAGCATGCAGGAGTGCTGGGCGCTTCATGGCGGTGTGTATTCGAGTTAACATCAAGGGTCATTTTTCTTTAAAAGTGAATATCTTTAATTGATTTCACATACACAGACCATTTGTGTAATTTAAATAATCAAATATGACCAGTTAGATTATACTAATTTTATAAGGTCCACATTAACAATTAAGCAAAAAAAGTTAATTGCATTTTTTTTTTTAATTGGAAAAACGTTAGAAAATATTAAGGTGATCTCACTGTAAGCTTTTAGCTTTATTGCTAGCCAATTAAATATTTGAAATATTTTGGTTCCTGACCATCACAGTTGTATTTATCACGTAGTTTGTTTAATTTTTATTGTTGAGGATATATAGATGTCCCCAATTTCCCTCCTCAGCCCGGTTCCCACCCCACCCCTGGCCTTCACTACACTATTGTCTTTGACCATATCATGTAGATTTTGAGTTTTCAGTCAAGATCCCTTAGGAATTACTGCTTCCAGACAGGTAATCAAGCTGTTAATACGTACCTCCTCTCAGACCGTGTCCTTCTGTGAAGTTCTTACAGTGGGTGAAGCCCAGTAATCTAAATATTACCAATTGCTATGGTTATCTGTGTTTCTTAGACATGTAGGTAGTATTTCATTTCCTCCACGCTCATAAACTGGTGCTTACTTTCTATTCTCTTATTAGATTAGATTGTGAACTCCTTGAGGACATATTGTAGGAACTCAAAAGTTTGTTGGACTAATTCTCTAGGAAGAAGACTACGAATGGGGAAGTAGTTTCATACTTGATGCTTTGCCTGGAATCACTGTACAGCAGCGAAGACTAGCACTTGCAGCGATGAGATGGAGGAAAAAGATCCAGCAGAGTCAACAATCGGGCATTATGGAGGTATTAGCATGTGTAATTATGTAGGTAGTGTAAATGGTATTAATGACATGGCTATTCCAGATTCGTGGTTTTTTTAAGAGAATGTACTTCACAAAATAAGGATAATTCTATTTGTGTCTTATCCCTTGATTGATTTACTTAATTTGGGCATTCTAAATTGAGCTTAATGTTAATTCCTAATTTTTCTAGTTGTGATAAACGGTAAGATTATATATATATGTGGTGATGGCTCTTTTTAAAAAAGTTTACATGTAAAATGTATTTCTTCCAAAGAATCCTTTTAGCATCTAGCTTTAGGGGTTCAGAAGTTGGGGTCCACAGACTTTCCCAAAAAATTCAGAAAGGCTATACACTTTAGATGGGGGAAAAATATATCCTTGTTTTTACTAATCTCTAATTAAAACTTAGCATTTGTTTTCATTATAAGTCTAGGCAACAGATCACAACACTATTAACAGTACTTGTAACTTTGCCCCAAGAAAAGTAAGATAGTTTTGCTTTACATTATATTAAGTATCCTGAAGTGTTTATTATGTTCACTATAAAATTATAGTAGTTATTAGACTCACCACTATTTTTGGCTTACCCTTTTTTTTAAATATATCTTTATTGATTTCAGAGAGAAGGGAGAGAGAGATAGAAACATCAGCGATGAGTCATTGATCAGCTGGTTCCTGCACACGCCACACTGGGGATTGAGCCTGCAACCTTGGCATGTGTTCTGATCGGGAATCGAACTGCGATCTCTTGGATCCTAGGTCGACCGCTGGGCCACGCCCGGCCAGGCACCACTACTTTTGATTTAATGCATTAATATAGAAGCACATCTATTATGTCCCAATTTTTAAAATAACTGGATGAGCGCAGCCGGGCGTGGCTCAGAGGTTGAGTGTCGACCTAGGATCCAGGCGGTCGGGGTTCGATTCCCGGTCAGGGCACATGCCCGGGTTGTGGGCTCGATCAATGACTCTCTTGTCGTTGATGTTTTCTCTCTCTCTCTCTCCCTTCCTCTCTCTGAAATCAGTAACGATATATTTAAAAATAAAGTAAAATAAAATAACTGGATGATTTTTCACTGAAATTATTTCCTATGTAATTCTTTACTGAACATTTAAAAAACATTCGTGTGGTATAGAAATTAAACAACAAAGCTATTATTTTTTAAAAATTAAAGAACAGGTCTATAAGTTTTACCAGACTGTAAAAGGGGTCCATGGCTCACAAATAGGTTAAGAAACCCCGAGTTTAGTAATCTTTTTGTTGTGTTCTGAGTTCTCTACTTGGCTCTCCACATCCTTGTTAGCCTTGATTCCCTTTCTTTAGAGTAATTCCACTGTATACATCCAACTTGCAAATATTTTCAAGAGAAATATAAAGAAGGTTTCATTTAATTAAGAAGCTGTGCTTTGCCTGGCCGAGCATGGCTCAGCAACTGAGCATCAGCTTAGGATCCAGGAGATCTCAGTTCAATTCCTGGTCAGGGCACATGTCTGGGTTGCGGGCTCGATCTCCAGTTGGGGCCATGTAGGAGGCAGCCGATCAATGACTCTCTCATCATTCATGTTTCTCTCTTTTCCTCTCTCTGAAATCAATAAAGATATGTTAAAAAAAAAAAGCTGTGCTTTAGGCTGTACCCTTGATTAATTGTAAGAGAAAATACTAGCAAACACTCAACAAAAGTCAGGTTGCTTTGTTTTAATGTTACCTAATTATTAAATCATTTTCCTTCATTAACTATTTATTGGTGGCCTGCTGTGTGCCAGGCATGGCTGTGTATTTCAGAGGATTCTGACCAGAGAAAAATGCCACTGTGGCAGAATAAAGGTTTAAGATTATTCATTGACATAAAACTACGTTTATAGATAAAATAATATATTATTTGTATTTTCTGTCATTTATTTTCCAAGTAATTTCAGCACAATTATTTTTTCATTTGTAGGGGGCATTTAGTGGGTGGAAAGTTATTTTACATGTTGCTGATCAGTCCCGAGAAGCAGGATTCAGGCGTCTGCTTCAGTCCGGAGGAGCAAAGGTTTGTATTGACTCAATTTACTGAATTTTTTACATGAATTATTTTCTAACCAAGGTTGCTGTGATCAGTTCCTGATTTTCTGTATTTTGTGGATGGTAACCCTTAAGTACAGATACACAGTTAAATTACTTTGGGACACTGATAGGTTATGCTGCTTCTTTTTCATTAGGTGCTACCTGGTCATTCTGTGCCTTTATTTAAAGAAGCTACACATCTCTTTTCTGACTTTAATAAACTGAAACCAGATGACTCAGGAATTAATATAACAGAAGCTGCTGCCCAGAATGTGTACTGCTTGAAAACAGAATACATTGCCGATTATCTTACACAGGTTTGTAAGATTCTGTCTTTGATGTTCTCATTACCAGAGATCTGCTAATATGCATAGAGAAGTAACTGCACTCAAAACCCTTGGCTTGTTATTGATACAGTGTCAGTCTCTTTTTAGTCCCTATTTCAAAACTCCTTTCAATTTTTTTTTTTTTTAATAATAATGAACACATATATAAACCATTTAGCTTGAAAGTTAAATATGAGCTAGGTATAAAAATCTAGGTGTCTCTAAAAGTGCCCTTTTAGATACTGGAATATAAAGAAAGCAGAAATTGGTTCCAAGAATCCAAGGAGAAACATTTACCCAGGGTCCTTCTTTAGTTGTCTTGGCCTTTTGCATTGATACACAGTAAACACCTGTGTTGGATGCTAAGGTAAGTCAAGCATTTGCTCTAGGGAGGGCTCGCTACACTCGTTTATATGATTTGATTGGGCAAAGAAAAATCTTCCTGACACCAGAGTGCCTAAAATGTGATCAGGAATTAGCAAAGTGTGACACATGATCACAAATGTCTTTACTATAAAGGATTTCAAACAAAATGGCATAGAAATAAGGGGAAGCCAGAACTCAGCCTCTTGTAATTTTTTTTTTCCTGCTTGTTATGCTAAAACATAAACATGAAGCCTTTGTTATAAAGCAGTGGGGCGTACTGAATATCTTCCCCTCCAAAACTCCTGGTAATTTCAGGTATGCAGCTGCCAGCTAAGACAAGAATGTAATTGTTAATTATATTGTGCCGGGGATGGTGTTTGTACATGCATTCTCATTTCTTACATATAAGAGTGTGTAAAACATATGTATGTACTGGTTAAAGAATAGCAAAATGTCATCTAGGTACCTAGGTTGAGAAATAGAACATTGCTACTCCCATAGGCATTTCCTGTTGTGCTTCCTCAGTTGCATCTCCCTCCTGGGTAGTTGTGTAACATTGTTATTTAACCTTTTTTATCTGTAAAATGGGGAATAAAAAAACACCTCTCATATGTTTGTTGTAAAGATCAAGTAAAAATTCAGTAAAGGTTTTCTCTGTTTTTGTTTTTTCCCCCCAAAGCCTTTTTCTGATAAAAGGCTTTTGAGGCTGTCACACAGGGATGACTGTTCATTAACTGTGACAAGTGATAAGTATACCTTGAAGGACATGTTTTCTTTGCAAGAACTTAGGAATGAATATACATTTTCCTTTTAAAGTTTCCATGGTCAGAAAGAGTAAAGAAATCTATTTCCTGATCATTTAACTGTTTAAAATCTGAAAAACATGAATAATGATTTTTTTCCCCTTTCATAGGAAACCCCTCCTCAAGTAGAAAATTACTGTCTACCAGAAGCTGTTCCATTTCTTCAGAATAATAAAGAACCAGGGCCTGGATTATCACAGAAGAGAAAAGCTCCTGCAGAGAAAAATAATACCAAACGGCCCAGAGTACACTAACAGTAAATGTTTAAAATTAAAGGCCTGAACATTACTGTGATGGATTTGTATAGAGACAGCTACATGAAGGATTCCGCTTCAGACTATAAAGATGACCTTGCTGGAAGTTAGTTTTTATAAACACTTGAAATTTTAATCAGTGAAATATTAACTGTTCCTGAATGGAGTTACCTGAAATAACAAAATAAAACTCCTCAGCTAGCTTGTCATTAACCACATGGAAGTGTGCAAGGGGCTTTTTATGTATGTATTTTCTTGTAAATATCTGAGGCTGTAGCTTAGTGGAAGTTTTATTAGCAAGGTGATGAATTTTGCCTTAAAATGCCTGCTTTAATTCATAACAGGGAATTGGGGATTTATTCATGTTTTCCTTGATTTTTAAATTTTTACCATTTCACCTCTTTTTAACAGGAGCCTGAGCACAAGGTTCAATGAGAACCTGAGGCTTTAAACTTAAAATGTGTGTGTATATATGTATATGTATGTTTGTACAAATCTCCATGATGTTTGCTAAGTTTGGATGCCAAACTTGGAAAATAAAGACAATAAAGAATAAAAGTAGTGACTGAGATTAGTTGTTAAGGTAGGTGAGTTTTTTAAAAGAAAAGTATTCTGACATTCATTCTCTTATTGAAGCAATAACATTTGTAAAACCACTTAAAAAGTGAATTGCTAGTTATGTTTCTGATGTTATTTTAGAATATTGTTCTGCTTGGTTAAAAAAAAAATACATTAGAACCACAAAATTGCATGAGCCCTTATTACCAAAGTTTTCCAAATATAAAGCTACCTCATTTTGTTTAAGGGACAAATCAGAATCAGTTAAGACCATAATTTTTTTTAAATACGTCTTTATTGATTTCAGGGAGAGAGATACAAACATCAGTGATCAGAGAGTCATTGATTGGCTGCCTCCTGCATGCCCCCTACCGGGGATCGAACCTGCAACCCAGGCCTGTGCCCTGACTGGGAATCCAACTGTGATCTGGATCTTAGGTTGATGCTCAACCGCTGAGCCACACTGGCCAGGCAGGACCATAATTTTTATGTAACTGTTAATGATTCTTTCTTTGAAAGGCTACTCAGACAGTGATGGGTCTAAGTCCTCAACCTAGACCAGCGATTTTCAACCGTTTTCATCTCATGGCGTAATTACTAAAATTCTCCTGCACACCAAAAAATAGGTATAATTTTGACTCACGTTGGATAGCTATTGTTGTGTTGGCAGTTGTCATTATTTTATTTGACAGTCTAAGGGAGAAGAGGTCAGTGCCTCTGACTAGCCAGGTACTACTAGATGTTTTAAAAATTCTTGTGGCACACCAGTTGAAAATTGCTGACCTACACACAAAACACCTGAAGTTTTCATCAAATGCTCCTCTAAATGGAGTAGGTGTTCTCCTGCCCAAGAATTGGCCTCTCTCAAAGCATTTAGCTTTGAGCTAATTTATAGCTTAGGACAGTACAAATTCCTACACAGCCAAATAGGTGTAGCATTGTCGTGGAAACTGTACTCCTGCCGCCCCTCCCCCAAACAAAACCTCCTGGGCCTGGTTTTATCAGAGCCATTTCATGGTAGCTGGGTCGTTTCCCAGACAGTTTACAGTACATTTCCCTAAATTTCACCAGTTAAAAATTCTCTGAAGTAATTACCATTATTCAAAACTTGTTGATGAGCACACTATTGATAAAGTAAATGTTATGATCCTTTTCCCCTCTATCTCATAAAATTACCTAATGTGTCATTTTCTTCTAAAATTATGAACTCTTCTCCGTTTGTCTTAGACACAGTTTACAATTTTAAGGCTCCAGTTCTCAGCTTCTCCTGACTCTCCAGAATCTGGTCATACCGTGTCAACCATTTCAACTCTGCCTTTGACTCTTAATCTGTAAATGTCTAATGCCAGCAAGGTCTGCCTACATGCAAATCATTCCAAGCATAGGTAGGACTCCCATTTGGGGGGAGGAGAGGAGGGGCAATTTCCTTGATTATCCTAATTCCTAGTTTCTCCTCAGAATTGCTACAGTATTTTAATCTGTGATACTTAAATTAGCACCTTATATTCCTTCACGAATTTCTTTGTGCATTACTCTAATCTCACCAACACTCATTAATTTAACAAAGATGACTCCTTAGCCTTAAGGTAGTGCCTGGGCTTCAGGAGCAACCAACCAGGCTACATGCTCTCTCTTGGAGCTTAGAGGCAGGATCCTCAATGTGAACACAGTCCTCAATTATACTTATAGTGTTTATAGTGTTGTGAACTGAACTGTTCACCCCCAATTCTTATTGAAGTCCCAACCCCCAGTGTGACTGTATTAGGATACAGGACCTTTAAGGAAGTAATTCTGGTTAAATGAGGTCATATGGGTGGGGCTCTAATTCAGGAGGACTGGTGGCCTTGTGAGGAATGACTAGGAGTGCATGTGCACAGAGGTGAGTTCCAAATGAGGTCACAGAAGGCACTGTCTGCAAGTCAGGAAGAGAGACTCACTAGAAACCACCCTAGCCAGTACCTTGAGCTTAAGATCCAGCCTCCAGAATGGTGAGAAATTTCTATTGTTTAAGCCACCCAGACTGGTATTTTATGGCAGCCTATAAAATATAATATTGTGGTGCACAGGTCTTACCCTGGGGCCATGATGCCTGAGTATGGACATAGGCACAATTTTGTATATGTGCATTTTTAGGCTAGAGCTCAGTTTCAGAATTCAGATCTGAGACTTCCCATACAGCCTTCACCCAGAGGTGCTCTAACACTGCTTTACATTAGCGTTTGGCAAACTTTTTCTGTAGAAGGCCAGATAGTAAGCATTTTAAGCTTTGTGGGCCAGGACTTTATGGCATTTCCTTTCAACCCTTTAAAAATGTAAAAAAAAAACATTCTTAGCTCAAGGCCACCAAAAAACAGGCAGTGGTCTGGATATTTATCCAAAGAAACCCAAAACAAAATTAAAAAATGTGCACCCCTATGTTCATTGCAGCATTATTTCTAATAGCCAAGATATGGAAGGAAGCAATTTAAGTGTCCATCAATAGGTGGAGGTATAAAGAAGTGGTGCATATATGCAATGAAATGTGGCGCAGCCATAAAAATCTTGCATGTGCAACCACATGGATGGACCTAAAGGATATTGTGCTGAGTGAAATGAGGAAGACAAACGTCACGATTTCACTTACATGTGGAATTTAAACAAAACAAAGAGATAACAGAACAAATTGATGGTTGCCAGATGGGAGGGGGCTGGGTGGAAAAGGTGAAGGGACTGAGAAGTACAGATTGGTAGTCACAGAACAGTCATGGGATGTAAAATACAGCATAGGGAACGTAGTCAATAATATTGTAATAACTGATGTCAGATGGGTATGAGGTTTATCTGAGTGATCCCTTAGTTATTTAATGTCTAATCACTGGGTCATACACCTGAAACTAATATGATATTGTATGTCAACTGTCATTGAAAATAATAATTTAAAAAATTTTTAAACGCAGGAAGGGCAGGGTAGCCCGTGCAGACCCAGCTGTCTCCTCAGCACCCGGCAGGAGGCCTGGCCCGCCCCTCTGCGCTTACCCTCCCAGCGCCAGACCTTGTCCTTCGGTGGGCGTAGGGTGTGGTTGTGGCCTGAATAAACCATGTCAGCATTAAAAATTACTTGGGGGTGAGGTTGGTGTGGCTATAAAAGGGTACATGAGGGACTCTTATGATGGAACTGTTGGTATCTTACCTTTTAAATATAAATTTGAAGGGGTAATTGGCTTTATTAAGTGATTTGTGAATTGGACAGCAGATCATCTAGCAAGCTAAGAGAAACTCCTGTACTGTGTCTCTTGATCTTAATGGAAGTCACTAACCTGGCTGTGGTGTGCTGTGTAGTTTTACAAGATGTTACAGTTGGGGAAACTGGTTAAAGGGTACACGGGATCGCTGTATTTCTAAAACTGTATGCTAAGCTGCAATTATCTCAATAAATTTAATTTTTAAAAAAGTTCAGACATGCTGATTGGAATATATATATATATATATATATATATATATATATATATATATATATATATATATAAAATTGTATACACACATATGCAGTGGGCCATAGTGTGTGGATCCCTGCCCTATAGTCCTATAGACACTTTAGATCTGTCCACAAGCTAGGCATGCAGGTCTTTGTTTTTCTACCACCCTAAGTAGTCTTGGCCCTTGGACAGAGCCATCTCATGCTGTTTAGCACCTGGGAATCTGCAATTAAAATTATCAAGTGTTTTGGAGAAATAGATGGCGGCGCAGGTAAAAGCTGCACCCGCTGCCTCCCGCAACAACATCAAAATTACAAATAAAATACAGAACCACCATCACTCAGAGCCTCCTGAAATCTGGCTGAACAGAAGCCCTACAACCAGGGACCTGAAGGTGCATCGACAGTGGTTAAGAGGGGCCGAGATGCAGCCGAGGGCCCACACCCGGTGCCGCGGTTGAAACCCAGGAGGGCATCTCGGCAGTGGAAGTTTCCCAGAGGAACGAGGGGTCCCAGCCCCACAGCAGGCCCCAGCCCAGGGCTCCAGGGCGGGGAAGAGACGTCCCCACACCTTTGGGCTGTGAAACCAGCCAGGACTGTCTGAGAGTCGTGGAGGCTGCGGGAGCCCCAGCAGCTCCTCTTAAAGGGCCCGCGCATGGGCTCCCTCTGAGCCCCAGCACCAGGCAACAGCCTGGCTTTCTCCCAGGCAGAAGAGCTGGCAGAGGCCATTGCTGCTTTGGGAAGCCCTCCCCCACAGAGCCTGCAGGCAGGCGCCATATTTGAATCGCCAGCGCCTGACTCACACCTTTGGTCCCGCCCCGTGATTCCCGGAGGCCCCACCCCTCCCCACCTGCAGCTCATCCAGGCCATTTCCAGGGGCTTTTCTGTGCAAGTGGCCTCTCGAGCCTCATGCTTAGGACTTTCCCAAAATCTCTCAAACAGCAGCAGCGGGCCCCATACGGCTTGATAAGTGGCCCCAGGCCTGACACTAGCGGCAGCTGCACTGGCTCATAGCTTGGCCTCTCCTGGGCACCTCCAAGCCCAGCACAAGGAGCAGCCAACTACGGTTTGCTGTGTAGCTCATGCTGGGTGGCCCTGGGCAAGGCACTGGCACAGGCTGACTTTGCACCTCTCGGGAGGCCCCAGAGACAGTGCACCTGGTGGTCAGACTCGACCACGCTGGATTATAACCCTACCACATCCACGAGTGACACACTCAAGGGGCACACTTGGTGAACACCAAAGCTCCACTGAAGCAAATCCTGCTCCATAGGGGTGTCTCCAGCATAGCAGCTCTTTGGCTGTAGTTGCAGCTGGTCCCCACAGCTGATTGGCCTGGTGATGCCAACAGCAACCAAGGGTCAACTACTACAGGACAGTGCACACAGCCCACACAGGGGAGCACCTAGAAGGCCCAGCTCAGGTGACTGGGGAGGCTGAGCCACTGGGCACTACAGGACACCTACTACACAAAGCCACTTTACAAATTCCAGGAGACATAGCAGCTCTACCTAATACACAGAAACAAACACCTGGAAGCAGCCAAAATGTGGAGGCAAAGAAACATGTCACAAAGGAAAGAACAGAAGAAATCTCTAGAAGAGGAACTAAATGAAATAGATCCAAGCAAGCTAACAGATACAGAGTTCAGAATAATGGTTATAAGGATGCTCAAGGATATTAGAGTATGACAAAAATAATTGAGAAAATCGATGACATAATAAAGGACCAATTTGAAATGAAGGCTACAAGAACTGAAATGAAGAATAATTTACATCAAATCAACAGTAGAGGATGCTGAGAATTAAATCAGCAATTTGGAACATGAAGAAACAACAAACACCCAACCAGAAGAGCAAAAAGAAAAAAGAATCCAGAAATATGAAGATAGTATAAGGAGCCTCTGGGACAACTTCAAGAGGCCCAACATTTGTATTATTGGGGTGCCAGAAGGGGAAGAAACAGACTAAGAAAATGAAAACCTATTCGGAAAAAATGACAGAAAACTTCCCCTACCTGGGGAAAGAAATAGACTTACAAGTCCAGGAAGCACAGAGGGTCCCAAACAAGAGGAACCCAAAGAGGCCCACAGCAAGGCACTTCATAATTAAAATGCCAAAGGTTAAAGACAAAGAGAGAATCTTAAAAGCAGCAAGAAAAAAGCAGTTACCTACAAGGGAGCACCCATACGACTGTCAGCTGATTTCTCAACAGAAACTTTGCAGGCCAGAAGGGAATGGCAAGAAATATTCAAAGTGATGAAAAACATGGAACTACAACCAAGATTGCTCTACCCAGCAAAGCTATCATTTAGAATTGAAGGGCAGATAAAGAGCTTCACAGATAAGAAAAAGCTAAAGGAGTTCATCACCACCAGACCAGCACTACAGGAAAAGGTGAAGGGTCTTCTTTAAGAAGCTGAACAAAAGAATCTGACGAACTAAATAGATCCAGAGACACTGACGCATGTAACAGATGATCATACTTCAGAGGGAAGGGGGGTGGAGGGTGGGAAGAGATTAACCAAAGAAGTTATATGCATATATGCATAACCCATGGACACAGTCAATAATGGGGTGAAGGCCTGGGGAGGGTGTGGGAGCGGGTGGAGGGGGTCAATGGGGGGGGGGAATGGGACACCTGTAATACTTTCAACAATAAAGATAAAATATATTTCATTTTCAAAATTGAAAAAAAGTAAATGTTTTAAATTTGTGAGGTATCTATGGGAAGAAAAGCCATGGTATAGGTATTTGTTAAGGTTTTTTCAAGCCATAAAAGAATGTAAATTTTTTTAAGCAATAGAAACTGATAAATGAGAGAATCAAGCAACTGTCCTGTCAGTATAACTGCATTTCAGAATACCCTGACAGTTGAGGAAAAATTCTTCATAGAGTAATTCCAGGTAATAAGTACAGAAGAAATGACAGAAGCAAACCACTCTACACCTCCCTAATGAAATCATGGATCTAAGCGGATGGGGGACTTTGTAATGAAGGATCAGGGTAATCATACCCAAATTCACCCATCACTCAAGAAGACAACCAGACATGGCTCTAGGTGTGATACAATAGGGAATGAGAACATCTGTCACCCCATTAATTAAACGTGAATTTGATTAAGCCTCCAGGTCTTACTACCTACAGTCAATCAAAATTGAGTCAGGAGTGTTCTGGCTCAAGATGGTGATGTTATAGGATCCTGATCTCAAGTCCTCCCATAGACACACTTGATCTAAGCTACATTCAGAACAACTGCTTCTGAAAGAAACCCAAGAACTGAGCAAGTCCCACAATTTGGGCAAATGAGAAAAAACCCCACATTGAAATGGGGAAGAGAGGCTGAAGCACAATCTTGCCATAAACCCTACCCCTGGTGCAGTGATCCACAATCAGGAAGAAACTCATATCCTTGAGCTTCTCTCTGAGGGGCCCCCAAAACATCTAGCTTTGAAAGCCAATGGGGCTTGTATCCACAAGGCCCAGTAGGCCATGGCGATCTGAGAAAGTTCTTAAAGGGCTCCAGCAGAGAGACAGCCAACTGAAAAGTGCCCAGTCTTTGTGTGATAGAGGCCTTTTTACTTACCTTAAAGCTTGTGGGCCATCTTATAATTTAACACACATCTTAGGGCCTACTGAATGCTCTTCAAAGGTGGAGGCCAAAGGGTACCATCTTTGCACTCTCTGCCTAATCCCAGGTCACCAGTATCTTCCAGAAAGGAGCATGTGCACTTGGGTGGCACCCTGATTTTTGTGGCTGCCACCCAGGGAATACCCCTTGATCACATGGCTCTGGTGGCCAGTGGGGCTCATGCTCATGGGTCCCAAAGGACTGTGACAAGCATAGAAAGGGTTTTTAACTGCTATACCCCTGGGCATTCCAGAAAAGCAAACAGACTGAAATGTCCATTCTTTCAGGGAAAGAGACCCAATAGTTTATCTTCATGGCTGCAGCCTGAGGGGCAGGCTTCTAATCAATCACACATCTAAGGGCCAACCGTAACCTTTTCCAGAGAACCCCCAGAGTGGGCTCTGTCTTAGTGCTCCCCCTCTGCTGTCATCTGGGTTGCTGGTATCTCGCAGAGAGGAGCTTGTGCACTCATCTGGTGCCTGTTTTTGTGGCTGCGGCCCAGGGGACTCCTCTTCACCTGGCTCAGGTGGCCAGCAGGGCTTACTTTCATGGGTCCCATACTGTAACAAACAGAGACAATTCTTAACTAGCTGCCACCTCCAGGGCACAGTCCAGGGACAGAAGACTGAAACACACCCTCAGTCTTCCTGTGAAAGAGGCCTATCAGCACATCTAGCTACAGCCAGAGGGGCAGGCTTCTAATGAAGCACATATCTAAGGGACAACTTCAGTCCTCTCCAGAGACAGGGCACTCTCCTCATACTCCCCTGCCTTGCTGCAAGTTACCGGTATCTCCTGGAAAAGAACTTTTGTATTGTCTGGTGCCTCAGGTTTTGCAATTATGTTAACAGGTCCCACAGCACTGTAACAAACAGGAAAACAGTTCTTAATTGGCTACCACCAACGGGACACAGTGCAGAGACAGCCGACTGAAACTACCCTGGTCTTCCTATGAAAAAGTCCTGTTAGTTGATCTTTGTAGCTATGGCCGGGGGCAGGCTTCTAATGAACACTCTTCTAGGGGCCAACTGCAGATCTCTCCAGAAATGGGGGAGGGGCATGATGGGCACCATCTTTGCACCCTCTCTCTGCCCTGCCTCAGGTGGTTTGTGTCTCCTCGAACAACATTTGGCATCCCAGCTTTTGTGGCTAACATCACACTCAGTGGTGAAAAAGCTGACAGCTTTTCCTTAAGATCAGGAACCAGACAAGGATGCCACTCTCACCACTTTTATTCAACATGGTACTGGAAGTTCCAGCCACAGCAATTAGCCAAGAAACAAAAAAGCACCCAAATCAGGAAAGAAGTAAAACTCACTATCTGCTGATGACATATTATATATAAAAAACCCTAAAAACACCAAAAAGCTGTCAGAACTAATAAATTCAGTAAAATTGTAGGCTACAAAATCAATACACAAAAACTAGTTGCATTTCATACACTAATAATTATAAGAAAGAGAAATTAAGAGAAGAGCCCCGTTTACAACTGCATCAAAAGAACAAAGTACCTTAGAATAAATTTAAGAAAGGAGGTGATGGCCCTCTACACAGACATTAATGCAAGAAATCGAAGAGACACAACAAAATGGGAACATACTCAGTGTGCATGGACTGGAGTGTTTTCTTAAAATGTCCATAGTACCAAAGGAAATCTACAGATGCAATACAATCCCTATCAAAATTCAAACGGCATTTTTCACAAAAATAGAACAATTCTAAAATTTGTATGGCACCACAAAAGACCCTGAATACCAGAACAATCTTGAGAAAAAAGGCCCTTCCTACAAAGCTGGAGACATCACACACCCTGATTTCAAACTATTACCATGCTATAGGAATCACAACAGTATGGTATTGGCATAAAAACAAATAGCTCAATGGAACAGAATAGACAGCCCAGAAATAAACCCACATATATATGATCAATTAATTGACTGATGCCAAAGGAACCAAGAATAAACACTGGGGAAAGAACAGTCTCTTCAATAATTTTTTGGGGGGAAACTGGACAGCCACATGCAAAAGAATGAAACTGTGTCACTATCTTACACCATACACAAAAACCAACTCAAAAGAGATTAAAGACGTAAATGTAAGACCCGACCCCATAAAATTCACAGAAGAAAACATAGGGTCAACTCCTTCACATCAGTCTTAACAATGATGTTTTGGATTTGACACCAAAAACAAAGGTAACAAAAGCAAAAATATACAAGTGGAACTACATCACATGAAAAAACTTCTGCACAAGCAAAGGAAATCATCCACAAAATGAAAAGGCAACCTGCCAAATGGAAGAAGATATTTGCAAATCATATATTTAATAGGGGTTTAACATCCAAAATATATAAACACCCCATACAAATCAACAGCAAAATAACAATCTTATTAAAAAATGGGCAGAGGATCTGAATAAACATTTTCCCCAAGACGACACACAGATGGCCAGTAGGTACATGAAAAGGTGCTCAGCATCACTAATCATCAGGGAAACGCAACTCAAAACCACAATGAGACACTGCCTGGCATCTGTTAGAATGGCTATTATAAAAAAGACAAGAAATAACAAATGTTGGTGAGAATGTGGAGAAAAGGGAACCCTGTGCACTGTTGGTGGGACTATAAGTTGGTGCAGCCACTATGGAAAAGAGTATGGAGGTTCCTCAAAAAATTAAAAATAGAACTACCACATGAACTACCACAATTTTACTTCTGGGCATTTATCCAAAAGGAACAAAAACACCAACTTTCATAGATATCTGCACCCCATGCTCATTGCAGCTTTATTTGCAACGTCAATACATGAAAACAATGAGTGTCCACCGATGAACGAAGAAAGAAAATGTGCCTGATAGGTATAGACACACACAGACACGGGAATACCATTCAGCCAAAAACAGGAAATCCTGTCATTTGTGACAACATGGATGGACCTTGACGGTGTTATCCTAGCAAAATAATTCAGACAGAGAAAGACAAATACTGTATAATCTCAGTCATATGTGGAAGTAAACAAACAAAGAAATCCAAACTCATAGATACAGAGAACAGACTGGTGGATGCGAGAGGCGGGGGTGGGGGTGGGGGGGTGAAAGTGGTCAGAACTTTTAAAACATCCATTTATCAAATAAGTCAGTCCTGGGAATGTACCGTTCAGCATGGGGACTATAGTTAATAATACTGTATTGTATATCTGAAAGTTACTAAGAGGTTAGATCCTACAAATTCTCATCAGGAGGAAAACTGTAACTGTGTGGCGATGGATGTTACCTAAGCAGCCTTTTGGTTCCTTCCTCCACAGCACCCTATGGAAGCTCCAGCATCTCAGCTTCATCACACATAGGCCACCACGGAGTCCAAGTTTCAGTCCAATCCAAGCAAGGCAGCTGTTAGAGCCTTAAGAGCTAATGCCTTAAATCCAGAATCTCTAGTGACTGCGCCCTTCAGTGCATTCAGTTCAATCTTATGTCCTATTCTGTTCTCCTTGCTCTAACACCCTTCAAATACACGCCCACACACATTCCCCAGATTTCTGCCAGTACCTGCTAGGAAAGCTTACAATGTTTCCCATCTTGTCACTCTACCCATAGGTGGCAACAGAGAAGTTCTTGAGAATATCTCTTTGCAAGGCAATCTGTCTCAAGCGAGGTATCAGGATCCTCAAGAAAAGGTTAGGCAGCCTCCTCAGCTAAGACAGGCGGGCAAATTACGTGCACGGGTAGGGGAGGCATGAGAAACTTGAAGTTTTAAGACCCTCAGTTTAGTCCGAGTCCAACCAGACACCGCCATCCCAAGCTTCCCGGCCCCACCCCCCCAATCAATATCTTAAATTCTACATGAGAAACTTAAGGTTGTGAATTCAACTGATGTCATTCTGCAACTCGTATAATTACCTTTTGCTTGATTTTCAGCAACACCAGCCCCCTGGCCACATGAAACGGTGCTCTTAGGGCCGCCCTGGAGGCTCCCTGGAGCTTGGACTGTGGCCTGAGCTGAGAGTTGAAGGACTGAGTTCCATGTCTTTTCGTAAGCCCTGCAGTGCCTGTGGAGTCAGCCCCACGTTCGTCCTCACAGACACCATTACTGCTGTACAAGGCAAGCGAAACCCAAGGCCCGGCCCGCGGCATCCGCTGCCGTGGAAGCTTCACCCCGAGCACAGGCGGCAGCCGGACTGTAACGCCACCGCCCGGCAGGAATTAGCACCGTCCCGTCTCCACAGCAAGCAGCTCATCTTGCTCCAGACCAAAGGCACCACCACCGACCAATCCCCCAAATCCAACCTCGGAGGGTTTGTCTCCCAAGACCATTCCTGGGACCATTTCATCAGCCAGCATTCCGTCAGGAAACTAATTAAACCAGTAACTTAAACAACAAAATAATAATATAAAGATTAACTAATAAAAAAACAGTTTTAACTATTAAGGAGGGTAAAAGAGTACAAGGAAGGAACAGCAATAGCAACCACAGAAAGCAGCCACTACCCCCAGCACCTAGAAACTTCTAAGCCTCTCCAGGCTGAGGCTCGAGCCCGTGAGGGGAGGGCGTGGCTGGCAACGGCCCGCCTGCCCGCAGCAACCGGCTGGAGGACAGGGCCGCAGTGACTGCCGGGCCTGAGCCACAGTGGAACAGAACCGTGAGGGCTGCTGGGATGGACACCTCCGGCCCCTTCTGTCCGTCTGCCCTGAGAACTTCCAGGCCGTGTCTCCTCCAGAGTCCTCTACGGGCAAAGGAGAGGTGTGGACAGGGTCTGGGAAGGCAATAAATCACCCAAGGAAGGGCAGCTTTGGAAACTAAAGGCAATAAATTGATAACTGGCACACTACTCATTTGTAGGAAATGTAAGAAAGCAACCTGCTAAATTCAGAATGTGGAAAATTCTACGAACCAAATGACCAGGTTTCTTCAATAACTAAATGGTAAGAATGAGGAGGACTACCAGAGATGTAAAAGGCTAAATGCAATGGCCATCCTTGTCTGAATTGTTTCAAACCAGCCAACAGTAAAGCACCATGAGAAACGAGAAATTTCAACGCCAACAGGATATTCAATATTAAGAAAATACTCACTTTTTAGGTGTGATAATGGTATTATAGTTGAATATTTATCCCTAGGTGATATATTTATGGATGCAATAGGTCTGGGATTAGCTTTTAAATAACCCAGGAAATGGGGAGAGTAGGCTATAGGTAAAATAAGGGTGGCCACAGATTGATAATTATTCAAGCTGGGTTATGGGTTCAAGGACATTTCTTATACTCTGTACTAATATTCTTGAACTGTATCATCATAAAACATCCAAAAAATCTCTCCCCCAGCCATGAAAATAAAGGTAATACAACTCACCTCCACATCAGGAGCTCTACATTCTGGGGCTGAGAGGGAGGTGGAAGGCAGCCGGTCTCGAGGACGTCCAGCTGACTTTGGGGTGGGAATACGCCGAAGGGCACCTTTCAAATAAGATTCCCAGTCGAGTTTGTTTCCTGCCTCCCTTCTCTCGCCTGAAATGCAGCGAGGCGAGCGGGAGCAAAGCCTCATGGTTCAGATCATGCTGAAGTCAAGACACCTGGGGTGCAATCCTGGCTTCTGCACTACCAGCAACCACTGAGGCAAGCTACCTGGGTCTCGGGCCTGTTTTCCATCTTCAAGGGATTAAAGGAGTAACATCTGTCACCTGTTTAGAAGAGTGCCCGGCCCAAGGTTAAAGACTAATATTTTTTTAATTCCAAAGAATAATTTGCTATTTAACACCCTTGACAGAATGGAACTAAGGTTTTAAAGAGAAGGGAGAGGGAACGTGAGGGAAGAACAAAGGAATATAATGGCAGCTCCCAGCCTGCTTTCACCCCCATTTCCACGGTGCCACTGGGTTTGGGAGTTCCTGACTTCCGAGTTTAATCCAGTCTCTAATTAAAGGCATAAATTTGAAAAGCAAAATCAGAGAAACCCGGGAAGAAAACCACAGCAAGTTAAAGGCAAAGCCAAGCCTCAGGATTCCTCTGCGTGCCCATTAAAAAGGATGCTTCGGCGCAGCCCGCATGACCCTCAAAAGGTAGCAGCTGGCGAGTGAAGCGAACCACAGGCTAAGTGCGTAGGCGGCACAGGCGTCTGAGGGTCCAATTCCCAAGGTGAGCAGTTGCTGAGCTCATCTCTGGAAAGTTAATTATGGTTCATTTCCACAGTCACCAGGGAGAACTAGAGAATTCTAAAGAAACACTTAAAACCCAGAGGTGTGGTAACTGGGCAACATAATGGAAGGGCAAATTAAAAGTAGCCAGGGGTAGTGTAAAGCAATTAACGTTTACAGTGAGTAAATTCTGGAATGGTCAGGCTCACTGTCAAGACCCAAGTCAAACAGGATGAAATTATGGTGTGGAGAAGGGAAACAAAGTAGCTATGGTAATTACATTGATGTGTGATGTAGTTGTCTAAGAAACGACAGAGGGAATATTAAAAATGGTCTATAAAAAAGGTGTACATAAAAATCAAAATAACTCTTTAGTATGCCAGCTTATAGGTCTTTCCCCCAATTTCAGTATTCATTTCCCTCCATTTAACAGTATCCAAGCATGCCTTTAGAAATATGGTCATCCTTTCTGGGCTAATGATACAGTTGAAAGGATTTCCTACACACTCCAGCCTGACTATTTTACAGCTTATACTAGGCCACTCATTTCTTATTTTGACATAACTCAGTGGTTCCCAAAATTTGCTGTACATTAGAACTAACTGGGGAATTAAAAAAAAAAAAAAAATCCTGGTGTAGATCCCACCCTGTACTAATTAAATCAGAATGTCTGGGGGTGGGAGTCAAGCGGCGGTATTTTTTAAAAATCTTTTAAAAAATTTCTATTTTGGGGGGGGGGCACAGAGAGGAACACTGGTTTGTTGCTCCACTTATTTATGCATTCACCGGTTGATTCTTGTATGTGCCCTGACCGAGGATGGAACCCGCAACCTGGGCGTGTGCTCAGGAATCGAACCAGAGACCTTTCAGTGCATGGGACACTCACCCATCCAAGCTACACTAGCCAGGGCAGCTGCAGTATTTTTAAGGGATGATATACTGTCTAAACTTTGGATTTAAAAAGGAAGAAGACAGAGTTTCTGTCCTGGAGTAATGTTTCCATACACTAACATTCAAAACAATAATTTATTTTGTACATCTTACTTCCCTGTACAAAAATAATTTAAAACTTAAAGTTTTCTGGGGGAAGGGGAGCAGTAAAATCATCCAGGGGTTTAAGGGGTGATATAGGAAATTATTGCCAGATACTCTGCCAGAACAAGGTAAGAAAAGGTAAAGCACACTGGTTTAAGATAGAAAACTTCAGAGTTTGGGGTCAAAACCTGCTCAGGTCTAAAGAAAAACAGAACTCCTCCCAGAAGACCATGTTTCTGAAAATATCGCTGCAAAATTTGGAACATCACATTAAACCTTATTTGCAATGAGGTTTTAAAGTCATTCCTCAGTTGAATCTGCTACTTTTAGTGAGAAAGTGACTGCCTCCTACGTAGTTGCTAACTTCTCACCTGACACTAAAGCTGTCTGCTCATGTCCAATGATAAGACAGTCTGGAAGCTGCTTCCCTCATCCTAACACAGTATTTGCCGTCGTAACTGGAGACAAAGGACCTTATCCCTGCACATTTCTTGCTGCATGCTCTCACTGGACCCCTGTGCAGTTCAGGTGAGGACGGTGTCCACAGGCGAAAGAAGAGTTGATAAGTCCTACCAGCTTGTGCGTTACTGCATCTAGTTGTTACTTAGAATTTTGGTTCTCAGGGGGCTACAATGACAAAAGGCTTAAACTATCTTCATGATTATTTACATTTAAATCTTAAGTCCTTGATGTAAACCTAATTCCTCACATTTGTTTTTAGATAATAAAAATGCTTATTTGCCTGGCTGGGGTGGCTTATCGGTTGACCCATATCGAGGCTCGATTCCAGGTCAGGGCACATGCCCAGGTTGCATTGCTCCATCCCAGCAGGGGGCCTGCAGGAGGCAGCTGATTAATGACTCTCTCATCATCTGTGTTCCTCTTTCTCGCTCTCTGAAATCAATAAAAAATATATTTTAAAAAAATGCTTATTTAAAGCCTTGGCCAGTGTGGTTCAGTTGGCTGAGCATCGTCCCATGGACCATGAGGTCACCAGTTCGATTCCCAGTCAGGACACGTCTGGGTTTCAGGCTTGATCCCCAGTAGGGGGTGTGCAGGAGGTAGCTGATGTTTCGCATACGGATGTTTTTCTCTCTCCCCCTCCCTCTAAAATCAATAAACATTTTTAAAAATGCTTATTTAAAGAAGTTTTAAAAAATATATCCTTCATAATGTCCACTATCTTTATATTAAGCTCAAGAGAAACAATTCATAAATTGCCTGCGTTCTGCAGGTGCCATTAATACCTAGTTACAGCAGCTGGGTGAGGAATTAAAACCATGCAATGGAATGAAATTAGACCTCTACCCTCACACCATACTCAACACTTAACTCAAAATGAACCACAGATCTAAACGAAAGAGCTAAAACTACAAACTCAGAACACGCATAAATCTTCATAGCCTTAGATAATGATTTCTTAGATATACACCCAAAGCACAAGCATCTACAAAAAATAAACTGGGCTTCATCAAAATTAAACTCTCCTATGCTTCAAAAGACACTATTAAGAAAGTGAAGATGGGAGAAAATATTTAGAAATCATATACCTGATGAGGGATTAGTACCCTTAATATATAAAGAACAGTTATATTTCAATAATAAAAACAGCCCTGGCTAGGTGGCTCAATTGGTTGGAGCGTAATCCCTTACACCACAAGGTTGTGGGTTCGATTCCTGGTCAGGGTACATTCGGGAGGCAACCAATTTTTCTTTAAAAAAATCAATAAAAAAAAATACCCTCTGGTGAGGATTAAATAGACAAAAATTCAATTAGAAATTAGCAAAGGATCAGAATAGACATTTCTTCAAAGACATACAAATGGCCTATAAGCACACAAAAAGATGTTCAACATCACTAGTCATCACAGAAATGCAAATCAAAACCGTAAGACACTTCACACTGACCAGGATGTCTAGACTTAAATCACAGCCCCGACACTACCAGTAGGAAAGTAATGGGGCACAGTCACTTTGGAAGAGTTTGGCAGTTACTCGGCTACCATACAACCCAGCAACCTCACACTTAGATATACACCCGCGAACTGAAAACACTGACACAAGGCCGTAAGTCCCTAACAGCACTATTCGTAACAGGACAAGGTGGAAACAGCCCGAATCCTCACCAATGAGGGAAAATGAATGTGGCATACCCGCACAACTACTTGGCAATAAAAGCGAAATACTGACACATGCTATGGCACAGATGAACCTCAAAACATGCCAAGTGAATGGAGCTAAACAAGCCCCATTTGTACGAAAGGTCCAGAATAATCTAGACACAAAGTTGTTGCCTAGAGCTGCGGCGGGGGGGGGGGGGGGGGTGGGGGGTGGGGGGTGGGGGGTGGGAAAGGACTGCTAATAGGCACTGAATTTCTTTTTGAGGTGATGAAAATGTTCCAGAATTCAGAGTGGTGATAATTACGTAACTTCGAGAATATACTAAAAATACTTCAAAATTGTACACTTTTGAAGGGTGACTTTTATCTCAGAAGAACAAAAGTTGGTTTAAAAAACTATGCGTGAACTTGAAGGAGGGCAGGAAGAGTGATGGGGAGTGTGAGTTTTGGTGTGTTCTATTTCAAATAGGGCTGTCAAGGAAAAAAATCAAGTAGACATGACCAGATAGTGAATGAAACTCCATTACCAAATAAGACTTGAAATACACTTTCTCTAGTTTAGAAATTTAAGGACTACAGAGACTATATCCTGAAATTTTAAATGGCTGCTCACTTGAGAAATTTATAAGCTTCTCAAAGGACCAGGCCTCAAACTTTTAAAGTCTACATAGTCAAGGTCGTAGCTTCCCTTGCCAGGGCTGAACACAATTTAATACAGTAATGAAGACAAAAGTACATTTCAACACTTTTATCTCTGGAAAATATGTTCATCACAGCTTGGCAGCCACTTCCATTCCAGGGCTCTCTTTTTAACATTCCGAGGTGAACATTTAACTCTGCAAACATTTTTCAAAGTTCACTCCTGAGATGAGATTGTCAGCAAAGGAGGCAGGACATCAATTCACCGTTTTCAAAGACCAAGAACAGGTTAAGGGGTAAGAATAAAAACTATCCGACTCCAAAAACCCATATATTCACTTTTTATTGAATTTGTTAATGTTACAGAGCTCTTGCACTGCCAAACCATGCCTGAGAATTCAAAGAAAGAAATGGTACAATGGACAGCCTATCCACCCACCATACAGCATATTAAAACTTGATTCATGTGCATTTTGATAATCTCACAATCTTTTAAAAAGTTGTAACAAGAGTTGGTTTTAAATCTCCTGCAGTTCTTCAGCTCTCTAGTACAGTGTGCCATTAAGTTCCACATACCCATCCCAGTTCATTCCTCAAAAACATAACCCTCAACAAAATTTTGCTGGAAAAAAATGCATACTCTTCAGGGAAAATATGTGGCTCGAGGTCCAAGAGATTTGTTAAGATTTTTGGTTCCCAAATGAAGTCTTCAGTTTAACCAAGAATCCCTTGTTCCTTGCTTAATCATCCAACCTCTCCTTGGCTTGCTCAGCAATTCACCCAAACACATCAGAAGGCAGGCGTCTCGCCTGCCACCTCAAATAACACCAACATTATTGCCCAGAAATGGTTGGCAGGTCGTGTCAGGAGATCCTGTAACCCTCCAGGAGTCTGATTCCTGCACTGACACTTTTATCGAGACCGAACTCCCACAGAAATATGCTCCCGCTTCAGGATAGTTTTCCTCCCCCATTGGCTTCACTCTTGCCAGTAGCAAGTCTGCACCTCCCGCAATTTGGCAAAGGGATTTACTACAGAGAAACCCAGAGACTGTGTCAAGTGGTCACCACCACTTTGACATATTTCTACTGAACCAAAGATACAAAACTAGGAAATTACCAGACTTTCTCATTAGGTGAAAAGAAACTTTGCAGTAGTCCTGGGTATCTTCCTGAAGTCCTCTTTAAGGACTAAAACTGACTGGATAGTTTAAGCTGTAATTATTAAAAATAGAAGTGCTACGTCATTTGCCCGACTTCAAATGAACAGCATAAAGACACACCAGGTGATAGCAGAGCTACCCTGGGACAATTGCTGCATCTACAGAATGTCCAATAACTTAAAAATTTGGGCACAAGTATTATCTGGAATTATCAAAGACCACGCAAGATTCATGAAACCTAAGTGGGTTTAGGTTGAGGTTCTGCTCACATTGCTCTGAATTTGTAAGAACAGGTCAGTGAATCCCTTGGCCTGAGCAGAAACCATACTCTTTCCACTGCAGTTAACTTGACAATTAGACCTGATTCCAGGAGGCTTTAGCAGCACCTGAAGTAGAGCCCCCCGTGTCCGCTGCCCTTTACATCAAAGGCTATTTGGTTCCCCTCGAGGGATTGGCAATTTATGAGACATTTCACAATTCTAATGCATATTTCAGGTCACTTACTTAACCAAGCAATATGCTCTGTCAAAGAACTTCTTCCAAGTCAAAGCAAAAAAAAGGCCTTAATGTGGAACATAGAGAAAGCACTATCCAAATAAAAAATCACTAAAAGAAACAATATTCCCTTCCCACTTGGTGGACCCAAGTTTTGTTGAATTTGTGGTTACGTCAAAATACAACTCAAAGTTTAAATTAGTAATCATAGCCCTACACAGAGCATCTGAACACATCAGTTCTTTTGAGAGCGGCACATTCCAGGAAGTGTAACACAGCCGCAGCCCACGACAGAGAGCATTCCCAGAGGACGGGGCACAGGACAGGTTAATTAAGGTCACTTAAATCTTCATCTTTTACAGCAGATCAGAACCCAGACGGCTGACTCTCTGCAGGATTTCTGATAGGAATCCAGTAGAGCTGGTTGCAAGTTCCACATCGACACTTAACAGCTGTAACCTCCTTATCCAGAAGTTGTGATCCACATGAGTCCACATGAGTGCAGCAAATCTGAGGTAGTCAACCTTACAAAGGCTCAGTATCTGAACATAAAAAGATTTTGAAATGACCACTGGCTGCCATTTTTGTGTTTGTTTTTTTTTCTGTATTTGCAGAGTAATTACTATGTGAGAACACTGCTGAATCTAGTTCACACATTTATAACAATGAAAATCCCCCTAAATCAATAGACATAAAGAGCAGTTGTGACACTTGAAACTTCCATAGTGCAATAGGGCCGGTCACTTATCTCGAGGGGTCGGCATCGGTTGCTGTCGATCCAGCAGAGATCAGGTGATGAATGGCTGTTCATGGTGGTTAGCGGTGGTCTAGTTACCTTAGAAGGGTTAGCAAAGACCATTCCTTAATTGTACTGAGAGTGGCTGTTTTTTTGGTTCTCAAGCACAGCGTACTGGTTGTCTAGCTGAAGCTTAAGGGCCTGGTGTTTTGAAACCTCATCCCTACCTCTAGTTTTGTGTCTTACTACTTCAAAGCTCTTCTCCATTTCTTTATCCCTAAGGGAAAATAAATGTAATCAGTAAATATTTCTTCAGGCTGTTTTAAAAATATTCTTCCTTGAGTTTAAAAACAAAAGCCACCCCTTAGAGGAATCTTGAGGGAGAGACAGGAGGGGAAAACTAGTCTATAAAATCCGTATCAAACCACTTTTAAGGCTTCAATGGAAAAGGAAACATAGACACTGCAACTGGAGCTCTACGGCCCCGTTTCCTACGGCGGCAAGTCTACTGTAGTGTTCAGTACTATTAACTGCAAACCTATTTTGGGACCAACTTGAAGACAACTGGAAAGTTAAAAAGTTCTCTAATAACATGGTGATTCCTTCTGAGACTCACTTTTACTGTTAGCAAATAACAGGCAATACATCTCTTTCCTTATGCATAAGTAAGGGTAACCATTTTCTCACTCAAGTAAGTTCTCGGTATTCAATGCCTTCTCCTCACTTCTACTTCACGGAAGTGGATCAGATAGAGGATGAGTGGTGAATCACTGCCCCTTACTTTGTAGGACAGGGCAGCGGAGCAAGTCCAAGTGGAGGTTTAAACTCAAGCCAGCTGTGGTCTCAAAGAGGCAAAACGGCTGGGATTTACTTTAAAAGTCACCCCCCCCAAAAAACAATTATTTCCAGCTGATATCATTTACATTTCTTCCCATTTTATTTAATTTTAAAAATTCATGGCCCTAAACAAGATGTGGATGTGCCATATGTGGTCATTTAACTCCAGGTAGCATTCATTTTAAGTACCTGCTGAAATAAGATTTTAATATTAGATTTATAAATGCCAACGTCTTCCACCTACTTACATTTACTGGGAATACAACAAAATATTACTCTTTCACTTCTAGTTTCTATATAATAAGGAACATAAACCAGCAATAATGTACTTATAAAGAATTCTAACTTGTGAGAATGACATGGTAGCTTTTTCATGGCTACAGAACATAAACCAGGGGTAAGAGAAACTTCAGCAGACCAAGTGTGTCTTTGGTGCTCTTTCCCCTCCCCCCTCCAGGACACATAAGTCCCACCCTAATTCTCAGCTGCCTGTGAGATGCAGCCTGGGATTGACCAGTTAAGAGCACCCCCTCCCTGTGGGTTTTTATATCTCCTACATCCCACTTACCACCAAGGGACAGGGTTCCAAAACAAAACGTGGTAATTAGAGTACTTACTTTCGGCTTTCTACATGCTTGGCAGTGGACTGCAGGGATGGGAACTGTGTATCACTGTATATTTCTGGTGGTCCTTGTGGCGTTTTCCTCGTTGTGGTTAACCTGGCTCCAGGAGGTCTATACACACCACTAGTCATTGCCGGTTCTGGGGTTTCTGTAACTAACATTTCATAACAGTTCAGAGAAAACATTCAAATGCTTGGCATTTTAATAAACTAGTTCTGTAATCTGATCACTTAATAATTACAGAAATAAAACCAATACCTGATATAAGGTTTCAGGACAACAGCAGCAAACCTAGTTATCTGGAAACGCCTGAAAGTGAAAATATTCTACTTTTCTAGGGTAGCCTTCTAACTTCTCTTCCACAGACAAGTTTTATCATCCATGTAAATGAGTTCTGTAAGTCAGCTTACTAGAAGTGGGAATCTGCTGGGCCTCAGACACAGGCCTCATTAAGGACTGACTTTCAGAATATGACCACTTTAGTCCTTAGTTTACATATCAGTAAATGTGGATAATCACTTCTTTGCCTGGGCAGTGGATTACATAAGATGCCAAGTATAAAGAATGTATTTAATAAAATGCCTGTATTATTTAAATTCTAAAGATGACTAATAAAAAAGTAAAACTTGCCCTAGCAGGTTTGGCTCAGTGGCTAGAGCATTGGCCTGCTGAATGAAGGGTCCCAGGTTCGATTTCAGCCAACCAGTTGCAGGCTCGATGCCTGGCCTGGTTGGGAGGCAACCAATCGATGTGTCTCTCGAACAACCAATCGATATTTCCCTCCCTCTCTCCCTCTTCCCCTCTCTGAAAAGCAATGGAAAAAATATCCTCAGGTGAGGATTAAAAAAAATAAAATAAAAGGAACTGCTATCCTCATTAAAAAAAAAAAAAAAGTAAAACTTGATATCCTTAATAATTTCATTGTCTTCCACATCATTAATGGGTTTTCTTTTAAGGTTCTTTCTCTCTTTTCAAAATAATGATAAAATGGGAAAAATTAGCAGCTACAGCCCAGTCTTTCACAATGGCTAACATTTTGGGGACAAAGCCTTCCAGACTTTTCCCTATTCACCCTTTTCCTCCATTCTCAATATGAATTCAGTGTTTTACATGCGTTTTCCATTTATCAAAAACTTCATTTTAGCCGGACCAGTGTAGCTCAATGGTTGAGCATTGACCCATGAACCAAGAGGTCACAGGTTGATTCCTGGTCAGGGCACATGCCTGGGTTTCCAGCTTGATCCCCAGTAGAGGGCGTGCAGGAGGCAACCAATCAATGTTTCTTTCTCTCTATCCCTCTTCCTTCCTCCCTAAAATCAATAGAAACATATTTTAAAAAACCAAACCAAAAAACTCCACTTCATTTCAGATAAACATGTACATACTCACTTATTAGCTAAAATATAATGCAGCCATTCTTTTAAAGAAAATTCACGTGTGGGGGCATAAATTTTTATTATTATTATTTACTTATTTTGGAGAGAGAGACATATCAATTTGTTGTTCCACTTATTTACGCATTCACTGGTTACTTCTTTTATGTGCCCTGAGCAGGTATCAAACCCCAAACCTTGGTGTATCAGGATGACACTAACCAACTGAGCTAACCAGCCAGGGATGTTTTATAGTTTTTAATTATATGGGAAAGAGTTATAATGTAACATGCATTCATTAGTACCTGCTATGTGTCGGGTGATGTTCTAAACTACATAGGGAGATGCAATATTAAAATGAAAACCTCTGCTGCCTTAATGAACCTGTATTCTGGCCACCAGCTACCTGTGGCTATTTAAAATTAAATAAAATGAACAATTCAGCTTCCCAGTTGCATTAGCCACATTTTAAGTACTCAGTAGCCACATGTGGCTAGTGGCTGCTATACTTCACAGTGCTATTTCACCACTACAAAAAGCACTATTGAACAATGCTATTCTAGAGGCAGAAAACAAAATATGTAAGAAGATATTTACCATACCAAAAATCAGAGGATTAGTAAAGGGAGCACACAACAGGAAGGGTGGTGCTGGGAGGGCTGTGGTTTTAAATAAGGTGGTCCTGGAGGGTTATCAGTGATGAGGGGAAAATTGAGCCAAGGCCTGAAAGGAGGAGGCAACCATACCTAGAGCTGGCTAACAAGCCAAATCCGCCCCACAACTGGTTTTGTCAATAATGTTTTACTGGACCATAGCTACATGCATCGGGTGCACATAGTGTCCATGGCTGCTTTTGTGCTACAACAGTAGAGCTGAGTAGTTGAAACAGGCTGTAAGGCCCTCAAAGCCTAAATTTTTTAGTGTCTGGTCCATTACAGAAAAAGCTTACCAACTCCCAACATAAAGAAATGAGAATTCCAGGGAGGAACAACAAGATGGCGGGGTAGGTAACAGCTGCACCCACTGCCTCCCGCAACCACATCAAAATTACAACTAAAATACAGAACCACCATCACTCTGAGCCTCCTGAAATCGGGCTGAGCAGAAGCCCCACAACCAGGGACCTGAAGAAGCACCAAGACCGGATCATTCAATGTTGTTGTAAAGAAAAAGAAATGACGCTGTGTTGATTTTGTCTCCTGCAACTTCACTGAAATCATTAGTTCTAACAGTTTTTTTCTGTATGTGGAATATTTAGGGTTTTCTACATGTAAAATTATGTCACCTGTTAAAAAAAAAAAAAAAAAAAAGGAAATGAGAATTCCAGGCTGAAAATACCAGTCCACAGGGCCTGCATTGCAAAATGAGGAAGTTCAGCTTAAGCTCCGCCATATCTGAAAAGATCACTCTTGCTGCTGGCTGTGGAGGGAAGAGTGCACGTGGAAAAGCAGACAGACCAGATAAGAAACTATCTCAGTAATCCACGTAACAAAATGACAGTTCAAAACCAGTGGGGTAGATATGGAAGTGCTGAGAACTAGTCATATAAAGAGTCTGAATTTATTCTGAAAGTAAGCCAAAAAGAACTTATGGACAGATTAGATTTAGATTTGGAGCAAGAGAAAGAAAGGTGTCAAAGGTGACTCCAAAGTTTGTGCTAAGTGACTGAGAGAACAGCACTAAGGTAAGAAAGGCTGCAGGGTGCAGCAGATACATGGGTTCAGTTTGGAGATGTTGACTGAGGTTGAGATCCTGGATAGGCAGTTAAGATAAACACATCTGGAGTTCAGGAGAGCTCTGCTAAAGATGAAAATTTACAGGTCGCTGGCATATAGAGACTGCCAAGGGATAATGAGAACCAACCAATGAGGTGGCAGAAGAATTCAGTGTCCTGGAAACCAACAGAAGAGCATGTTTCAAAAGGGTGATCAACTGTGACAAACGCTGCTGATGGGGCAAATCAGATGAGGACTGAGACTTGGGCAATGGGTTTAGCAATGTGGGATCACTGGCAGATGCAGTTCAAAAAATAAGAAGTTAAATGGAAAAACATATATTGCAAAAGGCCAGAAAGGATGCAAAAATACTGACATAGTAGTTATCTGTAATCTCTGGAAGGCTTGGGGGATTTGCTTTTCTTTATATTATTCTGTATAAAATAATGCGTTACATTAAAGCAGCAATTTCCAACCAGTGTGCTGCAAAGATTTTAAAACATGCAATACCTATTTAGTCAGGGGCACTGACCTCTTTTCCCTTCAACTGTCAAATAAAAGAAAATGACAACAGCCAAAGCAACAATAGCCACCTGGTGTGAATGAATCAAAATTATACCTTTTTTGTGAGACAGGCAAAAAATAGAATATATTTTTTGGTGTGCCCCAGAATTTTAGTAATTAGTTTATGTGTGCCATGAGATGAAAAAGGTATTGCCCTCCTAAGGAGCCTTTTTAAATATCTAACCACCACTGTCTCCCTCCCCCTCAGAAATGTCAATAACACAGATATACACTATATATCTGCTTATATACTTTGGCCCTCTGATGGGCCATAAAACCACTCTAAGATCTAAGATTTCACCCTGGCCAGGTAGCTCAGTTGGTTAGAGCATGGTCCCAATATTCCAAGATTGCGGGTTCAATCCCCAATCAGAGCACAAATAAGAATCAACGAATAAACGCATATACAAGTGGAACAAATTGATGTCTCTATAAAATTCAATCAATAAAAAATAATAAAAAGGAAAAAGAACAAAATTATATTAAAAAAATTATACCAAAAAAATCTAAGATTTAATAACCCCAACCCCAAGAACAATATTTTATCCCCTTGGGAGTGATAAAATCTCCCCATCTGAGAATTCATGCTTCAAGATAGTAAAATGTGGAATGTAAAAAAAAAAGGGACAAATACAGGTGAAACACAGGTAGCCAATATTCCTTAGTCAGCTGTCTAAAATTGAAATAAATGCTTAAATATTTAAATTTGGTAATTTAGTTTACATATAAATTTAACTAGCCTACAGAAAAGCTTGTATCTTAATTTCCAAATTCCTTTGGATGTGCAAGTCTTTAAAAATTGTATATAAACCTCCTTCTGCCCTAGCTGGTTTGGCTCAGTGGTTAGAGTGTCGACCTGTGGACCAAAGGGTCCCAGGTTCGATCACCGGCCCCGGTTGGGGCGTGTGTGGGAGGCAACCAATCAATGTGTCTCTCTCCTCACCTTCCTCTCTCTCTGAAAAAGCAATGGAAAAATATCTTCCTGTAAGGATTAAAAAACAACAACAAAAAACCTCCTTCCCAGGAATGGAAAGGAGCCCTACTCACCCCACTACAAATATGTATTTAGTTGAAAGCTGACTGCACATAAAATTATACATAAGTAGACATCTTTATGAAAATGAAATATCAAAAATTACCAATTACTGGAGCTGAAGGTGCTTGTACTGGAGCTGTTTTATTCCAGGGGCCTGAAGACTTTTCTACACCACCGCCACCTCCGCCGCCACCACCACCTTCTTCCCAGTTATCACCCGGATCTTCTCTTTTTTCACTATCATCTTCTTCCTTTTCACTATTGGAAAAGCAAGCCCGTGAGTTCAGTTACAGAACCACCAGGAAAACTGTCAATCCAAATCTTTAGTTCTATTGATGCTGGTTTGTGGACCCTGAGAAGTCACTTAAGCTCTACAAAGCCCAAATGCTCATTTCTTTAAAAGCGAAAAACGGGGGATTCTACCTATTTACACAGGACTTCCACTTGACTTCAAGTGAAAAAAGGTTTAGAAAACCACCTGACCCGATAGTCTGCAATTCCCTTTTGCAAACCTCCTATACTCCAGAACATTTAGAAATGTTTCACACACTTATATGCTAGGCTATGACAACCTCATGATTATACATAGCAGCCCCGAGATAGAGCACACCCCTAGCTATTGGCTCAAGCAACTGAGGGAGGAAGAGTGACTGGTTTGTCTAACCTGAAACACAGAGAAAAGGGCAACTTGAAGGTATAATTACCAGATTTTTCTAGAACCAAAGTATACAACCAGGAATTTATGGTAAGCTTATTTCTAGGAATGGAATGGCTTGTGAAAGCTGTATAATTTTATGTGTTAATCTGTTAGTATATGTTACAAAATACTCTCAACATTCCAATTAATTCACATTCCAACAGAGGAGAGCAAGCAGGTGCCCAAGGTTTGCACCAGTGCCACAGATTTAATTAACGCCAGTCTCTACTGTCTGACACAAAACATACAGATACAGAACTGGTCCCTAACATCATATGTGCATCATCCACTGAAAAAGAAAGAGAATATAAGAACTCAGTCTTTGGCTTACTAGTGATTATAAATACAAAAGACATCCTCAGTGGTACACCACATCCTAAGACTGCCTGAAGTATTTTTTAATGCCATTTAAAAATTTCTTTATTCTTGAATTGACTTGAGTCAGAAACCTGTAATTTCTCCAGGGTTCCTTTGATTATTTCTCCTTTTGCTAGCTTATTATAATTTTATGTAAACCTGAATATTCTAAATTATCAAGCACTTATCTTATCTCTATACTGCTAGCTTCACAGCAGGGAGATAACTGCCAAACCCGACTTCCTTTCTGCAACTCTTTGCCCTTGCTGATGATGTACCTGGCACAGTCTACCAACCTCTCTGCAATTATTTCCCATGGGAATTATTTCCCATGACAATAGTGGTTTCCCCTAGGTCTTCAATTTATCAATCTCCACTATTCTGACTACCCTTTTCCCTATTAAAAAAAACCATGGCTGATGTCTAAAGCTCTGACCCTTGGCCTTCCATTTTTCTTAGACACTTTCACCTTTTGATATCTGATCCACCATCATGGCCCTATCAATGTACAGATGACTCCCATGCTGACTACCTAACCTTCAAACATCATGGCCTCTCTTGACTTCTGCACAAGAACATCTAAGGGAGCTTTCCTTCCATTTCTCTTAAAACAAGACAAGTCCTGGCTATAAAACAAATTTCTTGGATAGCCACAGTTCTCCTTTAAAGACACTTACAAAAAATTTCAATAATGGTTGACATCATATGGACTGTCCACCACCCGGAGGTGATTCCAGAACTCACACAGTCTTAGGGTGGCAATCAGGAAGGGGAGAAGGGAACAAACGTACTGTCTCTTCAATCTCCATTTATAGCGGGATTTTACTTAAGACTATTGCTTGAGAGGAAGGAAAGATGGAGAATGTGGACAAGTCACCTTTCAGTTTTCCTTTTTATTAACAAAGAATCCTATGCAGCCATTTAAAATGTTAGGCCAGCCCGAACGGCGTGGCTAAGTGGTTGAGCATCGACCTAGGATCCAGGAGATCAGGGTTCAATTCCAGGTCAGGGCACATGCATGGGTTGTGGGCTCGATCCTCAGTCGGGGGCTTGCAGGAGGGAGTCGATCAATGACTCTCTCATCATTGATGTTTCTATCTCTCCCTCTCCCCTTCCTCTCTCTGAAATCAATAAAGACATATTAAAAAAATAAAAATAAAAATGTTAGGCCCATACTAATAGGGAAATAATATTCATGTCATATAAGCCAACACGAAGCAGTCATGAGCAAATTCTAAAGCCCAACTGCCTTGGTCAAATCCAGGCTCTGCCATTTACTGGCCAGGAGACTGAATACGGCATTTACCTTCTATATGCCTCAGTTTCCTCATGTGTAAAACGGAGATAACAGCCCCATTATGAAGACTGAGTTAACAGACATAAAGCACTGAGAACAGCGCCTGGCACATGGTAAGTGCTGTTAAGTGCTCACTATTACATGCTTTTTTATATTTACTTGAGCTTTCACACAAGCAGCACACATACCACCTTTATAATAGGGAAAAAAAGTAGTTTCCATTTGAAAAATACAGGAAAACATGTTCTTTTAAAATGGACACCAAACAGTATGCCCCTGTCTTCTAAAGCTTAGTAAGTGGAATGAATGACCAGGTAGGGCTATCTGGAGATCATAATTTACCCAGGAATCTAACGGTGGTATCCAAACATCAGAATTATCCCAAAGAAATGTTTTTTAAAAAGTTACCCATTTCTGGCCCTGGCCAGGTGACTTAGTGAGTTGGAGCATCGTCTCATGCACCAAAAGGTTGCAGGTTTGATTCCTGGTCAGGACACATACCTTAGGTTTTGGGTTTGATCCCCAGTCGGGGCACACACGGGGGGCAATTGATCGGTTTCTCTCTCACATTGATGTATGCCTGTCTCTCTCTCCCCCCTCTCCTTCCTTCTTTCCCCTCTCTCTAAAATCAATAAACATATCCTCTGGAAAGGATTAAAAAAAAAAAAGTTACCCACTTCTGAAGCCATGCCAATGTAATTACACCATAATGTAATCTGCTTGGTTCATGAGTGAAAACCATAGATGCTATTTGCCTAGCTACAATGAACTAATTAGTAACATCCCAGGAAACCCAATACATGCCAGACAGGAAGGGTAAGACCCCCAACAAAGACTTAAGTGCCTTCACAGCACTTACACTCTTCTATACCCAAGCTGTGAGAGCTTTCAGGAGGGCATTTGCATTTTGAAGCAGCAATATGCTGAATCACAATTATTCAATTATACCCATTAGACTCTAAAATTGCTTTTCCCTCAAATTAATATTTGGTGATTAATATATCTAAACTCCAGTATTATCAGCCAGCAATAAACAACTGACAACCAAAAAATTCTAACACTAATTTTCCCTAAGCAGAATGAATTATGGATAATTCTTATACATATGCTGTTATTTTTTTCAAATGTCCTTTTTTAAAAAAGCATATTTTTTTTCTAATTCACAAAAAATTTTAAAGAAAAACTCCAGTTTGGTCTGATAGAATACTGAGAGTCCCATGTAAAAGAAAATTTTTATGTCTAGTATTTACCACCTCTTCACCTTCAGAGAAAAGTGAAGAAATAATCACAAATCTAAAATTACTTCTAGATGATGAACTGTTACTAAAAAATAAGAGTGATCTGTTTAATTAGGTGGACTGCAAACGTATAAAAGGCACAAAAAGACAACTTAGTATTTTGTATTTTTAAGATTCTGAAATATTAGCTAAACTAAACACTGGAAATTGTCTAGTTAAGACCCTTCAGCCAACAGAGGGAACTAAGGCCTACAGATGCTAAGCGCCTTGCCAAAATGTCACAGTACTAACGGCAGGGTAGAAATAACTTAAATACCCTATTCTTTTATTTATTTACATATTTCACAAAGTGTTAAATCTCCAAATACCAAAGCCAGAACAAGAACCATGTTCCAGACACAATTAGGCTAAAATTCCACATCTGACCCACATATAATAGATAGCTTCTCACTGGCTAAATTTGATGATTTTAAACACTATGATGCTACTGTAAATTCAGTATCACAATTCACAGCATACATCTGTACAGCACTACTGGTGGAGCAGGGGGAATGATGGTGCTAGAAAAGAAATATTTACTGAATATCTACTATGCCAGGCAGCGTTCTAGTTCTACCGACTTGACAAAGTTAAGCCTTGAACAGCACTAAGGCAGGGAGAAAACCCATTGTACACAGGAGGTAACCGATACTCAGACATGTAAAGACCTTTTCCAGGGCTACAATGTAGCAGAACAAATCGGTGGGGCGCGAGCCCACATTCTCACCTCATTATAGCCTCTTTGCAGCTCTAAGACAGTGCACAGAAATTCTATTTTGAGATTTGAGGAATTAACTTCCTTTATTAAGGTTGTTCAGGATTATACATCCTATAGCACTGTATTTATAAAGAACAGAATGTTCTTACCTCCTTATCTCAAAGGACATTACATTAGAATTTCTGTATCTTAAACCCCCTTCCCCAACACTAGGGCGGAAGCAGCTAGAACAAACTTCAGACTTGACCATGCTTCTGCTGGAATGCTGGGCATCTCCGCTGGTTTGACACTATTATCCAGGAACTGTTACAACAGTAAAACAGAGAGAGAGAGAAGTGCCCTCACAACCTATGCCTGGCAGCTTAAATGTCATTGCATCTCATCTAAGAACTCTTTCTCTACCCTTTCAAGGTAGACTACGTGTCTCTCTCCTGTGCCCCACAGCACCCTGAACATCACTGAAATGATCTACTGGTGTTTAGTACAGCAAGAGTTACTTTTCCAACCCCAAGACCCAGCACAATATGTGGCACACAGTAGTCACACAAATATTTGCTACAATAGATCCAGTCTGGATGCAGAAGTAATTTCTTCTCTTCAAAGGACAACTTAACCATGGGTTTAAAGGCCTAGATTTCTTAAGGTTCCTAGAAAACTTCTGGGGTCCAAAAACTCATCTTTATTGAAACATGATAAATGCTCAACATTTAGTAACCCTTAAGTATTAAATTGTTAGGCTGCTTCTATCACCATCTCAGTGGCTTCCCTTTCAAGAACTTTATCTATAAATAATGACGTGACTTTGAATAAAATCTATTAATTTAGACACAAAATTTGATACATGCCTTTATAATAATACTCTTAGTATTTAAATCTTGGGTTAGTTGGTAAATGTGAGGTAGGGCAGGAAGTCAATATAGTATGTCTGCTGCTGCTGAAACTTTCCTCCTTTCAAATGAACTTATCTTCAATAAAGGTCCAACTTGCTAACCTACTATAAAGACTAATGTCAAGAATACTGCCTGGCCGGGCATGGCTCAGAGGTTGAGCATTGACCTAGGATCCAGGAGACCATGGTTTGATTCCCAGTCAGGGCACACGTCCGGGTTGCGGGCTCTGGGGCATGCAGAAGGCAGCCGATCAATGATGACTCTCTCATCACTGATGTTTCTTTCTATCTCTCTCTCCCTCTCCCTTCTTTTCTCTGAAATCAATAAAGATATATTTAAAAAAAAAAGTATCAACATCTGCAGCTAACTAAAGATAAAGCAAATGTGGCAAAAACGACTGGTAGATGTAAGCAGAGTGTATGGGTATTTATTTTACTATTCTTGCAACCTTTTCCAAAGCAGAGTTAGAAGAGAAAAAAAAAAAAAGCCCGGCAAGGCGTGGCTCAGTGGTCAGGGCACATACCCAGGTTTCGGGCTCCATCCCCAGTAGGGGGCATGCAGGAGGCAGCCAATCAATGACTCTCATCATTGATGCTTCTATCTCTCTCCCTCTCCTTTCCTCTCTCTGAAATCAATAAAGATATATTAAAAAAAAAAAAAAAGACTATAAGCTGCAAATTTCTATATATATATTTTATTTTTTTTAAATTGATCTAAGAGAGGAATGAAGGGAGAAAGACAGAAGCATTGATGTGAGAGAGAAACATTGATAGGTTGCCTCACTCACGTGCCCCAAATTGGGGATCGAACCTGCCACTTTTTGGTGTATGGGATGATGCTCCAACCAACTGAGCCACACCAGCCAGGACAAATTTCAAGATATTTTAAGTCAAATTCCAAAGTTTCATTTTCCTTGTCCCATACTGAGAGAGCAAGGCTGTCTCTCTCAGGCAAAGAAAACAACAGACTGAAGGCATAAAGAACTCCATCTCCCAATCCCAAAGAAAAAAATCTAATTTCTCTTCCCTTCTAAGTGCTTCTACCCAAAGATAAGACCAAGCTACAGAGGAGAACTGTTCAAGATCTGTAGCAACACTGAACACTAAGAGGAATTTTTGTCTGTACAGTACTAATACCAACTTGAACATATCATTTTCTCCTATTATGTCCACAGTGAACTGACTCACTGGAGTCTGACGTTAGTCATGATAACCTTATGTGACTTCACTATTCCTTCTCCTCAAATCTTAGTATTAGAAATCAGGTGCCTTGTGGTTAAATAGCAGAGAAATTTCCTAGAGTAAGTCATTCTATTTACCTACTTGTCTTGATTAATGTTAATCAAGTGGGTATTTTACAAACATCCTGTTCAAAGTCCTCATGACACTCTTGGTCTCCGTTTTGCAGATAAGAGCCAACATTCAAAATAAAGTCACTTGCCCACACAAGCAGCAGGGCTAAAATGCAAACCCAGGTTTGTCTTTCTACTAAAGTCCATCTTTTTGCCACATTATCAACTCCATTCCATTTATGTGAGTAATCTTTCCTATGAAACATGTGTCTTTCCTTGGGGACCCCCCACCCTATCAAGTTTCACTGTCAAGGACACTTAATACCGTTTATAGGATATTGAGTATATAAAGTGAAAATTTTAGTCACTTGTTAAACCTCAGATGGCTTCTCTCTCAAGTCTTTCCCGGAAGCTGTGGTTCCCCTTTACTGAATGATTTATAAAGGCAATGGAAATACAGTCCCCAGACTCCATAGTGACTGAGGGTCCACAAAAGCAGCTTCTTAAAGAAGGTATGTTTTTCACTGTTAGTAGGTTAGAGAAAGACCTGAACGATACACAATACAAAACTGGTCTACTTCAGGTCAAGCAGAACTTAAATGCTCATCCTAGCTGAGATTTACTTATGCCCCTGACAAAGGTGAAGGATATAAGTACAGTGGAACCTCAGTTCTCAAACTTAATTCATTCCAGAAGGCTGTTCAAGAAGTGATTTGTTTGAAAACCAAATGATTTTTTCCCATTAGAAACTATGTAAATTTAATCAATCCATTCCAGACCCTCAAATGATTCCGTTTTAACCTTTCTTATATACAGTACATATCTAAACTCTATCATTGTTTTCACAACTTTCCTTTTCACTTTGCTGCTATCACTAACCTTCTTAGGACTTATGGTGACTTATTGTACATACTTAATAATAAGCAGCAGCAACAAAAGAAAAAAGAAACACATGAAAATATTCACAGTACAATTTCCTGAGATGTTGACAACTCAGGGTTTAGCAGTAAACTGTCTCATGCTCTCGCATTCTCTCCTTTGTCACCTGAGAGACATGTGACTGGTCTTATAGGTATCATAAAAGGGTTGTCTGGTGGAGAACCAAACTTCTGTTCAACAACTGAGACTTTTTTCGGTGAACTTGATCAAGAACCGAATTTTTCGAGAACTGAGGTTTGACTAATTTAAGGAACGTTTCGCCATCTCAGGAGTAGCCAAAAATGAAGACTAAAATAGCCTTGAATATGGATATGGGATATATGTTCAATGACAGAAAAATAGGTGCAGTTTAAAATCCTCCATAATATAACAAAATCAATTTCTAACATTAAGTGAACTTGATTCCGCTTGGAAAGTGCTGCTCTTGCTAAGGTAAGCTCAACAGGACCAAACACTATGTTTCCTGTCATTCAAGTCTTCAAGAATCTGCAGTCTAGGGTCTGCAGCCAGGAGAGGTAGCCCAAGAGCCTTATTCCACAACAAAACAGAGGAACCACACACACAGGCAATTCCATAAACCCAAATGGCTAAGAGCTAAAACTCCAGTCTAACCACTTCTACTTAACACTACTACAGAAGAATCTCATGAGTGAAGAAGCTGCATTTCTTCAGTTTCCCATCATCAATCAGGGTTCACTCTGGTTAAGCTCATGAAATGATGTGAAAGAAGCTAGGACATTAATACCTAGTTGTGGTAGGTATTCAATAGATGTCAAAATTAGCCTTGTATTTCATTAAGGAAAATTATTTCCTCCACTGTGCCATGTGGTGACTGACATGTACAAATTGCAAACTTCAAACTGGGATTAAAGGGTTTTAAATCTTAAGCCAATGGAACCGTAATTCATTTGTATTTTCTACCCTACTAGTCCCTCAAAATATGACACTGATTTACACAAATCTAAATTGACTGCCATAGGTTAGACTTGATAAAATATTTCTTAATTTCAAATCTTCTAAAAATCCACCAATCCAATTTTTAAAAAAATTACTGTTTTCTTGAACTGTAAAAGTAACATGTTTGATTCCACTCCTATAAAATTCTAGGGAAAGTTAATCTATAGTGTTAGGAGTAATCTTTGGGGGGGGGAGCAGTGGCTACAAAGGGTTAGGAGCGCAGCTTTCTTCTGTACAAGTAATGCTCGGTTTCTTGATTTTGGTGCTGATTACACAGGTTGGTTTCACTGTGTGACTATATAAAATCTGTACTTCTCTGTAAGAATGCTTCAATTACAAAAATACGTATTAACCTGCTTATTGGAAAGGATCTGAAAACCATCCACATTATTTTTGAAACAAAAAGAAAAACTAAGTTCAACCCACCAATATTAAAAGTAAATACTCTGAAACCGCAAAATCAATTTTAGCTGTCTCAAATAAAAAAAAAAAACCTAACCACGACCGGAAGTAGGCAAGCTCCCCCAGGATTGTGGAGCTGGCAGCTAATTTGATCAGCATATAGAATGACGGCCATCACAGAGAGAAGGAATAGACATAATCTATTACAGCCCTAATAGGCATATCTAAAGCACAAGGCTACTAGGATGCTGTTTTGGGGCTAAAGAAAAACCAGACATAAACCACCTATCCTAAGGATTATCTAAACATATCTGTAACCACACCATACCTTATTTGCATTGCCTGAACTCTGAGGCCGCTGTAGTCAATCTCTTTTTGCTCAAATTCTTTCCACTCATCTTCATCCTGTAAAACACATACCATTTGATCAATTAAAGCTATTCGTAAATGTGCCACTAAGGCCAATATCAGACTGAAAACTGGATCAAGCGGCTGGAACCTAAAGTATGAACTCTGGCCTAAGCCCTGGCTTGATCTTGAGGTCGACTAGGCTGGAGGACAAACGTGCCCGTTCAACACTTGTACTTCCACTCAGTTCCTTCACGAGAGCTGTTAATTTAAAATCAACCAGGAAAAGCCGAATGAAAAAGTCAATTAGTAAGTCCACAACTAAATGTCTAACTCAATGTTGCCACGTGCGTGTTTTTTTTTGTTTTTCCGTTTTCTTTCACCGGCTTACCAAGTCATACCAACCAGAGTTGGTACAAACGCGATTGTTAGAAAATTCAGCTCCGGCTACTGGGCTGAAGTCAGTAAATTACTAAATTACTCAGAGTAGACGTCACTCGATAAATGCCGCTCGGTGCCGGGCACTTCGGACTCAGACCAGTTTCCCCTTGAGGGTGCTGCTGCCTCGGTCTTGGCTCAAGCCAAGCGACTCCGGGTGCAGACGAAGGGCGGGTCGGGAGCCGGGGACAGGGGGTCCCGCCGGGAGGCCAGCCGGCCCGACGGGAGCAGCCCGCGTCACGTGGCCGGCCTCCGCGCCCGTCTGCCCGCCGGCCGGCCCCCGGAGGCCCCTCCCGGACGCTCCGCCAGGCAGGCGGGCGGGGGCAGGCACATGGGCGCAAGCGCGCGGCCCCGGCCCCGAATCCCGGCCCCTCACCTTCGTCACGGCCTTGGTGGCGGCCCCAGGGCCCGCGGACCCCGCGGTCCCGCCGTCGCCCGGCCGGGCCCCTGCCCCACTGCCCGCCGCGCCCGCGGCTCCGCTGCTCCCGCCAGCGGCTCCCGAGGCGCCCGCGGCGCTCGCTGCCCGGTTGCTTCGCTCCTTCTTCTTCTTCTTGTCCCTCTTGGCGAAGAAGTTGTCCAGGCTCCGCTCCTCCGTCTCGGCCATGGCCTTGGCCTCCTCGACCCGGATGGGTGGGGCCGGCGGCGGGCGCGGCCCGCGGGGCTCCGACCTCGGGGTCGACGCCGGCTCTGCGCTCAGGCTCCCGGGCGCGGCGACGCCTCAGCCCCGCGGGGTTGCCGAGGCGTGTGCGGCCGGGCGGGCGGCTCCCCCCGCGTGCTGGCGGGCGGTGGTACGGTCCGCCCGAGGGATCGCGCGCCGCTGCCGGCGCCCAAGCCCGCCGAGGCTGCCGCCGCCGCCGCGACCGCTGCGCAGGATCCCGCCCGCTCCGCGGCCGGAGGGGAAAAGGAACGCGCGGGCCAGAAGCTCCGGCGTGAGTGCTGGACTAGCGGCGGCGCGTGCTGGAGGAGGACGCGCACGCGCAGGCCCGAAGAGGAGGGGAGAGGGGGTGGGGAGGGGAGGGAGGGGGAGGAGGGAGGGCGGGCCAGCAGAAGAGAGGCAGCGTCCGCCCCTGCGTACTACGATCCGCCCACCGCTGGCGGGGCGCGGCGGGGAGGGCGGTGGGAGGAGACGGAGGCGTAGCTGGAAAAGGAGCCAATCAGGTGACAAGACGAAGCGCTTAGGCGACAATCCCGGCCACTGACGGGTCAGGGGGACGGTATATGTTAAATAAGTGACGTGTCTGATGACTCCAGGCTCCCGATTGGCCGAAGGTTTCGTTTTGAGGGTGGCATTTAGAGGGCTGGCTGGTGACTGGGCAGGAGAGGCCCGGTGGGCGGGGCGCGTGGGTTCAGCCCGGGCGCATGCGTGGGCTGCACGTGTGCCCGCTCGCCCGCTGCGAGCTGTGGCCGCGCCGTTGGAGCCGGAGCGGAACGGAAACTGGCCATGTTAGAGGCTGGCGGGTGAACCGGCTGTTCCCGCGGTGCCGCCGCCTCTGCTCGCCTCTGGGCGGCCACCGTCGCTGGTCTGGGCATGAAGTTTAGGTCTCGTTTGAAGATCTTTTATTAAATCCAGTGGGTAAATAGGAGGGAATTGTTTTGTGAACTCCGCCCTCTACGAGATACGTCTATTAAGAGCAAGATAAATAAATCTGACCCTCAAGCTACTGATGCGGAATTTATTAGCTCCTGTGAGATACGTGGGGGAAGTGCACCTGTTAGCTGCCCAGCACGGTGCTTAATTAGATGCGAGAAAAATGATTTTTTAATACATTTAACCAGTGCCCCCTGGTCGAGCCTGGAGGACGGCTGCAGTTTATCCTTAGCTTTAATCCCTGATAAAAGGGGGAACGGCGGGGACAGAATGCCCAGGCAAAACCCGGCGCTACTACTTAAGTGTCCTCTGAGCTTGGAGAATGAAACGAGCCCTTGTGCATGAGAAAGGGGGTCTAATGTAAGGTGTTCAACTCGCCACTTCCTCCTGAGGGCCTGAGAGGACTGTCCCCACCGCCGCGGGAATGACTCGGACGCGTGAGCGGCTCCCGGGACGGCGCGCGGTGAGTGGGGCTGCGTCGCTGCTGCTTTGTCTCCTCCTCTACATGTTCCCCATTAAGTGTGTCGTCCCCCCCATTAAAGAGCTAAGTCTAGAATATATTAAAGAAGTAAATCAAGGAGCTAGCCTTCGCCAACAAGTTTACATCTTATGCCCCAAAGATAAACTGCCCCCAACTACAACTACTGAGGATGGGCCCCTGGGTGACTTCCTTCTGTGACATCACTGACCTTCGGTGATGCAGGCCGAGTGCAGCACTGCGCCCCGCCGCCGCCTCCTGAACATCTGACCGAATTTCTTCTCTTCCCTCCCTCCCTCCCTCCCTCCCTCCCTCCCTCCCTCCCCCCCTCCCTCCCTTCCTTCCTTCCTCTCTCTTTCCTTCCCTCCCTCCCTTTTTTCTCCCCTTTCTGTCTCCTTCCCTTTCTTCATCTGTTCTCTCCCCCCTTATCTATGAAGCACCTATTTAGCTATAGTTAAGGCAGTGTAGCTTGTTCTAGGTTGAGTAATTTGTCCTTCTTGCCTTCAACTCCCTTATAATCTTAGAAGTGAAGATCTAGATATGAATGACTGGAATTCAGCACTCCCTTTCTTAGGTCCCCATCAAGGTATCAGTGTCTTGAAGGAATTATGGACTTGGAAAAATGCAGAGAAGGAACAGTAGTTGAGGGTAGATACAGCAAAACTCCCCATTACATTTTTTCAGGGTGATAGATGGCATGCTCCCAGAGCTTGTCAGGTGTAAGAACTTCAGGTCAGGCCAGTAGAGAGACCAGTGTCTTTGTGGTTGTGTCATTGTCTATAGTTTTTCTCTCCTCCATGAAACTGGTCCTTTCCTCTTTGAATTCCCTGCCCTGAAACTGACAGCATATATTCCCACCAGTTGTTTATAAATCGCCCCTGCCACTCTCCTCCAGAGCAGTTACACAGAGTGCTGAATCTTGCTAGCACCAGCCCCCTCAACATCACCCAGCCATGGAAACATCCTCCAGCGCTCATTTAATGAAGGTATCTTCCTCTCTGCCTTCTAATGTTTGGGCCCTCCCCCATCTTTAAAGCAAAACAGACCTTCACTTGTCCTTGCTAGATGGAAAGTTGAACGGTGGTAAGGATTCATACCATTCCCAGGTATTTCAGCACATCTAAGGATTCTAATGCTGTCTGAACATGGAAATTTCTCTCTGGGTCCTCTGGAGTGGTGCATTCCAATGGATATCATTTTTTCGCCCTCAACGAGGCCCACTGAACTCCAATATTCTGTGAACTCGAAAGCTGGCAGAGGGCAGCTGGGCCCAGCCCCATTGTCCCTGGGTTCTCTTTTGCTGAGCTATTTGTTCCAAGTTCCATTCTGCTACCTAGGCTGGAAATTCCACACATGCTCAGCTCAAAGGAATGCAGCTCAAGCTGGCCAAAGAGCTTGCCAGGAAATGAGGAGCAACTTTGCATTTGTGGCTTCTTTTCACTTGTGGCTTCCTCTCTCGCAGCTGTGAGGCAGACTATGCTACTGCCGAAGCTGTTCCACCAGCCTTTTCCAGTTGGAGAGCAACTACTTCCAGGTCACCTCTGCTGACTTCTACAAGCAGCCTGGTGCCTGACCTTTAAAGGCCCAAAGGCCTTTCATTTGACATGGTATTTAATGCCTTCCTGGTATTTCCATGACTTGTTTAATCCCTTCATTTATTTACTTAGGTATTCACTCATTCATTGATATAAAACATTATTTAATGAGCACCTACTACAGGGGTGGGGAGCCTTTTTCTGCCAAGGGCCATTTGGATATTTATAACATCATTCACGGGTCATACAAAATTATCAACTTAAAAATTAGCCTGCTATGTTTGGTCATATTTAATTAATCTCCTAATGTGATGGCTGGAACTGCTTCTCTTTGGTTAGGCCTTGGCAAGGCCAGACCTAAGGATTTCTTGGGGTGTATGTGGCCCGCAGGTCAGACATTCCCCACCCCTGACCTATATGCCAGGCCCTATGATAGGAGTTAAGGACTGTAAATCAAACATAGGCCCTGCTCTCACAGAATTTACTGTATGGTAAGATGGTAGCTAGAAGCAGTTACACATACATACAATTGTAGCACATTTAAAACCCTTGCAGGTAGGAATGGTGTTGGGAATACAGACAGCCTGCATCACACAGATGTTTGAGTGATCCTTGTAAAATGTGAAATGTCGCCATTAGTCCTTAATTTTCCACATTAACAGGTGAATGCACAAACCGCAGACTATCTAAAAGTGTTCCTTAAGCCCTAGCCAGTTTGGTTCAGTGGTTAGTGTCGGCCCTCTGACTGCAGGGTCCCAGGTTTGAGTTCAGCCAAGGGCATGTACCTCCATGGCAGGCTCCATCCCTGGCACCGGCTGGGGCATGTCTGGGAGGCAACCAATTGATGTCTCTCTAACGTGGATTTTTTTTTTTCTCTCTCTCTCCCTTCCACTGTCTCTGGAAAAAATAAGCAATGGAAAAAATATCCTCAGGTGAGGATTTTTTTAAAAAGCGCAGCCAGTGTGGCTCAGCAGTTGAGCATCAACCTAGGATCTAGGAGATGGCGGTTCGATTCCCGGTCAGGGCACATGCCTGGGTTGTGGGCTTGATCCCCAGTAGGGGGCGTGCAGGAGGCAGCCGATCAATGACTCTCTCATCATTGATGTTTCTCTCTCTCCTTCTCCCTCCCTCTCTCTGAAATCAATAAAGATATATTTCTTTAAAAAAGTGTTCCTTAAGATTGTTCCCTGTTGGCTTCAGAACACATACTCTGTCATGTAAAGAATTCAACCTCAAGTCCCTCCTTTGCCCATCCCTAACATTAGGCCCTAGTTGGAGGATAAGTGGACTGCAAGAGGAATAAGGCCCCAGGCACAAATAGCTACCGAGAAGAGCTTGTTTCCAGAAAAATCATCAGGGGTGCCCTCCCACCTACCTCCAAGGCTCGCAAAAGAGCACTAGACTTACTAAGCCCACCCCGCCTCATGGGTCTGGCCTGCTGGTGGTTGAACCCCATGAAGTTGCTGCTGTTTGACTGTTTTTGACCTACCAAAATTGCACTTTCATATAGTTCAACCTAATATATCTGAGAATAAACAAAAAAATTCTATCAATAAATGAAGAGCTTGGGAATAACCAGCCTACCTAGCAAGCCGGCGTCTCTGACTTCATCTCAGCGGGCCAGGGCTGGGATGTGATGACTGAATGGCCAGCAACCTAATCAATTGTATGGGGAACACATGAAATAAGAGTGAGGGATATGGTCGGCCTGAGTGGCTCCGTTGGTAGAGTCGCCCTGTGAGCCGAAAGGTTGCCGGTTGGATTCCCAGTCAGGGCACATGCCTGGGTTGAGGGTTTGATCCCGGGGTGTGTACAGAGGGCAGCCGATCAATGTTTCTCTCTCACATTGATGTTTCTCCCTCTCTCTCTCCCTTCCTCTCTCTAAGCATGTCCTCAGATGAGAATTTAAAAAAAAACAAAAAACATGAGGGGTTAGAAGGATGGAGACTAGAAGGAGGAAGGAAAAATAAAGTTGAGTAAAGCCAAGAGGCCAGAAGTTGGCACTTATTACCTACCACTGTCCTGGAGAGAGAAGCCTGAAATTGGAGCTCACACACACAGACATGCTGGGCTATGAGGCGGAGATGACTCGCTAAGCCCCACCCGGACTCGAGTGAAATCTGCCTCCTTTAACAGTGAGAAACACCCACCAACCAGACTGCTGATGACTCATTTGGCTCCCTGGGATTACTAATACTGGGAAAAGGGTACCCCTATTGACAGGAGCATTCCAGTTACTGAAGGACTAGCACCAACTGTTAATAAGTCAGTGGGTATCTACTGCAGCCTCCTATGAGCTGGATTGCTGGGACTCAGGTTTGTCCAGGCTTATGAAGCTCAGGATACCGGTTTGGCTGTGAAACAGGTCCAGCTCCGTGGTAAATTCATTAAGGTAACACAACCCTGGGTGGCCTCTTTGTGATCAGTCAGATGACTCTTGCACAAAGCAAAACCTGACTCAATCATTTTTATCACAGTGCAGGGGATGTAATTAGGTCAGCACAGCACGACTGTCTTGTTGCCTGACCCTAACTAACTCCATCCCTAATCCTTCATCATGACCCAACCGGTAGACCTGAAATTGTCTGGCATTTTCTGCTCTGACTCAGAGCCACCCCAGTCCTAGATATCAGGTCAGGTCAGTAGGTCAATGGTACTGTCATCCTAATTGAGCTAAAAAGGCAGGGAAAGGGTGAGGGAATAGGGAGTGCAGAGAGATCTTCCCATGCCGAAGGCAAGTCCTTATTTCACTCTGCTCTTTACTTCAGTCGAGTGCATGCTTCATGGAGTCAGACCTTGGTTCAGATCACAGCTCTGCCTTTTCCTAGCAAGTCACAACTTCTTTGTACCCCAGATTTTTTCACCTGTAAAGTGGGGATGATAAACCCATCTGTCTCATGGAGTTGTAAGGACCAAATGAGGGGATGAATTGAAGACCATTCAGTTCACCGTGCCTGGCAAATAGTCAACCCAATAATGTTAGGTATTATTGATAGCATTAATGTTATTACTAAGGCACATATCTTGAATTATAGTTATATGGGGGGGTTGGGTAACTACTTTTATCTGTCCTCTCCTGTGCTAGTCATTCAATTTCTGGGTCTTCAGTGCCTGCTGGCTGAGAGCCTGCCCCATGGTAGACAATCACTAAACATTTGTTGACCACCAAAAAAAGGGCCCTGGCTGGTGTGGCACAGTGGTTAGAGCCGGCCTGAGCATGGAAGGGTCTCTTCGATTCCTGGTCAAGGGCAAGTACCTGGGTTGCAGGTTCAGTCCCCGGCCCCAGATGGGGCGCGTGCAGGAGGCAACGGATCAATGTGTCTCCTCACACTGATGTTTCTCGCTTTCTCTCCACCCCTCTCCCTTCCACTCTCTCTAAAAAAATCAGTGGGAAAAACACCCTGAGGTGAAGATTAACAACAACAAAAAAAGTTAATGTTTCATGCTTTGCACTGGCAATTACTATGAAATCGCTTGGTATTTTGATATCTTCTCTCAAATCTCCTGGTTATACAGTTTTGACTCATGTTAACTCAGTAAGCTGCAAATGGCTGGATCAAAAAGCTACTACAAAGTACCCCATTTACCTAGTGACTCTGCCGCTCCTCCTGAGGACCTCACTGCTGCCTGCTACCCACTCAGTCCTCTTAGCCCAAATAGAACTGGGCTTAAAGGCCTGAGTTTACACAGGCTGGTGTTTGAGGGAGGGGTCAGGAGTATCCTCAAATAATCATCGATTAGCCTCCTGTCAAATGATTAGCCTCCTGTCAAAGAGGAAGAAAGCACTTTGATGACTGTGGTATGACCTCGGCTTGGAGTTAATCCTCAGTGGTGTGATTCTGGGGTCTGGCCCACCCCCAACCCCTCCCTGGCCTCAGGCAGACCTCTCCCTGCACAGGGAAGCCCAGCCTATCAAATGCCAAAGGATAGAAACTGGAAAAGCTTTGTGAGGCTGCCTGGGGCTTTCTCCCTTGTTGCTGGCAAATCTCCTTTGGGGCATCTGTGGGTCTTGGCCTTGGAGGAACAAAAAGTATGCCAAGAACTTGTAAACAACTGCAAATTTATGTAAATCAATAAGGTACAATTATAAATTGTGTATTGAACCTGCTACTAAATGAAGCTCAATGAAGAAGAATAATTTGTATTTCTCAGCTAATTAAAGGTTCTTAGTGACATTGTGCATCTCCCTTCCCTCTACTGTCAAGTCCATGGCAAAGAAGCTCAGATCCACGCCCCCCCCCCATCCACCCTCCAAACTGCAGGAAATCCTCAATTGCTCCAAGACTTATCAACATATCCCAACCCAACCCCCAGGTCGCTGAGCCCCTCACATCTCCCAGGATGTCCCGCACGAAAGGGAACCTCCTTTTCTTGGTGTAGAAAATGTGAAGCCTGAAAATCTCTCAACCCCTGAATATGTGACCGAGGTTACTCAAGGTCTCCCCCAGTGTCCCCAGTTCTCCTGCTGGGCCAGCTGTGGCTTTCTAGAACCATCCAATTCCACGGCATGGCCTGGAATGGCCTATGTGGCCCTTCCTCCTGGACCTGAGTCCCTAGCCAGCCAGCAAGAGTCCTGGGGGATAGCATCCGGAAGTCCACCTGCCCCAAACCCTGCACCCCTAGCTCAGCTGGTCCAGAAGGGAACTGCTGTCCTGTCATCCTTCCCTTCCCTTCCCTTCCCTTCCCTTCCCTTCCCTTCCCTTCCCTTCCCTTCCCTTCCCTTCCCTTCCCTTCCCTTCCCTTCCCTTCCCTTCCCTTCCCTTCCCTTCCCTTCCCTTCCCTTCCCTTCCCTTCCCTTCCCTTCCCTTCCCTTCCCTTCCCTTCCCTTCCCTTCCCTTCCCTTCCCTTCCCTTCCCTTCCCTTCCCTTCCCTTCCCTTCCCTTCCCTTCCCTTCCCTTCCCTTCCCTTCCCTTCCCTTCCCTTCCCTTCCCTTCCCTTCCCTTCCCTTCCCTTCCCTTCCCTTCCCTTCCCTTCCCTTCCCTTCCCTTCCCTTCCCTTCCCTTCCCTTCCCTTCCCTTCCCTTCCCTTCCCTTCCGCTTTTCATTCTACCCACCCAGCTGTCCTGGGGGTATCCTAGGGTCACGCTGGAGTCCTCCCTGCCACCCTTCTCTATCCCATTAATCACTAAATCCTACTGCCCTCCAAACTAGGGTGTTCTTCTAGATCAAAAAATCAGCTCAGGTCATCACTTCTGTTTAAAACCATTCAATGACTACCTGTTACTTCCAGAATAAAGGCTAAAATTCTTAACAGGATTTAAAAACCTTTCACTTGGCCCTTTTGAAATAAGAGGATTTATAATCTTTTCAAAACCAGCAAAAGTCCTAACATAATCTTAACTTTTCCAGCTGTCAAAGCTATTTAAGATGGATAAGGTCTACGTTAAGTTGTTAAAAGGTAATGAACTCATCTGGCCTGAATGGGTATGAGTTCCAAGGGATATATTTTTTTCATCTTTCTTTGCTCCACTTGCTACATTTCCTTCTCCTTAGGTGACTGTTAACCGGGTTTATTAAGACAGGGTGGAGAGGGCAGGTGTGTGGGCAGGGAGCTGAAGGAGGAGCACTGTAGATGAGGTTGCTGGTGATGCCCAAGAAATCCCCCAAATGGCTCACCAGTCCCTCATTTCTACTCTTATCAGCACAGTGCAGCTGTCAGAATTCCTCTTAATGGCAAAAAGCTTTGGAAGGAATGTGCTTACTCAACAATAGGGATGGTATGTAAACTATAGTTGGAATAATATGGTGCCATTTAAAAGGAAGGTTTTGAAGGCTTTGCGGCAACATGAAAAACCATGTATGACTTCACATTAAGTGGAATGTAGACCATTGTCTGAGCCAAGAGAGGTGGTGTGGGGATGTGAGAGGGTGACAAAAACATGGATTTTCTAGCTGGAGAGACCAGACTGGGTGCTCAGTTCCCACTTCCCCCAAGCACGAGCTGTGCAATCATCTGCAAGTCACTTAACTTCTCTGGGCTTCAGTTTCTTCTTTTTAAAACTGTAAATAATAATGCAAACTGGATTGTCTTATTAGCTAAAATAATTCATGTGAACGTACCAGGCAGAAATTAAATTAGGAGCGCAATAAACATTAGGTTATTTCTAATTCGCTAAATTGTGTGTGTTTGTATGTATACAGGGTGTCCCCTCACATGTATACACACTTTACCAGTTGATAGCTCAATTGATGTTTCTTTCTTTTCTGATTTAACTTATTGGAATTAATAATTATTCAAAGTGTGTATACATTTTTAGGACATCTTCCCCCTTTGTGTCTCAGTTCCTTCATCTATAAAGTAGAGCCAGAAATATTCACCTCCCAGGGGTATTATGAGGATTCAGTGAAATCATGGATGCAGGGGTGGCTGACACCTACTCATGCTGGATCTGAGTGGAAAGAATGAAGGAATCAGAACGGAGATGGTGATCTAAATTTTGACTCCATTACTTATAATAACAGCTACCATAAGTTCAGTAATTAGGGTGTTCCAGGCTCTGTGACTTATCTTTTAAAATTTTTGCAGCAACTCAGCATGGATGGAGGTATTATTATCCTCACTTTACAAGTGAGGACACAGAGGCACAGAGAGGTTAATTAACTTGCCCAAGGCCTCTCAGCTAAGTGGTGAAGCCAGGCAATCTGATTCCAGAGCCTATATTTTCTGGCAATGTGAGTAAGAATAAGACCTATAATCTTTCTGATCCTCACTTTCTATAGTTATAATATTGGGAAATCTTTGTGAGGATTAGAAAAAATGTATATAAAATGACTATCAGGCAAATGCCTGGAATTTCCTGGCTATTAAGTGGTTTAACTAAATGTTCAGTGTTATGGGTTGAATTGTGTTTTTGTCCAAAAGATGTTGAAATCCTAACTCCTAGAGCCTATGAATGTGACTTATTTCGAAATGGGGTCTTTGCAGATGATCAACTTAAGATTAGGTCATTAGAATGGAAAATGCAGACACAGCAGCATGCACACAGGGAGAAAGCCTTGTGAACATGAAAGCAGAGATTGGGGTGATGCATGGACAAACCGAGGAATGCCAAAGATTGCCAGCAAACCACCAGAAGCCCGGAGAGAGGCATGGAACTCTCTCCCTCACAGCTTCAGAAGGAACTAACCCTGCTGACACTTTAATTTTGGACTTCTAGCCTCCAGAACTATATGAGAATAAATTCCTGGTATTTTAAGCCACCCAGTTTGTGGTAGTTTGTTACAACAGCCCCAAGAAACTAATAGCTCATTACATGTTACCTGTATAATCATCTATTTGCTTTGGGTCCCTGGGTCCCTGGGTGTACAGAGCAGTCCTCGAGCATGCTGGGTGCTCCGCCCGTGTGCAGCCCTGTAGCCCTAACGGTAGACACTGTCAGTCTAACACAAAATTAGGAGGCGGAGCCAAGGTTAGCTTTGTGGGGTCCCATCTGCCTTTTGTTTTTGTTTGTTTGTTAAGCTCTCCAGGACCGATTTTTATTTAATTATTTTAAAATATTTTTATTGATTTTTAGGGAGGGAAATATATATGTGAGAGCCTCCTGCACACCCCCTACTGGGGCCCACAACCCTGGCATGTGCCTTGACCAGGAATAGCACAGGCAGCCTTTCAGTGCATGGGATGACCCTCCGCCAACGGAGCCACACTGGCCAGGGCCCGGCCTGCCTTTTGTGCTTCCCTGGGGTAACTTCCCACTGCTCTTATGCTACCCTGGGTAGGGAAAATGCCTTCAATAAACTCATCAGAAGAAGGTGCTGGTGAGTAAATAAGTTTTCCCTCCCAAGGGAATTAATCACACTTGAAAGGTGAAATCTCAAATACTTTGGGCCCGGCCGGGCGTGGCTCATCGGCTGAGCGTTGACCTATGATCAAGGAGTTCAATTCCCGGTCAGGGCACATGCCCAAGTTGCGGCTTGATCCCCCGTCAGGGGTGTGCAGGAGGCAGCCGATCAATGACTTTCGTCATTGATGTTTCCATCTCTCTCTCTCCCTCTCCTTTCCTCTCTCTGAAATCAATAAAGATACATAATTTGGTGCCTGGTTGGAAAAGATTTTAGGTCAAGACCCCCCCAGAACCCCACAAACCATGTGCTTGCCCTGCACCCTGTGCATTGCTCTCTGCACCCAGATAGCCATGTTGTCAGAGCCCAGGGGATGCTTTCTAGCAGAGAGGCTGTCTAAGCAGCCCAGGTAAGCACTTCCAGCCTTCAGGGAAATCAGGGTGGCCTCGGGGAGCATTTGGAAATGGAGAGGTGGGAGGACCTTGTGAGCCCCAGAGATTTATTGTTAAAGCCTGGAAAACAATTAGAGTTGGAATGAGCTCACCCAGCAGCAGCAGGGGGCCCTGCCCAGCTCTGTTCTTCAGGAACTCTCAATTCCCTCAGGTTGATTTTCAGGAAAAGAAAAGAATTCCCCAAACAGAAAGATCATCACAGTTGTTTAAAACAGGGGGGAGAACCCCATCTGAAATGTTCTTTGTTTTTGTTACCTGTTAGGCTGTAACAAACCACCTGTATAAGTTACCTATTGCTGTTTAACAAATTACCTTGAATTTAGCAGCTTAAAGTGACTAAGCTTTATTATCTCACACAGTTTCTGGGGGTCAGGAATCTGGGCCAGGGTTCTGGATCAGGGTCTGTAACAGGGCTGCAGCCAAGCTCGCAGCTGGGCCTTCCAAGACGGCGCTCTCATGTGGCTGTTGGTAGGAGGCCTCGGTTTCTTGCTCACGGTTGTCCAGAGGCCTCAGGTCCTCATCATGTGGGTGTGGGGTGACCATCCCAGTTTACTCAGGGCTGAGTGGGTTTTCAGGATGTGAGACTTTCAGTCTAAAACCAGGATCGTCCTGAGGGACCTGACAACCAGTTGGTCATCCTATGTGGACTTCTCTCCATGGGGCTGCTCACAAAATGAAGAGTGAACTGCGAGGGACCCGGACAGAAGCAACAAGGTCTTTTATAACTTACTCTTGGGAGTAATATACCGTGTATCGCTTTTGCTCTATTTGGTTAGTCACACAGACCAGCCCTGGTACAATGTGCAAAGGGACTATAAAAGGGTGTGACTATCAGGAGGAGTCATTTTGGAGGCTGGCTACCCTCTTACCCCCAAATCTAGTGGCAAAAAGCACTACCATTTTAGAACCTCTCCTGAGTCTGTGGGTTAACAGGGCTCAGCTGGGTGGTGCTTCTGCAGCCCCCCAGGATGGTGGCTGGAGCAGCCATCCTCTGGGTCTCCCCCAGCTGGAGTCCCACAGGAATCCCACCCACCCACACGGCTGGCAGCTGGTGCCGACTGCTGGCTGTGAGCTCAGCTGCGGCTGCCAAGGGACAGTCCTGGTGCTCCTCCGAGCGACCTGTCCACGTGGCTGGGGCTAAGTTCTGAGACGGGACACCCCAACAACAAGCATGCAAGAGGAAGGAAACAGAAGCTTCCGGTCTTTAAGGCTTGAGACTGGAGGTCCTCAAACATCTTATGCTGCATTGCGTTGGGCAAAGCAGTCGCAGGAATAGCCCAGATTATAGAAAGGGGAAATAAACTCTACTTCTAGATGTGAGGGACGGCATATGCTTATAGGAAGGGGAGGAATGATCAGGGGCTGCTATACTCCCTAATGGGGCTTCCACACTCCCTAACGATTGTGCTTTGGGGTCTGTCATTGGGGAATGCACAAAATTCCCCCAGGTGAAGAGGTATTCCAGGCACTCTCAAATTCCTGGATCTATAACCCTAGTTTTTGTTTTTTTTAATTTTTTATTTAAAAAAACTATACAAGTCACGGTGTAATGATATACATTAGTTTAAAACATTAGAAAACATAGGTAAACACATGGACAAAAAACCCTATGATTCCAATACCTGAAGACAATACCGTATAATTTTGGTACATAGCATCCTAGAATTTATTCTATGCAAAAGTAATAATTTTATTTTATAAAAATGGGACAATTCTATACTTACTGTTTTAGAACCTGCCATTTTCACTTAACACTACATTGTGAACATATTTTCGTGACAGCTTAAGGGTTGTATAGTGTTTCATTGTCAAGATTCCTGATTGCAACAACAGAAACCAACTCTGGTTAACTTGATCGGCAAAGAAGAATTTTTTGGAAGGGTATTGGATAGCTCGGAGGATCTATGATATGTTAATTTATAGCTATTACAGTGGAACAAACCGCAAAAGTTAGTGGAATAAAGTCACCACCATCATTTCAATAAGCTCGTGAATTCTGTGGGTCAGGAATTCTAACAGCACAGCAGGGATGATGCAATAACCTCTGGGACCTCAGTCCCAAATGTGAGTGAGGTAAAAGGCCGGAGTAGGGATGGGGTAATGGAATGAACTGGAGGCTTCTTCATTCACATATTTGGAGATTGGGCTGGGATGACTTGAACCCTGGGCTGAGCTGGGACAATTGGCCAGAGTGCCTATACATGGCTTTTCCATGTGGCTTGCTTCTTGACAGTGGGGCAGCCTCTAGGTAGTGTGACTTCTTACTAGGTAGCTCAGTGCTCCAGGAGCTAATGTTCTGGTGACGAGGGAGGGAGCTGCGTGTCTTTCATACCTGGCCTTAGAAGTCACTTCCACCACAGTCCACTGATCAAAGTAGTCATAACCCTGCCCTAGTTCAAGGGGAGTGGACAAAGACTGTGCTTCTCGATGGGAAGAGTGTCAAAGAACTTGTGGCCATGTTCTAAAATCCCTACAAGTAGGGTAAGCTAAGCTGCGGTAACAAAGAAAGCCTAATTTAGAGTGATTTAACAAATACAGAAGTGTATTTCTCTTGCACAAAATAGTTTCAAGGTGAGTAGTCTAGGTTACTGAGGTAGCTCTGCTCCACTGCCAACAGGGCAATCTTGAAAATCACTGTTTTTGTGCCTTTGTGGACAAAGCCTGAGGCAGGAGCATCTCACTGGCCACACTTAGCTCACATGCCTGTGCTTTACCTTCCAGGGAGCAGGGAGTGGGCCATGTGTAGGCATTTCAGCCAGCAGCTCCAGCTAAGCTCCCAGCTAAGCTCCCCGCTAATCGCCAGCGTCAGCTACTAACCACGGGAGTGAGCCAGCTTGGACTCTTTAGACCAGTTGAGCCCCAAAATCTATAGGCCTAAATGACATCCCATGGAACAGGACTGCTCAACTGGGCTCAGTCAATCCAAACAGTGATGAAAAAACTCAAATAAAATAGTTATTGTGTTAAGTCACTACATTTTGGGGGAGGTTTGTTACATAGCAATGGAGTGGGGACCTCCAAAACAGTGGGGAGCTCCTCATTCTTGGATGAGTCCCAGCAGAGTCTGAAGAGGGAACTCCTGATCTGGGGATATAACTGGAGTACAGGGTCTTCGATGATCCTTATGAGTTCAGTGCACTAGTGTGGGTCTGTATAGGACAGTTTCCTTGTCGCCTGCCGCAGCTGGGGAAACATTCACTGAGTCACAAGGCTGGGAGGAGAAACTGCGCATGAATGAGTTAATAGAAATCTGGGAAAGATTCCCAAAGTAAATAATGTTGATTTTCAGCACAAAGAAGGCATTGCTTAATGCTGTGAAAATGCACATAAACAGTCATTGCTTTATGACCGATTTGCTATGTTTTCAAATTTCAAAACCACAGCCATCAGATAAAAAAAAAATAACAGCACTTGGAAATGCTTAAACACTGTGCATAGTTCCCCAGGGGTCATAAAAGTATCCTTATCTTTTGGAAGTTCACAGTCCTGTAGGCAAGAGGTGGTGCCAATCTGACCTTAGGGTGACCCCAGTTGGCACTTGGATCTCAAAGCAAAATGTAACTACTCCTCCCACTTAAGGAGCAGAGGAGAAAGCTGACATCAGTTCAGCAAGATGGTGGCTCTTTGGCCTTATCAACCTTAGGCATTTACTCTCCTAACCCTCACCTTTCTTTCAGTCCCTTCCAGTTCAGTGGTTTTTAAATTTGGGGCCATCAAAATTGCCTGGAAAATATTTTAAAAATACAAATTCCAGGGTTCCTCCACAAAAGATCCCCATTCTATAAGTCTGGGGTTGGAAATCAGAATTTTCATGTTAACAAGAACCTGACTATTCTTCCATAGATAAACCCCATAGCACGTCTTGAAGAGCACTGTAACCCCTGAAAACATGGGAGAGAGATGGGGGTCCTCTTTAAGCCAAACCTCCAGAGACAAGAATGGCACTTGGAAAGGGATCTTCAGATTCCAAGCCAGGCAGGATCTGGCTGCTGTCAGTGGAAATGAGACCCTTTCACGGAGTCACAAGGAAAGAATTCCGGGAGACCCACATATGGACGGATGTGGTTTAGTTGTAAGATTTGTTTGGGTGGAAATGGAAGACCCCTCCCAGGCTCCCAGTGTCTCATCTCTGTCTTTCCCGCTATGGAAAAAGTGCAATCTTGTCTTCATCAGGCCCCAAAATAGGGCCAGTGTCCAGAGATCTTATGCCATTTGTTCAGTCCGTGTCTGCCCCCATCGTGCTAGCATAGCCTATTCCTGCTTGGACTCTGGCTGACTCTGTGCCAAGGCCTGCACTTGGGGCCAGGCCCCAGGCGGCTGCTAGGGTCGCATGACTGCTATGGAGAGAGAAAGCCCGAGCAAACAAGGCGAGTGCATATTAGGGGTGAGAGAGAGAGAGAGAGAGAGAGAGAGAGGGAAGAGGAGAGGAGAGGAGAGAGAGAGAGAAACATCAACGTGAGAGCGAAGCATCGATTGGCTGCCTTCTGCACACCCCTGACGGGATCGAGCCTACAGCACGGGCATGAGCCCTGACTGGGAATTGAACCAGCTACCCCTTCGTGCATGGGATAGTGCCCAACCAGCTGAGCCACACCGGCCAGGGCAAACCTGTATAATTTTATTAACCAATGTCATCCCAATAAATTCAATAAAAAAAGAATTAAATATAAATAGTCAAACAAGAAATTAGAATATCTAATTTCAGGGAAATTAGAAAATCTTGGATATGATTTGGTATGTGTGTGTGTGGGGTGTGTGGCGCGGATGACGTAGGAACAGTTTTCTTGAAGGTAGAGCTATGAAATGTAATCACTAACCAGTTTGCCGTTGGGTCATTATTTTGTAGGAATCTGGGAAAATATGAACTTAAAAAAAAGAAAGAAAGAAAAACAAATCTACCTCTAACTTTATACTTGAGTAAATCTTCCCCAGGGCCTCAACCGCAGCTGCAGCCTCCGGACAGGGTTGATAAGGACTGGGTGGGTCAAATTCCTTACATTGCAGACATTGCTCAGTTTCCCAAACTGCAGCTGAGCACACAGTCTGTGGGCACTGGTGGTGGTCCCAGGGCTGGCTAGGATTAATCCCAGCCCTGTGCATTTGTGTGCAGCTGGCTCTTCTCTCTGGCTATTGGACTATATGTATCTGTCACACAGTAGGTACTTCATAAAGATTCCTTGGCTCCAGTGGTTATTGTTTTAGGGTCATCCTGGGATTCTCTTCATTCTAGTTAAAAAGAGTTTCAGGAAAAGACCTCAGTTTCCACAGTGTCCTGAGAATAAAAGATTAGTCATTTTATCTGGTCACCATCTGAGATGAAATTATTCACCATTCCCTGAGGTGGCAGCAAAAGGGTAGAACTCATTTGCATTTGCATTATCTGTGACCTTGGGAGGTCAGGTCCCTGGAACAATACGGCTCCTTCCCCTGTGTCTCAGGAAATTGCTAAGGCTTTTGGTCTGTCCCAGGTCCTAACCTTTCCTTACACCTTAGTTATAGCCTCCAAATTTATCATGGATTTTTTTTTTAAGTACACTAACATACAAAAGGGCAGTCGCAGGACCCAAGAAAGTCAGCTCTCTGGAAATTTACTGCACTCAGCAGCTGAGAGACCTGGCTGAGATGGGAGACGTAGCTCTGCCCACTTGTGTTCAGGACCTGCTTCAAGATGGGAATGGAGAGGGCCAGTTTCCTCAGTGCTGATAAGGTGACTCTCTCATCTCAGCCACAGATTATATAACACCCTGAACTTGAACTTGGAGACTGGCTTCATGCCGCAGGGATGAGTGGGGACACCAAGAAAGACTGCAGAGCACAGTGGTTGCAGTTTGTAAGTTGCCATTCAGGATAAAGCAGGAAAGGGGGGAATTTCTATAATGCAGTGGTTTGGGGTATTTAGAACTCAAGGCTGAGGCCACCTTAGGTTGTTGTCTGTGGTTTCCTTGCTGTGTGGACAGATGCCTCATTTCTGGATGCAGCCTTCCCAGCTGGGGAAGGTGTCGCTGGATGGGGAGGTTTAGGAAATGCTGCAGGCTACATTTCTTGGAGATTTCAAAGTGCACAACTCTGCTCAATGCTCTGAGAAGTCCTGCAGAAGAAAACCTGCCCAGCCGGTGTTGCTCAGTGGTTGACCATTGACCTATGACCCAGGAGATCATGGTTCAATTCCCAGTCAGGGTGCATGCCCGGGTTGTGGGCTCAATCCCTAGTAGGGGGCGTGCCAGAGGCAGCTGATCAATGACTCTCTTATCCTAGATATTTCTCTCTCTCTCTCCCTCTCCCTTCCTCTCTCCAAAATCAATAAAGACATATTAAAAAAAGAGAAACCTGCTTCAGTGTTATTTAACCTACTGTCTCCCAAAGTTATTTGACTCCAGAATTCTTTTTCCCTTGATACTACTCATGTATACCCTGTAAAAGCCAAGTTTCTAAGAACACACTTGGGAAATTCCACCCGGATGTCAAGCAGAGTTGGTTCTGGCCCCCATTGGCCTACAGCAGGGGTGGGGAACATTTTTTCTGCCAAGGGCCATTTGGATAATTATAACAACATCCCTGGGCCATACAAAATTATCAACTTAAAAATTAGCTATGAAAAAAGCTCCTAGATTTATTGAATTTCAAGTCCTGCCTGTGGTTGCCTTGACAGGGCCAGACCAAATGATTTTGTGGGCCTTATAAGGCCTGCGGGCTGGACGTTCCCCACCCCTGCCCTAAAATGAGCAGTGATGGGGACCTTTGGGTGTGACACATGATGTGGAATCCTGCTGTGATAATCCAGGAACTCATCTGTTGCACCTGTCAGGCTCCCTCCCACACTGGGATTTTGTGATTTGCTCCACACCAACCAGTAAACCATTGACGTTTCCTGAGTATCGTGTGCTAAGAGCTTTTCGTATGTCATCTGTTATAATCCCCTCTCAGCTCTATTACCCCCATTTGACTAATGAGAAAATGAAACCCAGAGAGGTTACGTAAGGAGGTCACTCGGTTAAGTCTGTGGCGAGCTCAGCTTCAGGCTGAGGACACTGGGATTCCACACTGGGATCCTCTCCTCAAACACTGACGGTGGGGATGGAAAACGGCGCAGCCACCGTGGCAAATAGTTTGGTGGTTCCTCGACAAGTTAAACATAGAAACAAAATACCATAGATGGGTTGCTTGAACAACAGGCACTTTTTTCTCACAGTGTGGGGGGCTGGGAAGTCCAAGGTCAGGGTGAGGTTCCTGGGGAGGGCCCTCATCCTGGCTTGCAGACGGCTGCCTCTCGCTGTGCCTCTCCTCTGCGCCACTCAGCCTCACTCACAAGCTGCATTTTCGAGGCACTGTTTCCAGAGCATCTGATTCCTGTGAGGAACTGATCTGGACATCAGAAAATTCCATCTCCTTGGGGGCATTGTTTTCTCCTTGAGGGACTTTATTTTCCCTGGAGCTGAAATCTAGCTCTGATATCTACTGCTTATGTGACCTTGGGCCTCTGAGCCTCAGTTTCCTCATCTGTAACATAGGATAATAATCTCCTTTTCTTCTTCCTTCCCTCCTTCCTCTTTCCTTCTCCCTTAATTTCTTTCTTCCTCCCTCATTTTATTTTTTCATTTTTAATATCCCCCAACGTCCTGTGTTAATTTCCCCCTGGAAGATCCTGGAAACCCCACATGGCTCCTCCATGAAGTGGCTGGAGAGGCACTGGCTGGTGCTCAGGAACAGACCAGCAGAGAAGGCGGCTGCTGATTAATTCCATGTCAGCTGGGGCTCCTGTGCTCTGCATCCAGAACAGGGCAGTTTCCAAGGTGACCAAGACCAGTGCGAGGGCAAGGCGAGGGCCCGGAGTTATGAGCTGCCAAACCCGGGCGCCACGCGGGCTTCCTCCGAGCCGCTCAAGCCACGCTGCTCGCCAAGGAATTTAACAACCAGCGTGTGACAGGCAAAGCGTTCCAACAATATTTAACGATCGGCGCATCTATAAATAGGATCGCCAGGACAATTTGGATAGATGTTAATATATGGGTTCAGTCCCGGAGCGACTAAACCTTGAGTTGTTTTGACCTCAGAGAGCAATCAAAAATCTGCTGCAAGGAACAATTCCGGGGTTGTCTGCGGCGATGTTTTGTTCCTGTTCAACTTGTCCTTGTGCGTATAATTTACTAACATGATAATAATGTGCTGCTTGGCAGTTCACAATTTACAAAGTGCCTTCACGCACACAGTCTCATTTGATCCTTGCAAAGCATGATTACCCGGGTGCGGGGGAGACAAGTAACTTGCCCCAGGACATCTAGGCTGCAGCAGTGAGTGGGGCTGGAGGGGAGGGGATGGCCGGAGTGGTCGAGTCCAGATTTGAGGTAAGGACTGTGTGGCTCCCAAATTGATCTTTCTTTCCTAGTTTAAAAGACTTGGAACAATCAATTCCTCCCCATCCTCAAAGGGGCCAGCACATTGGGGTCCAGCATCCTGATCTCTCCTTTGATTACTTTGCATTAAAAGTAGGCTTGCCAGATGCAGCAAATAAAAATAGGGGACACCCACTTATATTTAAGTTTCAGATAAACAATGAATAATGTTGTATAAATATGCCCCATGGTGTATTTTACCTGGCAACCTGAATGAAAGGTACTTGTTAGTTTCCTTTAAAAAATATGAATTACTTATAGAAAAATTTCAAAAATCAGATCAGCAAAAGGAAGAAAATATAAATTACTCTTAATTTTACCATCAGGTAATATTAATCTTTTAATAGTAACTTAATATTTTGGTATACCTACTGCGACTTTTTTCCATGTATATATTTATATGCATTAATTTCTTTTTAAAAAAATTGAAAGTGAGACTTACTGAATATACTACTTTCTGTAATATTCAAGTGACTGCAGGTCATTGACTGGACAGTATATTGTGTTTAGCTAATCCCCTAAAGGCAAGCCCTTAGGTTGTCTCCAATATTTTATTATTACAGACTTACCATGAACAGCCTTTGCTAAGTCTTCCTGTACATCCCTGGGATAAATTTCTGGCAGTAAAGTTTCTAGGTCAAAGGGTGTGAAAACTATTAAGGTTTTTTGGTACATATTGTCAAATTGTCCTTCAGGAAAGTTATGCCAACTTACATTCTCAAAAACAGTGCCCAAGAGGGTCATTTTCTTGCTTATTGTGAGCACTGGGGATTATCATTAAAAAGCAAAAAAAGAAAACTAACCACTTTGCTTCTGAACTTGCCCTGACCCCATAATCACTTTCAACACTCTGTCCGTAACCCATACTTAATGATCTTATTTCTTTCTACAGAGCTTCTGTTTCTAAGAGAGGGGAATAAATAGATTAGGGATAGAAATGACTACCACTGTCCCATCACGACCATGTCAGACATCAGTAATCAATCCTAGAAGCAAGTAAAACTGTCACTTTTGCAGAGAACATGAAAACCCCAAAGACTCCATAAAAATTGCTACAACTGATAAACTAATTCAGCAAAGATGCAGGATAAAAATCAATATGCAAAAATCTGTTGAATTTCTATACATTAATAATGAATGGTCAGAATGAGAAATTAAGAAAACAATTCTATTTACAATTGCATCAAAACAAAAAACAACCCCCCCCCCCCAAACCCTAGGAATAAATTTAACCAAAGAGGCAAAATACCTGTACACTGAAAACTACAAGACATTAATAAAAGAAATTGAAAAAGATACAAATAAGTAGAAAGATATTCCATGCTCATGCATCAGAAGACTTAATATTTTTAAAATGTCCATACTACCCAAAGTAATCTACAGATGTAATTCAATCCCTATCAAAATTCCAATGGCATTCCCTCCCCCCCACAGAAATAAAACAAAAAATCATAACATTTACATGGAACCATAAAAGACCCTGAAAAGCCAAAGCAATCTTGAGAAAGAACAAAGCTGGAGGCATCATGGCCCCAATTTCAAACTCTATCACAAAACTATAGTAATTAAAACAGTATGGTATTGGCATGAAAACAGACACATAGATCAATGGAACAGAATAGGGAGCCCAGAAATAAATCCATCCATGTATGGTCTATTAATTTATGACCATACATAAAAGAGTTACAAATATACAGTAGGGAAAGAACAGTCTCTTCAATAAATGGTGCTGGGAATATTGGACAGCCACATGCAAAAGAATGAAACTGGGACACTATCGTACCCCATACAAAGAACAAAAATCCAACTAAAAATGGACTAAAGACATCATTCTCCCCTTAATAATGCAGCCTTTGATCTTGACTTGAATTAAAGTATTTTAATTTCAATGTAATTTTAGCCTCAAGAGCTACTTGGGAGTAACTTCAGCTTCCAAAATAATTTGTATAGAACCGATATTATTTCTTCCTTATATGTTTGGTAGAATTCACCTGTAAAGCCATCTGGACCTGGAGTTTCCTTTGTGGAAAAGTTTTAAACTATAAATTCAATTTATTTAATAGATATACAGGTTATCTATTTGTTCTGCTGTAAGCTTTGATAGTCTGCGTGTTTCAAGGAATTTGTCTATATCATTTAAGTTGTCAAATGTATTGGTGTAAAGCTGTTCATAAATTTCCCTTTTCATCATTTAAACCTCTGTATAATCTATAGTGATACCTTCCCTCCAATTCCTTACATTGGTAATTTGTATATGAATTACTCT